>NC_090444.1:103683640-104933640 GCF_031143425.1 Pleurodeles waltl
AATGTGTATTTGTTTATAAGAATATTGTTTTTATTACTTTAGGTCTTTCAATAAGCATTTATTTTAATGAAAGGTATGTTTATACGGCCAAAGTCCAATAAAAGATTGTGTTGTTATATATGCATGCAAATCTATGGATCTATTCACGTGGGTATCCGCAAACATGTTGGCTGATGTGCATAAGTGCCTGGAGGCCTGGTAGTCTGTAGGCGTGGATGGATTACATAGTCTGCATTCTGTATTTGTGAACGTATGGAAGGTCATTGGGCCTGATTCACAAAGGTAGTTTACAGTTTTGAATAGTTTACTACTTTCTGTATTCAGAAACTGCAGTTTTGGAGTAACTTAGACTTTGGTAGTTAACATAAACATTGTTAGTAAGTCCAGCACTAAACGTGGCCAAACACTGGTATTTCAATATCCTTCCATAGAAAATAATGGAGTTGTTGTTGTTAATATTGTTATTAAATATATTTATAAGGCGCACCCTTAACCCCAAAGGATATCCCGGCGCTAGACCTCATACTTCACCAGATCCAACCAAGACCTTAGAGTGGAAACAGCCAAGTATTCAACATCCTCCGAAAGACTAACAAATCCAGAGTCATGCATAGATTTCGGGGAAGATTATTCCAGTTGGCAGCTGCCAAAAATTAAAAGAGCGGCCCCCCGTTCTGGATTTCTTGATTTGTCTACAGCATATCAGAGCATGAACACCTGAATGAAGCTCTCACGTTGGCTTATAAAATGTGACTCTATTCTGTAGAATTGCTGGATCACTATCAGAAAGAGTTCGGTGCGCGTGGCACATTAACTTAAAAATTGTACTCTTGCAGACTGCAAGCCAGTGAAGATGAGCACCACAGGCCGAGGTGGAGCTCCTGCACGGCCTGTTACAGAATAATCTTGATGCCGCATTCTGAATAGTTTGAAGACATTTGAACAGATACTCCGACATGACCACACATGACATAACACATTCCCACAATCTAAACTACTCATGATAAAAGCTTAAACAACATTCCTTCGCCACGTCACTGGGTACATTGAGATAATCTGCGAAGGGTGCATCAGAGACCTATACAGCTCCCGCACCCAGTATTGACTTGTTCTTGCAATGAAAGAGAATCATCAGTCACAATACCCAGGTTCTTTGCCACTCTTTTAGGCCTGGGTGTGGGACCTAACAGCAAAGTCCACCAAGAGTCATTCCAGACCTTGCAGGCCCCAACAAAAGCAGGATTTCTGTTTTGTCTGCATTAAGTTTTAAACAATGTGTTTGCAGCCACCCTTCTACTTCTGAGATGCAACAAACCAGGTTCCCCTGCAACCCACTGTTCTTATCATCAATGGAAATAAAATTGGCTGGGTGTCGTCAGCAGACGTAACGATTTCAAAACCCCAAGCCCTGGCAACACAGTCAGGTAGATATTGAACAAAGTGGGACTCAGAGAAGAGCCCTGAGGAGCTCCATAATGCTTTTCCGACGACTGGATCTGAAAGGGGACAGCTGTATCGAATGAGATCTGTTACTTAGAAATTAGCTAAACCACTGCAAGGTATGAGAATGCAGAGCTATTCCATGCAGCCTCTGAAGCAAAGTGCAGTGAGAGACAGTGTTGAAAGCCGCCAACAGATCTAAAAGAATTAGGGCTGCCGAGTTTCCCTAATCTTCTAGCGACCTGACACTTCAACACCACCAGAATGGTAGACTACGTGCTATTTTTACTTTGAAGGGTCCAGCAAGTTATTATTCTCTAAATACAGAGTTATTTGGATGTTTTCTAGTCTTTCCAGCACCTTTGCCAGGTAAGGTAACATTGAAATAGGGTGGTAATTGGACAGCGTAGAGCCATTCACACCTGCTTTCTTTACCAGCAGCACCACCAGAGGCCTGCTTTCAGGCTGCGGGGAACTTAGCCTCCTTCAGAAATTTATTCAAAAGTGATGTTACCCACGGAGCAAGTACAGGGGCCAGCCGAGTATAAATAAAGTATGGCCAAGGGTCAAAAGCCTGATATCACCTTTACCATCATCTCCTCCACCATTTCCACTGATAATGATGCAAACCTACCCCAGCTGAAGGCAGCTACTGGGTGTAGACAAACATCCCTAAAGAGGTCTTCCCCCATTGAGGGTTGATCGCCAAATGGGTGAATAGATGGTCTCAATTTTGTTAGTATAAAAGGCAGCCAATTACTTGCTAAAAGAGGCTGAAGCTTTAACCGTCTGATCCAAAGCGAATGGATAAGATAATTCTTTAACTGTTCTGAATAGTCTCCTAGCAGAATCACTATTCTCCTCAAGTCTTTTTACAAAATATTGCCTCTTAGCTTGTCTAAGTTATTTATGATAGGCTTTGAGTGCATTTCTTAGAGATCACCTGGTCCCCTGTCCTATTAGTGTGCCTCCACTTACACTAGAGAACTTTGCAATCTTGTTTTATTGTCCTTAACTCACTTGAGTACCACTTCCCAGATAGTGATCTACTTGAAGGATTGTTCTTCTTTACAGGGGCATGAACATCCAATGATAGACACATCGAAATCGTGAGCTCATTGACTGCTGTTCCCACAGAGCACTCCTCCATAGTCATAGTGGGGCTATAAGTCTCAGTAAAAAGGGGAGGGTTAACTTTCCTCCAAGGTCTCCGAACAACAGGAGGGGAGCTCTGACTGCCAGGCATATTACCTAATAAAGAAAAAGGGAAATTCACTACAAAGTGGTTCGACCAAATGATAGGCATAATTGATTGAATCGTTGCAGGGTTAAAGTTCGTAAATAATACATCAAGTGGCATGTTTACAATAAATTGGCATATCGGTCCCGATGCATCACTTTTCTTGCGTGACTCTACCACCACCTAACAACACCATGGTTGCGCTGTATTTACAATATGGCGCACCAAGGTGGTAGTTCGGCCAATAGCGTCAAAAATGTTGACACTATTGTGGCACTTTGCTGCACTAGCATCAAAAATGTTGATGCTAGTGCAGCAAAGCACAGGGAGACCCATTTGTTTCAATGGGTGCATCTTTTTAGCAGGCATTAAAAAGGACAGAAAAAATGGCTCAGTGAAATCTTGTAAATTTCACTGCGCCATTTTTTTGGGGCCTCCTAATGGGGATGCACCCCCCCTTGCATACATTATGCCTGGCGCAGGCATAATGTGGCGCAAAGGTTTACAAAGTGGTGCAATGCATGCGTTGTGGTTCTTTGTAAATATGGCGCAGGTAATTGCCTCCTTAGCATCAAAATATGGTGCTAAGGCAGCGCGAGGGGCTTGTAAATATGCCTCCAAGTGTATGCCCAGCCTTATGTGTTGAACCCACTATCCATTGTATTAGCTGCAAAATCTTCAGCTAGTTTTCCAAGTTCCTGCTCAGAAGATGTGATTGATCCTCAAAATGGAGATTCAATTCCCCCATCAGGTGAAAGTGTTTACATTTTAATGCAAATGGAGACAGTATGTCACCCAGATTCTCTGCAAATGGAGAGCTTTAACCAGGAGGACTGTATAGGATGGCACCTCCCAGTTTTACTATTTGCTTGAGTGAAATCTGGGCTTATAACACAACTGTAAGTTTCTACAAAGGAGTAAATCACTACAAAAGTGCAATTTATGAATACCGAAAAGTGGTAAATATACTGAAAAGTGTGAGTTACCACAAAAGTGCAGTTTGTGAATAGTACTTTGTAGAAAGTTTTGTAGTACTACAATAGCACTACAAAACTTACTCCAACGTGTAGTTTGTGAATCAGGCCCTGTGTGTGTATATTTATAGGTATGTGTGTATTCACTATAAAAAGTCAAGCCCATTAGCTTTGTCAGTGAGTTTTTTTTATTGGTGCACAACTCGCTGGCTGCGTGAGTAATTTCATGAGTGTTTCAGATTCCTGGTGAGCTTGTCACGCTTACTTCATTTTCAATAACTGTACAGATTATCTATGTAGTTGTTTTATAACAATTGGGAGTTTAACCACCTGCAGTGGCATGTAAGTCTATTAAACCTCCTCTGTTGGCAGGGCCTTGCTGTGTAACTGGTAACAGGTGCACCCCCTGATTAGATCAAAACTGGTGAAACGTGACACGCGCTGCCCCGGCTGAGCAGTTTCATAGATGCAAAGTCAACACACTGTACCTCATGGCCGACCTCGATGAAAACACCTAGAACGATGCAGGACGTGAGGTTATTTGGCAGGGAAGTTGAAACGGAAGTTACAGTTAAGTTAAAAATGTGGTCCAAGTGGGGGCTCAGTCCCTGGGCTCCGTGCACTGCCGCAGAGTGAGGCCTGGAGATTAGTCAGTCCTGGAAAAAACAAACCAACTGTGGGAAATATTTACAAAACTCTGCCATGGTCAATTAAGGGTGAAAGAAACAAAAGGGAAATGGGAACATAGGGTGGGAACATAGGGCCAGATGTTTTTACCCATTCTGTGTCTATGGGAAAAAGTGTTCGTACCTATGGCCCATAAACTTTAGGAGAATTAATGGTTTTAATCCGTTTATGGTTTTACTGTCATCATATCTTGATTCTCCAAGCACTTAAAACTCGTGAGGCTGTGATTAGAAACTGAACTAGACATGGACTGTGGGTGAGGGAGAGCCCCCTAGTGTCCTGTGGGGGGCCTATCGCCTTTAAAAAGTTGCACTGAGCAGCTGACCACCCTTGGAAAACTGCCTTAGGGTACTTTAGCAGAAGCATGTGTGCTGGTATCACACTCGCTCGGTAGACAGGAGATTTCTAAGTACAGATTATTTGGCTCTGAAAGTACAGATGTTAGCATTGATGTAAACATCTGTGAGACTAGTTGTAAAAGGCAGCAGAGTCACGCAGCTATCTACATGCACGTAGGCTGGATGCTGTTGGGGCATAAAGGAGCCAACAGAAGACAGGGATGGTCATCCTTCTGCCCCACTTTACTAAATGTGTGTTGTTCATACACATATGATACTTCAAGCCTGCCACACAGTGAGTTGCTGACAGCCTCCCCACATTGCATCTGTTTCAACTGGAGTGATACATTTTACTGGCAGTTCTTGCAGCACCACTGATTGATTGACTCTTGCTCGGCTCATCTCCAATTGGAGGTATCGACTTGACTATGTCCCCCGTCCTGATGATGACCCGCACACTGATGCAATAGGGTTGAAACATCCGCTTGCCCGACATGGGCTGCATCCATAGACTTAACCCACAAGCACTGTAGACGTCCATTGCCTTGGGCCACTGTATTAAAATCACTAATTGTCCTAGGATGGTATTTTGTGTTTCGTGGAATTTGGACACGATTATTATTTTGCACCAAATTTGAAACACTGCACCACATGCATTGGATTAATGGTTTGTTTGTACATTACAATGACTCATTAAAAGGGATGCACTTTTCTAGGTTCATCACACAGAGTCTATAGTTTGTATCTAATCTCATTTAATGTGATCTATGAGCTGTTTGTAATAGCTCCAGCAAGGCACTAGTCCTTTTAAGTTCTTGATGATGAGTAGGTGTTTTTTAAATAACTTCTAAGAGGGAACCTCTGTTGCCTAAATATTGCTTCCTGATGGAGGCACCACACTGTGTTGTGCTCCGAATATCCACCTGCAGTTCTCCCCGGGAGTGTCACCCTGCAGATCAAGCATAGGCAAAGCCAATAGGACTGATTTCAATGTGCGAATGCATGCAAACCAGTATGCAGAAATTCTGTTTGTATGTTGTAGCACATTAAAAGCCAAATCTAGCACGACTAAACCTATAGTAGTGACTAGTTTACAGTGAAAATGGTGCAGCTTGTTTAACAGCCACAGGAAAAGACACCTCACAATTTTCCTAACAAGTGATTTGCACGAAATAGGAGTCTTACATACAATACTGCCTAGAGAATCTTAAAAGCAGGATTCTGCACTGTGACCTAATATTTACCACCTATGGGGTTTATATTCAATATAAATGCAATGTCAGGTTTACAATTAAAAGCAGAGATCAGCCATGTACAGCAGTGGTCGGGGAATACATTTTACAAAATATGGAGGGCAACGTGTCAGAATCAGTTCAATGCCCCACAATTAATTCAAGGAGTCCACATTTAAAGCTCCACGCGTCTTGAGAAGATGTTAATAAAATGTATTTCTATATTATTCTTCAGATTTTCTTCATAAAATACAGGCAAGTAGCCAACGCGTTTCGCTCATACACCACGAGCTTCATCAGGGCTGCAGTTTACAAAATTACAAATCTATACAATCACTTCACAACATAATACACATAAAAACAAAGTATGAAACAAACCTGTTACTACAAACACAAGGGAAATAGGCAGGTATGGCCATGTGCAATCCACATGGTGGAGACAGAGAGCATCAGTAGTGAGATTCAGCCAAAAACGAGGACTACACCTACACACAGGGGAGAGAGTGCTGGGAGGTGACAAAGAGGGGAAAGGAGAAGGGGCAGAACATGCACTCCCTTGGACTGCAAAAAGTCAAATGCTGCAGAAACATGCAAAGGGAAAAATATTTTGCTGATGTCAGGAGTGGAAGTACACAACTCAATAAAAATACTGAAACCAAAATGGTCTTCTGGGCAGCGCAAACACATAATTATGGGAGAAAAGCCATTGAATCAGGAGCAGGGAACTGAAACAGACAAGAAAGCCATCCAATCATGAGCAAAAGGGAAGTCCCAAAGTGCACTCTAAAACCCAGATTTACTACGATTTTACTTCAGGGTTCAATCACTTTTGTGGCACAGCCCCAACTAAAAATTATTTTTAGCATTTAGTATACTATGCGAAGTCACTTTGTGTGGTTTAGTAAATGCAAAGTAACTGAAGCCAGCACATAGCATTGCCTTGAATTGCTTTCTGCCCAGTAAGCATTGCATGATTGTTGGTACCTGGGCATTCCTATGCTTCTGCCCATGTATTTTGATGCAAACCCAGATTTACAAAGACTTGTAAACCTGGGTGTGTGCCAAATGGGGCACCTTCCAGACAGAGCGATAATGAGGAGAAATGCTTGTTACTTCGTCTTTCCACCATGTCTGCTGCAGCCTGTAGCACACATAGAAAGGGGAATATGCCTCTATGGGGTGCTTTTGTGCAGGAAGGGTCCCCTTCCTGCACAAAAACAATCCTTCCTGTAATGCAGACAACCCTGCACTATGGTGCAAGGGTGCATGCGTTGGTGCTAGACAGCACACACTGCACCAGCATAAGAGGGTAGAGATGCTCTATATCTTGGTAAATATGGAGCATTTCTGCTCGCTCACTTTAACACTGCACTGCAAGTTGCATTGCTGCACTGTGTTGCGTAAACAAATGGTACATATGTGCCTGTGTATTTATTAAAACATTGCTAACAATAGGCTTCTCCAAACAGCTTAAGCTGTATGTAGTGAAACCTAAAAAGGGTCCAGCAATTGGAGGGGGGTCTTTAGCAGTTAAGAGGTTAAGCATGAGCTTTTCCCTCCATGCAGACTTAGGGAGTAAACAGTGTAACCAAACTACTGTCGCCAGACGCTGTTCTATGAGCCTGCTCGGTCGTAGGTGTATTTCATGTTCTCGCCATTTGTGTATGGGTATTCTAACATTTATATGGCCTTGTAGCGATTTTTTAGAATTGGCCACCCAAATCAAATGGCTGTGATGTTGCTCTTTGGTGCCACGGTGGTTGTGGGAGGACACACTCTATATTTCCTACCTGTCTCTCTGAGAACATACTTTTTCATGCAGAACTGCAAAGTCCATCCCATACACTCCCAAGCACAAAGACTGAAGTTAGATTTCACGTCTTGAGAATATTACATTTCCACACACATTTAACACATTCCTATCACATCAACCCTCATAAAGAGGCTACATGTCTTTTTAGGTCTGGCATTAGCCAAGACCTTTTGATTATACTAAAGTAATATATTTTACTTATTTACTTATAGGGGCTTGCATCTATCTCTCTCCATCCATTAGTCTGTTGTTGAGTCAGCCACACATTTTTCCATCCACCACAACATGCAGCATTGGGCAGCGGGTCACTGCACGTTAGCCATGGGCTGACTTCTCTGAGTTATGGATTTTTGCTCTCTCTCCAGGAGACCATCATCACACAAAGCTTTCATAATCATAGGATTACTATGACAGCGTGTGCTTTTTGACAACAAAAACGTTTTTGATTTTTGTCTAGTTACTTTTTGTATGTTGGTGAGGTTGGGCTTGTACAATAAAACATAACAAAACAGAAAAAGCATGTGCACAGCCAAAAGGCTGGCAACTAACGACAGAGCTATTGACTTTGCTAATGTCTGTTAATAATTGGAAACACGCCAGAAGGAAAATCTCACTTTTATTGTAATTACGCACTTTAAGATGTATGTATTTAAATGCAGCGTGCCCCACACTATATAATTCAAAATCTTGGTAAGACTTTGTTGGAAGAAGTCACATTGACCTAGTGATGTGACTTTGATAAACTGCTATAAATCATATTTATAGAAAAGTTCATGGAAGTTATTGCATTCTTTGGGCAAGCAGATAAAAGGTACTCTCCAGACATCTATAAGACAGTATTGTGTTTGTAGTATTTAGTTTTAGTGTGCATTAAAGTACTTTTCTTCTTGAAAATAAAGTGATGAGTGGGACAATCTGTTACTGCGCTGCTGTGTGACTGCTGAGCCTGAACTCTGCTAATCCCATGACTGCTTGCCATGACTGCTGAGCCCTGAACTCTGCTAATCCCATGACTGCTTGCCATGACTGCTGAGCCCTGAACTCTGCTAATCCCATGACTGCTTGCATCTAAACACTGCTTTGGGGATTTATGTTAAGAACTTCATTACTCCCACAAACACATGGAAACTTCCTTGGACTTTGCCAAATATTGGGACATAAAATCATAGCAAGACGCCCAACAGGCACCCTCCATGCAGACCCTTTGATGTCGATTGGCTCACCAGTATGTTGAAAGTGTGGCCTTGACTCCAAGGGAGTGAGATGTGTGGCCAGTTAGGGGAATCTTGCCTCTCAACCCTGTGTGCAGCAGCTGAATTGCCAGAAGCCACAACCAAGGGTGTCAGCCACTGCACCAGAGGGTCTTCTATGCTCTGATTTTGTTAAAATTGCCCCAAATTATGGCAACATACCCTACACTCACTTGCTGCTTGCTCACACATTCTCAGCATCATAAGGGAGCCACAGAGATGCACAGCAGTCGGTCTGGGTTGAGAGGAAAGAAGTTGTTAATGTAAATCCCTGATGTAGTGTTATCCATACTGGGCCAGACAGGCTCTAATTGGTTTCCCTTCTCTAAATAAACACCCTTAAGTACATCTAGTCTACCAAGCTACACCGGCAGCTCTCTAACAGCTGCAAACTTTCATTGTTTTGAAAAAACGTTGCTTCTGTTTCCAGGTGTGATGTACACTGGGAACTTGTCAGACCCTATTTGGTGGGGCGACAGGGCAAGCAGAGGCTACTGGGACTCAACTCTGGGGGTTGTAGTCATTTACCTCTGATGTTCTGGGGTCCATCCATCCTACTATCACTCTGCAAAACTGGGCAAAGTGCAACCCACCCCCATCAGCAGATGGCCCTGAGTGGTAGTGATGGCAAGCAGTCACAGGATTATCGGAGAGGTAGTGTAGGGGTGTTTGAGTTCAGGACTCAACAATCACACAGCAGCGCAATAACTGATTGTCCACCTCAGCACTTCCAAGGGGAAAAGTACTTTAATGCACACTAAAACTAAATACCAAAAACGCAATACTGACAAGAGGCTATTTAGTGTCTTGGGTTGGTTGTGCGTATATTCACTACTTTACCCCGGTTCTCTCCTTCTAGTCTTAGGTTGCTAACAACCTGTTGCTTGATAGTTAGAACCAGCAGGGAGTGAGGGGACTTTAGGTACTTCTGGTGTGACAGCTCATTCCTTAAACCCAGTGGTGGCTGTTGACTGGTGACTGAAAGTACTGGTGGGGCACAAATACAAGACGGAATTGCACCTTGTGAGAGAGCCTCACTACCCACGTATTTCCATTCACCTACTCACCCACTGCCTTTGGTCACCTACCCATTTACTCATCCACATTGTCATCCACTGCCATTCACACAACTCTTATACACAGACACCCACATTTTCTCAGCCACTCTGTCAAGCCCTGCAAACACATTCAAACAAACACACATTGCCTCACCATCCAGTATCCAGCTGCTTCAGTGATAAAAGGTACAGGTTTATTTGAGCTGCAGATTACATGTTTAATATGACATATCACGTCATTAGTCTGCAGAAGAAATAAAACAATAACTAGCCATGATAAATTACTGGAACCATTACTGCCTTTGACAGACGAAATCACCTACAGAGGCATTGAAAGGAGAGGAGAGCTGAGAGACCAGATTTTGTTCTTTTTGTCTGTAAAAAAAGATAGAGCTCCAACTTACTTTTGTGCAGGGCTGTCTTTTGCATATTTATGACTTGAGGTCTTCAGGTCACACTCCTGTCTCCCAGAGATCCCTGGATGGAGTTATTTATTGTATTTATTCCATTTCTCTGCCACAGACTGGGGATTTTCTTTGCGCAATGCCACATTCTTTTAATAAAATGTGACCTCTGGTACGTAGACCCTTCTGATCACACCCCACCGTTTGAGTAAATAGGAAAGGGTGGAGAATAATATCGGAGTGACATGAAGTTTTCAGAAACCCGGGCTGAACAAAAGACGCTCCAGGCTGTTTACAATCAGGGCTTCTGATGGAGGAGGAGATAAGTCCGGGACGTCACTGCGTTCTGAGAAAACGTAAGGGCTTTGCGTGGGCAAGCCCTGTCAGCCCTACTGTACAGCTTTCAGCCACATACTGACGCAGTGGGGCTTTTCAAAGTGCACAACTTTCACTCGGAAAATGTTGTGCAGAAAATGTTTTACTTTCATCATGTAATTAAATATATGCTTCACTAGAGAGGCCAGAAAAGGCTAGGGGCACTGCCCCTTAGCCCTTGAACACCAGCTGCCCCTGCTTAATCCTTTATGGGCTGAAATTTTAGCTACAAAGAAAACAATCTTGGGATCCCCTCTCCCGGTGTACATTGGCAACTTATTATTAGAGCTTTGTCACCCCAAGCTGAAATTCCAAAGAAAGACAAATAACATAATAATGTGGAACCGTTTGGGAGCTGATAAAACTACCATAGCTGCCAGTTGGAAAAAAAAGGACCCCCACCGCAACTGGCACATTGGTTCAGGAAAATGAGGAGTATTCTGGCCATGGAACGCATCTCAAATGCAAGGATTTAGATTCTATCTGGGACCCTCTTTTGAAACATCTATCACAGGGATGGATGACCACTGGCGGCTTGTCCAGTTCGATTACAAGCCTTGAATTTATTTCGATAAAGTGTTAAATTAGTATTGAACCCCGAAAAGACACCGCCTCCTTCTCGGAGCGATAGTCCCCCCAGCTTTCATAGTAATGGGAGGGCCCCAAAAGGCTTTGGAGTGTGTTTCCAGCCTTGAAACCAGATTGAGCAAGAAGAGGTTTGCCAGAGGGATATTACTAGTTGGCCGTGGTTCTGCTGTTTTCCTTTTTCTTTCTCTGTTCGTTATGTTTTTTGTGTTAGAAGTTTGGGAGGAGGGGATACAAAGATGTTGCGTGCTAATAAGCTGTATTGTTGGTGTATACATACGGGATTTCTGATGTGGATTTGTAATGTGAAATGACCTGTACGGACATTTCTTTTTCTCTGTGTAAAATGAATAAAAATAAATGGCAAAAAGACACAGTATAAAGTTGGTATCGCTGTACATGTGGCTGTTCTGAGTTTTGTTGGATGTGTGTATAATGACGTTCTATCTGGAGTATTAGTGATGCTATTGTGTACCAGATGAATGTGCTGAGACGTCTGTCTGTGTTTTGTTGTTTGTCTATGATGTCCCACAATGGCTACTCTAAAATGTAGTGAGGTGTTGGCTCAGTGTAACACATGTAGTCCTGTGTTGAATGAATATTAAACCTTCTGTCTAACTTTTTCACCATCATTAAGTTATTTACAAAAATGAATTTGTTTTGTTTCTTCATAGCATGTTTTCAAGCCTAGTGCTGTGTGTCTAATGGAACAAAGGAAGGCAACAATAAAACCGTTACTAAACTGAATGCCTTTGTAAGTGACACTCATGTCACTGAGCACTCCAAGTGCCTTAGGCATGTGAAAGATCCCATCAATGACTTATCATTGCAAAACAGAGGGTCTTAAAACCCGACCCTCTAACCATGGACTGATCTGGTTAAATGAGTCTCCAGTCATTTCAATGCATTTTTCCTGTACTTAGCCCTCCACCTAGAGTAATAACAAAAAACATTAAAAAATAAAAATATCACCAAGGAGAGTTTAAGGCCATTACTGTCTCTATAAATGCTGCATAGACTCTAACCACAGACCCCCTACATTTCAGAATTCAACAACAGTAACTAAATACTGAGCATCATTGGCCCTCATCACACCAAACCATTAAGAGCTAGAAAAGCCTTCCACTGGTACATATTCCAAGTAAACATGAAAACCAGGAGAGCAGATGAAATAAAAAGGAGAAAATTCTCATATGAAGTCACATTCCTACAATTCAAAACCTCAAGAAGCCATTCTAACCTATAAAATATTATTATTATTATTATTTAAAGGTGACGACCCATCCATTCAAAAACGATCATGCTAGACATTGCGTCAAAGAATCAACATGCTGCTCACCAGTTCCATAAATCCTAAGATAAGGAGTTCACCAGCTATTTTTTTTTTTTTAAACTCACTGAATTCAAATGGAAGTTTGCCCCTTACAGATGATCAGCTGCCGGTCTTCACTTCCAGATATATTTCAACCAAATGGTGCACTTTTGAATATGTTACGCTTTAGAGTACTGGAAAAGACATCATTTAGACAAGGTCGCTCCAGTCAATATTCCTTTGATCCTAGGATGCATTCACTCTCTGGATAAATTGCATCAGCGCTACACTCCAAAGTGATTTTGTACTTTAGAAGTCAGCACATAGCTCCTCTACTGTACGAACTGCGCTGACCCCTATGAATGAAAGACCGCTCTTACGTGGCAAACTCACTCAACAAAATCATGTGCGGCAGCTCAACTCGCTCGGCATGTCAATGATACCCAACTTCTAGGATCTTTTTGATCAGGCTTTACAAAGGAGCACAGCACCAAAATAAACCTAAAAAAATTACCACACCATCCTAACTGTTAATGAAATATATAGATGTTGAGGACACTGTTCTAACTCGGTTCCGGTTGAACCAAATAACTTATTTTCACGGGTAAAACATTGGAATCTCCACTTCAAAGATCACCCCATCCCCTTTTGGCAGTTTTGTCATCAATAATGTAATTTGAGATGTCGTGAGTGATGTCATCAACGATGTCAGTAATGTAATATGTGGGATTATGAGGAATGCATGGCAGGGGTGCAAGTTTCAGGTAGTTCACTAAACGTTAACTGGCGAATGTAAGTTTTTTGTTCATGTTCAGTTTTAAACATTTGTTCCTACCTCATTCCAACACCTAACTATAATGTAACTTTAACCTTTATATATATATATATATATATATATATTTACTGAAAAACGTAAAGGTTACAGGGATGTTATAGTTTGGAAATAGAATTAAAAAAGACTTAGAAATGCACTTAAAAAAAAACAAAGGTTACAGGGACGTTACAGTTAGCTTCTTAATTTACTTGCACAAAACCAGGGAAATTAAGCAGTTAGAGTTATTTCAAGTAACTATAACTCAAGGCCTAAGGTAACTATAACTCGCCCCCCGCCATGCACAGTTTTTCCTTCAATAATTTGACTTCTAATGTTTAATTGACATTTTTATTGATGTTATAAGAGTTGTCATGAATGTTGTAATATCTGGTGTAATTAGCAGTGCATGACGAGGGCACGAAATATAGTCACTTTAGGCCGCGAAATATATATATATATATATATATATATATATATATATATATATATATATATATATACCTACCACCAGTCACCAGTAGGTAATTTGGCAGAATTTGACAAATCTTCATGAAATTTTCCATAAAAAAGTGTCCTGTAGGGACTTCTACATGGAACGTTTTGGGGTAATCCATCAACCGAGGGCCGAGAAAAAGGTAGGGCCAATAAATGTGTGTGCCACATGTTAGTTCCCATAGGAATTTTAGATACAACTGCAGCCCAAACCGCTGGATGGAATTGCACCAAATTTGGCTGAAAGGTAGCTCTTGATCCAGAAAGCACCCTTTTTGTTATATGATGTAAATCCGTTCAGTTGTTTTTGAGATATTTGGGTGGAGCCTAACCACAGAGCTCATAGTGAGATCTGATTGACTATCAGCACTTCAACCAGAAAGTGCTGGCAGCCATCTTGGGACCAAAATACATGATAGCACCCCATTGAAAGGCATTGTAGTAAATGGCAGGCTTTGAGGGTCACAAAAAGGAGAATGTATAAAGAATGATAACAGATTTTAGTTACACTATAAATCATTTGTTGCTAAGGCGCTTTTACCCTGTGAAAAAGCTTTCTGCTGGGATTTCATGAAACATGTTCTAAAGAAAACTGTTTTCTCATGACTTTCTCATAGAGGTTATGGAAGGTGCTCTAGAAGCTAAAATGAGAGCATATTTTCAGTAAATTCACATAAACTTTCTCATCCATTTGAGAATGAAGTCTGACTTTCTCAGTAAAACATGTAACTCCAACAGGAGGATGGGGATTACTTGTCAGTTGATCCCCATGTTTTCTACTTCAGCCTCCCAGAGTGTTCTAAAGAACAACTACATCTCTAACAGCCTTACTTATGGCAAAGGTGTGGCACACCTGAAGCCATCTTGATTGAATCAAACTGGTAAAATGTAAAAAAAAAAAAAAAAAAAAAAAAAAAGATTTTTAGAAAGGAACAAAATGAGGCGGGTCATTTTGTCATAGAAATTATGGGTAGTGCTGTAGAAAGAAAACAAGGACACATTTTGAGTTCTAAAATATCGTCCTCTTTCATTTCATTAAAACAATCTGATATGTAGACTGAAACATGCCCCTTCAACACCAGAAGCAGACTGCCAGTTAACTCCCTGGTGATCAGCAGTTTACTACAGTGTTCTAATGCGCAACTAGAGTGGTTACATTCTGAATTTATGCCAAAAGTATGGCACATCTGACCACGATGTTGATGGGATCGAAATGGAAAACTGAAATCTTTTTCTACTGAGGATACTGCAGTAAATAAGGAAATTATGGAGCCTCATAAGAAATAACTCTCCCAAGATGGCCACCAGATAAACAAAAAGTCCAAATGTAGCACAAATATCAACCAAATGTAGCCCAAGAATAGCCCAATGACAGAAGTGTGCAAAACACGATTTGTTTTTTTGCAGATTTAAATAGCGGAGACTGGACCCGAAGGTATTGCAGTGGATGAGGATCAGTTACATTACACAAGGACACATTCCTTTTTGACTTTAGGCATGGGGAGATTAATTGATTTGCCCAGAATTACAGGATGTCGAGCTGATGCCGAAACTTGAACCTGGTTCCCGAGTTCCAAAGTCTGCAGCTCTGGCCGTAACACCATATTCTCTCCCCTAAGTGTAACATATAATCAAGTGATCAACTGGATAAAAAAACATCAAGATAGCAAATAATATAAAAGTGCTTTGTTTTCACTTGAGAACTCAAAAAAATATGTAATTGTTTTCGTTTTTTAGTGCACTAACCATAACTTCTATGGGAATAAGACCCTTTCATTTTTATAATTTCTAAAGGAAATGCTTTAGGTATTACAGTTTTGATTACAACAAGATGACGTCAGGCCTGTCGCGGTTTTCAATGGTCTTACCCTCGCAGCTGAGAGGTGTAGGGGAACGGTCCTTGTTCCGACGGGTTCTGCTCTGGCCGAGGTAGGGGCGACCCCTTCCGGTAGCCACGGTGCAGTTTGGTATGAGCGAACCACTACAGCCCGTGCCCTCCAGAAGGAGTCCCAGAGGAAAAACCCCAGTAGGGTAAAAAACCTCCACAGGAACTCCCTGAAACGAAAAGGAGGACACCAGGGTATTAGGACCGTAGATCAGGAAAACAAGGCAGATCAGGAACAGACAAGGATTCGCAGAAGGAAATCAAATAGGAGCGTGACTACCACCAAGGAGTGTTGCAACGCAATGGTCAAGCAGTTGGAATCCCCTTATATACCCCTGGACAGGAAGTAGGAAACAGGAAGTAGAACACCACCATCTTGGATAGGGGAGAAGACAACAAGAGTGAATTAGGTATGTGTGTTAAACAATGCATGCTGGGCAGACAGGAAGTGGTCAGCATGCTGGGAAGAAAAGAGACAAGTATAAAGTACCCCAAGTGTAAGGGTTCTGTTTGTTCCAGGAAACATCGGTAAGTCAATGACAGGAAACGGACATGTAAGAAAATGAATGTTGAGCGCAAACTGCGCTAATGCGGCCATGCCTGAACCCCCTCGGGGTCTCAGACTTTGCCGCTTCTGCCTTTACGGCAGAACCTAAAATATGGCAAGCGGCGAGTGCCGCAACCCTTAGCCTGCCTCCCTGGAGCCTCCATGGCTCCCGCCCGGGCCGCAGCAACCCCCGCGACCCGAGCGTCGGCCGTGGCGTTCTCCGTCACCCGGGCGCCGGCCACGGCAGAAAAAGCGTGCCGCGCCACGGTAACTGAAGCCCGCGGCGGCGGGGAGCGCCGCGGCATAACAAGGCCTGCCAAACTTTTGTAATTAATATAGACTGTTGTCAATCCAGTTGTTCATTAGAATACTGTGGGGAGGCTGATGTCAGGGACACACACTTGGATAATTGAGGGGAGGGAGGAGGGTCCAGAGGCAACAAGTTGACCCTGCTGGACAGGGGGGAGGGGCAGTGGGTGGTCAACTGACCATGGGCAGCAGGGGAAACAAACCAACCATGCAGGACAGGCTAGAGACACTGTTGTGGTATAACAGATCATTGAGGGCAGAAGGAAGAGGCAGTGGCAGTAAAGCCAGATTCAGGCAGGAGACCCCCAATGTGTTTAAGCCAAAAAGGGCTTTCTGTTATCTGTTTCCTGTCTAAACTCTCCTCTTTTTCAATGGAAGTCAATGGGGGAAATCAATTCCCTAGGTTCTTTTTCAAAATCTCCCTCTTACCAAGTTTGAAATGTTGGCAAGTATGGTATGTTGGATTACTGACGACAGGAGGAATGGGGTAGGTATATGGACTCGGATAACAGAGGGCAGGAGGGTGATAGGCAGGGGCACCAAACTGATCTTACAGGCAGGCATCGGGGGTTTCAGCAGTACAATACACCACACAGGGCAAGCAGGAAGGCAATGCAGCACAATGGACCCTGGAAAGCAATAGGGAGGGGACAGGACCATGCACATGGACAACAGACAGCAGAGCTGAAAGAAGCAAGAGCAGCAAGCTGACCATACCGGACAGACAAGAGGGACTGCTGCAGCATAATGGACCGTGAAGGTCAGGAGGGAGGGGGCAGGGGCACGACAACAGACCAGACAAAGCAGGAGGAAGGGGATATGGGCATGCACATGAAAAATGGAGGGCAGTGGACAAAGGGGCAAGGCTGGAGCAGCAAGCTGACCATAGAGGACAGGAGGGATGGGCACTGGAAGCACAACACACCATGGAGGGCAACAGTGAGACTATAATGGCAAACACACAGACAAAGAAGGGAAGGTGGGAGGGGTTCAGGGGCAGCAAGCTGACCACACAGGGCAGGTGGAAGAGGTTGTGGCAGCACAGAAGTCTGAGCATGGCAACTGGGAGGGTTAGTGGCAGCACACCAGCCATGGTGGGCAAGAGGGAGGGGGCAGGGGCATGCACGCAGGTATGGAGGACAGAAGGGATGGATAGGGGCTGGACACAGACAAGAGGGGACAGGGGAAGGGGCTTCACAACAGACCATGCATGGTAGGCAGGAGGTGCAGTTGCAGCATGGACCAGGGAGAACAGGAGGAAAGGGATAGGGGCATGGAATTTGGAAAGGAAGGGTGGAGGTGCAGGGACAGGTGGCAGTCATCTGTCCATGATAGGCAGGTGGGAGGGGCAGTGGCAGGTCCATGGAATATGGTGGGCAGAAAGGATGGAGCAGGGGCAAGAACACATACATCGGAGGGCAGGGAAAAGGCAGGTAGGCGCAGCAAGCCACGCACAGAGGTTAAGTAGGAGGGCAATGATGGTGTATAGAATTGGGCAACGGAGGGCAGTAGGAGTGGGCAGGGACATCAAGCTAAATGAGGGCAGTGGCAGCACAATGGACCATGCAGGGCAAGGTTTTAAAACTTAGAAATTCACTAAAAAACAAAGGTTATAGGGATGTTATAGTTACATGCACAAAATCCTAGAAATTCAACCATAGTTTTTTTGTGAAAAAATGGCTTTGGGCAAGAATCCCTGTTACAATGAAACGTACAAGGTAGAATAAAATCCCCTGAACACTTTACTGCCAACCCCCACCCAGTCACCCCCAGACAAAGTCATAGCGTCTGCACAACACATAGACCCAACCTTTTGCACATCTCACAACCACACACTCTCAAACTACAAAACACATATTCCAACTCATGCTCATTGACGTTCGTTCTGCACTACTGCACACAACAGACATTACACACCTCATCATGTATCACAAACATAATGCCCTCTTCATCACAGAAGTATGGTTTACTAACACATCCTTGCACAAACTATATATCTTTCTTCACAGAGGCTACGTCATTCATTATATGGATGGCACTCATGACCAGGGAGGAGGACTCGTTGTGACCCATAAGTTCTCCTAGGCCTGCACCCTAGGCAAACAAGTAACACTCAACTCAGAGGAACTACTAACACACCATTTTCCACTGTCTGCAACTGATACCGGGACATTCCATCTCATGTACTTACCTCCTGAGCAGAACAAGGATTTAATTGATAAATCCTCAGATTCCCTCACCATCTCCATCTCCAACATCCGACATGCCCACACAACCCACTTTATTGACTTTAACCTCCCAGTTAACAAAGACTCAAAAAACAAGAAACACCCTCAACCTCATTGACATTCCCAACGTGGTATAGATTGTCACACAGCCAACACATGCTCAACCTTGTCTTCTCAACATTACCAAAACTCCATTGCAAACCACCCTTACTGTTGGATTGGACCATATGCTTTGCCATTTATATTTCCATGCTCAGCATCCTACCAACAAACCAAGGTCTACCCAAAAGAGAAAAAGGCATCTCCAACTCCTTCAAAGGCTTCTATATATGCAACATAACTTGAACTCTTCTCTCACCCCATGAATTCTACATCCTATGCCATTACCCTTCTAAACATCTTCAACCTTTTTTTTCAAAATTATGAGATCATGCCACATCCCACTAAAAACACACAAGTGCAAAGCAAAGCATTCACACATTACTGACCTAAATAGCTTGCTGCTGATAAACAATATAAATAGAGACAGGTGGAGAGAAAATGGAAGGAAAATTAGTCCTAATGACCTCATGATACTAAGTTCCACGGCACAACAAACCTACAGCTCAGAACATCAACCAAAGCAAAGTACTATAACAACACACTCAATGATGCCACTACTGGAAGTAGAACACGTCAATGCAATCAAACTTCCAGAGCTCCCTGTTTCTCACTCCACACAAACAATGACATCAACCTCTTGTTAAGGCTTTTGGATTTCTCCTCTGTTTATTGGGGAACTTTCTTGATTAAGTTTTGGCATAGGGTCATTCTGCCAGATCAAGCGCCAGGACACACCGTTGAGTGCACTTTCAAAACCCATTCATTAATTCAGTGAAAAAATATAAATATTCAAACCGCACATCAACACCACCAAGCCTGCTTCATCTCTTACACCCTCCCATTCCCATAGAATCCTGCAAAGATCAGCCTTCAAAGTCCTACCTCTCCCAGATCTCGCCAACATACATACATTATCCCCAACAAAAACAGACATTTTTCAGAACATGGAAAAACACATTGTAGTCTCAGGTAAACAATGAATACTAGATAGCTCAGATACTTTACATTTTTCTAAAGAGTACTAAAATCAATTAATAAATCAAGTATTATGAAAAAATAGATAATTAAATAAAGAGTAATATGACTAGGCCTGGGTAGAGATTGCGTAGCCACGCTACGCAGAACTACGCAAAGTTGCAAAAAAACTCCATCGTGCTACGCAAAGTTTCCTGCCGCACCCATTTGTGTGACGTTTAACACTACCTGCAAAACAAAGTATGTCCTTGCGTTGGAATTCTCACGCGAACAGCACCACGCGGTTCTCATGGGCGCTACCATTTTGGTTTTTTTGCTTGTTATGGTGCTGGGGTCTACTTTTATATCCCTCTATATCTTCCCATCCCACACCTTTAAAACCTATTTTCCCCTAGTTTCAGTTTATTATATTCCCTTTTCTCTTTGCGTTTTTATATTTTAACTTTTCTCCTAATTTCTTTGTGTTTTTTTTGCGACTTTTTTACTTTACTTTATTTTTTCCCCTTCCTTATCTCTCTCCCTCTCCCAAATTCCCCAGCGCCATGGCAAAGCAGGGGAGCTGCAGGTGCATGCCCCGAACCACCACCGTCAGCTGCCTTCCTTGCATGCGGCGGCGGCGATGTGAAAGGGTGCAGACCCGCACTATTTTCTCTGATGTGGAGGTGGCTGCCTTGGTGTTTTATGTGCAGCTCTACCTACCCTTCACCTTGGCGGCAGGCCCGGGTTTGGGTACACCTTCCGGGAGCACCAGCAACACTGGAAGAGGGTGTACCAAGCTGTGTGCCACAGCTCTGGGGCCCGGCGCACCCAGCAACAGCTTACGCACCGGTGGGCCACTAATCCTGGACCGTGAAACGGACTTGCTTGACCTGCTAGGCGTAGAGGTTGGGAGGCTCGGTGAGTAATATTAATTATTAGTTGTGTTCTATGCTAAAAGTTCTTCCCAAATAGCAAGCATGCTGCCCACACTCAGGTAAGTTAACCGTATGTTACATATATAATATTATGTGATCGTCATCTAGACAGGTGCACGGTGCTACTTACTTGTACTTGTTTATGCCGCTTGCTTGGGCTGATTAAGAAGTAATGCAGAGACTCCTCCTGTGCCCTGTCTATGATAGCCATAGTTATTATTAGTGAGTTAGCATGTTCTCTCACTTCTCTGTGCCTTTTTGGTAGCACGTAACTGCCAAGCAATTTTCCCAGTGATGTGGCGTAGTTTTGCATGCATGCATGCAATCTATGCATTGAGAGATTGAGAATGAGATGAGTACTGTAGAAATCATTAATTGCAATTTATTAGTAATTCCAAAATGTAGGTTTGAAAATTTGGAATAGGATGGCCCATGATACTAGTATTATTATACAGGTGCTCTGAACCTCTGATATAGAAATTTTACTGTGTTTGCCTTTTCCTTTAAACAAATTATTATTCTTGGAGAGAATATTTATTAACAGTACTACTAATCCTTTAAAAAAAAAATGTTTACATCATCCAGCGTCCAGGGGCAGGAAGAGGGCTGGTGAGGTGGGTAAGGTAGCCCCTCCACAAGTGCCGGGGCAGATGGCTTTGCTGGCCCCAGTAAGTCCTCCTGTTGTTGTTAATATTCATTTCTCTAACTTTTACTGCTCCACATTTCAAATTATTTTCTTCCTTTTTACTGTGCCTGTTTCCAAATTGTTTCACAACTCCACTTCGATTTAGCTGTTTCGTAAATTCTTCTTATCCCTGCATTATCCTGCGTATCTGGCGTCTAAATTGTGTAAATTATTTTCTAGTTGTACCGACCACCAGTGCAGGGGCCAGCAGAGACAGTGCCAGCGCAGATGCGGCTGCAGGAGCGGATAAGGGGGAGTCTCAGCGGCGGCAGTGGCAAGTCCTATTGTCTGCTTGTTGACAATTAGCAATATAGTCACCACAAGGGTGCACTAGTGTTGTTGACTCACTTGTTAACACCCTGCTTTAGCAGATGCAGAGGGAGTTAAGTATTAAGCAGCAGATTAAGGTTCATAAAATGAACTTTAACTATGAAGTGTTTTGGAAAATTGAAAGAAGGATGGAGAGAGAAAGGGTGGGTGAAATATAATATGAGTGAAAGGATGTGTGGATGAAAGGGTGCATAATAATCATATAGGTGGATGATGAGGAGGTTGATAGGATGCATGGGTGGGTGAAGGATGGATGAAAGGGTATATGGGTGAAAGGATGCCAGCCCAAGCGGGTGAAAGGGTACGGGTGAAAGGATTCCATACCTGGATGGGTGAACGGACTCCTAAGTAGGCTAGATCTCTTGGATGAGTGAAAGGATGTGTGGGTGGTTATTGGGTAAGTGGATGTTGGTGAAAGGCTAGCAGAGAGCCATGTTTGGAATTTGGGTGGTTTTAAATGGCGATGGACTGAATGAGAATGTAAAGCTTAAATGGTGTCTACCAAAGTCAAGGGGGAAGAATAAGAGTACTAGAAGTACAGATTTGCAATTATGAATAGATACATTATTGGAATGATGTCAGTCTCACCAGATCCTCGGGGTCTGTGCACGTTCCCAACACGTCTACCACAAGACAGCTCCAATACTCTGATTAGAATGTTACAGAGTCTAAGAGAGTCCAAGTGGAGAAAAGAGGATTAGGTAGGGAACAGCCGGGAAGGAGACCTGTAGGAAGTAAAAAGGCTAAAACACACAATATCAAGATTCTATCATATTAATTATTACTAGGCTATGACTCAAAGCATTGTCATATTGGAAACATGGATAACTTAAGCATAGACTTAAATAACTAGGCCTCAAGGTGACTGAATACCTCTGAGGGAATCAAGAAAGATTAATACACTTTCCCATGAACCACTCAATGAAACGCTACACATGAATTAGGAACATCAGAACCTTCTAGAATTACGCTTTCAAATTCAAGTAAAGTCTTTTGCATGAGGACCAGGAAATAATCTGAATGATTTCTATAACACCATATGAATTGTACTACAGGGACTTATTATGCACATACAAAATAACATCTAGAATTCGAACACTTTAGTCTTCTTCAAATGCAGGAACGTGTATTGTGCAGGTTGCAGATTTTCACAAAGGTTTGTAAATGCCATGAAATGATTGTGTACAATGAATAACATGAGTTAGACTCAAGAAATGAATCGCGCGTCTTGCCGATTCGAAGGCCACCAATTGAATGCCAAGGAATGGTAGCGCACACTGAATATCATGAACTAAGCACAAGAAAGGAATCACGCGTATTGCCGATTCAAATACCACCAAGTGAATGCCATGAAATGGTAGCGCACAATGAGTAGCATGAGTTCAACACAGGAAATGAACCGCACGTTTTGCCGATTCGAATACCACCATATGAATGCCAAGAAATGGTAGCGTACAATGAATAACATGAATTAAGCACAGGAAATCAATCGCAAGTCTTGCCGATTCGAATGCTACCTAGTGAATGCCATAAAATGGTAGCGCACAATGAAGATCAAGATTTGTGCAGGAGTAAAGAATCGCGCGTTTTGCCGATTCGAATGAAAATGCCATAAAACCTCGAGCGCACATTCACACGCATAAGTGCAAATTGTTTTATCATGCAAATTAGGCCCAAGAACTCGAAAGCCTTCGAGAACGGGATCGGGGCCCAGCCCGACCTCTGTCTTACCGCCCTGATCAAGGATCACCGACAAGTGAAAGGGCAAGGCCTGGAAGATCAAAGTAGGCCTCCGGAACAGGAGCTCAGGAAGTTGCTGCTGCTCTGCACCAGGACCTCTGAATAGTGAGCATGTGGAGCTGGGCTGGCTCCCTTATATAGAGTCTTGGCCCAGCCCCCAAACCACACCCAGGCATGCTGCGGGGAAAGCTTCTAGAAGGCCCTGGAAAGGGACCACACCCTGACACACTCTGAAGACCTGCAGCAGTACATTGCAAATTAACAGTATTTGTAAGCACCTTGAACATAAGTCTTCAGGATTAAACTCTGCAATGCAAAAGGTTAAATAACAGCATTTCAGCACAATGCATAAATTACGTTATCTTGAAAGTGCTAGGTTTTTGCATTCTAGTCGCCCGTACAGCGCCCACTGCCCTGATGTTGACAAATGAAGAAACAAGGGAGCGTTTCTGGATGGGGCGTTCTTCTCACCTACTTTACATGCTTAGAATGGTTTTCATCAAAGGTTTGATTCTAAGGGTGGTATTTCAGAATATTCCCTTGAATCAAAGTATTTTTCAAGCAAGGATATGGATATGTATCCCAGCACCCATTAACCATCACCTCCCTCCTTCGCTATGGCCTTTCCCCAGTGCCACCCATGATGACCTAACAGCTGGATGGTTCCATTCGGCATAATCAGCACTGCAGTGTTGGCTGTGCAGTGTGCATTTGTATGCTTAAGTTAAATTAACATGACAAATACTTTTCAATGCAAAAACAAGGTGTGTTTCCCTTTTCTCCCAGTGCCCACTGGATCAGTCGCTTCCTAGTACTTCAGTTCTTAAATCTTTCTTAAGTTCTGTCCCGGACTCATGAATAATTTGAAAAATCCAATCTTTGCTTGCACCACATTTTTCTAGCCAAGTGATATAAATATAATTCATTATGGCTTCCAAAACAGATTTACTTCTGTTCTAATTGTTCCCTTTCAGCATTTGCCAACCACAGTGAGTCACACTACTAGCCAACAGACACATGATGATCAGGAATTGATTGATCAGTAAAATGTGTACTCTACCTACCCATCGTAATCCCCTCTACCTTACCCTGCAGTTGAGTAAGTTAAGAAGATTCCTTCCCTTACTGCAAAGCAAATGTATTTTTTGGGGATAAAAGTAGTGATTACAAAGTGTGGTGGAGGAGAGGCATGAGGACAGTGAGTAAAGTGGTACTAAGTAAGTGCCTTCATTTTCCTGAATGGGATAGTTTGTGACAATGCAAATGCGCCAAATACAATCTATATATATCCCATTCCTTCATCCTTTCCCTCAACAGCAGTGCATCGCTTTTCATACCGCCTACTTATAGGAGACAGGATGTCTGCATAATTGATTTTATTATAAAACGTGGTGTGTTTCACTCTTAGTATTCATAGACCTTGTAGTCTGAGTAAAGAGAAGAACAGGGCCATTAGAATAAGATAATTTTCTAGTACAGCTGTCCCAGCTGCAGACAGTAACGAGTACGAATAGGGAGCCAGCTGAGCTAGCAATTCCACCAGTAATTTAGCACAACAGGAGAGACACGAATACTTGTACTCCATAGTGCATAAAGGCTGTGACTCTTATCCCCTTAAAATTGAACGGCCTGGGGTGACCACCAATTATACTGCTACTGTACCACTACACTACATGATTTTAAACAAGGGTTTAGCTCAGAGCATTGTTTACAAATTCTCTTTTTTTCTTTCTTGATATAGCTATTCCTGCTGGTTCACCATCACAGCTGGATATAGCAGCCTGGCTGCAGAAGCAGAAGCTGGAGGCCATACGGGCTGAGTACCAGTGGCTGGTGGTCATCCAGGAAGAGGAGGCGGTAGCAGAAGTTGCTGCCAGTACTAAGGGCCCCAGCCAGGCCCCAGCATTTCCAGCCCAACACCACCAGCGCCACAGCGCCAGGGCAGCCACCCGTCACCATATCATCCCTGCTGCCCCCGCTGGACACATTTTTCCAACTCTGCGTCCTTCGGAGGCTGGTGCTGTTAGAGGCCCATCAGGCACGCGTGAAGTGGCTCCTCAGAAGAATCCTGGCCCGCCTTTAGTGCCTTCTTCTGCCCCTTTTTTAACCTTTTATTTTGGTGGGTGGGACTTGTTTTAGGAGGAGAGGGTTGGAATGCATTTTTGCTGGACTTTTCTACTTTGTTTTGTGTTATACTTATATCATGGACAATTGGACACTTCTTTTTGGGACATTAGTTGGAGAAAGGAACATTTGTTTGGGGATAGGGGTCAGCCAGTTGTGGGTGGAAGGGGTGGGTATTTATTCTTTTTGTTAGGGACAGGGGGAAATAAATATTTATTTACAGTTGTTTATGCCTAAAATCTTTTTTCAGGTGTTTCACTTTGACCTGCTGCCTTTATGCAGCGTCTTTTTCAAATCTGCTGATAGTGTATAACAATTATATAAGCGGTTAGGCAACCTTGTCTTAATACTCTCCTAAACTCTGCAGATCATTCTGCAAAATTTGACCCATTGGAGTGAGGAGGAGAGATTTGCCACTGCCAATTATATTACCTAAACTAAAACTACAACAATGCTCCATAATTTTCTTACCTGAATGAAGCGAGGGCTGCATGGTTTCTCAAGGTACCATTGTGGTGGAGTAGTATCATGCTAGCGCACTAACAGTGAAGGCATCAGAAGAGGGGTTCCACTCCACCTAGGTGAACGCAAATGAAGGTCCTGGACACTGAGTTGGCTTTGCTTCATTCACATCCGCCCCACCAAGTGTGTGATTAATCAATGGTGTAAATTATTAAGTAACTCCTCAATAAATCACACAGCCCGGGGGAAGAGGGTTTGGGATTTGATGAATGGATGGGAAAGGGATTTGTGGAAAGGTGTAATAAAAAGACAAACACTACACAAATGCAATATTCAGCTGGGAAAATATCAGCAACCTGCTGTGGGTTATGAATATGTATGACACAGATAACTTTAGATTGTGTCAGCCCCAGTGAGACCCAAGTTGTTATAATATACATCTAAAAATGTTCAGTCACCTACATTTGCAAAATAGTACATATAAGTATTCTTGAGGTGAACTAACACACAGTTCTAAAAAAAGATTATTGGAGGAAAAATGATACTAGTCTATATTGCCAAAATGGGTGGTGCAACTGCAATCTTCTTGGATTGCCCCGTCAATCTTCTTCGGTGCCTGCCTGAGGCGGTCCAATAAGGTAAGCATGAGTATAATGGTGAAAGACAAGAGAAGGCCTGCAAAACAGAAGTGATTATTGTGATATTGTAGTTTCAAGAAGGATGGAATGGAAGGTAAGCTTCATGAGGAATAGTGTACCAAGAAGACTCAGAGGTGGCAAAGCAAGAGCAAAGACCTTTGCGATCATTCATTTTATGACTGATGTACCATCAATTAAGTGAGAGCAATTAAAACAACCAACAATCACAGACAAGTGGCAGCATGTATCAGGATGATCAAACTAGCAACTGTCATGATCATCATAACATTTAGCCTAGAGCATTTGCATAATGTGACATTATCATCCATCACATCTCTGTCTCTTCCAGTTTCCTACAACAGGCTCCCCAGCCAACCACATAGTTTCAAGTTTAAGCCAGCCAGCAGACACACCCAGGAGCATTGCATTTCCCAAATCAAGTAATATAATTGATGCACCTCTCACCACCAGTCCACAGATTGGAGTAGGCCTCTTAGACTCATCATCATCATCCATGTTGATTTCCATCAAGTTGATAACTTCCTTCTTCTGACAGTTGTTTAAGTAGTCAATTCATACTCTGATTCCTTCCATCATCCTCCTGACTCTGATTAAAGATTATTATGTCCAACTCCATACCAACTGCTCCCGAGCATCAGAGTCTCCTGACCCAATTGAGATTGAGCGACCTGTTGCCCAAAGCTGTGTTTAAGAACAAGAGAAACCTTGAGTATTTATTTTTCTGGACTAGAATTTTGTTTGTTAGCTAAATGGACTGGTCAGGTCTTTGACAAATGTGAACCAGAAAACAAAGCACAAGAAAACAAAGCAGTATGAAAATTCTGTTAAGTGTCTAAGGGGAAGGGAAAAAAAATCACCTTCAGGAAAAAATTATCACCCATTATTATTATGCCACCAACATTGCAAATTAAACACAACACAGATACAAGCAAACGTAATAATATTATTAAATAATAAACACCCACTCTCACTATCTGCCACCACTAGATATGAGTCACACAAACCATCTCAACATTGTCACAAATATCCCTCATATCAATCGTTGAGGCATATAGCATTACTTACCTTTTACAATCAAGCATGGTGGCACATTGCTGATCCTCTTCGATCCAGGAAACAAAACACACATTGGCCAGTATGTTGTAAATCAAATATCTGGGACAGTCCTGCTAGGGGACAAAAAGTAAGGATAGGCACAGAATGGAGGCAGGCATTGTCTCTCAAATCTCCTTGAAGTGATTTTGGGGGATTTGGTTTTTTTTCAATGTACACTGGCCCAACCCCAATCCGGCCATACATATGCCTAAAACAGTTGTGGTTCATTAGTCATTTAGACAGAAACAAACGATATAAAATTATAAGGTTCCCCCAGCTAGCTATATTCTTTTTTTCTCTCAAAGCAGTTCATCAATAGTATAAAGTTCTATGGTGCCCCAGGTCTAGTCAGGGAAGTAGAGTTCATCCTCAAACTCCGGTAGTTCTCTCAGATGTTGGTCAGCTAACACATTATCATAACCTGAGTCTGACCAATCATCCTCATCCACCTCCTGTTGTACTTCAGGTATGCTGTAATTTGGTGGAATAAAGTAATCATTTGTTTTGATCATGGTCAATCTCTCGAGGTTTTGGGGTGGGAGACTAGTCCTTCTCGCTGTGACAACTGCACCAACTGCACTGAACATATGCTCAGGAGACACTCTGGTTACAGGGCAAGCCAGATACTTTATTGCCAGCCAGCTGGGAACTCTTCCCATACCAATACACTAATGTTTTTTGATCCAGATAGATCTCTGTTGGGTCATCCAGTTAGACCTGGACCATCCTCTCAATAGTCGTTGGTGCTCCACGTTGCTCGAGCTCTTTTACCTTTGCCTCTGCAGTAGACTTAAGCCCTGCCTTTAGAAACCAATCAAATGCAGATTTTAGGGCTGCTGCTCCTGTTCCTGGTGTTGATTTTGGCTGCTGTAAGCCAACAGCACTGTCCGCAGGCTCTATGGAAGTTGTAGGCTGCACCCCAGAACTTCTAACCGTGAGTGGGCCTCTAATTTCAAGCCGTTCTTTTTCTAGGTCTCTGGCTTGCTCAGCAATTAACATCTTGTAGGTTGAAACATCCCCATCTGAAAAAGGAATGTAAGTGGGCAGTAATTGTTTGTACCGTGGGTCAAGAATTGTGGCACATATGCAATGTTTGGATGACACAATGTCTCTTTGCAGACTTATAATCAAAGGGTTAAGCTCTCCCCCAACTCCTACGATCTGTTTTTTCATCCACACCTGCGTACCTTTCAGACAATTACTTTACCTGTTTCTGCAGCACACGCACCAATGGGATAGCTTGGCCCATGGTGTGGTCCTTCTTCCTGACTTCCCGTGGGAAAATTTCAAAAGGAAGCAGCATATCTGTCAGGCATTTGACAAGGCCCCATTGGTCCATGTCAATGATCATGCCTTTCAAAGTTGCATCCCATCTATGCATTACATATTCATTGATCGGTCTGTACTGCTCAAACAGAGGTTGTAACATGTAATAAGTAGAATTCCAATGTGTTGGCACCTCCTGTGTGAGGGCTTTAACTGGCATTTTATTATCATGCTGGATAATCCTCAACAGCTTGCGGCCTTTAAACAAATGATTAAAGGAGTGCAGATTCTACTGCATAGGGACAGTAAGTTGCAGACTCTGGGTTCTTTTTTGAGGAAGTCCTGTACAATGGTGTTTATGCAGTGCGCCAAACACAGGACCCTGAAATAGCCACTATATGACATGGCCTTTACTATATTACTGCCATTGTCCGTGGCAACAAATCCAATGGAAAGCCCTCTGGGGCACAGCCATTCAAAGACTTTGTTGTTAGAGTCATCCAAGACATTTGCAGCTGTATGGGATTTCTCAATGGCAAACATATCTACTGTTGCATGTTTCCGAGCACCATTAAAAATTTCTGTGGTGTCAGCACCTGCAGATATAATTTCTCTAAGCCTCACAAAAGAGATCCAGTGTGCAGTGATGCTCATGTAATCAGTGGCTTGGCAACTGGTCCACATGTCTATCGTCAGGTGGATTGTGTGGAGAGCACTCTGCTGCAAAGCTTGTCCAACCAATTCCAGCACATTGTGATGTCCACTGGAGTAGCAAATCTGGCCAAATAGAAGGTTCCGAGCTGGACCTATTTCAGCCACAAATTCTAGAGAACCCACTCCTTCCACACAAAAAAGGGAGGAGGTCCAACGCTAACATTTTAGCCAGCTTCCCGTTGTACAAATGTGCTGGTGGGTGGTTGCATTCATACTGTCCCTGCTGTATAAACATGGTAGTAATAGCCTGTATTTTTTTCTTTGCTGGTGCCACTGATCAGGCAACTTAGAAGGTGGTGGTAGGCTCAATGTGCAGGGGGCAGCCACTGTATGTTCTTGCCTTGGTGTTTCCACCGACTGAGTCTTCCTGTGCCATTGCGATGTTGTTGATGTGGGAAATGATACTACTGCACTGCTGGGGACAAGGCTGAATTGTGTAACGAAAATGTCATCCTCTCCTTCACCATCACCTTCCACCATCATCGGATCAGATTTTCTGCTTTCAACAACTTCACTAACACCATTTGCAGGCTTTTGGCCGCTAAAGTGCACCTCCCAGCAGATATCGGGGTGTTTTGCCTCCAGTTCCATAGTTTGTACCAAGCTTACCCCGGATAACAGACGCTTGGCAAATGGAGCATATGACAAAGTCTGGCTCCTCTTTACTAACTGTACAGAAGTCCCAAACTGGGGAGGTCAACTTTATACACTGGGGAAACTGCCAATGTCTGAAGAAGTGGCGGTAGGTGGATATTGTTTTGATGAAGTTTGCATCTCTGCATTGCCTTCTTCTACTGAGGTGGCTGTGGATGTAAATCACACTCCTCAGGCCTTGTAAATATGGAAGCTGGTGGAGGTGGTTGTATTTGTGCCACATCCGTCAAAGCAGGTTGAGACAATGGGGTAATGTTTGACTCCACGGAGGCTGGGTTTAACATCCATGATGACAGGCTCATCGTCAGACTCCTCATTATCCTATTCTTCTTCCAGAACTCTAACGCTTTCAGGAACCTTCCTTTTCACTCCTTGCCTCTCCTGGCGTGTCTCAGACTGAGGTGGCATCCAAATGGAGTCTTGATCATCAGAAGGGGGTTTGAAGAAGAAGGTAGTGGAGATCTGGAAGGCAGTGGATCTTCTAAAAGAGGGGCTTCTTCGGCTTCCTCAGCATGAAGCTCACCATCCTGATGTGCTCCTACTTCGGGAGGAACTGCTATTGCTGGGTGTGGCTGTTGTTGTTCACTGACCTGAGTTTCCGGCAACGATTGAGTACTACTTTGAGAAAGAGATAAGTCCAATTCAATGTCACTGCTTGTCGGGGTTCCTGTGATTAGAGAGGCTACCTCTGAGCCAGACATGAGCTTGGGTCTAGTTTGGAATGGGGCCGCTGATGCGGGAGTGCTGCTTACAGCCAGCTCCCCAGAGGCTAGTGTTGCAGACACACATTTTTGCCCAAAAAAGGTCTGGACGATATACCAGTGGTGGGAAGCTCCTTCTTGTCAAAGGCAGCTTTCTTTGTAGCAGCTTTCTTTGGGAACATCCTGAAGCTGTCAGTTGGCAGTGGCACTTAGCTTCACAAGCTGAAGAGATGTCTGTATGGTTGTGTGTTCACACGTAACATCGTGCACATGCCTTCTGTCTGCAAGTACTGTGGGTGAAGCCTCTTTCTCTTTGTGCACCTAAAAGCAAACATGCAAAAAGGATCCGTGAAACGTGGCATTGTTGCAGTAGCATTAGTAGTAGAAACAATAGCATTTAATTGTTACTTACCTAAACTTATAAATAATTAAGAAATAATACAGTGTATCCATTCGTAAAACCACACCAACATTAACTTTCATTATCAAGTAAATGTTAGCTCTATCTGCATCAAGTTGGCATGTGGCACTCAGGGAGCTGTTGGTGACAAATAGAATAATAATCCCTGAATAATGTAATGTAGTGCAACTGTACACCAATGGCAGACATGGGGCTAATGGATTTTTGTTTTTGTTTTTTTAAATGAAGATTAAACAAAAATTTGCAATTTAATTTTTAAAAATCCTAAAACCAAGAAAACATTTAATTATTATTATTATACTGTTATTACAAAATTAAATGAAATAACGTTTGTGAAACAAATGAATAACATTAAAAATTAATAAAATAGAATTCAATTGGTGATGTACTAGGGTAACTGGACTACCATGAAAAACCACAGGGATTTCGGAGGCAAGGAGTCGTGGAGGTGAAAAATGCAAAAAAAGTATATAATAAAATTTAAAACACTGCTCATACAGTACATTTTGTAATAAACATTGACCTCTGAGGCTAGAATAACACACAAAATGGCCGCCGGCCACATGGTCAAACAACAACCAGCAAGGAGGCATGGCTACCAAAACAAAGAAGAACACATGCAGGCCTAAAAGCACACTGGCTGCCTGCACAAAATGGCTACTAGACACATGGTCAAACAACAAGCAGGATGAATCGAAAACAAAAAACACATATAGGACTATAATTAATTGACTATACAACAAGGGCCCCTGGCAACATGGCATGGGGAACAAAGACAAATGGTGACCTATGACAAACACTCTCACTCACTGGCCCGACAAAGAGGGCATTGGTGCAGGAGAAAAAAACAGCATTAAGTCAATAATTCCAAAAACGAAAAATAAAGGGGCTAAAAGTTTTACAACATACATCATACAAAGGCATCAAGTACTATTACCCCACCATACACTGTTTGCAGAAATGTGAAATTCTGCCAAACAGCATTTTGTTGTCTTTAATCCAATGCCATCCATGGTGTTTCAGTTCAACAGATACCACAAACAGCTGTTCCATCATGGACCCATGACTAGTACTGGGCCTACAGCTGGAAGGCCTATTCCATTAGCAGACTAGGCCACTTAGCATTAATGTAGTGAATTAAATGCATATTGCAAATTTAACATTTTGTTTAACATCAATTAACCATTCACAGCATGCGTGTCAGTTTAGCCCAGTGCTGCTGTTGTGCAGGGGGTGACATGTGAAGGTCAGGGGGGCTGCATGTGGCTCCTGTGCCATACTTTGAGTATCACTGCAATAACTCACAGTCTATCATGGATTGTGTTCTCACAATTAGAGTGTTGACCAAAGTCATAGGTGTTATAGTAAATACTATTATTTTATATGGTTTAAGCGATAGAATATAAAAATGCATAAGCAGTGCGTGGAGAAGGCGCAAGTCATAGTTAATATAGTGTGGCCATTTCAATGGTTTTCTTTTAAAAGTGGAATGTCATTAAGTGGAGTATGGTACAATAGAACAGAGGAGATTGTCGTAGAATGGAGTGGGGTGTGGTACACTTGAGTGGAGTGCAGTGGAATAGTGTGCAGTGAAGTGGTGTACAGTGGAGTAGTGTGAAGTATAGTGGGGTTGACTGGCATAGCATACAGCAGAATAAAGTGCTGAAGAGTGGAGTGGTGTGACGTACAGTGGAGTGGACCGAGGTGCTGTAGAGTGTCACTGCCACAGAGTAGATTACACTGTTGTACAGTGGAGAGGCATAGAGTAGAGTGAGATACAGTATCATAATCTGGAGTGGCATACAGTGGAGTAGTGTATAGTGGAGTGGCATGGAGTTAAGTGGTGTAGAATGTAATTACGTACAGTGGAATAGTGTATAGTGGAGTGGCGTAGAATGGAGGGGGTACAGTGGAGAGGCACAGAGTGGAGCAGCGTGAAGAGAAGTGTTCTAGAGTGCAGTCGCAGAGTGGAGAGGCGTACAGTAAAACAGCATATAGAACAGTGTCGAAGAGTGGACGGGTATGGAGCAGAGTGATGTAAAGTACAATAGTGTACAGTGGAGTAGCATACACTGGAGTGGCGTGGAGGTAAGTGTTGTAATGTTGAGTGGCATACAGTGGAGTGAGGTAAGGTGTTGTGGCAAACAGTGCAATAACAGAGTGGTGTGTCATAGAGTGGAGTAGCCTAGAGTGCAACAACGTAGTGTTCAGTGTGGTAGAGTGGAGTTGCATACAGTGTACTAACCAGAGTGGAGTGTGGTAGAGTGGAGTGGTATACAGTGGAACATGTTAAAGTAGAGTGGCATATAGGGGAGTGGCATACAGTGGAATAGCATAGAGTGGAGTGGCATAGAGTGAAGTAGAGTACAATAACTTACAGTGGAGTGGCAGAGTTTAGTGGCATAGAGTGGATTCTGGTAGAGCGGAGTGTGATACAGTGGAATAGCTTACAGTAGAGTGGCATAGAGTGGAATAGCGAACAATGAAGTAGAGTGGAGTAGAGTGCAGTGGCGTACAGTAAAATAGCATAAAGTGGAGTGGGGCAGAGTGGAATTGTGTGGAGTGGGGTAGAGTGGAATAGCCTACAATGGAGTACTGTAGATTGGAGTGGCATACACTGGAGTGAGATAGTGTAGTGGCATACAGTGGAGTAGCGTAGACTGAAATAGCATAAAGTAGCATGATGTACAGTGGAGTGGTGTAGAGCGGAATAGCATAGAGTAAAATTGCATACAGTGGAATAGTGTAGAGGGGAGTAGCATGAAGGGGAGTGGCATAAACTGGAGTGACAGTGGAATGGGGTAGAGTATTGTTAGAAATGTGGTCTCTAGTTGGCAGTGGTTTGCACCCTGTCCAAGTACGGACCCTCACTCTAGTCAGGGTAAGGGAGTCACCTTGGTAGCTTGGCTCAAGCAGTCAGTCTTATTTCAGAGGCAATGTGTATAATATTTGTACACACACACAGTAACACAGTGAAAACACCACAAACGTACTCCACACCAGTTTAGAAAAAAAGCCAATATTTATCTGAGTAAAATAAGACCAAAACTACAAAAACCCAAAATACACAAGCAAAGATACTATTTAAAAAAAATTAAATCTTAGTATAGCGCTTAGAAACATAATAGTTCTATCTGGGGCTCTCACGACGTCTTGACAGAATCGCCTCCAACAGTCCGACGCCACTCCAGAGGGTGTGCAGGCCGGTCACGGATTCACACGGACCCCGGTTACAATACCTTGAAAAACAGTGAGGAAACAAAGATGTTGCACAGAGTCGGGGAGATGAGGCGTCGCTGGAGCCAGTACAGTGTTGGTTCCCTACAGCTAGGCAGGGGAGGTGAGGCGTTGGTTCTTTATGTTTGCAAGGGAGGTGATGCGGCGTTGGTGACGAGGCTTCGGTTCCTTACAACAAGGCGGGGTGGATGGATCCAGCAGGTCAAGACGTGAGGTGTCGACTGTGGTGTCGCAATCACACCACGGGGCCACAGGTGCTGTGGCGGAGTTGGGTGCCATGAACGTCAGTGACATGGTGCTCTGGACTCATGCTGTGGCAGGACTTCAAAGGCACTGGGGCTGCATTGGTCATGGCCATTGCACTCAGCATGGCCTTTGCCTCTGGTGCAGGCAGTGGCATGGGGTTAGAGAGCGGCGCCAGTTCCAAAGTCGCTCTGGAAGTCGATACACTTGTTTCTTCCTTGGTACACCAGAACGCACTCCGAAGGGCCCAGGAACTGGATTTGTAGAAAGCAAAGTCCAGGCTTTTCACTCCCAGGACAGAAGTAGCAATCAGCAGGCCAGCACAGCAAAGCAGCAGGCAAAGTGGCAGTCCCTCCTACCTTGCAGAATGTCCTCAGTCCAAAGGATTCTAACTATGTGGTGTCAAAGGTCCAGTACCAATACCCATTTCTGTCTCTGAAGTAGGCAAACTTCAAAGAGAAGTATTTGTAGTGCACAAGACCCTGCCTTTCCCTGCCTTGGCCTAGACACACTCCAGGGGGTTGGAGACTGCTTTGTTTGAGGACAGGTATAGCCCTATTCAGGTGCAAATGTCAGCTTCTCCCACCACTTTAGCTCAGGAAGACCCATCAGACTGTTGATGGGAATACACAGGGTACACCTCAGCTCCCTTTCTGTGACTGTATAAAGTGAATGCACAAACAGCCTGACCACCACCCTGACCCAGATGTGTATTCAGCAGACAGGCAGAGGCACAGAATGGTTAAGCAAGAAAATGCCCACTTTCTAAAAGCAGCATTTTTAAAATTACAATTCAAAAACCAACTTCACCACAAGACATATTTTTAAATTGTGAGTTCAGAGACGAGACCCCAAACTCCATAATCTATCTGCTCCCAATGGGAAATTGCACTTAAAAGGTATTTCAAGGCAATCCCCATGTTACCCTATGGGAAAGACAGGCCTTGCAATAATGAAAACCAAATTTAGGAGTATTTCACTATCAGGACATGTAAATAAAACCAGTGCATGTCCTACCTTTTAAATACACTGGACCCTGCCCATGGGGCTGCCTTGGGCCTACTTTAGGGGTGATGAACATGTAGTAAAAGGGAAGGTTTGGGTCTGGCAAGTGGGTGCACTTGCATGTCGAAATAGCAGTTTAAAACTACCCACACAGACACTGCAGTGGCAGGTCTGAGACATGTTTACAAGGCTACTCATGTGGCTGGAGCAATCAGTGCTGCAGGTCCACTAGTATCATTTGATTTACAGGCCCTGGGCACACATAGTGCACTTTACTAGGGACTTACTAGTAAACCAGATATGCCAGTCATGGAGAAACTAATCACCAATACAATTTACACAGGGAGCACTTGAACTTTAGCACTGGTCAGCAGCGGTAAAGTGCCCAGAGTCCTAAAGCCAGCTAAAACGAAGTTTAGAACAGGATCAAAAACAGGAGCTCAGAAGCTAAAAGACAGGGGGAAACCACTCCAGGAGCTGACAGGTCTAACAAGTATAGTGCTGTATAATGGAAAAGTGTATAGTACAGTGGCATACAGTGGAATAGTGTAGGCTGGAATAGAGTAGCGTGCAGTGGCGTTTTGTTGAGTACAGTGGAATACCATAGTGGTGTGGAGTGGCGTACAGTGGAGTGACGTACAGTGACTAGGTGTAGAGTGGAGTGGCATAGAGTGGAGAGGCATAAAGTGGAAGGGTGGCATAGAGTGAAGTTTGGTAGAGTGGAGTGGAGTAGGGTGTAAAAGCCTTGAGTGGAGTGGCAGAGTGGAATAGTGTAGAGTGGAATGGTGTAGTGGCGTAGAGTGAAGTGAGGTAGATTGTAGTAGCAAACAGTTTAGTGTTATAGAGTGGACTTGCATACAGTGGCATAGCGTAGAGTGAGGGGTGCACTGTGGGGTGGCGCACACTGCAGAGTGGTAAAATAGAGAGGTATAGAGTGGAGTGGGGTACAGTGTAGTGGTGTACAGTGGATTAGCAGAGTGAAGTGGCACTTGAAACAGATGTAGAGTGAAAGTGGGTGAACGGATGTAGATGTAATGTGGCAGCAATATAGATCATGAGGTGTAAATGGTAATTTTTTGTACTGGGTGTAAACAGCGTAAGTAGTGTTAAAGTTGTAAGTGTTCAAATACTTACTTATATATTGTACCACAGTATGCCGTGGTAACTTCACCGTATACCATGGTACCTGCCGATGAGAAGGTATTATGTGATTGACTAATGGATGTCTTCACAAAACATAAAAGGCACATGTTTTCAGCACATTTGTGCTGGGTTCTGGGATAGGGCCTTAAATGTAGGTAATAGGTATTATTATTGTTCCCTATCTATTGCCACTTTGTTAAAGTATTAATAGGTAGAGAAAGTATTTTATATGTTTCTATATATTTTTACAGCACTTCATAGAGAACCAAGCTTTTCAACTTTTTTTTAATTAACATGGAAATTTGTAGGTATTACCACGGTACTCCAGAGTTGTTTGTAAATAATAAAATGTTAAAAATTCAAAATACACTGTAGTACACTACATGTAAAATATGGTGTACTACAGTGCATTTGTTTTTTTTTAAACATTTTTATGTACTGCCCTACTCCATACATTTTTTTTAAATATATAGAAACGTATAAATAAATTGCCCTACCAATTACCACTTTAATAAAGTGGTAATAGGTAGGGAAAGAAGCCAAAACCTAATATTCACCTATATCTAAGGGCATCACGCAGAACACAGCCAAAACGTACTTAAAATAACCATTATCCAATCACATAATGCCTTCTCATCACTACGTACTGTGGTAGTTTCATGAAATACAGCAGCATTCCTTGAAACTACTGCAACAACAGATACCACTGTTAAAATGCCTTATACTTTTAAAAATACCCTGCTTACCTGTAGTACGGAAAAGGATTATCTGCTCACCATAATGAACAATCTGGAACATTTCTATGTAAAACCAAGTGGACATTTGGCTGCTACAAGTAAAAAGTTTAATGTCTCGGAAAATGCACTGGGGTCAAAACGCATTTTGGGAACCCCCTTTTTTTTTAGCACCCCCTTGACAAATCTCCGCAAAACGACACCACTGCAGAAAAAGGAATAGTTCTGGAAAGTTTTGTGGAGATTCATCAAATGAGTGTAAAGTTATTAGGATAAGAGAAATATATATATATATTATATATATATAGACATAGATGTATTCACTGAAAAAACATAGGTTATAGGGAAGTTAGGAAATAGAATTTTTTTTAAACTGAAATTCACTTTAAAAAAACCAAAGGTTGCAGGGACGTTATAGTTAGGCTCCTATTTTAAACGTACAAAACCATAGAAATTCACCAGTTATAGTTAGAGTTATCTCAAGTAACTATAACTTCTGCCCTAATGGAACTATAACTTGCGCCCCTGCCATGGACAGTTTTTTGTCAAACATTTTACTGCAAATATTACATTGATATTATCAATGATGTTATCAAAGATGTCAACAGTGTCATAATTTGTGGTGTAATTAGCAGTGCATGGCGAGTGCGCGAGTTAAAGTTACTTTAGGGCACCATATTTGCTTTATGCCCCACGGAGATGGTGGTTACCAGGGCAGTAGGGTGGTCAGACGGCCCCTCTGTATTACAATAACAATAACATTGCAAGAACGCCCTGGGGAGGAGGTGGACCCCAGGGCTGCGGGAGGCGGGCAGCCCCCACAACATATTTGCTTTATGCCCCAGGAAGATGGTGGTCCCCCCAAGCATCATATATACTTTATTCCCTGGTCAGGTGGTGGTCCCCTGGGCAGTGGGGGGCCACGTGCCCCCCCTGCATTAAAATAACAATGCTCTGGGGACCTGGCCCACCTGGGGATCCACTTCAACATCTGCCGAAACTTGACCTGCTTTTTGGTGGTGGTCACTTAATCGTATTCCTTATGTCGAAATGCAATAATTTTGTATCAGCTACAGCAGGCTACCACTACACTATATGGTAAGCATACAATGACTATCCTTAATTCCACCTACTTACCTCCCATGGTATGTATACAAAGTTAAGAGTAGTAATCATATAAATAAATTACAAAGAATAGTACATAGTACTCAATACAATATTATTGAAGGCCACTACTGCAGGCTTTGATAGAATACAATACAACTGCTTCTTTTTGCTCTCCTCAGGTAAAGGAGACTTATTTTGCGACTGGCACATTTATTGTACTTTGGATTACTAACAACTTCTCCTTTCCAAGGATTTTCAGAAAATGCAGTTTTTAGTAACTCCTCAATGATAATTTCTTGCAAATGTTCCCACTCCTCACAACTGGCCTCCTTTCATCCTGACATTCTAAAAGTTTTGCCTCTTCTGTGACCAATGCGTGCCCAGTGGTGCCTCTCACTAATTACCTTATTGTCCCTGTTAAGAGATTAAAATGGAAATAGCTTTAAGTGAAGGACAGCATATGTCAGCATGCACCCAGGATCCTATCACACTCCGTTTCGTAGGTTACAAGTCCATAGTTGACTGTCTTCGCCCATATCCTTTAGCAGCATGCTCTGGGGGGAAAATGTATCAACCTTCCATCATAGTAGATTTAGACTTGCACCCTAGCTCATTCTTGGCAAAAATCCAAGCACTCTGGCAGTCAATTGCTTTCCACTTGATCTTTTCTTAACATCCTTCTGAATAGTCAACCTGTTTTTCTTCCATTTTACTTAGAAAACTATTTCATTAGGCGTGGTAGGCTTAAGATAGGTCTTCCTGTTCATGTTGAGATTGCCCAAACTCTCCCAAGCAAATGCTTCATTCTTGATTGCCTCCAGCTCCCAAAGTTTCTTCATACAAAATCCTGATCTCTTGTCCTTTCACTGCACTCTTTCCTCCAGAATTACTCGGCCACATTCCTCTCTGACATAATAGCTTTTACATTGCTGCTGACCATCACGCGTGAAGCGATGAGGGGATCGCTGCTGATCTTTCATATGGTTGCCACAAATGTAATCTTGTCTTGTGTGCTTACTGCTATATCTCTAATAAAATTGGTAGCTCAGGAGTTTTTTTTAATTAAACATAAGTAGCTCTCATTACAGAAAAGGTTGCAGAACCCTGCACTAGATACTGGGTATTACAGAGTGACCACGAGCAATCACCCAGGCTTTATTCATCCCTTCTGGGTGCCCCTGGCTCTCTCGTTGCAGGGATGTGGAATTCCTATCGCCCGGGACATCTTGTTTGGGGTCAAGGGCAACAAGTTTTTATGTTTACTTTGTCCTTGGGACAAGTAGGCCCAACCCTCTGCAGCACAAACCCTTTGGCTGCCTGTTTACAGAGAGTGGAACTCTCTGCAGTTGAGGCAATGTGTTTCCAAAAGATAATGCTGTTCGAACTTGTATTTATGGTTTATTATTTGAAAACCTTCATTATTCGGGTGAGTGCTGTAAATAAATGTTTTAAGGTCACACTTCACTACTGACATTGGTTCCAGTACAAAAAAAAAAAAAAAAAAACATGTATACACATGTTTGAAAAGTTTAAGCTATGAGGCTAAGTATAATGCTCCCAGAATGCTCTCTGATTAGATGCAAATGAAGTGTCATTTAGTAAAATGTTTTGATGCATGCTAGTATTTCCCAAAAATATTTCTAATGGAAAATCAGTGTAACCATTTTCAACACGATTATGAGAAGCATGAAAATAAACAAACGCTGACAAAGCCAACTGATCTGACATATTTTTATAAGTCTTTTAGTTTCATCAATGCATGTCTTGTTTTGACATGGCTTTTGTAACACTTTATTGTTGTGGGAGCTACCAGGCCCTCAAAATTGTAACAAACACTGGCAAAAAAAAAAACCCAAAACTTTTTTGAACTCTAAAAGCACACGTTGCCACCAGTGGCATAACAAAGGCCCCGCAGCCGCCCTCCAGGGGGGCCCTTCAGCACAGCACCTGCCCTGAGTGAGTCTGGAGAGGGGGCTCCTCCATGTTCTTTGCAAAGGGGCACCCTCCAGTTTCGTTACGTCACTGATTGCCACTGTAGTTCCTGACACTGAACAAAACTACTTTGTGTGCCAATATGCTCCTTGTGGAAGAGAAGAATGCGATCACTCACAGTAAAGCCAGCCGAAAGAGAGAGAAATAGAAGTTTAATAAAAACAAAATGTCTTTGTTAACACCAGACCTAATTAGGGACCAAGACCCACATGTAGGTAGCTTTTTGCATGTCGCAAACAGCGACTTTCGCTGTTTGCAACGTGCAAAAAGCACATGGCGATGCACAAACCCAGTTTTGCGATTCGGTAACCTGGTTACCGAATCGCAAAACGGATTTGCGACTCGCAATTAGGAAGGGGTGTTCCCTTCCTAATTGCGACTCGCAGTGCAATGTAGGATTGTTTTGCGAACGCGGGCGCAAACCAATCGCAGTTTGCACCCATTTCAAATGGGTGCTAACAGTTTCACAAAAGGGAAGGGGTCCCCTTGGGACCCCTTCCCCATTGTGAATGTCACTGTAAACATTTTTTCAGAGCAGGCAGTGGTCCTGCGGACTACTGCCTGCTCGGAAAAAATTAAACGAAAACGTTCCATTTTTCGTTTTTGTAATGCATCTCGTTTTCCTTGAAGGAAAACGGGCTGCATTACAAAAACAAAAAAAAAAAAAACTGCTTTATTGAAAAGCAGTCACAGACATAGTGGTCTGCTGTCTCCAGCAGGCCACCATCCCTGTGAGGCCGCCATTCTCAAGGGGGTCACAAATTGCGACCCACCTCATGATTATTCATGAGGTGTGCATTTGCGAAGCCCTTGCGAACCACAGATGGTGTCAGGGACACCATCCTACATTCGGATTTGCGACTCGCTATTTGCGGGTCGCAAATCTGAACCTACCTACACGTGGCCCCAAATTCTTAAAGAAAGTCACAAAAGTGCACCCATGGTATATATCGTACCCCTATAAAATATTTGTGAACTGTATTTTAGCATGGGTAAATACACATGTGTAGATTTGCTCATGTGAAAATCTATTGAGCATTTGCAAGTTCATTTTCCCTCCAGCCACTTTCTTCCCAACCCTGGAAGAAGTTCTAATTCTGCCATTGTCAGGAGTAAATGTCCAACCTTTCTTATTATGGGAAAATATTAGAGAGAAGCTGGTGAAAATCTTTAAAACATGCAGGTTAGTAGGTTTGCAGACTCAAAGGCATTCCAGCCCTGGAACTATTGCTTACTGCTTCCTCCAGCCCCAGTATGCAGATCTGCAGAAAGGTGGAAAAATAAGGAAATTGCTACAGTAGGGATTGAAACTGCAAGTATTCAAGCCCTACTATGGTAGTAGCCCTGGCATAATCAGAGAGGCTATTATCAGAGCTCTTACATAATGAGATTGCTGCCATAATTTGGCGCCACACTACATGGCACCAAAGGGACAAGTAGATCTTTTTACAGGACAAGTAGATTTGAGAAGCAACCTGTCCCGTGGACAAGTAGATATTTTAATAAATTCCACACCCCTGATAACATCACCTATTTTATATCCGCAACACAAATTCCTCATTTGGCTTTACTTTCCCTGCTCTGCCTGGAGGGCAGACCCTACCACAGCATACACTAAGTCTATACATCTGTCCCTAGAACAGATGATATAGTACCCAAGATAATGCTTCTGCTTAATCGATCTCTATGTTGCAACTCAGCCAATATTTAGCTTCACCCCTCCCCCCAAAAGAAGATTCATTATGCCACAGGATGGGTGTAAGGAAATGCCTCCTTGGCATGGTTACCCCCTGACTTTTTGCCTTTGCTGATGCTATGTTTTGAATTGAAAGTGTGCTGAGGCCTGCTAACCAGGCCCCAGCACCAATGTTCTTTCCCTAACCTGTACTTTTGTATCCACAATTGGCACACCCTGGCATCCAGATAAGTCCCTTGTAACTGGTACCCCTGGTACCAAGGGCCCTGATGCCAGGGAAGGTCTCTAAGGGCTGCAGCATGTCTTATGCCACTCTGGAGACCCCTCACTCAGCACAGACACACTGCTTACCAGCTTGTGTGTGCTAGTGAGAACAAAATGAGTAAGTCGACATGGCACTCCCCTCAGGGTGCCATGCCAGCCTCTCACTGCCTATGCAGTTTAGGTAAGACACCCCTCTAGCAGGCCTTACAGCCCTAAGGCAGGGTGCACTATACCATAGGTGAGGGCACCAGTGCATGAGCACTGTGCCCCTACAGTGTCTAAGCCAAACCTTAGACATTGTAAGTGCAGGGTAGCCATAAGAGTATATGGTCTGGGAGTCTGTCAAACACGAACTCCACAGCACCATAATGGCTACACTGAAAACTGGGAAGTTTGGTATCAAACTTCTCAGCGCAATAAATGCACACTGATGCCAGTGTACATTGTATTGTTAAACACACCCCAGAGGGCACCTTAGAGGTGCCCTCTGAAATTGTATCCAACTATCTGTGTAGGCTGACTGGTTCCAGCAGCCTGCCACACTACAGACATGTTGCTGGCCCCATGGGGAGAGTGCCTTTGTCACTCTGAGGCCAGTAACAAAGCCTGCACTGGGTGGAGATGCTAACACCTCCCCCAGGCAGGAGCTGTAACACCTGGCGGTGAGCCTCAAAGGCTCACCCCTTTGTTCCAGCACCGCAGGACACTCCAGCTAGTTGAGTTGCCCGCCCCCTCCGGCCACGGCCCCCACTTTTGGCGGCAAGGCCGGAGGAAATAATGAGAACAACAAGGAGGAGTCACTGGCCAGTCAGGACAGCCCCTAAGGTGTCCTGAGCTGAAGTGACTCTAACTTTTAGAAATCCTCCATCTTGCAGATGGAGGATTCCCCCAGTAGGGATAGGAATGTGACCCCCTCCCCTTGGGAGGAGGCACAAAGAGGGTGTACCCACCCTCAGGACTAGTAGCCATTGGCTACTAACCCCCCAGACCTAAACACGCCCTTAAATTTAGTATTTAAGGGCTCCCCTGAACCTAAGAATTGAGATTCCTGAAAGTACAAGAAGAAGAGGACTGCTGAGCTGAAAAACCCCTGCAGAAAAAGAACAGAAGACGCCAACTACTTTGGCCCCAGTCCTACCGGCCTGTCTCCTGCCTTCCAAAGAAACCTGCTCCAGCGACGCTTTCCAAAGGACCAGCGACCTCTGAATCCTCAGAGGACTGCCCTGCTTCAAGAAAGACAAGAAACTCCAGAGGACAGCGGCCCTGCTCCAAAAAGACTGCAACTTTGTTTCGAAGGAGCAGATTTAAAGACCCCTGCAACTCCCCGCAAGAAGCGTGAGACTTGCAACACTGCACCCGGCGACCCCGACTCGACTGGTGGAGAACCAACAACTCAGGGAGGACCCTCCGGCGACTCCAAGACCGTGAGTAACCAAAGTTGTCCCCCCTGAGCCCCCACAGCGACGCCTGCAGAGGGAATCCCGAGGCTCCCCCTGACCGCGACTGCCTGAACTCTAATTTCCCGACGGCTGGAAAAGACCCTGCACTCGCAGCCCCCAGCACCTGATGGATCAGAACTCCAGTGCAGGAGTGACCCCCAGGAGGCCCTCTCCCTTGCCCAGGTGGTGGCTACCCCGAGGAGCACCCCCTTGCCTGCCTGCATCGCTGAAGAGGCCCCTTGGTCTCTCATAAGAAACTATTGGAAACCCAACGCGTGTTTACACACTGCACCCGGCCGCCCCCGCGCTGCTGAGGGTGTACTTTTTGTGCTGACTCGTGTCCCCCCCCCGGTGCCCTACAAAACCCCCCTGGTCTGCCCTCCGAAGACGCGGGTACTTACCTGCTGGCAGACTGGAACCGGGGCACCCCCTTACCTCCATTGAAGCCTATGTGTTTTGGGCACCTCTTTGACCTTTGCACCTGACCGGCCCTGAGCTGCTGGTGTGATAACTTTGGGGTTGCTCTGAACCCCCAACGGTGGGCTACCTTGGACCCAAATCTCAAACCTGTAGGTGATTTACTTACCTGCTAAAACTAACATTACTTTACCTCCCCCAGGAACTGTGAAAATTGCACTGTGTCCACTTTTAAAACAGCTAAATGTGTTTTATGTGAAAAGTATATATGCTACTGTAATTATTCAAAGTTCCTAAAGTACTTACCTGCAATACCTTTCAAATGAGATATTACATGTAGAATTTGAACCTGTGGTTCTTAAAATAAACTAAGAAAATATATTTTTCTATAACAAAACCTTTTGGCTGGATTTGTCTCCGAGTGTGTGTTCCTCATTTATTGCCTGTGTGTATGTACAACAAATGCTTAACACTACTCCTTTGATAAGCCTACTGCTCGACCACACTACCACAAAATAGAGCATTAGTATTATCTCTTTTTGCCACTATCTTACCTCTAAGGGGAACCCTTGGACTCTGTGCATACTATTCCTTACTTTGAAATAGTTCATACAGAGCCAACTTCCTACAATGGGGAGGAAGGGTGCATACATATGCTGCCCTGGAACCAATCATGCAATTCATGAAAGAAATTGCTTTTTCAGCAAGCAAGGCAGTTTGCTCAATAGAAATCACCCCCCCTTATTCATTGCTTTTGATACACTGGCTACAGTGACCATAGCTGGGCCACCTTCTAAGCTGCTAGAGGGGTCAAAGCTGCATTCTTCAGGTGAAAATCTAGCTCTGCTAAATACTGACCTTAGGTACTCGTCAACGTCCCTAGCCTTCTCCTGAAGTCCCATGCTCTGGTTCCTCAACACACCACCCATGTAAGAAGTTTTAAGGGCTTCCATGCACACCTTTGCAACAGAAGCCTCCAGACTGCTTTGTTTGCAGAATTACATCCTTTAGCCACAGGTCAGCACAAGAAAGACTAGCTGTGCTGTACAGGTAGCTGGATCAAGCAGCAATCGTCCCAAGGTCTCAAGAGAAAGTGGTATTTAATAAAAATCAAAAGGCACTGACAACCCACGTCAGGGATACATAATATGCCATAATTCCGACCTAGAATGACCCACAATGACAGACCTGTCTTTCAAAGACATTTGAATTTAAAAAGAAAATGCTACATAAAATGGTACGGTAAGAAAAAAAACTTGAAACATATCAACCACAATACTGATGAGATGAAGACATTAAAAACTACAAATCTGAAGGATATTCACTAAATATGACAGGGAATGCCTTTGAAAAGTTACAGGACTAGCAGAAATCCCAGATGTCTATGTATTAACGATTTAGAATCTACTTTGCACCAAAATATCCAAATAAAATGGAAGAAGACAGGTCACACTAAAAGCACCCAGAGTTCTAGAAATCTAGAATTCGAATCTATGATATCTTAATAGCCTTTTATGAGAAAAAGCAATGAAAAATGCACCACATGTGCTTACAATAGTGGTTTTCACAGAGGTACAGGTGAAAATTAAAAAACTGTTAGACTGGTCATGAAAGCAGAAAAATGTACAACGGAGAATGAAGGGGATAAAAGAGAAAGAAATAAGAAAACTCAAACAGATGTATAAAATGTTTATTGTACATAACGGGTTTAACGCTCAAACATGTCCAATAATGAAAATTATGTAATAAATAGGGGATAACCCCAAGGGGTTATACTTTTTGTCAAACGGAGCAGCAAGTTTCTTTGTGGGTGCAATACAAAATGTATATTTCTCCAACTCTCTTCGTTCCACCTTTACAGTTTTGCTATGATAATTAGTGAGGTTCTGTGCCATTCAATATACTTTTACAAAACATATCGATATGCATTTCAGTTTTTCCAGTGGTTTCATTACATTGTTATGCAACTGAGGTCTCCATTTCAGAGTGCTTGGAATCTCCTATTCAGTGTTCTTTTATCTTACGTTTCTCCCATGTCTAAGCACTGTTCAGTTTGATGCATGTTTCTATGGCTATTCAGCTTGATCCAATTCCTTTAATGTTTTAAATTATTGAGACGCTAAGATTTTGGAACAAACTGTGAACACATTGGGGGTCATTATGAGTTCGACAGACGGTTGTACCATCTGCAGATCTTCCAACGGGGAGGGTGCCGCCACACTGGCTACCTCCCTGCCTGCCCCTTTAAGAGTTTCCTGCTATGTCAGCGGGCGGAAACCTGAGTTTCCGCCTGCTGGCCTAGCGGGAAAGAGGCTACAGCACTGTCTCTGGCTCGTATTCAAGCCAGCAGCAATGCTGTAGCCAGCACGGTGCACTAGCACCTTCGTAATGTTCACAAAACAGACAGTGAACATTGCAATGGTGCTGGCTGGCGGGTGGGGGGGCCATGAAAAGGCTGGCGGAGAACTAGGCCGTAATCCCCATGCCCTGGCGCATTAGGATCACCACCAACCTCCAGACCGCCGGGATCTCTGATACTGGCAGAGCTGGCGGTTCCCTGGCAGCCCGACCGCTAGGGTTGTAATGTGGCAGTCGGATTGCCGCACTGAAGGTGGTCTGACCGCAATCCGCGAGTCTGGCGGTCTAGTGACCGCCAGACTTGTAATGCGGCCCATTTATATTCAGACAGATATGTACATTTGGAACACCCAATCAAATTACAGAAGAACATATTTCGTTTCAATCAGTCTGCGCACAGGTTACTTCACATCACGCATTTCTATATTTTTAGCTAGCATATCAAAATAATTATGTTTCCAAGCAATGCATCTTACTGACATCCTATAGGCCCCGATTCGGCCACCTTTGTCATCTTTATGTACTGTATTATTGGAAGCCTCAGAATTTGAGAGAACTATACAGCAGAGACAGGTCACAAAAGGTTTTGCATATTGAGCACCAACATTCTGTGAAATGGTCTGATTTTGTGATGCGACCTATGTAGTAATAACTTCTGTTGCGAAATCTCCAGTCTCAGAACTATGTGCCTAATAAATATTAATTACCCAGCCTACTATCTGCCTCCCTCAGTGTTTGCCTACAAACACAGGCAAGGAGTACTGCAAACAACATCATACCACCATCCCTGTGTTTGCATTCCCAAACAGGATTGCTTTTTAAAGGCAGCACACTGTCCTTAAACGAGTGGTGCTGCATTAAAAAATATATATATTTCCCATTAGGGCATGTATTAGAGAGGGACACCCCCTCTTTTGCGAATCAGTAACGGATGTATGATTTTCAATTACAATTGTAGTCGCAAACTATTGATAAATACCACTGCCACTCACAATTAGGAGAGGGTGGTACCCCATCACACCCTCGCCCAACTTCAATTTGAAATGGATCGCAAAATTCTGCACCTGCGAAAAGCTTTTCCTCCTCGCAAAATGGATTTTGTTTATAGAAATTCCCATTTTTCAATCCCAACCCCTCTGAATCTGTGACCTGCAGGGTTTGCAATTTCATTATAGCTTTATACATCTGGCCCTCGTTCTGGAATTGTTCAACACCAAACAATCTCATTAGATTCTCCTTCATATTTTACTAACCAGATTTATTGAATTAGTTTTCTTTCCTGTCTTAAAATCCGAAAATAATACCACATTTTTCAAAATATTGTCTGGTCAGACATCCAGTCCAAGCTTTTTGGGGGAGTTAAATGAAATTAGCCCAGCTACCTTATCACATCAATGTGGCGTGCAGCTATTGAACACTTTAACACATCATTTGTTTTCAGCCTTGAACAAAGACACCGGTGGATGCTGTTACTTGCTGAGGTGGTAAACAAATTACAATACTTCAAATATTTGCTTATCTTTAACCACCAGAAATCAATGACAGAGCACAGCTGCTTTAAGTATTATTATGGAAGTAATATTGTTGTACTAATTACATATTGCATCAGTAACCTGCATTTTCCTTTAATATTTCTTTATCCTGTTATGTTATAGTTGCTTATAGAGCGCAACAATTCACCCTCAAGAGGGTCTGTCGGCGCTTTACAGCTCTACAGGGCCCGACGCAGGAAAAAGGTTACATTGAGTTTAACGAAGGTTAAAAAGCCATGCTTTAAGAAGTTTTTTAAACTGCTTTAAGTCTGTGCATAGACGTAAATGTAGAGGTAACTAATTCCAGTGCTGGGGGGCCAGATATGAAAATGCGCTGCCTTCGTAGCTTGTGGTACAAATGCGTTGATGAAATAGCAACATTTCCCATCGAATCCAAGACCTAGTGGGGACATACAAATGCAGTTTGCTCTGCAAGTAGAGGGACCCACTTCCACGAAGAGATTTATGTACCATGCAGAGAAGTTTAACAATAGTGCGCTTTTTTATAGGCAGCTGATGGAGAGTTCTAGGAGTAGGTTCAGAGGGGGTTCGAGGTGGCAAATTATAAATCAAACGTGCCACTGTAGTTTGAACCACCTGAAGTTTGCAAAGAGGCCTTCGTTTATGGCTACCATTAGGGCATTGCCATAGTCCAGGAGACTAACTATGAGGGCCCGGACAAGGGATTTCCTAGACTAAAGGGGTAGCCACTAGAAAGCTTTCCTGAGGAAGCGCATAATTGAAAAACAAGAACCCATGATAGCATTCATGTGTTCCTTCATGAAAAGATTTTCGTCTACCAGGATACCCAAGTTTCTCACCACAGTTTTCGGGGTGGGCCACAAATCCTGGGGCCACCATTCCTCAGACCACACAGAATGAGCCACCCGGAAAAGCACAAGCTCTGTTTTCCCCCCGAGTTTAGTTGAATACAGTGGAGTCTGAATACCACCTTGCATAAGTTGTCTTATTTTTAGGCTGGCTTAGTTTAATAGGGTGATCGTATAGAAAGCTTGAGTGATAGCCTTCTCAAATGCTGACAGGGCCATATTCACATTTATTTGGTCATTTAAAGAAGGGGGAATAAAGCGTGGTGTAAAAGAGGAAAGCACAACTTTCCTCCATGGTCCAGTCATCCTCCTTGCCGTTTCCCTGAAATAAGAGGGCCTTCCAACTCAAAGATGGAATTTAATAGGATGGTGATCGGTTCAGGCAAGACAAACTATACAACATAAGATATGTACACCTTCAAAAATGTTATTACAAAATACATAAATTACATGAAAAATAACATCAGCATTACAACTGACCAAATTCATCCACTTATGGCGAAGAATGACTGAATTAGAAAAGTAAAATACTCTACAAGCAGGTGCAAAATAATTGTGCTGTAAATTCTAGCTATGTAACTCCTGGAGATTATGCGATCTTTCCCCTACCATGCAGGCACAATGTCAATTTGATATGCGCAATATTGAGGTATTATATATTTTATTTCCTTGAGTTCTTGCTCTGTATGGAGCTAATTTGTCACTTGCTATACAGCCTCTGATTGATTTACAGCATTCTCACATTATCACACACAAGGAATAGATTAAAGGTTCCTTAGAAACAAGATTAAATAACTGTTGTGAATATTATTTCTCAAATATGAAACTAATTTGGGATTACAGGTCATCACCCAATTTCTGATTTGTGGGGCCAGAACAATATTCTAGATCAATTATCCCTTAAGTCTGTAATCTTTTGAGGTCATGCTGATGCAAGAGGGTCAATCAATCATTTAGTTTACTCCTGGTAGCCCCTCATGCAAAGTATGGAAATAAAATATGCTACCAATATTAAATTCCTTAAATGCCTCACTCCCATCTCCATGTATAAGGACATCGAATTGTGATCCTTACTGCCCCAAGAATGGAGAAATAATTAAGGCAAACGTTCAGATGAACAGGAAATATAAACTGGTCCATACTTAACAACATGAACAAGACATGCATTATTTGATTTAAATAAGAGTTTCTAAAAGTATAATTATTTTTTATGATATTCAAAATGTATGTTAGCTTTGAATGTTTAGTCAAAACATTCAATATGAAAAGGCTCACCGCAACTACCAGCCTCACCATATCATCAGCCACTAAGTCACAAAATGTAATCAATAATGAATCCAGTGTGATAAGACTTTACACCAATCACAGAATCTTTCAGTCAGTCAATAACAACAAAAAAGCATTGAACAAAAGGAGAAGAAGGTGTAAAGAAATGTCTCCCTGTTGCAGTTACCCCCCACTTTTTGCCTGATACTGATGCTGACTTGACTGAGAAGTGTGCTGGGACCTTGCTAACCAGGCCCCAGCACCAGTGTTCTTTCACCTAAAATGTACCATTGTCTCCACAATTGGCACAACCCTGGCACCCAGGTAAGTCCCTTGTAACTGGTACCCCTGGTACCAAGGGCCCTGATGCCAGGGAAGGCCTCTAAGGGCTGCAGCATGTCTTATGCCACCCTAGGGACCCCTCACTCAGCACAGACACACTGCTTGCCAGCTTGTGTGTGCTGGAGGGGAGAAAATGACTAAGTCGACATGGCACTCCCCTCAGGGTGCCATGCCAACCTCCCACTGCCTGTGGCATAGCTAAGTCACCCCTCTAGTAGGCCTTACAGCCCTAAGGCAGGGTGCACTATACCACAGGTGAGGGCATATGTGCATGAGCACTATGCCCCTACAGTGTCTAAGCAAAACCTTAGACATTGTAAGTGCAGGGTAGCCATAAGAGTATATGGGCTGGGAGTCTGTCAAAAACGAACTCCACAGCTCCATAATGGCTACACGGAATACTGGGAAGTTTAGTATCAAACTTCTCAGAATAATAAACCCACACTGATGCCAGTATTGGATTTATTAAAAAATGCACACAGAGGGCATCTTAGAGGTACCCCCTGTATTTTACCCAATTGTTCAGTGCAGGACTGACTGGTCTGTGCCAGCCTGCTGCTGAAAGACGAGTGTCTGACCTCATGCGGTGAGAGCCTTTGTGCTCTCTGAGGACAGAAACAAAGCCTGCTCTGGGTGGAGGTGCTTCACACCTCCCCCCTGCAGGAACTAACACCTAGCAGTGAGCTTCAAAGGCTCAAGCTTCGTGTTACAATGCCCCAGGGCACTCCAGCTAGTGGAGATGCCCGCCCCCTGGACACAGCCCCCACTTTTGGCGGCAAGTCCAGGAGAGATAATGAGAAAAACAAGGAGGAGTCACTGGCCAGTCAGGACAGCCCCTAAGGTGTCCTGAGCTGAGGTGACTCTGACTTTTAGAAATCCTCCATCTTGTAGAAGGAGGATTCCCCCAATAGGGATAGGAATGTGACCCCCTCCCCTTGGGAGGAGGCACAAAGAGGGTGTACCCACCCTCAGGGCTAGTAGCCATTGGCTACTAACCCCCCAGACCTAAACACGCCCTTAACTTTAGTATTTAAGGGCTCCCCTGAACCTACGAATTTAGATTCCTGCAACTTACCGAAGAAGAAGACTGCTGAGCTGAAAACCCCTGCAGAAGAAGAAAGAAGACACCAACTGCTTTGGCCCCAGTCCTACCGGCCTGTCTCCTGCCTTCTAAAGAACCCTGCTCCAGCGACGCTTTCTCCAGGACCAGCGACCTCTGAATCCTCAGAGGACTGCCCTGGTTCCAAGAGACCAAGAAACTCCAGAGGACAGCGGCACTGCTCCAAAAAGACTGCAACTTTGTTTCGAAGGAGCAGATTTAAAGACCCCTGCAACTCCCCGCAAGAAGCGTGAGACTTGCAACACTGCACCCGGTGACCCCGACTCGACTGGTGGAGAACCAACACCTCAGGGAGGACCCTCCGGCGACTCTGAGTCCGTGAGTAACCAAAGTTGTCCCCCCTGAGCCCCCACAGCGACGCCTGCCTAGGGAATCCCGAGGCTCCCCCTGACCGCGACCGCCTGAACTCCATTTCCCGACGGCTGGAAAAGACCCTGCACCCGCAGCCCCCAGCACCTAAAGGAACGGAACTCCTGTGCAGGAGTGACCCCCAGGAAGCCCTCTCCCTTGCCCAGGTGGTGGCTACCCCGAGGAGCCCCCCCCTTGCCTGCCTGCAACACTGAAGAGATCCCTTGATCTCTCATTGATTTCCATTGAAAACCCGACGCTTGTTTCTACACTGCACCCGGCTGCCCCAGTGCCGCTGAGGGTGTACTTTTTGTGTGGACTTGTGTCCCCCCCGGTGCCCTACAAAACCCCCCTGGTCTGCCCTCCGAAGACGCGGGTACTTACCTGCTGGCAGACCGGAACCGGGGCACCCCCTTCTCTCCATTGAAGCCTATGCGTTTTGGGCACCTCTTTGACCTCTGCACCTGACCGGCCCTGAGCTGCTGGTGTGGTAACTTTGGGGTTGCTCTGAACCCCCAACGGTGGGCTACCTTGGACCCAAACCTGAGACTTGTAAGTGATTTACTTACCGGACAAAACTAACAAAAACTTATCTCCCCCAGGAACTGTGAAAATTGCACTAAGTGTCCACTTTTAAAACAGCTTATTGTGTTTTATGTGAAAAGTATACATGCTAATGTAATGCTTCAAAGTTCCTAAAGTACTTACCTGCAATACCTTTCAAATGAGATATTACATGTAGAATTTGAACCTGTGGTTCTTAAAATAAACTAAGAAAAGATATTTTTCTATAACAAAACCTATTGGCTGGATTTGTCTCTGAGTGTGTGTTCCTCATTTATTGCCTGTGTGTATGTACAACAAATGCTTAACACTACTCCTTTGATAAGGCTACTGCTCGACCACACTACCACAAAATAGAGCATTAGTATTATCTCTTTTTGCCACTATCTTACCTCTAAGGGGAACCCTTGGACTCTGTGTATACTATTCCTTACTTTGAAATAGTGCATACAGAGCCAACTTCCTACAGAAGGCTATGAATATCTCAAATGAATAAATATTGCAAACATTTCTTGAACACCATCTATGATGATTAACTTGAAAACGGCAAACGAAGCCACATGAAATCCATGTGTGGATCAATGACAGCCGATCTGCTCTAGATCTGTGTGTGACAAACTTATTTTATGCACATTGAATTAAGGCTCCAGAACTTCTAAATTAAATGATTAATGAGATTAATGAGATGAGATTAAATGATACACATTAACACTAGGGATGGGACCTACCCAATGAGAAAAAGTGTACCCGTTAGTTCCTCAAGTGGCCAAGGCTGGAGCATTCCTAGTGTTGTACAGTAGATCACAAGAATATTAGGCTGCGACAAATTCACTTGTGCCACATAGCTTAGAAAATATGTGTGGATTTTGGTTAAGTTTTTCCTTGCACTTCGGTTTTGCTTCATGCCACTTTTATGTTTGTTTTGATTTTCTTTATATTGCTAATATTGCCTTATCTGTACTTTATTTTCTCACATATAGTGCCTCAACAAAAGCCAACATTCACAAAAGGGCACACTGGTCAGGAAAGGATTCCAAGTTCTGATCTAGTAGAACTTAAATGAGCCTGCATCAGGATATTTTGCACCCTGCTTAGAATTATCTTCAGTACGCAAAAATGAAGGGACGTGCAAATTGGTCCATTTAAAGTTAGCAAAGCCTTTGTCAGAATAGGCAAGTTTGTAAATATTTTCCAAGAGCACACGTCTATTGTGTATAACAAATCCTAGTCCCCTCCCTTCCAGCCATATTGCCTCTGCAGTTAGTAAAGGCCATCTTGAAAAAGTCTAATGATCAAGGTAATATTTAGTATTTTTATATACTTTTCCTGTTATCTGAAATCTACTTTCAACCTGGCACCCAGTCTTTCATTTTAACTTTAACAAAAAATATGTCTACTACTGAAGTTTTTCTTGTGTATCCAAATGTTCTCCCAGGAGTAGAAGCTATTGTAAGCCAGTGAATAGGGCTCAAGTATAAAGTAAGCTAATTTACTCAAAAGACTAAAGAATACTGTATAGCCTTTCTGCACAACAGACGCACATTTTCTATAAAAGAGAGAAAGCTGAAAGCTTGTTCTCACAGGACACAGAGAACACAAGTTTAAGAATCTAATACGTAAAAGTCTGTGTTTCGTTAATTTAGTACAATTATTGCTCAACACACTATGTACCAATGTCCTTCCATGCAATAACATGTTTGAAAAATGGCCATATAGTGTTAGGGTGGCTTAGTATCAGCAAGAGCCTCATTAGCAATTAAAATAATTACCTAGATTAAGTTACATGCCAATTGGTCAAATGCAGCGAGGAAGGCAGCACCTGCAATATTTGAGGCTAGGAATTTGCATGGAGGTGATTGGTAAGTTATTTCTTTCTGCTAACATATGATATCAAGACAACAGCTAAATGACTTATTCAGATCTTCCAAAGGCAGATTGTGTTTCTGTTCTCACAGAAGCTTTGGAATGGCGCTTGCTCCTTAAAGCATACATCAAGAAGGAGCTCATGTTGCACCAGTAACTTCTCCCTGCTTCATTACATAGGCTTTCGAGGGCACTTCTCTCATTATCTGAACCTCTCACAACTATAATGCAGAAATGACGCTGGGAAGAAAGTAAACAAAAAAAGGGCACAAGTAACAAAGTTGTTATAATGAATGAAGGTGGCAGTGGGAAAGGAGTGGGGAGGTTTGAATCCTGTTACATCATACCTGTGCCTAACTCTAGTACAGGAGCCTAAAGCTAATGGCATTACAAAAACAAAAAAGAGTGCCGATACTATACTGCTACTGACAATGGACAGCGAGAACATTTCTAACTTGCAAAAACTAGTTATCTTAGAGGGTGAATCCTAATACATCGCACCAAGTTCCATCTCCAGTATTGGAGTCTATAGCTAATGGCATTACAAAATACACTGCAGGCGTTTTACTGCTGCTGATAATGGACTGCAAGAACCGTACTAACTTGTAAAAGCTGTTGTCCAGAAAGTTATAATGGTTTAGATTAGAACTCGTGCTAAATCTGTGTAATTATGATATGTTTATGTACTGCAGGAACAGCTATTTATACAGCAACACAATAGTCCAGTGAGCATTGCAGCTAGCAATATCCAATGTACCAATAGCAGAGTGTGGTAACTATGCTGCTCGATTTGTGCTACACACCACAGCATTTAGGTTAATTGGCAAATTATCATCTTGGACATGTTATAATACATTGAGACAAGTACTCTTCTCTGAAATCAACTCTGTACCACAAGCATCTGCCATGCCTTCTTATTGTAAAGAGGTTATGGTAATGGGTGGCATTTTGGCCTGAGCAAGGAGGATGGATTCTCCTTCGCAATGGAGGGTTGTAGGAGAAGAGCTCTGCAACACACAAGCAAACACTTGCATATACAATAGAAGGGTGCACCATTGGGACAGACTGCAATTGGAATCTCTTATCAAGCGGTCAGTAGCCTTCTGCCAATCGACCAGTCTCTGTTATGCCACCATTCCCTAATGCATGTCTGGCACTAGTATGTCAAAACTATGAATCAGGCGAAGGGAAGAATTGACAGACTATAATCCTGAATTGCTTTTAGCACAAGTAATGTGAATTTAATTTACATGCTACATTTCCTAGACCCATTGTAATCGTACACAGATACACTTTAAGATTTTCGGTTCTACCATGACTATAAATGGAGTTATCAAATACCTCAGAATACAGAGATAACTCTAAACCTTAATCCCTCAAAGTCATGGATCAGAAGAACCACTCAAAACAGGTTAAAAGTCGGACATCCGTCAGCTCCTTGGGAACCAGTCCAATAGGTCGATCCTTGAAGGGTCCAGAAAAAGCACAGCAGTCTGTAGATTGCAGTTACCCATCCTCAAGGAAGTCATTGGCATGTAAGAAAAGTAGCTTTTATGTATTTGTGGCATCGCTGTGCTGTAGAATCCATGGCGCAGGCCACTGACAAATGAGGTTTCCAGGGGCTGCAACTCAACTTGAGGCGGTTTCAATTAGGCATTCATACACACAACCAAAACATTTGCACTGTCCAAGACTCCGAGGCCTTTAAAAGAGCACATGATCTCCAAGAGTGGGTTACATGAATTCATCAGACTCATTGCCATCCTACAAAAGAGAAAACACAAATTTAAATCTGATGAGGGGGTGCACAACAAAATCTGCAGAAACAATTCTTCATGTGCGACAATAAATAAATGGCATTATTTTGCTTTTCTGCTTGTATAAGAATTTACAGATGGCTTTTGCAGTGAGTGGCATTGTATGTCCAGGTGTGGGTCCCAGTGGCATGACAGCAACCGTCTCTTTTCAGAGCAAGGCAAGAGAGATTTGCACCTGGTTAGTCCATGTCTGAAATGGGGCAGGAATAAACAAAAACAAGGAACAGTACAGCACAGTAGCCTACAAACTTTTTAAAAGTATATATAAAAATACAAATAAATGTCCCTACATAGTTACACTTTAGTAAAGTGGGAATAGGTAGGGAAGATCAATAAAACCTACAACTTCTCTATATCTGAGGCCCTAAACCAGGACACAGAGAAAGTGAGGTGAAAACAACATAGCTGCCTTTTACTTTTGTAAAAGAGGACATGCCACTCTATGCCACTACACCACTCCACTACAGGCTATTTAACTGTACGCCACTCCACTCAACTGTACAACACGCTACTCCACTGTATGCCACTACACCACTCCACTACAGGCTATTTAACTGTACGCCACTCCACTCGACTGTACAACACGCTACTCCACTGTATGCCACTACACCACTCCACTACAGGCTATTTAACTGTACGCCACTCCACTCGACTGTACAACACGCTACTCCACTGTATGCCACTACACCACTCCACTACAGGCTATTTAACTGTACGCCACTCCACTCGACTGTACAACACGCTACTCCACTGTATGCCACTACACCACTCCACTACAGGCTATTTAGCTGTACGCCACTCCACTCGACTGTACAACACGCTACTCCACTGTATGCCACTACACCACTCCACTACAGGCTATTTAACTGTACGCCACTCCACTCGACTGTACAACACGCTACTCCACTGTATGCCACTACACCACTCCACTACAGGCTATTTAACTGTACGCCACTCCACTCGACTGTACAACACGCTACTCCACTGTATGCCACTACACCACTCCACTACAGGCTATTTAACTGTACGCCACTCCACTCGACTGTACAACACGCTACTCCACTGTATGCCACTACACCACTCCACTACAGGCTATTTAACTGTACGCCACTCCACTCGACTGTACAACACGCTACTCCACTGTATGCCACTACACCACTCCACTACAGGCTATTTAACTCTACGCCACTCCACTCGACTGTACAACACGCTACTCCACTGTATGCCACTACACCACTCCACTACAGGCTATTTAACTCTACGCCACTCCACTCGACTGTACAACACGCTACTGCACTGTATGCCACTACACCACTCCACTACAGGCTGTTTAACTCTACGCCACTCCACTCGACTGTACAACACGCTACTCCACTGTATGCCACTACACCACTCCACTACAGGCTGTTTAACTCTACGCCACTCCACTCGACTGTACAACACGCTACTCCACTGTATGCCACTACACCACTCCACTACAGGCTGTTTAACTGTACGCCACTCCACTCGACTGTACAACACGCTACTCCACTGTATGCCACTACACCACTCCACTACAGGCTGTTTAACTGTACGCCACTCCACTCGACTGTACAACACGCTACTCCACTGTATGCCACTACACCACTCCACTACAGGCTGTTTAACTGTACGCCACTCCACTCGACTGTACAACACGCTACTCCACTGTATGCCACTACACCACTCCACTACAGGCTATTTAACTGTACGCCACTCCACTCGACTGTACAACACGCTACTCCACTGTATGCCACTACACCACTCCACTACAGGCTATTTAACTGTACGCCACTCCACTCGACTGTACAACACGCTACTCCACTGTATGCCACTACACCACTCCACTACAGGCTATTTAACTGTACGCCACTCCACTCGACTGTACAACACGCTACTCCACTGTATGCCACTACACCACTCCACTACAGGCTATTTAACTGTACGCCACTCCACTCGACTGTACAACACGCTACTCCACTGTATGCCACTACACCACTCCACTATAGGCTATTTAACTGTACGCCACTCCACTCGACTGTACAACACGCTACTCCACTGTAGGGTATTTAACTGTACGCCACTCCACTCTACAATATTGCACTCTACGGTATTCCGCTCCACGATATTCCACGTTTTGCAGCTCTCCTCTATGCCACTCCAATGTACTGTATGACAGAACTCCGGTCTACGTCACTCCACGCTATTCCACTCTATGCTAGTCGGTTGTACAGGACTCAACTCTATGACACTACACTGTACGCTATTTCACTCTAAGCTACTCAGCAGTATGCTAATCCACTGTAGACTTCTCCCCTCAACTGAATGCTATTCCAATATACACCACTTCACACTACACCACTCCACTACCCTCTACACTAATCCCCCTCTATGCCACTCCCCTCTACGTGGATTCTACAGTGCATTAAATATGGTAGCCACAATACATTCACTATAACTTACCACTCTACCATGCAGTCTGTTCTCACAAATGATGGGATTTGAGATTTCAATGCTGTTGTGAATGCTGTAATTTTAGATGGTATAAATGATATAATATGAAAGGATGCATGGAGAAGTGATGAGTTATAGTTAATATATTGTGGCTACTAAGTTGAATACACTGAGTATGGAGGTGCGCGAGTTATGACAATTTGAAGGTGTTAAGTTATAGTCAGGGTTACCAGAGATAGTAATTGTTCTGATTTTTGCCCCTTAACTTTGCACCTGTTTGCGGAACCTCCACTAAACCTTTCAGACCTACTGCTCGCTTTACTTTAGCAAGGGTTGAAAAGTTTCACCGTGTTTGGTCAAGGGGGTGCAAAGAAAAATGGGTTGGTCACAAAACAGGTTTTAACCCCAATGCATTTTACATAGACTTTTTGTATTTGAAGTAGTGGCTGAACTAATTGCAATAAAAATTCACAGCATTGCACATTAGGCTATGTAGATGATCCTTTTTTAGGGTCGAGCCTGCGCGTGCATGCGTTAGAGTATGCATCTCCCTTGCAAGACTCTGTAGTGCACAGTAAAGGTATTGGAGCCCGCCTGTTGCTCACCATTTGTTGGATGGCATGGCACTCTTATTTACAGCCTCATTCTGTGGGGAGCAGGGACGAAGCACTGATTGATTCAACTTAATTAGTGCCTGTCCACTACTCCCAACATGATCGAGGCACTATTTTGTTCTTTTTAACTTCTAGTATCCTGGAAATAGAAGGCTTGTGTCTGGCAAAAACGTGCCCAGCAGGACAAACAAAACTGCAAAGTTTCATTTTTTAAAGCTAACTTTCTTTTATTTTGCAAATTCGTCTTTTATCACTTTCCCCTCATGTTTTCTTTTGTTTTTGGTAGGGGGTGCTCTCCTCAAAAGAGGACAACGTGTTCAAAATATTGCAAAGCAAGTGTTTCTTTATTATGTTTAATCTCTGAAATTATGTTTTCACACAAAGTGCAGAACACCCTAAAACTCCCCACTCCAATCCGCCCCACTCCAATCCAACCTACTTTATCCCACTTCAATACTCCCAACCCATCCCAATCTAATCTGCCCCACTCCATCTCGACCCACTCCAATCCAAAACAATCTGCCCAACCCCAATCCAAAAGAAGCCCCACTCCAATTCAAAACAATCTGCCAGACTCCAATCTAAAACAACCTGCCCCTCTCCAATCTGCTGCACTGCAATCCAAGACAATCTGCCCCACTCCAAAACAATCTGTCCCACTCCAATCCAAAACAATCTGCCCTGCTCTAATATGCCCCACTCCAATCTCCAAACAATCTGCCCCACTTCCATCTCCCCACTTTATTCCAAAACAACCTGTGCACTCCAACCTGCTCCACTACAATCCAAAAAAACCCACTCCATTACAAAACAATCTGCCCCACTCCAATCCACCTCACCACACTCCAATGAAACCCACTCCATCCCAATTCACCCCACTAAAATCGACCACAATCCACCCCACTACAACCCAGTCACCCCCACACAAATCCAATCCATCCCACTCCAATCCACCCCAATCCAGCCCAGTCCAATCTATCCCACTCCAATCCAATACACCTCACCACAATCCACATCTCAATCCACTCCAGTCCAGTCCAATCCATTCCAATCCATTCCAATCCATTCCAATCCACCCCACTCCAGTGCAGTCCAGTCCAATCAAATCCACTCGACTTCAATTCAACCCACCATACTTCATTATAACCCACCCCACTCGAATCATCCCACCCACTGGTCATCCCACCCCACCCCACCCCAATCCAACTAACCCCACTCCGACCCAACCCACCCTACACCAATCCAATCCAATCCGCCCCACTCCAATCAAGTCAATCACTCCAATCCTCCTTCCTCTAATCTAATCCAACCCATTCCATTACAATCCACTTTAATCGACCCCACTCAGTCCAATCCAGTCCACATTAATCCACCCTACCTCAGTCGAATCCACCATAATCTATCCCACTTCGATCCAGTACACCCCTCTCCAATCAATCAATCCCATACAATACAATCTGCCCAATCCAATCCACCCCACTCCAATCCAATCCACCCCAGTCAAAGGCATCCCAACCAAATCCAATCCACCCAAATCCAGTCAAACCCACCCCTATCCAATCCACCCCAATCCAATCAACAACATTCAATCCAATCCACCCCACTAAATCCAATCCATTTTATTCTACTCCACACCAAATCTGTTACACCCAATCTGATATACCTCATTCTAGTCCATCCCACATCAGTCCATCCCACATCAGTCCACCCCAGTGCAGTCCAATTCACCACACACCAGTCCAATCCACCTCCTCAATTAAATCCACCCCAGTCCAGTCCAATCCACCCCACCCAATCCAATCCAGTCCACCACACCGCACCCCATTTCAATACACTCCACTTCACACTACCCCATTCCACCACACCCCATCCTAGTTCAGTCCACCACACTCCAATCCAATCCATCCAACCCCACTCCAATCCACCCCACTACAATCTACCTCACCCAGCCTAATCCAATCTACCAATCCCAGTTGAGTCCCCCCCAATCCATCCATCCACCCACCCCACTCTAATCCACCCAAATCCACTGCAATCCAATCCAACACACTCCACTCACATCAATCCCACTCAAATCCAATCCACCCACTCACTCCAATCTATCACACTCTACTCCAGTCTACCCACTGTATCTCAATCCAATCCACCCAACCCCAGTTCAGTCCATCCCACTCCAGTCCATCCAGCCCACCCAAACCGGAACCCCAGTTCAGTCCTCTCCAATCCAGCTTACTCCACTCTAATCCACCAAACTCCACTACAATCTAATTCACCCCACTTCAATCCAATCTAATCCACCTCACTACACTGCAATCTAATCCACCCCACTCAAATTCACCCAAATCCCATCCACCTCACCCCATTTCAACCAGTTTCAATCCACCCCACTCCAATCCACCACATTCTACTCCAATCCAATCCACCCCATTAAACCCCATTCCACAACACTCTCTGCCACTGAACACTACTTCCCTCTACATAACTGTAAGACAAAATAATCCTCCTACTCCACCTAGCGACATTCAAGCAAATCCACTCTATAATATATCTTAATATACATAAGCTGTCTTTGCATGCCATCTAGCTCACAAAACAAAACTATGCCAAACAATCCAAACAAAAAACATCATCCTTATGCACTCCTGTGCAACAAAATGGAAAAGTGACTTAGCAGTGAGCCACACAAACTACTATGATCATTAGCCACTGGGGAAAAAATAATAATCTCAAGTTTATACAACAATGATTGGCTTTCATTCTCTTTGGGCTTTATATGTAACAGAATCCTAATAAAAGTGTCAAGAAACCCCAAAAAATAAACTAGACTCCACATGTAAAGTTTCAGAATAACTACATGACCAACTAAAAGATAAATATGGTCACACAATTTTGTAAACCAATAAACAAATACACAACAAATAAGAAAGAAATCACATTAAATCTGACTGCAACTCTGTAATTATAGTTCGGACTCCCAGAGATAGGATTTCCTTGGATTTTAGCTCCATAATAACTTTGCACCCGTTTGACGAATCACCACAAAACTTTCCAGACCAGTAGCATTTTCTACATTTTGTGACAATGTATATTTTTGTTGTGAATGATTAAGGGGTGAAATGATAAAAATTGGTGGGGGTACCAACAAACGTTTATGCTGTATATGGTGATAACAAGTCATTATCTCATTGCATAATACTCCCTTAAAACGACATGGCTGCCTTAAACTTTTGTAAGGCCTTGAATACAGGTAAGTATTAGATTTTATATTTTTACCAACCTCATAACATTTTAATAAATTGGTAATAGGTAGGAAAAAATATTTATACATTTCTATATAGTCTAAAAAAATGTTTGGGAGTCCTGCAGTAAGTACTAACTAGGAAGCATTGTGTTACTCAAAATAAATAAATAAATATCTTTAAAAATTGAAAAAATACTAATACACAATATTTCACAACTACGGTGCGGTAGAATGCATTTACAGTTAACATATTTGGTACTGTAAAAACAACACAAAAAAGAGGTGTAAAGTGTATAGAGAAAATACTAAGAAAAAAGTGCAACTTGAAAAAAATGTAAAACAAAAAAAAAATAAACATTTCCTAAAAACAAGGTACTCACTAGGTACTAGCAAAGTACTCCATATAAGTATTTAAAAATATGTTTAAAAAAATAAATACATTTCTCTACTTATTACCACTTTAATAAAATAGGTAGGGTACTACAGTAAACCCATCTACTTATCTATATCGAAGGCCCTAACACAGAACAATATGGCTGCCATTTCATTTTCTAAAATTACCAATTACCCAATTACATACAGGCTTAGTTATACATGGTGTTGCATAAGTAATGCAAAACTTAAGTCAGAGTAAAAAGTACCGTAAGGCCCTGCAAGGCAGAGCAATTTGTGGTTTGGTGTTACTCTGCACATCAAAATCTACACTGCTGCTAATTTTGACATAAATCCATATGCCACTCCATTGTACGCCACTAAACTATACCCTACTCCACTCTACGGTATTCCAATAAACGTCATTCCAGTGTACACCATTCAATTCAAAACCACTCCATTATATGCTACTACATTCGACGTCACTCCACTGTACAATATTCCACTCTATGCTACTACATTGTACACAACTCAACACCAGTCCACTGTACGCTACTTCACTGTACACAATTCCACAATCTACACCACATCTGTGTATGCCACTCCACTCCTCACCCTCCGTTCTACGCTACTCCATTGGACGCCACTCCACTGCATGCTATTCCATTCTACGCCACACCACTGTAATGCACTCTACTGTATGACATTCCACTCTACTTCCCTGTACGCCATTCTATTCCACACTATTTCATTGGACATCACTCCAATGTACCCCACTCCACTAAATGCTATTCCCTCCAATCCACTCCACTGTACGCCACTTCAGGCTATGCTTCTCCACTGTACACCACTCAGCTGTACGCTACTTCACTATATAGTATCCTACTCTATGCCACTCCACTGTGTGCAATTCCACTGTATGCTACTCCACTTCAGTGTACTATCCTCCACTATACAAAACTCTACTAGACTTCATGCCACTCTACTACACTCTATTCCACACTATTCTTGTACCCTCCAGTGTCCAAATTTGTACTCAACTCTCTGTCCATACCCTCTATTGTACAACACTCTTCTCCACTCTTTGACAGTCTACAATGCAGCCCTTCACTTTACTACGAGATGCCACTTCAATTTATATTTTTCTACATTTACATGACTGTACGCTATACCACTTCAATGTACGCCACTCCACTCTAATTCACGAAACCCTACTCCAGTCTACAGCACACCACTCTATGCCACTCCACTGTAACCTATCCCACTGTATGCTACTCCATTGTTCAGTACTCCACTCTATTGCACTATAATGTACGCCACTCTACGCCGCTCCACTGTATGACACTCTCCTCCAGTCCATATAACTCAAAGCTATGAAAGTCTACTGCACTTTATGGCACGCCACAACTCTCTACTCCATCCCCGTACACTTCACTGTCCAACTCTATACTCCACTCTATGCCTACACACTCAATTGTACAGTACTCTATTTTACTATACAACCCTTTTCTACACTCCATGATACAGCACTCCACTCTACTGGGGTATGCTACCCCACTACACTTCATGCCACTCTATAACAGGCCAATACACTCTATTATATTATATTATATTTGTGTGGATTTCTAAGGCACACGGCCACCCAGGAGGGCCTCTCACCACTGAGGCAGCTAGCAGGTTACTTATCAATGCTGATCATAAAGGCTAAAAGAATTGCTGTTTTCGTGAATTTTGGTTCTGATTCGGTTTTCAATATGTGCTGAGAGAGAGCATTCCAGAACTTGGGAAATAGGAAAGCAAAGGACTGCCCTCCACTCCTAGTTTTCATAATCCTGGGTACTGCCAACAGTTGGTGGAGCCCAGCGATCTGGTCGGACTGTAAGGGGTAAGTACTCTTTAAATCAATCTGGGACTCTCATTATAAACCGTTTGATGGGCCAGGCAAAGTGTGCCTTGAAATTAATCCTTTTACGTACTGGCAGCCAGTGCTGACTTGCCAGGGCCACAGATACAGAATGGCGTTTAGGAATTCTCATCAGTACAGGGGCTGCTGCATTATGAGTGATATGGAACCTTTTTATGACCGATTTGGGGCTTCCCATAGTCAAGTCGTGTTTTAACTAAGCCTTGCATACTAAAAGGCATGAGGGTTCAGGTAGCCATCTCAGCAGCTTTCTCAGAGTCCTTAGCATACTGAAGCATGTTGCCGCGAATTTTTTGGCTTGAGTTGCAATCAGAAGCGTATTGTCAAGCCAGAAGCCCAAACTCTTGACCTCAGTTTTAGAGGCGGGTTGACTACCGAGAAAGCCAGACCAGTTCAATTCAACTCCATCCACTTCGCTGGGTTGTTTCCCACCACCATCACCTCAGTTTTCTCCACATTTAATTTCAAACTGCTTGCCACCTTCCAGTCTACAACCTACTGGAGGCAGTTGTTAGATGGCTGGAAGTTCTGTCTGTTTGAAGGGAGAGGAAGACGATAATCTGTGGGTCATCAGCATATGAAGGAAAAACCATGGGCCTTTATGATTTCTGCCAAGAGGACGTGTAGATTGAACAAGGTGGGGCTCAGTGAGGAACCCTGAGGGACCCCACAATTTAAAGAGTAGATTTCCAACAGTATGGCTTCCTCACAGATTTGGAAATTTCTGTTTTGGAGGGAGGAGGTAATCCATTTGAGTGTTGTACCAGCTATGCCTACTTACTCCAGCCTTTTGACTAGCACCGGATGGGAGGTGGTGTTGAAAGCCAAGCTAAGGTGCAAAAGGATCAGGGGTGTGGCTGCACGCAGGGCTGTTTCAGTGCTGCTGCCTGGTCTGAAACCAGTCTGAGAAGTATGTAATATGCCATTTGTCCCCAGGTATAATGAGAAATTCTTATTAACAAATTTACTGGGTCCTTGAAGGAGGAAGATCGGTTGGTAATTTTCACATTTTAGGGGGTTGGCTGATGGCTTTTTTTTTTTTTTTTTTTTTAACAGCTGCTTAAAAAGTATATGTTTCCAGGTTGATGGAACAGTCCCGGAGTTAAGAGAGCAATTGAACATGTCGAATTAGAAACATTTAAATGTAATTAACAAAATTACACTAAAATGCCAAACATCTAATAAGGGAAAGCGTAGATATGAATTGTTAAAGTTTTAAATACAAACAGTACCAAAAAGCACCATGTCGCAGTAGACTGGGACCTAGGCTCAATTTGAGGATGACTGTGATGGAGCGCAGGTTGGATACACAAACCAGGTTCGCTCAAAGCCGTCAAAGCTTTTAGCTTCCAATTTAGGGGGTTATTACAACTTTGGAGGAGGTGTTAATCCGTCCCAAATGTGACTGATATACCACCAGCCGTATTACGAGTTCCATAGGATATAATGGACTTGTAATACGGCTGGTGGTATATCCGTCACTTTACCGTCACTTTTGGGACGGATTAACACCTCCTCCAAAGTTGTAATAACCCCCTTAGTCTTTTAAGTCTACACCCACCATAGCAGTACACTTTTAATGTCCCTCGTGACCTCAGGACTCACAAGGTGTTAGACAGAGGCCAAGAGCAGTCTCCAGGCCAGTTGCACTGATCAGCTGGGTACTTCCAGCAAACGGCCTCATGCAGCTTGTTGTCTCTCTATAGCCATGCAGAAGGTCAGACAACAAACCCCTGGAGACCACTTCTTTGTCCTGCGTACAAGAGGGGGCCGGTCTAGTCCTTCTGATTTCTGCAGGTCCAAAAAGTGTTCTCAAGTGGATGTCTGGAGGGGCAACATTTATACATGCCACTAGCTAATGGTGGGAAAGACTCCCGAGTATGTCCTATTCAATGGGGTAAAATATTCAGGGGCCACCACTACCCACTTCGGGCATTTTCAAGAATGCAAAAGTATTCTGCCAGGCTCAACCTGGGCTCTGAGAGCTGGGGGAAGGGTGTCTAATCCTTGTGACCTGTCACAGCTACCACTAGAATCAAGTTTGAAGCAGGTGCTGTACCTATAACAAACCCAAAGACAGAAGTCGGGTAGATGGTCAAAAGCAGGGTCCATCAGCAACCAGACAGGGGATCCACAAGAATTGTTTTGGCGTCCTGTTCTCTTCCTTTCAAGTTTGCTCCCAGTTTTACATGCAGCTCAAGACATCTGCCCCGAGGGATTTGACACTGCGCTGTCAAGAGGAGGCCCGCAGCCCCCAACCTGTATATTCTGCAGAGTTCAGAGGAGTCATCTCTGCCTATTAAGTTCAGCGCATGGCTTGTTCCTGGGAGGGATTTTGCTCCTTTTTCACAACTATTCAAGGATAACCATTGGCTGGGAGAAGCTGGAGAGCCAATGCACATCAGCCTCCAAGAACATAAGGAAGAGAAAAGATAACTTTCTAAAAGTTACTATTATTAATATTTATTAAAAATACAACTTTACCATTGACTTGGACTTTTAATAACTACTAAAAATAGTTCAGTTAATCTTCTAGCTGATACCATTCCCAAGATACAATATTCGTATTTTAATCTGTACACTGGTTTTCTACATAGGACAGCTAGACCTGCAACAGTGAAATTACCTTTTAAGGCCTTATCACAGTAGGGACTTGGTAATATTAATTTTCTACATGTCACACTTTTAAATACTGTGCACTGTATTTTTGGGATTAAAGATTCACACTGGCGAGATTTAACTTCTAGGCACAGCGTACATTTTGTAGCATATACTTTGATCTTCTAGGAAAGCTAAATATACCAATTAGGAGTCTGCCAATTTGACTTATTTAAAGGGGGAGCATAGGCAATTTATTACTGGTTAGCAAAGGCAAAGTGCACAGAGTTCTAAAGCTAGAAGCCAGAGTCCAGCAAAAGGTGAACAATCTGCGGTTGCCATGGAGAAAAGGCAGATTTAAATTAAAATCTAATTAATTTCTACACTCACTCACATAACCCTGTTTGGTCTACCAATACTAACATTACCCGTAAACCCAGCTCCTATCCTTCACACTATGTTTTTCATTCACCCTAATCCTCTCCTTTGGCATCCTAATACTAACTCCCTTGCTTTCAACATGTTCTCCTCACTATTCTCCTGCTCTTATAGTGCACATACTATACCTCACACTAACCCAGGACTCCACAGAATCTGCACACCCACATCTATCAAGCCATGTAAGATCTTTGTTGAGCATTCATGGTTCAGACAGTGGCTCTACCTTACATTTTACTACTTCTCTTTCTTAACCCACTAAGAGACCCACCATGTATTGCCATGTACACAGAAAATGGAGGAATAGGGAAAATACAATTCTCAAACATTAATAGACCAAGTCAAACTCTCTACATTAAACAAAAGCCAATATACACCTCAACCAACACTACAAGATCTCTTTTCTACCATATGCAAGAACTTGTAAATTCGAGAAACTAGCCCTCAGTGAATCCCTCCAGAGAAACATCCTACATATAACTAGCTACCATCACTCTCTTCTTCCGATCCTTAAACTGAAACGCTCAGAAATATGGGACAACTTCACGCCCCTGTTCCTACATGGTCTTAAACAATTATCAGTAAACTCAGAACTACTCGCTAATTTCCAGATGTCTTACTTTCTTGAATCATCAATGACAATTTCCCTCTATTCTGCAACTGTGGGCACTGTTTGATCAATCCCTAGCAAAGCCAGGGGACAATTCCCTCCTCACCGAAGACCAGCCAATTCCAACCTATTAAACTATCACACATTAGCAAATCTACTGTGTGTAGGCAAATCCACAGAAACCGCTGTCGGAGGCCAACTCATCTCCCTTATCAACAAGAATCAACTTCTATCCAGACATCAAACATGCTTTCGAGCTGGTTACAGCACTGAAACAGCGAAGTTAAACATACTCAACGATGCTCATCAGATCCTAGACAATGGTGTCATGTGCTTCTTGGTTTTCATTGACTGACTTGTCATGTGCTTTTCACAGGGATCAATTACAATTGAGTAACTGCTACGATGAAAGGTAGAAGGGGCATCAGAGGAAATATCCTTTAATGGTTCCCCGCCTTCCTCTCAGACTGACATCTACTGGGAAAAATTTAAAACATCAACTCTACTCCGGCCAAACTAACCAGTGGGATCTCTCAGGACTCTATTCTTGTGCCAACTCTAATACCTATATGGGGATGCTCACGTCAATAATGGGAGAACTGGCAGTTCACCTTCACCAATAAGCTAATGACACTCAGCTTTACCAAAAAATACAGCAACCATCCATCACATCAACTCCCTAGGAATCAGTCTATCTAGGCCACAGTCTTGGTTAAAGAACAACTTCCTTCTTCTTAATCCATAGAAAACTGAATTTCTCCTTCTATTCTCATCAGTAAAAAAGCGTGATTGTTCCGTACTGACACTCCTGAACCTTAATGGCTTCAGTGCTTCAAATATAGCAGTCAAATTACTAGGTTTCACTACAACCCTGTCCTCTCTTTTATCCCACATATTCATAAACTTGCTAAAGCTGCAAATTACCATCTTCACATGCTAAACAAAAATAAGGCAACTCATTCCTACTCAAATACTAAAGTCAGCAGTGCATGCTCTTCTCATCTCAATATTAGAATACGGGAATTACTTAATGAATGGTATTCCATATTCATCCCTGGATACCTGGCTCCAATCAAAGCAGCACAACATTCAGATGCAAGATTGGCACACAAACTCCAGAAATTAACCACATCATTCTACTCTATATGACCTCCAGAGGCTCCCTCGTCATGCTCATTTCTGCTTCAAACTAGTCATCCTCACTTTCACTGAAATCCATCAGAAGAAATCATTATACCTAGCCCAACTCCTGGCCACCTACAGTGGATCCAGCTCTAAAAGCAGGTAATCTTTACTGCTAGAAACTCCCAAATTCAAGAACTGAGTAACCAGAAAGCAATCTGTCACAGGAGGTGTGAGTATGGCATGGAACTCCCTCCCAGTTTATCTGAGAAAAACTACATCTCTCCATTCCTTAAGTAGCAAACCAATCTCATCCGCTTAGCAATTCTTTTATCACTCCTTATCTGATGAGGAACACCCCTCATTCTAATAAATCCTTTTCCTAAACCACCTCCCCCATCAAATGTCTTATGTTTATTCACAAAGTAAATATTCACTGTCTCAACTTTATTTGATCTCCCTATCTCAATGCAATTTCATTCTAACTCCTTTTTTCTCTTTAAGCATCCTCATACAAATACTGGTTGTGGTGTATAAATATTGAAACAAATACATCAAATATGTACACCTCAAATCTATTAATTTCCTTACCTATGTACTCAGTAATGCATGAATATAACGCTATCTGTATTTAACCACTGATTCCATTTTGACCACTGACTCCATTTTGCGCTGTGCTTAGTTTCAAATGTCATCACATCGGTGGCACAGATATTTTTTCACGCACAGTTTGTTCTCTACATTGAACGTGTTTTCTACATTGAACGTTGTTGGAAATGGCCCTTTTTGCAGGGTTATCCCCAAACTTTTTGCCTTCTTCCTGCTATTTTTCCGTATTAGTTTTTGCTGGTTTATTGTCTCTGCACACTTTACCACTGCTGATCAGTGCTGAAGTGCAAGTGCTCCCTGTGTAAACTGTATGGTTGATTGGGTTATCCATGATTGCCATATTTGATTTACTGATAAATCCCTAGTAAAGTGCACCAGAGGTGCCCAGGACCTGTAAATCAAATGCTACTAGTGGGCCTGCAGCACTTACGTAGCCCCTTCACCTTGTCTCAGGCCTGCCATTGCAAGGCCTGTGTGTGCAGTTTCACTGCCACTTCGACTTGGCATTTAAAAGTACTTGCCAAGCCTAGAACTCCCCTTTTTCTACATATAAGTCACCCCTAATATGTGCCCTAGGTAACCCCTAGAGCAGGGTGTTGTGTGGGTAAAAGGCAGGACATGTACCTGTGTAGTTTATATGTCCTGGTAGTGTAAAACTCCTAAATTCGTTTTTACACTACTGTGAGGCCTGCTCCCTTCATAGGCTAACATTGGGGCTCCCCTCATACATTGTTGAAGTGGCAGCTGAAAGGAGCAGGAAGGTCATATTTAGTATGGCCAGAATGGAAATACAAAATCCTGCTGACTGGTGAAGTCGGATTTAATATTACTATTCTAGAAATGCCACTTTTAGAAATGAGCATTTCTTTGCACTTGAATCTTTCTGTGCCTTTCAATCCATGTCCGGCTAGGTTTAGTTGACAGCTCCTTGTGCATTCACTCAGACACACCCCAAACACAGGGTACTCAGCCTCACTTGCATACATCTGCATTTTGAATGGGTCTTCCTGGGCTGGGAGGGTGGAGGGCCTGCCCTCACACAAAGGACTGCCACACCCCCTACTGGGACCCTGGCAGACAGGATTAAACTGAAAGGGGACCTCGTGCATTTCTTAGCCACTCTTTGAAGTCACCCCCACTTCAAAGGCACAATTTAGTATAAAACAGGGCCTCTGCCCTACCTCAGACACTTGCTGGAGAAGAAACCTGAACCAGAAACTACACCCTGCCAAGAACTGCCTGGCTGCTCAAAGGACTCACCTGTCTGCTTTCTACAAAGGACTGCTGCCTTCCTGTTGGCCTGCTGCCTTGCTGAACTCTTGTCTGGCTGTAAAAGTGCTCTCCAAGGGCTTGGATAGAGCTTGCCTCCTGTTCCCTGAAGTCTCAGGACCAAAATAACTTCTCTTTTTTATTTTGACTCGTCGTGCGGCGAAAATTTCGACGCACAGCTTGCTCCGCGGCGAGAAAAATCGCTGCACGCCGACGCTGCTCGACGCGACGCCTACGGGGCGACCGGAACTTAGGCGCATGGCCTCGCATGGACAACGCCGCCCGACTTCCAGAGGGGAAATCGACAACGCCTGCCGTGAGAAAGAAAATTCCACGCACAGCCTCCCGGAACGACGCGCAGCCGGAAAACAAGCCGATGAATCCACGCACAGACCCTGGGACATCTGGTAATCCCGCGATCCATAGAAGGAGACGGTCTGCGTGCCAGAAAACGACGCACGTCTTCCCCGAGTGAAAAATAACGACTCAAGTCTGTGTGTGAAGGGCGCGCAACCGACGCACACACCATTTTTCCATGCATCTCCTCTTCTGCGGCCCTCTGCGGAGATTTTCCACTCCAAACCAGGTACTTTGTGCTTGAAAGAGACTTTGTTTACTTTCTAAAGACTTAAGACACTTTATATCACTTTTCAGTGATATCTTTACAAATTCATATTTCATCTTTGAACGTTTTGACCTGCAAATACCCAGATAAATATTATATATTTTTCTAAACACTGTGTGGTGTATTTTTGTGGTGCTATATTATGTTATTGTATGATTTATTGCACAAATGCTTTACACATTGCCTTCTAAGTTAAGCCTGACTGCTCAGTGCCAAGCTACCAGAGGGTGGGCACAGGATAATTTGGATTGTGTGTGACGTACCCTGACTAGAGCGAGGGTTCTTGCTTGGACAGAGGGTAACCAAAAACCCTATTTCTAACATTGGTGATCAGCAGTGAGGATAGGACTTGTATTTGTGCAGTGACATACAGTAGCTAAGTATTTCACTACCTACCCACAGTTGAAGGTCAACTTGATTTTTCATCTTTTTGCTTTTGGTTCTCTGATGTCCTCCTGGATATATTATTGATATTTTGGACTTTGGATTTTGGTTTTTGCCTGTGATACCTTATCAGATTGAGAATGGGTATCTACTGTGTGTCATTCTTTGTGCCTACTGAATCCCTCACTAAGGCTGACCTAAGAAGGCTTTGCAGAAAATGGGGACTTCCTATGTCAAGGAGATCTACTAAGATGGAACTGCTAGATACCTACATAACCTGGGGGGGAAGAAAGATGGGCAGAGGAAGAGGCAGCAAAAAACCAAATGACTAAGGACTCCTAAGATGAGGAGGAAGACTACTCAGATGAGGAAAGAGAACCAGTGAAAAATGAATGGCTCCTAGAGGCAGAGTGGTCGCTAGAGGAGCTAGATGACTTTATTGAAAGGGCTGAGGCACCAAGAGCCTTAGCCCTGGAAAAAGAAAAGATTGCAGCTCAGGAGCTGAGCTGTGAAGAGCTGAAACTGGAGGCTGGAAGGGCTGAGTCCAGTTCAGATGGTGGCAGCAAAAATATTGCATCCAGTACCGCTGAAGAAGGGCACAAGCCCAGAGATGTGGTGCCCAACTTGAAGAAGGGAGTTGACACAACCCAGGCAGTTCAAGAGGATGAGGTAATTCCCGTTATGCACAGGGTCTCTGAGAAGGATTGGGGAACTGGCACAGGGAGTCATATTCCTACTGGGGGGAGGGACACTTTACTGGCTCTAGAAGAGAGTGACAGGGAAAAGGGTTCCCCCCTGGTGGAGGTCCTGGATATAGAGTGTGGAGACATCCCAGTAGAGTATGGGTTGAGTGTCAGGGACAGTCAGATACTGTTTCACCAGTCTCAGGAGGGTGGTGTAGAGTGTTTTTTCAAGGCTGAGTCACTGGATGGTTGGGTGAAGGGTACTGTAGTTAATACATGAGAAGGGCAGAGTGATGTAATTGCTGGAGAGCATATGTCTGGTCCTTATTTTCCAGAGCTACGCCAACACCAGGTGGAGAGCGAGTTCTCTGACCCCAGGGAGCTTACAATGGAGGCAGACTTCTGGGTGAATACCAGAGAGGCTGAAGAGGCATTTGGGGGTGCTCCTGAAGGGAGTGGTCTAGGTGTTTCCCAACCAAGTGAGGTGGGAGAGGATTGTAGTGTCCCAGGTAGGTCCCAGGTCCTAGAGGGTTCCATGAGGGAACACCAGGAGGGAAGCCTAGCCTGTACCATAGGGCCACCTGTTGAGGGAGGCCCTGCAGTGTCAGAAGAACTTGGGGGGTGACTGTAGCCAGCATACCACCAGTTCTGGTGTCTGGCAGTACCACTCCTAGTGAGGGGGTGCAGAAGTCCAGACAGAGGGTTGAGAGGGGGTTGCGGACCCCAGTGGAGGTCCTGGAGAGTCAGGGGTCAGCTCTGAGAGCAGAGCCCCCCAGGAATGACCCAGGTGAAACCGTTTCTGGTTTGGGGGAGATCCAGACTCTGCCGGATGGGCAGAGGTCAGGAGACCTGCGCCAACCAGACTCTTGTATGGCCCATGGGGACGGTGTGTCCCTTGTGGGGGGTGAGTTTGCCACCCAGGAAGTCCTGGCATGCCAGGCAATGGTTCAACCTCAGGGTGGTGACACTGGGTAGGATGGCCAGGTTCAAAGGTTAAACTCTGACCTGGAGGGGGGGTAGGTGTGCCCCCCAGAAAGTCCTGGTTTGCCAGGCAGTGATCCAGTCTGAGGGTACAGACCCTGGGCCGGAAGACCAGGTTCAGGGTGTCCCCCCGGACCTGGAGGGAGGGGCTACTGATAACAGTGCCCCTACCATGTTGTCTTCTGAGGAGGCCACTCCTAGTTGGAGGGTGCTGGACCCCAGAAGGGAGGGCAGGGGGAGGGAAGCCTCACCCCGGGCCCTAGTCCAACCTGAAGGTACAGACCCCAGGTTGGAGGGTCAGTTGCAGGTTAACAGCCCTGCACTGGTGGAGGAATGGGGCAGGGCAGCTTCTAAAAGGACCCTGACCATGTTGGACTCTGGGGGTACCGCTCCAGGAGGGAGGGTATAGAGCCTCAGAGGGGAGGACCAGGTTCAGGCTGTCATCCCTGACCTGGTGGAAGGGAGAGTGGTTAAAGAGTGCCCAGCACCTGGGGCTACCGCCCCCCACTCTCCACAGCCACAGTGGTTGGAGAGCTTTGAGAGGCCTGGCTCTCCTCCCTGACAGCTGTCAGTAACCACTGTGGCTTGCTGTCCGGGTGGACAGAGTTATCCCTGGGGAGGGGACAAGTGTCACACCCCGGGGGTAGAGTGGGCAACACCACGGTGTTGGTCCTGGTGGTACTATCCTGCTCCTGGGATACGTTTGTGAGCAAAGTAAGGTTAGGTGCTGCACAGATGGTATCTGCAGGTAAGGAGAAAGGTTCCCCATGGGTTGGCTTAGTGGGCCCTGAGAGTATTGACAGAGGGACCAACTGGTGTCAGGAAGGCGAAGAACTGGAGCATGCCCCTGCTGTTGTGGGCCTGGGTCCTTGTTTTATCGCCTCAAACAGGGAAGTACATCAGGATAGTGATTGTTCTCCCCTGGCTTTAGGCTGGTGGGGGGTCATGTTGGACCTGGCTTTTCGACAGGGTCATCCCCAAACTTTTTGCCTCCTTCCTCCTATTTTTTATGACCTGTTCTTGTTGGCTTTTGAACACTGGGCACTTTACCACTGCTAACCAGTGCTAAAGTGCATATGCTCTCTGTATAAATTGTACTGTTGATTGGTCTATCTATGATTGGCTATTTGATTTACTTGTAAGACCCTAGTAGGGTGCACTATATGTGCCTAGGGCCTGTAGATTAAATGCTACTAGTGGGCCTGCAGCACTGGTTGTGCCACCCACTTAAGTAGCCCTTTCACCTTGTCTCAGGCCTGCCATTGGTCATATTTAGTATGGCCAGAATGGTAATACAAAATCCTGCTGACTGGTGAAGTCGGATTTAATATTACTGTTCTAGGAATGCCGCTTTTAGAAAGTGAGCATTTCTTTGCACTTGAATCTTTCTGTGCCATTCAATCCACGTCTGGCTAGGTTTAGTTGACAGCTCCTTGTGCATTCACTCAGACACACCCCAAACACAGGGTACTCAGCCTCACTTGCATACATCTGCATTTTGAATGGGTCTTCCTGGGCTGGGAGGGTGGAGGGCCTGCCCTCACACAAAGGACTGCCACACCCCCTACTGGGACCCTGGCAGACAGGATTGAACTGAAAGGGGACCTCGTGCATTTCTTAGCCACTCTTTGAAGTCACCCCCACTTCAAAGGCACAATTTAGTATAAAACAGGGCCTCTGCCCTACCTCATCAGACACTTGCTGGAGAAGAAACCTGAACCAGAAACTACATCCTGCCAAGAAGAACTGCCTGGCTGCTCAAAGGACTCACCTGTCTGCTTTCTACAAAGGACTGCTGCCTTGCTGTTGGCCTGCTGCCTTGCTGAACTCTTGTCTGGCTGTAAAAGTGCTCTCCAAGGGCTTGGATAGTGCTTGTCTCCTGTTCCCTGAAGTCTCAGGACCAAAAAGACTTCTCTTTTTCATTTGGACTCTTCATGGCGCCGAAAATTTCGCCGCACAGCTTGCTCCGTGGCGAGAAAATCGCTGACGCTGCTCGACGTGACGCCTATGGGGAGACCGGAACTTCGCCGCACGGCCTCGCATGGACAACGCCACCCGACTTCCAGAGGGGAAATCGACGCAACGGCTGTCGTGAGAAAGAAATTTCCACGCACAGCCTCCCAGAACGACACGCAGCCGGAAAACAAGCCGAAGAATCCACGCACAGACCCTGGGACATCGGGTAATCCCGCGATCCATAGGAGATGGTCCGCGTGTCGGAAAACTACGTACATCTTCCCCGAGTGAAAAATAACGACGCAAGTTCGTCTGTGAAGGGCCGCAACCGACGCACACACCATTTTTCATCCCGTAGAACGGCGCTCTGCGGAGATTTTCCACTTCAAACCAGGTACTTTGTGCTTGAAAGAGACTTTGTTTACTTTCTAAAGACTTAAGACACTTTATACCACTTTTCAGTGATATCTTTACAAATTCATATTGCATCTTTGATCGTTTTGACCTGCAAATACCCAGATAAATATTATATATTTTTCTAAACACTATGTGGTGTATTTTTGTGGTGCTATATTATGTTATTGTATGATTTATTGCACAAATCCTTTACACATTGCCTTCTAAGTTAAGCCTGACTGCTCAGTGCCAAGCTACCAGAGGGTGGGCACAGGATAATTTGGATTGTGTGTGACTTACCCTGACTAGAGTGAGGGTTCTTGCTTGGACAGAGGGTAACCTGACTGCCAACCAAAAAACCCATTTCTAACATATCACTTTTAGAAAGTAGGCATTTTCTTGCTTAAACCATTCTGTTTGTGGATTCCCTGACACTTGGGCTGTTTGCACCTCTCTCTAGACTGTGGCACAAAGGGAGCTGGGGTGTAGCCTGATATCCTGATGAGCCATCTGAGGGAGGAGTGGTCACTTACACCTGAAAGGGCTGTGCCTGCCCTCACACAATGAAGTCTCTTACCCCGCTGTGGTGTGTCTGGGGCCTGGCCTGGGCAAGGCAGGATCTTGTCAACAGTAGAGACTTTCCTTTGAAGTTGGGCAACTTCAAAGGCATAAAGCGGTATAAGTAGTGGACCCAAAACCCCAGACTTTTAGAATCTTTCTAGATCATGAGGATCCTCTGCCAAGGAGAAGAGCTGGAGGAGGAGTACTGCCCCTTTGCTGTGTTGCTTTGCTGGGTTGCCTGCATTTGCTGCTTCTTCTTAAAAGAGAGCAAAGGGTGAACTTTGCTCTGTATCCTGCTTGAGAGAGTTCTCCAAGGGCTTGGAGTAGAGCTTGCCTCCTGTTGGAAGTCTCAGGGATATCAGAGACTTCAGCTTCATCTGCCTACAGCACTGAGAACTGTGCGTTTTGTGCTGCAACAGAAAAAAAATCACTGCGCCGCCGCCAATGACATTGCTGGCCTGCACCGTGACCTGCCGACGCCGCATGGAGCCGCACTGCCCCGCTTTGCACAGCAATCCAGGTCTCACCGATGTCACCATCTGACGTCGCCACCGAGCCACTGCTTGCACCGTGACATGTGGGCCCGCACTATGGCATTGCCTTGCTCACACTGCAGCCTGGGCATCCCCGACGACGACGCTGCCTGCACCGTGGCCTATGGACACCGCCTGGGAGGTACACGAAGCACCGTCCCGCCCCGCACTGTGGCCCCGGACCACCAAAGCCAGCACCAGCCTGCACCGTGACCCGTGGATGCCGCACGGAGCCCGTCTCATGCTGCACCGCTGACTTGGGCCTAACGACTACATTGATTCAACAACGCCAGCGCCGCTGCCTGCACCATGACCTGGTGACACTGCACGTCGCATTAGCTGAGCCCTTGCCGAACATCTTTGCAAAGAACTACAATGAAGTACCCTAAACTTTTTAGGCTAGAAGAATTCAATAAATGGTTTGGCAAACAATCAAAAATCCTATTCTATATCCTGGAGCCAATTACATTTCTGCAACAGGTCTCATAGTCCACTCACATCAGAGTGTGCAGTGAATGCAATATTTGCCTCTACTAACATCATCTAAGTGTTGGAGCCACCTGGTGTCCACTGGACTGACTTTCATGTGATCCTATCCGACCACTCTTACCAGCACTACAATCTCCCACAGTACATTATGAAGTGGCAGACCAACGAAAAAGTTGGATGTACCCTCCTTTCTCTTGTATCTTTAATGAAGACCAACAGTAACAGAGCCACAATCCATAAAGCTTCTGTCAAAGAGGCAAAAAGAATGCCCATCAAGTTTATTATATAACATAATTAATACATTCCAGAATCCTGAATGCACAGACTCAAAAGTGACCACTTTGGAGAAATGTTGCAACTCACTTGCTGACAACTTTATTTCAAAGCCAAAGATGTGGAAATGTTCTGGGGAAAAACAAGGAGGAAAACCTAATCTTCACATTACTGTTTTCAACATAACACAACAATACCAGATTCCCTGACAGTACTCTCCTACCCATTAATTCCTGAAGATCAATAACACAAAAGCCTGTGGATTAACCAGATTGTCAGTAGATCGATAGAAAGCACCTATTCTATTGCCTTTGTACAAAGGTGATTACCACCCACACCTCAAAGTCCAGAAACTTCCTGGATGACCTCAAAACTGCTTGCATACTGTTTTCTAACATAAGACATATAGTATTATTTCCTATGGATCTTTCCAACTGCAGGCCAAGAGCAGTTTAAGATCTGCCTCCTATCAAATATCTGGAATCATTGATGAAAATAAGATGCTCTCATACTACCAAACTGGTGTTGGGTTGATGAAACACTGATAGCCACAGGGGATGTGATCAAAACTTCCACTGACTCAAACCAAGAAGCAAGATTCCCTCTTATTGGACATTTTATCTGCTTTTGATAAGGTCCATCCCTTTGCGCTCAGAGACATGAGAACATAGGAGTTAATGGTGTTGTACTTAAATGGAATACCTTGTACCACACTAACTGATCACTCACTAATTCATGTCCTCCAATTGCCTCAGCAGCATTCAAACCCACAAATCACACTTTCAAAGGCTCAACCATTCCTCTAATATCATTTAGTGTTATCTCTGCCATCTACATGTACCTGTGGCATCATTTAATCTCAACAGCCACAAATACATCAATGACAAATCATTCTAAGGCTCAAAAAGCAATTGGATATTAACTTCTGAATTATCGAACGATATCTGTGAGCAATTGATCATGAATGCTAGCAAACCACCCAAATTTACATACCTCAAAAACTAAGCTATAAGAATGTGGTATTTGTATCAAGTATCACCCTTCATTTATTTTGGCCTCAAGAACCAGGGCCACACCCATCATACTCAACAAAAGCAAACAACTTAAGGCTCATTATAGATTACAATTTTGTTTACCTATATCGCAAGTAAATGAAGTTTCCAAACAAAGTTTCTACATGATAAAATACCTACTCTAGACACATTGTCTAGTCTGTGAATTCTCTCAAAAACTTCAAGCCACTATCGCCTCCATATTTTCTCATCTCAAATATGCCAACATTGTATGCTTTGGAGTACCTTTGTTAAGACATGCAGAGAATTCAGAATGCAGCTGCCAGACACCTTCTCTAATTCCTGATCAACACTCTGCTCATACCAGGCATCATATTCTTACACTAGTGTCCTATGACCAGACACATCACTATTAAAGCAATAAGCATTGCTGATAGATCAATCCATGAGACTATATCACTTTTTCTTTATATGAAACATCACACCTATCCCCAGTCAAGAAAACTACAACCCTGTTTGCCTCCTCACTGGACCAGGCCACCTTTTAAAAATTCCAAAACTGATGAAAACTCAATCTCTACCCAGGCAGCCAAATTCTGGAACCCAAACTCTTCACAAATAAGGTCCCAGGCAAGACATATATCAGCTGTGTTTGTATTCCCCATGTTAAAGTTTAGCATATAATTTAGTATTGTTTGGTATCTTACAGTCTTGAATTAGCAGGAAATAGAGTAATAAAATTGAATTTTGCTATGTAAAGGCATCCCTGAAATATGTCTTGCTCCAAAACCCTGAAGATGACAATTGCAATATTACCTAATAAATTAAATTCTGGCCCTGTCGGAAAAGAAATGGCTATGCAGGAAACCAATGGCTTGAGTTAGGCAGATCAAGGAAGCTTGCGGCCGCCCATTATAGAAGCCATCAACCTCTCCAGAGATAGGCCTTCCTGTAGCATCTAACAGACTGACTTGAATGAATCTGTGCAGAACAACAGAGCATGCACCAAATCCAAAGAACGAAAGTGATCAGATAACGCCATGTCACCAAGGATGTGGAGCAGTGCTTAATTTGGGCTTATTGTTCCAGTGCTGAGCACCGGCACTTATTTTTGAGGGGCTGGGCTTATTCTTCTGCTGCAAGCAAAAGACACATATGGGAAAGGTGGAGGAATAGAAAAACAGAAAACCGTCACAAAGGGAGAATGCAGAAAGCTGCAAGAGAGCTGACGGGGTGGGGAGTGGCTGTAAATGGATTGAAGAGGGCCGAGATGGCTTCAGGATTATGCTGCATCAGTATTCCGTTCGCACATTTAAATGCAGAAGCTGCGTATTTAAGAGGAAAGCTCTGGGCACCGGCATCTTTTTATTTACAAATTAAGCACTGATGTAGGGGCTCCAATACCGGCAGTTGTAGTCCTGGATCACTTCAGTTGATCCAATGAAACTAAAACACCAGCCAATGATCAGTAAAGGGAAAACTCACACATGAAGCACTGTCCCTTAGGGCAGTGTTCCCCAACCCCCGGGCCGCGGACCGTTGCCGGTCCGTGGATCAATCGGCACCGGACCGCCCCACTGTGGCGGGCGGTAAATGTTTGATAATTTTTCCGTGGCCCGCTTGTCACACAATGGGACAAGCGGGCCACGGAAAAATTATCAAACATTTACCGGTCCGCGGCGGTAAAAAGGTTGGACAACACTGCCTTAGGGGACATGAAAAACAGTAACGTTAGGAATGGCAGGAGCCAGGCTCAGCAGGAGCCTCTTCGGCCTTCGCCTGCAGTGCTTTTGGAAGCTGAGGAATGCATCTAACAGTGGACACAACACTGGCTTATGAGCGATCTTTAAAGGCAGCTCTTCTGTTACTGAGCCAAAAGAGGATGCTGTACGCTTTGCAGAAGGAGACTGTGCTACAGGTTGAACAAGTCAGTGATGTGGCTCTCACTGGTGCAACAGGTGCATGATGTCGTGGCCAGGGGTCTACTGCACTACAATCAGGAGTTATTTTCACTACACAACCGTGCCTCGTGTGGGGCCATTTTTCTTGTTTACATTATGGACCACTGCAGACTTGTTCCACCCACTGCAGAGAGCTCACTGTGAAGGGGAGCTGCCCTCCCGCCCTCGTGGTAAAACCTGTTCTCGTAATTCAAACTTACCAAATGAGCTCACTATAACTCGAGACTAAAAACGGATGCAATGAAAACCACCTTGCAGGACCCACAAAACATCACAATGGAACAATTCTGGATCTACTGACACCTACCTCATTGGAAGTCATGTTTTCTGATCTCATTAGTGTTGTGTAGTTCCTGAAAAAAGAATCAAGCTTTCAGGCACATTGTAGGGGCATCGAGATTCCACAAACAACAACAAATTATACGAAAACCAGCAGAAGGTATGATTTTTAAGTATGTAGTTTTCTGATTTATTGAGGCACCATTATTAATAACGAATTGAGTCAGCATCTGATCAATGTACAAAGACAATGGTTTAATGTAAAACGCCACAATTAGTAATCAAGCATACGTAATGGGAGCCAGGAGGCATCTAAAGGTAGATGGGAGCACACTTAAGCATTGAAATTGCATCTATACCTCCACTAGTGTTACACCAATGGTCTTAGCACAGTGTTGCATATTGGTATTAGCATATCGCTGTGTGTAACTGAGCAAATGTGAACATGTAACTCTCACTGAGTTCCATTAATACCACTGAAGGCCGAAAACGCCTATGCGTGGTCTTCACTCATCAATGTGTGTAAAAGCGCACAGATACAAGTCTAAAACCATCTTGGAATATTATGTAACAGTACAGTTGTGAGACTGTATTTGCTGACATGTAATCACATTTCCTAGCAAATTAGGGGGGATGAAGTAACAGACTTCGCATGCGTGGCCAAAATAAACCAGTAACAAAAGTTCACAGTGAGTAGGAGGGTATAAGAACTAAATTACAAGTACAAATAAAAAATAGTAATTAATTCTGGACCCATAACAAGGACACCAGAAAATAAGCTTATTGAAAGCTGTAGAACCAAGGTAAATGCTTTTGCAAAAACATGATAAAAAAAAAAAAAAAAAAAAAAAAAAAAAAGACAGTGGGATGGGGACAGTGGTGCAGAAGCCCCTAAAAGAGGTGAGACACTTATTTACACCTAAATGCCATTGCACATGGAAACTCGAGCAGGGGAAATCAGAAAAACATGCTAACACTAGCTCCGGCCTATCTCAAGCTGATGTGGCACTGGAGCTAATGTTAAACTAGTTGCAACAGTCAAACCGCTGTACTGAAATCCACATTTCAGCATTGCAAGGCTGGACAGCATAATGGGACAGTGGATCATAACAAGAAGTGAGTAACAGCTCTATCCACAAATCCCTACTTTGGAAGCAAGGAAGGAGCAATGGAGTGTGGGAGCTGAACACACCAATCATTTTCTAACTATGTGTGATGGCTTCCTTGATGCAGCTAGAGGCTAAGATGGAGTATTTTGAAGAACAAAGTTGAAAGCCCAATACCTAGGAGTCGTGAGCTCGCATCCAAATGTCAGGGAGATGGTCTTAAAGCTATATAGCTATATCTGGCTCAAACTGAAATAGTGAGTACTTAAGATCAACAGGGCCCACAGATTGCGTACAAGGATTGCGAGAAGAGATCAAGCAACTGGCATTGTACTGTTCGAGCAGACCGGTCAAACCCACCGAACCCCCCTTAAGAAGGGAGATGGCAAGAAAGTAAAACATGACAATACCCGGAGCAAAAGTGCATGTATTCCGTGATTTAGGGAGACAGGAAAAATAAGGACCTGATTGCGAAGGCGCTTGATGCTTCTTACTGGCTCCTTGTGAGCCAGAAGGTAAAGGAAGATGGGAAGATCTTCCACTTCATGGTGCAAGAATTCTTTAAGACTCTCACAGCTTGTTAATGAGCAAAACCAACTGTACAGACGCAGTACTCTTGGTTGTGGCTCTCCGCGTGTGGGAACCAATGTTTTACCTAATGTTTCTCTCCACCCCTTTTAAGAGAGGTGCTACCAAGCGCTACATGAAGCATGTGAGGCATTGGTTTCAGCCGCTGTCTGCTCTTCTCCTTAGCCCCTCTGACTGGGAGTTGTCTTGTGGTCTCAGAGCAGTCCATGCAAACCTTTACTACAGCGATGTTGCAAGCGATATCTTGAGATTTCGAAATAAAGGGTTATACCTTTTACGCAGTTGTTCTCTTATTCGCTTGTGTTTCTCTTAGATTAGAGCTTAAGCTATGTGTGTTGCACGTACAAGTCATGGTGACTTCCTAATAAAGTTGATGAAACCTAAAAAACACTCAAACAGAGCAAAACAGAAACAATGGATAGTAAAGTATGCAAACAATGACCAAAGTAGTCAGGGAAATATAGAAAAAGTGACGGAGTCATAATATCAAAAGTGTGAACAAATCGACCTATAAAAAAACTGCAGAAAAGAGCATCCCAAGAAAGGAAGGAGAACAGAAGGGCAGATTGCTGTCACTTGGCTAGTATTGGGAAACCAGGACTGTGGGGAAAAGAATGGAGTTGAGTATGGGTACACAACTGTGTCTACGAGTAGTTAGTTCACTATGTGTATATATATGTAATAACAAGAAGAAACATAACCTCACAAATCACCAATGCTTTGTCAGGGCAACTGAATACAATAAAAGTATACACAATTCCGTTGCAGAAGCACTCTGCCCTTGCCAAGGCTTCTCAAATCAGAGGTGATTTTTTTTTTCTTGGGCAACCCTCGCCCAAGGGACCAACTGGGAGGGTGGTGCCAGCTTTTCGGCAAGTTGAGGCATATGGGCAGACTGGTTGCACAAATTTAGCACAATTTTAGCCTTTCCTTGTACTGTCACAGGTGTAAACCATATCCTGAACATGAAATGCATTGATTGTTAGACTAGGCTTGTCACCTAGTGCTGGGAAGTACACAAAACAAGGAAATATATTTGCCTAGACCTTGCCAGCATCTCAGGAAAGCCCAAGCACACTTGAAATTTTCCTTAAGCGCGTGGGAACTGGCCAATCTCTGTCCGAGGGGCAGTTCTAGACTGTCAGGACAAACGATCAGGAACAGAGATATCAGGAGGTCGGGAGTGCGTGGAAGTACGACGACAGGTGACTATTAAAACAAAGGACCAGTCAAGTGTGTCAACGCGTGCATCTTTCAGGTCCTCGAAGCACAGTCCACCCTCTTCTTCCTCCTCCTCCCTCTGCTTCTTTGCCTCAATGATCTCATCTTTGAATCCTCAAAGAAAAGTCATGTATTTAGGCTTGAACTGGAAGTGCAGTGGATACCGTTTATCCATTGTGCTGGAGTTGCCAGAAAGCTATTCTTATTCTAGTGTGCCTGTAGTTTGTTGGAAGATTCTTGACTCTTCTTATATATTTTGGATTTCAAAAAGCGCCGCACGTTTCCTTATAGTTACTTCAGCGCAGTGTGTGTAAAACTTTGCATGGCTCATGTGAGATGTTGGAGGCTTACCATCAAGGGTCCATGAAGAGTGGCCAAACTGATGGAGAATATTCAGGTCTCATTTTTTTTATTGTTTTCTGCCACTCCATAAAGGTAAATGGGAATGGGGTATGAAATATGGCATATGCTTCATTTCTCTGGCCTATAGAACATTCCAAAACTGAGATAAGCTGGGAGGATGTTTGTGAAGATTCAGAGGATAGGAACTCCTTGTTTCTTTCTTAGGATACAGCTACAATACCATGGAGGCCTCCTCTACTTAACAATGTTCCCATACCTCCCCAAATACAAACTTCTAAATCTCTGTAGAATGTAAACAATGCTAAAGAATATCGAGAAGTGGTGAATGGTGTGTTTCACAGAGACAAACCTGAGCTCGTCCATCTCTTTTTTCTTCTTCATCTCCTCCTTTTCCTTCTTTTTTAAATCTTGAATCTGGGCTTTCTTCTCATTTCGCTCTTCTCGGTCTCTGGACTCCTTCTCTGCCGCAAGGTCAGGGTATCGTTCATCTTTTGTTTTTTCAAGTCGATTCACAATCTCATTCACCTTCTTCTCCACCATCACACTTTTAACCTATGGGACAGATAAAAGACTGCGCCTTACAAACAGACCAGCAACATAGTCTCGCCGGGTTAGGTCTGAACTAGGCTTATGTTTGACTCACGCTCTTGTCTGGAGAACATTTCCAATGGTGGTAGGGGGAGGGAGGAGGAGAGAAAGCGAGAGAGAGAGAGTGCGCACACACCCACTCACATGGCAGTCCACTACTGATTCCTGTCTGTTTTCAGACCCTTCATGTAGATTTGTAGAAAAGTGCAAAATCAGAGCCGTGCCACAAACCCTCATTTAATTTGACCCCTACCATTACCAGACTTCTGGTGAGAACGCTCCTGTAACATGTCACCTTACTGTATGGCACCAAAAGGGACAAGTGGAATTTTTACAGGATAACTAAAAGACTGTAGTGCCCCACCCCCTTGGACAAGTGGATATTTTATAAGCCACCACAAGTCATTCAAATATGTTTTCTAAAGGCAGAGTCCTACTCCCTAACACATAACAAGTAAGAATTTACAAAATCGCTCATAAGGGTCTGTCTAATGCTATCAGAACAAACTGAACCACACAGAGGCCCACATATAAAGAAGCACAAAAACTTTAACACTTATATTGGGCAACCTTCTAATCAAACTACACAAAGAATTCTGTGAGTAGCAGACAGACGCACCCTATACATCTGGTCAAGAAATGAGGATACACCAACTCACCTCCCCCTGTGCATCATTTCCACAAAGGTACTGCTGGACTAATAATTAGGAAATTGCCTTATACACCACATCCATACTGATGCAAATTGGAAACAAAATACTGCCACAAAAGCAGATGCAAACTGAAAAACTGCACTGAATTGAACAGATGTAAACACCAAAGCAGATGTGAAACCTGCCCATAAACAGGAGCATCCACTATGCCAATACTTCGAAGTTAATCATATCTAATCAGGGGCCATGGAATAGTAAAGCAGGGACCAAACAATGAAGGGGACAATCAGGAGGGTAACAAAGTGGAGACGCAAAATTCACTGCAAACCAGGATGAACCTATGCAGCCAGTATTTTGGATTCTGGCACAGTCACACTTCTAGGAGTACGTCTCTTGTAAGAGAGGCACAAAGCGCTCTTTGTTCTAGTACTGAATGACGTTACTAGGAAAAAAGTTTTAAATATTTAATCTGAACACTAAAATAGTCAAAATTCAAACTCTATTATTACAATTTAACATTTCTCCAAGTTGCACACAGCACCGGCTAGAACAGTACATGCGCTCCACTGCACTACTGTCAAGGCAGTTTACAAGGTCAAGGTTATGGCCAGATGAATTTTGTGGAAAAAAGGCTTTTAAATCTTTTTAAATGAAATACTTCCTGAAAGCATAATGTTAACAATTTCAAACTAACCATATTGCCTAAACAGTTAAAGATTAATATGCTACAACTTACAAGTCTTACAAATCACCTAGATTCCCAAACTTTATGCTTTGAGTTAATATATGGTTTGTCCTTAACACTTATAATGCAGCACAGGAAGTATGAGACACTAGTTGTAATTATATTTATATAGCGCTTACTACCTCTGACAAGGCATCAAAGGACTTTTTGTCAAGTAGCACGCTACTCCGGAACCCAAAAGGATTAGGGTGGATTAGCATAAGGAAATATGAGTATAGTATTAATATAGGGAAATATGAGTTCATTTGAGCGGTGGACATTTGCATCTGTTAGTTGGATAGAATAGAATGATGATGGTATAGAAGCGGGAAGAATCCAGAAAGTGTTAATTGGGAGATCATAGTAGTAAGATGAGGTTTGGGATGAGTAAAGGAAAGACGGAGGAGGGAAGAGTCTGTAGAAAGAGATTAGGGAGACCATAGTAGCAAAATGAGGTTTGGGATGAGTCGAAGGAGAGATACATGAGGGAAAATTTAGTAGGATTGTTTGGGAGATCACAGTAGTAATCTGAGGTTTGGGGTGAACTAGGAGGGAAGACTCTAGGAAGGGTTATTTTGGAGATCGTAGTAGAATGAGGTTTGGGATGCGTCAGAAGTTGGAGATAAAGGATAGGTTGATAGAGGTATAAGGTGAGACAGAGTAGTGTGTTGGAGGGAATGACTTTGTTTTACTTTTTTTTTTCTCTTGTACATCAGTACTAAAGTCATAAACATACAGATATATGATTACATAGAAAGGGAATGTGTGTATAAGAAAGATAATAAATTGAGATTTAAAGTTGTATCATACAAACAGACTAAAATGTTGCAGTGTTTGAAGTTAATACATTTGAATACTTTTTATAACATTATTTTTATCTTTTCCTCAATATTTCAATAGTGAAATGACTGCAGGTGAATAGTTAAGGTAATATCATAAACATCAAATCAAACAACTTATATAGAAACTATGCAATGACCTATAAACATATTAAGCGTAGAATAAGTTACATATATATTCTTGTCGGATTCCAATTGGAAGCCGACTTTTTTTTCTTTTGCTAAAATAAAGCATCAACTCAAGCTACATGAGAGTGCTTCTACAAATTTTTTCATCTTCTGAAAGGAGAGGGAAGCACGAGGATAAATGTCGGCATACCCTGCCGTGAGCAGATGCACCACCGTAAAGAGAGCGGAGAAGCATGCGATCACGCCATAAAACAGGGCTGTTTCGGATATATATTCACTGAATAAACCAAGGGTTACAGGAACGTTACAATTAGGTTCAGAATTTACTCCTACAAATTCAGCAGTTATAGTCATAGTTATTGCAAGTAACTATAACTCGCACCCTAAAGTATCTATAACTTGCGCTTCCGCCATGCACAGTTATCTGATCAATAATTTTACTGCATATCTTATAGTGACATTATCAATGATGTTATCAAAGATGTCATGAGTGCTGTAATTTGTGGGGTAATTAGCAGTGCATGGCAAGGGCACGAGTTATAGTTACCTTAGGGAGCAAGTTATAGTTACTTGAAATAACTAACTATAACTGCTGAATTTCTACGGTTTTGTACGACTAAATTCAGAACCTAACTCTAACATCCCTGTAACCTTTGTTTTTTCAGTGAATTTCTATATTTTTTTTAACAAAGTAATTTTAGTTACTATTCGTTAATCCAATCACCGCAGCGTACGGCCTGTGGCTGTACACAGTAGGGTTTTGGCCGCAGGGTCTGGCCTGTGGCCAGCCCCCGATAGCCACCCAACCCTGTGCAGCACACGGCCTTCACCCGTGCACGGCAGGGTTTGCTGCAGGGCCTGGCCAGCGGTTTGGGCTGTAGTAATGTCTTTTTCTCTGCCCCCGCTTGATGAATCACCCCAAAACTTCTCATTTGCAACAAGATTCATAAGAATACTTTTTGTTGGAAATTTCATTAAGATTCATCAAACGGCAGCAAAGATAGAGGCACATCAAAAAAGCTTTTTCAATGGAAACATGGTCCTAACTAGAACTACCAACAACCAGTAGGTATTTCATTATATATATATATATATATATATATATATATATATATATATATATATATATATATATATATATATATAATGTAGATAGTATATACATTTCTTAAGCAGGTCTAAACAGTATGTGTATACATTTTAAGAAAAAACAGTTATTATACATATTTTTACAAAGAAATAAACATACCTAGATATATACATATAATCGAATTATTAATGTTTACATAAACAGGGATATACAGCACACTGCTGTTTGAGTATGGTGGTTATGTAGAATTAGCCATCCCTTGAGTAGTCTTCTGAAGATTAGAGAGTTATACATGTATTTTATATTTGGAAGTAATGAATTTCATAGTTTGGCCGCTTGAACAGATAAAGATGTACCCCCTATTGTCTTTTCATTGTATGGTGAAGTTTTGAGGAGCGGTGCAAATCTTGAGCGGAGGTTCCTTTGTTGACTGTATTTGGTGATTATATTCCTGATGAAAATCGGTCCTGTTCCATGTATTGCTTTGTGGGTGATAGAAAGCAGCTCTAAGGTGGATCTTCCGGCAATCAGTAACCACTGTAGGGCCCTAAAGGCAAGGATGATGTGGGCTTGTGGCTTTACATTTAGGAGTTGTCTGGCAGCAGAGTTCTGAATCTGATGTAGTCTTTTTATAGTTGATTGAGATGATCCATGGTAAAGGCCATTGGCGTAATCCATCTTATACAGTACAAGAGAGATTGTAGCCTGTACCGTGTGGGGAAATCCCAGGTGGGGGAAGATGCGTCGCAGAGTTTTTATGGTGATGAAGCTTAAACTTGTTAATTTGTCCATTCGGGCATTCATTGTTAACTTGGAGTCCATGGTGATTCCAAGGTTTCTTACTTCCTTGAATATTTTAGGAGGTGTTCCCAGATTGTCAGGCCAGGTGCAGAGTGGGTCATAATTTTTCCAATCGGCACATGTGAGTATTTTTATTTTGGAAGCATTCCATTTGAGATGGCTCCATGTCATCCATTGATCAATGGCTTTAAGGCAGCTGAAGATTTGTGAGTTTCCAATGGCTTTGGGGCATTCCAGTTTAAGGAGTATTTGGGTATCATCTGCAAAGCTGTAGCATGCGAGTTGAAATTCATTGATCTTTGCCGGTAATGACATCATGCAGATGTTGAAAGCATGGGTGAGAAGACGGAGCCTTGAGGGACCCCAGGTTTTGTGAAGTACGGTGTGGATGAGAAAGGGAGCTATGGATGACATTTTTCTGTTTTGAAGGTAGAAGTGATCCAGTCGAGAGGAGTCCCCTCTATGCCGGCTTCGTAAAGTCTTTGTCATTGTCACCTGTGTCAAAGGCAGCTGAGAGGTCCAAGAGAAGTAGTGCAGCAACTCTATAGCGATCTTTGTTTTTAAGGTCAACTCAGATGTCGATGAGTGCAGATTCTGTGCCTCTTTCTGGGAGGAATCCAGTTTGGTAGCCTGTAAGTATGGAGTTGTTTTCCATGAATCATGACATCTGGGCAAATGTTGCTCTTTCTATAAATTGCCCAGAAAAGGTCCATTTGTATTTGGTCTGCAGTTGTTGGGGGTCATGCGGGTCCAGGTTTGTTTTCTTTAATAAGGGGCGTATGCATGCTTTTTTTTTTTTATTTTTTTTTTTTTAAGGTCTTCTGGAAAGATTCCAGCAATTAAAGAATTATTGATGATTCTTCTTACTGGTATGGCAGCAGAGGAAGATAAGAGAATGTTCTTGGAAATGTGTAGTGGACAGGGGTCAGAAGGGCAGCTGGAAGGCCTGCTTGCTTTGACTACAAACGTGTCTACAAACGTGTCTGGGAATGTTGCATTGCTAGGTGGTGGTCTGTAAAGGAGGAGGAAGTTACAGGAAGAAGTTGGTGTTGGGTTGCATCCAGCAATGAGGGCCTCACAACCTTGTATGGAAAGGTTGTCTGTTGTGCTGAGATTTATTGTTTGCTTGAATATAACAGCTAGTCCACCTCCTCTTTTGCCTACGCGGTTGCGTGTGATAGTCTAATCGCCTGGAGGAAGAGCCGCATGCAACACTGGAGCCATGTCATCTCCCAACCATGACTCAGTTATGAAGAGTAATTCAGTGAGTAGGTCATAGATGTTGTGCTTGTTTTTAGACAGTGATTAAGCATTTATTACTAGGCAGTTTAGAGATTGTGTTTTGATGGTGGTGTAAGTTTGGTTTTTTAGAAGAATAAGGAACTTAAGTTCTTTATAACCAGATCTAAACTGTCATTCTGCTAAATTAGCATAAAGACAAAAAAAATGTGATATAGTTAATTTATTCTGGGGATTTATTCTTATTTTTTTTTTTTTTTTTTAAACCAGCACTATGCCCAGGTTGATTGCAGTACTTGTTTTATTTTTTTTTGCTAAATGATTATATGGCACTCTTCCTTCCCTTGTGTCAGAAAGTTACTTCAATCCGTAATCTATAGGTTGCTTGCTATAAGACATACTTCCCTCTTCCTGACAATGCACATTCTTATGGCAGTGGTTTGTAACTGACGTGCCTAACAGCATATTTGATGCCGCTATACCAATAAATAATTTTAAAAAATCTGAACGATGCTGCAATAAGACTAATATCTTGTTCTTAATGTGGCTCCACAGTGGTGCCAGAACCAAACCTCGGATCTTGCATTTGAGAAGCCTGTGCTGCACAATTGTGGCCGCAATGGCTATAAAACATCAACCTGCGCTCTTCAAGTAACGCACAGTTCCAAACAAAGTCTCTTTCTGTCTATTCTCCACCACAGTGGCTTATGCGAAACCTTAAGCAATCCTAATTCTGAGCAATACCAATCGCATCTTCTCATTACCAGACACTCACATCTTTCTGCTTGTAAAAGCCAATCTGACCCACATCCATGTCCCCAGTTTTCTTCAAATTGGCCCACGGCGTGTATACGACGTTGATGTTGTTCATCTTTGATCCTGAAATGCAAATGGAAAATAGTCATTAACAGGGACGTTGTTCCACTTTGCTGCTAAAATCATTTCTAGAGTGTCAAACCTCAACATTGATGTATCCAAGAATAGGAGGCTTCAGTAAACAGGAAGAACCGCAGCTAATCTGACTGAGTGCAGAACATGCCCTTTCTCTCGGACTTTGAAAATGATGTTCTGTAAAAGAGCTCTGCTTTAGATCTGTGCTCTGAGCGTCGCCTGGCACCAGGGACAAAAGTGATGGAACTCACCAAAAATATCAACGCCCTTGAGAAGCAGCAGATGCATCACTCCCCAGTGAAACCACTGACGACCTTCAGCACCAGGAACAGGCCACTGGACATCACAGAGACCAATGTCCTGCAGCTCCTGGGACCGGGCGAGGGAAGCTGGTGGTGCCCAGCAGGACCAGGGATAAAAGCACTAGGCAACATGTCCCCAACTGATGCCGTTGGTTCCTATCAGTAACGTGCAGAGATATGGAGCAGACTGCACTGGGAGAACAAGAGTTGTGCTGGAAGAAGGGGGGCAGCAGCACCTCCATATGAACTGCAGAGAGCTTGGAAGGAGGACGAGCACCAAAGATGACATTCACGGTGTCTTTTGCTTGCAGCGTCCTGCGTACCTGCGAAGACTGGGGATTTAATTAAGCCAGGCAGGCGCTGTTTATAAGAAACCATCAATTCTACCGCCTTTCACATTTAAGCTTACTATAGTGCGTATTCAAGTTTCGTGCATTTTTTAATCTCAACAAGCATCCAATATGAAAAGGGTTCATCAAACTGAAAAAATAAAAATGTTGCGATCATATAATAGAATATGTGGTGATTTAAACTGACATTCATGTTGGAAGGCTGTGTCCCATAGACTATTAACCCTACAAAAAGGATACAAAAATGACAAGCTGCCTTCCCTGGCTTTTTAAGTACTTTTAAATATAATATCACGAACATGAATCTAAACGAGCCAGTGTCTCTCAATGCCGGAAGGTGCCACCTCCGCTGAACATTTGGTTGGCTAGATTGACCCAGCTTGTTTTTTTGTGAAATACTTGTTCAACGTTTCAGATTGGATAAGTCTTATTTTGCCATTTTTTCAGGATGTGATTGTTGTAGTGTCACCAGTCGTGTTTGTGGTGTATGAGAACCACACGTGGCGGATCTGCCTGCTTTTGTAACATTGGCAGGTCTTCTCACAGGAGTCTCTCGAGGTCAGCCGGGGGGCAGGCACGCAGATCTGCCCCATAATAAGAGAGGATTACAGAGATACAGGAGTAATATCCTGTGGGGAAGGACTGGGGGGGGGTGTCAGCGTCTACTTCAGTCACTTTACACATCAAAACCGGTATGCTTCAGTGCCTCGGCTGTCAGTCAACTGATTCCTCGCGTAATACCCGATTAACTAATGTCGGAAAAGCTGAATGCAAACAGCCTGACTTCTCTAACTGGCTGTAAGTCTTTAATTCAACAACTTTCACAACCTCCCCCCGCCGATCCATAACATTAGAGTTACTTGTATTCATCCTACCTTTGTTGTATTGGCCATAACTAAACAAAATGCTTCCCATCAAGCTAACAATTAATTTGAATAGGCTAAATGTAATATTTCAAACTGAACAGAATTACTCTTAATGACATACTTATGTGACTATTGCCCCAAAGATTTATCCAATCCTATATTAAAACACATTTCAAAATAAAATACTTCTCAAATAATGTATTTTTTAACCATACAACTGCACTGTATCTGCCTTAAACTACAACATGTGTAGTCAGGAGATGTGTGTCGATGCGTAGGGCAGGGGAGTGATTAAAAAAAAAAAAAAAACTGTCCATGAGAGTCTGTAATAGGGCAACACTGCCACCAACGGGCAGCTGCTTATACTACTGTTTGGAAGCGGCCTGAGCAATGCAGATCAGGGATGAAAAAGTGAAGAAGCATTTCTGTAGCCTTCAACGCTACAAGTTGAGCCACTCGTATCTTTGCTGAGGCGAGAGGGCTGACACTGGACTTGGTTACTCTGCATCTTCTTCGCGTGAAGACTCGGATTCTGTGTAGTGCAAACCATATCCAATCGGCCTGGATCTCTAGTACACAGCTGTAGTTACTTTAACATAGTTTCACTCTATTGCTTCATCACAAAACAAAGTGTAAACTCTCGTCTACTGTCTCAGGCTATTAGGCCTGGCTCAGGAATAATAGCCTGAAAGCCAATAGTGTTTGCTTACTTGTTATAGTATATTTTTTTGTGGGAAGTCAACATAGAACACAATTATACTTGAATATACCTGCAGAAGAGAATCTACAAACAACAGTTTCTGGAAAAGCTGCAATACAGCAAGAACTGATTATATATTTTTAAAAAAGGAAACTCATTTTTAAGAAACGGGTTGGTTACCAATAAATTCATTTTATATAAAACACACACACATTAATTTTTGAATTAATTCTTCTGCAAATCTGTCGTTGTGTGTTTTATCTTATTGTTCATGTATTAAAAAAATGCATAAGAAATATACCTCTGTGCAGAAAACTGCAACATATGAACACTGTATTAGAAAAACAACTTAAGAGAATTTTCAAAATAACACGCACCAAGACTAGGATATCAAAAGGGTTTTTTAACCTTTTCAGAAGATGAAGTCATTGAACACGCATTTCGTGTGCCTGTTGGCAGAGTTACTGACCTCACAAGCATCCCCAGAAAAAAACACGTAGTACATTTCTCAACAGCAACCTCCAATTGTAAAGGATCCTGCAATGAAATCTCCCCACACCACCTGCAACTTCTTGACCACCTTATTGGGAGGTTGTGAGAAGAACTGCTCTCTAGATGAGTTCAAGCTGCATCTGTGACAGGCACAGGGAGCTAGAGAGAAAAAGGCTTAACACTAGCGTCCTGGAGACCCATCTCCTGACCCGGATACCAGGCTAAGTGCAGGGTGGAGCCCTTCTCTCAGTGGGGCAAGCGCAGATCAATACAAGCACCTCGAGAAGGGGTTTCCACTTCTAACATGGGTAATACCAGAACACATAAAAAACTATACAAAAAAGAAGCGAGGAATTAGAGCTTGAACAGCACGCAAAGGTGATGGAAACTAGCTACACAAAACATGTTCATGTTCATAGATCGTTCTGGGTTAACCACAAACCCCTGAGGCCTAGGATAATACACCAAGGTTGCAACAAAAGAGTTAACATCTGCATCAAAAAATATTAGTTTACAAATGGGCATTTTTCAGCACCAGAAACACCTCCGTAGAGGTAATGAATTTTAAGAAATGGCAGAAATCCAAGCTGATCATCTGAAGATAACGATCTCTATAGGAACTGTACTGATCCGGTGTCCCTTATCTGATCTGAAATTAATAGCGAGACAGGTACGAGGGACACAGTCAAACACTTTAATCCCACTGTTCACATGTCTCACCTCGCTGCTAACAGGCACTTGGGTCAAAGGTATGAGATGCTCCTAAGAGACTGAACAACACAGATGCCAAATTTTCATACAGAATTGCTCAGTAGCTAAAATGTTATTTTTGCCTCAGAAACACCTACATCATTCTTTCTTACTGGGTGTCTGAGTTTTTCATTATTAAGTAGCATAACTAGTCCAAGCTACTCAGTAATGGAGGTGGAAATCAAAAATTTAATTAGAGAACAAGCAACACATCTAAAAGTAAAGTTTTCTGTTCAAAGGAATAATGTTTAATCGTGCTACCTTCCCCTTTCAAAGGGTTATGTTATTCGTGCACTGCTTATGACATTAGTAACCACATTCAAGAAACTCCAACCCCAAACTTTAGAAGAAATACAAATGTTATACAGCTCATTCACCTGAACATCTGTGTAACAGACTACACTGAGGAGCGTCAGCAGGCTTCGTGATAACAGAGTATGCATGTAAAGCAGAAGGTGCAGGGGGCGAATGCTGCAAGTATATAGTGCAGGCAGCGGATGAGCACGGTGCAGCGGTTCATCGCAGGCTGCTGCGCCTCTTCAGTGCAGAACGGGGGCCATTTACCAGGTGGGAGTTCGCAAATAATGCCCAGTCCATGGCAGGGCGGGAAATGTGACAGTGAGGCCCTACATCTATACATGCAACACGTCCTTTATAACCGGGGTGCTACGTGGGCCCAGAAAGGACAATGCCAGGTTTTAAGGATATCCTCAGAAATGAAATGTTCCTATAATGAATATTAATGTACTCACCTACGGAATGATTATCTCAAACATGTCTCTAGGCTAAAGCCCTCTTGTACTTACACTGGATACTCTCGCTTTAAAACTGGTGTCTTTCTTGAGTTTACGTCATGCTAATCAGGAAGTCACTCATCTCTGAAAGAACAGTAAGCTTCCTGTATGTAGACCATACAATTTAAATGTAAACACATTATGAAATATAGACCATCTCACATTTCGCATGTTTAAAAGAAGAAAGCACATCAAAACATTCCGTAATAGGTATTTTATTCAATACGGCGTAGACACCAAATATTACCTTGAATGCTGTTTGCTTTCACAAGCTGTGCGCAGTCTACAAGCACCTCCTTGGGGATGTCTTCTATCGTCTGACCCTAAAATGAATTCCAAGTGCAACGTTAGAGGCCAGCCTATACATTTAATGATGCCAGTGCGGACTGCTAGCAATGAGCAGTAACACTGCTTCAGTCTCAAGAATCCGTTCAGCAGGGGCAGGCAAAACGCTGCACAGAGGTAGGTGTATCTGATGACTCGCCAGTAATATTACAAATAATTAATTCAACGTTTTACTTCTTCCACTGGTTTATATGGCATTCCCTGGTATGCTAGTATGGCTACATAACAGTATATTGGCAAAGTTCAGTATATTGGCCGTGGACAGCCTGCAATATTTTTCTTTTGGAAAAATATGTATTAGATATTCAAAAAGCTGCAGTCTAAATATAGCATTACCTAAGTTTACAATAAATAGGCAATCACAAAATAAGTAAAAACTAAATAATATGAAATGAAAGCAGAGATTAGCCCAGCAGCCCTAGCATGGTCACTTTTTAGGCAGATGCTGACATGTGAAGAAGGAACATTCCAACACGCATAGCGAGCGGAGCCAATGCCCGAAGCAAGTAAACATAAGGCTGGCTTAACAGCTGAAGCTGTCTCCAGGCCAGCTCTACAAGTTTTAAAAAATCTGTCCCACTGTGACCCTCATTAGCATCCCTTTGAATGCTTAGAATCCAGGACTAAGGCACAACTACTAACAGCTTTTCACTGTTCTTCGTAGTGCTTCTATTCTACCGTCTCAGGCTGTTTTATGCCAACGTCTCCACGCCCCAAGCTCAAGAGGAGAGCATTTATTTCTCAAATGGAATAAGACTAAATTTACCTTCCCTTCAGAAACGCAGATTCTTTAGTCAAAGGGTAAAGGTCCTTGAAAACAGAAAACTCTAAGCAAATTCTTGCAGTAAGTGACAGTGAGAGGAGTATGGAAAGACATTGTGCTCTGTTTGTTGGAATCTGCATTGAAAGGAGCATGGAACCCCCCTGAAACTCGCAATCTACAAGTTGTGTGTCTACAGTTAGTTGCTTTGTGGGTTAAATTTGTATTGTTGTTTCTTCTCCACTCTACCACACTCCCTTGAGAACTTTCATCCATATACAACTGTTGTTTAATACACCTCACAGATGGTAAGATGCAGGTCTCTGAAGAACTAAGGAACACCACTTGTCCCAAAAATAAACGTGCTCATTAAATTAGGTGGTGGATTCAGTGTGGTAAACCATCTTCTTCACCGAAGTTCTCCAGTGAAAGGATCCTATAAAGAAAGTCACGGTGCAGTAAAGCGAGCAGGAGCCCCTCACCTTCTGGAGTCGGAGGTAGACGTGAGCCGATGAGAGCTTGTCCACATGGAACCTGGCGAAAACAAAAAGTTGAACATTACGGACATTCAAAATAATTTCCCTGCATTTAAAGGCAACTTCTGAACTTATAATGATTTTCCTCCAAGAACACAAAAGAAATCCAAATCATAACACCGCTGCAATGCACAGGGTTCTGCACTACATGACCTTGCCTAAGACATAACCAGTCGGACTGGGGTGGAAAAAGTGTTAACAGAATATCTATGCTGTAATAAGAAATGAAGGATAGGGCATCCCACTTCCGTACATGTAATGCATATTATGTGCTTCTATTAAGAAAGCGCAATTGGCAATCAATTGTGTGTGTCCCAATGTATTTTTTTCAGCAAGATTTTGAAATCAACTCTGCTATATTCTGGTTTGACAGGGTTGCTCTGTGCTTGCAGATCCTCTCCATAGTTGTGGATTCATTCAATTAATCTTCGGCTGGAGTAACAGACTCTGCTATGGCAGTCATTCAGTACCACTACGTGCACAACCATCAAAGAACAAACACAGGCCTATGTGACAAGTCTAGCATTGCATATCCCTGAGGACAATTCAGAATAAAACAACCATTGGCAAAGCCAATTAGCCTGATATCGGCTGACAGCCTTTGGGCTTTGCCAATGCTTGTTGTGTTTTCCTATGTGTACTGTAAAACCTTATTGCTGCGAGGTTAGCGCCTCCCTTCAACACAGACTAAAAATAAGAATGTGGTAAATGGTGGAATGTAACAAGATGAATGGCTGTTTTTAGACAGACCCTAACAGTAATCATGATTTCAAACGTGGCAGGCCACAAGAACCACCGAGCAGGATAAGAGAGTAGACGGTTTCCAAACTGGTTCAATAATTAATTTTAAAGTTTTCCTCAAAGAAGCACAAATACAATAAGCATTGGCAATGTCAATAGATCCGGGTTTAATGTGCCAATGCATGTGAAGACCAGCATGCTCATTTGTGCAACTGTGCCTGCTCATTAACAAGGCATCAACAGAGGCGAGGCGTGGAGATGGTTACTAGCCCCTCACTCATTGCAATGCGTGCACTCTGAAGAGGCCGAATAATACACTCGAAACGCTGAATAATGCTTCTCCGGGCCAAATCAAGATGTGAATGAGAAAGTCTCAAACCAAAGGCTGGTTAAAAAAGCACCAGCACTTGAAAGGTGTGAACCCAAAGTCCGCTGTGTGCATGTTGGAAGCAATGTATCTGTGTAGGCAGTTGAGCAGTCAAGCCCAGAAAAAGTAGTCCAAATCAGGCTTTCTTGTCACAACAAATCAATTAAATTATCAAGCACAAAAATGGTTTCAAACAGGTTCTAAAAAGAGTTTATCCTTACAATGCAGGATTTGCATCCTCGTTTCAATACCCACCATATATCTTCTGGCCAGCCATGCTTTATGAGATCTTCATCTGCAACAATAAAAAAAATCTAATTCATAAACTGATCCAAATATATCCTGTTAACCAACTAAACTGGTGCTGTTGCTGGAATCACCGAAACCACTTGATTGTAGGTACAATTACTACACCTAAACAACCAAAGATGATCAGCTGTTAGGAGCCGTTCGTTTAATGAAGTATGTATTTTGGGGATATCCCTTGTACCAGTGGTGCAGGCTGTTTGCAATTCCAATGCATTTACATTTTCTTTCTGGCATAAAATATAAACTTTATTATTGATCATTTACAGTGCCATTTTGACGTTTGTGTGCAATGGTAAATTTGTAGTAATTATGATAGTTGTTGAATGCAAGAGAATTAGGGCTACAATAAATGAACTACAATTTTGTCAAGTTGTGAGAAGGAATAACCCGTTTTGGGATACTCTGCGGCATTACACGCTGAACTTGATGGCAAGAGTCTATGGCAAAGATAAGACCTCATTGATTACACACACACAAAAATGTCCAGGCCTGGTCGGTTTAGAGTATTAATCTTATCAAATTAATTGAAAGAACTACTTAGTTATGGAACAGGGCTGTGCCTGTTGCAAGAAACATTGAGAGAAGGTCACGTCTTCAAGCTGTTGATTTTTATATGAACCCATTTGATCTGCTTTCTTATATTATTTAAATGTTACCAGTTTGAGGTTTAATAGAAGCGCTTGTATTTTTGCACCTTGCGTTGCTAAAGCAGCACTAGATTGTACTACATGTTAATGGACTGGAAAGGGGGTTATTATGGGTGCTTTGATGTAAGCAATGGTGTTTATGCACTAAGGAAATCATATACAAAGCTCCCTCCGCCTGACAAACTTTTACAAAATAGGTTTGCTGGAGACCCAAGAGAGCACCAAAGATATTTACGCAAAATACTGTTTGTCCTGTACAGCTGTGTTTGCCATTTCGATAAATAAGGTAAAAACAGAGATTTTCACCAGAGCTTTGCTTATTTTATGGAAACACTCTAATATGCATGTCTACAGCACTGTAAACCATCTTTGAAAAAAGGAAAATCAGTGAAGTAAATGGTTGTCCAGGACCTCTCTTGCAAGTCTTCAACTACAGCTGTGCGACCAAATATGTCGCGCACACACACACACACACACCTAACAACTTCCAAAAGGGACCCATTTGGATTATCAATTTTATAACTTAAACAAGCACTGGTAAAGCCAAAAGGTCTTGCCTTAGAGACCTACCTACTGGTGATGCCAATTTATTTTCTTCATGTTGTCCAGCATCAAAACAGCTGCTGTACAGCATGAAGGCATGATAAAAGAAACAATAATAAAACAATAAGCATAATGACGCAGCCACCAGATCGTGTTGGTGCATGCGTGCATTAAAAATGGTCTCAGATGTTAGTTTACTCACTGCACTGCTTTTAAAGATGCATCCTTACATGGGAGAAGTATTCACTGCACTGCTTTTAAAGATGCACCCTTACATGGGAGAAGTATTCACTGCACTGCTTTTAAAGATGCACCCTTACATGGGAGAAGTATTCACTGCACTGCTTTTAAAGATGCACCCTTACATGGGAGAAGTATTCACTGCACAGCTTTTAAAGATGCATCCTTACATGGGAGAAGTATTCACTGCACAGCTTTTAAAGACTTGTTTAGGGTGCATACTTTGAGAGGGGCTGACGTGGGAATGTATTAGATGCACTCTGGATTCTCAGTAGGTTAGTTGCTGGAGCCTGGTCTTGGAATAAATCTACTGACTGGCAAAACCAAACAAAAAAAAACTCAGCATGCACCCCACTTCAGCATACAAACACATTTACTCCAATCTCAAATATTGTTGATAAGGATTTTTTTCTTGTTGGGGTGGGGGGGAGAGGGACAGGAGGGAGACGGGGGAGGGTCTTCACGTGAAGATTACTTATGGTAGTGCCCTTAGGAGGACACATTTGAGGATTTAACAGGATTATCCTACTCTGTAATGACTGGGTCAGCTGCTACCTTTCTTAATTTACGGAGGGACAAAAACGCGGTTTCTGTCTTTAATACTCTGGTCCCCAGCGCGGCTATCAGATTCCGCATAATGTGCATGTTGTGGCCATTTGCAGCTCCAACCATCCAGTGTTCTTATATTGTGGTGTATTTTGCACAATGCTCTATGTGCTTCGTTGGTTAGCGGATAGGTCTGCGTAAAACTCCTCTGCAGCAGTGGAATAGCACTAATCTGATGTCAAAGGTTCAAATGTGTTAAATTACACTAAGTGATGTCATTTAATCTATTTTTCCATCCTGCAGCGTGCCCGTGAACAGAATATTAGTTTACACGGTTTACTAAATAACCGTTGATCGTTTATTTTTTTTAAATACCCATCAGAAACGCATAATTCCTAGTAAACGATTTGTAACATCTCCCAGAAAGTAGTCAGGCAGGAATGCTGACATGGGCAAAAAGCATAAAGACAATATGAACTTAATTTCAAACAGTCAGGAATGCTCCAACAAGAGCGCATCGATACACAGGCTCAGTGGGTTGAGCACCTGCTGCGCGGGTCAGTGTGCAATCATCAGAGCACAGGATCGAACCCCAGCAGGACTGGCTCCTCCAATAGTCCTAACAGATGAAGAATACCATAGCCAACTGACAATGCCCATAACTCAGGGCCATATGTACGAAAGCTTTTTCCCATAGACACCGAATGGGTAAAATCCTTTGGTACATCTGGCCCTTAGTGAGTTAGACCGTCATTGCTTCTAAAAATAAAACCTTTAAATTACATGGAAGTTCGGGTTTCAGTATTGAAATTATAAAAGAAAAAGCGGCTTTTCCACTGAAAACTCATTCCAGCCAGCTCAAAGCATTAATATCACCATATTTGTAGAAAATGAATAGCAAGGACGTTGTACATATTAAAAATAGCTGCATTTGTTATGCATATTTAAAAGGACAAAGTGCTTTCATCACCCCCAACCAAAAACTATCTAAACCCAGCAGCGTAAACACCACGCATGAGTAAAGCACCCAACAGGTTTCGATACAAGAGTGCTCAGGGTCAAATTTCTGTGACATGAAGCACTCTTCGCTGCTGTAGAACAAGCGTCGTCTGAAAAAATGTGTTAAGTACAAGTTTTATGAACATTTAATAGGTGGCAACATGCAAAAACCGGAGTTTGCCGTAGAAGCAACAAGAAAGAAAACTAGAAGAAAAAAAAGCATTGGCAAAGCCAATAGATCACACCCAGGCCCATTGCCGTTTGTTCATGCTGTACAGCATGAGCATTGCTGACTTTGGCAATGATTTGTGGCCATGCCATATAGCACCGTAGCTGCTGTGCAGCATTTATAAAAAGAATAGTAATAACAGACTATGATGCACCAAGCAATAATGCACATTTAAAAGACAAGGCGTCCTGGCTGCATCATAGCGCTCTTAATTAGTTTTAGCCACACCGCAAAGCATCCGTGCCACTGTACAGTATGGCTACAAATAATTGCCAAAGCCCATAGTTGTCGCATAGGTGAGACCTATTGATTTTGCCAGTGCTTGTAATATTTTTGTAACCCATCCATTTCTACCCTTTTTTATCCATCCAGCATGTCAGTTCAAAGTGTTGTTCTTTTAAGTGAATCAGAGAAACCGGAAGTAAGAGAACATGTTAAACTACCAGACAAAAAAAAGGCAGCAGTTCGAAAGGGGTAGAGGCTATGGATGGAAACTGAGAGTCGAAAGGGGAACACAATTTGTCAAAGCAAAAGGCAAAAGAAAGTGGGTGAAAAGGACAGGGGTGCGAAGAGAGGCTGCATGGAGGAAGTTAGGAAGAAGGGACAGAGAAAGAAGAAAGCTGAACTAGGACAGTTCAGGAAAACAGAGTGGAGGAGTGGCTAAAAAGGACGTGAGGCTGCAGGGTGGAAGGACAGGAGGGAGTCATGGTCAGAGAAGAGAGTTGGGAATTGGAAAAAAATGAACAGTAGGGTGGGAGAGAGAGCAGAGGGTTAAGAGCGCAGGAGGCGGAGACAGTTACCAAAAATGGCGTGTGTGCAATATGAGATGAGCGAACAGCGAGGAAGGGGTGGACGCTGCATAATTTGCTGACACTGAGCAACGCTGGTTTACATATGTGGGCAGTTTGTGTGAAACGTCTGTCCAAAGCACAGGGAAGAGATGAAACAATACCAAGAAACTCCAGGCTCTGCTCTCCATTCTGGTATACTTTTTCCTTTTGAGCCATCACCCGACATTGCCTGGAAGGAAAGGGCCAGGTGTCCCATAATGGGGTCTACAGTGGGGAACTATACTGCACACAGCTCTCACAGAAATGCATGGTTTACTCCAATGAACATCTGCCAGCTCTGGAGCATCTTGTATGATAAGGGCTGGATTGAAAAAGAAGCAATGTGCTTTGGTCGAGCAATGAACAATTAATTCCGGTTTTAAACCAAGAGTAGAATAGAAATTTCCTTTGTGGAATACACACACACACAAATATAAAACAAGCAATGAGGGACAGAAGGGGGCAAGCAGAATGAGTGGGGGTTGGGGGGTTCTCTCACATAGAAGTCGGACAAAGAAAAGTAAATAGGTGCCCTTGGGGAAACAGCGCCTGACATTTGATCTTGATCTTTGAATGAACAGCAAATGTGATGAGATAAGAACAAGAATTACAGCCCTGTTTACTGAAAACACTCTTGCTCCTTTGAAGTTATCTGAGACAAAGAAAAATAAACTTCCTAAAGCAGTTGCTGAAATCGGGCAAGGCTACAAGTAATGGGGTGGTGCTCCGTGGGAGGGAACAACCCATGAAAAGGGGAGACAAATAGGTAAGATTAACCACTTCAAAGCAAGACTTTTTAAAGGACACTCAAAAGAAACAAATTTCAAAAATGGACAGGCTGTAAGCACACAAAGTCTATACAACATGTCTAGGTGAGACCTAAAAAGCACTATGGAGGGAGCCGTAGGCAGCATGAGTGGGAAGAAATAGTACCTGAATCACGTCAGGAGCAGCAGACAGGGACTGATACAAGTTTAATCAATCTATGCTTGTTACCAGCACCACTGAAAGAATTGAAAGTGACGTTTGGCCGGCACTGGCCAGTTAAGGAGGCTGCAAAGAATAGGGACACTGCAGCCAACAAATGGTAAGCAATGGGTGGGCTCCAAGTCCTTTTTATTAACAGTAGTGTCTTGCAAGTAAGATGCATATGCTAGCGCATGCTCCTGAAGGCTCACCCCTGATAAACTACTTGGTTAAGTAGGGGAGAATTACACTTGTTGCAGAAAGCCTTTAAGCAAGAAGGGTTCATTTACTGTCTCGAACAATAGTTGTTTGTACATAACGTATTAGGTAAGCCTCCAAAGAAAATGTATGCTTTGTTATTTTTTGTAAAGGTATATTAGCCCTGTGTGTATACTGAATGCACTTTATTGCACTACTGTACTTTACAGCAAATTAATGCACTTCACTGCACTTTAATGCAGGTTACCTCTATTTACATTTTAGTAATAATGCGCTCGGGTAATCTTTCTCTTTCTAAGGAAATTAGATAAAAAATATATATCTTTTTGGGGGGTTCCAAAAGTGCCCTAAAAGTAGGTTTACTAGTTTTATTCATGCAATTTTGTGCTTTGCATAAAAAAACACTTTGAAAAAAAATGAGTCTCTAGAACTATATAGTATGTCATCTTCTAAAAATACAACAGGCAATATGCTTATATCCCTAAAATGAGGTTTGAGTTTGAGTTTAATAATTTATAAAGAGCAAACAAATGTGCTGCTTTATGTGGCAGAAACCAGATTTACAAAATAGGACTAGGAGAAGATAAACAAAACACTAAGTCCCTCATTACAGCTCTGGTGGTCACTCGTCCTGCGGATTACAACCTCATTCCCCGCCACCATTTCATGGTGGTAGCACCGCCAAGAAAAGGCTGATGGAGAACGGGTGCAGGGGGGCTGCTAAAAGCAGCCAGCACCCTAGCAATGTTCACTGCAAGGGTGCTGGTGAACCTTGCATCCTACAGCATTGCTGCCGGCTCAATTACGAGCCGGAGACAATGCTGTAGGCTATTTCCTGCTAGGCCAGTAGGCAGAAACTCAGGTTTCCACCAGCTGACCTAGCAGGAAACTCTTAAAGGGCCCAGCAGGAAGGTAGCCAGTATGGTGGCAACCCCTCTGTCAGAAGTTCCACGGGCGGTGTAAACCATCCGCCAAACTCATAATAAGGCCCAAAGTGTGATAATCTGAAACATCTAATAGATCTTAAGAAAGAAACAACTAATAAGCAAGGAAAGGGATATACAACTAGGAACGACTAAAAAGCCATGTTTTAAGAAGTTGGCTTGGCTTCTGAGGTGAACTGGAAGTGAGTTCCAGAGATGACAGGTATAAGTGGGAAAAACTTCTACCTCCCCAGGAGGATTTGAAAATTCTCTGAGTGGTTAACGTTTTGGGGTAGAAGATCTGAGGTTATACGAGGGAACATGCCACGCGATCCTATTAGGTGAAGGTGAAGTCTACAACTAGAATAAAGGATCTTGCAGTATCAATATCAGTGAAAAGAAAAACAAATTTGGGTAGAAAATAAGACCTCTAACCCTAGTGCCTGCATTTTTCTCTCTCAGACCCCTCCAGGACACTTGTTGGTTAAAACTTGTCACGTCAACAGGGAAATAAAGGTGCTACCTACTAAGGTTTCTTTTAAAAAGAAATAAATCAGCAAGGTAACCCAATCCTGATTTATTAAGGTCCAGTGGGAAGAAAGAAACAAGGTTCTCTTAGGCTTGATTTAACCAGTCAGTAAAAAAGCTTGCAAACTGCATGCTGCAACACTGTAATGTTTCTAAGGCCCCAGAGTGCCATGTGCTACAAACTACAAGGTGACCCACAACAGACAAATGCAATAGGTACGGCTTTGTTACAGTGTTAGGTTTTTTTATGAAGTGCTCATGTTTGATCCAGAAGGACCACTGGACATCCATAACAGTATGACAGAGTGGTGTCCATAGGGTTGCAGGTGAAGAGCTGCAATGTGACACTTTCATCCTTCCTCAGTGTTTTCTGTGGTGTTATAGTCCTAGGATTACAGCTATAATAATAGTTTGTTGTAGTGATGCGGAGTAGTGGTTAGACTGTAGTAGGTGTAGTTTTGTTGTTGAGTTTGGTGCTGTATTATTGTAGCACTGTAGTAACGGTGAAAGCTGCACACAGAGTTAGGTTTAGCAGAACCTACAAAACAACACATTATCTCCAACAAATCAATGCTTCCACACATTCTCAAAATGCAACAGTACATCTGCAGAGGAACATAGGAAAAGGCATGCACCAACAGTACTTGGTGTTCCTGGCAACGATAGAGGAAGCCTTAAACAACTCATGGCTTACTGTGTCCCATTTGTGCAACATACCAATGGGTTAGGCCTTAATAGTCCCACACAAAATCAAAGCCTAAAAAATACATATGGTCAAAGTTGAGATCATTTCACCCAAACACAACCAAAACTAAGAAAACACATGATAATCCATTTACAAATAGTGATGACTTACTTTCGTATTTATCCTTTCCCATGTAGATTGTGTATGCCGGTGTGACAACTGAGGAAAGAACACAAAAATCAACATTAGAACCTACCAAAATTGCTGGTGCATACATGTGAGAAGTATTCAACTTTGCTCAGCACAAGGTTCTGCGGAGCTGCAAAAATCACTAAGTCATCATACCACATATACAAACATCTTTGAAAATAACCTAGATTTGTCAGATTAGGTAAATAAAAAAACTGGGCAAGTGAGCATGTCCCAGCTCTAGCCAAGATTTGATATTGGACGTGACTATTCTTGACATTTCCTCTCACTCCTATGTTATATCAGTCCCAGCTGCACCATTTCAAGATGGCTATTAATCCAACGAAAATGATTTAGTGTTTGTCTTTTATGTCTTGCCCAGAAAAGCACAGTAAAGAGCTGGAGTGTGTAGGTTGATATGTCAAACCGAAAGTGACATCAACATTACTGCCACGGTCTTAAAATAGGAACTGCAAACAACAGAGCTGGATATAACCAAAATATGGCTTTGTCATACCGTTTTCTTAACGAACATTCAAAACGTACAGCCTTGCAAAAGAGCAAAAGCAAGTTAGTAGTTTTTTTGCATCATTATTTAGCTTTAGTTTTAAATGTCTAAATGTAACCATGTAAGATTCCTCAGCACCAAGAAAGCAGAACACCCCCATGTTCACAACTGTGTCTTAGTATACCCATTCTCACTTTCACTTCACATTCACTACATCTTAAAACATGGCACTATTGATAAAAAAAAAAAAATACCCAAATGTTAATGATTTTCAGTCTGAACATTGCACAGTCATTTTTTGTCCCTCAAGGTGTGTAAGAAGCATTCACACAGGATCATGATCCCCGCAATTAGTCACGATACTCCCACTATTTACCCCAGATTTTATCATGTTTCCGTGAACACATCCTCGCCTCATAGATCGGTTGTTTCAGGCGGGTGCACCAGTCCTCTCCTCCATTCTGTCAACGATGGGAGAGCTGGCCCTGCGGCCAATGTCTCTTTTGGCCACCAGTGTGACAATTCCCACAAATACTCTCTCCACTCACCCCAATATCCTCCAACCTCAAAAATGCCACCCTAGAATTAAGTTCTACCTCGCCCCCCAGGACTCGGGGCAATTCGTTCCCACCTGGATCCCAGATCAGGCATCTAATATCGAGCTGGACCTGGTATGAAACCAGTGAAAGATGTCGAATTTGTTCCGGTGTAATTTGTCTACACAGGGACACATTCAGTGGCACCTGCACGTTGCCTGCTTTCCATTCTCAGCAGAAATATGTAGGCAGCGAGGGGGCTTTCTTATTTTCACTTCCAGCTGGGCCAAAAACAAAAGCCAGATTTAAGGGGACATCAGTCCTTCCTTTTGTTCCAGCAGCATCCTGGCTGTCAACTATGTGAGGCCTAACCCATAGATGCTAATGCAGTGGAGGGAAACAAATGCACACCACTTGTTATTACTTAACAAGTACTTCAGAGAAAAAATGATTTGGAAGCAGGTTTTTGACTTTGTTCAATCCCTGTATGTAAGAAACGTGCATGAATGGTAAGAATATCAGATGTATCTGTATAAATGATGATGTAAACAGCACTTGCTAGTTTAGTTGTTTTTAAGCTTCATTCTTTCCCAGTGGTGCTAATCCCAAAGTGGGGTATCAAAGAGCTTTACATCACACATCCCTTTTACAGAGACAATACATGATAAAAGTGTGTAATCAGTGTACAGCAAATGTTACATAAGGCAATGAGGGTTACACGATATAGGAGTTCCAAATCATCCATAATGGTAGGCAATACAAGCTGAAGAGTGCATGGCCAAGAAAAAAAAGCAATGGTTTAAAACATAATGTTGTATTTGGGGTTGTCTGTACAAATAAAACTTCATGCAGCTTCTTGAGGCCAGACAAAAGCTTACTGTGCAATATTAGGATTGGAATTTAGAAACGGAGAGTAACAAAAGGATCAGTGACAAAAAGTCACAGCCCACTTATACCTAGTAACATAAATTACAAATCGCTAATCTGCATTCTACGGGATGTGCTTTGCAGCAGTCACATTAACTCTTTATGCTACTTTATTAGTCAAAACTGTGACTAGGGTAAACATAGATCTCTCCGGCAAATACATTAACTACTAGAGTTATTTTGGCGATCTCTGCAGCAGGTGCCTTAACCCAAGGCAAGATTTTAAAATACAGCCTGCTTGTGACCAATTAAGGAACGCAGAACAGATTCTGTCACATTCATACTTTTTGACAATTTCTTTGTAGCAGAGATTTTTTTTAAAAATAAACGTATGCGTTGACTGCCAGATTCTGTATTTCATAGCTTCGCCTCCTTTCTGCTGCTACACCTTCACCCCCATATGTATAGGTTTCTGCAGCACTGTTTTCCATTACCAGCACAGAGGTCTGACATGGGTCACGGCACAACCCCACTGACGTGTCATGAAAAACAAAACGCCGATATACAGATGAAACTCAATACTCTTAACGTGCAAACAGGCACCCCTCGTCTTGTGTGGTAGTGGGCTCTGCAAAGGACTTCATTTCAATTAATTGTAACTTCTGCTCAGGCAAGGTTCTTCTGGGAAGATGGCATGCCTGGTGAGTTATAGGGTGAAGATAATGAGATGTGAACACCCTGCGATCATCGGAGCAGGGCAGACACAGCATGGAGGGGATCTTCGACTACACACAAAGGTGCTCTGTGCAGTACACATGAACTCCTAAGGACTGCATAAGGATCCTCGTGGGTGCAGTGAAAGCGCCCTCTCCACCCGCAGGACGGGCCTCTCTTACCGTTGCTGGTGAAGTAGAAGACCATAGCGCCGGAGGAGAAGAACAGACCTAACCCGCAGGTCTCGGGAAGTGCTGGAGACAAACCCGGAAGTGACGACCCACTCACACCGGCACGTTCCGCAAACAAAACGTGTACGACCGCCCACAAAAACAAGCCCTAAGCAAGCCCCACCCTCAGAACGTAGACGACTGGCTGAAAATACCTCTGAAAGTAATGTGTGTTTGTAAATTATATATATAGCGCAGTGATTGGTTATGAGGCCCGTTTCCCACACAAATATCCAAGTTTCGGTTCTGCCCGCACCCTCAATGTTCCTTTGTTCTGTTAGCATCTGTATGGGAATGCGCTCCTCGTATATACAGTTTACGATGAGGCCACTGTTATTTCGGCAATAAAGCCTTTTCTAGTGCTTGTCAAGAAAAACTGTTATCAGAGGCGATTGACTTTCGTGTGCTGAAAATTGCTAGCTGCACCATTCCAAAATGGCTTTAATCGAACCCACCTCTCATACAGTTGTTCTTTTGTGTTTCCTTACTGCCCACAAAGATCTAGAGCGCTAACATTATTTTTGAATTGGAAACCAAAAGTTTGGTAGACAATTGTAATGTCGGAGTCCTTATATTTGGTATGGAATATTTATTAAGTATTAACAAGTAATAAGGCTTGCCGAATCCACTGCACTTCGTGTCTCCGTGTCTCCTCTTCAACCACTTTTCCGATCTGTCTCCAACTCCTCCAAGTCCATTCTCGAATCCGAACGGAGACACGCGATGCAGACACGCGCACAATACAACAACATATTTCAAATAACAACTCAGTATTTCAAATAATTACATACATAACAACACAACACATCTTCCCCCTAAACAAAATACAAAAGAGTAAATAAAACAATACATACATATTAAGAATAAATCACAAAATATAATCATTTAACCATTTGGGTTTACAAGAAATCCTTTTACCCATTAAACTTGAACTTTCCTTGTTATCAGCATTCCCAAAGGCTAATTGCTTTTCCATAGATCTAATATTTTGCCCTACTTCACTTCCTCCCCCTACTTCACTTCCTCCCACTTCACTTCCTCCAACATCACTAGTCACACATCCCGGAACCTCCTCATCCTGCAAATCTTCCACAATACACTCGGAATTCTTTTTAGACACACCGTCCTCAACCCTGTCACTCATGAGATTGTCACTCACCATATTCTCTTCCATTCTAATATCTTCTAAAAAATCATCTACGTTCCGCCTATTAATAGGCTGTCCTTTAAATACTGCAATCCTCTTAAGGTTCCATACCTTTCCATCACTCAAAAGAACCGCATTGCGCAGAACTTTACTCACTTGAATAGGTTCTGAAAATTGACTCTCACCCTTCTTCACTTTCCATGGTTTCTTCACTTTAACCCAACTACCTACACGAACTTCCACATCCTTCCTTGAACCCCTACTCTTGTCAAATGTTTGCTTATATTCCCTATGTTTTCTCACAATTTGATCTCTTACTTCTTCAAATGGTACTTTGCATTCAGAAGCCTCCAATAACCATTCCGGATTGCATTTCGTCCTTGGTACCCTACCCCTCATTAGCTCAAAGGGGGATAAACCAAGTGCTTCATGATAACAAGTTCTATAAGACCATAATGTTTTATTAACCTGGACCATCCAATCACTTCCATTCTTACACGCAATCTGAATCGCACCCTTCATAACTATGTTAAATCTCTCAATCATACCATTTCCACTAGGATTATATAAAGATGTAGTTCTATGTTTAATACCAACTCTTTCAAAATACTTCTTCGTTAAACCAGATGTAAATTGCACCCCATTATCACTAATGATTTGTACTGGTAAACCTTCCTCAACAAACGTAGAGTCCATAAATGATAGAAACTCCCACAAATCCACTTTATCCACCACTTTCACCACTGGCCACCTGGAGAAAACATCAATCATGGCAATAATGTACTTCCCAGGATTACCAAATGGACCCATGATGTCGATGGCAATAGTATGCCAAGGTTTACTTGGAACAATTGGTTCACACATATTAGGCCTTAAAGTATTTAAGGTTTTATCAGAATTTGCACAAACAATACACTCTCTCACAACCCTTTCTGCCTGAATATCTATTCCTGGCCACCAATATCATCTTTTTACCCTCTGTTTAGTTTTCACTATTCCACAATGCGTTTTGTGACATAACTTCAAAATCCTGTACCTAAGTGTCATTGGTGGAATAGCTCTATCACCTCTAAAAACAGTTCCCTTAACAACTGAAAGCTCACTCCTCACCTCCCAAAACTGTTTAAGTATATTAGGCATTTTAGATTTGTTGGGCCAACCATTCACAACACATTTCAACAACATTTGTAAATCACAATCCTTGGAATATTCTTCCTTCCACACCTCTTCCCTTATGCTCAAATTTTCGTCATCATGAATCAAAGCAACTTGTAACTCCTCCACTTCTTCTTCATCCCATTCCAAAATCTCTGTGGGCATACGGGATAAATAGTCTGCCAGTACATTATTTCTTCCAGGAACATACTCAATATTATATACAAAATCCTGCAACCGCATTGACATTCTTGCAATTCTTGCTGATGCCTTATACATTCCTTCGGTGGTCAGTAATTTCACTAACGGTTTGTGATCCGTTCGTAAAATACATTCCTTACCCCACACAAAAGATCTGTAATGCTCCAGTGCCCAAATACATGCAAGTGTTTCCTTCTCAATTACCGAAAAATTCTCTTCATTCGGTGATAATGCACGAGAAGCAAAAGCAATTATGACCTCTTTTCCTGAAGCATCAATTTGTGTCAGCACACCTCCCAATCCTTTGTTGCTGGCATCCACGGTTACTACACTTGTACAATCAGGATCAAAACTACCCAAAATAGGAGCTTGCACAATTGCATTTTTAACATCCTCAAACTCCACTTCACACTCATGTGACCAATTGAATTTAACATGGTTTTTCAACAACTGTCTGATATTGTACACTCTGCTAGAGAAACCTTTCACAAATTTCGCATAGAACTTGACATCATCTTTACACATAGGATGTGGAGAATTCAAGATGGCATCTACTAATTTAGGTTTCATGGTCACACCATTCCCACATAACACATGACCAAGATAGGTTACTGACTGTACTCCAAATTTACACTTCGAGTGTTCTACAGTCAAACCCTTCTCTTCCAGAATACTTAACACATCCTCCAAGACTTTATCATGTTCCATTCTATCCCTTCCAAACAATAGTATGTCATCTTGGAAACATCTTACATTGGTCTGTTTCCCAAATAACTGATACATCAATCTCTGAAAGATGGCAGCTGCCGAAGCTAAACCAAACGGTAATCTCTTGTATTGAAAACATCCCACTGGAGTAATAAACGCTGTGTACTTTTTACTGCTTCATTTAATTTAATCTGATGGTACGCTGCGGATAAATCTATGGTGGAAAACCATCTAGCCCCCTTAATTAGTGTCAACATTTCTGAAATCCGTGGTAAAGGAAATTTGTCCACTACGATATTCTTATTCAGGTGGCGCAAATCTATGCATAAACTAATCTTATTTAGCTACCACCACTGGAGAAATCCACTCGGAAGATTCGATTGGTTCAATGATATTCGCTTCCTTCAACTTATCTAATTCTTTCTCAACTTCACTTCTAATCAGAATGGGAATGTTCCTCACCTTGTGAATCTTTGGACAAGCATTGGACTTGAGAACAATATTATGTTCAAAACCCTCTAAAATACCAATTTTCCAGCTAAAAACCTTAGGAAATTATTTGAACATTTCTTTTGCAATGCTCTCTCCCTCATCCACTACCATGACTGGTTCCGAACTATTCGGATCAAGTGTGATGTGCAAATCTCCCTGGTCCTTCCAACCTAGGACTGAAGGTCCCTTCCTTGCTATATATAATTATCCAATAGACTTCCTGTTCTTAAAAGCAAAAGTAAGTTCCCTGAAACCTAACAAATCTATTTTTTCCCCAGAAAAGCCTTCTGGACTAATATCAGGTTTTTGTAAACCTTTACCTAATTTTCCAACAAATTTTGACCTCCACACTTCCTCATTAATTATAGTAAAAGGAGAACCTGAATCAACATAAACTTGAATTTCTATCCCTCCTATGCGCATTAAACATACTGGTTTCTTTTTACTGCAACATGACTCTTCACGTACATTGAAAACAAACATTTGATCCTTGCTTATGAGTTTACTACTCTGCATGACCCTATTGATCTTATCCTCATCTTCACTTGAATTATCACCTACTCCATCCACATACTTCACAGTGTTATTCTTTTTCTTTTTCTTACATACCCTAGCAAAATGTCCTATAACTCCACAAGCCACACACTTCTGCTTCAATGCTGGACAATATTTATAAGAAGCCAAATGTGAGCTACTATTACAGCGATAACACCTTTGACCATCAAAATTTGATGTCTCTTGATTCTTTCCACTTTCTTTCTTTAATTTACTCACATCCCTATATTTTATTTTGTTAACTGTGTCATCCACAAACTCCTTATTTTCCATTTTAACTGCCTTCGCACTACGACTTGATAATTCAGCTTTCCTTACAATAGCTAAAATATCGTCCAACTCAGCATCTCCATTAATCCACAGTCTTTCCTGAATTGCTGGATCACGGGTATGCATTACTACTTGATCTCCAATTAACTGCCCCTGCAAATGATCAAATTTGCAGTCATTCGCTAAAACTCTGAGCGCAGTAACATATTCATCCACCGTCTCACCACATTCTTGTTTTCTCTGAAAAAATTTGTATCTTAGGATACCTAAACATACTTTAGGTGCAAAGTAATTATCAAACTCCTTTAACACATTCTCAAATACATTAGTGTCCCCACTGCCACTAATCTTTGTCATGGATTCGTATATTTATAGTCCTTCAGGGCCCACCGAATGTAGAAAAATATTTTTCTTCCTTTCTGAACTCATTCTTCCTTCCTCGTCTATAGTCTCTAGAAAATTTAGAAAATACGACTTCCATTCTGTCCATTTCATACATGGACTCGCACCAGCTGGCCAAAATGTCTGTGGAGGCTGAAGGGAAAATTGCTGTGTAGCCATATTGGATCTTTTAACGTTCAAAATTATATATTAAAAGTTTTTTTTTTTTTTTTAATATACAATAACTGGAATGAAAAAATAAAAATAAAAAAAATTAAAAAAACATTCATACAAAACCTAATAAAATAAACAAAAATGTCACTAGGAATCGTTCCATGAAATGTACTTGTATAGATAAAGTTCCTATTACAAGTTTCCACTTGTTAAACGCATGTCCAAAATAATCCAAGAAAAATAAAACTCTTTGTATTTCGTTTCCTTGCTTGGTTGCTCCTCATCCTCCAATACAGCAAAACGCTCCAGCTTAGGCTTTAAGTAGCGTTAACAGGTAGCGTTGCCAAAACCTTTCCTTTAATAAGTTAACACGCATGCGTAAGAGCGCGTGCAACGTAGTTTGGATCCTTTCCAATAGTTCTCGTGAAGTAGAATGGTGAGCGCCGCTTCAAATGTCACCAAGGACTAACGGTAACGCTTCTTTTGCCAACATCCTCATTAAAAATGTAAAGGATGTTAGAACGAATCCGTAGACTAAATACACGTACAATAAGACTGAGTTGATACTCTAGATATCCCGGCAAGCCTTACCGGTAATGCATACCATTCCTTCTGTGCTGCACGGGTTTCTAACGTCGTTACAACCTCTTCCAATTCTCTCGTCGCCAAAATCTGTAATGTCGGAGTCCTTATATTTGGTATGGAATATTTATTAAGTATTAACAAGTAATAAGGCTTGCCGAATCCACTGCACTGCGTGTCTCCGTGTCTCCTCTTCAACCACTTTTCCGATCTGTCTCCAACTCCTCCAAGTCCATTCTCGAATCCGAACGGAGACACGCGATGCAGACACGCGCACAATACAACAACATATTTCAAATAACAACTCAGTATTTCAAATAATTACATACATAACAACACAACAACAATGACACTGTTATGAAGGGCTTGGAGTATGCAGCCTATGACAGGCGGGGGATGTTCTTGCATATGCAATTATCACGTGTACATTCTAGAGTTTCAAACAAGGCAGCTGGGCGGCTGGCTATGCATGGTGATGGCTGTACCTTGCGTTCGCGTTTCTGTACTATGTACATACCTTTATAATTTTATATGTTATTGTAGTATTCCATGTTACATGTTTTATTGTATGTAAGCATGATGTTTACTTTCATTCCTTTAACTGCTCTTGAATCGTTAACGCTGGGTAGAACCTTTCTTGAGGTTCTAGATCTCACAGGAGGCACTTGCGTTCTAGCTTTCATCCTATACGGACGTCTGTGCCTGCCGTGGACCCGAAATAAATACAGCGCTTGTTCGCTCCAGATTTTACTTTGTGTTAGAAGATTTTGTTTTGCTGGAGTGTTTCTCTTTCTTCGTAATGCCCATTCCTACATTATATGGTACCAGGAGTGGGGTAACGCCAAGGAAGTAGTGACGGGTTCACCGACCGGCACCGTTTGCTGATTTCTTTGGTGTTCCATTTTCGTTTCGGATATGCAAGTACCTTGGACAGCGTTATTTCCAAGTGTTTTACTGTTCTGAGGAGGCTCGAGCCGGATCGTTGGTTAGAGGTAGGATCGCGAGCACACACCTAACAGTGCTTATGGTGACGTTGGTTACACTGGACGCCTACCACCTTTCACATGCTTTTCCTGTGATGTCTATAGGAAGCCTGCATGCGTTTGTGATTGCCAGGATACCTACGCTTGTCATCTCCTGCACGCGTTTTGGGGTTGCCAGGACACCTACACTCGTCATTTCACGTGCATAAGCCGGTACGCGTTTCGTAGTTACCAGGAAACCTACACTGCACTTTAGAAACGCGCACCACGCGGTGAGTGGTTGCTAGGAGACTGTACGCGTGCTTTGTGGTTGCCGCTGAGAGACTGTAAGCGCTCTGTGGTTGCTGGAAGGATCTGCTTTGAGCGTGGTAAACGCGCAACGCGTGGAAAGTGGTGACTATTTTATTGCTCTTATTTTGGCAACGCAAACTTTTTGCCTGTAACACCCGTTTGGAAAAAAAACTCTTGTACACCAGTAGAACTCATTCTTGCTTGTGTGACGTATATATTGTTTTTAGGGGTTGAATTTCTATGAAAACTTGTGCAACATGGCATCAAATCATATTGTTGTTCAACCACCACCATTTTTTACCAAGGGGAGGAAAGCCGGAAATTAAATGGAGTGAGTGGTTAAGAATTTTTGAAAACTATTTAATTGCAATTGAGGCCGATGATTATTCACCAGCAAGGAAGTTGTCTCTTCTGTTCAATCATTTTGGTTTGGCTGGGCAGCGGGTATTTGTTAACCTGCCTGCTATTCCGCCACCAGCTGGTGACAACATCAGTGGTGATAATATTGTATGGAATATGTACACTGAAGGGAAAGAAAGGATTGGAAAGCAGTATTCTGATTAGTCTAATGTGTTGCTGGAGAGGTTTAACTTTGCAATGTGTAAACAGGCTGTGGATGAATCTGTAGATGAATATGTGGCTAATCTACGTGTACTTGCTGCAAAGTGTGATTTTGGCAGCAATGTGGATTTGCACATTAGGGATCAGTTTGTGTTTCATTGTCATTCTAACAAAATTCAAGAACGCTTATTAGCATGTCGCAATCCTTCTATGGATGAAACTGTTGACATAGCTAAGGCTGTAGAGAGGTCCATTGTTACATCAAGAGTGGTGTGTGGGCAGATTGAGCAAACAGCTATTATTCAGGTGCTTGGAGATTCAGAAGTCTGTTAAATTAAGGAAAACTCTTTGAAGCAAAGCAAAAATTATTTGTCCTGTTTTCGGTGTGGTTCACGTTATCACGTTAGTAAGAATCAGTCTTGTCCAGCATTGGGCAAGAAATGTTTAAAGTGTCAAAAAGTTGGCCATTTTCAAGCAGTTTGTAGACAGTTCAATCGCAACTATAAACCTGTTCATGGTGGAGTAAAAATGAAAGTTAACAATGTTTACACTCAGGATGAAAATTTGGTCCAAGAGTGCACAGGGAAATTATCCAATGTCGTATTGACTGTAGGCATTCCTATTGATGGTGGGGTGAATGTGGCCAGGAACATCAGAGGACCAATTTGTCAGGCAATCATTGATACAAAAGAAATTTCCGTTATGGCTGATTCGGGTGCACCTGTCACCATATTAGCAAATGCGACATATGGTAAGCTCTGGCCGGTAACGGAGGTGTTACAATGTGCTGACATCAATCCCAAAGCTTTTGGGGATCATGATATTGATTTATTAGGATACTTTTCCACCACTCTGTCTATCTTGGGGAGGTGCATTGTGACTAAAATTTATGTGGCATTGAATGGAAGAGACATCGTTGGATGGAGAGATCTAGCCAGGTTGGGCATTGTGCTTCGTTCTGGGTGTGATACTCCAATAACTTTAGGAGATTATACCTAAGAGTAAATCTGAAGAATTTAGGTTATCTACCATCACTACTGATATTGTGGCAGAGTCCTTTATAACAAAGTTTCCCAGTGTATTTGCAGATAAATTTGGCACGGTGAACGGTTTCGAGCATTGTATTAGAGTCAAGGATGGGGCTGTCCCTGTTTTGCATAAAGTCAGACCAGTTCCCATTTCTGTGAGGGTACAACTGAAATCTCTTCTTGACAAACTGGTTGATGATGGTATTATAGCTCCCACTGACTCGTCGGAATGGGTTTCACCTGTTGTCTTAACCAAGAAAAAAAATAATGATTTTAGGTTATGTGTGGATCTCAGATCATTAAACGAGAATATACTTGTGGGTTGTCACCCTCTTCCACACATCCAAGAACTAATTTCTAGTCTGGGTAATTCAAAAAATTTCTCTACAATAGATTTATATTCCGCATACCACCAGATTTCTCTCAGTGAGAGCTCTCAGGAACTTACTACATTTGTAACTCCATTTGGTGCTTTTAAATATCTCAGGCTGTCTTTTGTTTTAGCATCTGCGGAGAGTGTCTTTCAAAAAATGATGGATTCTCTATTTGGACACTTAAGCAACATATGTGCTTTTTAGGATGACATCTTGATACACACTGAAAGTATAGAAGAGCATAGAGTTTTGCTTGACAAAGTATTCTCCATTCTCAAAAACTGTGGTATGACTATCAAGATTGAGAAGTGCAAATTTATGGTTGAGAGTGTAGAATATTTGGGTCACACTATATCTGCGGAAGGTATTAATCCTAAACAGGGGAACTTGGAAGCAATTAAAAATGCTCCTTCTCCTACTAAATAGGATGAGCTATGCTCATTTCTCGGACTTTGTGAATATTACTCAAGATTTGTTAATGGTTATGCGTTGATGGTACAACCTCTCAGGTCTTTGTTAAAGAAAGGTAACAAATTTGTTTGGGATAAGCAAGCAGTGGATGCGTTTGCTGCCATCAAACAAGTTGTTTTGTCTGCTCCAGCTTTAAAACCTTTTATACCTTCAGCAAAGTCTTTTATAACAGTGGATGCCAGTCTCAAAGGTTTGGGGGCAGTTTTTGGGCAATGGGTGGATGGACAGGAATAAACTGTTGCTTTTGCGTCTAGGGCTCTCTCAGAAGCTGAAAGCAACTATAGCATCATCGAGAGAGAGGCTTTAGCCTGTGTCTGGGCAGTGCAAAAGTGTAAGACGTATATCTGGGGTACTTGCTGTATTCTTTATACTGATCACAAGCCTCTCGTGTTTCTCATGAGTAATGGTCTGGGAAAAGCATCTGCCAGGCTAGTAAGGTTGCTTTCAAGGTTACAAGAGTATAACCTGGATGTCAGGTATGTGTCTGGTGGAAAAAATGTTCGGGCAGACTGTCTTTCACGTCTGCCACTGCCATACTCTTAGTTGAATGCTGAGGATGAGGACACTGAGTGCGTGGTGGGAATTTTAGATGTGGTTTCTGCATCGGAAGGGTTATTTTCTGAGCAGGATTGGAACCTAGCTATGTCTGGGGATGTGTTATTGTCAGAAGTGTTGTACCATATCAAACATGGTTGGCCCAATAAAAAGAAATACAAAGGTGAACTTAGCACTTATTGCCAGTTGGCTACTGAATTGTCTTGTGAAAATGGTATTTGTATGAGGGGTTCTGTATGTATCCCTCCTACTGATCTGAGACCTATTTTGATCAGGGCTGCGCATGAAGGTCATCTTGGTGTCCCAGCCACTTGCAGGAGACTAAAAGAGAAATATTGGTGGCCAAGTCTTGATAAACATGTGTCAGATTGTGTTGATAAGTGTTCCACTTGTGTTGTGTCTGATAAGCATTGTAAGTGTCGAACAAAACCCCTGTGTACAGTTCCTTTTCCAAGTAAAGCTTGGGAAAGTGTTGTTGTTGATTTTCAGGGCCCTTCCACTTGTTACCTAGGGATATGAAGTACTTGATCGTTGCTATAGACTATTTTTCGAAATGGATCTATTATACTTTCGTTGAGCATGCTGATACAGAGTCTGTGATCTTGTTCTTATCTCATCTCTTCCTTTTAGAAGGTCCACCATCAGTTATTGTCACTGATAATGGTATACACTTTACTTCTACTAAAATGGAAACCTTTATGAATAAGTTTAATATCAGGCATTCACATGTGGCTCTATATAGTCCAGCCTCAAATCGTTTGGTCGAAAGGGCCAACCGTATTCTGAAAGATGGTGTACAGCTTTAGCGACTAATTGTAATGTAATTGATTTCCTGAAAGAGAAATTATGGGCATATTTGAATACACCACATTCTACCACAGGAGTTTCTCTTTTTGTTCTTCTCAGAGGTAGAGAGTCCAGATCCAAACCACTACCAGCCCGGATGGCTTCATTTTGTAGTATGGGTGTGGATGTGGATTTGAAAGGGTTGAGGCACAGAGGTTATGAGAAACAGGTTTTGCAGACACATGATTATGATACCAGAAAGAGTATAAATGATGTTGTATTTAATGTACATGATTGGGTTTTGATTAAAAAACACATAAGGGGCCAGATGTAGTAAGCTGCTTGCATGTCGCAAACTGCAAAAATCGCAGTTTGCGGCATGCAAACGGCCGAACGCGATGCTGATTCCCAAATTGCGAGTCGGTACCGACTCGCAATTTGGGAATGCGACTCGCAAATAGGAAGGGGTGTTCCCTTCCTATTTGCGACCGCATCGCAATTCAGAGTTGCTTTGTGACCGCGAATGCGGTCGCAAACCAACTCGCAGTTACCACCAGTGTCACACTGGTGGTAACTCATTCGCAAAAGGGAAGGGGTCCCCTATGGGACCCCTTCCCCTTTGTGAATGTTAAAAAAAATATTTTTTCAGAGCAGGCAGTGGTCCTAAGGACCACTACCTACTCTGAAAAAAACGAAACCAAATGGTTTCGGTTTACTTTTCATTTTGCAACTCGTTTTCCTTTAAGGAAAAATATATATATATTATGGACTGTGTTCTCCTGTCGAGCGCGCTGCCCGTTTAGCCCACCAGCGTTTCCTTTTACCATTTTGTTCTGAGGCACACATTTAATTTTATTTTACATATATATATATATATATATATATATATATATATATATATATATATATATATATATATATATATATATATATATATATATATGTATATATATGTATATATATATATATAGATATGTATATATATTTTATTATTATTAATTTATTGGGTGTATTTGTGAGCATTCCAGCCTACAATAACTATTTAAATATATTCTTGTCAAAAATGGCAAAAAACCACTCTGATGTCGTTAATGAGGCACAAGAATTTTGTGATAATTTAAACGCTTTTATTCAGGACTCTGTCCAGCAAGCTGTCTCAGCTTCCATGCTGCAGGTGTAAAAAAATTTAGAAGTCTCTTTTAAAAAAATTGTTTCTCAAAATAGTAATATTTCTTAATTAAATAAAGGGAAGAAACATACCCTTTCTAAGCTTCATTCTAACCCAATTAATACAAATTCTTGCCAAAAGTCCAGTCCTTCCCCCGTAAGGATTCTAATACAGTGGATAAGGGTTCTCTACAACTGAATATTACCCAGTTGAGGAATACTGATGATGACATGGATTACCATGATATGGATGATGTTAATGACCAGGATACAGACAATCTCTGGCTTGTGCCTCCTGAGAAAAGGTGCAAAATTTCTCAATCAGATTTCGGTGATTCATCCAATAACATAGATTTCACTATTCTCAATTGTATGGGGGAACCAATGTTTGATCCCACTTTAATACAGCATCCAAATTCTACAGAATGGTTCCCTTCTGATCATGGAGCTGAATATGTTTCCCTTCATTTGAGACATTCGTTGGATAAATCCACTAGGAAAAAATTACATTCCCAATGTCACCTTCCCTCTCTTCCACACAATATTGCTGCCACTCCCACTATAGATCCTAACATGGTCTTATTCTTTTCAAAATCTGGTAAGGACCCCAAAAAAGGGGTGGAGGGGACCTGGTCTGTCAAAACAGGCTTCTTGATTTAGTAGGTCCTCTGACTAGAATCTTAAATTTAGCAGAGGAAGCTAAGCTGGAGGGTTCACAAATTGATCCAGAAGTCCTATCTAACTGGGCTCAGAGGGCAATTTGCATTCTGGACAATGCGAATACTGCCATTTCCCAGGAGAGGCATAACATTCTCTTATTGAAGTTGGATCCAAAGCTGGGCATCTTGGCTACCAGAGAAGAAGGCCAACAAGCCAGTGGACTACTTTTCAGAGACTCTGTTATAAAAGAATTGAGCAAGTATGTAACTACTTTCGCCACTTTGGACAAAGCTCAGTTTTCCCTTAAAAAAGATCTAAAGCTCCAGAGTTTTTGGCAGGGTTGGTAAAGGAAGGAGACGCTTTACCGGCCGTTATGCTTCCTGTGGTGGCAACTTCTTCAGAGGCTCCTCTACTTTCTCCCACAAATTCAAACCCCAGTTCTACCTTCAAAGGGGTAGAGTATTCAGGAGCAGAGGTTTCTGTCACAGGGAAGATCAAATCTCAGGTAAGAAATTTAAATTCTGGCCCTCTTCCCGAAGGTGGTCGAGTGGGCGCGTCTGGCCTAATTTGTCCTTTTATAGTTTATTGATTAGGGGACGCGTTAGAGGTTTGATGGACCTTTTGACTCAGTTAAAAGTGATTTACCATGGCTACAAACCTTACTCATATCTCAATTACAATTTCACACCAGATTTACTTTGAACTTTTATCAAATTTGAGTCAGTAAAGTTCACACACCATGGCCCATGTGACCATGAATGACCACACCTTTTGGTAAAAGTTAAGAATATTTATTTCCCTAGAATAACAATGCTAAAGTCACGTAAAGCAATCTCAATATCAGCTGATAGACATATATGAACATCACAGGTTGACCAAAATAGCCAAAGAATCTTAATTTTCGCGAAAGCCTTTAACATCAAACATTCAATGGCTTCTATATAAATTACTATCAACAATAACTGAACTAATGATATAGCATACATTTAGTCACTGACAGTTGATCACAATCAATCCTTGGTTGTATGACTATAGAACATGAACATGCTAACTAACCGTCTAATTTGAGTGGCATGATTAGATTTTCAGGCAAAAAGGAAAAGTCAGACAAAAGTTCATTTGGAAAACATCTAGCTATGGCTTTAAGCAAAATATAGCTGTTGGTACCTAGAAAAGAAATACAAAACCTGCAACAAAATACAATTTAATCTCATATAGCTCCTTAATGAAACAGCAAGCAGAGATTTCTTCGTCAGCTGGACGTCCGTCTGGTCAGCATTCGCAGTGGGAAAGTGAAGGGGACTGGGTCAGCCAGTATGGGCTATAAGTTGGCCGAACCAATTAGAAGGGCATCATCTAAAGATCAATAACTAAGTAATGTCTCTAAAAAGGGCATTCAAGTCTGCTTTCGTCTCATTGTCTCTCGAACTGGCTCGTCTCTTTGGAACTCACGTTGGAACTAACTCTCCTGCCAAGTGTACTCGGGTTATATTAGAAGAACACAAAGTATTTTCTCAATTTGTCATTGGTCAGAATATCGGCTGTTCATAGTTGAACCAATAATTAATAATTCTCAAATCTGTGCTATAGTTAGACAGTCTTTCACATGTCAGTGATTGGCTCCTCATCTCCTGTTCCTGTCACCAGTTTCCGTTAGGTAACTTTTAGTTGCAATTCATACTTTTGTCAGTGAGGCCATTGTCAACTCCTGTGAAAATTTGCTTCTCACGCACTAATGCTACAATTGTATCAGGAAAAGGTACATTACATTACAGCAGATAGTTCTCACAAGAATGTTAAGATATCATCTAGTAAACGTTGCAACATTACAAACTATTTGGGCAACTCTGTGTGTGTACAAAGAACAACAAAGCTTTTCTCCTTGCACTACAAAAACATTTATGAACATTTATTTAATGCCATGAAACTCAGCATGAGTCTTGTCGAATAGGCCTAAAATCTCTCAATTAATCTATGCATAATATGTTTAATCAAATAGATGTCAATTATACGTTAATATGGTCTACTAATACATTTTATTCTATTGTGCACATTATTTTTAACAGTTAATGCCATTCCTTTATTAATGTCGTACACAGCATGGTGGCCACTTAGTTGGGCACATTTTCTAAAGACACTTGATTTCTCTATACTAACCTAAAGCATGTAGAATTCTTAACTGCTTATCAATTACAATGTATTATTGATTAGTTCAGCTTTCACAATCCCTCCTATGACTAAATGTGTCATCACACCTTACATTCTACAACACAATTTTTGTTAATCTAAAATTTTGTTTCTTGATAACATTTAACATTTATTTCTCCAATTTTTGTCAAGATATCTATTTCTTATTGTTTCTAATTCAATTTCTTCCCTCTGCTGATCATTTTTCATTTTCTGTCTTTTAATCAAATTGTATAAATTTTGAGCTCCCCATACACCAAGGATGCAAATTATAATAATCAATATTGTCTGTATTATTTTCATAATTATTCCTTTCCCTAGGATGCCCAGCCAGTTCCCCACAGAAGCAAAACCCTTGGCAATGTTCTCCTAAACTCCAGGTTCTTTAAAAACTTTTAGGTCAGTGTTAACATTAGTGAGATTGTTAATGAAGCTTCTAATTTCTTTACTGTTATCAGGTATAGAAGTATAACAATGTTGCGATTTCAACATTTTACAGACTCCTCCCTCCTTTGCTAAAAGGATGTCTAATGCAAGGCGGTTCTGAAGAGTCATAGATCGGACCGCAGCCATTTCTGTGTCCATTAGGACCATGGCTCCTGAAAAACTTGTCAGCATGTTATCCACAATAGTAGGCAACTTTCGAATTTTTAAATAATTGAAGATTATTCCTACTGAAGGAATAATTGCTCCAAATATGTCTCCAGTTATACCAGAGTAAGATTCTCTCTTTGGTCTAGCAAGGTAAAGTTCATTCACCTTAGGTGTCCCATCCAATTTCTCAAGTTCATAGATCTTTGGAAAAACAATTCCCAAATAGCATGCACCATACCATCCTCTTGGGAGACGGTAATAGGCATTTTGTCCACAAATATAGTATACCCCAAGGATCGCTGGGTCTTTGTCCATTTAAAGTCCATTTGCTCTGAAACAGAAACACATGTCTACATTCACTTGTTCCCACAAATAATGTGTCAGTTTTAGATTGCGGTCTATATATACAAAGCTTTTCTACTTGTTGTGTATCTAAAGCTACCTTCCCTTGTATTTTAGTGACACTAAAAGCATGGTCATTCTTAAATGTCCTTTTTACTAACCCTTTTTCTGTTTTCTCCTTCAATGCCTTTCTCCTGTCGCCAGTCTGTCTAGAAAGGATGTTTTCACTAGTCTTAGTAAGCATGTAAGATTATTCCTGTGCGCATAAGCTGTACCAAATGTCAATGTCGGCTCAAAGAAACCTCTCACTAACTCTATATGCTCTTCTCCAGCCACCCTACTCAAGTACTTAATAATAGGAACAAAAGAAAACACTCGATCATGGTTTGAGTATAAATACTGTATGTATTCCAGGTCATAGAATCTTGTTAATAGAATACTGCAACTAATTCCATACGTTAGTGGCAAGCTGTTATATGTTATTCCTTCTTCCATTGATGAAGGAATTTGCATGCAAACATAACACTCTGTCACATTCATTGTCGCAACATGTTCTTACAGAAACCAATAGAATACATTAGAAGAAAGATCTCCTTGTGAGTTATCTAGGTGCAAATATCTATCGTCTAGCCTAATTCTGTAAGTATAGGAATTTTCAAAGAAGTGTGATTCGTTTCAACCCTACCATGAAAACTCACACTCACAATCAATAGCAAACACCATTGTTAATCCAACACGTAAATATTCACAAGGACTAAAACGTTGTCATGATTATCCATGATCGGTTAAAAATCAGAAAGTGGAAAAGAAAAAATGTAACTAGGTAGCAAAACTCAAAAAAAATTCTTCAGTCTTCTTTGTAATTATTTACATCTGTCGATTTCTCTTTGAGAGCTTCTTGTAAAAAATCAGTAATTGTTGTCAAGGTCAGTTTAGCAGCTTGTCAAATCAGTTCATTTCAAAGTCTTTCTTGGTTACTTTAATATCACTTCATATTTTCTTTTTTTTATTAATGTCTCGGTCTTTTCTCAGTTTTACAAAATCTTTTTCTCAACATTTAGTTCATGGGCCAGCTTCCTGTGTGTCAAAGTGTTTGGCTGAATTTTCTCAATCAAAACAAAAAGGTAAAAATGTATTCTGCCATTCATTAGTTGTTATATATGCCCATTCAGGACCAGAGTTTCCGATCTCCACTCAATTATCCATCACTCAAATCTTCTTTTCTTGCTGTGTCTATTTCTTCTTCGATTGTTGACAATGCGTTTGACTGTCTTCTTTTGGCCTGTGATTTTGGCCACTTATCTCCTTTTCGTACTCCTTTTGGCAATGCTCTTTTTAAGGTTGGACTGGCAGGATTTTGACTTGAGGTACCTGCATCTGGTTCTTGAGGGGTCAGATATGTTTGACTCTGGTTTGCTTCAACCCCTTCTACCGGGTTAATGGACTGCTCTGATTGCTCATTCAACTTGTCTGCTTCTGGGAGAGCCCTCTCTGGCTGGACTCTCTTGCTGTCTCAGTTGAGATTGGTTCAAAGTCGAGTTCCTGTAAGCTTTCAGTCTCTCATCTCTTGCAGGAGTATCCGGATTTTCCTCCTTCTGCTCAGAGTCTGTTTCTGAATCTCCAGTTTCTCTCTCCTTTTCTGGAGTTTGTTTAGTAGTTGACGGTACTCTCAACAACTCTTCTTCTTCGTCTAGAGGACAGGGTACTTTTCGTGTGTGACTGGCATGCACCAAGTTTGGAACTCCTGCACACTTCACAGCAGTAGTAGTAACCAGTACTACTTGGTAGGGACCCTTCTACTGAGGTTCCAGACAGGTTTTCCTCATGTGTTTCCAGGTCACAACCCAATCTCCAGCTCTTAGGTTGTGGCTTTGTTCTGAACATAGTAATTTAATCCCCTCATTGTTGAAGTGACTTCCTCTCTCTGATTCTAAAGAGACCGGAAAACCAAAACGTGGAATTAAGTCCCTGAGCAATAACTTTGCTATAGTAAGGCTGTCATTTCTGCATGTAAGGCATGCTTCAATCCAATGACTAAAAATGCAAACAATCACCAGCACATATCTCAATCCTCCGCACATAGGCATTTCAATTAAATCCATCTGCATTCTGCTACATGGACCTCCCGCTCTCCCAATGTGGCTCATGTTAACGACTGTTCTTTTTCCCACGTTCATCTGTTGGCAAATTACACAGTGGTGGCAAACTGCTTAAACTATACCTGCTTAAAAGTTTGGATCATTGCATCCCTCCCAACATGTGCTTGACCATGATAATATCTAGCCATCTGAGTCAACAGGCAAGTCGGCAGAACTACTTGTCCCTCCCCGGACACCCAAACATCATCCTCTCTTTGAACACATTTCAATTTAACCCATGTTTTCCTTTCCTCCCTGTAAACCCCCTCTTGTAGAGCCTTCAGCTCTTCCCAAGTGTCAATCACAGTTAAAGCATAATTTGCACAAATTTCTTCTTCACGCAACAATTCCCATTTGTCTTTGAAGGATATACAATTCAATGCACAAAACATGGTGCCTTGATCTGCATATCGATTTCCCATTGAAACTAAATCTTGTGCTTTCTGTTGTGCACTGCATTGCACCACAGCAATCTTTTCAGGCATTTGTAAAGCTTGTAATAAATCATGAATTCTCTCACCATTTCTCACTGGTGGACCAGAAGAGGTCATGAAAACTCTCTGTGACCACAGCTGGCCGAAACTGTGCACTATTCCAAATACATACTGGCTGTCTGTATAAATGGCAACTTTAAGCTATGCATACACATGGCATGCTCTAGTAAGAGCCACCAATTCAGCCACTTGAGCAGAATAGACTCCCCGAAGCCAGGAAGCTTTGAGTATTCCTGAGATTGTGCACACCGCATATCCTGCTCTTAAGGTTTCACAAATTCTGCAACTATAGGTGCAATCCCTTCAATAGAGTCTTGGGTCATGTGGTACTGGGGAATCTGGGAAAAAACTGCATTTGGCTTGACTGGGACTTTAACTGGCTGAACTCTTTTATCAGAACAATGTCTTTTTCTGTAAAATCCCAAACTTTCATTTTAACTGCTCCCTGTAAATTAGAAGGAAGGTCTTGTATTGTAAAGACCAGAGAGAAACTGATCAGTGGTGTTAGAAATGTGATCTTCGGTTATCTCTTAAACAGGAACCATCAACAAAAATAATTTGGTCATTTTCTTCCAATCGGGTATCTCGAATATCAGGTTTAGGTTTGGTGCACAATTCAGTCACCTCCATACAGTCATGTTCAACTTCTTTCAGTTTATCAATTTCAACATTTTCTTTAGGAAGCAAAGTTGCTGTGTTAAGCACTGTACACCTTTTCAAGTAACATTGGGTGAACCTAAAATTATAGTTGCATACCAGGTCAATATTGCATTTGTGAGATGTTGCCTTTTTGTTCTGGTAAGCAAACCTTCAATGTAGTGATAGACCATAACAGTTAAGGGATGTCCCATCACAATGCTCTCACTCTGAGTGAGCCTTAAACCAACCGCTGCCACAGTTCGCAAACAGCCAGGCACAGCTGCTGCAACTGGGTCCAAAGTAGCTGAAAAATATGCTACTGGGTGCTTTACAACACCATGTACCTGCATGAACACAGAGAGTGCACATGCATCACATTCATGACAAAACAACATGAATTGTTTGGTGTAGTCAGGTATTCCCAAATCCGGAGCTTTCCAGAGACTTTCTCTCAACTCAGTAAATGCTTTCATACATGCCTGATCTAATTCTAGGGGGTCAGTAACACCTTTGTGGGTCAGCTTCTGCAATGGCTTTGAAATAATTGAAAAATTGGGAATCCACTGGCAACAATAGCTCACCATTTCCAGGAACATTCTGACATCTCTCTGAGTAGCGGGGGATTCATCAGCAGTATGGCTGGACTCTCTCTCTGGAAATTTTCCTTGCTCCCTTTTCAATCAAGTGCCCCAAGTATTTCACTTTTTTCTGACAGTATTGTAATTTTGCTGGGGACACCTGGTGTTGGTTCTTCCCAAATGATTTAGCAATGCAATAGTATCATGCCTGCATGCTTCCTTGAATTTGAAGCAATCAATAAGTCATCAATGTACTGAACCAATGTCGATTGGAAAGGCATTTCCAATGCTTCCAGATTCGTTTTCAGTATGTGATTGAAAATAGATGGGGACTCTGAAAAAACTTGAGGAATTCTGCACCAACAATATACATGATCCAGGAATTTAAAACAGAAAAGCAATTGGCTATCCTCATGAAGAGGCACAGAGAAGAATGCTTGTGATAGGTCCACCACGGTGAACCATTCAGTGTCGCGTGGGATCTGAAATAAAAGCACTAATGGATTTGGCACTACTGGACAACATTTGATCACAATGTCATTAATTTTCCTCAAATCCGGAACAATTTGAAATTTTCCACAGGGCTTTCTCAATCCCATTATCAGTGAGTTACTGGGGCTGCTCAGTACTTCTTTTAGAACACATTGTTTCACGAATTCTGCAACTATAGGTGCAATCCCTTCAATAGAGTCTTGGGTCATGTTGTACTGGGGAATCTGGGGAAAAACTGCATTTGGCTTGACTGGTACTTTAACCGGCTGAACTCTTTTATCAGAACAATGTCTTTTTCTGTAAAATCCCAAACTTTCATTTTAACTGCTCCCTGTAAATTAGAAGGAAGATCTTGTATTGTAAAGACCAGAAAGAAACTGATCAATGGTGTTAGAAATGTGATCTTCGGTTGACAGTCAGGTTACCCACTGTCCAAGCAAGGACCCTCACTCTAGTCAGGGCAAAGAAGAAACACACCTGGTTAACCCCCACTCACACCCTTGGTAGCTTGGCACGAGCAGGCAGTCTTAACTCAGAAGCAATATGAATGTGTAAAGTATTTGTACCAACACACAGTAATACAGTGAAAACACTATAAAATGAACACCACAGCAGTTTAGAACAATAGGCAATATTTATCTAAATCAAACAAGACCAAAATGACAAAAATCCAACATACACAAGTTAAAATATGAATTTTCAAAAGAATAAGTATTACTCCATAGAAAATAGGAAACAATGATTTTGCACAAAGTACCTGGTTTGCATCAAAAATAAAGCCACACGGGCGAGCATACGTCGGAAAAGTCAGTGATGTGTTGATTTCTTCCTCGCAAGGGAGGCCATGCGTCATTTTATTCCCTTGCAAGAAAGCGGTGCGTTGATTTCCAGATGGGGCACCTCGGATCCACGCAGAGTCGAGATGACTTTGACACCCAGGGACAATGCGTGGAAAATCAGATCGCACAGTGTTAGAAAACCGTGTTGCGTGGGGTTTGCGTCATTATCAGCAGCTGCAAGCGGGTGTTGCATGTCGTTTCTCTAGCCGCAATGCAGGTGCTGTGTCAATTTCAGCTGCTAAGCCGGCGGCGCATCGTTTATCAGCCGCGTAGCAAATGGTGTGTCGAAAATTTCCCTGCATGGCGTTCTGTGCGTGGATTTTCAGCTCTTGTTCTGCCAACTTCACCTTTCAAGGGCCCAGGGAGTGGATAGGGCACCACTTGGCAGGGCAGGAGTCTCGGCAGAGAGTCCAGGTGCTGGCAGAGGAAGTCTTTGATGGCCTTGAGACTTCAAAACAGGAGGCAAGCTCTGTTCAAACACTTGGAGATTCTTCTCAAGCAGGAATGCACAACAAAGTCCAATCTTTGTCCCCTTTCACAGGCAGAAGCAGCAACTTCAGGATAGCCCAACAAAGCACAGTAAGAGGCAGGGGCAGCACTTCTCCTCAGATCTTCAGCTCTGCTCCTTGGCAGAGGTTCCTCTTGAATCCAGATGTGATTTAATTTTCAGGGTTTCTTTGGTCCAATACTTATACCCCTGTAATGTGGTGGCGCAATGATGACAATCAGCCCGCAGTCATGTTTTACACACACAGGGGGTCATTCTGACCCTGGCGGTCCAAGACCGCCAGGGCCACGAATGACGGAAGCACCGCCAACAGGCTGGGGGTGCTTCCAAGCCCATTGCCGCGGTCAGAAAACCGGGCCCGGCGGTTTCCCGCTGTTTTTGCCCCGGCTGGGCGAATCCGCCAGGGCAGCGCTGCAAGCAGCGCTGCCCTGGGGATTCTGACCCCCTTACCGCCAGCCTGTTTCTGTCGGTTTTCACCGCCAGGAAGAGGCTGGCGGTAAGGGGTGTCCTGGGGCCCCCAAACAGGGCCCCATGAAGCTTTTCACTGTCTGCCTAGCAGACAGCGAAAAGCGCGACGGGTTCAACTGCACCCGTCGCACCGCTGCAACACCGCCGGCTCCATTCGAAGCCGGCTCCTGTGTTGCGGCCCCCATTCCCGCTGGGCCGGCCGGCGCTAACTTGGTTAGCGCCCGCCGGCCCAGCGGGAATGTCGGAATGAGGGAAGCGGTATTTTGGCCGCATGGGGGCCAAATGCCGGTTCCCGCCTGGCGGGCGGCTACAGCCGCCCGCCAGGGTTGGAATGAGGGCCACAGTCTTTATTTTTGGTTAAGGGTTATTCTGTACTAGTAGCTGCTCTTTCTCTGATGGTCACCTTCACCTTCTTCTTTACAGGTGGGCTCACCGGAGGCACATGTGGGAAGAAATGGAGAGAGAACAGTAAGTGGACTGGTGAGTGATGTTCTTTTTCCCCTCTTTCTACTTTTCTTATTAGTTTCTTCTTTCTTTCTCTCTCTTCTGTTTTCTTCCCGTTTGTTCCCTGCTTTCCCTGTAGTCTCCCTCCTGGCTGTCTTTCTCTGAGTCTATTTTCTTTCTCTTCCTCTGATTTTTCCCTTGTTTCCTTCCTTTTCCTTCCCTTTTCCTGACCGTAGGGACTATAACAACAAAGAAACACTTTTACTGTGTGAGGTTCTTAATTATTCCTCTTTTGAGTTCAGGGGGTTCCGCTTTCCCTGTTCTGTCTGTACCTTTTCTCTCTCTCTTGTGATCTTATGTGCCATAACACAAAAAATAAAATAAAACAAAAAGGAATATCACTACCAGACAAGTAACTTCCAAAAAACCTTAGTATGTCAACTTTCTAAGAAGATTAATCCCACTTCTTTTCTCCCTCCACCTCCCTCCGACTGGTAAGTCCTATCCACGCACCTGCAGAGGCCATGCTCTCCCCAGAGCGTGGCCGGAGTTTGGGCACACTGCCTCTTGGCCCTCTGCTGCTTCCTCAGTGCTGGTGGGCTCCGGGACTCCCTTGCGCGTCACTGGGAAAAACCTCCACCGGACTGCTCCTGCCGGTCCTTCCGCCGCCATCTCCTCCTCTGCACTTGTCTCCGCCTTCGTTGTACGCCTCGCCGCCCTGGTCTCCTCTGCCGCTTTCTCCTTCCACCTCCTCGATCCCGAAGTCGCCTCCACCTTCCTTTTCTATCCTGGTGATGACGCGAAGCGTCTGCTTACTGGCTCCCGCCCGGAGGACATCCGGGTCGGGAATCCCTATAGCGGCGGTGCCCCAGGGGTACGACGGGTCTGACCGAAGCATCGGCCCGTCACAGTCACTCCCCTAGGAAGTGGCTGATAGAGCCACGCATCCAATGGGTACCGGGATAGGTAGTCAGCGTTGGTCTGACAGTACCCTGGGGAATGGAGAACCTGAAAGGAGAAAGATTGGAGTGAAAGGAACCACCTGAGGATACGAGCATTTGTATCCTTGTGCCGACCCAACCACGTCAAAGGGCCGTGATCCGTAATCAAAGTAAAATGACGTCCGACTAAATAATAATGGAGGGACTCAACAGCCCACTTGATGGCCAGACACTCTTTTTCAAGGGTTGGATAATGGCGCTCACGCGGCAACAGCTTCCGGCTGATATACACAATAGGATGGAAAAAACCCTCCTCATCAGATTGGGATAATACTGCCCCTATACCCAGATCAGAGGCATCCATTTGGACGAAAAATGGCTTATTAAAATCAGGACAACAAAGCACTGGTTCAGAGGTCAGTAGAGACTTTAGGTGCTCAAAACTATGTCTCTCGGGGTCCGAGAGGTGCATCAGGTGATTGGGTTTAGTCTTACCCAGCAAATCAGTAAGAGGGGCCGCGATCTCAAAGAATGCAGTATGAACCGCAGATAATACCCGACCATGCCCAGGAAGGGTCTGATGTCTTTTTTTTTACGCAGAAGGGTCAGTTGAGTAATGGCCTGTACCTTCTCAATTTGGGGTCTAATCTTTCCTTCCCCTATGATATAACCGAGGTATCTACTGGTAGTATGTCCCAAATTACACTTTTCAGGGTTTGCAGTAAGGTGGGCTGCCCGTAATGCTTGTGTTACGTGACATAGATGGTCAAGGTGCTTCTCCCACGAAGCACTATAAATGACTATGTCATCCAGGTACGCAGCTGCATATGCCTGGAAAGGGCGAAGAATCATGTCTATGAGATGCTGGAAAGTGGCTGGTGCCCCATGTAGACCAAACGGTAGAACAGTGAACTGGTATAGGCCTGAGGGGGTGGCAAATGCCGTCTTTTCCCTATCTTCGATTCTGAGGGGTATTTGCCAACACCCCTTCGTTAAATCCAGGGTGGTCATATAGGCAGCCTGTCCTAAATGTTCCAATAACTCATCTATCCGGGGCATTGGGTAGGAATCGAAATGGGATAATGCACTTACTTGCCTAAAGTCTATGCAAAACCTGCTGGACCCATCGGGCTTTGGTACTAGGACCTCTGGGGAACACCATGGGCTGGAAGAGGGCTCAATTATACCGGCATCTAACATATTCTTAACTTCCTGTTCCACTACCTGTCGTTTAGCTTCTGGTATTCTATAGTTTCGTTGTCTGGCTATTTTGTCCCCAATCGTATGTATATGGTGCTGTATCAGGTAGGTCCTGCCTGGGGTTTTGGAAAACACGTCTAGGCTAGTGACGGTTTTGGGATAAGTTCTCATTCAATTGGGGCATTGGTATATTGGTCTGAGTGTTTGCCTTTGTGGGATAAATCGGAATCTCATTTTCACTTTTGGTGGTTATGTATAGAGTTGTATGGGTCTCCGTATTCTCATACCATTTTTTAAGGAGGTTAATATGATAGATTTGTTCTCTACCGGTTCCGTTGGGTATCTCAATCTTATATGTTGTGGGGGCAACCTGGTCTAGGACTGTATACGGACCCTGCCATCGGGCCAGTAGTTTATTCTCACTGGTGGGTAAGAGGACCAACACCTTGTCTCCGACAGACAGGCTACGTGGTGTACTATGGGTGTCATAATAAGATTTTTGTTTTTCTTGTGCATTCCTCAATGTTTTGTGAGTCTCCTCCCATATATTATGTAGGTTTTCCCTAGGTCGTTGGTATATGAGAGGATGTCCTTTATTTCATCCTCAGACTCTTCCCACTGTTTGGCCAGCATCTCTAATAGGGTACGCAGCTGTCTGCCAAACAACAATTCAAAAGGACTATGCCCAGTAGAAGATTGTATGTGAGTTCGTAATGCGTAGAGGACTAGAGGCAATTTCTTCTCCCAATCTCTTCCGGAGTCACTTATGACTTTTCTCAGTAAGGTTTTAATAGTCTTATTATAGCGTTCCACCAGACCATCTCTCTGGGGGTGGTACACAGAGGTCCGTATTTGTTTTACCCCCAGGGTATGGCATATTTCGGACATGAGTCTTGGCATAAATGGCGTTCCCTGATTGGTAAGAATCTCTTTAGGGAAACCTACACGTAAAAAAAATTAGATCATGGCCTGAGCTATGGTTTTAGTGTTCATACTGGCTATGGGTATAGCCTCTGGGTACCCCGGGGCATAGTCAACTAAAACCAACAAATACTGGTGTCCCTTTACGGACGGTGTTAGGGGCCCCACCAAGTCCATTCCCACCCTGGAAAATGGGACTTCTATTATGGGTAAGGGTTGTAGAGGGACAGTACGGTTGTGTGATGGGTTTATTAATTGACATTTCGGGCATACCTGGCAATGTTTTCTTAGATCCCCATAGACTCCCGGCCAATAGAACCGTTGTAGAACTGCTGCCTCTGTTTTTTTCCCTCCCTAAGTGGCCTTCCCCATTATCCCCGTGCGCCAGGTGGAGTACTTGTTCTCGATAGCACTACTAACTGAGGATTTTTCCCTGGAGTATTTGGACATTTTCTGTACAACAAGTCATTCGCAATGGTAAACATGGGACCTACTGAGGCCCCATCCGGGGCTAAGGCACTATGCCATGCATTTCTCAGAGTGGGATCCTCCCTCTGGGCCTGTCGAAAACTTCCTGCTACAGACATTATGGCCTTTGGGTCAGTGGAGACCTAGAGCTTAGTGCAGTCACTATTTCCCCGATATCCATGCTTCTGTTCGCGTTTCTTATTTTTTTACTGAGCTTCCTTCGGATACTATGCGCCTCGATCTCGGAGGACACAAAGGAGCTTCCATCCACCATGAATCTGTCATATGGTCCTGATTGGTGTTCAGTAAGTAAGGGAATGCGTCGTAGTCGGTCCCTATAATCATGTCCTCACCGAGGTCGGGAATCACCCGTACGGAAAGGCACTCTTCTTGTCCTCTTCAATTTATTGAGACTGTGGCCACGGGATAGGTCTTCCGATCTCCGTGGACCCATGTTATTAAGACTTGGGCATTTGGGATCCACTGGTCGGGCTGCACATAGTCTTGTTTCACTACACTCTGGCTACACCCGGAGTCGATAAGCACATTCTTTTCTTATTTATTCAGTCTCATTTTTGTAGTATATCTGGTCATATTATGTCCCAACCACAAAACCCGGCCCTTCATCATACCGATCTCCATTGGTTCCTCGGTTTCTTTTTTTAATGGGCAATGTCGGGCTATATGGCCCCATTCGGAGCAATGAAAACACTGTGGACCAGTCATGATGTCTCTAGAAGGGGTGGGCTGGAATATGGTTGCTCTATCCATACTGGAGCCTACTGATGGTCTGGGGGAGCTAGGTTTGGAAACCGGCGCTCGTGGGGTCGTAGAAGTGGGTTTCGGATGGGCCCCTCGAAACTCGGGAGCACGATGGAAGGCACAAGCTAGATCAATTGCCATATGATTTTGTGAGATCAGGGTGCTGTCTGACCCAGTTCTTGGTCCAGTAAGTGGACTGGTGAGTAATGTTCTTTTCCCCCTCTTTCTACTTTTCTTATTAGTTTCTTCTTTCTTTCTCTCTCTTCTGTTTTCTTCCCGTTTGTTCCCTGCTTTCCCTGTAGTCTCCCTCCTGGCTGTCTTTCTCTGAGTCTATTTTCTTTCTCTTCCTCTGATTTTTCCCTTGTTTCCTTCCTTTTCCTTCCCTTTTCCTGACCATAGGGACTATAACAACAAAGAAGCACTTTTACTGTCTGAGGTTCTTAATTATTCCACTTTTTGAGTTCAGGGTGTTCCGCTTTCCCTGTTCTGTCCATACCTTTTCTCTCTCTCTTTTGATCTTATGTGCCATAACACAACAAAAAAAAGGAATATCACTACCGGACAAGTAACTTCCCAAAAACAACCTTAGTATGTCAACTTTCTAAGAAGATTAATCCCACTTCTTTTCTCCCTCCACCTCCCTCTGACTGGTAAGTCCTGCCCACGCACCTGCAGAGGCCACGCTCTCCCCAGAGCGTGGCCGGAGTTTGGGCGCACTGCCTCCTGGCCCTCTGCTGCTTCCTCGGTGCTGGTGGTCTCGGGGACTCCCTTGCGTATCACTAGGAAAAACCTCCACCCGACTGCTCCTGCCGGTCCTTCTGCTGCCGTCTCCTCCTCCGCACTCGTCTCCGTCTTCGTTGTACGCTTCGCCGCCCTGGTCTCCTCTGCCTCTTTCTCCTTCCACCGCCTCGATCCCGAAGTCGCCTCCACCTTCCTTTTCTATCCTGGTGATTGAGCGAAGCGGCTGCTGCTGCCGGCTGTCACCCGGAAGCATCTGCTGAGTGGTTCCCGCCCGGAGGACATCCGGGTCAGGAATCCCTATAGCATCGGTGCCCCAGGGGTACAACGGGTCCGACCGAATCGTCAGCCCACCACAACCCCTTTCTGCCTTTGAAGTTGGTAAACTTCAAAGGGAATTCTCTCTTGTTTGCAAGTTCCTGCCTTGCCCAGCCCAGGTCCCAGACACACACCAAGGGGTTGGAGACTACATTGTAAGAGGTCTGGCACATCCCATTCAGGTGTAAGTGACCAATCCTCCCTCCACTCTAGCACAGATGGCTCATCAAGATAGGCAGGCTATACCCCAGCTCCCTTTGCCTCACTGTCTAGAGGGGATTTCGCAAACAGCCCAACAGTCAAACTGATCCAGACTGGAAATCCACAAACATGCAGAGTCACAGAATTGTTTAAGCAAGAAAATGCCTACTTTCTAAAAGTGGCATTTTCAAACTTACAATGTAAAATCCAACTTTACTAAAAGCTGTATTTTTAAATTGTGAGTTCAGAGACCCCAAACTCCACATTTCTATCTGCTCTCAAAGGGAATATGCACTTTAAAGTTATTTAAAGGCAGCCCCAATGTTAACCTATGAGAGAGATATGCCTTGTAACAGTGAAGACTGAATTTCATGTCTCACCTTTAACATACACTGCACCCTGTCCATGGGGCTACCTAGGGCCTACCTTAGGGGTGCCTTACATGTATGAAAAGGGAAGGTTTAGGTCTGGCAAGTGGCTACACTTGCGAAGTCGAATTGGCATTTTAAAATTGCACACACAGACACTGCAGTGGCAGGTCGGATCTATGTTTACAGGGCTACTAATGTGGGTGGCACAACCATTGCTGCAGGCCCACTAGTAGTGTTGTGTAGCTATTCTAGCTATAGTTTTATAAACATTATTTTAGCAAACTAGGCCTGCCGCTGTGCACTTTAACCTAGATATGTTTTGTTTTAGTTTTGTTATATTATTTTAACAGTAGCCACATTTGCGGTCTTGTTTTATTTTCTCTATCTAGCTGTTCTTCGCCTAGGTCAGCACTACATTCTTAAACAAGACATTTCTTTCACTCTGTGCTTTTCTCAAGATAGGTTGCCGGCAAAAGTGGTATGCTCTCTCTCCAATGTTCACAGAAACATACACACTCTTATGTGGGGATCCTTTCTTGGAACATCAGCTGTTTTATTATAAAAACACTTCTTTGACCCATATACTTTAGAGGGAGATTCCAACCAGATGACCACAACTGTATGCTTATTGCTGATTACTTTGCTGCAGCTGCTTATGTAGACTACAGGCTTCTTGCTCAGGTATGAGGGATGATGTCTTCCAAGGTGGAACCCGAAGGGCAGAATTAGAGCTTAATACACTGTGCTCTAACATAGCTTAGGTAGGAACTATCTCTTCAAACTCTAATGACAATATGGTAGCATTATGCTTGTGTTTTACTCTCCTTGTCACACTTTTCATCTTATTGTGCTTCATCGTTCTAGTTATTGCAATACATGCCTTATGATCTAAGATGCAGTTACTTCAATAAAACCCTATTGAACTATACTCTGTCCTTGCATATGCAAGACTAATGTAACTGAGAGAAACAGATGAGATCTGAGTAACCACGATTCCTCTGAGGAGTCACTTATGTCATGCACCCAGTTGCCCTAGTCAGCCCTACTCTTAGTACTGCTTAGTCTGACAGGTGTCACATGGTGCTGGGTCAGACTCAGTCCCACGCAGAACAGGTGATTATGCCGCCCGAATCCAGTAGTCTCATTAGGATAATGAGAACCTACACGACAGTAGCATTTGATTTACAGGCCCTGGGCACCTCTAGTGCACTTAACTAGGCACTTACTAGTAAATCAAATTTGCCAATCATGGATAGCCAATTACACATACATTTTACACAGGAGCACCTGCACTTCATCACTAGTTAGCAGTGGTAAAGTGCCCAGAGTATCAAAAACAGCAAAAACAGAGTCCAGCACACATCAACAACCTGGGAATCAGAGGCAAAAAGTTAGGGGAGACCACACCAAGGATGCCAAGTCTAAAAAATGGGTACTCCTCATTTACTGGATTACTGTCAGTCGTTTCAGGCTGGTCATCCTCATCATCACAATTTGTCTGTATGGCAATCCCATCATTTGTACAGGCAATTGAACATCTAGTTTTGAATAGCAAGTCCCTTCCCAGTAGGGAGACCAGACTCGAGTCACAGACTACAAATGTGTACAGGCCTTTAAAATTTCCAATTTTAACTGGAACTGGTTTTGTAATCGTGTTTGTCAAATACTGGTTTGCAACTCCTACAATCTGTACTGTCTTCCGGGAAAGAAGTAAGTTAGGAACGTCTGCAGATCTCACAGTAGAGTGTGTAGCTTCAGTGTTGACTAGGAACGAGACTTTGTGACCCATCACTTTTCCCTTCACATATGTACCCTTCTCGTCTACTTCTAGTGAGGCTGCCAGTACGCAATCTTCTTCATCAGAACTCTCACTCACCCATTCATCATTCGATTTATCCTCACTGTGTAAAGGGTATTGGTGTATTGTGTCTTTACTGCTGTTGAACCTTTGACCTGTGCCCTGCTGAGTAGGCATCATCTGCTGCTGGTCCATTGGAGCCTGAGGTATTTGCATTTGTTGTCTAAGTACCATTTGGATTTGGGGTTGCATTTGCTATGACTGTGGCACTTGCAAATGTGGCATTTGCATCTGTTGCATGGGCTGAAGACCTTGCATTTGATTCACATTATTTTGGAAATAAAAATGTTGACCTCTCCTTCTTGGTCCTTTTATGTTTGGAAAAGGATTGGTTTTGTTCATCTGCGTAACAACACCTTCTTGTCCTAACACCAGACATTCCCGTTTCCAATGCCCGAGGCTGCCGCAAGAGTGGCACGGTAACAACTTCTTAATTTCCTGCACATCACTCTGTGTAACCACAGTGCTTAAATCGGATCCACGATTCACATTCATATTTCAACCACGACCTCTACCTTTTGCCTGATTCTGAAACAACACGTTTCCATGCTGTTGCTGTGGGAAAATCCCCTGCATGCCTGCTTGTGCCACTTTAATCTGCATCACCATTGCCTTCTCATTCAACTTTCCCTGCTTCAGTTCAATCTCGTCACTACAGTACTTAGCATATTGCAAAACTTCATCAATTGGCTTTGATTGCCAACAGATCAAATGACTCTTAACCATCTGACTAATTTCAGGTCTCAGTCCTTCAACAAATCTGAGCTCAAGATGAATCATGTCTTTTGGCTCAATAGTTTTTGTACCACTGCAATGTTTGAATGCTTGTAAAAGTCTCTCATAATACACAAGTATTGACTCTTTTCCCTCAAGCGCTGTCCTGTCTATCCTCTGCCAATCAGGGTTCTTGGCAGAAATTCTTGTTTTAAAAAAATCAATCACTTTGTAATAATATTTCATTACCTCTGGAGATGGTGCACCTCTAGACGGATCTCGTGGAGGTTCTCTTGTGGGCCAATCTACACTTCTCTTGCACTCAACCCACAGATCTGCCGGAACCACTATTTTCCAACACGGTATTTAAATCTTTCCACAGGCACTTGGCAAGTTTCACAAACCTATCTGTTTGCTGGTACCATTTCACTGTTTTTTCTCTTAACCTGGTATAGTCACTTGTAAATGACAGAATGTTACTTCTGCTCCACAGGACATGTACGAAATTCCCTCCTGGAATTTCTCTCATTGGCAATATCTTTACTGGATTGTCAGTCTGCTGCACATTAGTACTTAAATTTGCAGACTCCTTTTTCTTCTTTTCTCGTTTCTTTACCCATCTGCCTTCCCATTTATCTAATGCTCCCCATGTCTGGATGTTTTGGATTAATTCCCTAGTGTGAATTTTCATTCCTGGTATTCTCAATACCCTTTGAGTCAAATTCCAACCTGTAACTCCTTCTCAGGTGCTTTGTTTTTTTTCTATCTCTATGTCATATTTAGCTGCTAAGTCTGCTATTCTCTGGTGTGCTACTCCTGCTTTGTTGGTGATTATCTTGCACAAGAAACACAATTCATATTTATTGTATGAGTCAATTCTGTTTAAACCAATTGTCCCTTCAATTAACTCTTCTACTTCTGATTAAGTCTGGTAAAAATTAGTGAATTTCCTCCATTTGAATTTCCTGGTATACTGTTCAGTTTTTCCAGCCATTTGGTTAACTGTTGGGCTGTCAAACCTTGTAATGAGATATTATTACTATTATTACTTGCATTGGGCAGTTGTTGTAACATTAGACAGGGAGTCTCTGGAGTCATTAAAATTTGTTTAGAACCTAAGTCTGTTCTCCCTTGCATTTGCAGTGGAGTCCTGGAACAACTTAAGTCAATCATTAGACCTGTCATATCAAACGTCTGCTTCATTGGAGTCAAAATCCCTGTGTTCATGTTGAATCTCTCAAATTCTACATTTGAATTCAAAATGTTCTGTTATATGCTCCTATTATTTCCCTGAGCAAACAAGGGTATAACGGGACCAATAGTAACAGGTACTGACACAGCGTCTGGACTTAGGGGTTTTGATCTCTTGTGAATATTGCTCCTGTATTCTGAATTGTTGAAGTGGATGTGCATGTCTAGAACACTGCTAGGGGGGTGTACCTCGGCATTGTCTGAATTTGCATTGGGGACATCAAATTAGGGATAGATTCTATATGAATCAATGTCGGCTTTTGATAAACCTGACTCATCTGGGAAGCTTGTCCTGTCGGCACAATGATATTTGGGGGTAGTATTTACAATAGGAACATCTGGGTAAATCCTGGGTATGTCAAGCTGTGGCAAAGGTGTCTGAAACGTGGATGACGTCGGGGCAATAGGAGTAACCTGTACTTCTCTCTGTATAGCTTCAATAGGGACTGGAGCTGTAGGATCTGCACTTATACTTAAACCTGCTCATGAGCTGCGTATGGTGGAGGACGTTTTCTCAGTAACTGCAAAATAAATTCATCATCATCTGAGCCTTCATCATAAGTCAAAGATTTTTTAGATTCTGTAGGATTCTGCTCCTTCTCTTCAGGACATGAATTTTTCTTTTTATAATTTTTTAACACTGTTTTCGCCTACTTATGTAATTGCAGGAAACATCTTAATTCCCTTTAAGTTGTCCATTCTCCAAACTTTCTGCTCCCTATCCCATCTTGCCTCAGCTAAAGTCTTCTCAGATTTTCTTATTCTCCTTTTAATTTTCTGTTGCTGTCTGGAGACAAACTCAAAAATAGCTAATAGTTTGAATTTGGCAGGTCTCGGAAGAGGTTTCAAATCATACCGTACTCTCCTCAAGTTCTCCAAAACTCTCAAGTTAAAAGTTCCATGGGCAGGAAATGCTAACCTACCTTCCTTTTCTGTATTTTTGCACCATTGTTTTATCCAAAGGTATCGCGCAACACCTTGTCCCTCAAATACAATATATGCGGGTGTACCTTCTAGGGGGTGTGACTTCTCATACTCTAACTGGTATGAACGAATCTCCCCATAGGGAACTCTTTAATGCTTTGAAAAACTTCATTTTTTCGTTAAACTATGCTTTAATCAAATCAGGAAGTGAATTTCAAACCCCAAATCCCTTTTGCTTGCCTTTCTCAACCAATAACGCTTCACGGTTGTCCACCAATCCGTTCGCAGCTTTTCTCACTAACCAACCTATCCCAGCGCAGCTCTAGTGACGTCACATTCACACGTACAGCAGCTGACAAAGCCCTCCAGCTTGTCTTCCTCAACTCAGATCCATGCAAAATTAATGCAATGAGCACTAATATAAAATCAACACACCCAATTTGTCTGCTTACTACAGGTAGGTAACACAATCACTTCGGAAACCTTACTGAATTTTCAACTGTGTTTTTTTAACTCTAACAGGTACTCCTTCTATCTCAGTTTCCCTGACTTGCAAGCGAAATTCGACCAGCAAATTTTACTCTCAACTGATCATTGGATCCTCCTGGTACACATAGTGTTAGACCTGGCAGCTTGACCCTGTCTTTTTGCCTTCTGACCTCCTGGTTTTGGACTCTGTTTTTGCTGGTTTACTGTCTCTGCGCACTTCACCACTGCTAATCAGTGCTAAAGTGCAAGTGCTCCCCATATAAATTGTACTGTGGACTGGTTTATCCATAATTGGCATATTTGATTTACTAGTAAGTCCCTAGTAAAGTGCACTAGAGGTGCCCAGGGCCTATAAATCAAATGCTACTAGTGGGCCTGCAGCACTGGTTGTGCCACCCACATAAGTAGCTCTATAATCATGTCTCAGACCTGCCACTGCAGTGTCTGTGTGTGCAGTTTTGACTGTAACTTCGACTTGGCAAGTGTACCCACTTGCCAGGCCTAAACCTTCCCTTTTCTTACATGTAAGACACCCCTAAGGTAGGTCCTAGGTAGCCCCCAGGGCAGGGTGCAGTGTATGGTTAAGGTAGGACATATAGTAATGTGTGTTATATGTCCTGACAGTGAAATATTGCTAAATTTGTTTTTCACTGTTGCAAGGCCTGTCCCTCTCATAGGTTAACATGGGGGCTACCTTTAAATCTGATTAAAGTGTAGATTCCCTTTGGGAGCGGATGGACATGTGGAGTTTGGGGTCTCTGAGCTCACAATTTAAAAATACATCTTTTAGTAAAGTTGATTTTAAGATTGTGCTTTTGAAAATGCCACTTTTAGAAAGTAGGCATTTTCTTGCTTAATCCATTCTGTGACTCTGCCTGTTTGTGGATTCCCTGTCTGGGTCAGTTTTACAGTTGGGCTGTTCACACCTCTCCTCTAGACAGTGACACAAAGGGGGCTGGGGTGTAGCCTGCATATCTTGATTAGCCATCTGTGCTGGAGGGGAGGAGTGGTCACTCACACCTGAAAGGACTGTGCCTGCCCTCACACAATGCCGTCTCCGACCCCCTGGTGAGTGTCTGGGGCCTGGCCTGGACAAGGAAGAATCTTGCAAACACTTGAGACTTTGCTTTGAAGTTTGCAAACTTCAAAGGCAGAACTGGGTATAAGAAGCAGACCCAAAACCCCAGACTTTTAGAATCTTTCTGGAATCAAGAGGAACCTCTGCCCAGGAGAAGAGCTGAAGGAGGAGTACTGTCCCTTTGCTGTGTTGCTTTGCTGGACTGGCCTGCAGTTGCTGCTTCTGCCTGAAAAGAGTGCAAAGGGTGAACTTTGCTGTGTGTCCTGCTTGAGAAAATTCTCCAAGGGCTTGGAGTAGAGCTTGCCTCCTGTTGGAAGTCTCAGGGACACCAAAGACTTCAGTTTCCTCGACCTGCAGCACTGGGAACTGTGTGTTTTGTGCTGTTCAAGAGGAGAAACCACTGCGACGCCGCCAACGACGCCACTGGCCTGCACCGTGACCTGCCGACGCCGCACGGAGTCGCATTGCCCCCACTTCGCACCGCGACCCAGGTCTCACCGACGCCGTCATCAGACGACTTCACTGAGCCGCTGCTCGCACCGCGACCTGAGGGCCCCGCACTCCGGCGTCACCTGCTCACATCGCAGCCTGGGCATCCCCGACGACGTTGTTCCTGCTGACACCGGCGCCGCTGCCTGCAGTGGCCTGTGGACACCGCTCGTGAGGAGCACGAAGCACCATCCCGTCCCGCGCCGCAGCCCCGGTCCACCGACGCCAGCACCATTGACTCCAGGGTCGTCACCAGGCATCCTTGCCTACACCGTGGCCTGCGGACACCGCTCGTGAGGGTCACGAAGAACCGTCCCATCCCACACCGCTGGCTTGAGCCTACCGACGACAGCGCTTCCGCAGCGACGCAGCCGCTGCCTGCACCGTGACTTGTGGACACCGCACATTGTACCGCCCCACTTCACACCGCAGCCCTGGTCTCACTGACGCCGTTGGACGCCGTCACCGAGCCTTTGCCTGCACTGTGACCTGTGGGCACAGCACCTCGCATTGTCCCGCGTCGCACCGCAGCCCCGACGCCATCCCCGCCAGCGCACCTGATTTCATCAGCCCGGAGTTCGATCCCCGAGGTGCGTGACTTCAAGGGCCCGGTGACTCCTCACCAACTCCGGAACCGACGCCGGCGACGCTGCTCTCCGGAGCTCACTGCGAGGGTCACGACGCCCTGCGAATCCAAGGTACTGTTTGTGGGTCTTCCCAACACCGCAGCTGGCCCGCGACGCCGAGGCCAGCCTGAACTTTTGGTTTTGTTGTTCACGACGCCGTGATAGCCCCAGGTGGAGTTATCGACTTCAAGAAACTGTATTGTTAAGTACATCTTGCAGCATTCATATTTTTATTACGGTATGTTGGATTTTTATCGTATTTGGTCTTGTTTTAAATAGATAAATATTGGCTATTTTTCTAAAACTGGTGTGGTGTCTTTTTGTAGTGTTTTCACTTATTACTGTGTGTTATGTGCAAATGCTTTACACATTGCTTCTGAGATAAGCCTAACTGCTCGTGCCAAGCTACCAAGGGGGTGAGCAGGGGTTATCTGAGCGGGTATCTCTCTTATCCTGACTAGAGTGAGGGTCCCTACTTGGACAGGGTGCAAACCGACTGCCAACTGGGGACCCCATTTCTAACACATAGGAATTACCAAATCTCCGTCAAAGACTATCACTCTCTCTTACCACACTCACTATGAATTTGTCAACCACGCCCGACTGACCTACTAAGCAGACAAATTACAACATAAACCAAGTGTCTTCTACACTTATCCAATAATACTCCGGAGTCTTAGACCACGCAGGGTCCGTATACCAACAACCATGTGGGCAATGTTTGAGCACAAAGCATCACACACATGTGAAGTTTGACGACTTCCCTACTCACACACTTTGGAGTACGCAAACTCCCTAAACAACTTAATTGGAGTAGGCAAACTCCCAATTAACTCTCAAGCATCACAGTTCACCTGCGATTTGCTTAAGCAGTGCAAGTGCAAAACCTGTTTTATATACAAGTAACACTAGAACGCTGAGAACATCCTCAAACAAGCATTGGCAAAACCTTGGGTTTTGGGAAAGTCATGGTAGGCTCTTAAGGAGACTCAACTTATTATCAGACTAAAATCAATAGAACTGGGAAACCATAGTAATCTCTTAAAGAGACAAACCATCCTCTGCTACCAAAAACTCGGAGCGCGTCTGGCCTTATTTGTCCTTTTATAGTTTATTGATACAGGGACGCGTTACAGGTTTGATGGAATTTTTGACTCAGTTAAAGGTGATTTATAATGGCTACAAACCTTACTCATAACTCAATTATAATATCACACCAAATTTACTTTGAACATTTATCAAATTTCAGTCAGTAAAGTTCACACATCATGGCCCATGTGAACATGAATGACCACACCTTTTGGTAAAAGTTAAAAATATTTATTTCCCTAGATTAACAATGCTAAAGTCACGTAAAGCAATCTTAATATCAGCTGATGGACATATATGAACAACACAGGTTGACCAAAACGGTGAAAGAATCTTAATTTCGCTAAAACATTTAACATCAAACATTCAATAGCTACTATACAAATTACTATCAACAATAACTGAACTAATGATATAGCATAAATGTAGTAATTGACAGTTGAACAAAATCAACACTTGGTTATTTATGATTATAGAACATGAACTTCTTGCTCACTGGATTTTCATGCAAAAAGGAAAAGTCAGACAAAAGTTAATTTGGAAAACATCTAGCTATGGCTCTAAGCAAAATATAGCGGTTTATACCTAGAAAAGAAAGACAAAACCTGCAACAAAATACAGTTTCATCTTATTATACCTCTCATTAATGAAACAGCAAGCAGAGATTTCTTCATCAGCTGGACATCTGTCTGGTCAACATTCGTAGTGAGAAAGTGAAGGGGACTGGCTCAGCCACAATGGGCTCTAAGTTTGCCGAACCAATTAGAAGGTAGTCATCTAAAGATCAATAACTAAGTAATGTCTCTTAAAAGGGCATTTAAGTCTGCTCTGGTCTCTCTGCCTCTCAAACTGGAACTTGTTGGAACTAACTCTCCTGCCAATTGTAGTTGGGGTATATTAGAAGTACACAAAGTATTTTCTTAGGTTGTCATTGGTCAGAATATCGGCTGTTCATAGTTGAACTAATAATTATTAATTCTCATATCTGTGATTTAGTTAGTCTTTCACATGTCAGTGATTGGCTCCTCATCTCCTGTTCCTGTCACCAGTTTCCTATAGGTAACATTAAGTTGCAATTCATACTTTCGTCAGTGAGGCCATTGTCAAATCTTGAGAACATATGCTTCTCACGTACCAATGATACTATTGTATAGGTAAAAGGTACATTACATTACAGCAGACAGTTCTCACAAAAAAGTTAAGACATCATCTAGTCAACGTTGCAACATTACAAACTATTTGGTCAACTCTGTGGGTGTTCAAAGAACCAAGAACAACAAAGCTTTTCTCCTTGCACCAGAAAAACATTTACAAACACTTATTTAATGCCATGAAACTTAGCATGAGTCTTTGTGGAATAGGCCTAAAATCTCTCAATTAATCGATGCATAATATGTTTAAGCAAATACATATCAATTATACGTTACTATGGTCTACTAATACGTTTTATTCTATTGTGCACATTATTTTTAACAGTTAATGTTGTTCCGTGTACAGCATTAATAAAGGAACGGTGGCCTAGTAACCTAAAACATGTAGAATTCTTAACTGCTTATCAATGAAAATGTATTATTGGTTAGTTCAGCTTTCACAGTCGTTTGGTATTCTTTCTTCCAAATTGGTACAAAATTACCGCAGACCCATGGGTTCGTCAGACGGTTCAGGGTTATTGGATAGACCTTTACCAAAAACCCAGACAAACTCATCTTCCACCCCCTTTAAAAGTTTCCCAAGAACAAACCCATTTAATCAACATAGAAATTATTTCTCTAATCTTGAAGAATGTGATAGAGAAAGCACACTTTCACCCTTAAGCATTTCTCAGTACCATTTTTCTGGTGCAAAAGAAAAACAAAAAAATGTGTCCTGTAATCAACCTAAGAATGTTCAACAACTATATAGTGTACAATCATTTCAAAATGGAGACTATTCTCCATCTCAGAGACACTTTGAAAGAAGGCGATTGGATAGTCCATTTAGATCTCCAAGACGCTTATTATACTATACCAGTTCATCCATTTTACAGGAAATTCCTACAGTTTCACTGGGGTGGTTCAATTTTTCAATTCACAGCTCTTCCTTCGGTAATAAAACCGGTAGTGGCTAATCTAAGAGCACAAGGAATAAGACTGATCATTTATTTAGATGATTTCCTTATTATGGCCTAGAACAAAGATATCCTTTTGTTTCATTTAGAGCCATGTCTTTGCCTTTTGAATTCTCTAGGTTTCCTACTCAACATGGAGAAATCTTCTCTTGTTCCCTCAACTCTGACCGAATTTATGGGTTTCCTCATAGACACAAAAACAGCCTCTTTGCTTCTCCCTCAACAAAAAGTCAATCCAATAAAACAAGAACTTCAGCAAGTACTCAACCTTTCAATTTCATTTCTCCGGTCTCTCGCAAGGATTGCAGGTCTTTTAGCCTCTTCTATCCAAGCTATCTTTCTGGGTCCTCTACGTTACAGGGCCCTTCAAAGATTAAAGATTCAACAACTTCGCAAAACTCTTCTCTAGTCAGACGTGATCCATTTGGAACAGGAGTCACAAGCGGAACTCCAATGGTGGCTAGATCATTTGGACGCTGTAGGAAAGTACCATCTTGCTTGGCATGTTACCCCCATATTTCACTGTATATATGTTGTTGTAGTTGTATGTGTCACTGGGACCCTGCCAGCCAGGGCCCCAGTGCTCATAAGTGTGCCATGTATGTGTTACCTGTGTTATGACTAACTGTCTCACTGAGGCTCTGCTATCCAGAACCTCAGTGGTTATGCTCTCTCATTTCTTTTCAAATTGTCACTAACAGGCTAGTGACCAATTTCACCAATTTACATTGGCATACTGGAACACACCCTTATAATTCCCTAGTATATGGTACTGAGGTACCCAGGGTATTGGGGTTCCAGGAGATCCCTATGGGCTGCAGCATTTCTATTGCCACCCATAGGGAGCTCTGACAATTCTTACACAGGCCTGCCATTGCAGCCTGAGTGAAATAACGTCCACGTTATTTCACAGCCATTTACCACTGCACTTAAGTAACTTATAAGTCACCTATATGTCTAACCTTTACCTGGTAAAGGTTGGGTGCTAAGTTACTTAGTGTGTGGGCACCCTGGCACTAGCCAAGGTGCCCCCACATTGTTCAGGGCAAATTCCCCAGACTTTGTGAGTGCGGGGACACCATTACACGCGTGCACTATACATAGGTCACTACCTATGTATAGCTTCACAATGGTAACTCAGAATATGGCCATGTAACATGTCTAAGATCATGGAATTGCCCCCCCAATGCCATCCTGGCATTGGTGAGACAATCCCATGATCCCACGGGTCTCTAGCACAGACCCGGGTACTGCCAAACTACCTTTCCCGGGGTTTCACTGCAGCTGCTGCTGCTGCCAACCCCTCAGACAGGTTTCTGCCCTCCTGGGGTCCAGCCAGGCTTGGCCCAGGAAGGCAGAACAAAGAACTTCCTCAGAGAGAGGGTGTTACACCCTCTCCCTTTGGAAAAAGGTGTCAGGGCTGGGGAGGAGTAGCCTCCCCCAGCCTCTGGAAATGCTTTCATGGGCACAGATGGTGCCCATTTCTGCCTAAGCCAGTGTACACCGGTTCAGGGATCCCCCAGCCCTGCTCTGGTGCGAAACTGGACAAAGGAAAGGGGAGTAACCACTCCCCTGACCTGCACCTCCCCTGGGAGGTGCCCAGAGCTCCTCCAGTGTGCTCCAGACCTCTGCCATCTTGGAAACAGAGGTGCTGCTGGCACACTGGACTGCTCTGAGTGGCCAGGGACAGCAGGTGACGTCAGAGACTCCTTCTGATAGGCTCCTCCAGGTGTTGCTAGCCTATCCTCTCTCCTAAGTAGCCAAACCTCCTTTTCTGGCTATTTAGGGTCTCTGCTTTGGGGAATTATTTAGATAACGAATGCAAGAGCTCATCAGAGTTCCTCTGCATCTCTCTCTTCACCTTCTGCCAAGGAATCGACTGCTGACCATGCTGAAAGCCTGCAAAAGCGCAACAAAGTAGCAAAGACGACTACTGCAACCTTGTATCGCTGATCCTGCCGCCTTCTCGACTGCTTTCCTGGTGGTGCATGCTGTGGGGGTAGTCTGCCTCCTCTCTGCACTAGAAGCTCCGAAGAAATCTCCAGTGGGTCGACGGAATCTTCCCCCTGCAACCGCAGGCACCAAAAGACTGCATCACTGGTCCTCTGGGTCCCCTCTCAGCACGACGAGCGTGATCCCTGGAACTCAGCAACTCTGTCCAAGTGACTCTTACAGTCCAGTGACTCTTCAGTCCAAGTTTGGTGGAGGTGAGTCCTTGCCTCCCCACGCTAGACTGCATTGCTGGGTACCGCGTGATTTGCAGCTGCTCCGGCTCCTGTGCACTCTTCCAGGATTTCCTTTGTGCACAGCCAAGCCTGGGTCCCCGACACTCTAACCTGCAGTGCACGACCTCCTGAGTTGTCCTCTGGCGTCGTGGGACCTTCCTTTGTGACTTCGGGTGAGCTCCGGTTCACTCTTCTTCGTAGTGCCTGTTCCGGCACTTCTGCGGGTGCTGCTTGCTTCTGAGTGGGCTCCTTGTCTTGCTGGGCGCCCCCTCTGTCTCCTCACGCAATTGGCGACATCCTGGTTCCTCCTGGGCCACAGCAGCATCCAAAAACCCTAACCGCGACCCTTGCAGCTAGCAAGGTTTGTTTGCGGTCTTTCTGCACGGAAACACCTCTGCAAGCTTCTTCACGACGTGGAACATCCATCCTCCAAAGAGGAAGTTCCTTGTACTCTTCGTTCTTGCTGAATCCACAGCTTCTACCATCCGGTGGCAGCTTCTTTGCACCCACAGCTGGCATTTCCTGGGCATCTGCCCACTCCCGACTTGATCGTGACTTTTGGACTTGGTCCCCTTGTTCCACAGGTACTCTCATCTGGAAATCCATCATTGTTGCATTGCTGGTGTTGGTCTTCCTTGCAGAATTCCCCTATCACAACTTCTGTGCTCTCTGGGGAACTTAGGTGCACTTTGCACCCACTTTTCAGGGTCTTGTGGTGGGCTATTTTTCTAACCCTCACTGTTTTCTTACAGTCCCAGCGGCCCTCTACAAGGTCACATAGGTTTGGGGTCATTCGTGATTCGCATTCCACTTTTGGAGTATATGGTTTGTGTTGCCCCTATACCTATGTGCTCTCATTGCAATCTATTGTGACTGTACATTGCTTGCATTGCTTTCTATTGCTCTTACTGCATATTTTTTGTATTGTGTACATATATCTTGTGTATATTTGCTATCCTCATACTGAGGGTACTCACTGAGATACTTTTGGCATATTGTCATAAAAATAAAGTACCTTTATTTTTAGTATATCTGTGTATTGTGTTTTCTTATGATATTGTGCATATGACACCAGTGGTATAGTAGGAGCTTCACACGTCTCCTAGTTCAGCCTAAGCTGCTCTGCTAAGCTACCTTTTCTATCAGCCTAAGCTGCTAGACACCACTCTACACTAATAAGGGATACCTGGACCTGGTGCAAGGTGTAAGTACCCCTTGGTACCCACTACAAACCAGGCCAGCCTCCTACAGACGCCTGAAACTAAACAGCTATTTTCTCAACGGCCCCAGATTTAGTATTAGAATCCGATGCAAGTCAGATAGATTGGGGCGCAAGGTGTGGCAACATCTCCACTGGAGGCGTTTGGTCAGAGAAGTAGTCCTCACTGCACATCATTTGTTTAGAGATGCTTGTAGGCTCCTTTGCGTTGCAGACATTCACAAAAGACAAGGTAAGTTGTTCAATTCTTCTGAGGATGGAACATATCTCCCAAGTAAAATACATCAATTGTCTTGAAGGAACGAAATCAAAATCATTAGCAGATCTAGCCAAAAGCTTTTGGGAATTCTGCCTCCTGTTGGTCCAAGCTCAATATTTTCCAGGGAAACTGAATACCATAGCAGATTGGTGCTCCGGACATCTCAAAGACACTAGCGATTGGCATCTACATCCTTCAATATTCAAAAGCCTTCCTTTGAAATACAGCGTCATGTCAGTGGACTTGTTTGCCTCTGGTTTTCTCACATTCCCGAATTTTACAGTTGGAGACCAGATCCTCTTGCTCTACCAACAGACCCTTTTCTCCAAGATTGGTCTCTTCACCTCAATTATGCCTTTCCTCCCCTTCATGGTGATAGCCATGGTCTTGGCTCAAGTTCACCGTCAGCGTGCTTTGCTGGTTCTGGTAACACACTTTTGGCAAACCCAGCCTTGGTTTCCTTATGTTCTAGAATTGTCAACCGATTTCCCAGTTTTAATTCCAACCTTTCCCAGTCTTCTTCTCAACCCGGAGGGTCTTCTTCACAACATGATTCTTAATCTTTCCCTAACACTAGTGGCATGGAAAATTACAGGTCAGCCTGAAGAACCCCTGGAATTTCAGAAGAAGATGCTCAATATATCCGCTAACCTTGGGCTCTAGGGACGACAAAAGTTTATAAGTTTGCCTGGCTGATATGACTCTAATTATTTTTTTTTAACCTCCTTAGCTTCTCAAGGCAAGGCATACAGAACAGTAAACACTTGTAGATTTGGTATTTCTGTGGAACATGTTCGAGTGGATGGAAAACCCGTCAGTGAACATCCTTTGATTCGTCGTCTTTTGAAGGGAGTAAGATTTTCTAATCCTCCTACTCCAAAATTCATTCTCTCACTGGGGTGTCTTTCAGAATTCATAAAAGAACAAAAACAAATTTGTCTGTGGTACATTATCCCTACTTTCCTTCTCATCCTAAACTCTGTGTTGGAAATTGTTTAAAAGTATCCATTGCAAAAACTGCAGCTTTGAGAACGTCCTCCTCTCTCCAATTGTTAATATCCTTCTTGAAACCTTTTAAACCTGTGTCTTCCTCTACCCTTGCCCATTGGGTTAGATGGACTATGTCCCTAACTGGTATTGACACCAGTTCTTTTGGAGCCCATTCTGCTAGGGGTGCTATGGCTTCTAAAGCCATCAGGGTGGGTGCTCTATTGGAGGACATTCTCAGGTCGGCAGACTGGTGTAATGTTTCCACTTTCAGAACCTTTTATTGTAAACCAATTTCAAATGTTGTTGATTCTGTTATTAATGTGCTTTAAACAAGCATAATAGGAGCTTCCAGTTGTGTAATAAAATTCAGATTTTCCTACCTTTAGTAAAGAAAGTCTAGATTTTATTAAAGACACAGTGGCAATTATAATTCCACCGCTTCTTTGATAACCCTCCCTATTCTGTTTTTCAGTGCAGGCTCCCCCTGCCCCATTCAATTCATCATAAGGATGTTCATCTTTCTACCAAGTTCATTCCACAGGATCTCTCAACATCCACGAGTGTACATGATTGTTGTCTTCTAACTTCCTGCCAACCTATGGAAGAGTTGAACACATTTCCACCTTTATCAATGGATTTCGCTAAAGACTTTTTTACTCTTTTACTGGCGGTTTCTATCGTTTTTGCTATTATTCCATTGGACCGTTATCCTTGACATGCTCTCGCAAAAAAAGAGGATTTGTTGCTTGCAGTTAAGACAGTTATTGGATACGAGCTCTCCCTATTGGCTATTGCTTTGTGACTTCATTGGTGACTTGTTTCTTCCATGGCTTTACAGGAGATGTAGTTTTCTTGTTGTAAAATATTGGCTGCTGTTTAAATTAATGTAAGAATGAAAGCATAATACTTGCCCCCATGTCTTTAATAAAATCTAGACTTTCCTTTACTAAAGCTAGGAAAATCAGAATTTTCTATCCTAAAAACCAGGACATTCCATTGACATAGAAGTAGGGCAATATGCATAGCCGTCTTTCACCTAGGCCCAGTGTATAACGTAGGTAGAGCATAGTACCCCATTACTTTTTTGGTTTCACCTGATTAAAAGTTGTTTGTTTTTTCCCCAACCACTTTTACTGGGTGTGGGAGCACTAAATACAATGTATTTGGTTGGTAAAACCAGACGAAAAAAAGCATGACACTTTGGCTGAAGGAGCCAAGTCTCATTACACTTTTTTCTGCTAGAAAAATGCTTTCCTTTCACTCCTATATTTCCCTCAAACTCTCCCTCAACTTCCACTACACCACAATGCCTGCACATAGATTTACCACTTGCTCATCGTGGATGGTAACTGTATGTAATAAAACCGCAAGCAGTTTTACTCATAATTAATTGCATAGTACTGGTGAATAATTACCGCTTGGTAACAGTAAAATCACTTGTGATTTTATACTTATCCCAATACTATGCAAATTATAACCAGGACTTTTTCTACAATGACACAAAAGCTAGATAAAATGTTGCATACATAAGACCATTATACTAATAATGATAATCATTTCACAACATTACACTGGCATTTTTGTGGTAATCACTGAGGACTTTACATTCAAGTGTTCTGATCCATATTAAATGCCCATTTAAGGCATAAAACATGGAAACTACTAGGTCATGTCAGGCTGTGAATGTTCGGGTTCTTTTATTTTATAGCCACAAGTGATTTGCAGGTCACAAAGGAATGCTTTTGAAATTACTTTCCAAATGGGACGTGCCACAAAACTAAGGTATACTATGTGGCATATAACATGTTAAGCTCTGCAGCAACCTCTTCTCTCTCAATGAAGTTGAAAAAATTGAGCACTTGTTTTGGAAAAAGAATGCGCTACAAAAATTATCACAAAAGAAGGTCTGACTTATGAGCAGCATTTCAAGTGCAGAGCTCTGGCTGACCTGACACCGTCTCAAATTTGTGACATTTATTTACTTTGGCGAAAGCTATTGGGACACCAGGACATACGTCCAAAAACCGGGACTGTCCGGGTAAATCCGGGACGTCTGGTCACCCTATTGTCAAGGCTTCCAGACAAAGCAGCAGAGGTATCTTGAGTTGGCTACGGAGGAGGCAGTAGCAAGTCTAAATGATGCCACTGTGGGCTTGCCCTGACCTTATTTATTTTTATATTTTTATGATAAGGGGGACACGTATAAAACAAAACATCTATTACTACCAGAGGTCAACTGGACTTTTTCAGATTAGAGTGATGTAAACATCCAATCAAACAAATAGAAGCCACAAAACATCAATTAAAACACTCAATAATCAAAATATTCAATTTAGAGTCGGACACTTATACACACCATGACCTATGTGCCTATGTGAGCCTGAATCACCACACCAGTTTAGTAAAGTTTGAACATTTATTGCCCTGTAGATTAACAATGCTAATATCACGTAAATCATGCACAAGACCAATTAATAAAAATACAGAAACATCACACGCTGTCCCAATCTCCTGAAAAATCGCAATCTAATTAGAATAGTAATCATTAAACACTCTAAAGGAATAACACAGAACAGCAACAGAATTAAGTGAAAAATAGAAATGACATTCATTTAGTTTGTACAGGTGAACAAAATTAAATCTAGTTATTATACATTTAACATCAAACACTAGGTCAGACATCCCTAACTAACCTTCTAATTAAGAGAGCATGTTTGGACTTCACGCAAAAATAAAAATAAGACAAACATTAATTTGGAAAACATCTAACTATGGCGCTAACCAAAATAAGCTGTTGGGCTCTCTCTAAAAAGAAAACCTGCAAAAGAAACACAAATGCACATTGGTTAAACCTCTCCTAATGGAACGGCAACTGCTAGTATTTTCATCAGCAGAGTGCAGGAACTTGAGATCTTCATTAGTCAGCATCAGGACATGAAAGGGGAAACAGTTAATTAAAGTTGGCCTTAATATAACTGAACCATTAGGAGCATGGACAAGAATTAAACAGCATCTGAACAGAACTGAAACTAAATGAAATCTGTGAAAAGCTCAGAGAGTTGGTGATTAAAGGACAGACTTACATCACCTAAAACATTGCTATATTAAAATCCCAAAAGTTACTAGCTAAGTTTCTATTGGACACGGCTATGGGGTGGTTTAGGTTGTGACAAATGGAACATAATCTGTATTTCAGATGTAACTCTTCACAATTTCTTTATTCATGATTAGATTACACTTTCACTTATTCCTGCACCATCAATCACCAGTTCCTTAGAAAAATTACATTTAGATTAAACAAAATAGAAACATATTTACAAGGAGGCGGAACGCCACAAAAAAGTTACACCTCCTTGTAAATATGGAGCAAAGTTTAGCACCACTGGATCATCACGAAAAGTGAAGCTCTGGTGGCACTAGGGACTCTTAAATATGACCCTTAGGTTTCTTCAGCCCGGCTGTGTTGAACAGCTGGACTTGAGAAAATGCCCAGACCCGAGAGTTGTGTCTGAGCGGGCAAGACAAACCACTCAGACCAATCCTGACTCTGCTTTCATGCTAGGTTTAGCATGAAAGCAGCGCCAGAATTGCTGGGGAGCATGTGCTCGTGTTCCAGTGAATGCTGGGACACCACATCGAGGGAAGGAAGAGGAGCAACACAGCAGGAGGCAGTGGCGATGGCAAAAAGTATGTTTTTATTTTTTTATTTCAGCCCCCTGTCCCCGCCCATCCCCTTGAGATTTATCAACCTGAGTTACTTACATTTTTTTTTTTGCTCAATCCGACAAAAGATCAACTACACAGAAGGCGAACAGCACTCCCTGAGGAAACTGGAAAGTCAGTTAAACTCCAACAAGGATAAACATCCAGACCTCCTCCAACGTCAAACCCAACTGGACATAGATAATGGACCTCTTAGTCCTCAAGGACACGAACTCCAGACGGACAACAGGACGCATCCCTACACTTTCCAGTGAACATTTCCCAAAGGAGAGCACCCCAGTGAGATTTGTTCACTTTTCTGGTTGCACAAGCCCTCTCAAAAGCTGTGAACCATTTGTTGATGTCATCACCATCTTCATATTTAGTTACAATCCCTTTGGGGATTTTTAGCATGTCAGGAGTATCTCTGACCCTATTTAAGTTGCTGCCACAATTGATGGGAGCTAAGCCCATCTCTTGTCTTTCTCTTTCTATGGCTAGGAGCTGTCTCTCCAAAGCCAATCTTTTGGCCATTCTGGCTAGCAGGAGGTCATCTTCATTGAGACTGCTCTCAATGCTTCCAGAGCTGTTGGACTCTCCTGTGAGAGAAGCAACATCTCTGACTATCACTTCTGGAGTCAGGGTTGGAGAAACCCTGGGCTCCCTTACTAGGACTGGAGGTGGGAATTCCTCCACATCACTAGTGTCCCCCTCTGTGAGGACATCATCAGAGGGGTTGTTTTTAGCAAACTCTGCCAAAAGCTCCTGGAGCTGTACTTTGGTAGGGTTTGAACCAGTTTTTATCTTTTTGATTTTGCAGAGAGACCTTAACTATGACATTCTAAGATGCAGGTAAGGGGTGAGGTTGAGTTCCACCACCATCTCTTCTGCAGCAGACATTTTGTTTCTAAAAGTCGGAATACTTTTTAAGAATCTAAAACTATCTCTGGAACTTAATTCAAACTTTTACAAAACTTTTTAAACTCTAAAAGAAATGCTAACAGAGACTAACACAAGGCCCTAGCAGGACTTTAAATTTTTTAGAAAAATAGCTCAAATTTCAAAAATCAGTTTCTAATGACAATTTTTGGAATTTAGTCGTGTGATCAGGTATTGGCTGAGTAGTCTAGCAAATGCAAGGTCTTGTACCCTACCGCTGATCCACCAATGTAGGAAGTTGCACAGCATGCACAGAGTCCAAGGGTTCCCCTTAGAGGTAAGATAGTGGCAAAAAGAGATAATTCTAATGCTCTATTTTGTGGTAGTGTGGTCGAGCAGTAGGCTTTTCAGAGGGTAGTGTTAAGCATTTGTTGTACACACACAGACAATAAATGAGGAACACACACACGAAGACAATTCCAGGCCAATAGGTTTTTAAATAGAAAAATATATTTTCTTAGTTTATTTTAAGAACCACAGGTTCAAGATCTACACACAATACTTTAAATGAAAGGTATTTCACTCAGGTATCTTAGGAACTTTGAATCATCACAATAGCATGTACAGTTTTTGCAACAATGGCAATAAGCTATTTTAAAAATGGACACAGTGCAAAAATCAACAGTTCCTGGGGGAGGTAAGTATTTGTTAGGTTCACAGGTAAGTAAAGCACTTACAGGGTTCAAAGTTGGGTCCAAGGTAGCCCACCATTGGGGGTTCAAGGCAACCCCAAAGTTACCACACCAGCAGCTCAGGGCCGGTCAGGTGCAGAGGTCAAAGTGGTGCCCAAAACACATAGGCTTCAATGGAAATAGGGGTGCCCCGGTTCGAGTCTGCCAGCAGGTAAGTACCTGCAACTTCGGAGGGCAGACCAGGGGTTTTTTGTAGGGCACCGGGGGGGACACAAGCAGGCACAAAAAGTACACCCTCAGCGGCACAGGGGCGGCCAGGTGCAGTGTGCAAACAGGCGTCGGGTTTGCAATAGGATTCAATAGGAGACCCAGGGGTCTCTTCAGCGATGCAGGCAGGCAAGGGGGGGGGGCTCCTCGGGGTAGCCACCACCTGGGCTAGGAAGAGGGCCAGCTGGGGGTCGCTCCTGCACTGGAGTTCGGTTCCTTCAGGTCCTGGGGGCTGTGGGTGCAGTGTCTTTACCAGGCGTCGGGTTCCTTGAAGCAGGCAGTCGCGGTCAGGGGGAGCCTCTGGATTCCCTCTGCAGGCGTCGCTGTGAGGGCTCAGGGGGGTCAACTCTGGCTACTCACGGGCTCGCAGTCGCCGGGGAGTCCTCCCTGTAGAGTTAGTTTTCCGCAGGTCGAGCCGGGGGCGTCGGGTGCAGAATGGAAAGTCTCACGCTTCCAGCGGGAAACGTGTGGTCTTTAAAAGTTGCTTCTTTGTTGCAAAGTTGCAGTTTCTGTGGAACAGGGCCGCTGTCCTCAGGAGTTTCTTGGTCCTTTTAGATGCAGGGTAGTCCTCTGAGGCTTCAGAGGTCGCTGGACCCTGGGGGACGCGTCGCTGTTGCAGTTTTTCTCGAAGTGGCGAGACAGGCCGGTAGGGCTGGGGCCAAAGCAGTTGGTATCTCCGTCTTCTCTGCAGGGCTTCATGTCAGCAGTCTTACTTCGTCTTCAGGTTGCAGGAATCTCTCCTCCTAGGTTCCGGGGGGCCCTAAATACTCAATTTAGGGGGGTGTTTAGGTCTGGGAGGTTAGTAGCCAATGGCTACTAGCCCTGAGGGTGGCTACACCCTCTTTGTGCCTCCTCCCGGTGGGGAGGGGGTCACATCCCTAATCCAATTGGGGGAATCCTCCATCTGCAAGATGGAGGATTTCTAAAAGTCAGAGTCACCTCAGCTCAGGACGCCTTAGGGGTTGTCCTGACTGGCCAGTGACTCCTCCTTGTTTTTCTCATTATCTCCTTGCCGCCAAAAGTGCCGCCAAAAGTGGGGGCTGTGGCCGGAGGGGCGGGCATCTCCACTAGCTGGGATGCCCTGTGGCGCTGTAACAAAGGGGGTGAGCCTTTGAGGCTCACCGCCAGGTGTTACAGTTCCTGCAGGGGGAGGTGAGAAACACCTCCACCCAGTACAGGCTTTGTTCCTGGCCACAGAGTGACAAAGGCACTCTCCCCATGTGGCCAGCAACATGTCTGGTGTGTGGCAGGCTGGCAAAAACTAGTCAGCCCACACTGGAAGTCGGGTCTGTTTTCAGAGGGCATCTCTAAGATGCCCTCTTGGTGTATTTCACAATAAAATGTACACTTGCATCAGTGTGCATTTATTGTGCTGAGAAGTTTGATACCAAACTTCCCAGTTTTCAGTGTAGCCATTATGGTGCTGTGGAGTTCGTGTATGACAGACTCCCAGACCATATACTCTTATGGCTACCCTGCACTTACAATGTCTAAGGTTTTGCTTAGACACTGTAGGGGCATAGTGCTCATGCACCTATGCTCTCACCTGTGGTATAGTGCACCCTGCCTTAGGGCTGTAAGGCCTGCTAGAGGGGTGACTTATCTATGCCATATGCAGTGTGAGGTTGGCATGGCACTCTGAGGGGAGTGCCATGTTGCCTTAGTCATTTTCTCCCCACCAGCACACACAAGCTGGCAAGCAGTGTGCATGTGCTGAGTGAGGGGTCCCCAGGGTGGCATAAGACATGCTGCAGCCCTTAGAGACCTTCCCTGGCATCAGGGCCCTTGGTACCAGGGGTACCAGTTACAAGGGACTTACCTGGATGCCAGGGTGTGCCAATTGTGGAGACAAAGGTACAGGTTAGGGAAAGAACACTGGTGCTGGGGCCTGGTTAGCAGGCCTCAGAACACTTTCAAATCATAACTTGGCATCAGCAAAGGCAAAAAGTCAGGGGGTAACCATGCCAAGTAGGCATTTCCTTACAAGGTGTTTTACTAGTATTTAGGGGCACGCCTTAACCTAGCTCACCAGATTCCTGGCAACCTCAAGACAAAAAGGATGAAGCAAGAAAAGAAGGACTGTTAAACCAACCCCAGTGGAGAAGACTCCAGACACAGACTGACTTGTCCCCAGCCCTACGGGCCTTTCTGCAGCTTCAGAAGCCCTGCTACAAAAAGGACCAGCGACCTCCACAAACCCCCAGAGGGCTGCCTGCCCAGCAGAGGACCAAGATCCCCCCAGGACAGCAGTCCTGTCCACAAGAAACTCCAAAAAGGACTCCAGACCAGCCCCGGATCCGCAAGCCTTATCCACTCTGCACCCGATGCCCACGGCCCGTGTCCAGGTGGCCCACTGCTCCAGAGCAGCTGCCCAGACGATTCTGACCTTCTGTCCACCCTAGGTTGACCCCTCCTGGCCAACACAACGACGCCTGCAGGCTGAAACCAAAGGACCCCCCGGACCGTGACAGGATCTGACAAAGATTGCCGATGCCTAGGGGTACCCGTGCACCTGAAGCCCTCAGGCCTTGGGGAATCTGACCGACAGTCCTGCGATGTTCAGGCGGCCCTCCTCCTTGTCCAGCCTGTGATTTTCTGGAACCAACCGTCTAGACCCAGCCTGCAGCATCATTTGTGACCTCCGGGGTCCCTCTTTAGAAAGGTATTAGGCGCCCTGCTCTGTGTTTGCACCGGCACCCGGCCGCTCATGTGCAGCTGAGGGTGTGTGATTGGTATCTACCTGTGCCCCCCCAGTGCTCACCTGAACCCCCCATGTCTGTCCTCTGGAGACGCAGGTACTTACCTGCCAGCAGATCTTTTCCGAGCGCCCCCAGTCCTCATAGGATTCCATTGCAAACCCAACACCAACTTTGACCTCTGCACCCAACCTGCCCCATGCTGCTGGTGGTGCACTTTTTGGGTCAACCTAAACTTCGACCTATGGACATCCTAACCTCCGAAGACTGAAGTAGTAAGTCGTGTACCTACCGGTTAACTATACTAATATTTACTCCCTTAGGACTCTATGGACTCCTATGGAAAATTGCACAGTGACAACTTTTGAAATAGAAAATTGCTACTTACTTGTAAACCGTTTTATCTGCTAAAACTAAGCAAAGTCCTTTGTTATTTATGGTTGATACCTACTTACAACTGCACTTACCTGTAACAAGGTTCTTCTGGTTCTAGTAATAAAGTACCAAAATATATTTTTGTTATAAAAACAATTGGCCTGGAGTTAGTCATTGAGTGTGAGCCTCATTTCTTGGCTGTGTGCGCACAACAAATGCTTTGCACTACCCTCTGATGACCCTAACTGCTCGACCACTGTTTTATCCAGGTGACTAGTTGACACCTGTTCGGTATAAGTCAATAAGGACGCTCAATGAAGGACCACACGCCAATTATAAATACAATTTAGCTTTACTAGAATTGCAGGTAAAATGTAGGCATTTAGCACATTAACAATAGTAGAATAAGAATAGCAATGAAAAGCATCTATTTATATATAAGTACACTACAAGGAGCATCTCTCTCTCTATATATATATATATATATATATATATAAACAAAGAGTTCATTGACAGATATAAGTTTTGATTAACTGTATACTAAAATGCATCACACTACGATATTCAGGAAGCAGAATATAAATGAGTTGAATATTTCAGATAAGCTTTGATTTACTGCACACCAAAATGCATGTTTCAATTACTGCAGCAGGCTCTCACTACGATGTTCAGGAGGCAAAACATAAACAAACTGAATATTTCAGATAAGCTTTGATTTACTGCACACCAAAATGCATGTTTCAGTTATTGTAGCAGTTCACACTAAGAGGTTTAGAAAGCAAAATATAAACGAGCTGAATACTTCAGATTATAAACACAGTGCAAGCATAAATAATCAGTCATAATAATAGAGCAGAGAAACAAAGGCCTTTCATCCCTGTGTGGAAACTTAACTTAGTCCACGACATGCTGGGAAGCCCTCTACCGCCTGCTTGGACCTCTCTCCCCCTCAAGCACCACAGTCAGCAAACAGGGAGGCAGCGCTGGGCCATGGCAGCTTCCACAATTCCATCTGCGAGCTTTCAAATCCCTCACTCACACTTCAGTGCTTAAATAACTCGAAGCTTGGATTCTATCTCATTCTGGCATTTTCTAGCTATGTTATCAGTACTTGGCTGCTCTGCCCCTCTCTAGCCTTTGTTTTCATTCCATCTTCTCCCTGTACTCTCGTTCTCAAGGTTGAGACGGAGTCTTCTACACAAACAAGCTTGAAAATAATATCATGAACTTTTCCACGATGTTTGGGAGGGGGTTTCAACAGGCATTACACTCATCTACACTGCTCAAGCTAATTAACCCTTCGCGTCACAATGTCTTCCGCACCTTTCCCTACACTGAACAACCACATTACTGTAAAAGAGAGCATTATTATAATCTACGTTAGCCTCTGTTAAGCCTCTGGGGAACCCTGGGACTAGCTTCCTACATTATATTTTTATTTTGTTACATCTATGGTTATGATACCTTCCTCGGCATCATCCCAATTATTCTCAGGGAGAAAAATGGAAGTACTCCTGAGGCTCGGCTTACCTATCCCCACTTGCCAAAAAACAAGTGACATAATGGGGACCTGCCAATGGCCAATAAGTCAAGGGAGCCATGAGTCAAAAAAGTTTAAGAACCACTGCATTAAGGATAGGGAGATGAGAATTATCCCACCCATTATTCAGCATGTATACAAATTATGCTATGTTGTATTGCTTGACTATATCTTGTTTGGTTACCCTTATCTGTTTTCCCTCCCTACTATGTGCATCTCCAGCTGTGGGACAGACATTACCTCATGTATTGTTGTTCAAGGTTCTGATCAAAAACAGGATTAAACAATGTTCTAGATAGACGATCTGGTTGTATGGCATGGTGGTAGTCTCCTCAAATATCCCTGTAGACTGTTTGCTTGGAAATTACCTGGAGTCCTCAGCATGGGCTGAGGTAGAACTCAAATCCCATGCAGCCATGCTGGGTATCCCTGAACAGGTGTGTGTCAAGACAAGGGCACAGTGCAGAGCACAGGGCGAAAAAGAGGTATTGGAGCCTGGAATAATGGCCCAACCCTCCAAGAGAAAAGGAAAGAAGACTGGGGAACCAGCTTCAACACAACAAAAGAAAAAGAACCTCTCTTCCCAGGAAGAACTTCTGCCCTCTGAGGGAACTGAGCCCATGGAGTTAGAACCTTATCAGGTTGAACTCTTAGGCCCAGGGGGACCCACAAGGGAACAGTTGTGTAAGGGGCAAGAAACCTGTCCCTCTCTTGAAGGCCTCAGGCAGCAAGCTGCTGAGGAAACAAAAGGCAAAATCACTGGAACACATAGGGTCTATTGGGAAGATGGACTCCTCTACACTGAGGCAAGAGATCCCAAACCTGGTGCCACTAGGAGAGTGGTAGTGCCTCAGGAGTTTAGAGAGTTCATTCTGACCTTAGCCCATGATATTCCACTTGCTGGGCATTTGGGACAAACCAAGACTTGGGAGAGGTTAGTCAACCATTTCTATTGGCCCAACATGTCCCAGAAAGTAAAGGAGTTTTGTGTCTCCTGTGCCACCTGTCAAGCCAGTGGTAAGACAGGTGGCCATCCAAAGGCCCCCCTCATCCCACTTCCAGTGGTGGGGGTCCCCTTTGAAAGAGTGGGTGTGGACATAGTGGGTCCACTTGAACCTCCCACAGCCTCAGGGAACCAATACATACTAGTAGTAGTGGATCATGCTACTAGATACCCTGAAGCAATTCCACTTAGGTCCACTACTGCCCCTGCAGTAGCTAAAGCACTCATTAGTATCTTTACCAGAGTGGGATTTCCTAAGGAGGTGGTGTCTGGCAGGGGTACCAACTTCATGTCAGCATACCTGAAGCACATGTGGAATGAGTGTGTGGTGACTTACAAATTCACCACACCATATCATCCACAAACCAATGGTCTTGTAGAAAGATTTAACAAGACATTGAAGGGCATGATCATGGGGCTCCCTGAAAAGCTCAAAAGGAGATGGGATGTCCTCTTGCCATGTCTGCTTTTCGCCTACAGAGAGGTGCCTCAGAAGGGAGTAGGGTTTTCCCCCTTTGAACTTCTGTTTGGCCATCCTGTCAGGGGACCACTAGCTCTTGTAAAAGAAGGTTGGGAGAGACCTCCTCATGAGCCTAAACAAGATATAGTGGACTATGTACTAGGCCTACGTTCCAGGATGGCAGAGTACATGGAAAAGGCAAGTAAAAACCTTGAGGCCAGCCAACAACCCCAGAAGATGTGGTATGACCAAAAGGCTGCTATGGTTGAGTTTCAGCCAGGGCAGAAAGTCGGGGTTCTGGAACCTGTGGCTCCCCGTGCACTTCAGGACAGATGGAGTGGCCTTTACCCTGTGCTAGAGAGAAAGAGTCAGGTCACCTACCTGGTAGACCTAGGCACTAGCAGGACCCCCAAGAGGGTGATCCATGTGAATCACCTCAAGCTCTTTCATGACAGGGCAGATGTGAACCTGTTGATGGTTGCAGATGAGGACCAGGAAGCTGAGAGTGAACCTCTCCCTCACCTCCTCTCCACTGACCCTAAAGATGGCTCAGTAGATGGAGTGATCCATTCAGACACCCTCTCTGGCCAACAGCAAGCTGACTGTAGGAAAGTCTTACAACAGTTTGCTGAGCTCTTTTTCCTAACCCCTGGTCAGACACACCTGTATACCCATGATGTGGACACAGGAGACAGCATGCCTGTCAAAAACAAAATTTTCAGACAGTCTGACCAAGTTAAGGAAAGCATCAAAGTGGAAGTCCACAAGATGCTGGAATTGGGAGTCATTGAGCACTCTGACAGCCCCTGGGCTAGCCCAGTGGTCTTAGTCCCCAAACCTCACACCAAGGATGGTAAGAGAGAGATGAGGTTTTGTGTGGACTACAGAGGACTTAATTCTGTCACCAAGACAGATGCCCATCCCATTCCAAGGGCAGATGAGTTAATTGACAAACTAGGTGCTGCCAGATACTTAACTACCTTTGACTTGACAGCAGGGTACTGGCAAATCAAAATGGCACCAGGAGCAAAAGAAAAGACAGCATTCTCCACACCTGATGGGCATTATCAGTTTACTGTAATGCCCTTTGGCTTAAAGAATGCCCCTGCCACCTTCCAAAGGTTGGTGAATCAAGTCCTTGCTGGCTTGGAGTCCTTTAGTGCAGCTTATCTTGACGATATTGCTGTCCTTAGCTCCAGCTGGCAGGATTACCTGGTCCACCTGAAGAAGGTTTTTACGGCCCTGCAAGCAGCAGGCCTCTCTATCAAGGCATCCAAATGTCAGATAGGGCAGGGAACTGTGGTTTACTTGGGACACCTTGTAGGTGGAGGCCAAGTTCAGCCACTCCAACCCAAGATCCAGACTATTCTGGACTGGGTAGCTCCAAAAACCCAGACTCAAGTCAGGGCATTCCTTGGCTTGACTGGCTACTACAGGAGGTTTGTGAAGGGATATGGATCAATAGTGACACCCCTCACAGAACTTACCTCCAAGAAAATGCCTAAGAAGGTAAACTGGACTATAGAAAACCAACAGGCCTTTGACACCCTGAAACAAGCTATGTGGTCAGCACCAGTTCTAAGAGCTCCAGATTACTCCAAGCTGTTCATTGTGCAGACTGATCCCTGTCGCAACATGGGATGTGGCAGTTTTGTCCCAAACAAATGATGATGGCCTTGACCAGCTTGTTGCTTTCATTAGCAGGAGGTTACTCCCCAGGGAACAGCGTTGGAGTGCCATTGAGAGGGAGGCCTTTGCTGTGGTTTGGTCCCTGAAGAAGCTGAGACCATACCTCTTTGGTACTCACTTTGTAGTTCAAACCGACCACAGACCACTCAGATGGCTAATGCAAATGAAAGGTGAAAATCCAAAACTATTGAGGTGGTCCATCTCCCTACAGGGAATGGACTTTATAGTGGAACACAGACCTGGGACTGCCCATGCCAATTCAGATTGCCTTTCCAGGTTCTTCCACTTAGAAAATGAAGACTCTCTTGGGAAAGGTTAGTCTCATCCTCTTTCGTTTGGGGGGTGGGGGGGGGGTTGTGTAAGGAAATGCTTCCTTGGCATGGTTACCCCCTGACTGTTTGCCTTTGCTGATGCCAAGTTATGATTTGAAAATGTGCTGAGGCCTGCTAATCAGGCCCCAGCACCAGTGTTCTTTCCCTAACCTGTACCTTTGTCTCTACAATGGGAAATGAAGAAGTTCCAAACTTGTCCCTTTTAGGGAAACAATTACAGATTGTAGGAGTTGAATCAGTATTTGACAAACCCGATTACTGAATCTGTTAAAATAGGAAACTTTAAAGGATTACACAAGTTTGTAGTCTGTGACTTGAGTCCGGTTTCCTTACTAGGAAGAGACTTGCTGCGCAAAACAAGATGTTCGGTTTCATGTTCGAACGACTGCCATTCAAAAAAACAGTGACGATGAAGATTACTTGCCTACAGGAACAGATTGTGACTCAATGAATAACGAGTATCCCTTAATCAGTTTCTTTCCTGTTTTCACAATACAAGATCTTCCCACTGACTTACAGATGTTGGACATGGCCCTTTTTGCAGGGTCATCCCCAAACCTTTTGCCTCCTTCCTCCTATTTTTCCTGACCTGTTGTTGTTGGCTTTAGAACCAGTGCTAAGGTGCATATGCTCTCTGTGTAAATAGTACTGCCGATTGGTTTATCCATGATTTGCGTATTTTATTTTAAGTCCCTAGTAAAGTGCACTAGAGGTGCCCAGGGCCTGTAAATCAAATGCTACTAGTGGGCCTGCAGCACTGGTTGTGCCACCCACATAAGTAGCTCTGTTATCACGTCTCAGACCTGCCACTGCAGTGTCTGTGTGTGCAGTTTTAAACTGTAAATTCTCCACTTGCCAGGCCTAACCCTTCCCTTTTCCTACACATACGACACCCCTAAGGTAGGCCCTAGGTAACCCCATGGGCCGGGTGCAGTGTATGGTTAAGGTAGGACATATACTAATGTGTTTTATATGTCCTGACAGTGAAATACTGCCAAATTCGGTTTTCACTGTTGCAAGGCCTATCTCTCTCATAGGTTAATCTGGAGGCTGCCTTTAAACATGATTAAAGCGTAGATTCCCTTTGGGAGCAGATAGACATATGGAGTTTGGGACCTTTGAACTCACAATTTGAAAATACATATTTTAGTAAAGTTGGTTTTGAGATTGTGTGTTTGAAAATGCCACTTTTAGAAAGTGGGCATTTTCTTGCTTGAACCATTTTTGTGACTCTGCCTGTTTGTGGATTCACTGACTGGGTTAGTTTGACAGCTGGGCTGTTTGCACTTCTCTCCAGACAGTGACACAAAGGGGGCTGGGATGTAGCCTGCATATTTTGATGAGCCATCTATGCTAGGAGGGAGGGGAGGAGTGGTCACTTGCACCTGAAAGGGCTGTGCCTGCCCTCACACAATGCAGTCTCCAACACCCTGGTTTGTGTCTGAAGCCTTGCCTGGGCAAGGCAGGATTTTACAAACAAGTGAGGCTTTCCTTTGAGGTAAGCCTACTTCAAAGGCCAAAATGGGTATAAGAAGAGGACCCAAAACCACAGACTTTAGACACTTCTTGGGGTAGACACTCTACCTCACAGACACTTCTGGACAAGAAACCTGCTAGTGAAGAATCCCTGAACCAGACCTGCCAAGAGGAACTGCCTGGCTGCCCGAAGGACTCACTGGGGCTGCTTTTCTGAGAAGGACTGCTGCCTTGCTGTTGCCCTGCTGCTCTCTGGCTGTGCTGAGAAGTGCTCTCCAAGGGCTTGGATAGAGCTTGCCTCCCGTTCCCTGAAGTCTCAGGACCAAAAAGACTTCACTCCTGCAACTGGACTCCTTGTGCGGCAAAAATGTGACACACAGCCTGCTAAAAACGACGCTCAGCCTGCCCCGCGGTGAGAAATTCACTGCACGCTGAATCAGAACGACACAGCCCCACTTCACAAGGAAAAGATTGATGCAGCCCCTGCATAACGACTGGATCTTCGACACACGGCCCACCGGATTGACGCACAGCCGACCCAGCCAGACTTCTAGAGAGGAATCGACGCAGTGCCTGCTATGTGGGAGAAATTTCCACGCAACACCCACTGGATCGACGCAGCGCTTGTGACTTTGCTCCGCAAGCCCAGGATTCCACGCACCGTCCCCGGGGTGCCAGAAAACCCCACAACCCAAAGAGGAACCAAGTCTGCGTGCCGGGAATCGGCGCAAAGTCTTCCCCCTGCGTGGAAAATAACAACGCAAGTCGGTGTGCGAAGGGGCGAAACCGACGCACACCTCCCCGTTTTCCACGCATCGCCTCCTCTGCGGTCTCTTGCTGGGATTTTAAATGCAAACCAGGTACTTTGTGCTTGCAAGAGACCTTTATTGCTTTTAAGAGACATTTATTTGTTTTGCAAAGACTTAAGACACTTTATATCACTTTTACGGTGATATCTCAATATTTACTTATTGCATTTTAATTGTTTTGACCTGCATCTTATCAGGTAAATATTTTCTAAACACTGTGTGGTGTATTTTTGTGGTGCTATATGGTGTTATTGTATGATTTATTGCACAAATATTTTACACATTGCCTTCTAAATTAAGCCCGACTGCTCAGTGCCAAGCTACTAGAGGGTGGGCACAGGATAATTTGCCAACCAAAGACCTCATTTCTAACAACAGGGAACTGTTAAAATGAAAGTATGGGATTTGTTAGGAAAAGACATTGGTCTAATCAAAGGAGTTGAGCCAGTTAGAGTCCCAGTCAAGCAGAATGCAATTTTCCCCTAGATTCTCCAATACCACATGACACAGGACACAATTGAAGGGATGGCACCTATAATTGCAGAATTTGTAAACCAAGGTGTTTTAAAAGAAGTAGTAAGCAGCTCATGTAACTCACCAATAATGGGTTTATGGACATGGACCTATCACAAGCATTATTTTATGTACCTCTTCATAAGGACAGTCAATTTCTTTTCTGTTTAAAATTCTTGGACCGCGTCTATTGTTGGTGCCGAATTCCTCAAGAATTTTCAGAATCACTGTCCATTTTCAATCAGATACTGAAAAAGAACCTTGAGTCGTTGGAAATGCCTTTTCATTTGATATTGGTCCAAGACAAAAGAGGCAAGCAGGCATGATACTGTTGCCTTACTAAACCATTTGGGAAAGTATGGACACAAAGTGTCCCCAGCAACATTGCAGTATTGTCAGACTGAAGTGAAATACTTAGGACACCAGATTGAAAGGGAGCTAGAAAGATTTCCAGGGAAAGAATTACAGCTATATTACAGATGAATCCCTCTGTCACAGAGAGAGATGTCTGAATGTTTTTAGGTATGGTGAGCTGTTGTCGTCAGTGGATTCCTAACTTTTCAATTATTTGAAAGCCATTGCAGAAGCTGACTCACAAAGAGGTTTCTGACCCTCTAGCGTTAGACCAAGCTTGCATGAAAGCTTTTACTGAGTTGAGAGAAAGTCTGTGCAGAGCTCCGGCTTTGGGAATGCCTGATTACACAAAACCATTTATGTTGTTTTGTCATGAACGTGATGCATGTTCCTTGTCTGTCCTGACACAGGTCCATGATGGTTTAAGCCGCCAAGTCGCATATTTGTCATCTACTTTGGATCCAGTCGCAGCAGCTTTACCTCGCTTCCAAACGAAAATGTCAAAATGGATAAATTGAAGGAAGTCGAACAAGACTGTCTGGAATTGACTGATTTGTGCACAAAACCAAGACCTGATATTAAGGATACTCGATTAGATGAGAATGACCAAATAATTTTGGTTGATGGTTCCTGTTTAAGAGATAACTTGGGAACATTGAGAGTGGGATATGCTGTGTGCACAATCTCTGGTATTCTGGAAGCGTCTTGGCTTCGAGGAGTGTATTCCACACGGGTGGCTGAATTAATGGCTCTTACTAGATCATGCCATGTTTCTACACAGCTTAAAGTTACCATTTATACTTAAAGTCAGTATGGTTTTGGAATAGTCCATGACTTTAGCCAGCTATGGTCACAGAGAGGTTTCCTGATCTCTTCTGGTTCGCCATTCACAAATGGGGAGAGAATACATGATTTGTTAAAAGCCTTACAAATATTATCATGGTCAAGCACATGTTAGAAGGAATGCCATGATTCGTACATTTAAGCAGTTTTGATTCAAACCAAAGTTTAGACTGGTTGCTGAAGCAATTTGCCACTGTTGTGTCATCTGCCAGCAGATGAACGTGGGAAAAGGACTGTGGTCAATATGAGCCACATAGGAAGAGCAGGAGGTCAATTTAGCAGGATGCAGAGGGATTTTATTGAGATGCCTCTGCAGGGAGGATTGAGGTATGTGCTGGTGATTATTTGCATCTTTAGTCACTGTATTGAAGCTTACCCCCACACAAAGAAATGACAGCCTTACAATAGCAAAGCTATTGTTTAGGGAACTGATACCTCGTTTTGGGTTTCCGGTCTCTTTAGAATCAGATAGATTAAATCACTTCAACAATTTAGTAATTAAATTGCTATGTTCAGCTTTAAACCTTGAGCAGAAGTTGTATTGCAGTTACTTCCCCGAAGCAACTGAATGGTACCCTGAAGTCGAGAATCGCAAAAAGGTGTGCATCTACGAATCTGAAATGGCCAGACACACTGCTGCTAGTTCTGATGAGTATGAGAAACACACCCGACAGAAAGACTGGACTGTCACCGCATTAAATCCTCATGGGCAGAACAATGAGGTTGCCAGTGGTTCCTGAAAATGCTCTTGTGAACATAACAGATGATAATGTGTTAGACTACTGCAAGGGTTTGGCTGATGTGGTTCGCTCTTTCTCTCATCAGGTGGAGGCCACAACTGTGCATCCACCCCAGGATCCAAGCCACAACCTATGAGCTGGTGACTGGGTTGTGTCTGGAGCCTCGGTGGCACTGGTTACTACCACAGCTGTGAAGTGTGCAGGAGTCCCGAAGTGGATACATACCAGCCATACTCAGAAAGTACCCTGTCTTCTGGGTAATGAGGACGAGTTGTTGAGAGTAGCAGTAACCTCCAGATGATCTCCAGAAAAGGAGAAGGAAACAGTAGAATTAGAGACTGACTGAGCAGACAGAAGGCAATTCAGGCACTCCTTTGACAGACGAAATGGAAGGCATACAGGAGGGTGACAGCAAACAGACCTCAAGTTAGGTGGCAGGAGAGTCTAGTCAGAGGAGGGCTCTCCCAGAAGCAGACGGCACAGAAGGACAAGCAGAACAAGCCACAGAGCATGAGGCTAAAGGAACTGAGGCGGATACAAGTCAAAACAATCCAACAGAAAACATTACTAGAAAGAGCTCCTTGGGAACTGTCTGTGTGTAAATATCTCTCATCCTGTTCGAACATTTCTAAGGCACTAAGCGTAGGCACATCCGTTTCTGTAGAGGTAATATTAGTTTCAGGTTGGCTGGTAAAATTCACACTCACAATCAATACCAAACTGGTATACTTGCAATTGCTAAGCCAATACCTATATACCTACAACGCCTACTCTTTCTAGCTTGTTCTTTAGGGTTACTCATGATCTGTAAAGAACCAGAAAGTAGAAGAAAACAAACATTTTATATAGTTATGCAGCAAAACAAAAATCTTCTTTGCGCTTATTTAGAGCATTCTGTCTTTTCTTCCAGAGTTTTCGTCAAAATAGGAAAGTTTGGGAAAAATTGTTTAGCAGCAATTTAGACAAAATCAGGTAATCTCAAAAGTCTCTTCAGGTTATTCTTAATGTTCCTTTTCTTTAGTTCAAAATGTTTTCAAAGTTTAGTTCATTGATTTCCTTCACGTGCCAAAGTATTGACCTGGAATATCCCCATCAAAAAGAAAAGGAGAAAAATTCACTCTGCATAGTCATTGCATACGCCCATTAGGACCTGCATACCTTCTGTTTGCAATTCTCTTTCTTTTCAATCTTCGATCTCCATTTAACTCTCCATCACTCAAATCTTACTTTCTTTTGGTGTCTATTTCTTCTTTGATTGTTGATACTGTGATCGATTATTTCCTCTTGGCTTGCAATTTTGGCCACTTATATCCTTTCAGTTGACCCTTGGTCCATGCTATTTTCAGCGTTGGACTTTTAACTTCTTCTAGTTCTGCAGGTCATTGACTTGACATACCTGCGTCTTCTGTCGGAGGAGTCGCTGACCCATGGTATTGATTGCAGCCTTTTATTAACCAGACTTTATAACCAGGAATACATACAGTATTTTTACCCAAATCAAGATGTAGTGTTCTCCTTTATTCCTACTATTAAGTACCTGAGTAGACCAGCTAAGGAAAATAGTATAGAAATAGTAAGAGGATTATTTGAACCCACACAAACATTTGGCACTGTTTTTTCCCACCGCAACAAACTGACATGCTTGCTTTCACCAGGAGAAAATAATTTCTTAGACCAAACTGAAGACAGACTATTAAAGGTAAGAATGGAGAAAGGCATTAACAAGAGAAACTTTAGAAATGACCCAGCATTTAGTGTAACCAAGACACAAGGGAATTTAGCTTTAGATGCACTTTACGTAGAAAAGCTTTGTGTGTACAGACCTGTCTAAGACTGATACTTTGTTTGTGGGACCGAGTAAATGCAGACGTGCTTTTATTCCAGAGTAAATGGACTTTCATGTTAAATGGACAAGACCCACCCTTTCCTGGGGTTTACTATATCTGTGGACAAAATGCCTATTGCTGTCTTCCAAGAAGATGGTTTGGCACATGTTACTTGGGAGATGTGTTTCCAAAAATTTGCCATCTTGATAATGTGAAAGAGAAACCGAAATCGAGCGAATTACAATTGAATAGGTAGAAGCAAGAATCTGCTTCTGGCATAATAGGAGATATATTTGGAGCTATAATTCCCTCAGTGGAAGTTATTCTAAATTCTTTGAAGATTCAAAAGTTATCTACTATTGTGGGTAACATGCTAAGAAGTTTTTCTGGAGCCCTGGTCCTGATGGACACTGAAGTGGCGGCAGTAAGATCTATGACTCTTCAAACAGCCTTGCATTAGACATCCTTTTAGCAAAAGAGGGCGGAGTCTGTAAAGTGCTGAAATCACAACATTGTTACACATATCTACCTAGCAATAGTAAAAAAAAAAATTGAGGCATTATTAACAATCTACCCAGTTCTATCTCTGATTTAACAGAATTGAAGGAATCCAGAGATTGGGAAAAGGTTGGAAAGGGCTTTGCTTCTGTGGGAAATTGGCTGGGCAACCTAGGGAAAGATATAATTTTGAAACTATTACAGATAATATTGATTATTGTGATTTGCTTAATTGGAGCATGGGGAATTTATAAATTGTACCATGTGCTTAACATGAGGAAGCTGAAAAGTGATCAAAGGAGGGAAGAAATTGAAATGGAAAAGTACTGTAGAGAAAATTCAAAACAGGGAAAGCGAATGAATAAATACAGGGATTCAAAACTTAAGGTAAACAAAACTTTTGTATAAAATACTGTAAGGTGTAATGACCTATTTAGTCATCAGAGGAGGGATTGTGAGAGCTGAATTAATTACTAATGATTTTCATGTATTATGGGTTAAATTTGCATGGAATTATGCCAACACAGAAATTAATGTGCAATTTGGAAAAGTGCCCACTTCAGTGGTTGTCATTAACTACGTAATGCTTTTGGCAAGTGTATATTGTGATTAGTTAAAGTGCACATGCAGAGAAAAGTTGTAGTAATATGTCATATTAATGATTTCATGCTATGTATTTGTTTATTAACCTTAGGCCTTAAGTTAGCAAGGTTTGGGCCTAGCCCGCACAACCTCATATTAAGATGCAATGTCTAACAAAATCGTGGGAAAGTGTGTCCAGAGAAAGTAATGATTTTATTGTTCACACTGAGCTGACCAAACGTTTAGCAAATGTTTCACCTTTCTCATGAGAACTGCTTGCTAGAATGTCTTGTATTAGAAATTGCAACTTTGTAAAGTTTGATGCGTGAGACAACGATGTTCTTAGGACCCAACGATGGATGCACTGACTGGACTACGGATTGCAACAAAAAGTTACCGGACAAACCTGACGATGGGAACCGAAGAAGAGGAACCAATCATCAAAGTGTGAAAGACCGTTTAGCTATATCTTAGATTTGGACTTCAATTTCTATTGGCTTTACTGTAAACGTTTTCTGACCAATGACTTTGTGAGAAGATACTTTAAGCAAGTTTAATTTACCCTGATTGCTTTTAGGCAAGTCAGTCCCTTTCCTGATACCTTTGAGTTCTTATCCCGATTCCTTTGAGTCCCATCTTTCCCATTTCTGCTAGAGTCCTTTTGTGGAGCACCGCAGTTGCATGTATTCTTCTAATTTTGCAATGCTAATTTCTTAGTTTACTACTTGTAAATTGGTTCGGCTAAGTTAGAGCCCCACTGTGGCTGAGCCATTCCTTTCACTGCCCCAGAGTTGACGCTGACCAGACGGCTATCCAACTGACGAAGAGAATCGCAGCATGCCGATCCATTTGAGGAGAGGTATAACAAAATGGTATTATGTTTTTTGTAGGTTTTTGTTCTTTGCTTTCTAGGTACAAACTGCTATTTTGATAGAGCCATAGCTAGATGTTTTCCAAATTAACTGTTGACAAAATTGCTTTTGCATGAAGTCCAAACATACTATTCTAATTAGAGAGTTAGTGAGAAATCCTAATACTGACTAATGTGATTAATCAAGAATTTATCTTGTTCACCTGCTGAGACCAGATTTATGTGATTTCTATTGCGCAGCTTTTGTTACTATTGATTTGTAATGTAACTATTGAAGGATTAATTGTGAATGCATTAGTTAAATTGTTAGCATTGTTAATATAGGAAAATAAACTTTCTAACGTTACCAAAAGGTGTGGTTATTCATGGCCAAATGGGTCATGGTGAGTGAAGATTACTGACTCAAAGCTTTAATAATTAATGATGTTGAGTACATTGTGTTGGCGTGGACTATATCATGAATAGAGTTTTTACTTATGGTGGTGAGATCCCTCTAAGTGTTGTCAAAAGGTCCAACGAACCTCTAACCCACTCCCTTATCAATTAATTATAAAAGACCCAATAAGGCCAGATGCGCTCACACCCCTCTACAAGGGACTTACAGGTAAATTAATTATGCCAACTGGGGATACACCAATGTTACCATGTTTTAGGGGAAAAGCACATGCACTTTAGCACTGATCAGTAGTGGTGAAGTGCTCAGGGTACCAAGGCCAACAAAAAGATTCAGCAACAAAACAGGAGGTAAAGGCCAAAAGTCCAGGTAGAACCACCCTAAGGATGCTAGGTCTAACAGACCACCAGCCTTCTCATCAGACTACGAATGGTAGGATGGAGTCAGGTTCCTCTTGACTTTCTTGCATTTATGGTACACCTTAGACTTGGTCATACCAGAACACTTCAACAGATTGACTGCAACAGCCTATCTACTTGGGCTGCAAGTGGCCACACATCTTGTAACTTTACTTGTGTTTTGATCACATCCTCTTCTTATGTTTAGTGACGTAGATATTTGCACCACATTCCTGCATCAACTTTGAGGGCATAAAGGTGCACTTATTGCACAAATTCAAATTATGAATGGATCCCATAAGTCACAACGGTTTGTGATCAACATGGAGTAACATAGGCGACACATAGTGCCACCAGTAGCCATGAAGGAGCATTTTTGGAAACTTTTGCCACATCCAGTTAGGCTCCTGGACGTATTGTGAAGGTGAGGAACCTGCAGTTAGTGTACACCAGAAGGTAGCACATTAATACCCTTTATGAGAAGTACAGTCATCCCTCAGTGCTTACAAACAGTTCCAATTCACATGTGAACAAGTCAATTTGTGATGGACGGATTGACTTCAACACATTATACTTTTCCAAGCAATCTCAAAATGCTAAGCATTTGCCAAATAAAGGTTCACAATATGTTTAGAGAGCAATGAGAGACAACAGACTTTGCTGAAATCATGCTGCATGTCTTGTCACACAACACATGCTGTCTTGTAGACTTAGGTTCATAAACTTACTGATAAAAATCATGTATACTGGACACAATCCAAAACTGTTTCTATTGATTAATAACATAACAATTAATACCCTGTTCAAGGGCACACGGAAGAAGCTTTATGTAACTCTGCTAGGATTGAATTAAAACAGTTAGACTTGTTTTAGAAAGAACCTCATACCACACATCTGCCATTTTTAAAATGCTCCATTTTTTAAATCCTCAATTTATTGACCACAGTAAAATGGAAGGATGAGTCTGCTTTCAAACCTGTGACCTGCAGATGAATACATACATGAGCAGCAAGCATTTGGCTCACAGAGGCCCCCTGTTGGTTATATCAAATGGCATGCCCTGCCTATTACATGCAGCCTTTACAGCAGATGCATAACCCACTCAGTTATTGTATTTTAGTAGTACTAGGTGAGACGTATTGGAAGCATAGCTAGCTCTTCAGTCAGTACAGTAACCTACTGAGCTACCCTTGGCGTGCAGATCTAACTTAAGTTAGGACAGCAGGTTACAGTTATTAATTTGGCAATAAGTTATTTGAATTTATTGAGTGCCCCAAGGGGGATCTTCCAGTGTTAGAGCATCCACACGTCAGAAGTTAAAATTAATAGAATTTAAAGATTAAAAAGCTATGTTTTAAGGATTTTTTTAAAGAGCGTAAATTCAATGTTAAGTGATTACAATGTTGGGGGCCAGAAACGAAAAAGAGCATCCCCCACACCCGGGCGTACGAATGCGCCGGGGATGTAATAGTAGTTGCTTGCCAGACCTAAGATTGCTCTTTGGAATATAGGGCTGCAGCTTCTTTTGTAAGTAACATGGGCCACTTCCACGTAAAGACTTATGGACCAGCATAGAAACTTAAAGAAGGCACGTTTTCTTATGGGAAGCCAGTGCAAGGATCTTAGCATGGATTCAGAAGGAGAGTGAGATGCTCGTGCAGCCGCGTTCTGTAAAACCTGAAGCTTGGCAAAAAAAGGCCCTCATTCATTGCAACCATTAGGACATTTCCATAATCCAGGAGACTCACAATGTGTGCCTGGGTGAGTGATTTGCTGGTCTGCAAAGGTAGCCATTTGAAGGCTTTCTTAAGCATACACATCAGGCCAAAACGTGATCCAGAGATTGAGTCCACATGTTCTTTCATGGACAAGTTCTCATCGATTAGGACGCCAAGATTATTGACTATTTTTCTTTTGGGATAGGAGTCAGATCCAGTTCCATGGGACACCAGTCATTGGACCAAAAAAAGAGAGCTTTCCCAAAAAGCAGAGTCTCTGCTTTACTGGAGTTTAGTTGGAGCTAGTTAGCTGACATCCAAGAGGCAACCTTAATCATACATTCCTTGAACCTAAGTCTAGTGGATTCCGGGTTGGGCTTGAAAGTGATGACATGTGTGTTATCAGCCTACGAAATGACCTCAAAACAGCTTGATCTTATTACTTTGGCTAAATGTTAAAAAGGGTGGGGCTCAAAAATTAACCCTGTGTCACCCCATTGTTTAACGTCATGGTTCTAGAGTTAAAGAGATCAAGCTGTACTGAGTGAGTCTGATTGGTCAGGAAGTTTTTCAGCCAACCTAGCACTTTACCCCAACACCAATCTCCCCATGTCTTTGAATTAGGGTTGAGTGAGAGATGGTGTTGAAGGCTGCTGACAAGTCTAGTAAAACCAGCATGGCTGAGTTCTCCCCGTCCAAGGCAAACCTGATTGAGTCTAAAACCTCCATTAGTGCTGCTTCCATGCTATAAGAGGCACAGAATCCTGACTGGGAGGGACCCAACAGGAAGGAGGTTTCTAGAAACTAAATGAGTTGTCAATTGACTAAAGTCTCCATAACTTTTCCAAGAAAGGGGAGCAGTGATATAGGTCTCTGATCACTCATGGATCAGCCGTGGCTTTTTTTGTTTGTTTTAGGATCGGTCTGAAACAGGCTGCTTTTCAGTTTACTGGGAAAGATTCCATGGAACGGAGGCAAGAAGGGCTGGGCTGGTCATGACATAATGCGGGCAGCATCACTTTGGCGATCCAGAGTTGTGGGGTGGATAATGACCAAAACATTAAATTGAGTCAACCCTCCTGGTTCCAAATCGTCATGAAAGGATTTGTAAATATTAGAGACTTTTTCTTCAAATTAGGTTGTGAGATACTCGCAAAGAGCCTGAGATGCAGGAATTGGCAAAGCACCTGTAGATTGGGTGAGGTAGTGAATACAAGGTCCAACATATGTCCTGCTATATGCATAGGACATGCCACTTTTTGATAAAGACCTAAAGAATCCAGATCTTAGAGTGAAAGTATTGTGTCTGGGTTAGAGCTCATCTCTGCATGGTGGGTAAAATCGGCAACCAATATGATGTTTGCTGATGCTAAAACGTGAGGTGATAGCCTCAATATGTGGAAACTGGAAGGTCCCAGGTCCAAATTCCATTATCATTCCAGCTTTTCATCCTAAATTTGTTAAAATTAACATAACGTGTTGCTTCACTGCAAGACCATAGTATTAACTGCCATAAAACAGAGATGCATGCATCCACATATCAATGCAACGTTGGTGCAGGAGCATCCGTGTCACTTTTTCACACAGGTGGCGATTATGGTCTATATTTTGCTTTAAATCAAGGGCGTAACCAGTGTGTCCCACAACTCCTCCCCTGCTTCTAGGGCTGGTTTGGCCATTGTGCCACACTAGTATTTCCCCAGTAGGTTGCTTTCAGAGCAGGATGGCCTCATTCTAATCACAACCTCCTCCAATGTGAGGCTGATCTGAACATTTAGCCTGGGTTGATTTCTAGTCCGGCCCTCCATTCCTCTGTTTCAGCTTAGCAGTAGGCTCTTGGATAGGAATGGGCAGGTGAGCGAGGATTTACATCGTGGGGTGAGGAAGCAAACCCACAGGGATAGACTCACTCAGGTGCTGTGCTTCTTTTTAATCACCCCTTTTCCAATCAGCACCACAGGCAATAAAGGAGATCGGTGGGTGACTGAGTCTCAAGATAGGTGGTGTGCTATTCTGAACAAGCATTTACAAAGCAGTATGCCTTGCATTTGCAAGAGTTAAAGCTATCGGCGTTGTAAATGACCAATTGGTCCTTTCCTGCCACATAATTCCAGTGGCCCAACATATAAACCTAAGCACTTCCATTTACCTTCTTCCTCTATCTGCAGCAAAAAATGAAAATGTTGCCATTTTGTATCCTAATTTAAATCTGCCATGCTAATTCCAATAGAATACAACTTTATTACCCCACCATCAGAGTTGCTGGCTGGCTAACACAATTTTCAAAAAATAGACACAAGACAGCCATGGAGGAGAAACAAGAGAAATAAACTAGACAGGTCACCCAAACATATCAAGAGTGTTCAAACAGTCATGGTGTAATAAGGATGTTAAGTTGGCCTGAATCATGGTCATAATTGCAATAATGAGTGATTAATAAAACATACACAACCATCATGTAAACCCAATGATACTAGCATTCTGGATGGATGCACTACTTGGTAAATTTGACTGGTTTTAAAAGAAGGCAGTAATTGAAGGCATGAACTAAGAACACAAAGTTGGATTGTTAACCACACATTCACCTTGATTTATAGATTAAAATGTGCAATGATTCTCCATTAGGTGGCAGATTCACACCTAAAGCACGTCCCTTTACACAGAATTCCACAAGATTAATTTGTTTCATAACATAGCACTAACTTTGCTTTCTGCGCTGTGTTGTGACATTTTTAGTAAATCTGGCACAATATTTCCATCAGATGATATTATGGATATGATGTTCTAGTACCATACCAATTTGACTTAAGTCACAGTGAAATATAAAACAATCATTTTGCACTTATGTATCTGCTTATTGACACAAAACATAATATTTATATGACACTTGCTGCCAAGTTTTTGTAGGTTTGCACTGCTGTTAACAAATGGCATTGTACAATGGACTTTTATTAAGGTAAGCCAGGGGTAGCAGCTGCTATCCCTGACCTGCCGCTTGCTATCCCTGATACTGTCCCTGTTGTAATTTAATAGCGATTAGATTAAGCATTAGCAGAAGACATCTTGTATTTAGTAACTATTGTGAACATTTGGCAGAATCCATTTTGTATTCATGGCAGCCATTTTCTCTGCTGTGTACTCGCCATGTGCTCTGTCCTACCTTTCTGTTAACTACTCTTGAAAATCTATCTAGTGACAAGTTATATTTAGCATCTCCCACTTTCGCACATGCCCAGTAAGATCTGCAGCTGTTAGTAATCGGTAACAGACAGTAATGTGTCAACTAGTCCTTGAAACTGTTAGCCCCTCCTACCTGTCGACTGTGCATTTCCATATGACCTTACATGTATGTAAGTCTTGCTTCTATAATTGTACCACCTTCTTTTAGCCCCTGCGTGGGTATAAAAGGACCATGCTCTCTTAGTTCAGTGTGCTACTTCAAACATTACCGAAGGGTGCTGTTTGAACTGTAGTACCACCTCATGAGGTTTAATAAACTCTGTCTTTTATTTCAGTTTCTGTGCCAACTTCTTCCTATATGTCTGAGGACTTTGTGCAGAGAAGGGTGAACCCCTTGCACTAGTAGGCCTTGCTGAGGCTTACATCAACAAATTGGCACCCGAACAGGGACTCATCGGCGACTCGGACGCCCGATGGATTGGTCGCGACGAAGGATTGGGATCTCGCTGCGAAGGATTAATGCCTGAGGAGACGCGAGTCTTGGCAACCACAGCGTTTTTCCCTTCTTTCTGATTTGACCATCCAGGCGGCGCCGGTCCTCGACTGAGATCGATCCATTTTGTTCATTCGTCATGCAGTGACCATTTGTTCGATTTTAGAACTTGCCAGTTGGAACCTGGACGCCCTGTGATTGGTAAGAGCCATTTTACGGCACTTGCTGTGGGTTTTGATCCCTTTGTTTGGTAATGAAGTTTAGCACTACTTACTGTGGCTCTCGTGTTTTGGGTGACTAGTCAATTTGTGTCCTTTGAATTAATATATAAATTGCAATTTATATAGGCAGGTAATGAGGAGAATGTTCTCCAATTTAATTTTTATTTGAACGGCACCTTAAGTGCTACTTTGATTATAATATTGCATATTCTGCACTATTTTTGGCATGCCTGTTTTTAGCGCACTTCGTAGGATGTGTTGCTTTTGTAATGGTACCAATTTGAGACTGGAAGAATCGCAACCGGCACCCCCAGAGAGGACGCCCAATAGAGATATGTATGTTAAACATGGTCTTTCTTCTATAATGTACAGCACATTATGGAATAAATACACTTGTACGGATCCTGAGTTACGTTGGCCTATGCATGGGTCATTTGATTTGCGAAAGATTGAGTATGTGGAACAATGTATGTGTAAGCAAAGATCTAGGCAAGATATGTTTGACTGTGTACGAATGTGGGAGAAAGAAGTGCGTGGACGAGTGAAGCGTGAGCAAGCCTTGCTTGAGAAAGAGCAGCGGAAGAATGTATATGTGAAAGCATTGGAAATGAGAAGGAAAGAAATAAATGACTTAAAGGAGCTAGAAGAGAAAGAACGTAAATTACAGGTAACTGGCCAATACACCGTTAGGCAACCTCTCTATCCTATCCTTAATAAACCACACAATGATTTTTTGTTACTAGATCGCCCTCCACCTCCGTATGTCGTTCATTCTGCCCCTCATCAGTTAGCAAAGGTCTCCGGTTCAGAGCTACATAAGATACGAGACAGTCGCTCTATGTTGCCTGCTGACCGTGCGTCTGAGCTTAGATCTATTGCTCGTAACACAATTCGTAGCGTTGTCTCTGCTTCTGAACTTTTAGACAACATGAATGGGTGGGCGGAAAAGGAGCAGCTATATTTTACTGAGGCATTTGGCACAGAAGTTATTGAACTATATCGGAAATATTCTGATGAGTTAGAGCCCGATGATATAGCAGGTGATCATAAGCAAATGCATGATGGTCTTTTTGTTTTCTCCCAGGTGGCTGATGCAATCAGGCGTTTGGTGAAATTATGTATTGTGGCAGTCTGTTTGCAAGAGGAGAAAAGGGCCGTGGACGTAGTTGCACGGACATCTCAGACGGGCGGGGTGCAAGCTTCCATCTTTGGAACAGATAAGACTATGATAGTTCACGCGAAACCAATGCGGGAGGCCGCGCCTTTGTATGTTCCTCCTAAAGGATTGGGTACAAGTGATGTTAAAACTTCTGTTGATGCTAAGGGTTATTTTATTTATAATTGGGTGTATACTCCTTGGAATAGGGCAGATGTAATGGCACTTAAAACAGCATTACCTGACCGGCGGAAAAATCCAGCCGCCTTTTATGAGGAAGTTGAGGGAGCAATTAGTTCTTGTACTATGACTGACATTGATTTATTTTTCGGATTGATATTACCGCCAGATATGTGGAGAACTGTTCATAAAGTTGATGATCGTGTAGTTTTTGGGGCGTCATGGAAAGAATTAGAACAGATGGACGGGGATAGGGAACCTGCGAAAAAGCCATATCAGTTGATTCTAGATCTTCCCGCAGCCATATTAGTTAAGTTAAAAATGATTATTCCCCCTAAAAAGATAGATTGGATTGTTTTAGCGTCTTGTAAGCAAAAGGCAGATGAATCGGTCTCTGATTTCTTTACACGCTTTGAAGAAGCATTTGATGATTTTAGCGGCCAGTTATTGTCAGATGATACAGGCAGACATTTGTTTGTCGATAAATATGTCGCAAATCTGTTACCAGGAATTGCTAGTCATCTAAAAGCTAGTGAAAGTTCATGGACTACCTCTACTCCGGTTTCTATTTTGACTATGGCTCAGTATTATGAACGTCAGGAATTAGAAGCAAAAGGTAGCGAGGATAAAAAGATTAAAGAATTAAAGAATTAAAGACGAAGGTTATGTTGGCTCGAGCTTATGGTCCGCCTTTTAGAGATAGTGATAGAGGTGGACGTGGATCTTATGGTTCTTCTTACACTCGTTCGAATTTGTCTGTTGATCAGTGTGCGTATTGTAAGAAATTTGGGCATTGGGCTGCCGATTGTCCAGCACTACGTGTTCAGCAGTGTTCACGTGGTGGGGGACAAATGAGAAATCGCTCAGGATATTCAGGGCCTAGAAGAAGCACGAATGATCATGCTAGGGTTGATGCTAATGTACGAGGGCAGGATGGATTTAACACTTTTGATAGACGGAACCAATACCAGATGTCTAACTATGTGCAGCCTGATTTCCAAGATTCTGCTTATGCATAGGATTGCCTAGGATGGGGTAAGGAATCAGTTGAAGTTCCAGTAGATCAGAGGGGTCCCTATGTTACGGCACATATTTTGGGTTCTACTGATCAGTTTCTGGTTGATACAGGAGCTACTCGTAGCACCTTGTCTAAACAATTGATTCCAAGGGCTCCCCTGTCTGGCTTAACCATTACATCGATAGGTTTCGATGGAACACCTTCCCCTAGCCCATTGTCACAACCACTTGCATTCCATGTTGATAAATTTACTGCTCCATGTCCATTTTTGCTTTCTCCAAATACACCAGACAATATTGTGGGTCTTGATATGCTCAAGTATTTCAGGGCTACAATACGATGCTCTCCTGAAGGGGTGCGTGTTATTTTGAATGATAATCATCCTGTGATGGAAAGAGTTTGTCTTCTTAAAGAGGATATTGCATTAGCTTCACTCCCTAGTACTTTGTGGGCTACTTCAGATACTGATGTGGGACAAATGATTATTCCACCGGTACATATTAGTAACAAGGAGGGAGCTGTATTGCCACGTTTGCCTCAATACAAAATTTCACTGGAGGGCGAAGAAGCACTCACACGAATTGTGCATGATCTTATTGCAGTTGGAGTTGAGGGAAAGTTCTGTATAATGTTTGTAACATTCCGATTCTTCCTATTCTGAAAAAGGATACTGATACTAGGATTTACCGATTCATTATTGATTTACAAGAAGTCAATAAGATTGTGGTACCACAATATCCTGTGGTATCTAACATCACAACACTTCTTACTTTGGTTCCTCAACAGCAACTACGTTCTCTGTGATAGACTTGAAGAATGCTTTCTTTTCGATCCCTATTCATCCTGACAGCCGATATTTGTTTGGTTTTACTTTGAATACCCGATCATATAGATTTTGCAGAGTTCCTCAAGGCTATACTGAGAGTCCTAGTATTTATAGTCAAGCGTTAAAACGACAACTTGATTCTTTTGTTTTGCCTGAAGGTGTGGCTCTCATACAATAGGTCAATTATATTTTGTTGGCAGCTGATACCCCTGAGCAATGTGAAAAGTGCACTTTGTCCTTACTTTCTTTTCTTTCTTCACACCATCATAAAGTGTCACAAAAGAAATTGCAATATTGTAGACCAAAGGTAACCTATTTAGGTCACCTTAAGGAGGGCCGTGCACTTACATCAGATCGTATTCAAGCAATTTTAGACACACCAGTACCCTCTCCTCAGAAAGGTGTTCGTGCATTCCTTGGTCTTACTTCTTTTTGTAGGCAATGGATATTAGGGTTTCACACATTGTCAAACCTTTGCTAGCACTTTTGACTAAAGATACTCCAATGCCCCTCCCATGGACAGATGAATGTGAGACTGCTTTCCGGCAGCTACGACAAGCCCTTTGTTCAGCACCAGTGTTAGGTACTCCAGATTACATGAAGCCTTTTGCACTTTACGTACATGAGAAAGATGGATGTGCATTGTCAGTTTTAGTACAGACACATGGCGATAAGCAGCGTCCCTGTGCATATTTTTCAGCAGTACTTGATCGTGTCGCTCGAGCGTTGCCTGGGTATTTTCGTTCAGTTGCCGCAACAGCTGTGTCAATACGTCAGAGTGAAGGGATAGTTTTGTCACATAAGCTGTTAGTGTTAGTACCCCATGCAGTTGATGCTCTTTTAAATCAAACAAAGACACAACATTTAACTAGCGCTCACCTGACAGGATATGAATTGACATTGCTGGCTCCTTACATTACACTGAGGAGATGTGCAACATTAAATCCAGCCACTTTGTTGCCATATGCGGTGACTCAGCCTCAGTCACAAGAAACACATGATTGTATATTCCTTACTGAAGAACAGACAAAGGGTCGTATTGATTTACAAGATACGCCCCTTCCAGATGTAGACGGGGAACTGTGGGTTGATGGGTCTTGTTTGAAGTTGCCAGACGGTACGACCTCAGCTGCATATGCAATCACCACAATACACACGGTAGTGGAGACAGCTCGTATACCACAGAAGTCAGCTCAAGCAGCTGAACTAATAGCTTTGACACGAGCATGTAAGCTTAGTACTGACTTATGTGTGAACATTTATACAGACATCCGCTATGCTTTTGGAGTGGCTCATGATTTTGGTTTGCTTTGGAAGGAGAGAGGCTTCCTCACATCCCACGGAATGCAGATCATGCACGGAGAATTAGTGCATAACCTCTTGAGTGCATTGACATATCCAAAGAAACTAGCTATTGTGAAATGTAGTGCACACAAGAAAGTGACCGATAAGATAGGGCAAGGTAATGCCCTTGCAGACCGCTTAGCACGTAAGACTGCGATGCTGCGAAGTACTACTTCCATGTATGTAGTGAAGTCACAAGCTGAATGCTGGCATAATGCTAGACAAGATGTATTAGATATACAGAAATCTACTTCTGTGAAAGAACGTGAGCAATGGTCTGAAGAAGGAGAATTGGATGATGAGGGCTGTTGGCGGAATAAGCAGATGGATAAATGGAAACTGCCTATAGCTTTTGAACAACCTACGGTTAAGATGGCACATGGGCTGGCACATGTTGGAGCTTCAACAATAACGAAGTTGCTTATGCAAGTTTGGGAGCATCCAGAAATTTCCAGTACAGCTAAGAGAGTAGTACAGTTTTGTTTGATCTGTTTACAATACAATCCTGGAAAAGGGACACATACTCCTGCGGGAGGGTTTGCTACACCAACTGCACCTTTCGAAGTTCTACAAATGGATTATATTCAGCTTGAACGCTGCAACAATTTAAAGTATGTCTTGGTGGTGGTATGTGCCTTCAGTAAATGGATAGAGGCGTACCCCACAAAGGATAATACTGCCATTACCACAGCGAAGGTGCTTTTGAAATAATGTTTCCCTAGGTTTGGTGTTTGCAGACTTTTATGGAATGATAACGGACCTCATTTTGTTGGGGAAGTTATTAAGTATGTCCTGAAAGGATTAGGGATCAAACAGAAGTTTCATGCGGCTTTCCACCCACAATCATCAGGGTTGGTGGAAAGGTATAATGCTACTTTGAAGCTGAAGTTAGCGAAGATACAGGCTTCCACATCCTTAACTTGGCCGGATGCATTACCATTGGCATTATTGTCTATTAGGTCAGTGCCACACTCTCAAATCGGCCTTACTCCTTACGAAATAGTGTTTGGAAGGCCAATGAACATTTGGGGAGTTCCTAAGCCAAATTCTGTATATGATGTACCTTGGGTCCTGATGAATGATTATTTGGCACAGTTAACCAACAATTTGGTTTCTATTCATCAACAGGTTCGGGAAGCACTTCCTGACAGATCTACAGGTGAAGGCCATGAACTCCGACCTGGTGACCAGGTGATGATTAAGTCCTTTGAAAGATCAAGCAGCTTGGAACCAAGGTGGCGAGGCCCAGAACAGGTGCTCCTTGCGACAAGGACAGCAGTTCGAGTGATGAACCGAAAGAATTGGGTCCATAGTACTCACTGCAAGAGAGTGCTACCTACCTTGGTGGAACTGGCTGTGCTGACCGATCATCGAGAGATTTTGACTACGGAGAAAGGCCGTGCTATATCACCTGACGAATCTGCGGAGTTCTTCCCGGACCATACGATTTCTGGAGTGTCGCGATATAATTTGAGACCGAGGAAAGACCCCGTAGTGCTGGAGAAAACTGGTTGAGCTACCGCCCTGGGTTAGTGAAACGGAGAGCCAGTGCGGCAAGGGGGGGATCAGCCATGCATTAGAGTAGTGACACCCGTCTTGGCCCGTGGTGAAGAAATCAGCAGCTGCCCAGGGATAAGAGCTCCAACAATTGTTTTTAATTAATTTCTGAAAAGGTCGATTATCACTGTTGCTAAAATGAGTAACAAACTGATCATTAGTACTATGGGGTTTGTTGTTGTTTTGGTGGTTATAGCAATAATCACCTGGTTTGTTGAAAAGAAGGCTCCTGCTCGTGAGTTTTTTGTTGCCACTACTCCAGTACCAGAGGATCACTATTACTTTATGCTTCCCTATCAGGAGCAGAAGCACCGTCAATCGTACTTCAATAATACTTTCATTCAGATGTTGCATCATACTCATAATGCTACAAATATTACTAACTGTTGGGTATGTGGAATGATGCCTGTACATCAAAAGAAAGGAGGAACACCTTTCATTCCTCTTCCTTTTCACACAATGGTTCTTGTCAAGCTTGGTATACACTTTAGTTTGCATCTGGAAAACGTACAGAGGGCAGACTTCTTTTTCGTCTTAATAAAGTATACTACCAAGACAAAGATGGGTATCCCCAAGCCAAAGGAACTAAATGGGAATGGGAAGAGTATCAAACGGACAATGTTTCAATACCATATGTCTTCACAAATATAAGAGACTCTGACAAGAAAGAACAATTTGTGATTTCTGTTAAAAAACTAAAGCAGATTTATGTATACGTAGCATTGGTCGAATCCCAGTAGAGATAAGCGATTGTACCTTGATTTTAACTATTTAGGGTGTAAATAATAGTAGTTTTACAGCTTCACATAATACATATTTTGTTTGTGGTGACTATGGATATTACCAACTACCTGTTGGGTGGTCAGGTGTGTGTTATGTATCTTTTCTATTACCCACTGTGTTTTTGGCCCCTGCATCATATCACCGAGATTTTAAACTGTTCAATGACATCATTAAAAATAGATATAAAAGGACAATAAGTACAAATGAGGTAGACCAAACGGACACTAGCCTGCAACAATATGTTGATTTTAGTTTAGGGTTGTTCTCCTTTGTGGGTGCTGCGTTAAACAGTAGGAAAGTGAGACGATTGACTAGGGTTGTGGAAGCTGTTACCAATCAGGCAGCTCTGGCACTTGGGAATATTACGAGGAGCTCCAAATTGCGAGGATTGTAGCGCTCCAAAATCGTATGGTACTAGATGTGATATTAGCTGATCGAGGTGGTGCATGTCGCATCATCGGTAGTAGTTGCTGCGTTTTTATTCCAGATCACTCACCTTCAGTATATGATGCAATATCTAAATTGCATAAAATTGCTGCAGAAATCCACACAGAGACTGGTACTTGGACTTTTTGTGGATGGTTTTGGGCTCTTGTTTCTGCTTGGGGCTGGAAACTACTGACTATCCTGTGTGTAATGATTGCAATATTTTTCACATGCTGTATCTGTATTCAGTGTGGTCCAATGTTCTGCTCCATGTGTATTACTGCTTGTATGCCTACCAAAAGAAATATTACAGAAATGAAAGCATAGCACATGTTAGATAAGGAAATAGCTGAAATGATAAGCATAAATATACAAGATGAATATTTAGATTATCCCAGAAAGACGAATGTCTTCAGCTAATGCTGAAAGGGTCGTCTGTTGTAATTTAATAGCGATTAGATTAAGCATTAGCAGAAGACATCTTGTATTTAGCAACTATTGTGAACATTTGGCGGAATCCATTTTGTATTCATGGCAGCCATTTTCTCTGCCATGTGCTCGCCATGTGCTCTATCCTATCTTTCTGTTAACTACTCTTGAAAATCTGTCTAGTGCCAAGTTATATTTAGCATCTCCCACTTTCACACATGCCCAGTAAGATCTGCAGCTGTTAGTAATCAGTAACAGACAGTAATGTGTTTCTGTGCCAACTTCTTCCTATATGGTCTGAGGACTTTGTGCAGAGAAGGGCGAACCCCTTGCACTAGTAGGCCTTGCTGAGGCTTACATCAACAGTCGCCACTACCTGTGGCTTCAAGGATTCCTCGATTTATTTCTGTGCCCCACACTTCGCAGGCCTATCAGCCGGGAAGATTTAACTCACTGAGCTATCTTACTATGTACACTAAGTGCATCTCTGCTTAATGATCAGTACATGCCAAATACTTAACCCCTTTGCATCTGGGCCTCCCTTCCCCCCCCTCCTCCCCAGCACCCCCCCTTACCCCTCACCCTCCCCCCCCACCCCCAAGGTGTGAGCCCTTTATTGGCTATTTGTGGTAGTTTGCGCTTAGGGCCCCGTAACATTTTTGTCCATATAAGCTATCCAAGCTAAATTTGTCTCCTTTTTTTCCAAGCATTTGTGGGTTCCCTCTGGAGGAGACTGCCAAATTAGCCAAAATGCAGCTACAATTTCTGTTATTGGGAAAAAATTGAAACAAAGTGCTGCAGAAGAAACCATCTGTTTTTTTCTCTGCAAATGGGATCAACAAAGGCTTTGATATGCTAAAATCACCTTCTTCCCAGCTTTCAAGAACAGGCAGACTTGAATCAGAAAACCAAATTTTTCAGCACAGTTTTGGCATTTTACTGGGACATACCCCACTTTACTATTTTTGTGCTTTCAGCCTCCTTCCAGTTAGTGACAGAAATGGATATGAAACCAATGGAGGATCCTGGACAGCTAAACGTTTCTGAAAGGTAAATAAAATTCTGAACTCAGCAAGAGGTCATTTGTGTAGATACCTCAAGGTTTTCCTATAGAAAGCAACAGTTGAAATAAAAAAACATATTGAAATAGAGTTGAAAAAACTGCCATTTCTGTCTACGTCTTCTTCTGTAACTTTTTGCAGCTATGGAAGATTCTTGCAATATAAAGCTACATCTGATGGACCCTTCTGGTTGCAGGGAATATAGGGCTTGTAGGTTCATCAAGAACCCAAGGTACCCAGAGCCAATAAATGAGCTGCACCTTGCAATGGGTTTTCATTCTATACCGGGTATACAGCAATTCATTTAGTAAAATATAAAGAGTGACAAATAGGTATCAAGGAAACTTATGTATTTCCAAAATGGGCACAAGAAAAGGAGTTTAAAATCAGAGGTTATTTGCACATGTCTGAACTCGGGGTCCCCATTCTAGCATGTGAATTATAGGGCATTTCTCAAAATGACTTCTTTCTTACACACTGTCTTACATTTAGAAGGCAAAAATGTAGAGAAAGACAATTGGCAATAACACTTGTCCTTTTATTTTGTGTTTCCACAAGTCTCCTTATACAAATGGTACTTCCCCTGTGTGGGTAGGCCTAGTGCCCACGACAGGAAATGCCCCAAAACACTATGTGGACACATCACATTTTTCCAATGAAAACAGATGTGTTTTTTGCAAAGAGCCTAGCTGTGGATTTTGGGCTCTAGCTCAGCCAGCATACGGGAAACCTAGCAAACCTATATATTTTGTGAAACTAGACAACTAGGGGAATTCAGAACCGGATGACTTGTGGGACCCCTCACCAGCTTCTGTCACCCGGAATCCTTTCAAACCTCAAACTTTGTCTAAAAAAAAAACATTTTCCTACCATTTCAGCAATGCAAAGTTCTGGAATCTGAGGAGAGCCACAAACTTCCGTACACCCAACATTTCCCCAAGTCTTCTGAGAAAATAGTACCTCACTTGTGTGGGTAGGCCTAGTGTCCGTGACAGGAAATGCTCCAAAGCACTAAATGGACTCATCATATTTTTCCAATGAAAATTGACATGTTTCTTTGCAAAGTGCTTAGCTGTGGATATTGGCCTCTAGCTCACCCAGCACAGGGAAACTTAGCAAACCTATATATTTTTTTTAAACTAGACACCTAGGAAATTCCAGAATGTTATGACTTGTGGGGCTCTTACCAGGTTCAGTCACCCAGAATCCTTTGCAAATCTCACGATTTGGTTAAAAAATGCTTTTCCCGCACATTTCAATGATGGACAGTTCTGGAATCTGAGGAGAGCCACAAACTTCCTCCCACCCAGCATTCCCTCAGGTTCCTCCGATAAAAATGTTACCTCACTAGTGTGGGTAGGCCAAGTATCCGCACCAGGGACGGTCCCAAAATGTACTGAGGCGATAATGATAACTAAGGAGAAAGTACTAATTAGTCCTGGGATAGAGAACCATTTAGGGAAACCTATCAAACCCAGACATTTCCGAAAAGTAGACATCAAGGGGAGGTGAGGTATTGCTTGTGAGGATTCCCCAAAGTTTTTTTCCCCAGAATGCCTTGCAAATGTAAACTGCTGAATACAAACACTATTTTTCTTTGCATTTCTGTGACGTAAACTACAGGAATATGCAGGGTTCCACAAACTGCTTACCACACAGTGTTCCCCAACTTGTTCCGATAAAAACGCTACCCCACTAGTGTGTCTGGGCTTAGTGCCCGTGACACGAATGGTTCACACAAGACATTGGTAGTCCTTACATGAGGGCTACTGTTGAACCTGGGGTGATCCATACCTGACACAGGCACTAGGCACAGGCACCCAAGTGGGGTAGTATTTGTATAAGGACAAGTGGGTAAACACTGGATGGTAGGAATTTTGTGGTTCCCTGCATATTCCTGTAGCTTGATTGACAGAAATGCAAGGAAAAATAGAGTTTTTAGTAAATGTTTCACCTTTGCAGGGTATTCTGGTAAGAAAACTTTGGGGAATCCACAGAAGCCACACCTTCATGGACTCCCCCGGGTGTCTAGTTTTCACAAATGTCTGTGTTTGGTAGGTTTCCCTATATGGCTGCAGAGCCCAGGACCCAAAACGCAGATGCCTGCCTTACAAAACCAGTTTGTTTTGTGATAGATAATTCTGATGTCTCCACAGTATGATTTAGGCCCTTCCCTGTTGTGGCCCTGTGTGAAGATAGAGGTTATCCAAACCATGCGAGCCATCCAGTAGGATTCCAAGGTGGTTTTCTGCACTAACTCCATTTTGATCGTAAGGCCTAAAACTATCTTCAAATCAGCCAGCAAAGTGGGAGTCCACTGGCGTGCCCTAGCAAGGGGCACTAGAGTGCTTCCATGCTCCCTCGGAAATTGTTCTGCACGCAAATTTGTCTGCTGCACAATTTGCTGAACGAAGTCAACATCCAAAAAGAGATGGACATAGTCGACTGGCAAAAAGTTGGCTGTATCGACTTGACATCCAGTGTCACCAATAAAAGGTGGAATTTAGGGCTTAAGTAAATTGGGGGGCTGCCAAGAGAGCACTTTGTGCTTGCTGCCACATGCACCTGCTCTCTGGTTTGGACTAACCCTCTATTGACCCACTGCACAGACTGTGCCTGCGAAGGGACAGCACAACTGTCCTCATCGTCTCCCTCAGAATAACTGGAAGAGGTGTCGTCGGATGGGACTCCGCCAACTGCAAATTCACTCCCAGATTCTGCTCCTTCAGATGCTGTCTCAGTAGCCACTGTCTCAGTCTCAGGGAACCTGAAGGGCAGAATTAGAGCTTAACACACCGTGCTCTAACATAGCCTAGGTAGGAATTAGTATGTTGACTCTAGTGACAATATGGTAGCATTATTTCTATGCTTTACTCTCCTTGTCACAATTTTAATCTTGTCATGTTGTATTGTCCTGGTTATTGCAGTCCACGCTTTGCTATCTTAGATGCAGTCGCTTTATTAAAGCATTATTGAAAAATATACTGCCTCCGTTTGTCATTGTGTATGTGAGACTAATGTAACTGAGAGAAACGGATGAGACCTGAGAGACCATGGCTTCCCTGAGAAACCAGTTATGTCATGCGCTCGGCTGCCCAATCATCCCTGCCCTTGGGTAGAGATGAGGCACTGCTGGTTAGCTGGAGCAGAACCCGGATTGGAGCGACAGGTGTCACCTGTAGTGGGTTAAACTCAGTCTCCCAACTCGCAGTAGTCTCATTAGAATCATGAGAGCCTACACGACATGGCCTGCGGTGTGGGAGACTGAGTCTCCCTCTAACGTGTAAGGGGCAGGGAAGTGTTTTTATAATAAAACAGCTGGTGTTCTAAGAACATGTCCCTGCGTAAGGATGTGTACTTTCTATGAATGTCAGAGACTAAAATTATACCACGTTCACCGTCAACCTATCTTGCTGCAGCCTTGAAAGAAGCACAGAGTGAGCAAGAATGTCTTGTTTGAGAACAGAGTGCTGGCCTAGGCAAAAACAGTCAGATAGAGAGAAAATAAAACAAGACCGTAAAAGTGGCTACTGTAACAATAATAAAGCAAAGCCAAATAAAATACATCTAGGTTAAACTGCACAGTGGCAGGCCTAGTATGTTAAAATAACTTGCATGGAGCTATAACTAAAATTGCTACACAATACCCTCCCCTTGTCAGTCGAAGGTGGCTCAAAGCCTAGATATACTTTAAAATATACTAAGCTCAACCCTAGATATATATGTAAAAAAGTCAATAATAACAAGTTAAAAGGACACAGGAGCGTATAAGAAGACAATTTAAAACTGTTAACGTGGCATAATAAGGGACCGAATTTCAAGAGTCATTTTTAGAATTACCAATCGATTCCGGGACAATGGAGGACAGGAAATCTTCCACTTCGTCAGTTGTTAATGTTGGAAAGGCATCGCCGAGAAAGACCAAGGATCAGTCGTGTTCCATAGCCTGAGCTTCAGCCAAGGCGGCATTCCGTGGTGTGCCCAATGATGAGTTAAGAGCCACATCCTCCAGGAAGGGCAGCTCATAAGTAGCTTCTCGTAGCATATACACCCTCAACGCGCATGTCTGGTAATGAGCCCTCAGCAAAAACATCAACACATCAGCGTCCAAAGAAAGCAAGCGCTGCGTAGAAAGACAAAGTTCCAGTGCATGTTGAAAAGAGCACCAGAGGCTCTGAAACACGGGCAGCACACAATGCAAAACCAGTCTGAATGACAGAACCAGTCACACGCCAATTGCTCCAGGAGTGGTGCTCCAAAATACTGCATCACGCGTTCATGACACAGCTGGGCTGCGGGAGTGATATTGTTCCTTCTAGTTGCAGCGGCACAGCCATTGAGCTTAAAAAACAGCAACAACAAAACGCCAACTATTATAGCCAAAGTTATTGGAAATCCCCTGAAAATACTGGAGAATATTGAGTGAGTGGCTGATGGTATTAAACCGAATATGGAGGAGAAGGTGTGAACGAAACCAGAACCAACAGCCTTAAAAAAAATTGCAATTCCAGTAGTACTGGACGCATTAAATATCCGTCCCACGAGTTCACCAAAGTGTCTCAGAAAGTTGGTACTTAAAACGGACTGTATCTCTGCTGATGACCTTGCCACCTGAAGTGCGTAGGTCTCGCGTGCAGATGTAAGAGCCACATGCTTTTGCAACAATAAAGCATTGAGTCTGCTCAACTTATCAAAATTACGTTTTAGAACTCCCTTGTGGTGGAGTCGGACAATGTTCCCATTGTGTATAATTAAAAACAGTCTTTGGGCTGCTTGCTCTGTGGATGAAATGGTGACTGTTAGACTTTTCATCCTTGGCGTGGTCTCCCTTAGCTTTTTGCCTCTGTTCCCCAGGTTGTTGATGTGTGCTGGACTCTGATTTTGCTGTTTTTGTTACTAAACTGCAAGAGCTCCTTTACAAAATGTGTATGTAATTGGCTTATCCATGATTGGCATATTTAATTTACTAGTAAGTCTCTAGTAAAGTGCACTGGAGGTGCCAGGGCATGTAAATCAAATGCTACTAGTGGGCCTGCAGCACTGGTTGTGCCACCCACATAAGTAGCTCTGTAATCATGTCTCAGACCTGCCACTGCAGTATCTGTGTGTGCAGTTTTAACTGTAAATTTGACCCACTTGCCAGGCCTAAACCTTCTCTTTTCTTACATGTCAGACACCCTTAAAGTAGGCCCTAGGTAGCCCCAAGGGCAGGGTGCAGTGTATGGTTAAGGTAGGACATATAGTAATGTGTTTTATACGTTCTGCAAGTGAAATATTGCTAAATTCGTTTTTCACTGTTGCAAGGCCTGTCCCTCCCACAGGTTAACATGGGGGCTACCTTTAAATCTGATTAAATTGTAAATTCCCTTTGGGAGCGGATGGACATGTGGAGTTTGGGGTCTCCGAGCTCACAATTTAAAAATACATCATTTAGTAAAGTTGATTTTAAGATTGTGTTTGAAAATGCCAGCATTTTCTTGCTTATACCATTTCTGTGACTCTGCCTGTTTGTGGATTCCCTGTCTGGGTCAGTTTGACAGTTGAGATGGTGGCACCTCACAGTAGACAGTGACACAAAGGGAGCTGGGGTGTAGCCTGCATATCCTGATCAGCCATCTGTGCTAGGGGGGAGGGGAGAAGTGGTCACTCACACCTGAAAGGGCTGTGCCTGCCCTCGCACAAAGCAGTTTCCAACCCCCTGGTGAGTGTCTGGGGCCTGGCCTGGGCAAGGCAGGATTTCACATTCAAAAGAGACTTTACTTTGAAGTAGGCCTACTTCAAAGGAGAAATTGGGTATAAGAAGGGCACCCAAAACCACAGACTTTAGAAACCCTTCCTGAAACAAGAGGAACCTCTGCCTGGAGAAGCGCTGAAGAGCTGAGGAAGAATAGCTGCCCTGCCTGTGATTGTGCTTTTTGGAGCTATCCTGCAGTTGTTGCTTCTGCCAGAGTAAGAGGGCAAAGACCGGAATTGTGTGCCTTCCATCTTGAGAAGAATTCTCCAAGGGCTTGTTTTAGAGCTTGCCTCCTGTTGTTTAAAGTCTCGGGGACAGCAAAGACTTCTCTCTGCCAGCACCTAGAGTCTCTGGAGAGACTCCTACTCTGCCCTGTGGTGCCCATCCGGTTCCTGGGACCCTGAAAGAAGAAGCTGGCAGCCTAAAGAAAAGGAAATCCACACACAGAGCGCTGTGTGGGAAAAAGATCGACACAACTCTGATCTTTGTCTGAAGAAACAACCCACCGCCGGCTCCGCGGCTGAAAATCAATGCTCGCCGGAAATGCGACCGAAGAATCGACGCACGGAGCAGGAGAAACGACACGCAGCATCGCTGACGGAGGTTGGGAGATCGCAACCCGCGATGCTTGGTTTGTGGATCATCGTGCGGCTGGATTTCCGACGCAAGACCGGTGGGCGTGTAAATACAACGCAAGGCCTGCACTGGACCTGAGAGTGCTGACTGGATCGACGCAACACTCTCCTGCGGGGAGAAGAAACAACGCGCCTGACCCGACGAAAGGAGAAACGACACAAGCCCTTTTTGAAGCACCCTCGCCTGTGCGGGGTTATTTTTGACACACCCAAGGTACGTTTTCACGCTAACAGCGTTAGCGTGGGTTTAAAACTACTTAAGGACTCTTTTTGCATTTTTATTAATAACTTGACTTGTGTCGTTTTGGTCTTGTTTTGTTTACATAAATATTTCCTATTTTTCTAAACCTGTGTTGTGTCATTTTTTTGCAGTGTTTTCCTTAAGTTAATGTGTGTGTTGGTACAAGTACTTTACACCTAGCACTCTGAAGTTAAGCCTACCAAGGGGGTAAGCAAGGGTTAGCTGAGGGTGATTCACTTTTACCCTGAGTAGAGTGAGGGTCCTTGCTTGAACAGGGGGTAACCTAACTGTCAACCAAAGACCCCATTTCTAACAGTGCCCATAATAATTAAAGCAAAACATATCACCATAATTTTCTCTAGATTGATAAACATCTTCGTTTTCAAATACAGTATAATACTGCAATTCAGTCATCATAGAATCAACTGTTTTCACATCCCAATCATCAGAAACAACCACGGATATTATTATATCGTTCATTGAAAGTTTAAACTGATATGGTATTTGAATGACCTCCGTAGGACCGTAGATGTCAAATATTACTTTATCTCAAACAATCCCATCAGGAATTGGTATAGCGGAAATGTTCAGAAAAGACAAGTCTCTGCGGACCTTGTGGGAAGAAAAATGTGGTTTTAGGAACTCATCCACCTGTTCAACTGCTGATTTTTCAGGAAGAAAATGACCATTAATTAACAAAAAGAAAGTGATGACAAACCCAATCCAAAGCAGGAAAGTCAGTACAGTCAAAGAAAGCCACAGATAGTTCCATGGAAGAATGAAGTAAGTTACTTTAAGCCAATTAATCAGCTTACGTGGTTTTGACAGTTCAGGTGTCGAAGAGGCGAATGAGTCAGAAAAGTCATCATTGATGTCGGCAAAATATCCAGAAGCAGTTTGTGCAAAGACTGGAGCCATGTTTGTTGGTGGAGTTGGTGTTTCTCATGGTGGCACCGAATAAATAGCACCATCCGTCTGTGTCAAAATTGTGTCAAATCGATCAGTATTTTCTGTATTATTTGATGTCAGTGGAACTAATGCAAAATCATTTTCCACCCTCCCCAAGCCCAGAGAGGTGTTGGTGTTGCTGCTTACAACTTGTGGAGGAACCTCTTGACCAGTAGTGAGAGTGATTCGGGAACTACTGGCTGTTCCTTTTGGTCGGCTGTGCAGGATCAGCCTTATGGTGTAGTTTTACATTGTCGATAGAGACAAAACGATTTTCTTTGGCACCTGCCAATGGTGGTAGAATGACAGTTCTGGTACCATGTATTCCCAAGACGGGGACTGGTGCATGATGAAAAGGACCAAATTCCTTTTTCAGAGCAACGTTTTCACGTACTAGATCCCCAACTTTAGGAATCCAACCTGTAGGCGTTACAGGTACATCCTTAACTCCAATGAAGGCAGCACTGGCAGAAGAGTTCTTGTCACGGAACTGTTGTAATTCCTGTAAGACAGTGAAATGTTAATTTATGTCAAAAGTTGTTTCTGCCGCCTCCACGCCAGGGCCATCAAGATCTGAAACATACATTTGAGTTCCAAACAGGCACTCATATGAAGTACGATCCCCCAGGGACCTTCTAGGCAGATTGTTAAGTGCTTTCTGGACTCCATACAGGAGATTAAGCCAACTACGGCCTGTACCTAAGACTCTGGCTGTTAAGGATTGCTTTAAATCACGTTTTAATCGCTCCACAACAGTATTTTCCTCGGGATGAAATGGAGACTAGTACTGGAGTTGGACCCCCAACAAAGCCATGGCGTCCCTGAAAGCCCTTGAGGCGAAACAGGGCCTTGGTCCAAGTGAAAGCTGCAACTGCATATGAACAGATAAAGACTCGCAAATCTTTAATAACAGTCCGAACGTCAGCCGAGCGTTGTGGCCACACCCATAGAAATCTGGAGCAGGAGTCAACAGTGACTAGGATATATTTGTATGCACTATCCGGTGTCAGGGGACCACAATGGTCTAAGTACACACATTGTAAAAGTTTGTTAGAAATTAGGAGGGGTGTCGGTGGTGGGCGTTTAGCAGTGGAAACTTTGATTTGTTGTCAGATGTCACAACAAAGGACATACTGCTTGGCATCTTTGTATAGTCCTGGCCACCAAATACGGGCCTGTAGCAATGATATTTTAGCCGCCACACTTGCATGTCAGATGCTGCCCCCTCATGCGCTGCTTTAATCAACTCTGGTCTTATATCTTTACTGGGAATTTCTCAAACCCCTACACCTGGTATTTTAACCTCAGCATTTAGGCAGCCTCCCATTCGGTAGGAATATTTAGCAGGGAATGCTTTTGGATAGGGCGTACCATCAGCCGTAGCAGTCACAGCAGCCCACATGTCTGCGTCTGGTTTAGCTCCTGAGCAGGTTACTGCAGCAACAGTGGCCGTAGCAACTGCTGACTTTGTGGCTTCATCAGCCAGTGTATTTTCAGCCACATGTATTCAACGTGCTGGTGTCCAAGTGTATGTACAACATGGACATATGGTAGCGTTTCCTTCAGATCCGCTACTTTCCCCCCACAGTAATCTGTGTTTAATGGTGTTGCCTTTAGAATCTCTGAGCCCATTCTGGCGCCAATAATGCAGGTATTCATTAAAGGACTGGACACAATAGTACAAATCACAAACGATCAGCGTATGCTGTGCAGGATCCGTATGTTCCCGTGCCATCACCAGAGCTTTCAGCTCTGCCAGTTGTGCTGTGCAATCCCCTAGGGTTTGCATAAAGGTATGTAGGGAACACAATTTATTGTCCTCCATGTAACCACTTACGACTGCGCAAGCAGCAAAGTATTGATACTTTGTGCCAATTGCAGGTTGTGCAGAGCCATTGGTGTACATGACTCTATGATATTGTTCAATAGGCAGTGTGTTTGCTGGAACTGGGTATTCTAGTTCGTATTGCAAAAATTCTTCAGTTCGTAATCTTGGGTCAAAAATGTAATCTAGATCAGTGGCTGTCAAAGACGTGGCTCCATTGGATCCAACGTGGATGCAATGATTTTGCTTTTGGAACACTGGCTTTTGTGACAGCCTCTAGGGCTGGTATGGGAGAAACAACAATAATGCGTTTACCCTGGGCTAGAGGGCTTTCTTTAATGACAGCCATCTGAACAGCAGTGAGAATTTTCTCAGTGGGAGCAAAGCGTTGTTCCGCTGCAGAGTATAAATGTGATTTCTATGCTATCGGGATGGTCTCACCCTCATTAAATGTTACATAGGTGAACCCGATGGCACCAGCAATTACTCTGATGACCAAATGTGTTTTGTTGTCCCTTGTGTGTAAATGTGGTGCTGCAAGCATGTCTGTCTGCAGATCTCTGAGAATGCGTGTGTGTTCGACTGTCCAAAATTTGCTAGAAAAATCAGGACGTATTAAGTCATATAAGGGTTTTATGCATGACGCGTAATCTAGAATGTGAGTTCTGCCAAAATTTAAGAAACCCAATAGAGAATGGAGTTTTTTAATCATATTTGGAGGTTGTAATTGTGCACACTTTTCTGAAAATTGTGGCGCTAGGCTCTTTCCTTCACTCAATAGCTCATATCCCAGAAATAGGACGCTGAGGATGGCTATTTTTGTCTTTTTGAAGTTTAATTTGTAGCCGAATTCAGCAAATCCCACAACAATGCGGGCTACCCATCTTAAATTTTGTAATATTTCATCATCCGTAAGATAGATAGATATCTACATAGGACAATGCTTCAGGGTTAATGTTGTGGAAAATTGCAGTCACATGAGCTGTGAACAGTCCTGGACTGTGGTGGTCATTACAACCCTGGCGGACGGTGTTAAAGTGGCGGTAAGACCGCCAAAAGGCCGGCGGTAAAAAATTAGCAATTACGACCATGGCGGAAACCGCCAACAAAGACAGCCACTTTAACACTCTGACTGCCACTGCGGTACAAACAAACAGCGCAGCGGTCCCCGCCAACAGACAGGCGGAAGACAATGTACCGCCCACACTATTATGACAGGCCAATCCGCCACCTTTTCCGGGGCGGATTCACCGCGGATAAAAACACGTCGGAAACAGGAATTTCAAAGGGAAAACGCTCACCTCTACACACTCCACGAGGAACGAGGACACCATGGAACCGGAACTCCAAATTCTACCTGCGATAGTCTTCCTGCTCCTCTACCAGGAGCACGAATGCCGGCGGCGAAGACCACGGTGAGTACTGCACCTACGACACAGGGGAGGGGGGAGGGAAAAAACAGGGACACACACACGCAACACCCCCACCCTCACCCACTACAACACACACACACTAATACATATTGAGACATCACAGTTACATCCCCCCAAACCCCCCAGAAGAATGCAAAACAATAGAAAATGAGCGTAACCATCGGACTATATTAAAAACAAGTAGGCAGAAATATATATATACACAACGTACAAAATAAATACCAAGCATAGTAGTCCAGGAACTGCACAAAGAAAGTCCGTGGAACACTGGGACCACACGGTATGGACGAGGCCCACTCAAGATCCCCGACCATGACGGAGAGAACACTGCAGGGGCATCAGACAGCAACTAAACAGGCACCTCAGGGGGAGGGAAAGGGGGGGCACCTCAGCCGCTTCAGTGCACAACGCCAAATGCACAAGGGGGCCACATGCCCACTGTTCAATCCTGGGGAGTGCAAAGCCACAGTCTCACAAGTCTATACAGTGGGTAGTCTGCCCACTGTTCAATCCTGGGGAGTGCAAAGCCACAGTCTCTCAAGTGGATAACAGTCTCCACTGGTTCTGGAGGGGGCTTTGTGCCCAGAGTGCTTCATCCTGCTAAGGACAGAGGTAGTGGATGACAGTCTCCACTGGTTCTGGAGGGGGCATGGTGCCCAGAGTGCTTCATCCTGCTAAGGACAGAGGTAGTGGATGACAGTCTCCACTGGTTCTGGAAGGGGACTGGTGCCCAGAGTGCTTCATCCTGCTAAGGACAGAGGTAGTGGATGACAGTCTCCACTGGTTCTGGAGGGGGCCTGGTGCCCAGAGTGCTTCATCCTGCTAAGGACAGAGGTAGTGGATGACAGTCTCCACTGGTTCTGGAGGGGGCATGGTGCCCAGAGTGCTTCATCCTGTTAAGGACAGAGGTATTGGATGACAGTTCCCACTGGTTTTGGAGGGGGCATGGTGCCCAGAGTGCATCATTCACCCAGTGACGGACCCAGTTGCGTCAGTGTCCCTGCCGCTCATGGGCTAGCGGTGCTTCAGATGGCGGTGCCCAGTTCAGCAGTGCTTCAGATGGTGGTGCCCTGTTCAGCGGTGCTTCAGATGGCGGTGCCCTGTTCAGCGGTGCTTCAGATGGCGGTGCCCTGTTCAGCAGTGATTCAGATGGCCGTCTACATTGCAGGGTCTCAGCTGCTGGTGGTCCTTCATGGCCCAACGGGCCTTTTGTTGGCGGTCCTTCATGGCCTAACTGGCCTTTTGCTGGCGGTCCTTCATGGCCCAACTGGCCTTTTGCTGGCGGTCCTTCATGGCCCAACTGGCCTTTTGCTGGCAGTCCTTCATGGCCCAGCTGGGCTGGTGCTGGCCTCCTGGGCAGCTGGGCTGGGGCTGGCGGTGTCCTCCTGGGCAGCTGGGCTGGTGCTGGCGGTGGCCTCCTGGGCAGCTGGGCTGGTGCTGGCGGTGGCCTCCTGGGCAGCTGGGCTGGTGCTGGCGGTGGCCTCCTGGGCAGCTGGGCTGGGGCTGGAGGTGGCCTCCTGGGCAGCTGGGCTGGTGCTGGCGGTGGCCTCATGGGCAGCTGGGATGGGGCTGGCGGTGGCCTCCTGGGCAGCGGGGATGATGGCGGTCTTCTCCGCTGTGCTGCTCTTCCCAGACTTGCCGGGTTTCTTGTGGCCCTTCCCCACCTTGGAAGGTGTCACAGCTGACTCCACACTCCCAACGGGACCCTAGGGAGCGGCTTTGGTGGCTGGAGTCTTCCCCCTCTCCCGATGGGCACTGGCCAACTTCTGATGCTTCACAGGTGGGGGACTGTCTGTGCTGTGGCTCCGTGCGACACTGGCTGCCCTGGTGGCCGGTGCACTCCAGATTCCGGTGACTACAAGCACCACTGGTCCGGGAGATGTTGTGGCTGAGGTGCTAGTTTGGGACCTATGAGATGGACGGGGTGGAGGAGGTGTGGGAAAGAGGTCAAGGGTGGACAGGAAAAGTTTTTGGGACACACTGGGACGGGTAGCTGGAGGGGGTTTGGGAGTGGAGGAAGAGGTGGTGGCAGTAGGAGGTGTACGTTTGGTGACTTTGGGTGAAGGTGCATGCGCTGGAGGCTGTCGTGAGGTGGATGGCTGTTGGGTGGATGTGTGCCTGCGTTTGTGTATCTTGGGAGGGGGCGTCACAGACACACTGGGAGAGGACACAGGGGACGTGTGAATGGTAGTGGGGGTGGTGACTGCACGTGAGCTGGGTGTGGTGGTGGGTGTACTGGAGAGGGACATAGTGGCTGTAGAGGTAGTGCATGCAGGTGTGAGTGTAGACGAGACTGGGAGGGAGGAGGGAGACGAGGAGGATGGGGACACAGTGGAGGCAGTGGATGTTGGTGTGTTTGCATGTGTGTGATGCTTGCGTGAGTGCCTGTGGGATGTGTGGTGCTTATGTTTGCCTGAGCTTCCCTTGGGTGTTGACGTGTGTGCATGTTGGTCTGTAGGTGTGCTTGGGATAGGCAGAGGTACAGGGGATTGGGTCGGGGTGGAGGAAGTTGGAGGGGGGAGGCTAGAGACCGGGACAATGGCTGCCATCAGTGCTGAGGCCAGAGTCTGAAAAGCTCGGTGAAGGGCCGCCTGACCAGAATGAATGCCCTCCAGGAATGCATTTGTTTGTTGCAACTGCCTCTCTACACCCTGGATGGCTTTCAAAATGGTAGACTGCCCAACAGTGAGAGACCTGAGGAGGTCAATGGCCTCCTCACTGAGGGCAGCAGGGGTGACTGGGGCAGGGCCTGAGGTGCCTGGGGCAAAGGTGATGCCCACCCTCCTGGGTGAGTGGGCACGGGGCAAAGGCTGAGGGGCTGCTGGGGGCGGTGCTGGTAGGGGGGGTGGCGGCTGTACCAGTAGATGCGGGGGCACAGATTTGCCGCCACCAGAAGGGAGCTCCCATCAAAGGACGAGTCCGTGTCGCTGGTCTCAGCTCCTGTCGCCGCCGTGGAGCTCCCCTCGCCCTCCGTCCCACTGGTGAATTCTGACTCCGTAGTGTCGCCCTCCAGGGCCATGTGGGGATGCAGCTCCCTCGTGCTCCGGTGCCACTGCTCCTCCGCCTGATGATGCTAATGCACACAAGAACAGAAAAAGGGGGGGGGAGACAGAAGAAAGACATGTTGAGTGTATGCATTACCGCTACCGTTGGCGGACACGACAGACACAGAAGCCCCCTGCACTACGCCGCACTCTTGGGCTCCACTGTTCAATTCCTGGGAAATGGCCTACAAGGCTATGGACAACATCTGCACACATAGATGACACAGGGGCATGAATAGCTGTACTTGGCACTCTACAGAGGTGGGGTGGGGTGCCACATGGCCTGCCTTACGGAGGGGCCTTGCCTATGGAACTCGTCCTGGCCTAGAGAAACCCACAGCCCACCTCCCCCACCCAGACACCTCGTAATGCGCGCAAAGTCAGCAGAATGAGAGTGTACTCACCCCCCTTGTGTCTGCTGTGATGCCCTCAAGCACCCATCCAACTCTGGGTAGGCCACTGCCAGGATCATGAACATCAGGGGGGTCATGGTGCGACGGGCACCCCTCCAACGTTGGGAGGCCATCCCCAGCTGAGCCTCCACCGTCTTCTTGCTCCAGCGGCGAATGTCCTCTCATCTTTTACGGCAGTGGGTGCTCCGTCTGTGGTAGACCCCCAGGGTCCGGACGTCCTTGGCGATGGCACGCCAAATATCTTTCTTCTGGTGGGCGCTGACCTACATGAAATATACAGGGGAAAAAGAGAAGTTATTACCAACTGCACCGTCAAAGTGATTGGCCCCCATCCCTACCCTTGCCATGTGGCACATGCATTCACCGTTTTTCATGCACGCAGCACTCTGCCCCCTTCCTTCTTACATCCAGCCCTCACCACACAGGCATAGCCCATACAACATGCTCACTGTGTACTTACCTGTTTGTCTGGAGGACCGTAGAGTAGCTTGTACTGGGGAGGACCCCATCCACAAGTTTCTCCAACTCCTCTGATGTGAAGGCAGGGGCCCTTTCCCCAGACACTCGAGCCATTGTCTCTTCCAAACTGAGGTCACAGCAGCACTTGCAGTGTAGGTCCTCTCCTGTCGAAGATCAGGTATTGAGTGACTGCAGTGATAGAAAATGGCGGCCACGTCCGCGGCGGTGCGTACCGTCACCGCCGGCGTACATCGTCATTGGCTCCTGGGACCCATAGGGTCCAATGTTAACCAATGCAGCATTGCGCCGCAGTCTTTGACCGTTTACCGCGACAGTGTACAACGCCAGCGCAGTTACCTCACATCCCATTGTCCCACTTTAGAGGTCAGGCAGCCGCCATTTCAGGGGCCCACATGGCTTCATTTTTAACTGCGTCACACAGACCTAGGCCTAGACTCAACACACATACAGGCCACCTTTTGTGTATGAATGGTGTTCTGTGTTAACTGTGGGTACGTACCTCTGAGTTGTGTGACTCTGTGCTCGCTGTTGTCCTTCATAGGCACCGTCCGCTGGGACATGTGAGGAGATGGCGCATCCTCCGGTGTACCGACCGTTGGTGGACCTGTCGACAATGGAGGAGCAACATTTGATTATCACATACAGGCTTGACCGTGCCACAATCCAGGAACTGTGTACTCAGTTGGCGCCAGACCTGATGTCAGTAATCCGCCATCCCACAGGAATCCCCCCTCAAGTGCAGGTGCTGTCAGTGCTCCATTTCCTTGCAAGTGGGTCATTTCAAACAACAGTGGCCATTGCATCAGGGATGTCCCAGGCTATGTTTTCCAATGTATTGTCCAGAGTGTTGTCTGCCCTTCTGAAACACATGCGGAGCTACATCGTTTTCCCTCAGGTGGAGGATTTGCCTACAGTGAAAGGTGATTTCTATGCCCTGGGACATATCCCCAACATCATAGGTGCCATTGATGGGACCCATGTAGCTTTGGTCCCCCCCCCACAGGAGTGAACAGGTGTACAGAAACCGGAAGAGTTATCATTCGATGAATGTACAGATGGTATGTTTGGCAGACCAGTACATCTCCCATGTGAATGCCATGTTCCCTGGCTCAGTGCATGACGCCTACATCCTGCGGAATAGCAGCATCCCTTATGTGATGGGGCAATTCCAGAGGCAACGTGTGTGGCTATTAGGTGAGCACCTGGAAGCAAGTCAGTGGGAATGGTTGTCTGGGTCTGGGGATATCCCTCCTGGTTAGTGTGTGTCTGACAGTTGTCCCTCACCATTTGCAGGTGACTCTGGTTACCCCAACCTGTCATGGCTACTGACCCCAGTGAGGAATCCCAGGACAAGGGCAGAGGAACGCTACAATGAGGCCCATGGGCGAACTAGGAGGGTGATCGAACGGACCTTCGGGCTCCTGAAGGCCACATTCAGGTGCCTCCATATGACAGTTGGATCCCTATTCTACTCACCAAAGTAGGTGTGCCAGATCATCGTGGCCTGCTGTATGCTTCATAACTTGGCTTTGCGACGACAGGTGCCTTTTCTGCAGGAGGATGGTCCAGATGGAGGTGTTGTTGCAGCTGTGGAGCCTGTGGACAGTGAAGACGAGGAAGCAGAGGAAGAGAACATGCACAACAGGGACTCAGTGATCCAGCAATATTTCCAGTGAGAGACAGGTAAGAATACAAACCTGCCTACTACATGTATTTTAACACTACTACCTCTCTACTGTCTGTCGTTTTCACCCAGTGTATGGTCACTGAGTTGTCACTTTCCCTTACGATTTCACAGATGTGTGACATCTGCTTAGATTCCTCATGGACTAGAGCTGTGTGACATAGGTATGTTGACATTACTATTTAAAAAGCATTTTGTCACTGTAATTGCTAATACACTATTTTGAAATCTCAGACAGACTCCAGATCGTTTTGTGCTTTAGGTGTGTTTATTTAAGTGCTCAATGTTGGAGGGGGTAGTGAAATGGTGAGGGGTGATGGTGGAGGAATGTCCATGGCAGAGTCCAGTCTATTAGTGTCACAGGTGCATGGCCCATATGGGCATAGGAAGTGGAGCTGGGGCAGTTTCAGTATGTACAGGGTGACAAAGTGGGACAGTAGGATGACAATCAGGGTGGTCTCATTTCTTGGCGGGGCTCTTGGCATCGTGCTCTGTCTTTGTCCTGGATCTCAGGACTGTTTGCGGGGTGGTTCTCCCTCTACAGGGGGTGGGGTGCTGGTGTGGTGGTCGTGTGGCGGGGCGTCCTGTCCACTAGCGCCGGCGGAGGTAGTGGGCAGTTCATCGTCCATGCTAGTGTTAGGGGCCCCTTGTAGTGCCACAGTGTCCCTCCTGGTGTTGACGAGTTCCTCTGAGAAACCTCTGATGAGTGTTGTGATTCCCGTCTCGGTTTCACATACTCTGTTCTTCGCTCTGATCCCCCACCTCTCTGACTGCATTTTTCTGATGAGTCCTGAAAGGAATGAGAGTGGCGTGTATCAGTATACTGATATCTATTAGGCGTTTCTTATATTATCTCTATTTCGGAGATTATATCTATTCTGCGTGGTCTCCATACGCAGAGATTCTCCCCTTTCTTTTTTAGGAGTTTGTTGTTTTTTATCCCAGCGTTTCTTATTGCCCTCAGGAGCTTGCTTGGAAAAATCTTTATTAGATTTGCCCTGAAATTGTGGTTTAGTTGGTCTGGCCCCTAGACTCTCTCGACCAATACTAGAATAGGTCTCTGCGATAATCTTGGACAGCTCGCGTTCCTGATCCTGTTGAGGAACATCACGGAGCTGCATGCGCACCACTAGTGTGACTGCTTCCCGTTTAAGATTGCTTAGCATAATGGAGGATACAGTGGCAAAATGGCCCATTAATTGCATCCCCAAGTCCAGGGCCAGGGCAGCCCCGTATTCATCTTGAATTTGTTTCAACACTTCCGGTAAATTGGCAAGTGTCGGCGTACCGTGTGTGGTGGTATAGAGCGTGGCAAATACCGTGTCCCAGGTATTACAGTTATCTACTGTAGGGCCCATCCCAAATGGCAAGCACATCGTTAGAATTCTATGTTTATCCTGAGGTCCCGTATGGGGGAATACCGTTTCCAGTGCATTTATTTTTTGAGCTAACCAAAATGTTTCTTTTCGTTTGGTGGGTACTTTACCCATTATTGAATGCACAGTTGCAGGGTTAATACCTGGCATCACTGCATGTGGTTGTGCTGGAGCAGCAGGTGCTGGGTCTGTATTCAATGTTTGCATTACAAACTGTACTAATCATCTGTATATTGCTGTCAATTCAGTATATAAGCGACAAACCTCAGCTACTGCTAAATTTGCTACTGCAGGGTGAGGTGTATAGGTGGCAAATAAAGGCCAGATAGGTCCTTCATTACTTAGAGGGCCTAACCTACCTGGTAAAATCGTGTGTGGTGGGGCGTCATCAAGCCAATTATGTTCTTGATAAGATAAAGGTATTTCTAAATATGCATATGCTCTGTTTTTAACAAGTACATTTGCAAGTGTATAGTGATGAAATGTGTTTGTGTTCCCATCAACTGCTGGAAATGTGACCCATGAATAAAATAGTTCTGTTCTATAAGCTGCATCTGCGTCAACAACAAATGTGACTGGACCCCCTGGGCCGTTAGGCCATTTACCAATAAATGTGCAGTCAGGGGTTGTCTCATATTTACTGCAATTGCTACCTGTTGTGGATTCGCAATAGTAGTTGATAAATTTGTTCAGAGAAGGCACGCCAAATGGGGATTATCCTTTTAGAGTTCAGGTTTGAACACCCTCCGTCATCAGACAGGATAACCTACTTAGCCAAGGAGGAAATCCTCAATACCATGGACGTCTCCGTAGATAAAGTACTGAGGTGTCTTAGTATATAGTGAAACAGAGATACTCAGTAGGACCCTGTCTCAGAGCTGTCCGCCATAACCCGAGTTATGGCTTCAGCAGCAGTCATTCATCTCCGCTACTGGCTAAACTGTCCCTCTAAAGCACTAGCCTACGTCGGTGGCAGATATGGTGTCAAGCTTGCTAGTGGGTGTGTGTGATGTGTGCAACAGTAAATGTCAGTCATCTTACCTTCACTTCTTCCCTCATTCACCAGGTTCTCTGAATACACTGAAAAAAACAATAAAGACACACTATTACTTCACTTTGGCACATGCCCATCATCACAGCCTTTAGCGCTTGTGGCGCCCAGTGCGACAAGCTTTTTTGCCGCTTCTCTTCCCATGACCTACTCCTTGGATTCCCTCACTACCACCCAGCAAAGTTGCCCTTCATCTCTCCATAGCCCCCTGGCACAACTATTTCATTTGTTTTAAAGCACAAGTAACGACTGGCTTTACTAATCCACTAAGCAATTCACATAAAATACAGATCTGTTCTTTGCAGCAGGCATATAAACCTTCTGCGCTACTTTATGGCATCAAAATTGCCACTAGACAAAAGTCCGATCTCTTTCTCCAGCAGGAAGATAATCACAAGAGTTATTTTCATTGCTACCTAAAAGCTATATATACATCTATATCTATATATCTATATATCTTTATATATATAAAACCTATACACATATATATAGGGAGAGATTGTCTCTCCACAGGTATATGTAAAGAGAAAACTTTTATATTTGTATGTGGTTTCCCCGGGCGCCGATCGCCCCCAGTGTTTGTAGCCCCCCAGGGAAACCACACATCTGTAAAAAACAACAAACATCCAAAAACAAAATCTACACCCCCAGTGTTGTCAGCCATGCTCACGGGCGACTCCTTGTCAATTTTTTTTATTTTTATTTATATTTATTTTTTAACCCCTGGGAGGGAGGGGGAAATCACTCGGGGGGTCAGGGGGTGTGATCACGCCCCCACCCCTGGGTAAACCAACCTTAAAAATAAATAAATCCCCCCCTGGGGGGGGCATTCATATGAGGGCTGCCTTCCCCCAGATGGCATCCCGGTATCTAGCGGGGTTTCCCGGTCATGGATCGCAGCACGGCCACGATCCATGCCCAGAAAACTCTTTTAGGAAGGCCTTGTTTGAAAGGGGAGAATCTTCCTGAAAGGTGGGGAGGCCCTTTCGGGCCCGTTTTCCCCACCAGAGCAGAAAGCGGCCTTACCTTTGCTTCCTGCTCTGGTAGGGAAAAAACTGTGACGTCAGACGTCACAGATGGGCGGGTGGGGGTGCAAGGGGAGACATCAAAGCTCTTCGGTGTCTCCAGAGGGGTTTTTGAATAAAAAAAAAATCCCTCCCTTGTGTCAGTCAATGGTCGTGGCCCACACCAGGGAGGGTGTGCGTGTGTCAGCCCCTTGGCTGGTACATGCCATGCACTGATGGGGTTAACGTGCTGTGGTGTAGCATGTAAACAATAAAGCAGTCATGTTCCGTTGAGACTGAGGCCCTCATTACGAGTCTGGCGGTCGTAGGGCCGCCAGTCTCACGGTGGTGGCGGTCTGGCCTCCACATTATGACTGTGGCGAATGCGCCACGGTCCGACTGCCGGCACCACCACTCTTTCACCATTCAACGGCCTGGCGGTGCCGGCGGTCTTAATCCACCAGGGCAGCACTGCACACTGCACTGCCCTGGGGATTACGAGTCCCCTCTCTGCCGGCCAGGCTGGCAGAGACAGAGTGCCAGGGGCATGGGCAGTAAAGGGGCCCCAATGGACAGTCCTGCTGCACTTTTCGCTGTCTGCTTAGCAGACAGTAAAATGTGTGATGGGTACTGCTGCACCCGGTGCAATGCAACGTTACCACCGGCTCAATTACGTCAATGTTGTGGACTGTTTCCCGCTGGCCCAAACTCATCATCAGGGCCTGAGTGTCAGTGTACAAGTATGTGCTGGCAAGTGAGCGATGATGTGATGTGATGGGGACTACTGTACTAAATCATAAGACACAGAACTTCAAATCAGAGGAATAAATGACTGCTCAAAGAAAGGCCTGACCACAAATGACCCACAATATGATTTGCCATCTTTACTGCCAACCAGTCATTCTGCATTGTCTTATGGTGAGAATATGATTCAAGGCAATTCTACAAAGTCGTGCAGAGTAGAAATCAATCAATCAATTTTTTTTTAGAGCTCAAATACTCACCCGTGAGGGTCTCAAGGCGCTGAGGGGAGGGCAGACAGAGCTTCATCCGAAGAGCCACGTCTTGAGGTTCTTCCTGAAGATGGTGAGCGATGAACTTTGTCTGAGGTGCAAGGTTAGGTTTGAAGGAGATGCAGTGATTTAGGTAGGCTGGTCCCATGTTGTGAATGGCTTTGTAGGTGTGGGTGAGTAGCTTGAAGATGATGAGTTTCTCCACCAGGAGGCAGTGGAGGGTCCTCAGGTGCTGGGAGATATGTTCCTGGTGGGGGAGGTTCAGGACAAGTCTGGCGGTGGCGTTTTGGATGAGTTGCAGCTTACTGATGTAATCCAGCATAGAGTGCTTTGCCGTAGTCAAGCTTGCTCGTGACTAATGCATGGGTGACTATCCTGCAGCAGTCTACTGGGATCCATTTGAAAATCTTTCGAAGTTGGTGGAGGGTGTGCCAACAGGAGGAGGTGATCGTGCTTACCAGTTCGGTCACTGATAGGGAGGAGTCAAGGATGATTCCAAGGTTGCGGGCGTGGACAGTCGGAGAAGGTGGGGTGCCACCAGGAGTCGTCCCAGGCTGAGGTGGAGTTTCCAAAGATGATGAGCTCGGTCTTATCTGAGTTGAGCTTGAGGCAGCTCTCTCTCATCTAGGCGGCGACCGCTTCCATTTCAGTGTGGAAGTTCCTCTTGGCCACACCCGGGTCTTCAGTGAGGGATATGATGAGCTGTGTCATCAGCATAAGACACGATGTTCAAACCGTGGTCTCTGACAATGGCTCCAAGTGGGGCCATGTATATGTTGGAGTGTTGGGTTGTGGAGGATCCGTGAGGAATTCTGCAGCTGACTTCTGTAGGTTTGGATGTGTAGGGTGGGAGCCTGACTCTCTGTGTTCTTCCAGAAGGAGTGGATCCACTGCAGGGCTTTTCCGTGGATTCCTGCGTCACGGAGTCTGGTGCATAAGGTGCTGTGGGAGACCATGTCGAAGGCTGCTGATAGGTCGAGTAGTATGAGTGCTGTGGTGTTACTGCGGTCTAGGAGTGAGTGGATTTCATTGGTGGCTGCAAGAAGAGCTGTCTCCGTGCTGCAGTTGCTGCAGAACCTGGACTGGGAGGTGTCCAGTGAGTTGTTGTCCTTGATGAATTGCCACAGCTGTGAGTTGATGGCCTTTTCCAGTACTTTGGCCGGGTATGGTAGCAGCGAGATGGGTCAGAAATTATTTAGCTCAGATGGGTCGGCCGGGGGTTTGTTCTGGAGGGGGCGTACCTTGGCGTGTTTTCAGTCTTCGGGGAAGGTGGCTGTGTTGATGGAGTAGTTCATTATGTTGCGAAGCTCAAGGGCAGTGGATGTGCTGGCTCTGATGTAGATGTGGCAGGGGTCTCTGGGAGCTTCGAAGTGAGTGCATTTCATGATGCTTTCCGTTTCCTCGGTGGTGATGGCGGACCAGCTGTGGATGGTTTGGGGGGGTTCTGGGGAAGGGGGGTGGTCGGTCATAGGTTCTGATGCTGGGCTGGTTCTCCGGGATGACGCTGTTTTAAGTGTCCTTGATCTTGCTGTAGAAGAAAGTGCAAGTCTGTTGCAAGGTCTTGTGATGGGGGGATGCTGGTGGCTTTGGAGGAAGGATTGGTGAATTAGTTGAAAACCATGAAAAGGCCATTTTTGTTGTGTGTGGAGGAGTTGATTCGTTCCCAGTATGCGTTTGTTTTCTGCGCTCTTTATGCGTCAGTGGTGGATGGTGGTGGCGGCGGCTCTGAAGGAGACGAGGTCTTTGCTGGCTTGGCTGTTACTCCATTTCTTCTCTAGCACCTGCAGGTGCGCTTGGATTCTTGGAGTTCAGTGGTGAACCACTTGGCTCTCTTTGGGATGCGCCTGGCCGAAGTTGAACGGAGGGGGGCTAGGATGTCGGCGCATTCGGTGTTTCAGGCGGTAAGGTTGTGTGCTGCAGTGTTTTGCCATCGTTGGAGGGAGGTGGGGGTGATATGGAGAGTGTCGTGATGAGTTACTCGTCGGTGACTTCATTCAATTTCCTGTGGGGAGCCCTGGGGCCACGGATGCGGCTGCTGGGTGCAGAGATGGTGAAGTGTAGGCAGTGGTGGTATGTCCAGTCCGGGATGGAGATGGTCTTGATGGTGATCCTGTTGCTTGAGGTGAAGATGGGGTCCAGTGTGTGTCCTGCAACATGCGTGGGAGCGGTGATCAGTTGTCTGAGGCCGATGGTGGTGAAGTTGTCGAGTACGGAAGTGGTGTCTTGGTCACTGTGGTACTCGAGGTGGAAATTCAGGTCATCAAGGAGGAGGTAGTCGGAGGACGCCAAGGCCTGGGGGGTGACAATGTCTACAATGGCATCCATGAATGCTGGGCAGGGACCAGGTGGTCTGTAGACCAGGGTGCCGCGGTTGGAGGAGTTGTGATCAGCGTGGATTAGGAAGCGGAGGTGTTCCATTGTGGTGCAGTGTTCCTCTGTGTTGACCGTGATGTGTAGTGAGGATTTGTGTACGAAGGCAAGTCCTCTGCCCGGGGAGGGGAGGGAGAGCCGGTCCTTCCTAAGAATGTTGTAACCATCCAGGATAGCAATGGCAATGTCTGGTCCGGAGGTGGGGTTGGTCCAGTTCTTGGTAAGGAAAGCGATGTCTCCTTGGGCAGAGTCGATCAGATCCCAGAGTTCGATGGCATGCTTATGGAGGAAGCGTATATTCAGAAGGAGGCAGTTGATGAGGTTGTGGTGGGTGTTGGTGTTTCTGGGTGTGGGGTGCTCCTATTGCTTGATGTGGTTGAAACTGAAGTTGCAGCTCCGGCAGGAGAAATGTCCATTGGTGTCCTTGGGGGATGTGGTGCAGCCGTCACTAAGATGTTCAGATTTGTGACGGTGGAGGGTCTGGGTGTCATAATGGAGGGTAGCCTCGGGACGGCTCATTGGAGATCCAGGGTTCTTGGCGCGGTCAAAGTGCAGACAGGCGTGCCTTTGGCACGCCTCCTGCATGCGGCCGCCATTAAGACGGGGAGGGAGGCAGGGGATCAGTCAGCTGTGAGGTGGGAAAGGCGCTTCGTGGGGGAAGATGGGTGGGCTGCTGGGGCAAAGGAGAAAAGAGAAAAGGAGTAAAAAGGAGAGAGTGAGGGAGCGGAGATACTTACTTGTAGATGGCCACTGGGCCGCCAGGGATGAGGCGCATGCATGAGCCTGCAGGAGGAGGAGGGCCTTGGAACTGAGTCAGCAGACTCTCAGTTCGATCCTGGAGGCAGAGGAGCAGCAGCAGCGGCAGAAAGAGTCCAGAAGGAAATGTTGCCAGCTGGGCTTATGCGTAAAATCAAATTACTAAAGCGTATATTGAAATGAAGGACTCGATGAGGAACCATGCAAGTAGAATGTCAAAATTAGTTCATGGCAGACATGGCTTAGAATATACTTTGTAATATTTTTGTTGGCTTTAAATAAACACATACAATTACGAATGTAAACAATTAAAACTGTTGAAAATGGTGAAACAAAAATACCAAACGTTTAAACATTTTTTAAGAGCTCAGAGCATAAACTCCCCACCACAACTTCCTTTGCTTTTCCGTTTACTACTCAGCCCCGCAACGCTTTTCCACATTTTTTTCAACTTTAGTTGCCACGGGGCTCAAATTAGTTTTGATTCAGAGGCACATAAGCATAATGAGGAATCAATGGTGCTGATCTACTAAAGAGTTCTTCCAATGCCTTGTATTTTAATTAGTCTTCCTTTTACCTTCTGGTTTTTTTTAGGTCCTGGCGCTTCAATGCATCCCTCACCTTTTAGGTGGCAGTGCCTGAAGTTAATGAACAGCATCACACTTGCTTCCATCAGGACTGCATTACGCTACACTGTACATAGCTGTAATCGAGACGCATAGATTATATTGTATGTAAATCGATGTTTAACAGGAAATGAAAAGTTTTGTCCTAATATTTTTATGCCTATAGAAATCATTGCAGAAATGAATACATTGAATATGCATTTTAAAGGAGTGTACAAACAAAATTCCTTTGTGAATATATATTTCAAAAACAAAGAAGCTGAAGGAAAGGACTGCTTATGCTTTACCAATGTAAACATGAAGATGAGAAACAGTATACAAAGCTGGGGAGAGAAAATATTATTGGTAGTGTCAGCACATCAAAGACCATAAAGGGACAAAAAAAACACACACACATTCAAACATGAAGTATGGTGCCGTACTGCGAGGAGAAAGGATTGCGGCTGGGATGAAAGGCAAAATCAAAATCAGATGGGAGGAGGGAGGTGGGGCCATCACATGCTTTAACAGGAGGAAGCATGACGTAGTGTGATTGTCAACACAAATGTTCTCTTTTTGAAAGCTCCCTGGGTGGGAACTTAGCATGCAAAGGAGGGACATTTAGCACAATGCACCAATAACTGTGAAGCATTTAAGACAATCACAACAAAGAATAAATGGCGACAGTGGGCGTGGTTAAAAGCCCACATTGAATACAACAGATCTTACAGACAGTGCTGCGCGCTGCCATGCACAACATGGGGAAAGAAATGACAAAAACGGTGCATTTTACAACACATTTGTCACTATACATTCAATTGTATTCGTTTTTAAAGCATAGCAAATGATGGCCTTCCAGTGCACCAGGATACAGCAATCTTTATTGTGATTCTTCAATGATTTCATCACCCTCACCCTCTAACAGTGCCTCTCATCTCTCCATAGCCCCTCTCTCACATGTATTTCATTTGTTTTATAGTGCATCCATTAAAGTGTAGGGTGTTGGAGCACTTTACATCACACCCACATAAATAAATGATGAATCATAGATGTGAAAATCAGTATAGAACATATTATGTATGACAAACAATACTAAAAAGGTGTAGAGTTCAAATCATCCATACCGGTAGGTATTTTTTAAGAGTGCTTGGTCTAGGGAAGCATAAGCTCATGATTCAGAACGTAACACAGTGGTTAGGGCGGACTTTACTAATAATTTATTTCTACACTAATCAACCCTTTTCAGCAAAATTACAATAAATCAAATCTGGAAAAAACATACATTTCTAACCTGTACCACGAAGCTGGCATGCAGCTTTGTGACGCCACTTCATAGCTCACTGTGCTAAGTTATAATTGTAACTTATGAACTACACACTGACAAAAGAATCTGTTAAACAAAAGCAGTATTCCACTGAGCATTGCACAAAAAAAAAAAATCTGTTATCTGCACAGTACACGTTCTTTGCAGCAGGCATATTAACCCTCTGGTTACCTTGGTTGAGTCAAAACTGCCACTCTCTCTCTCCAGCAGATACATTAATCACCAGAGCTATGTTGCCACTTTTATTGTAGCCTGAAAACAGTTGAAAATACAAGGAACTCTGCTGCAGTTCTGCAGAAACGGGCCGGCTCCCAGCCTCCCAGAGAAATATCTGATGCCCGGTACATCCAATTGGGCCTCAACTGCAAAATTCACATAGGTTCAGCACTTTCATGTCAGAAGAGGGGGCCACCTTCAGACTAGCAGGCTGGGGGTAAAGATACAGACACGTGAAGGGTGGGAGGGTTGGGGCATCGTTTAATATGGACGCAGAGCAGGATATGGCTTAGGGTCAGGCTTGCTGGTACCTGGGTTTGCATGCCTATAGAGGCATGTTTGTTGTCTACGTATTGTTGTAGCCTCGCCAGAACTAAATGAGAGCTCTGGTGCAGGTAGCATGCATGCCGCGATTTTCTTTTTTTCCTTTGTCAGAAATTCATGATTGGTTCAGATACATACAATCATCACCTTTCACAAAGACCTCTTTGATCTTTAGTGGTAGGTAACAAACTTGACAACATGTGTACAAGCTACCCCTTTGACCCTTTACCTGTTAAGGAAAAAGGTCACATTCATCAAAACAATACATTAGGTTCCATCACTTTACATTTACTATACCTGTCTTCATCTGTATTCTCATCTCCCCAATTGCCTTCCCAGTCCCACAGTGAAGAGAAAAAAAAAAAGAGAGCCAACAGGTTAGTGGTCCCTCCAGGGCACCTCCGCCCCATGTAAGGGTGCAGGGGGCGCTCTACGGGACTTCAGGCGTAGTTGATGCTGTCATCGTCTGATCCATCCAGTGCCACGCAGTTATGCAGGAGGCTGTGGATCATCTTCCGACAGACCAGGGTCGATGTCTCCTGCCATACCACCAAGCAGTTTCTGGAAAGCAACAGTACATCTTTAAAACAGCACAGGAGACTCCAGCAGTCTTGAAGGTCTCAGAATGTGTGCGTCCCTGGGAACAGACCATACATCACTGAGTCTGTGGTGATGCATGATGCTGGTATCAAGGCTCCAAGCTCCGTGATGAGGGCCTTTTGCAGCTCCTGGGTGTAGGCGCATTCCCAGAAGAGATGGTAGGACATCTCATCTGCGGTGCATCCTCTTGGGCAGGACTTGTATCGGTTGAGCCCTCTGGTGTTCATGAAGGATCTCATTGGCAGACCTACTTGGATGACCATCCAGGTGATGTCTTTGTGATGGTTGGTCAGGTTTTTCAAGGCAATATTCTCCCACACATGGTCCGCTGTGGGGAGGGCGCCGATCAGTTCTCTGATGTCCTTTGCACGGATCTGACATTAGATGACCTTCAGAGTCACTGGTTTGGGGCGGCAGCCAAACTCCTTGACAAACTTTTCAACTTCCTTGTAGGGAAGAGTGCTTGCCCACTCAAATCGCATCCACGTTGGCAACAGGAAGAAGCGTGCCATCAGAAAGCATACATGGCTCTCCTCTTAGGTCCTCAGGGTGTTCCTCATGCAGTACCACACAATCATTTCCCTCAGGATGGTGGCGATGTCTGGCACTCCTTTGCCTCCCTTGTCATGGGTCATGTACATCACCTTCCCCTTCACGGTGTCCATCTTCTTCAAGAAGATCATTCTCATTATGGCCTTGGCTGTTTGATCCAGCACACTGGAGTACTGGCAGGGTCTTGTTCCGCAGGGGCAAGGGCTTCCCTTTGACTGTCAGCTTCCGGAGGCTCCAGAGTCCAAGCTTCTGTTTTGTCTCCGCCAGGCCCTCCTCTCATGTCTTCTCTGCTGCATCTTTTCTGCCGAACCAGACACCAAGGATCCTCAGGAAATTCTGCTTGATGGGGAATGGCAGTGGTTCTCAGATGAGGGTCCAGTGGCAGAAGAGTAGGGTTTCTGACAACTTGGCATTGTTGACCTTCGATCCGGACGCCTTTCCAAACTAACGCAAGTCCTCTCCAGTTCCTTTCTCTGAGTGCCTCTCTGCACAGAATACCAAGAGGTCATCCATGTACATTTCATTTTGCCCTTCCTGTTGCTTCCCAGCACTGTCACTCCTCTGATGTTCCTGTTCTGTCTGATAAGATCAGTGAGGGTCTCTATAACACAAATGAACAGAAGTAGTGAGAGTGGACACCCCTGCCTAGCACTTGACAGGACAGGGAAAGGGTCAGTTTTCCATCCGTTAACCAAAGCTGTGCTAGGTCTGAAAACCAGTAAAATCCAAGACACAGAAAGGCCTATAGGGAATTTTGTGTTGAAAAACCTATGCAACTTTCACTGGGTATAGTGACTCAGCTGACTAATGCATCTATTCTAATAGCATTTAAACTCAGTGTCCCAGGTTTGACACCCTCCTAGAGGGTCCACTAACTCTTACATCCTTCTGAGGTCAATAGAAAGCACCAGTTAGTTGGGTAGCTTCAACAGTCGTTTCTCAGTGCCTAGATGCTCTAAGGGCAGAACAAACACTTTACAGATACCTATGTCAAGGAATCATGGTTGGTCCATTCACTAAACTATTTATTAACTTCATTGACAGGTACAAAGAGTGGTCATTCACAAAACAGGAAGGGATGAACAACTGGGTATCTGCTATAGACCAAAAATGTTTGATTTGCATGCCAAATTTCATTTAAAAATTCAAGCTAACCAGTAGGAACCTACCCCACGCCTTCCATATGGAACCACGAGTAACAAACCAGGCTTTGTAAGTGACAAGGAAAAGTCTGATTGCATGTGGTGAGGTGCTCACTGATTGAAAATGCAAACAGGAACAAGCATTAGCAAAGCCCGTAAGTTTCACCTACGCAAGAGCTATTGGTCATGTTGCATAGTGGAGTGGGGAAGAGTGGAGTAGAGGGGAACGACGTAGAGTAAAGTGGAATATGGTGGCATAGAGTGGAGTGATGTAGAGTTAAGAAGAGGGCTGTGTGATAAAATGATAATATCACTATGAAAATGTATATTGGATTGTGTAGTGTTTCTTTGTATTTCATTGCATGTTGACGTAGCTATGGTAATGTTCCTTACTTCAGAGAGTTCTCTTTAGAATCTCAAGGAGAGAGCAGTCACATGGAGATGTACTGTGTCCATGGCTGGAGTTTCTTTCTGCAATAAATTTTACTTGGATATCTACAGCATCGGCATGTTATTTAAAGTCCCAGGCTTCACATTGGCGATGAGTGGTGCTTCAGCCCATGCCTGTATAAAGAAACTTCAACACGTTGACTGGGAGCAGCTATTTTCTATCAATGTATTAGCTGAGTAAGCTATGTCTGTTAGTCCCTTTTACTATTTTCTCATAATAAGACTATTTCTACAGTTCCAGCATTTTTAAAAAAAATTATGGTACTTCTTCTGACCAACCTTTGCGTCTCCATTGTTCCATGTCTATTTAGGTAATTGCCTATTTCTAAGGATACAGAGCTATGCGTTACCAGTGTTAACCTTCAAGTTTCCTTCCAGTTTGGTCTATGGATATAAGGCTTTTCTATATATATTATTTGTATGTTTAACAAGATTGGCATCAATGTATTATATCGCCTCACTTTCGACTTTCAGCTCGCGCTTCACTCGCTCATCGTTCTTGTGGCTGCACACGCTTCGCCCTGAAGTCAGTGACTGCAGCTACCTTACATGTGCTGGGCTCGCAATTGGAATTACAAATCAGGGACAGGCAAAGATGCATTGCGCTACACCTATGCTAAAACTGTTGAGTAGCAGCGCGCTACTACCTTTAAGTACAAAATTCAACTACATAATAGTTACTCACCTCACTTCTCACCTTGGATCAAACAGCATTTCTACAGTTGGGATACATTAGAATCAAACACTGAAAGAGGATTATATAGTATCATCATCAAAATAAAAAAGGACTACAACACTCTTGGAGGATAGGAATAGAAGGAGGGCATTTCTAATGCTGTTCTTCGTTTTGACTGAACATTAGGAATAAACATTGTAAGAGCACTAAAATAAAAGGACTATATAATAATAAGTCAAGAAAAGAAGAAAGATCTCAATATTACCTTTTTTGGCATAAGAAGAGCAGAAATCTTAACATATTAGGATTTTTCTTTCTCTTCTTTTTTCTCTTTTCCCTTCATGTTCTTTCTTTTGCCAACAAGGTTTTACTTCCACAGGGGGATGTTCAGATACAAATATAGTGTATCGGTGTTTACATTCTCACATTAGCGCAGTTTTCTACAAAATGCAACATGACTCGGGCCCCATTTTACCTTTCCACACCTGGAGAACCACTATTAATTTCTCAAAATGGAAAAAAGTGTTTATTAATTACTTAAAAGGAAGTGGTCCTTGTAGGAAGCTGGCTCTGTATATACTATATCAAAGTGAGATAGAGTGTGCACAGAGTCCAGGGGTTCCCCAGAGGCTTAACAGAGGCTGAAGTAGATAATACTAAAACTCTCTTTTGTGGTAGTGTGGTCGAGCAGTTAGGCTTATCAGAGGGTAGTGCAAAGCATTTGTTGTACACAGACAATGACTTAATTCCAGACCAATGCTATATCAAAAATATATTTTCTTAGTTTATTTTTGAACCACAAAATTCAAGTTGCAGGTAAGTACTTCAATAGATTCATATTTCACACATGGATCAACAGTACTTTGTTTGAAATTGATAAGTTATACAGTTTTTGAATTATTGGCAATAATCTGTTTTAAAAATGGACACTGCAATTTTCAGAAACAGTTCCTGGGGTGAAGAAATGTTAGATCGTTTTACAGGTAAGTACAACACTTACAGTTTCAGGAAGTCCACCGGTTGGGGTTCAAGTTAATCCCAAACACTTACCACTAGCAACATGGGGCGGGCCGGGCGGGCCGGGTGCAGAAGTCAAAGATGAGCAATTTTAACGTGGGCTTCTATGGAGATGGGGTACTCGGAATACGGTCTGCCTGCAGGTAAGTACCCGCGACTCGGAGGGCAGACCAGGTGGGATTAGAAGAGAACTGAAAGGGCCACAAGTAGGCACCAAACACACCCTTAGCGGCACAGGGGTGGCCGGGTGCAGGGTGCAAACAGGACATCGTGTTTTCAATGCTGGTCTATGAGGAGATCCTGGGGGCAACTCAGAGGCTGCAGGCAAGGTCTAGGGGGGTGTCTCAGGCACACCACCGGTCAGTCAGGGAGGAGGGCCACCTGCTGAACGTAGAGGCACAAGGGGGTTGGTTTCTCCAAGGCCTGGGGGCTGCGGGTGCAGTGTGTCTTTAGGCGTTGGATATCTTTGTCTGGAGCTTTGAAGACAGGAGGTTCCTCGAGATTCCCTTTGCAGGTGTCGTCATGGGTAGGCACTTGCTTGCCAACGCCTGGGGACATTCTCTTGCTGGGTGGACCACCTGGACACAGGCCGTGGGGCGTCAGGTGCACAGACGTCAAGACTCAGGCATCCGGAGTGAGATGGGAGTCCTTGGTTGTAGGTTTTTATTAGACAGAGTTGCTGTCCTCTGGAGTTCTTTTTGGTGCAGGGCAGTCCTCTGGAGTTGGGCAGAGGTTGCTGGTCCTGCTGGACACGTCGCTGGTCTTTGCAGGTTCTTTGAAGCAGGAGACAGGCCGGTAGAGCTGGGGCCAAAGCGGTTGTCGTCTTCCTTCTTCTCTGCTGGGGGTTTCAGCTTATCAGTCCTTCTTCTTCTTGTAGGTCACCAGGAATCCGGTGAGCTAGGTTCAGGGAAGCCCTTAAATACAAGGTTTAGGGGCATTACGGGGTCAGAGGGCAGTAACCAATGGCCACAGTCCCCGAGGGTGGCTACACCCTCCTTGTGTCCACACTCCCTTTGGGGAGAGGGGCACATTCCTATCCCTATTGGTCCCTGTCCTCCAAACCAAGATGAAGGATTCTGCAGGGAGGGAGGTCACGTCAGCTCTGGACACCTTAGCGGTGGTCCCAGCTGAAGTGGTCACTCCTCCTTGTTTTTCTTAAGTTTCCTGCCAAACTGGCCGCCAGAAGTGAGGCTTTGTCCGGGGGCGGGCATATCCACTTTCTGGAGTGCCCTGTGGCACTGTAACATGAGGCCTGAGCATTTGAGGCTCACTGCCAGGTGTTACAGTTCCTGCAGGGGGGAGGTGTGAAGCACCCCCACCAAGAGCAGGCTTTGTTTCTGGCCTCAGAGAGCACAATGGTCCTCACCCCATGGGGTCAGAAACTCGTCTGCTAGTGGCAGGCTGGCACAGACCAGTCAGTCCTACACTAGAGGATTGGGTAAAATAAAGGCGGCGTTTCTAAAATGCCCTGTGTGTGCATTTTTTTTAATACCTCCCACACTGGCATCAGTGGGGGTTTATTGTGATGAGAAGTTTGATACCAAACTTCCCAGTATTCAGTGAAGCCATTATGGAACTGTGGAGTTGGTAAAGAAACTCCCACACCATATACTTAATATGGCCACACTGCACTTAAAATGTCCAAGAATGGTCTTAGACACTGTAGGGGCATATTGCTCATGCAGCTATGCCCTCACCTCTGGTATAGTGCACCCTGCCTTAGAGCAGTAACGCCTCCAGGCAGTGTTTTGTGGGAATGGCACCCTGAGGGGGATGCCATGTCGACTTTGCATTTTTCTCCCCACCAACACATACAATCTGCAATGGCAGTGTGCATGTGTTTGGTGAGGGTTCCCTTAGGGTGGCATAACACATGCTGCAGCCCTTAGAGACCCTCCCTGGTCACAGGGCCCTTCGTATCACTGGTACCTTTTACAAGGGACTTATCTGTGTGTCAGAGGTGTGCCAACTGTGGAAACAGTGGTACATTTTTAGGGAAAGAACACTGGTGCTGGGGCCTGGTTAGCAGGATCCCAGCACATTCTCAGTCAAGTCAGCATCAATATCAGGCAAAAACGTTGGGGGGGGGGGGGGGTAACTGCAACAAATGCCAGTTTCCTACAGCCCTAATTTATCTGCGGAATAAAATATCTATGTTAGTTCATTGCTCAGGTGGGAAGGACAAGAAGTCTTCCCGATATTGAATAAGGAAATGGTGACACACTGAATGAATTTGAGATTGCCTTGAAAAAAACTTGACTTACATTATTGACAATAAATAGCCATAATTTTACAAAGATATTATTTTGGTAAAAGAAAACAAAATGAGGATGAATCTGCTGAGGATTTTGTGACAGCATTAAGAAAACTATTGGGGCAATGTAATTTTGGGGAAAACACAGAAAAACAGAAACATGATCAGTTTATGCTAGAGTGTAGGAATGACAAAGTAAGAGAAGAGTTGTGGGTAAAAAATGATCGTAGTCTTCAAAAAGTCATAATGATTGCAAAACAAGTAGAGCATTCCATGCAATGTAACAAGATTTACAAAAGTCTAAAAAAGAATGTAATAGTGTAACAAAGAATGAGAATACTGGTGTACAAACGGTCTATACTAGTAAGAGAAAATAGCAAGCTAATGTTAAATCAAGATTATTGGGTTTTAGGTGTGAGAACTCTAATCACATTGCAAATTACAAAGAATGTATGTGATTGATTTATAGGATTTGTCGAAAAAAGGACATCTGGCCAAATGTTGCATGTGATCTATTTTGGGGAGAGAGAAAGTAAGTGAAGTGGGTATAGATAAAAATGATATTGTTTTGCAAATTGCTGATGTTAATAATAATATAGCAAATGTGGGTAATACACATCCGTCGGATGTTGTTAAAGGTAAATGGAAAACATGTAGTCATGATGATGGACTCTAGTGCAAACTTTTCACTGATATCGGATAAGGAGTTTCTGAACTATTTTAAAGAAAAAGTGACTCTTAATGCTCCTGATGTTACTCCATACAGCTATGGGAGTAAACCAATAGAATTGATTGGTTACTTTGAGGCCGACTTTGACTTCCAAGGTAACTGTGCGAAAGGGAAGGTGTATGTGCCAGTTAAGGGTGATTCTATTTTGAGTTGGCCATATGAGAAATTATTGGGACTATTTTTAGATCCCACCATGAACCCTCCTGGCCTGTCAGAAAAACAGACATATTAGCTGAAGAGTTACAAAATGAATTTCCGGTTGTTATCTCCGGTGAAGTGGGATGTGTGAGAAGGTATGTTCACCACATAGGAGTCAAAAAGGGAGCTATTCCAAAAGTGCGTAAGGTTCGTAACATTCCATTGAGCTTGCATGGGGCAGTAAAAAAGCAGTCAATAGATTGAAGGATGAGGGCATCCTTGACGCAGTAGAGGATTTGGAATGCGTGGCTACCATTGTGATAGCTTCAAAAACATTGGGCAAGATTCACCTTTGTGTTGACCTTTGTCATCTTAATTCTGCTATGCGGAACTCTGAGAAGTGCCTAAAAGACTCTGCCGTACTACGCAGAGTTCCACGAGCGGCAGAGTTTGGCTAATGTGAGCTTTTTGCACTGATTTTCAGTGCTGGAGTTTCTCCTGCGTTGTAAAAAATGCGAACGGCATCACACAAAGCGCCAGAGGGCAATAACTTATTTTTGTCTCTCGAGCAGCAGCTTTCACATCGCGAGCGTTCGCAGCCTACTACTTTTGTTCGGAAATCTCTCTCACCAATATAGTGACTTCTCTCATTGGTGAGCCCAAACAAGAGAAAATACTCCGCTCCGCATCACTTTGCTAAGTTTTCCGAACTCTGCACGGAGTGGGGAAAACTCCATAAACTCCACCAGGGGAGCGGAATTCTTCACTCACCCCTAAATAAATTTCCCTTACCTAATGCAACTGAAGTGGTAACGTTGATAGGCAGTGCCAAATATTTCACAACTTTTGATTTGATGTCTGCCTATCATCAGGTCAAGTTAAATGAAGACTGAATTTTTTTTTTACAACGTTCGTTAATCCTTTGGCATATTTCATTTTGACAGAATGCCGTTTGGTCTATGCTCAGCAGCGTCAGTTTTTTTTTTAGACTTATGACTAATTTCTTCAAAGGTATTGTCGGTGTCAGGTTTTTTCACAATGATCTGATAATATTAAATGATCATTTGATTTAATACATCAAGAAGCGCTTCACCTATTTAATGAGAGAGGAATGACTCTTAAAATCAGTAAGTGTAATTTCGCCCAATCCCAAATAACAAATCTGGAATATGTTATCGCGGGAGAAGGTGTAAAGTCTAAAACTGAATTTTTTGAGACCATACCTAAATTATCACAACCAAGTAAGGAGGAATTTCAGACATTCTTAGGAATGGCAAAGTACTATTCTAGGTTTGTTGCAAATTTTGCAAATTGTACAGTTGCCATAAGGAAATTTCTTGAAAAAGTTGTTCCATTTTTTTGGACGGATGAGTGCCAAAATGAGTTTGATGACATTTAACCTGCGTTGGCGTCAGTTCAGCTTTTAAAAAGTTTTGTTCCTGGATTGCCTAGTTTATTATTTACGAGTGCGTGTGAAAAGGGACTGGGAGCTGTGCTCAAACAAGGCAAGGTAATGAAGAGGTTACAATAGCATTTGCATCAAGATCGTTGGAAGGGGCAGAGGTAAGATTTTCAACAATTTTAAGAGACGTCTTGGCAGTGAGTTGGGCATTTAAAAAAAAGGGCAAATCCTTTGGGTATGAAGGTTGTTGTGTGCACATATCATAAGCCCTTGCTAGAGGTTCCTCCAGTGGTGGAAGATACAGATCTTCTCAGTTGCGAGGGCCGTATGTAGTAAGCGACGTTGCGGCCGGGTAAGCTCAGGGGTATCTCTCAAGTTGTGCAAGAGTATGGGGGAAGAGGAGAGCGGGGTCCAGAGGTCCATGGAAGCCTTAAAGGTGGAGCCTTCACCCTCCCAGAAGTGCCGGATCGACGGGCAGTCACACAGTACGTGAATCAAATCATATCGGGTCTCCGGACAGCGCCAGCAGTCGGCGTGGGGTAACAGACCCATTCTGTGCAATTTCGCAGGGCTCTGGTACCAATCGTGAATCACTTTAAAAGGCAAAACTTCAGGTGTGATTCTCTGACACCTCTGTCCAGGGCCTCTAACACATCTATCCAGTCCTCTGTCTCGAACTTCGGCTGGAGACGTATCTGCCATATAGAGCATAGATGGTCTAGAAGGGGCTGTGAATAAAGGTGATGTGTGAGAACCCCATAAAGTCCCGCCATCATGCCCTTGAAGCTGCCCCAAGACTTAAGGTAAGACAGTACAGGGGAGGCCTGTAGGGCCCAGCCCCCATGCTAGGTTGGAGACAGTGTCTGAGTTGCAGGTAACGCCACTCATGATGGGGGTGGGGGCCATACTACTTTCTCAGGCTAGCAAATGGTTTAATTTCACCATTCTTTATGATCAGATCCAAACATTCAATGCTGGCTGAGCTCCAGTGCTCCCAATGAAGGGTGGTCCTTCCTATACATAGGCCATTATTGCCCCAAATACGGGCCCACAAGTGGAGAGGATGGGTGGCTAGGAGGCGATGTGCCCTATGCCAGACCGCATGCATCACCCTGAGCATCGGGTTGTCGGGACCTGACTGAGGGGGGCCTGTTTTGTACAAGATGCTAAGTCCACCTAGGCTAGACAACAACATACGTTCCATAATGACCCAGTGCGGTGGATCCGTTACTTCGGGTAGTATACGGTAACCAAGAAAGATGTAGGGCTACGATATAGTGTTCTATCGACAGAAGTCCCATGCCTCCATCGAGAGGTGTGCCATTAGTTTGGCTGACGATAAGTGGGGATGGGAGTAGCCCCACACGAAAGCTCTGATTGTCTTGTTGATCAGTCTGAGGGATAAAAGAGGCACTTGTATGAGTAGCATACCTAGCACAAAGGTAAAGTACGGCAGTGTAACCATCCTCACTGCCTGTACCCTTCCCAAAATGGAAAGGCCCATATGTGACCATTTTTCGAAATCCGTAGTCATACGGGTGATGAGTGGGTCTAGGTTGTCTGCTTCTATGTGCTCCAATCCTCGATTAACAAGGATTCCCAGGTATTTGAGGTGGAGTGCTGTCCGCTGGAAGGGGAAGTCATGGATTGCTGCCCGCGTTGTGGTATTGGAGAGGGGCAACGATTCTCTCTTCTCCCAGTCTGTCAGGGAGACCAGATCCTCGGGGCCTGCGCACGTTTCCAACATGTCCACCACTAGACAGCTCCAAAGCTCCGATAGATATATCACAGAGCCTGAGAGAGTCAAAGTGGAGGAAAAGGGGGTTAGGTTGGGAACAGCTGGGAAGGAGACCTGTAGGAAGCAAGAGGTTAAACAACACAATGTCAAGGTATAATCACAACGACTTCCAATAGACTATGGTTCTAAGAGTTTTTATACTGTAATCATGGATAGCCTAAGAAATTACTATAACTAGACCTCAAGAAATCTAGGTACCTGGAAAAAACAAGAATTGGTTAATATAATGTTTCATATGAGCTTTTCACGAAATATCACATACTGTCTAGAATACAAGAACCTTCTTCAATAATGTTTCAGAATAAACATTGTATTTGTACATGAGGACAAAGGCTATCTGAACATTCCCTGGAAACAACAGGAACTGTATTAGGAACTTAATATGCACAAAGAATGTCGCACTTTGAATTAAGCGTTTCAAAGAAATCCAAAAGCTCAGGATAAATGTGTGCACCTCAACAAACACGGCACACCAAAGTTTTCAATGTCATGAAATGATTGCGCACACTGCCGATCTAAAAGCCAAGCGTTTTATGCCAGGGTTGAATCGCGCACTCTGCCAATTCGAACAAGAATATGCAAATGCCATGAAATGATTGCGCACACTGCTGCCGATCTGAATGCCAAGGTTTACATGTTAGAAATGAATCTCCGATTTGAACAAGAATATGCAAATGCCATGAAATGATCACGCACACTGTTGCCGATCTGAATGCCAATGTTTACATGTTCGAAATGAATTGCGCCCACTGCCGATTCGAACAAGAATATGCAAATGCAATGTAATGATCGCGCACACTGTTGCCGATCTGAATGCCAAGGTTTGCATGTTAGAAATGAATTGCGCACTCTGCCGATTCGAACAAGAATATGCAAATGCCATGTAATGATCGCGCACACTGTTGCCGATCTGAATGCCAAGGTTTGCATGTTAGAAATGAATCGCGCACTCTGCCGATTCGAACACGAATATGCAAATGCCATGAAATCACACTCACGCACACAGAGAGTTTCACAACTAGGCCCAAAACTCGAATGTCTTTGAGAACGGGAGTCGTGGGCCCAGCCCGACCTCCGCCTTACCGCCCTGCTCAAGGATCACCAATATAATGAAGGCAGGCCTGGAATATAAAGATAGGCCTCCGGAACAGGAGCTCAGGAAGTTGCTGCTGCTCTGCACCGGGACCTCTGAATAGTGAGCACTTGGAGCTGGGCTGGCTCCCTTATATAGAGTCAAGCCCAGCCCACAAACCACACCCAGTCATGCTGCAGGGAAAGCTTCTAGAAGGTCCTAGAAATCGACTACACCCTAACACACTCAGTAAGCCAGCAGCAATACCTTGCAAATGAACATTTATTGCAAACCTCATTAATAGTGCTTTTCAAGGTTAAACTCTGCAATGCAAAAGGTTTACATACTGCATATAAACACAGTGCATGAATTATGCTCTTGCATAAAGACTGGGATTTTGCATTTTTGTCGCCCGTAGAGTGCGCACTGTCCTGATGTTGAGACAGTCACCCGATACCCAGAAAGGGTCGCAAAGCTGTCAATACTCTCCCATAGGCCCGGGAGGGAACGGCCCAGGTCCGCCAGGGTCAGTAGGATATCATCTACATAGAGGTAGAGTTTGGACACCCGCCGCCCCGTACAGGGATTTTGGTTAGTTGATGAGATTGTCGAATCGTGGCCGCTAGCGGTTCCATGGCCGGTAAAAATAGAAATGGCGAAAGGGGCCAACCTTGTCTTGTCCTTCTGCGTACTGTAAAGGGGCCTGATATGAAACCACCCCAGTTGACCTGCGCTGTGGGACAATGGTACAGCAGCCGTACTTTTGCAATGAATTGGTCTCCCAGGCCGATTTTCGGCGAAGTTGCGAATAGGTAGTCCCATTCAATATGGTCAAACGCTTTTTCAGAATTGAGGGACAGTGCCAAGGCTTCATCCTGCATATTCATGGCCTCCCATATGGTGTGTGAAAGGATGCAAAGGTGGTTTCTAGAGGTGCGACCCAGGACGAAACCTACCCGAGTGTGATGTATTAGGGATGGGATAACCTTACGTAGTTGGGCCGCCAGTCTCACCCAGGTTTGGGCAGAACCGCAATCACTGCTCTGTTTGAGATGGAGCCCAGCATTCCTTCCCGGTCAGCTTCACGAAAGGTGTTGTATAGGGAATCTACTTCTTCCTCGCCAGCCCAATTGTAGAATTCCAAAGGGAAGCCATTCTTCCCTGGCGATTTACTAAATGGGATGATAAATATGGCCTGTGCTATTTCGGTCTTGCTTATTTCCCCATCCAATAGGGCCTGAACCTTGTTCGACAGGTGTGGGAGACGGAACCCCTTCCAGGAAGGCCTCCACTTGAGCAGGGCTTGCCGTTGTTTCCAGGGTATACAAACAGAGATAGAATGCCGCAAACATGTTGACAATACCTTTCTGTTGGATCAAAAGCTCTCTGTTGAAGGACCAGATGGCAGGGATGGCCTGTGCGGCTTCCTTCTGGCAAAGCTGGGCTGCTAAGAGCCTGCCAGCTTTTTCTCCCTGTTCAAAATGACGCCCCTGCAGGCATTGCAGTGCATATTCGGCCTGGTACATATACAGTTCGTTAAGGGCCACTCGGGCTCATTCTAGGTGTGTTGGTAGTGAGGGTTGGGCTGTGTATTGTTGGGTGAAATGTGCAATGTTGCCCTCCAGTTCTATCTGGTGAGCTAACCTTTGCTTATTGGCCTGTGCAGCATCTCGCATCATTTGCCCGCAGATCGTTGCCTTAGCGGCCGTCCACAGTACCATCTGGGATGAGGCTGTACCCTTATCTTCTTGCATGTAGGTGGAATCATGGGCCTGTAATTGTGCTCTACCCTGGGGTGTGCGGTAGCGGTGTACGGCTAAGCGCCAGGGTTTATGGCCCAGAGTGACCAGGCCTGTGTCAATAGTCAGCAGGATCGGGGAATGGTCTAAGAGGGCACACTCCAGTATTCAAGAGTCACGAACTTGGGCCACTATGTTTTGTGTCACCAGGAAATAGTCCAATCGCGACTGTGTTCCGTGTACCAGTGATAGGAATGTGTATTCTCTATCTGCCGGGTGTGTAAGCCTCCAGTGGCCCACCAGCCTGTGATATGAGGACATGTCCGTTAATATTGCCCTGTCCTGGTTGTTGCAGACATTTACGGGACCGTTCCTGTCGAACACTGCTTCACGAGCTAAATTGCAGTCACCACCTATGATGTAGCTGGATGCTCTAATCTCAGTGGGTAGATGGTTGATTTGGAGGAAGAACAAGCATTTGGAGCCTATAGGCGCGTGGACAGAACTGATAGCGTGAAATCCCCGACATTCAATTTGGCGAACACGTATCTACATTCTGCATCAGACCAAGTTTTGGTCACTGTGACAGGTAGAGTCTTGCAGAGCAGAATTGCCACTCCGCATTTCCAGGGCGTCCCACCTTCCTCCGTTCGCAGCTTTGGGCAACAACTGAAAAACGTTTTCCCTACTCAGTCCCAGCGTAGTTTGCTGGATTCAGCAACATCAAGATGCATCTCCTGAAGCAGAGCAACGTCAGTCCCTTTTGACTGGAGGTACAAGAGTACTTTCTTCCATTTGCATGGCGGTGGCGAGGGTGTGGGGCAGGCTAGAAGAGGAGGGAAGCCGGAGGGGAGGTGAACTGGTTGGAACAGGGATAGGGTGTCTGTGGAGGAGAGGGAAAAGGGATAGGACTGGCTGCCGGGGAGAGATGCCGGGTGCCCGTCTAAAGTGACTGTAGTAAGTTAGAGTGGGGTAAAGCAGAAGGTTATTTAAAGCAGGTGTCATGGGACGGAGGAAAGGAGAAGGGTAGGTAACGAAACCGAGGGAGGAGAAGAAGGGTTCCAACTGTGGATGGGGGTGTACCCCTTCCCAGGTGGGGCCTGTAGACTGCAGGTCTAAACCTGTGGAGCCAGAGCTGCCGGAGGGCCCAAGCTGGGGTTAGGGCACACGGGGCAAACCAGGACGAGTCAAGCAGCAACCGTGAGGGAGATTTGTGGGGATTGGGGGCCAGAATAATGCGATCGACAAACGCCTGGTGAGATCATGCCTGTTTTCACAGATTCACAGGGAAACTGGGGGCAGGGTTCGACTGGGCCACCGCTACATAGTGTGGATGTGAATCTCCTAAGCGCCCAACAGCGCAGGAGGGGGAGGACACGTAGGCATCTATGTAGACAGTAAGAGCAACCGTGGGAAAGTGGTGGCCAGTGGCATTAGCAATAAACAGCCGTGAACACTTTGGCAACGCACCGCCAGGAACAGGTTGAACAGTAAAACATCATAAAGCATCAATCATAGGTTGCAGGGCATTAGAGGCTTGCATCATACAAATAATGGCATACTGTACAAAAGCAACCACAGCACCGTGCATCTTGTGGAACTCTGCTGCATTGCATATATGGATAGTTCAGGGCACCACTTGGGCGAGAGGTATGAAAGAGAAAGAAGGAGGACAAAAAGAGCCAAACAGTTTTATAACAGTGCAATAGACATCCTGGCTCTTCGTGGCTGTCCTTTGATCTACATTTCTGATCTAACTTCAGTATAACTAGGCTCTAACGCATAAAAGGGTGCAACGGTATATTCAGCTGTTCGTCAGAGCAGAGGTCCATACTTCGTAATACAGTCTCATCCACATGTGCATGTGGGGCCCACACTCCAGTTGGGATGTCAGTTACAAACATGAAGAGATTTCAGAGGGGAACAGGACTTGTCTCTATCCTGTTGCTGCGTATGTTGTGCCACTGCCTGGGGAGTCTCTCCAGGTCCCTTCCCCTCTGGTATGAGTCACCCCTGCAGCAAGTCGGTCTTCCCGGGGTGGTAGGTGAGGGTGGTGCATCCGGGTGGGGGGTGTTGAGGGGGCGTTTGGATGGGAACCGATTGTTCCAAGAGTCAGTTTGGGGGTGTTGTGTCCATTGCCTGGATCGCCAAGCCGTTCAGGAAAAGTTGTAGGTCTTCTGGGTCATAGAAATCCTTTGACTTGCCGTTCTTGGTGATCCACATTCGTGCTGGTTCAAACAGCCCATATTTCATTTCCATTTGGCAAAGTTAAAGGTGAATTGCCAGAAATGCTTTGCAGTGGTCGATGGACTTCTTCGAAAAGTCCGCAGAAATCCGGACCTTGCAAACCTCTGCTCGGGATGGACCATGGGAGCGAGCAGCTGATATGAGTTGATGGGCCTGCCCAAGTCGCAGTAGCCAGACTATGAATCGGCAAGGCCGGGTTGCTCCATCCTGCCGCTACAGTCCCAGGCGATGGGCCATCCGAAATTCCAACGGGGATCAAAGGTGAAGGCCTTTAATTGCAGAGAGGGTAGTCCGGAAAAAGTCTTGGACATCCAACCCTTCCAATTGTTCCGGAAAACTGAAGAAACAGACATTGTATCTGCGGCTCCTGTCCTCTAGGTCGATGACTTTACTACGTAGGTAAAGGAGCTCTTGATCCAGGTCCAGTGTGGTATTAAGGTGGTCCTCCATAACTGTCACATGCAGTTCTAGCCCCATCACCTGGGCCTGAAAGCCCACGATATCTAAACGTATGGATTTGGTCTCAGCTGCCAGTGTACAGATTCCTTCCAGCCTGCGACCTACAGCTGAGATTTCCTGGAGTATACGGTCCATAGCGGTGTCCTGCGCTGGGCTAGCTGAGGTGGCAGGCGGTTCCGTCTGCTAAGGCCCCTTGGCATAGGACATACAGCATGAGTGTTGGAGGGCTTCAGAGAAGAGAAGTTGTCGGGCGGGCTTACTGGTGGATTTACTGGCAGATTTGCCATTGGGCATCTCCAGACCTGGTCTTTGGGCTCAGCTTTGTGATGTCACTTTCGAGGGGCTATGCTCCTGGCAGGTAAGCGGGCTAAGGTACAGCAGGGTGGGGGTGGACCCATAATTCCCAGCCTCCACAAAAGTCTGTTTAGTGGGAGCGCGATCGTCGTTCATGACCTGGTTCCATCCTTGTCTGCCTAGTAACCCAGGCAGGGGTCAGGTTCTTCCTTTAAGAGTGTGTCAGCCCTCCTGCCTCCGCCAACAAAGGTCCCTACCTGTTTGTTGCCTAATCTACAGGAGGCTAGATGAGCGATGCTACCACGACCGCCCTGGGTGTCTGGCTTCAGGTGCCCCCATGTGTCACAGCGGTAATCTGGCCTAGGCAGGCAGAGGATCACCACCCCTCTACGAGGCCTGACAAGCAGTGTTGCTCAGGAGATGGGCAGAGGGTTCAAGTGCGGGTGCTGGCATAGCGTCACCTCCTGATGTGTCCCCATGGTCAGCCTTGGTCCTTCAGTAGTTGGGATAGGTGCTGGTCCGTTTACGGCTCGGTCACACAATGCTTTTCCCCAAAGAGGGGGAGATGTCATCGGGGGAGGGGCGATCCTGGCATTGTTGTGGGACCGTCCTCAGGAGGTAGGCAGGTTAGACTGCTGTCCTTCAGTATTGCTGGTGCCGGCCCCCCACCATGTTCAATGGGTCCTCCAAAAAGGGAGGCGGGAGGAGAGAGAGGGCCCGGGACACTCACCCGTCGAGGCCATTGCTGTGGTTCGCCCTCTGGGCGGCTGATGCACTAATGTGATCGGGAGACCTCGGTCCCGGCAGCATGCCTCTTACTTGTAGTTGGCCTCACCCATACCACATGCGAGGCTTTTGCTGTACTCTATTCAGCTAGGCCTCACCTGCGCGGCCGTAGGTGAAACAGGCTTCCGCGGAATAGGGGGAAAGTTATTTTGTCTTAATAAAAAGAAGTGTTCCATACACAGTAGTGGATCCTCCTTGGATAATAAAGTACAAAAAGATTGAAATAGAGGTTGATAAAATCATGAGGATTACAAAGATGAGAGGAAGACAATTGCAGAAAGACAGAAAAATGAATTATGATTTTCGCAAGGCTGTTAAATATTTACAAATAAAAGTTGGAGACAAGGTCAACGTGAAAGTACCAGAAAGGGTTAGAGGCAATGTTCACTCTAATTTTTTTCCACTGTGTGCGGCAGTGTAAGGTCTCTGTGCGCTGCAGCCAAGGATACGAGCGTCAAAAAATTGACCATTCACGCGAGCGCAGCACATAACTACCAAACCCTTTGGCATTTGCCTCTCCACAGCTTTGTTTTACCACTTAAGCAAAAAAGGGATATTTGTATAAACATTGCTCCATGTAATAGGGCATTAAGGCAGTTTTGTGACCTGGTGGCACACCCCAAGGACATGACCTGTTGAGTGCCACCTACAACCCAGTTAGAAAAAACTGAAATCAGGAGGTTGAACCATTATGAAACTTTAATGAATACTCTCAGTGTGCTACAGACGGCCATGCACACCAAATAGAGCATGTTGTACAATTAGTTAACATTCACAATTTGATGAACACACTACTGATAAATCCATGAGGCTCCTGCCAAGAGACAGGCTGAGAAATGTTCTTACCCAAGCCACATATGGACTGTAGGAGGAGCCACATAGTTTAGACAAGTCAGGTGACAACATTAGATGTGTGACATGTTTGTTTCTCCTTCTGGTCCTTGCCATTCTTCCAGTGCTGATGAACTCGTTCTGAGTCAATCTTCCCATTTGAGAGGTAGGCCTTTGTCCTCATCAGCATATCTAGGTGACTCTCCTCAAGTCTGTTTCTTAATTTGGACTTGATTGCATTCATGAGGCTGAATCCTCGTTCACAGTCTGCACTTGAAGCCTGGAAAGTTGCACAGACATCAACAAGCTGAGATACAACACTATACTGTGCAGCATTTCGCAGAGTGAAATTCACCATGTCTTGAAAAGTCCTAAACAATCCAGTTTTTATATGTTCTGCCACCACATGTTTATAATCTCTGTATTGCTGAACAGCATCATCAGGGGTGTCACCATCACCCAAGACCTTCTTATACTTTTCAACAAGTCTTTTTACATTCTCAGTCCCAAAATCAAACTGTGATTGTGTTGTTACTGCATGGAAATCAAAGCTTGTCCATTCCTTCAATTAATGTTCTGGGAACCTTCTTTCCATGTGCTCACAAAAGAAGTTTAGTGGAAAATAACATCGGCTCACTATCATACTCTCGGTGCTCTCTGTACAAAGCCATAAGATCTCTTACTGTGTTGCTCCAAAAGAAAGGATCGCCGAAGTACAGTTCCTTTATTTGACCAATTTTTGCTCTTGCATATTGTACAGCTTCAACAGTGGTCAAAGAGCTTTTCTGAAACAACTTGCACAAAGATGCAAGTTCACCCAGAATTTCATTCAGTGCTGCAAAGGAAATATGGTAGTTGGAGTCAGATAGTTTTTTGTAGCAATATTTAGCAATTGGGTCATTCTCCTCAACTCTTTTATGATCAAAGTATTTGAGAACAATCTCATAATTACGCAAGGGTACACCAACAGCAAATGCGTTGAGTGGCCGAAAGGAGACTGCTTCACATTCAGTGACCAAAGCAATTCTGTTCAGCTTGGACTTCCTTACAGGTGAGCGGGAGAACACAGTGTAGACAGTCCTCAGTAATGTTTCCATTTCCCTGATCATCAGCACTTTTTTCCATACATCATCAACTCCCAAATCTTCTCTGTGCGCAACACAGTGCTGCTCAACTAGATGGGGAATGGATTGTTTGAGGTGGGTAGCAACACCATTGTTCTTTCTCAGCATCACTGATGCACCATCTAATGTAAACATGACCATTTTCATAAGGTCCAACTTATTGACAGTGTGGAAGTCTTTTACAGCTATAGTGATAGCCTCCGCATTGCATGTACTCAGAGTTGCAACTCCCCCAAACACGGTTTTGTGCTCTGTTGATGTTACAGATCGGAATTTGAAGTAGAGGATGAGAAATTTTGTACTGAAAGATCTGTGCTCTCATCAATTATCAATGTGTGATACCAAGCACTGCGCAGTTCTGCCAAGAAGTCAGAGCATATCACGCTGTTGACTGCCTCCAAAAACTCAAAGGCATAGTCCTTGCTCCTCCAGCTGTCTGGTATCTTCACATACAATGCAACATGGTCATGGATGTCCTGAACAGATAACATTGAAGTGTTCATTTTGACTGCTAGAAACACATTGTTGTTGAGAAGCTTTATCTCCTCAGGCAGAGATCTTTGCCGTTCAACCACTTTTAGTCTGTTTGCTCTGTCACCAGCGGTTTCCGTCAGCATGGTGCGCACTCCAAAACCCAGCCTGGCAGCTGCACTTTTATTTCTTAGGGTCACCAAAGCAGATTCATGAACTTTGCTACATAGATGGCGTTTCAAGTAGTCCAGCTTCCAGCCATCACTCCATTTCTTCCCAGTAGAAAAGTCCCCTGCGATCTTTGCTTCTGCACATATTTTGCAAATCAGGCCTATTTCTGGATTGTATATAAATAGCTCTCCCAGTTGTATGCAAACCTTGCTTCGTGACTTCTGTGTCTCAGTCTCCACAATTTCTTTCAGCCATTCGTCTTAGAAGACAAGACAGCATTTCTTCCTTTGTGGTGAAGCACTGCTCTCTGCAGAAGTCACAGCTTTGCGCTTGAACATTTTGGTGGCAATCAGTCTGAGCCTACTATGCTGCAAAGCCTGCCAAAAAAAAAGAGGAACATTGTTTAAAGTGAGGAACATTATTTAAAGTTGGTACTTATGATATTGAATGCAGTCTACCAGACAAGTCTGGGCTATCTGTTGGAAAATGTAGCAAGTAATTACCTGGGCCTTTCTGTTTGTTCTTACACTTGCCTGTAGATGTAAAACTGTCTGTGATGTCTGCAATAGAAGAAAAAAAATGGTTACAGCACATGCTTATGTTCCAATGTTTCAGATGTACTACAAGGAAAAACTACTAAATAATCACCTGGTCTTTCTGCTTGTAGTCAATTCTGCCTTTTCTAATCTATGATTAGCACTATCTAATAAGCCTGCAAAAGAACAAAAAAAGGGTTTGAGGAATGTTGTTATATTATAATGTACTGGGTACATCACAAGTGAAATCTACCAAATAATTACCATGTCTTTCTGCTTCTACTCACATGTGCCTTTTGTAATCTATGAGTAGTGCTGTCGGAGATGCCTGCAAGAGAAGAAAAGGTGATTAAAGTAGGTTGTCTACTGTACTAGGTGCACCACAATGGAAATCTGCAAAATTATTACCTTGTCTTTCTCCTCCTACTCACGTGTGCCTGTTCAAATTTATGTGTAGCAGGGTCTAAGATGCCTGTAAAAGAGGAAAAATTGATTAAAGCACCTGATCGTTTACATGCCTCATATTCACCAGAAGGAAAAACTAGCAAATAATAACCTGCTATTTCTGCTGCTACTCTGGGCTGCCCGTCCTCCTCTATGACCAGTACTGTCAGAGATAAATGCAACAAAAGAAAAGATGGTTAACAGTTGGTTACAGCATGTTGCCATATTATAATGTGCCAGGTGACCCAGATAGGGGATCTACCAAACAATTACATGGTCCTTATGCTTCTACGCATGTCGGCCCATTCAAATCTATAACTTGCTCAGTCCAACAAACCTGTAAAAGAAGCAAAGGTGTGGATCATGAACATGATTTATCTAGAGACCCTTAATCCCACCTGGAACATCTACAGAATTACCTGATCTTCCTTGGTACTCACGCCTGCCCGTTCAAATTCAAATGTTGATTGTCTGTAATTGAAAAGAAGATATGTAGCATAGGTTACAGGAGTTACAAAAACATTATGCATGACAGTTCCAGAGCAATTGAAGTTACCTGGGGTTTCAGTTTAGACTGACTCTGGTCCCATATTATCATCCATTTAGAAACCTACAGATGATGCAGCCTTTACATGCCTCAAGTTATCTGCTCGCACACTCGCTATGACTCATCGGATTTTATAAGGGCAGGCTACCCTGCCTCCAGGGCGCTCTCATCATATAGACGTTAAGCAGAGTTGGGCTAAGAAGAACCCTGAGAGGCACCACACCATAGTTCTCTGAAAGAAGAGCATTTTGGGGGTTACACTGCTTTGTCTCTTTTAGACAAAAAAAGGCTTGAAACCAATCAAGTACTAGACCTCTTACTGCACAGTCCTTCCATCTGTGGGAGGCCATACTGAAGTACACTGTCATGTCCAGGAAAACAAACACTATGACATCCCCTGTATCTAAAGTGATACAAACATCACATAATGGCACCAGAAGATACTTTATCTCACAGCGGTAAAAATGTGTCCGGTAAGAGGCCAGGAGACAATGTTGCTTGAGAAAGGAAGAAAACTGTAGTAACCACTGCTTCAAGAATATTAGCAGGAACTTATTATAATGCTGTGGGCCTGTAGTTAGAAAGAATAGCTGGGGCATTAGATTTCTTAATAAATTGAATCATGTGTGCATGTTTCCAGTCAAGAAGAGCATGACAGAAAGACATTGAGGGGCAGAATTATGAAAAGTGGCACTTTACTTAGTGCAGCGCAACTTTCCTTGCGCCCCCCCTAATGCCACCATGTGTGCACCGTATTTAAAATACGGTGCACCATGGCAGTAGTTAGGGAACCAGCATCATACATTTTTATGCTAGTTCGGCGCTTTGCAGGATTAGCAGAAAAAATGTTGCCGCTAATCCTGCAAAGCACCCAGAGGTCCACTGAAACCAATGAGAGACTCCTTTTAATGCCTTCTCTGAGGAGGCATTAAAACTCTGGGTAAAAAATGACGCAAAGAAAGCTGTTAGATTTCTTTGCGTCATTTTTACGGTCCCCACTAACAGGGGAACGCTCCACATAGAATTTGGCAGTGCGTAAGCAAAAATGTATGTGCTATGTAGTCAACTTAATATTCAATCCATTTAAATTCTTAAGCACTCAAAACATCCTCCAGTTGATCATTTTTAGGTTGAGCGCACAAGCGCTTTGACCTGTTGTAAGTATTGTGGGCTTTTAACCATGCCCACCTCATGCCCATCACTTTCACTCGTTTGTGGTTTTGTCTTCCAAAATTCCTTTATCATCATTGGTAAATGCTTTGCGCTTGTCCCTCCTTGGGGAGGTTTTGGTACTGCCTTGCAGACTGACCTTGTTACATGGATAACTGCACGATTGCCGATATGTTTGACTGTGAGCCAACTACTTTTTCCTTTTGTCTCTCTCCTTTGCACTCATGCTCATGGCAGCCATGGTGCTTTGTATCGGCTCGCTTCTGTCAACTAATGTTTTACTTTTCATTTTCAATTTCATGTGGCAAGAAAAGTCCAGTTAGGAATTTACAACATCAATATCTCTAACTGGAGCAAATGCCGACCGACTGCATTGCAAATGCTTGTTAAACATTTGTACTAGGAACAATATGTGGCTGCCAAATACAGTGTTGATGATGAAAAATCCATTGACATACTTCAAAAATGTTGCTACTGTTTCAAATTTCAGATCAAACATTTGCGGATGCAGATTGTATTAGTCCTGCAACTCTTCAACTAACCTTTGACTTAATCATTACTATGTTTCAATGTATTTTTTCAATAGTTAAGGAATTTGCATCACAGATATTTTGCTTGGAAGGGTGGTTCAGATAATTCCAATTTTGACTTCCACTGCATATTTTGCTGAACAGCAAAAAGAAGGCCAGATTTGAAGAGAGACTTACATTTTGTAGCCTTGACTTACACTGCCACCCAATGACCGCAATGGGGGAAAAGGACTGAATATTCTCTGTTGGTGGTAGAGAAGTAGGTGTTAAATAGATATGGAGCAAATTCCCACACGGTACACAGAACGATATGGAAGGGGCCTGTTCTGTTTTTCCGCACCCAGAACTAGGGCTGGAGTGCTGCTCTCTAGGAGGGAAAGAAAAGCCAAAAGCTTAGTTCATTTTAGAAGCACTGTGAAGGGCCGGACAAGGTATTCAACCACATGCTTATTTGTTTAGGTTAAATAAATTGCTTGGACCCCTTACAGCGCACTTCAAAACAACTTCCTCAGCAGACAAGTCTGTGTGCTGCGCTTGCCTGCACCGTCCTCCTTACCACTTTACAGGTATGCAGATGGATGAAGAGGAAGTGTATGTAGGCTGTTGTTGGGACAAAAAGGCATGAGATGAATAGACATTAAGCATTCTTGGCATTTGGGATCCATGGCATTCGGAAGCGTCAGCAGTGGGCTCCTTCAAAAAACTCTTTGGCCTTCAAACCACATTTTAAACAAATTAAGCACGGCTGCATGCTGCCCCAACTTTTTTCCTCGCCCCTCTGAGGTCAGCAGCAGGGCAGCTTTGCTGCTGATGAGCAGCTTCAGACTTGCAAAGTGATTCATACCATTTACTTTAATTCAGTGTAATGTCCTACCATTACCTCCCTATGTTTTCCTTGTCTGATATTTTCTTCTCAGGGCAGTATATTTAACAGCTAAAGATATGGAAACTAACCCGGCAACGTGTCATATCATACTCCTGCCACGATCAACAAACACAGGAAAGTGTGAACCATGAAGCAACCTCTTCTTCCTCTTTTACCAGAGAAAAACGTCAGGGACAGTAAAAAGTAGTAATACATACGTGATCACAAAAGGCCCTACAGAGGTCAGTCTTATACTGGACATTTAAACCTTTAGTTTAGGACTGTAGTCGTTTCAAGTGGTGTCTGGGGAGGCTGTGGGAACAAGGTGTGGGTCTCAAGACACCTGCAGTGTCAGATGAGAGGTAATGGACGTGTGAGGAGTTTCTGACACCTTCCGACAACCTGGCTGCGTCTCTTGAGACAAAGAATATCATCCAAGGTCACAGTGAATTAGAGGGAACATTGGTAGTAAGTAGGAACTATTGGGGAAAGCAGTGGTAACTAGTGAAATTCGAAGATGGTGGCGCGTAAGATTAGATTGGTATGTATTGCATATCAGCAAGCATTGTATTTGCACGAAAACCAGGAAGGTGGCTAGGTGAATTAAGTGTTTTTTTGCAGAAAGTTGGCTATAATTTACTGGTCACGAGTCCGTACTCGGCATGGTCCACACAGGCATTCATGCTTCAGAGGTGCATATGGTAACTCAGTGAGTAGCCTTAAATTGTGAAACACTTGCCATTTAGAAATAGTAAAAGTATACCATGATGAAATACATGTCCACAAGTCATTGTAGGCACTGCAGAAACAACAGACAATCTGTGACCTAACACAGATGATGAACAATGACTACCACTAATGCGGATTAGGAATGTGTTGACTGTCTAGGACTTTCTAATTGGGGCATGCTCAAAAGCAGTTCTCAGGCATCCCCTTTGCTTTAAAATACTGAAAATCAACATATGCTAGTGTTACATATTGGTCTTACCTGGGCTCCAGTTAGAACAGAAAAAGTTCACAAAAGTGCTTCTGCTGAGGTTCTGACGAAAAACAACGTGCGTGCTTGGCGCACACTTTACAGCAGAGGTCTTCAAACTGGGGGGCGGGCTCCCCTTGGGGGCCCTCAAGTGATCCCAGGGGGGGCGGCAAACTCTGGCCAAAAGAAATATTATACAGATAACATGCCTTTGTTTTAAGCAGAAGCATGTTATTGCAGTTGTAAAAAGTTAACAGTACTTATCTGCAATGTTTAAATAGGTTTGAATCTATTTAAACATTGCCATCTTTCTAAAATAATTGTGAAAAATTCTGAGGGGGGGGCCAATAATTTTTATTTTTCACCTGGGGGGGCGCGGCGTTAAAAAGTTTGAAGACCACTGCTTTACAGGGACCATTGGGCATGTGTTCTCCTTTGTAGTAGCAAAACTCTTAAGCAGCCTCCGATTCTCAGTTAAAAATCTCTTAATTTTAGGCCTTTCGAAAAAAACAAAAAACGTGGCCGTTCTGCTAATATCTGACTCTGCTCCCTGAGGAATGGTGTTGTTGTATTTCCTTCCCTTAGCGGCAGAAGGCCCTCTGGAGTATTTATGTGCTTTTACCAATTAAATAATAAAAAAAATTCTACTTACTCAGCTTGTCATAAGGTAATTGGTGGAAAACATACAAATTAACCAATTGCAGTGTTTTACTAACCAACATCCCTACATTTCTCCTCTTCGGTTTGTCTTCAATTTATAGAACGACCCCAAAACAGTACTGGGAAGATACTTTGAGATTTGTCAATGATGGTCATTCAGCCTTACTTGTTTTGTATGCTTGGCTTATCCTCGGCATTCAACACTTCTGCCGAGATTTTGCTCCTCGCTGCTGGGCTCATAGTTACACTCCTTGAAGGTAGGTGGGAGGTTCTCCTCCGGTCGCTGCACTGCCGTTTCTCCTCTGCCGCAAAGAGAGTGACCGGGTTTTTGCGCTGTTTATTTTTTTTAAACGTAGCGCTGGCGTACTGTTTCACTCTCTCGCGTGAGGCAGCGACGTGACGAACAACAACGTGTGCGCTTGGCATAGAGGCCTGCGCGGTGGGGGAAGGGAGGGTACAGGGAACACTGGTTAGAGGTACTTCAAAGTTCAGTGAAACATATACTGTGTCTAAGCTGTTAAAGCGTGCGACCAAATTAAATGATGGTCACATCTGGAACTTCAATCATCTTGTTGTGGGGAATGATTAAATGGTATATTGGATTGTGTAGTGTTTTTTGTATTTCATTACATTTTGATGCAGCTATGGTAATATTCCTTACTTCAGAGAGTACTCTTTTAGACTTGAATGAGAAAGAGACAAGGAAAAAGCAGTTAATTGGAGATGTACTGTGACTGGAGTTTCTTTGTCCAATACATTTTACTAGGACAGCCACATCATCTGGCGTGTTATTTGCAGTCCCAAGCTTCACGGGGTGTGTGGTAGACTAGTGGCGTAGAGTGGCCTGGGGTGGCGTGGTGCAGAGTAGAGTAGAGCAGGGCAGGGCAGAGCAAAGCGTGGTGTGGCACAGAGCAGAGTGGCATTGTGTGGAGTGGCGCAGAGTGGGCCGGCGTAGAGCGGAGTGCCATTGTGTGGAGTGGGATAGAGTAGTACTGTGTGGAGTAGAGATGCACAGAATGGCAGAGTTTAGTGGTTAAGATTAGAGTGGCGTAGACTAGAGTGGTGCAGAGTAGGGTGGTGTAAGGTAGGACAGCGCAGAGTAGAGTAGGGCGGTGTGGATGGTGCAGAGTGGGGTAGGATGGTGCAGAGTAAGGTAGGGGGGTGTAGAGTGGAGTAGAGTGATGCAGAGCAGAGTAGACAGGTGCAGACTAAAGTGTTGTAGAGTACAATGGCACAGAGTGCAGAGGTGCAAGTGGACTACAGTGGAATAGAGTGCAGCGGCATAGAGTGGTGCAGAGTGGGGGGGATGCAGGGTAGAGTCGAGTGGAGTGGCATAGTGTGGTACAGAGAAGTGTCCAGTGGCGTAGAGTGAAGCAGAGCAGGGTAGTATTGTGTGGGGTAGAGTGGTATTGTGTGGATGGGGGTAGAGTGGTACCGTGTGGAGTTGTGTGGCAAAGAGTAGAATGGCGTGGAGTGGAGTGGCATAGAGTGGAGAAAAGTGGCCTAGAGTGGAGCGGAGCAGCGTGAAGTAGAGTTGAGTACAGAAGAGTGGTGCAGAGTACAGAGGCGTAAAGTGAATTGGTATACAGTGCAGTGGCATAAAGTAGAGTGAAGTAGAGAGCAGTGGCAGAGTAGAGAGGCTGTGAGTAGAGCGGCACAGAGAATGCAGTGGCATTGGGATGCATTGCAGAGTGCAGTGGCCTAGAGTATAGTGGTGCAGAGCAGAGTGCAGTGAATTAGTGGTGCAGAGTAGTGTCAGAGTGCAGTGGCATTAAGGGACGTGGCACAGAGTAGAGTGGCGTAAAGTGCAGTGCAACGAGTGGTATAAAATGCAGTTGCAAAATGGTGCAGAGTGTAGATGCACACAATGGTGTAGTGTGGCATGGAGTACAGTGGTGTAGAGTTGTGCAGAGTAAAGTGCAGTGGCAGAGTGGAGTAGAGTGGCGCAGAGTGGTACAGAGTAAAGTGACAGAGCGTATGGGTCTGCGGTGCAACATGCCACGAACAGATGTACACTGGGTAAGTGACATTTTCCATATGTATGTATGTATGTATGTATGTGTATATGTTGTTTCTGTGCTTGGCATGTTCGTGGGTCATTGCATGGCTCCTGGGTGGGTTGTTATACTAGATATCCATGAATTCCTGCTCTCATCTTATCACACTTATCTACCCATCATCATATGTCATGTCTCTATCCTCCATTCTCACTCACTCATCCCAAATCCTTTCTACTACTTTAATCTCCTAAATAACTCTGCCTAAGCCCTTCCCTCCGCTTCCACATCTAACTCACCAAACCTCACTCTACTACCGTGACCTCCCACACAACCCTACTAAATTCTCCTGCATTTATCTCACCCTGCTACTATGCTCTCCCTAACCCTTCCATATACTCTTCCCTCCTCCATCCCCCTTTACTCATCCCAAGCCTTTGGGTTGAGTAAATGAAGGATATACTCACAATTAACACTTCTGGATTTTTTTCCTCCTCCACCCCTCCATTACTCCAGTCAATCTAACAAACTCTCATATCTGCGGCTCAAATAAACTCATAATAATACTAAAACTGTACTCATTATTTCCCGATACTAATCCATCACTAATTCTTGTTGGGTTCCAGAATAGCGTGCTACTCACTGAAAAGCGCTTTGACACCTCATCAGGGGTAGTAAGCGCTATATAAATACGATTACAATACAATAGAGAGCAGTGGCACAGAGTAGGGGGGCATAGAGTACAGCGTAGGGGTTGGTAGGGAAAGGAATCAATATGGAAGAGGTGGCTGGAAGGGAATACAAGCTACATGGAGACGGACATGGGAGATGGACTGAAAACACAAGCACTCATATGGAGTGCTTCAACACAAAAAGTAACTCCAAAAATGGGAGCAGTGGGTGGACACAAATACTTGGTCCATGCTCCAGGGTACAGCCAAGCACAAAAATCACACCTGTATGCTGGGACGAACAGGAGTTGAGCACAAGAGCAGCGCTGAAGTTCACAAATGGTAAGCTATGGGTGGGCTGTTAACTCACTGTATGTAAACAAAAGTCTTGCAGAGACAGAGTATGCTCTGTCTGGGCGAAACCTAAACACAAATGCACATCTTATTTTAGTGGATGCAGGAAAAGGCCCTGAACAGGGTGAGCTGGTAATTTATGGAGAAAGCTGGGGGAGGGGGGATGGAGGAGGGTGAAAATGTAGTGGCATGATCATGATGAACTACACTCATAATTTGACCCATCCACTGATCACTGTTTCACAGATTAGAATGAATGGAACCACAGGATAATATCAAAGTGACACTGAAACTCTAATCTCAACGCCAAGAAATCATGGCGGATCAGAACAGGATTCAAAGTTAACATATCAGAATATAAGCTCTTGACCAGTAATGTAAAATATGAAGACCTAGAGGTATCAACTTTTACACTGAATAATCTGAGAACTTGTAGAACAGCAACCCTCAATGAGCGGCAGATCACGAATATCCCAGGGTTAATTAAACCAGTCGAATCTGACCTACACAAACATGTATGTAGCCTTCTTCAGACGATTACCTGCAATATACATGAACACCACACCTATACTTTCTTATGTATTATTAGTGATATATAGGGGACGTTGAAGGTGCTACAGTACAAACTCTTCAAATTTGTCTGGCAAGACAAATGATCAAAATGTGAAGTTCAATCACTGAAAGACCATAAAACCAAAAGGGGACTGGACCTACCCAACATTTTTCTGTACTACATACACACACACACGGGGGTAAATGGTGATGAAGAAGATTATGTTAGCTTGTTTAGTGATAAGTAAATGAACAGACATACCAAACCATATCACAATACTGTTTAACATGGGATGGAGGTGAATGTCAAACATGGAAATCTGCCTATACAGAATTGATTTACCAACACTATCTTTACTGTAATTTTACTGTACCTACTGTAACTATACTGTAATAATTCTAAAATACTGTGTTGCACAAGCAGGTATGTAGAGGGATATATAAAAGAAAACTGTGTGCCTGAAGACACCAATTATTGTGCTATTCGTAGAATGCTGAACCACACAGATAATGGTTCTTAGGTTCATTTCTGCTCCATAGCATTGCTCACAATGCATGCAAATTACAAAGAATTGATTAGGTGATATGTTATGCTCTTAATGGAAATCTTAAATACTGCTAATACGGATGCTATTGCATGTACCATACCCAATACCACTAGGTGTCTAGGTACTTATACCGGAGGAGGTTTTTCAGCTGTACTTAAACCAGGGGCCAGTGTTTATTGTCAGTCATTAAAAACACACTGGAATCTTTAAAAAATGTATATGGGAATGCATAGATAGCTGTCCAGTCATTACAATAAGTTTTTTTAAAGTTGCATCTCAGTATAAAGTCAGCAGAGATTTCGGTAGCTAGAAGTGAAGCTCTTGCGAAGAGGTGAGAAGCCATCCCTAACATAGTTGACAGATGGGTCTGATTTTGGTCAAACGACTTTCGTTAAGAATGCAAACAAAAAAGCCTGCCTCCTAAGGAAGGTATTAACACGTGATTGTGGGAGGTGCTGATCTTAGCATTTTTTCCTTGTATACCGGCTAGGCTTAAATAACAAAAATATACCATATTCCTTTATCACTGATGGTGTGGCGAATTTAGTATATTATTTACTTATCAACGTGGATGTCAGTTCTTTAGTTTTCATCATGCATGTCGGACGTTTTTGGAGGGTTATTGTCCACAAATTGCGGCGGTGCAGTTCACAGGCTGAGGACCTGTTCAAAATATGTTTGAAGGCACAGCAAATCCTGTCCGAGGCTATCTAGCTCTAGTAGTATCAGCCGTGTTAGCTGTCTTGTCATTAATGTGCAAGGTGGCTAGGCTTTCAAATTGATGCGTACATTTTGCAACAGGAAGGTGGGGCACTGAAAAAGAACAAAGACTGGAAAATAATGATCCCTCTCTCGCCTCACCCTTAAAAAGGGACCAGTTATCATAGAGAAGAATATGCGGATTGAGGGTCAATTGAGCAGATTCAAAGATGTGTGTCTGTCAATCACTGTTGTTAATGAGTAAAATAAGGGGGCATGGGTGTTTAAGCCTTTATTTAGTTGGCAACATGCTGATCACATTCCATAGAGCAGCATCTGTCTTTCCAGCCACGTATAAGCATGCTACTCTTGAGGAGCTGTGGAACACACAACCATGAAGGCAGAATTTTAGTAATCCTCAAACTAGACATAAATTACTGCAAAATTACCATGTTGGTTTAACGCTCCTTACATTTTTGCACTATATATATATATTTTTTTTTTTAACTTACTAGCAGTAAGCAGTTTTCCTCAGAGTGAAGATTATATCACCGCCAAAGTGAACTTGGCTTTTTGAGAAGCAATGGTCAAAACATACTCTTGTTATTTAAAAGCTGCAGTGTACTTCACATGACAAATGTATGCCAGCAGCCTCTTATCTGATTTATTTAAGGGTAAACGCATAGGCTTTTACAAATTGATAATGGAAACTTGATTATCTTGCCAAATCAAACCTAATTATGTATTAACCAAAATCCTGATTACTCCAAAATACATTCATGTACTCCAAAGATTGGACTATCTGAAAAATGATAGTGCTGGGGTTTACACATATGAACACTTGGAAACTGAAACCATATAATGATCTCTGAATGATTTGGATGATCTACCAAGCTAACTGGGAAGAGTTTATTTGTTTTCAAAACTACTTATCCTAGAGCAGAACCAAGGAGCAGCTTCTTGATACCACTATACAACTAAAAGATCAAACCAATTTAATATGTTCCTGTTAACCAGTGTAGTAAAGAAACTAAGAAGTATGTGTCCTGTTGGTCATATGATATGTTGGATAATAGATTTAAAGCAAAATACAGGTAAGAAAATGCAACGTGAGGTTTTGACACCATAAATGAAGGTCTCTAAACAAGTATTGTTTCAATTAAATTGTTTTTTAATGATTTTGAAAGCAAGCACTGGAATGTTGTAAAAGGTAAAGAGTAAGTCGATGAATAAGATGGAGAGTATGGTAAGAGAACTGTAAGATAGATGGAAAACTCAGAACATATGCATTTTTATTTATCTGTATCTGAGATACAAGAAAATGGTTTCTACTTATCTGTTATTTTTCCTACATACAGACAATATTAAATTTCTTAATTTGTTTATTATGGAGTGAAGGTGAAATTAGCTACTCTTCACAAAGGGTTACATAGCACATCATATGTTTCCAGTGTTTTAATATTGAACAAAAGCTTGAAAACAAATAGCAATGACATGATGGTTACTTGGCCTAATGATGTGTGTGAGACAATGGTATTAGCATACTCAGTCCCCAAAAGATAGTGTGAATAGGAACCAGCCAAAGGTGTCTTAATAAAGAAAAGGCATTGACACAAACATCACAGTTAGCAACAATATTTCACATGTAGTTTTAAACAAATAAGTTTAAAGGGACGATTGCCTTTGTAAGACTATAATCTCCAACTTAATTTGATAGTCAAAAATATTTGAAATTAATACTGATGAGCACGCATTGTCATTCTCAAAGGTAATTTAGCCCCAATATTGTTTCTTAAACACCACAGAGCTGCAAGCAGGTAAATTGAAAATCCCCAAATACTGGATATCAGTCATTATTAGTAGCGAAATTACAAAACCGTTCAGATGCAGCGAGCCCAATGAAACCACCCGAGGGAGTGCGAGAGAGAGCGAGTGCGAGAGAGAGCGAGTGCGAGAGAGAGCGAGAGCGAGCGAGTGCGAGAGAGAGCGAGAGAAAGATTGATTCTGAATGTGTACCAATAGTTTATTTATAATAATATACAAAACACTGGAGTGACTTGGTTGGAAATCGTCAGTGGGATAATAAGGTTTGCATAAATGGGATGGGGTTAACATTTTACTTTGCTTGTTTTAATACTGTACACACTTACCATTAGACTAAATGAATGCAAAGTAATCTGTTGAAAAACTATGTTTTCCTTTAGCTGAATTCAGTCATGTACTGAGTTGCTACAGATCAATATGTACCGCCACGTTCCTCCACATGTCTAGTTTAGTGTGAAGTGTTGTAACAAAACTTAATACTGTCAATGTACAATACAGAAATGTGAAAACAGACCCATCCTTTTTAATGTGCAGTCTCATCTAATTAGAGAAAATCCCTAGAGTAAACAGTCAGACAGGGAGGTCATAATACACATTAGGAGGACCAGCTACTTTAATTGAGTTTGGCAACTTCGTAAGAGCTCTTGAGCAGCAAACCTGGAACACTATTCCTTATGGAGATGAAAAATTCCCAATTAATCAACAAAAATAAATTAGAATGTTAATAAATATTTTGACAAAACCCTCTCATTTTCCTCTGCATCGGTCCATTAAACAGATGGTATGGGTATCTGCTTTGCAGAGGTACTGTCATACTCTTGCATCAAGTCATTTGTAGTGTGATAGTGCATGGCAATGTAGGATTTGGCAAATCCAAACGTGGAATTTACTGGCTGCAAGCTATTAGGAGTGCTAACTTCTTCAGAGGGACTACTGTTATAGATACTGTAATAAGGTTCTATACGGGTATTGATGGGAGTTGAGCTGCTATGCCCATAATGCTGGTGCCCAGCAGAAACCTTTGGACTCAGTATGCTTTCTTTAGAATGGCTTGGGCCACACGCTTGGTCCACAAACTTTTTCTGAGGTTTTGGGGAAAGCATGTAGGCGGAATTAGTCTCGTGGTGTGATGATTTATTTCGATTCACCTCCAGGCTCCCCTTGCCCATGGCACGAAGCCTTGTCTTCTGCTTGCAGCAAAAGAAGCCCAGAGCAACATACTGGATGCACCAAAGGACCCTCCTCCTGAGGCCAGCACTGTTGCGGGAATAGATGAAAGGATTTAATCCAGATTTGAAAAATATGAGTGTAAATCCACATAGTTCAAACTGGTACAGAATGAAGCTGCTGCTATTGGTAAGAACATCCTGGATCAGAGAAATGCCCAGCGGGAGACAGCACACCAAAACTGTAAGAACAATCACAACACAGGTCACCACAGCCTTGGAATCCTTTGCTGCTGACAGATTGACAGCTGATACCAGCTGCAGCTTGCTGGCTGGTAATGGCAGTTGGCTTATTTTTTGGGTATAGGCATGAATCTGGACATGCTGTAGCTTGTTGTAGTTCTGGTTCCTGTACAAGGCAGGGACAGTACACTGTACCCCATCCATGACAGGGCCAATGAAAGGTTGTGGTCGGTTGGTGTCCACTGTTATGATGGGGCATTTTCTCACCTGGGTGTTTTTCCTTAATGCTTGGGCTATCATTATGTAGGAGATGGATACAACTGCAACACAAAAGGTGAAGTCAATTACATACAAGTAGAGGATAATTTTTCCTTCTCCCCTATTTAGGCTGTACATCGGCAGGCAGATTTTGGATTTTCGGGTCCGCAGAGTGGCCAACGTGGCCAAAGTAAAACTTGTAGTCCACAGAAGAACAGTGAGCAGCAGGGTGCAAGGGAAGGAAGCGGTCCTGTTGGGCTGCTGACCAAGAACCATCCGCAGTCTGTGGAGTGCAATGACAGCCACGGTTTTGAGGGACATAATTATAAACCCAGAACTTGTTAAGTGAAAAGTGAAACAGAAAGCTTCAGGAACCTTCGCTGTAGCATCGAAGAACAGGACAAAGGCAAACATGGGTGCAGTCACACAGCAAATAAAAAGGTCACAGAAGGACAGGTTGAGGATCATAAAATCAAAGTTGGTTCTGAATTTTCTGAAGGCTGGATCAAAGAAGGATAAGAAGACAATAAGGTTCCCATAGGATCCCAAACAGAATATGATAACCAGTAAAAAGCTGCAAGTAACTAAAGTTGCAGTGTGGATGATCTCCTGGAACTCCCTGAAAGTTCCATTGCCAGCTTGCAGAGTAGATGAGCTGTTGAGGTAATTATGATGGTTTTGGCCTGCCGAGTCTGTCATGGTTTCCGTAAGGTTCATCTTCACGAAAGCTGCCCCAGCAGGTGCTTACAGCTCAGATAACCCTTACAGGCCGACATTTACACTGTTTTTTTCTGTCAGGACAGCACCACTGCAGACGAAACCTGTGTGAAAACAAAAGCAATACAAGAGAAAACCATTAGTGTTTGTAAAATGCGTTCAATGAATAAGAGTCACATAAACTGCACAACAGGAGAAAAGTGATTGCTTATTGGGGGAACTCCGTGCCAAGAAATCTTTCGCAAAATGGGCCCCAACCTTGCACTTCAAACACATTTTTCTTAATAGATGGCTAAAATGTCAGGTTGCAGAAATAGTAGGTAAGGGAATATTAGGAACCATTTCTCTCGCTACACAGACAAATGTGTATATTACAGGTAAAACAGAGTTTAATATACAGTGCACCAATGTAGAATACCCTCTATGAATCTCGTGATAGGAGATGCAGCACCCGTTTTAGTTACTTCCCCTAGGTATATAATGTTTACTGACAAAAAGGTGTTGTCACAACTATGGATTCTCAAAACATGTTATGCAGCCACCATTGATCTACATGCTAAAGCCAGGACAGACACAATAGTCGGTTGTCAGTAAAAGGACGGCATGCTTAGTGGGAACCTCCAAGTCACATGATGGGTCCAAGACTTCACTCATGCCAATGGAAAGGCCTCTACACACACAAGGTTAGTGTGGGACTACAGCCAAAATAAAAATAAATAAAAAAATTACACAATACCAGGTACTTGCAGTCGGACACTCATGACGGGAGAACCCGAATATACACCATGCTCAGGACATCCCCATCCCAACACGGGATGATGTTTCAGAAGTCATTTGAGCTGGTTCTTTTTCAAATGTCCATCACTGGTGTTTCCTCACACACAGCATTTGTGCAAGGTGATGGTTCATACAACAGGTAGCAATGATGCTGGCTTCAAGCAGGAGTCTACAAAACAAGGACAAAATGAAGAGCGAGACTGCTGCCTCTGGGTGTCATCAGCCGTCTAAAGCAGTAATCAGTGGCAGACAAAAGATCAGCCCCACTTGAAAACTTTCTCACCTTCATCAACAGAAACTGCAAATTTCACCCCATATTCTTGCTATATAAAGAGGGTCGTGCTCAGGAAGAACTAATCAGCAGCCCTTTGCTAACAAAGACTTAACTGAATTTACAAAGGTAGACCCATCTCCTTCCTCTCTCACGTGAGTGTCTGGGACTTCAATTGTCTGGGGAAGATGTAGCCATATTGCAAATTGTGCCATGAACCAGGGAGGCCTTCCAAATAAATCCCACTAGGCCCATAAGTCAGACTCTCAACACACACAGGGTCTACTACCATACATGTGCTAGAAACTCACCACACACACCAGCCAAGTCTGGAGTTCGCATTCAAGTAGAACTTTACATGAGAGGTGTCAGATTGTGTACTCTATTGAGACAAAAAAAAAGTCTGAGCACAAAAAAGAAAATTCAAAAACTTGGTACGCTGCCAGCACTGCTGTTGGTGACAACTTTGGCAATATACAGTAGTTCTACGGCACCTATGAGGCCATGCTCTACACATCCCATCCAGGTCACAGAACAGGTTCTGGACCTCACATTATAATTGACCTCTCCACAAAAGCAAGGTTAGCATGAGTGCAGGAGCAAACACAAAGTCAATATACCAGATTCACATGACATCTAGCACTTGGGGTAAGGGTACTTGACCCTTTACCAAGCAGAGGGCAAACCTGCCCCAACACACCGACAGACACCCATAATCACAGCTGCCAATTTTTCTTCATGTTCAGATGTGACATTTCTATGTGTATAATTCCCATCTGTGTCACATATGCATGTGTCACATTCCCATTATTAATTTCCTTTCAGGAACATGCAGTATTAGCTTTATAATAAAAACAAGAAACTACTAGCACTAGAATGCAATTCCAGGGTCAACAGAAATAGTTGTCACAAGGATTATGCAATTGCCTGTAAGTCCCACAAACCCTGGAAAAGGGGCCTGACCTACCTTAAGATGTTAATTAATAAGTAATTTAGTTTCAGAGCCAACAGGTTTACATTTTTTTTTTAAATAACCCAGTGTTTAGTAGATAAGAAACATTGCCTAGTTCTTTGTCAAAGATTTTAAAAAACAAATACAGAACATAGTGTGTGAACATTTTCTGTTTCAGTCTACGTTTCTTGATCATTCAACTTTGTTCGCCCTTTCAAAATTAGCTTTCAGTGTGTGCTTCTGAACAGATGAGGATGCTTCCATCTGAGAAGTTGGATTCAATGTCAAATCTTTATGGTCTGAATTGGCAGCACAGTTGTTGCATAACAATTATGTGAGCATCAATAGAGAGGGGGTTTTAGCTCCACCCACACGTTAAGACCCAGGAGTACATGTTTTGATTGGGCAGAAGTTGTGTGCTTCCACAAAAAAAGAGCTTGCCCTCCATGCAGCTGTGATCATTTACTTTATTTATCTAGATGTCCAAGGTTGAACTTTCAGGAGCACACACATGACACTGGAATGCTAATGATGTTGTCTAAGACAACTAGATATTTTATGCTGGTTTTCCCTGGCAGCAGCAAAGATGGGAGGAGGGCAGTCATTAATTACCATGTATTTTTAGGTCTGGTTTGATAGTTTAACTGTCACCTGCCCTTTTAACCTACACCAATATTATTCTACAATTCTTTGCTTCCACACCAATACGTAACTATGCTCATGCTAATTACTTGTAATGCTCTGCATTACCATACAACTACTTGTAAAGCCAGACATATTGGCATTGCCAATGCTCGTTTCAATGTGTGATTCCATAGGTGTTCAGTGCTACGTCTGACCAGACAAATCTGTAGTTGCATTTTTTTTAGGATTCCATGTTTGTTTGATCGGGTCAGAGAATTGAATGATCCAGAGAAAATGGAAGCAAAGGAAGCATTCATTTGGACAGCTCATCCCCAGAAGAAACAGATACAAATATTCTCATTTCTACTATAGCGGTTAAGTGTGTATTTCAGTGGTGACTGGTTGGTCTTACAACTGCATAAAAAAAGACCAGGGAGGGGAGGAATTGATGGTTATGGAGAGGGAGTGGATGAGCAGCAAACGAGGGAGAGAGCAAGAAAACAGGCATTCTAATGGAGAGCTGGAGAAAAAAAAAAATTGAGAACTGGAATGATACAAGCCATCCAATCAAAAGTATAGTAGATAAGCAATGCCCCCGGCAAGGGATTAAACACAAAAGGAAGAAATGCCACTGAATAAAAAGCAAGAAAGTTAGCATCAAGAAAGCCTATCATTGCTAAGCGGTCAGAGTCATAAGTCCACTGTAAGTTTTGGTATGATCCAAAAAAGATATTTTGCAAACAGACAGCTAAAAGCTGTATTTAAGTGAGACCTAAAAAAATACGCAAAACTTAGAAAAGTGGAGTGTAAGTGGGAGTTAACTGGAAACAGAATGGATACAATTATGCTGTGCGGACATAAAAAAAAAAGTAGAAAACTGCACTAATCCTGTGGGCACGAAACAAGGCATACTTATGGGCCGGACTGCTGCAGGTCGAGGCCATGAAAATAAAGACAAGTTTTTTCAAATGGCTCTGGATAAGGAGATCAGTTTACATTAAAAGGAAAAAAAATGCTCCCCATGGAAAAACTCCAAAACACCCAATTCCCCATTTTATGTCAAATTAGTTTTAGTGACAATCATCAAAAACGGGACAGACGTTAGCCACACCCATTCAATGGACAAAACAAAGAAAAGACTAAGTAAGGCCTGTGCGAAATCTAGACAAATTAGTATGTAGACTTGTAGGGTGACTACTTTGTCACTATGTACATATTAATCACTAGTGGCACACAAATATACGGATGGGGACAAGGGGCGAAGTGGCCAGTCTCTTGATGAAAACAGAGCAACAGACTAACAAATAGTTTTGTTATGTTGATTTGTATAATGCACTGATCACCCGAGAGGGTGTGTAGGTGTGTGGTCCCAAGGTGCTTATATGAAAAGTCAGTATGTGTTGAGAGTGGTTGTGATGCTTTTGCGGATGCAGGGCATGTGTGCGAGTGAGAGTGAAGGCACAGCGTAGGTGTCTGGTGGGTTGATGGAAGTGTATGCAGCTGTTCAGGTATTCTGGTCCTGTGTTGAGTAGGGATTTGTATGTGTATGTGAGAAGTTTGACTTGGCTGCGCTTGTGAATTGAAGTCAGTGAAGTTTCCTGAGCTGCAGTGTGATGACAGTGCAGCGTGGGAGGCCAAGTAGGAGTCTTATAGGTGCTTTCTATATGATCTGGAGTTTGTGTAGGAGTTGTTTGGCGGTTCTGGCACTGAATGTTACCGTAATCCAGCATGCTGATGATGAGTGCTTGGGTGATGGTCATCTGATGTTCTGAGGTAAGCGTTTAGAGATCTTTCGCAGCATGTGTATGACGTGGAAGCAGAAGGTGAGTTGACTTGAGCCGTCATGTTGAGCTTGTCATCTAGGACGATCCCTAGATTTCTTGGGTGGTCTGTGGGTGTTGGTCCTGGCTCTGACAGCCACCAGGTGGAATCCCATGAGGAGGTCTTTGTGCGGAAGACCAGTACTTCCATCATGTTGGAGTTGAGCTTCAGGCAGCTGGTTTGCATCCATTCAGCTATCATGATAATGCAGGTGGTGAAGCTGGTTCTGGTGGCGTTTGTCTGTGTCACAACTCAATCTTGTGCCTTTATGTGGTGGGTACTACTCGCTGACTTCTTGTCATTCCTTCCCATGTGGCGCTTTTCTGTCTGAGTACTCCATGGCTTCCTCCCTCCCCGGAGGCCTGAACTAATGCCACTTCAGTTCCATTGTTATGCAAGTTTAGGTGAGTTAGCAATTGCAAATATCACATGCCCTTTTAGTATAGTCATGTTTCCACTGTGAGACATTGGGTTGTACCATCATGCACTTGGGTTCCATTGTACTTCTTGTTGTTAATTACCATTTGGCACCTGCTGTCTGTTAAGTCATATTTGATTGTATGCAACACATGATTTTCCCCAGGTTCCTTTGGAAGCCTCCACATGAGACAAGTGCCCTTGTGGAACACTCTTGGCTTCCCATATAAATAGCTCCCCTGAACTTGCATCGGGGCTTGGCCTCATACCTGTATCCGGACTTGCACCAGCATCTGTCAAGCCCTACGCAAGCAGCTTCTCTGTACTCACCTCTTGAGGTACCCGGATTTTCCTGTGTTCTTGTCCAGTGCAAGCTTTGACTCTGAACTCTTCTCCCAAGTCACCCGGACCTTCATTGCTTCAGTCCTGCACAACCTCATTCCTGCACCCATCTTCCGGTTTCATATGGAAACCTTCCAGTACTCTAGTCTTCTAAGTCTCTTAAGATGACTCTGAGATCCCGATTTCTGCAACGTCTCCAGTGTGTCTCTTAATGAGCTACGATTCTGCCTCTTCTTGAACCACTTGCAATGACCCTCCTGCTTCTGTCGAGCTCCAGTCCAAGTGCTAGTCCAGGCAAAGTATTTGCCTCAAGGTTAATGTACACTAATCTTTAATAGTATTTGTTGGCTTGTTATATACTTGCACGTCCTGGCTCTGGGCCCTCTCTTGAAGTCTTGGCTTCTGAACTGTGTTCCAAATGGACTAGAGACTGTGTCCTGAACCAACTTCATACCTCCAACTTATGTACTGAGAGTAATCTTGTTTTCTGGCATTCCTTGGGAGTGCACTCAACTCCAACCTTGTACAGAGTGTAATCGTGCTTTCTAGCATACCTTGGGAGTGTCTATAACTCCAATCCATGTTTCAAGCACAACTGGAGTGTCAGTAACTCCACCCTTGTGCCGAGAAGTAACCTTGTTTCATGTATTGCCTTGTTTCTGGGTTTAGCCAATGTACAGAGTACAAACCTGGGAGTGACCCTAACTCCAACCTTGTGCCCAGAGTAATCTTGTTTCATGTATAGTCTCATTTCGCGTTTAGCCCATGTATTGAGTACATCCTTTATGGTGTCAGTAACCCCAACCTTGTGTCATGTATAGTCCAAGTTTACTTAATCCAAGTTTAATCAATTTCCGAGAGTTAACCTGGTCGCTAACCTACCTGGAGAGTTTGTGTAACTTCCAACTTATGTGTCTAGAGAAACTTAGTTTCCCATTTTCTTGTGAATCTGTCCGATTCCAATCTATGTACCAAGTGCCACTGTGTGAGTGTCATTAACTCCGATCTATGTTCAGAGTCTACCTGTGAGGTGCCTTAAACTCTACCCAGTACTTCCAAGTTCTTCTTTGAGAGTTCCAGAAGATGCCATTCAAGTATCTAGTTGATCTGCTCTCGTGTTATTATAAAGAAATCTGTAAGTATGAAATATTGAAGCACTGTAATGTAACCAATATAGAGAATTTCATGCATTAATGGTAGTTGCTTCTAATTTCCAGTACATTGCCTTTCACGATAAACGGAAGAGCAGTCTCGTAAATATGCACCAGAAGGTCCCAGAAGTGACGGTCCTGTTAAGCAGAGTATCAAAGTCGCTGAGCAGAACCAGTACCACAAATATACTTTTATTATTTTGTTCCTTCCCCCTTTAGACGCAGCGGAGAACTAGGAGTACTGTCCTTGGTTCCAGCTTCTTCCTGATTGGGAGAGAGAGCGAGTGTGAGTGAGTGTGTGTCAGTGTGTGAGTGTGTGTCAGTGTGTGTGTGAGAGTGCGAGAGTGTTTTGGGGGGGAGGAGGGGTCAGCATCAGCTCCAGTGTTGTCCCCATAGCCAGGGAGAGGATGAGTTGGGTATCATTGGCATAGGAGAGGACGGTATTGTCTTGTGATCAGATGATGTTGACGATAGGTATCATGTAGATGTTGAACTGGGTTGGGCTGGAAACAATACCTTTGGAATACTGCATATCAGTTTCTTGGTCTCTGATGTGAAGGGTAGCAGCCTGACCCTTTGGGTTCTTTCCATGAGGAAGGAATAGAAATATTTGAGTGGAACCTTTTATGCCAATATCGTGGAGTCTTCTGAAGCAGTCCGTTACTATCATCAGTTGTTAGAAAAAGAACTATTCCGTGCAACAATTTGGAGTTACTTTGCATCAATGTTTTTACTGCTCTTGCATATTTCTAAAAGGCTCTTCTAAGAACAAATATCACTTGAGCTAGTGATTTCTATATTAATAGAAAACAATATTATATTCCTAAACACAGGAATCAGTGGAGATATTAAAAGTGCAATTGCTTAAGTAATAGTGCATGGTGGAATTTTGAGGTGGGGTGCCAATCTGGAGTGGAGTTTTTTTTGTTGTACATATTTTGTGATTTTCTTTCAGATGACAAATTGTGCTGTTCTATGTATTGCTTGGTGGGTGAAACAAAGCAGCCTGAAGGGGGATCTTCTGGTAACCAGTGTAGGGTCCTAAATGCACAGGAGTTGTAGGCTTGTGGCTATATATGTGGGCATAGCCTGGAAGCAGAGTTTTGAATTTACTGAAGTCTTTTCATAGTTGATGGAGGTGATCTATGGTAGAGGCCATAGGCATAATCAAATTTAGGCAGTACAAGAGAGACAGTAGCTGAGAACTTTGAATTAGAGTGTCATGATCAACTATGTCAAAGGCAGCTGAAAAGTCCAAGAAAAATAGTGCAGTGATCCCACTGTGATCTACTGTGTTTTTAAGGTCATTCTATATAGCAATTAGGGCAGTTTCTGTGCCTCTTCCAGGACCGAAACCTGTTTGGAAGTCATAAAGTATGGCACTGTCTTCAATAAACTGAGACATCTGGATGAATGCTGCTCTTTCTATTTATTTGCCATTGAATAGTCGATTTTCAATAGGTCTTTAGTAGTTTAAGTCTGGTGGGTCTAGGTTTCTTTTCATTACTAATGGGTGCACAATTTTGTTTTTTAAGTCTACGGGGAAAAACTCCTGTGGTCAAGGAATGGATTGGGTGGCAGCAGAGGTTGTTCTTGAAGATTCGTGGTGGAGAAGGGTCAGAGGAGGCAGCTGGCTGGCCTGCTTATTTTGACAAGATCCGTAAATTCAGTTTCTGATAGTTGTTTGAAGAAATGCAGTAACTTACCCCTGGGTTGAAGGGGTGGTTGATGGTTTTCTTTTGGGTTTAATAGGAATCAAACCTGTCTGCTTTGGTTGTGTGATTATTTGCCATTTTGTCTGTAAATTCTTGGGAAAAAGGGTGGTTTTCTTCTGTGCATTTAGGTCACAAAATTCGATGAGAATTTTATAAAACTTCTTTACTTGTGCATTTTGCATTCTGAATTTTATTTGAATAATAGCTTTTCTGAGAGATGACATGTATATTCTGTTGTTTTTGTGTAGAAAAAATGTGTTTTTATTACCTCCCAGCTGATATTAGGAGTGTGGTATTCCTATAGCCCAACACCCAGGACATATTGGGGGTTATTCTAACTTTGGAGGAGTGTTAATCCGTCCCAAAAGTGACGGTAAAGTGACGGATATACCACCAGCCGTATTACGAGTTCCATAGGATATAATGGACTCGTAATACGGCTGGTGGTAAATCCGTCACTTTTCCGTCACCTTTGGGACGGATTAACACCTCCTCCAAAGTTAGAATAACCCCCATTGTTTGGTGTCAAGGACAACAAGTTTACATGTTTATTTTGTCCTTGGGACAAATAGGCCCAACCCCCTGCAGCACAAATCTTTTGGCTGAAAGTTTACATTACAGAGCAGGGAAAGGCACTGTCTGCTTTTAAGGTAATATAGGTGTCCATATGGTAATGCTGTTTGAACTTGTATTTATAGTTCATTAATTCAAAGTCTTTTTATTAGTATGAGTGCTTTAAATAAACGTTAGAAGCTCAAACTGCACTACTGACAGCGGGTCAGTAAACCAAAATGTGTATACATACTTTGAAAAGTTTAACAATATGAGGCTACGTATAATGCTCCCAGAATGTTATGTGATTAGATGCAAATATTTGCAGAAGCTTGAAAGCAAGACTGACTTTTTTGCTTTCCAAATAAATGTACACAAAAAACATGTAACTATAAAAAAAAATGTTTTGCAAAATTACTGTGAAATTTTAGGAGCCATTTCTTTGCAGCATCAATTAGTAAAATGTGTTGATGAATGGCAGTAATTCAAAAAAATATTTATAATGCAAAATCAGTTTAACCAGTTTCACTGAGATTATGGAAAACATTAAAATAAACAAGCATTGGCAAAGCCAACCGGTCTGACATTGGTGGTCAGACTTATGGCCAGGGCCACAAGAATTATGGGACAATTAAAGATTTGCTGCCTTTGCCACACATTCCAACATTTGCCACACAATCCGTAGATTTTAATTAAAAAATATTATTTCTACCTCAAACGGTTCCAAAGTTGATAAAAATGCGCAGATGTGTTTCCACCCAGTTTGAAGGCCCTTTGCAAAGCTGGATTGGTCACTTTTGTATTGCCTATTGCTATAGCTGCGCGTTAAACTGGTACTACTGAGGTGCAACACATGCCCAGAGTGTTACCAAGTTTAAAAACGACAAAATAATTAAGTAATACTATTACAAAATGTGCTGCATTATGCAGCTTAATTTTCCTTTTCCTGCTGCATAATTCACTGAATCCTGACGCAGAATTTGACACTCTCCTGCCACATAATTCCAGTGGCCCTGCTTATCAATGCATGTCTTATTTTGACATGGCTTTTGTAAAACTTTATTATTATGGGAGCTGCCGGGCCTTCACAAACATTGGCACAAAGCAAATGCACATTTTACCACCCTCATATTATATGTGATTCCATTAGTGCAGACTTCCATTTTTCATAAATTCATAAGCATTTACATAAGTAGACCAGGAAATCTTACTCCTAGAAAATATTTGAAAACTATATGTTAGCTTGAGTAAATATGCATGTGTAGATTTGCTCATGCGAAAATCTGTTGAGCACTTATTAGTTCACTTTCCCTTTAACCACTTTTTTCCCCCCCAACCCTAGAAGAAGTTTTACTTCTGCCCTTGTAAGGAGTAAATTTCCAACCTTTCTCAGTATGTGAAAGGATTAAAGAAGAGCTGGTGAAAACTCTTAAAAGATGCAAATTAGAAGGTTTGCACAGACCCCAAAGGCCATTCTAACCCTGGAACGTTTGCTTACTGCTACCTCCAGTACCAGTATGTAGATATTCAGCAAGGTGGCATACTAAGGAAATTGCTAGTATTCCAGCCCCATTATAGCATTAGCCCTTGGATAATAAGAGAGGTTAATGTCAGAGCTCCTATATAATGAGACTGATGCAAAATGTGTTGCTGTACTACATGGCACCAAAGGGACAAGTAGATTTCTTACAAGACAAATACATTTATGAAGCAGTAGATATTTTATTAAATTCCACACCCCTGTGAAATAGGTGTTCTACCTTGGATCCACACCCCATGCTACACCTACACTTCTGCCTTGTGACCATAAAGTGCAATCCATGGCCAGATGGCTCAGTACTTAATTACCTGCCTCATTTCCCCCCCCCCACCCCAAATGACCATTAGGGCACTTAGCACATTCAATCCTGAATTCCCAACTTGTTGCTCACAAATCATTGTATAGACCTCATACCAAGGGTTGAAGTTGATTTAAGACATAATTAATACTTGGTGTTTCTATGCTGCACATAATTCATATTGGTCACTGATGCAGTCTTTGAGAAAGGGCACGTTGCTTTTTTGAGAAAGGGCAGTATGCCATAGTTCATTCATTGGGTGAAGTGGACTGGCACATTGCCCCCGATGCATGCCTGAATGGGTTGGACAAAAATGGGAATGACACAGCCACACACAAATGGATGTAGTAGGGCTGTAAACCCCTGTAAGTAATTATGTCATACAAGTAATTTTTAATAAAATCCATAAGAAGAGAGACAAGACAAAAAGCAAGACAGAACGAAAGAATAAAAAGAAAGAAAAGAAACAAAGGCGGAAATAGATTGAAAACAACTGTAAACTATAGATGTCAGTCAAACACAAGCCTTATTCGATCAACGGATCATCAAAAAAAATACACAATAAATATCATCATAAAAATATAAAAATACAGTTTCATTTTAAAGTCGTAATACCAAATATGAAGGTCACCTCCACTGGCCCATCTAAAAATCTCATCCAGTCATTCCTAAAATCCATTGTTGATGTAAAATGTACGTATGTGCCATGCTGACAATAAATATTTGCTAACAGCATATATTAAAACTTTGGAACAATGACTTTTTAAAATCCTCAAGGCTAATGCACATTTCCTTATTCCCATTTCCCGACACATATTGCGGATCCACTTGGACCTAAGAGATGAATATGCGGGACAAAAAACATAAAATGTTCGACTGTTTCAGAGGTGGTACCACACACAGGGCATATATCATTTGTTACGTTTGCAACCCATCTGCACATCAAGGTCTTCAATGGCAAAGTCCCAAAGCGGAATCTAGCATATAGGCTTTTGCCTAAAATGTCGGGTATAATGTCTAGATATAATTCAAACTGTGGATACCACTTGATGTCAATAAAAAGATTGGTTAAGCGACCACAGGATTTACGATTAATGTAATAATTCCTCACGTGAGACCAGTAGACACGCTTCAACACTTTTAAATGGACTTTCTCAAGTTTATGGGGGTTCTCCCAATAGTCTCCCAAACCCATGTTCTTAAACCAACTAGATACATGCTTGACCCATGGAGTAGAGGCTGAATTAGGGCATCTTAACAGATCTAGAAGTGAGACCTTATAAACATCTAATTCAGGGACGGTCCATAGCCTTACCTAATATAAGAGGTCTTAAAATAATTAGGTAGGCTATCCGTTTTAGTCCCAAATCTAGAAACAGTGGAGTCAATGGGGTGCTAGGAGGGCAAGCACATAGAGCCCTCGCAAAGCTATTCTCTCCGATGGTTAGCCTATTACTGTCAGAAAAGCCCCATACCTCCGCATCATAGATAGCAGGTCCCTGTGCCTTCGCAACATAGATCTTAATAGCTGGGGAGACCGTTTTTACCATCGTGCCCCTATAAAAGCACAGAATGCATGCTGCACTGTGCTGTAGAAGTCCAGTACTTTTATTAACCTGTTCTTCCCAGTGTAGATTATCAGTAAGCCTTACACCTAAATAGTCAATAGAGCTGACCTTATCCAAGGGATCGCCATCTAGATAAATAGTACACTTCTTCCGCGCCCCGGAACGCAGAGCCATCAGCTTAGTTTTCTTGGAGTTTAGCTCTAACCCATAATCCCGACAAAATACATTGAATCTGTCAATGAGGATTTGTAAGCCCATGGGGGTCTTGGAAATAAGAAGAGAATCGTCTGCAAAGAGAAGGATTGGGATTTTTTGGGTACCTAAGGTGGGGGCATTGCTCTGACATGCCATCATGACCTGTACCACCTCATTGATAAAAATGGAAAACAAAAACGGTGCCAACACACATCCCTGGCGAACACCCCTATTTATGGGAATTTTGTCTGTCAGTTCGCCTCGATTACCCCATCTCACTTGCGCGTATGTGTCTTCATGCAGACGCTTTAGTAATAGGATTAAATTGGCTGGGACCCCTATGCTATGTAAAACTACCCACAGCTTCTCTCTTGGAACCAGGTCAAAGGCTGATCTCAAGTCAACGAAAGCAACGTGTAAGGGCTGTTTTGCAAGAGCTGTGTATTTCCAATATAGCACAGACAGCCTAAAGACCTGATCCACTGTACTGATTCTGGGTCGAAACCCTGCCTGAAGGGGAGAGAGAATCCTGTGTTCCGTGGCCCATCTCATAAGTCTGCCTAAAAGTTGTTTAGCAAAAAATGTTTGCAGATTGTCTATAAGACTAATCGGCCTATAATTTTCTGGAAGATTTACATTGCCCTTTATGTAGATAGGAATGATTTCGGCACCCTTCCAGGTCATAGGAATCTGCCCCCCTTCAGCAATTTTGTTGGAAGTGTGTTAATATACCAGGTCCATATTAATGGCTCAGATCTGTAAAGATCTCCTGGGTTCTTGTCGGGTCCTGGTGCTTTGCCAGATTTTAACAAACGAATTGCCTCAGCAGTTTCTTCTATAGATGTATTTATATAGCGCTTACAACCCCCGACAAGGCATTGATGTGCTTTTTGTGGCGATCAGCACCCTTCTCAGCAACCCAAGATGAGTAACTAGTAGGTTAGTGCAATTTATTTGTTTGACCACATCATCCTCTTTATGCATGTTGTCTTACTCCAAGCTGTATAGGCTCGAAAGCCTACTACCAATTAAGCATATTAGGTGATGTGCATCTCTGTAATGAGAAGGGGTGTGGTCTAATGACATCAACACCCTAAATCAGGTGTGCATAATTATTAGGCAACTTCCTTTCCTTTGGCAAAATGGGTCAAAAGAAGGACTTGACAGGCTCAGAAAAGTCAAAAATAGTGAGATATCTTGCAGAGGGATGCAGCACTCTTAAAATTGCAAAGCTTCTGAAGCGTGATCATCGAACAATCAAGCGTTTCATTCAAAATAGTCAACAGGGTCGCAAGAAGCGTGTGGAAAAACCAAGGCGCAAAATAACTGCCCATGAACTGAGAAAAGTCAAGCGTGCAGCTGCCACGATGCCACTTGCCACCAGTTTGGCCATATTTCAGAGCTGCAACATCAATGGAGTGCCCAAAAGCACAAGGTGTGCAATACTCAGAGACATGGCCAAGGTAAGAAAGGCTGAAAGACGACCACCACTGAACAAGACACACAAGCTGAAACGTCAAGACTGGGCCAAGAAATATCTCAAGACTGATTTTTCTAAGGTTTTATGGACTGATGAAATGAGAGTGAGTCTTGATGGGCCAGATGGATGGGCCCGTGGCTGGATTGGTAAAGGGCAGAGAGCTCCAGTCCGACTCAGACGCCAGCAAGGTGGAGGTGGAGTACTGGTTTGGGCTGGTATCATCAAAGATGAGCTTGTGGGGCCTTTTCGGGTTGAGGATGGAGTCAAGCTCAACTCCCAGTCCTACTGCCAGTTCCTGGAAGACACCTTCTTCAAGCAGTGGTACAGGAAGAAGTCTGCATCCTTCAAGAAAAACATGATTTTCATGCAGGACAATGCTCCATCACACGCGTCCAAGTACTCCACAGCGTGGCTGGCAAGAAAGGGTATAAAAGAAGGAAATCTAATGACATGGCCTCCTTGTTCACCTGATCTGAACCCCATTGAGAACCTGTGGTCCATCATCAAATGTGAGATTTACAAGGAGGGAAAACAGTACACCTCTCTGAACAGTGTCTGGGAGGCTGTGGTTGCTGCTGCACGCAATGTTGATGGTGAACAGATCAAAACACTGACAGAATCCATGGATGGCAGACTTTTGAGTGTCCTTGCAAAGAAAGGTGGCTATATTGGTCACTGATTTTTTTTTGTTTTGTTTTTGAATGTCAGAAATGTATATTTGTGAATGTTGAGATGTTATATTGGTTTCACTGGTATTAATAAATAATTGAAATGGGTATATATTTTTTTTTGTTGAGTTGCCTAATAATTATGCACAGTAATAGTCACCTGCACACACAGATATCCCCCTAACATAGCTAAAAATAAAAACAAACTAAAAACTACTTCCAAAAATATTCAGCTTTGATATTAATTAGTTTTTTGGGTTCATTGAGAACATAGTTGTTGTTCAATAATAAAATTAATCCTCAAAAATACAACTTGCCTAATAATTCTGCACTCCCTGTAGTTGTGTTAGGACTGTGCTCTTAATTTCTTGTGTGTTTAGTAGGGTTTGGGTAGATACAGAATGAAAAGAGTGGAGATTTGAAAATAAGTAGTGAGTTGTTGTGTAAGTAATGGCCATGTGTGCTTGTTAGTTGGGTTGCATGGTCTAAAAGGAGGGGGTGAAAAATTGAGAATGAGGGTTAGAGTTCAAAGGAGTGAGAGGATTGGGATGAGTCAGGGGAAGAATGAATGGGACGGACTGAATTATTTATTTTTATAATAGCAGAATGTAAATACTACACACACACAAAATGATTGGTAGAGTTGTGTTTGCTTGATTAAAACCCTCTGTATAAATACCATTATGTACATACACAGAGGTGGCAATACTTACATGATCTGCTGTCCACATTTATCATGTTGCACATTTTTATGGTTCCAAATAACTAATTAACATATACAGATATAGCACTTGTAGTTATTAGTAGTCGGTGTAACCTTCGTGTACACGGAAGCAGCAATTTTGACATGCTCGGATATCCACATGCATTCTGTGGTGTGATATATACGTTTTACTCACATAAATGTATGGAGGCATTATTTGGATTACAATGATGTGTACTTGTAGGACAACAGCTCTTTTACATATTGTTAGAAGTATAGTTTGTCATGTCTTTGTATACTGTTGTGGAACAGTCTTGAGGTGGGAGTATGATCGTCATGAGGGGAATAGCTAGCTTTTGACTAAACTTCTGAAGTAGAGATGGCTGTCTGTGGATCTTATGTGTGCAGGCAGGGAACCCCATAGTTCGGCTCCATGAACAGAGACAAATGTTTTGCTCATGTTTTCTTAAGCGTAAATCCCTTTGTTGTATTTATTTGTTGATTTGCTTTCTGATAAAGTATGGTCCTTTGCTATGTATTGTTTTGTGTGTGATACAAAGCAGCTTGAAGGAGGATCTTCTGGCAACTCGGAACCAGTGAACCACCCTCCAGGCAGGAGAGATGTGTGCCTGTGGCTCTACATGTAGGGGTGTAGCAGCAGGGTTCTGAATTCTTTGTAGTCCTCTCATAAAATGACAAAGTTGAGTCATGATATTGACAATTATCGTAGTCCAATTTTGATACACCAAGAGAGATGATAGCTTGAACCTTGTGTGGGAATCCTAGGTGCGGGAAGATGCATTGCAGGGTTTTCATTGTGAGGAAGCTCAATTTGGCTACCTTATCCATTTCATTCACTGACAGGTATCCATGGTAATTCCAAGATTTTCTTTTACCTCCTTAGATATTTTTGGAGGTGGTCCTAGATCAGAGGGTTGTAGGTTTTCCAGTCACCACAAGTGAGTGAGAATCTCTGCTTTGGAGGCATTCAATTACAGGTGGCTCCATGTCATCCATTGGTCAACAGCACAGAGGCAAACAGTTTTGATGTTTTAATGTCCTTTCGGCTTTCCAGTTTCAGAAGTAACTGTGTGTCATCTGAGTAGTTATGACAGGTCATGGCAAAATCCCTGATCAGATCTGGTTTTAATTTCATGTAGATGATGAAAAGCATGGGTGAGATGATTGAGCCTTCAAAGGCACTTGCTTTCATAGTTTATGGTTTAGAAGAGAATGTTAGAGGGGTAAAAGGGGGGGGAGGAGGTTTAGAATTCCAGCTTCCTCAAGTCTTTGGGTGAGTGAGTGCAGTATGATCCACTGTGTCAAAGGCAGCTCCAAGAGAAGAAAGGTAGCAACTTCGTTTTTGTAAGATCATCCCAGATAGAAATTGGGCTAATTCAGTGTCTCTTCAAGGCCAAAAGCCTGTTTGGAAGTTGGAAAGTATTGAATTGTCTTCAATGAATTGTGATCGCTTTCTATAAGTTTGCCCAGGAATGGTCCGCTTGCTATAGGTCTGTAGTTGTCAGAATCTTGATTGTACAGGTTAGGTTTTTTTAAAAGGAGAGTATGCAAGCCTTTTTTTAGGTCTTCTGGGAAAACTCCTGTCATGAATGAGTCGCTGATGAGTGTTCTGACTGGGATGGAACCTGAAATTGATAGTAGGATGTTTTTAAAGATCTGAGGTAGACAAGGGGGATAGTTATTTAAAGGAGCAGAGTTGCTGCGTTTGTCTTTGGCTGGTGGGTACTATCGGAAAGGGATTGGGGCTGTAGGACTTTTTGTTGTTTTAGGAGCTATCCAACATATTTGCTTTAGATTTTTGATGGTTAGCCAGCTTGTCACAAAAGTCTTGAGAAAAGGGATTGGTAGCTTATGTGCATTTTGGTTTACGGAATTAAGTGAGAATTTTATAGAATTACTTATTGGCACACTTTGCATTGTGGGTTCAGTTAAAGTAGCATAGTTTTTTTTGCTTTTTTGATTGTTGACCTGTATTTTTCTGTGGCTGTGAAGGCATATCTTACTTCAGCGTTGTTTTGTTTGAGACATTTACGTTAAAGCTTAGCATTTTGTTGTTTGATCTATTTTAATTCTGTATTAATCTAAGGGGAGTTTCCTTTTGTTATGCTTAGATGTCTTAAGAGGAATTAGGAAACCAAAGGCTCCCTGGAGCCATCTATAGTGTGTTTGTACAGAATTTATAGTGACAAAATCTGTGTTAAAGGTAAGTAGCTGTTCTTGCTCCACCAAATTCAGCTTGTTACAAGTGCTGCAAATTAAACACAATAAATGCTTATTTTGGTCCTGGGCAAAGTTTATTAAAGAACTATTAGCAAAATGGAGTAAAAAAATGTATACGTTTGGAAGAAGTGCCAGCAAATTCACATGTATAATATTGAAGCTTTGGGTTTGTGTACTACATACATAGCAGAAAGAGAATAGCAATGCAGAACAGTTTCGAACTGACGCAATCTGTTGTGAAATACCAGCAGTCAGATAATCAAACACTCCAAATGGAATTTACAATAGCATTGGCAGGAAACAACTGATAAATCATGGAACGTGGCCTGAGTTCACATGTGGTAGAAAGGTGCCGTTTTCACCTCCAGCTCTATAAACAAAGGCAACACCAAAGTAATTATAAAGTAAAACAAAACACACTGGCATTGACAGAAACTAGCTTGTCTGCAGATGTGCTCTTTGCGAAAGTTAACCAGTAACTGAAGTAGGCTGACCCGTTGTGCCATGCTGTATGCTGTAGTGAGCTGAAAAAATGTGACTAACCCAACAAGAGACCAATGGACGAAGACAGGTGGCTAAAAGGCCCTTTAGGCAAATATATTATACATATAGTTTTAGTATTATCAGAAGGTCTTGGCTAACATCAGATCTAAAAATTCCTCAATAAAACCAAACCGTGCATTTACTAAATTAGAAAGCGTATCCAGAAATAAAACCATACAAAGAAACCTTAAATGTCCACTGGCACCCCCAATTTCTTTATCAGGTAGCCCAAAATTATTTTTAACCCCCCGCTCCCACACACACACACACACACATAGAAGATGCTTCTTTTTTTCTTTATGTTCCAGAAGCCAGTTGTGCAATACTCCAAAACCGTTAGAACAAAATAACCATAGCCAACCTGTTTTAATTTCAGTACCAAACAAGCCAAACAAACAGTGAGCATATTAAAACCAAATTAATCACATTATCTGCAATAAATGGAAAAATAACAATTTAAAGGGATTCTCAAAATCCTCACCTGAAAAAGAACAGTCAAAGTCTCCACAATTCCTTAAGCCACAAGACTAAGAAAGCATAAACAATAAATTGCTACCAAGACCAATTCCAACATCAAGGGGACCCGAGTGAGTCAAAATCGAGGGCTCTCTTGCCTTTTATGCATAACAACCTGTATGAAAAACGATAAAAGAAGGTCAACTGTACATGATCACAAAAAACACAAACAATAGGAGCATTGTATCCAACATATATTCATTGGAAAAAATGTCAGTCTTGGCAAAAACAAACAAGCATTTGCAATGCAACGGGTCTCGCATTTGCTCATGTTAGAGCTGAACGCGTTGTAAACTCCTAACCCGACTTTTCATCTATGTACAAAAGTGCGTTTATGTACGTAACCCGAAAAAGTGAAATTAACTGTGTAAAGCGCTCGACTTCTGCCAAGCGAAATCGCGCTAGGAAAATAGAGAAAAAGTAGTCCACGATCTGACAGAAAAAAGCGAGCCTCGCATGTTTTCTGTACTTGGTCGCTGCGCTCAAGGAGGGCTAGCCACCGGAAAAGGCATGACGTATGCGTGCCTTCGACTAATGAAAGCAAGCAGATTTTACTAGGCAAGCCCACAAACCAATGAAAAACACTGACGTGACGTCGACAGGGATCCGAGCCCTTTTCTAAACACTAAAGCGTCTCGCTGCGATATGCATGCGCGAGCGCATGCAACGCAGGCTCGACCCTAAAAAGGAAGTGGGATGGTAAAGAAAGGACAACATTTTTACGTTAATTTGTCCACAATGTTGATTCAGCACAACCAATAACATGCAGGTATAGTTTCAAAAGTAAAGTGCTGCATTCCAAGAAGTTTCACCATGTCATGTCTCAGGTACAGCATCCATTTTTTACCGGTCTGGAGTAAACTGCTCTTTCACAATACAAAGCTACATGGGATAATGTGTTGGTCTATCTTTACTAAGATGGGTTTCACCTTGTGTTTTTTCCATTGGTCAACTTATAAATCCCAGCATCGAGACTTCAAATCCCAAAAGGCGAGAACAAAACACTTGTCAACTGAAGTTATGATGGATTCAATACAACTGTAATTTACGATTTCTCCATTAAAAAAGATTTGATTACTTATAAGAATGTGATTATGAAAGCTTCAAATTTTTCATTAGCTCCTTTAATTATTAGTAAATATTTTCTTTTTTATTGAAAAAGATTAGTGAATTTGTAAGAGGCTCCTAGAAGAAAGAATAGGGAAAACATACATGGTCAGCCATCCACACTGGAAACCCAAACCAGATCATTCTCTATTCCAATCTGTTATTATTATTGTTTTTCATCTCATGGGTCTCCAAGAGATAAAATCTAGAAAGATTCAGTTAAAGTAATCACAAGTTTTACATCCATTCTGAGCTATTTTCATTCCTTCCTTGATGTCTTTTAGAAGCCTACAGTCTTGACCCTGCTATCTCGTAGAGAGTATGACTGCACAATTTCACCTGAACCAGATTCCCACTGTACATTTTGTTAAATGTCTTTTCAGTTTGAAAAAGAAATGTTGGAGATCTGCAAGATATTCTGAAGGATGGTTACTCACAAACTTTACTCCAGGGGCCAATGTGTGTGGTGTAGGATTTAACCGAAGGCCACAAAGTTCTTAGAGTACTGTGCACTTTCAAGCAGAAATCACCCACTACACTGCTCAAAGTTTGTAAGCTTCAAAGTCAACAAAGACCGCCTTTAAAGGGCACCACCACATTGCCAACTGTGCAAGGAATTACTGAAGAACTCCTTAGTGAGAGAGTCAACCCTGAAAATCCTATTACGAAATATGCAACAGGCATGTGTTGGGATGCAGAAGTCTTCTGCAAATTAACAGACGTATTCTGAGTGCCCAGCTATATTGATGTCTGGATCCCTAATACAGACTTGTGCTGTCAATGGCAAACACGGATCATAGGTGTGCATCATGACATAGACCGGTCTCACGGATTGCAGTCTTGTTGGACTGATAGGGACGCACAAGAAGCTACACTCATAGTGGTTAAAGGCTTCCACTTTCACCAGGTGCTAAGCAGCACGGTGGTGGCAGCATACTGTAGTGATCTGTAGGAATGAACAGTTCCTTCTTAACCTGTGTCACTGGTGTGAGGCCTAGAGGCGCACTCACTTTGAAAGTTGCACTGCTGTTTGCTCAACTCCCACTCGGCCTACATCAGGTTGGTGAGAAGAGCTGCAAAGCGAACAAATGGTGTATCTGTGCTGGGTGTATGTGTGCCCAAGAAGGGTGCAATATAGGGAATAGTGTAGTACTGAGCACTGCGTACATGGTTTATGCATCAGGTGGAGGTACACATGCCTATGAGTGGTACAGTACCTGAAGGATGTAGTGCTACGCAGTGCGTGTAGGATAAATACATGTGAAGGATGTATGTGTACCTGTGAGTGGTACAAAACGTAAAGGATACAATGCTGGACTGTGCATGCATAGTAAATGCTGATGCTGAGTGTATGTGCGCCTAGGAATCAAATCAAATCAAATCAAATCAAATCAAATCAAATCAAATCAAATCATTAACATTTATAAAGCGCGCTACTCACCCGTGCGGGTCTCAAGGCGCTAGGGGGGAAAGGGGGGGTTATCGCTGCTCGAACAGCCAAGTCTTTAGGAGTCTCCGGAAAGCGGAGTGGTCCTGGGTGGTCCTGAGGCTGGTGGGGAGGGAGTTCCAGGTCTTGGCCGCCAGGAAGGAGAAAGATCTCCCACCCGCCGTGGAGCGGCGGGTGCGAGGGACGGCAGCAAGTGCGAGGCCAGCGGAGCGGAGGGGGCGGGTGGGGACGTAGAAGCTGAGGCGTCTGTTGAGGTATTCCGGTCCCTTGTTGTGGAGGGCTTTGTGTGCGTGGGTGAGAAGACGGAAGGTGATCCTTTTGCTGACTGGGAGCCAATGCAGGTGTCTCAGGTGTGCGGAGATGTGGCTGTTGCGGGGTACGTCGAGGATGAGGCGGGAATAGTATACAGTACTGTGCAGTGCATGTATGCAGTATACATGCACTGGGTGTATGTGTGTCTGAATAGTGCAATACGTGGAGGGCCCAAGGTTCCATTTTGGGAGACCAAGGCCTCAATGATGAAACATGGAGAGGAGGTAGAGATCCCCCAGACAGATTTCTGTATTGCTGAAATTCCCACAAGATGTGTGACACAAACTGGAGAGGGAAGGACCAGGCCTTCCCTGTACACTTTAAATTGCTAAAGAACACTCTTGCTAATGCCCTGTTTCAAAGTTATTCTAAGACTACAATACTTATGACACTGTTCAAACGCTCTTTCAAGGGCACGCCTTGCTCAATCTCAATTGGATCCAAGTGTTCTTGAAGATCTGTCTGTACCACTGACTGACATGAAGATCTGTATTTTCAACAGGCTATGTACACTCCCACCAAGGAACTTTAAGAGGAATTACTGAGGCTATACAGTGGCACTGCTACTGTTGGTCAGAGAGAAGTTAAGGCCAGTAGAGTTAATTCTACACTCCTGGTTGCTATCTGAACAAACAGATGTCAAGCAGTATGCCCTGGCTTATCCAATTTGTGCATCAAGCATACAATATGTGATGGGAGAAATGCTTGCAATTTGTCCAACCATTGGCAATCGCTCAGGGTAGCATTCCAACTAAATTGTTTTTTGCTAACCATTCCACCTCAGTTTGAACCCAACCACTGCAAATCAGTCTCGACCCTGCTCCAATAGCTGATAGGGGCTGCTGTGCCTCAACCCTGGTGGTTAAGGGAGTTTTCTGCTGGTGCCCATCCTACTACGGGCTCAGCACACTGGGCCCAAGTACACTCTTTATGCACTTGACTGTGTGCAACAACATTTCAGAAATGAAGAGTAATAATAAAAAAATGCAATCCATGGTCCAGCCCAGTGCTTATCGTAGTTATAATAGAGTACTTTAACCCCTTCGCAGCCAAGGACGTTATGGTTACGGACTTGGCTGCGGTGCCAAGGACGTAATCTTTAAGTCACATGAACCGCCCCTCAGCACCCCCAGTGCAGGGATGGAAGGGGAATTGCTCCCCTTCCACGATCTCCCCCCCCCCCCCCCCCCCAAGGTGCCTGATGATGTCAGCGTATCAGAGGCCTGCCCCTCCGCACTGGAAGCTCAGCTTCTAGCACCGATCGGAGGAGAAGGGCTTTTGCATTTCTCCTCCGATCACGTGGAGGGGCCGAGAGAGGCATCAAAGGAAAGGAAAGGCCTTTCCTTTCCTCTGATGTCTTTCTCAGCACTTCTGCTGCCCGATCGCTAAGCAGAAATGCCCACTAGACACCAGGGAGATTTGTTTTAAACTTTACGCATAAGGGGAGCGGCCCCTTCGGCAAGGGTCGCTCCCCAGAGTGGCAAATTACTTTTAGGCCATTTCAGCCCTCATTTGGGGGGAAGATCGGCCTATTTTTATTAGACCGATCTGGCCCCAAGGGGGACAGAAACCACTAGGCACCAGGGATTTTTTTTTCCCGCCAATTTCACCCAAGGGGAACGACCCCTTAGGCAAGGGTCACTCCCCTGGTGGGGCAAATTTATTAGGACGATCTGCCTCCCTTGGGCAGAAACCACTTGGGCACCAGGGATTGGTGTGTGTATGTGTGAGTTGTGTGTTTTGTTTGGGCAAGGGTCGCCCCCCATGGGGGCACATTACAGTTGACCATACCTGCCCCCCTTGGGGGCAGATCGGACTATTTTTGGAAGACCCATCTAACCCCAAGGGGGGCAGAGAACCCACCAGAGACGATTTTTTTTTCCTCCAAAATAAGAGGGTGGGGGTACCCCCACCCCAAATAAATGGGGCCAAAGTTGTTCTGCCCACCAGTGGGCCGATGGGGCAAGTAACCCCGATCCACCCCTGGGGGGGCGTGGGGGTGGAATTGCAGAAAGTCTACTAGATGCCCGGATTTTTTTTTCAAAAAATTAAAAAAAATTGTGTGGTGGTGGATACTAACCAGTACAGGTATGGTTATGCCTCTACCCCAACTGAAGGGGGTAACAGTCTTTCAGCTCTCCCCCGCACACTAAAACATCTTATCCCATGGCAAGCAAGAGGACATTTGATTATTTTGGGTTTTGGTTTTACATTTGGGCCATTAGAGCTTGGCTAACTCCGAAAATCGCCCCACTTGGAATGGTGAGGGCTGCACTTTTTGAACTTTGGGACGCTGCCATGTAGAAAAATCCACAAGACCTAGACACATCTCAAAACTAAACATTTGGGTGATTCCAGGGTGGTATGCTTCACATGCACCACGCACCATTTTCTTACCCACAATGCCCTGCAAACCTCCAACTTTGCTGGAAATCACACACTTGTTCCACATTTTTGTGATGGAACCTTCCGGAATCTGCAAGAATTGTCTCATCTATACCAATACAAATTCTGCCCTACTTGTCAGCCTAAAAATGTTTTTTCAAACTGCCCTTTTGGACCCGCTTTGGTTCCCGCTCAATTTTGACATGTTTTTGGTTGGCTCTTCCCTGTCACAGGCACTTGGCCCACCTACACAAGTGAGGTATCATTTTTACAGAGAGACTGAGGGGAACAGTGGGTGGAAGGAATTTTGTCCTGGTGAAGTGATCCTACACAGAAATGTGGGAAAAATTTGGTTTTTCAGCTAAATTTGAGGTTTGATGAGGATTCTGGGTAAGAAAACACTGTGGGATCCACGCAAGTCACACCTCCCTGGACTCCCGCGGGCATCTAGTTTTCAGAAACGTCTGGGTTTGGTAGGTTTCCCTGTATGGCTGCTGAGCCCAGGACCCAAAACGCAGGTGCCCCCAACCCTCCTACCCCACCCTCACGCAAAAACAGGTAGTTTTGTATTTGATCATTTTGATGTGTCCAGATAGTGTTTTGGGGCATTTCCTTTCGCGAGCATTAGGCCTACTACCTACACAAGTGAGGTACAATTTGTATCGGGAGACTTGGGGGAATGCTGGGTGGAAGGAAATTTGTGGCTCTTCTCAGATTCCAGCACTTTCCGTCACTGAACTGTGAGGAAAAAGTGTTTTTTTGGCCAAATTTTGAGGTTTGCAAAAGATTCTGGGTAACCGAACCTGGTGAGAGCCCCACATGTCACCCCATCTTGAATTCCCCTAGGTGTCTAGTTTTCAAACATGTGCTAGGTTTCCCTAGGTGCCGGCCGAGCTAGAGGCCAAAATCCACAGCTAGGCACTTTGCAAAAAACAGCTCTGTTTTCTTTGGGAAAATGTGATGTGTCCACGTTGTGTTTTGGGGCATTTTCTGTTGCGGGCGCTAGGCCTACCCACACAAGTGAGGTACCATTTTTAATCGGAAGACTTGGGGGAACGCTAGGTGGAAGGAAATTTGTGGCTCCTCTCAGATTCCAGAACTTTCTGTCATCAAAATGTGAGGAAAGTGTTTTTTGGCCAATATGTGAGGTTTTCAAAAGATTCTGGGTAACAGAACCTGGGGAGAGCCCCACAAGTCACTCCATCCTGGATTCCCCTAGGGGTCTAGTTTTCAAAAATGCACAGGTTTGGTAGGCTTCCCTAGGTGCCGGCTGAGCTTAAGGCCAAAATGTACAGCTTGGGACTTTGCAAAAAACACGTCAGATTTCAATGTAAAAATGTGATGTATCCATGTTGCGTTTCCTGTCGCGAGCATTAGGCCTACCCACGCAAGTGAGATACCATTTTTAATAGGGAGACTTGGGGAAACACAGAATAGCAAAACAAGTATTATTGCCCCTTGTCTTTCTCTACATTTTTTCCTTCCAAATGTAAGACAGTGTGTAAAAAAGACGTCTATTTGAGAAATGCCCTATAATTCACATGCTAGTATGGGCTCCCCCGAATTCAGAGATGTGCAAATAACCACAGCTTCTCAACACCTTATCTTGTGCCTATTTTGGAAATACAAAGGTTTTCTTGATACCTATTTTTCTCTCTTTATATTTCAGCAAATGAATTCCTGTACACCCGGTATGGAATGAAAATCCATTCCAAGGTGCATTTCATTTATTGGCTCTGGGTACCTAGGGTTCTTCAAGCCCTATATATCCCCGAAACCACAAGAGTCCAGGAGACGTAACTGTATATTGCTTTCAAGAATCTGACATCGCAGGAAAAAGTTACATAGTAAAACGTGGAGAACAATGGCTGTTTTTTTCATCTCGATTTCAATATTTTTTTTATTTCAGCTGTTATTTTCTGTAGGAAAACCTTGTAGGATGTACACAAGTTACCCTTTGCTGAATTCTGAATTTTGTCTACTTTTCAGAAACGTTTAGCTTTCTGAGATCCAGCAATGGTTTCACACCCATTTCTGTTACTAACTGGAAAAAACAGTAAAAATGGGGTATGTCCCAGTAAAATGCCAAAATTGTGGCGAAAAATTTGGTTTTCTGATTCAAGTCTGACTGTTCCTGAAAGCTGGGAAGATGGTGATTTTAGCACCGCAAACCCTTTGTTGATGCCATTTTCAGGGGAAAAAAACACAAGCCTTCTTCTGCAGCCCTTTTTACCCATTTTTTTTTTTTTTAACGAAATTCGTGCTGAATTTTGACAAATTTCTTGGTCTCCTTCAGGGGAACCCACAAAGTCTGGGTACCTCTAGAATCCCTAGGATGTTGGGAAAAAAGGACGCAAATTTGGCGTGGGTAGCTTATGTGGACAAAATGTTATGAGGGCCTAGGCGCGAACTGCCTCAAACAGCCAAAAAAAAAAAGGCTTGGCACCTGAGGGGGGAAAAGGCCTGGCAGCGAAGGGGTTAAAACAGAACATTCAACTATACAATTTAAAGAGGCTCAGCTATGGGGTAATGATTCCAACTAAGATTTCTAGATAAGCGTTTTACACTATCTAAAGTCTATGGGTTTTCAACCCAAGGACAAACCGAAGAATAAATTAAGCATAGGTGCAGTTCAATAGGTCAACACTCATGAGGAGTATTTCATAGTTTAGTTCAGGAGTTCAAAACACAAAATGTAATTGCATTTGTAACAGTCAATGTTCCCGCTACAAACATGGTCTGTGGTCTGCGTGTCTCACTCTTATGTGACGGACCATTACTGGCTTATGTTGCTGCAGGCTTGCAGCGCTGGTAGGTGTTCACCTGGCCAGCACTTTCTGTGGTGACTGTTGACATGGGACTCCAGCAGTGATGGGTGAGCAGCATGGCAGGCCTAGCTGGTTGGTGCAACACTGGCAGATGCGGCCTGAATGACAGACTCCGAAGGGAGCTCACTGCAGACAGTTCCCGCCTCCAGGCTAGGATCCCAATGGGTAATAGTCTGGCAAGTGAAGCCTCGACTGGGTTTAGGCATCTGCTTTGGTGTGGATGGCAGGTCTTACACTGATATGCATGGAGTCAGGCTGCTGCAGCATTAAGCAATTGGGCGCTCCAAGGTTACCAGATAGCCCGTGGTTACTTCTTGGGCTAGATTTCTGTACGTGGTCTACTGTGGGGGTTGTGATGGGAGACCCCTCATGACAAATATCAGATCTGGCTTTGCTCTAGTGGGCAGCAAGCAACTTCTGCGTGTTCTGCATGCCAGGAACACAACTGGCTTCTACTCCTAGACAGTCTCTCCTAGTATAGTGCCGGGTATTTTCCTTCCCTCTCCTTGCAGACAGGCATCTAGATGCAGGGAAGAACTTCAGCTTTTGCTGCAACTTTGCAGATTTCAGGGGATGTCCTCTCATCTCTGGGTGACTGGCTGTCAAGGAGACACAAGCCATTGTCACTCAGCAGTTTTCCCACGTACGCTGTGGAGCACTGCCTTCATTGGAAGAACTTTGAACTGGAACAAAGTGGGATGGTTTGGATCCCACTTTTATACACATTTCCGGGTAGGGGATGTGGATCAGCTGTCCCAGGTTTTCAGAACCAATTTGGGGTGATTGTCTTTCAAATGTAATTTTCAGGTTGCTTCTCAAGACATTGCATTTGTGCTGGGTCTCAGTAAGAACATTCTACAAAGCCAAAACAAGCGTACAATGATTGTGTGATATCTCTGCCTGGCTTTAGTCTTCCTGAAATCAATAATAAGGGACAGATAAAAGGGCAGGCTTTGCCTAGAAACTTCCTCATCTTGAGCAACAGAAATACCAGTCCTGCCCCATAAACCCATCATCTGCCAAATGGCAATGCCCAGGAAGAAAGTATCAGCAGCTTTTTGCCAACAAGGGCTTTAAGGATTTTTTAAGGGCATCTGCATCTCAGTTGTACCTCACTTCAGTGTCTGAATCCCCACCCTCTAGTCACAGGAATGCAGTCACGCTTACACTATTTGGGGAAGGTACATCACCCTCCACCTTGTGCAGCACTAAACCAGGGGCCATCCAAAATAAATCACACTGGACCCAGTACTCAGACGTATACCACAGAGTCCATCTACCATACATTTACTACACACACACCCCACATACATGCACACAGAATATCAGTGCAAGGTTCCAAGTTTCACATAAGAGCAGAACTTTACATGCTGGGAGTCAGTAGACCTTCCTCTCCCAGACAAAAAGAAAAAGAGCTGGTCACATTACTGATTCACAAAAACTTGGTATGCTGCCACTACTGTTTAATGTGATTAGCCCAGAGCATGGACAGTAGCCCTATGCCCAGTATAAGAGCACACTTTGTGTACCTCATCAAGTCACAGAAAAGATTCTGGACCTCTAATTACCAGAGACAGATTAAGGCCTCTGTGTACATGCAACATGAGCAAGATGCCATGGTGAAAACAAACAATGGAGCTACCAATTCGACCTACTGGTGGGTATGTAGGGCAGGGGATATATGTCAGTTTACCAGGCAGGGAACATTCCATTCCCCAACATAGGTGCTGAGGATACACACCATATCACCAACTACTGCCTCTAAAGCTGATTGGAAAGCCACCAAATATCAATATTGTCACTGCTAAAAGTAGTCAAAATGTTTTCCAAGAACAATACAGATTTAATGAGGGTGTACACATTTTAAAATATACAAAAACTCATTTCTAGCAACAACACGACTGCCTAGCAAGGACACTAATTCATGGAAAGTCACACCCAGTAATACAAGATCGCCCCTGCCACTTGTAACTAACGTGTCGGTTCAGGAGTTCTGGAACCTGTTGCTCATGGGCAAGACACCCTGGCACAACACACTCTCCACAAGTGTATAATTTTCTGCTAGACAGTGCTACCATTTTGCATGGTGCGCTGGACTCCTAACCTCTTTCCAAATATACATTTAAAAGCAGTTCACATTTTCTGAAGAAAAAAGGCCCGAAAAGGGAACTTTACTGTTTAGCAAATACCCAGACTCTAACCAGTATCTCCACGTAAACTCGCTGCACTTTGTTCTTGTGCTAAATAGCCTAGCATTTAATTTGAAAATAGCCTAAGGGTCAACTTTCAAATGCAATAAGTTAGAGTTTTGTGGTTTCTTTTGCTAGGCATATTAAGAACATGCACTGGCAAAGGCAACAGGTGTGGTGTTGACTGCCATACTTCTGGCAATTCTTGTTTTGTCATATTTTTGCAAACTTTATTGCTTGGGGAAATACGATTTAAGAACAACAGAAGGGCGGGCAGAGATCCCAAGCACACTTCTTTCCATCGGATAGCCCGGATTCCTGGGGGCCCGGGACGGAGGTCCTCTTCCCATCGATTGATGGCAGCCCTTTAAGATCAAACATTTGCCACAGGGACCCAGCCCTGGGAGGGCCTCTCTGCCCTTCCAAAAGACACTACCCACATGTGGCTGCGGCAAGACCTCCTGGCCCCATGACCATGAAAGCCCCTGATGCACACAATCCCATCTTAGTCGTCACTGTGGAACTACGCAGGGGAGAGTACGGTCCTGGTTGACAACGCCTCTCACGTACCGGAGCCACTGTCAGGGAAGTCAGCGCACTCTGTGCTATTGCAACAAATGGCGCACTGATCTAACCACAAAAAGACCACCTACCAGAGATTGCCTGCCAGATATCAGGAGCCTCAGCCTTTGAAGACTCATAACAGGCCTCATCTTGACGGCGAACACTGTGGGAGCGGATTCTGGTGGCACCTGGGTCATTTGGTACCCCGATTCTTAGGATGACCCTCCCCATATGGCGGCAGTCAAACATAAGCAAGACAGTACGGGATATGCTCATCCCCTCCAGCACCTTCCAAGGACCAAGACCCTGGCTCTCAGTTCCCATCGCAAACCAAGGCAAAAGGATCTTCTGACTCAGACCAGGTCCCGGTGACCCAGGCCTTTCTGGTGTCTTGTTTTGACTCTTTGAAATCTGACCCCTCCACGACCTCAAAAAGGACCTCTTCCTGGATATGCGACAACTGCAACAAGACTTGTTCTCACTAGGGTAATGGGTGTCCCCCCTGGAGGATAATTAAACTGCAAGAGGTGATTAAGTGGAAATGTTGAGTCAGGAGGTCATTTGATCGGAGGAACTCAAAAGTTGCTCTCGCCAAAACAACAATCACCTCCGAGGGGTTCTCAAGGGATCGGAGGGCTCAGGCATTAGAGGATACACCCAAGCACTGTCCTGCTCTATCCTGGACTGGGAGGACAATGTAGAATTGCAACTGGATAGAGTGCATTAGCCGCCCACCATGCGAGCCCAAAGGCCAAACCACTAGACGCATCTGACGCTGCTGGCCCCCAGGTTGGTAGGTACAATCTTGCATTGCTGTGATTACAATAAACAGAACTGATCCATAAAAAACCCAAGCATTACCATAGTATCCCCTGGCATTGAAGGGAACTGCTTTGTGCGTGGATGTGTTCTTTATTAAAGGGCTGCATACCAGAACTCATAGTGAAGTCAGCCAACGGCTGTAATAGACTGATACATAGCCCCTTAATGCTTAATGGAGTGGGTGGAAGACAAATGTGAATAACACCAAATGAATGAAGTCTGGTTAAAATCCCTACAAGTAACTATGTTACACATATAATTTTAGTAAAATCAAACAGGTGTTGGTTAACAGAGACCTAAAAATAAAAATGAATCAGTATAGCACTGGCTGCAAGAAGAAATAAAAGAAACAAAAAAAGAAAGCAACAAAAAAGAAAGAAATCGAATAAAACAAAGAAGGAAAGAAGGCAGGCAAAAAAGAAGGGAGGCAAGAAAATAGGCAGACAAGGAATAAAAAAGAAAGGAAGCAAAAGGAAAGAAAAGAAGGAAGGAAATAGAGAGAAAGAAAGAACAAAAAGAAAAAGAATGGGAGAAAGGATAACAGTTACAGAACAATGGACACAATTGGGTATGCTGCAACATAGCAGTCAGAAAAGCAAAACACTTCAAAAGGAATTTACAACAGCACTGGCAAGAGATGAGATGAGATCCAGTAAAGATGGAATGTGCATCAGAACCATCTTGCTATCACCTCAGGCTCTAAACACAGAGGCAACAGTAACCATAAAGTGAAAACAAAAACACTGGCACTGAAGAGAGCTAGTTTGTGCGATGACATGCTCCTAATGAGAGAGCAAAATGCAGTCACTTAAAGTGAAGCTAACCAGTGGCTTGAGTAGAAAAGCACACTGACCCATACTATATGATCTAGGAGTGGGGGGAAATGCGAATGACAACATACCAATGGATGAAGAGAGGTAGCTGAAGCCCCTGTATGTAAGAATATATTTTAGTAAAATCAAAGGTTCTTGGCTAACACCAGACCTAAAAGGAAATGGGCCTAAGGGAAATGGGCCTACCAATTCCTTCTCAACTAGGCTATGCAAATACAAGCTAACTTGGCCTAGCATAAAACTAGTGGATAAACTCCAATGTATTCAAAATACGGCGTCGATATGAGTATGGGTCTTCATAAGTGTCACTTACACAGGCTTCCAATCAACAATGAATCTAACGTAAAGGGTTATACCTCACCCAATAGGCAATTAAATACATTGGTTATAGTGTCCCAACTGTGCCAAGTGTATACGCATGCTTGCTCAAATTGTACTGTATTGCAACATATACAAATAACACTTACTACAACTGTTCCATAAAATATGTAAAAACTCACATTTTCTGCTAATTTCTCTTGGCTGTCCATGGCTTCGGCTTTTCTTGGGTATATTTTCTGTCTGCTTGTCTCCAGTCTTCTAGACAGGTCTGCGTTTTGGGTTGCCCGTGTCTCTTTTAGTGCCATTTCATTTAGTGCCATGATGCTTTATTTGGTGACCATGTGCTTTATAAACAAATAAATAAAATGAATAAATATACTTATCAGTGCATGAGAAAGGCTAAGAGAAGTATCCACTATACTGATGGAGTATAACATACTTCCCCTCCATACAAGGAAAGCAGATTCCGGCTTCCTACCCTCAAAGGCTGAATCTAAAAGACAACCTGTCAGACTCAGCCAGTGAGGGCAGTAGACTTGAACATGGACAAGGCAGAAAAGAAACAGTCAATCATCTGCAGCTTGTATCCACGTGAGTCCATGTGCATCAACCTTATTTGGGAAGCTTCAGGATAGGGGCTGTAGGATTTACAGACCCTCCATGCGAGCCCTGCGCTGGAGCTTCCTTAGGTCTCAAGATAAATGTTTCCTGAGCCTCTCGTAATACAGGAACTAGCCTCAGATGACATCCCCCCCTTACTGGAACTGAAATAGAGCAGCTCGAGGAACAGAGTGACGTGGCCTGAGCAAACGTGGAGGGGAAGGTTGTGCGAGGATATTTTGTATATTGCATTGATTGATTTGTGAGGCATGCATGGCCACATGACACTGACTGACACAGGGTATATCTTATTGCATGGTGGCACTGACCAGAATACTGGGTGTAATGGCGCTGACTCTATTTAACGGTCCTTGCCTGGGCACACAATGGCGCTGCATTTACCGATAAACGTAAACTGGTATTTGAAAACACTTCAGCTTAATTGTTTAAAAAAGGAAAAACTGGTACATAGGGCTAGAATAGTGTAGTTAAAGAAAATAAGCTAGTATATAGAATAAAATGTGAGTCAATGTATTATAAACTGTAGTTGTTGTTTGGGAATAATGTATGTACTTTAAGACAACGTCAATCTTACATTTGAACGGGACCAAAGCAACTCTAATGATAATGACATTTTAACATTTTGGAACAAAATGAGTACGTTTCTAAAATACAAAAGCTGACATTTGAGTATTGATTAATGCAGTCTTGAGGGCCTAACTACTGATGCTCTGTTGTTATTACTTTGGTTGCATTTGGCACTGTCTCAGCGCTGTTGCATCGCAATTTATGAGGTGTTATTTCATGATCTATAGATCTACTTTTCTTAATGAACTTGGTATAACTACATAGAACTGCTATCTGGGAGCTAAGCCTGCGAATGTTGAGGACCTATATTGGACACCACTCTTTAAAAAATAAAAATAGCACTTACATTTTTCAGAAATCTCTCAGGACTGAAAATCTCGGCACATCCTCTCCTTAATCTCCCAGTGGAATGCTGCTCTCTCTCAGCACACTGTGAAGATTTGGATTAGTTTAGAAAATGCCCCTTCAGCACTGCCTCTAAAATACTGTTTTCTTAACGAATTTCTTAGGACAGACTGTACAGTAAGGCTCCTCATTATGCACTTTGTAAAAGAAAAAAAGAAAAAGGAAGAGATAACCATAACTACATGTGGAGGGGTATGAGTCTCCTTGCTTCACTCACAAGGTCAGTGCAATGTGGCCAGGATGTTCACATGCCAAGTTTTTCAGAGTCCACTAGCTCCCACGGATTCTGGTGCAAAGTGAAATAAATATTGAAGGCACTGCACACATTTTTAAATATTGTAGTATACTCCTGTGCACAAGGGAGTAGCCAGAAAATTTAAATATTGTGTCCTCCAGCCAAGCATCTATCCACTCATCCTTCCATCCACCTGATATCTACCATTTCACATTTATAATGCTATCCATTCATTCATCCATATGTCAGTCTTTCCCCATTCCATCCCTACATCTATCCATTTGCTCATCCATATCCAAACATATCCATCAAACCCATCCCTTCATCCTCTAATCCTCCCTTTCACTCATCCATCCTTTCGCTCAACCATCTAGTCACCCATCTTTTTACTTCATCCATCCCCCTTCCACTCATTCATCCTGTAACTCAGCCATCCATCCTTTCACTCATCCACCCACCCTTCCATCGATTCTTTCACCCATCACTAAGTCATCTACTCTTTAATCCATTCATTTTTTCACACATCCATCCATGTTTTCACTCACTGCTAAATCCTTCCACTCATCTACCTGCCGTCCATCCATCCATCCACCCATTTATTCTTACATTCACATCCACCCTTACACTTGTCCTATCACTCACACACTCACCCAACATTTCACGTGAATTATGAGCCTTTATCACTCAAACTGCAGACAAAAGATGCTCATCAATAACCCCACCCTCTCGTTTTAGTTGCTAAAGCGACGAGTTCATGACATCCCTGCATGCAGTACATACTGTAGTAAATATTGTAACTATATTTTGTTGCATGCTGTTAAACCTCTCAGCTCTTGTGGTTTCCCAGTCTTTTGGCTTCTGACCTTCTGCTATGATCCTGTGCTGAAATTTATTTTTGCTGGCTTTAGGACTCTGGGCACCTTACCACTGCTGACCAGTGCTAAAATGCAAGTGCTCTCTGTCTAAATTGGGTTGGTGATTGGTTTTCTCCATGACTGGCATATCTGATTTACTAATAAGTCCCTAGTAAAGTGCACTAGAGGTGCCCGGGGCCTGTAAACCAAATGTTACTAGTGGGCCTGCAGCACTGATTGTGCCACCCACATAAGTAGCCGGGTAAACATGTCTCAGACTTGCCACTGCAGTGTCTGTGTGTGTGTGTGTAATTGTGAACTGCCAGTTCGACCAGGCAAGTGCACCCACTTGCCAGACCCAAACCTTCCCCTTTACTACATGTATGTCACCCCTAAGGTAGCCCCAGGGCAGTCCCAGGGGCAAGGTGCAGTGTATTTAAAAGGTAAAACTGCTAAATTTGTTTTTCACTATTAGAAGACCTATCTCACTCATAGGATAACATGGGGATTGCCTTAAAATATCCTTCAAGTGTAATTTCCCCACTGGGAGCAGATCGAGATATGGAGTTTGAGGTCTCTGAACTCACAATTTAAAAATACATCTTTGGGTAAAGTTGGTTTTTAGATTGTAAGTTTGAAGATCCCACTTTTAGAAAGTGGGTATTTTCTTGCTTAACCATTCTGTGCCTGTGCCTGGCTGCTGAATACATGTTGGGCTGCTTGTGAATTCACTCTAGACAGTCACACAAAGGGAGCTGAGGTGTGTCCTGCATACTTGGATGGGTCGGAGGTGGGAGGGGCTGAAACCTGCACCTGAATAGGACTGTGCCTGCCCTCTCACAATACAGTCTCCAAACCCCTAGAGTGTGGCTCGGGCCAGGACTGGGAGAGGCAGGGTCTTGCGCACTACAAAGACTTTACTTTGAAGTTTGCCTATTTCAAAGGCAGAAATGAATATAAGTATTGGACTGCTGATCCCACAACTTCAGATCACTTCTGGACTGAGGACATTCTGCCAGGGAGAAGAGCTGGATGCTTGAGAAGGACCTGCCACTCTGCCTGTTGCTTTGCAGTGCTGGCCTGTTGCTGCTACTTCTGCCCTGGGAGCGAAAGGACTGGACTCAGATTTCTACATCCTGCTTTCCAAGGTTCTCCAAGGGCATGAATTGAGCTTGCCTCCTGTTAGAAGTCTCAGGGACATCACAGACTTCATCTGCCAGCACCTGGGCTTTCTGGCTGAAGTTCCTGACTTGCCAAGAGGTGCCAAATCCAGTTTCTGAGCCTGTGAAAGTGAGTTCTGGTGAAACCAAGAAGAAACAAAGTGCATCGACTTCCCTTTCACCATGTCCTCTCTCCCACACACATTCTTTTACCACCTGTAAACGAAGCATTTGTGTTTCATTTGACGTTGACAAACCTTCAACAGCTGTGCCATTAGTGTGCCTGTTTTCCAGCCGTCTCCGTTACATACAAAGATATTTATGTGTATGATCATAATAGTTATGTAACATTCTTTTAATTATATTTACTAAATATGCCTATTATTTATATTTAGAAATACGTAACTGGAGAATGTGTTTAAATTTAATTCTGTTGCTCCGCTCTACATCAGCTGTTTAGAATTCAGAATATTTCATTCTGAATTTGCTGCTGTGCAGACACAAGGTGACTGATGCTGTGCTGCAAATAAATATCTTCTTTTAAATACCATCTACTTCGACTGGAAATCTGCAATTATTCAACAAACTTTGGCGCCAAGGGCCTGAAGAGTACTGTCATCTACAGCATTTCTATGCACCACAGGAATGGTAACTTTTCGGGTAGAGTTTTTTTTTTGTCATTGTCACTTTCTAAGACAAGACAAGATTTTTCTTGGCCTATTTTCTCTTTACGACGCAGCCTAAGGATATTATTTCCTTCAGCTTCGTTAACTTCTGTGACTCTTTGCCGCTGTCGGGTGGGACCTGTATTAGAGCCTATTATTCGACATGCGTTCACTTGTGCTCTTCTGAAGAAAACATTTTAGGCACACCTGATGGAATTACTTTTCTCTAGCGGATTATTCAATATTAAGGATTGTGGTACTTACCCTTTTTAGGTGCGCTATTGAGGAATTCTGACTGCTATGTTTGAATCTATTAGCAGCGCAAGGAAACACTCGACATTATTCATGCAATTTCTTTCGCTCTTGCTGAATGTTTAATGTATCATTCAAACCTTGTGTACACGCGTGTTAACTGTGTTTCATAGAAAGTGCTGCAGCCTTGTCTACACACGCCCCAACCACGTTTCATAGGAAGCGTTCCTTGTGGAAATCTACACGCACTTGTTTATGCAATAGTGAACACACCAGCACTATACAGCAAGGAAAAGTTGCTTTCATTCGTAGGCATGTGCGAGTATTATAGGAGAGACTTTGCGGCAAAAATTGAACCATTACGTGTATTGACAAGGAAGAACGTGGTATTTAACTGGACAGAACTGCAACATGCACTTGAAAGGATCAAGAGAGATATTATTGATGCTCCTACATTAAAACCATTCTGTATAATTACGGTTGATACCAGTTTGGAAGGAGTTTTGCCCTAAAGATGTGGAAAACATGAATGTAGCTTTTGCATCAAGGACTTTGAGTGACACTGATAGGACGTATGTGGTGATTGAAAAAGAACTGTTAGCATGCGCCTGAGCAATCAAGCACTTCCGTAATTATGTATGGAGGTCTAATTTTATTCTAATAACTGATCACAAGCCATTAGTTAACATTTTATCAGCAGGGGGAGGATGGAATGCTACTGCCCAGATTGTGAGCCTCCCCTCGAGACTAGAAGAGTAAAGTTTGAAGGCAGAATATGTGCCAGGGAAAACAAATGTTATGGCAGATTACTGTGTAGCAGTAATGAGGAGGTGGAAGTCAATGGAGAGCCAGTTATTATACACACTATTAAGGATGTTGTGGAGAATTAATTTGAAAGCATTACTGAGAAATTGTGGATACAATATGAAACCAAAGATGTGTTACTGCAAGAAGTTAAAAAGTACATTAAAGAAGGTTGGCCTAAGAAAGACACATTGTCTCTGGAAATACTATCCTTCTGGAAAATTACAGATGATTTGGACATACAGGAAGGAATGCTTATCAAAGATAGCAGGTGTATTCCACTTGCAATGATTCAAGATGGGATTTTAGGTTGGCTCACAAGCAGCATTTAGGAATGTCTTCCATGAAGAGACTTATCAGAAAAAAAAGGTTTTGGTGGCCAGGTTTGAATTGTAAAGTAGACAAAATGGTGAGAGAATGTAATGGCTGTGCAAAGGAAAAAAAGTCACTTAAAGTATCCCCTGCACCTTTGAACCCTTTGAAATGGCCAGAATTCCCATGGCAGAAACTTGCTTTGGATATGTCAGGTCCATTTTATTCCTTGACACAAGATACTAGGTTTGCTTTAGTACTCATGGATTATCATTCAAAGTGGCCTGAGATTAAGTTTGTGATGCAAAACAACAACCAGTGTAGTCACTGAATTACTCAAGGACTTTTTTGCGAGAGAAGTTTATCCTGAGGTGTTGATAATGGATAATGAAATCTAAAGAAATAGAAGAATTCCTCAGGAAATGTAAAATACAACATATCACCACAGCTTTCTATGACCCTCAAGGAAATGGACAGGTGGAAAGATTCAACTGTTTACTAAAATGGATGCTAGAAAATCTAGTTGTGAGTGGAAAAATGTATTGAGAGAGGTGTTATGGCTGTATAGAGTAAGACCTCATACTATCACAGAGGTCAGCCCTTTCAAATTGTTAAAAGGGAGAGAACCAGTTTCTCAATTGTGCCCATGGCGGTTCAATAAAACCGCACACACAAAAAAAAACAAAAAAGGTAGTCAAAATTAGGAATGTGGCCCGGAAAGTGGGGGCCAAACAAAATAAGATGAAGACATGTTATGACTCAAAGTGGAAGGCGAAAGAACTCAAGTTTGAGGTGGGTGACTGGGTAAGAATCTGGGTGCCAGGAATTTTGATGAAAGGTACACCGAAATACGGCAAAGCACCGAAAGTAATAAAGGGTAACACTAATAGTGTAGTCACACAAGATGGCAAAGTATGGAATGTTAGACATACGGCAAAAACCAGAGAGATGATTTTAGGTGGGAGGAAAGATTCAGGAAAGAATTACTTTCTCAGGATTGACAAATCTAAATCGAATGATAGATGTACAGTAAGAAAGACAAAGTTTGGAAACTCCTGATTTGCTGATGAATGAGATCAATTTTCCTGATTGTGATTCTGTTGCTTCAACAATTAAGGAAACTAGTGGAGTGAGGCATGCATCAGCAATATACAAGGCTTTTGTTTAGGGAGAAAGATGTGTTACATACAGAGATATTTATGTATATGATCATCATAGTTATGTAACATTCCTTTAATTATATTTATTGTATATACCTATTATTTATAAATGTGTAACTGGAGAATGCCTTTATAATTAATTATGTTGCTCTGCATCAGCTGTTTAGAATTCATAATGTTTCATTCTGAATTAGCTGCTGTGCAGACGCAAGGTGACTCTGATGATGTGCTGCAAATAAATATCTTCGTTTAAATACCATCTACTTCGACTGGAAATCTACAATTATTCAACAAGCGTCTCCCTTGTGGACGTCTCTCCCTCTGCACTCCGTACTGTTCTCTGTTGATTTACTGCTTCTACCCGCTCTTGCATGTTTGCTTTTCCCAATTCCTCCCACCAACCCACGCCTTTTGTGTCGCTTTTGCTCCTGCCCTCCCTGCTGCTTTTGAGCCCCCTTCACCTCCACTGCTTCTGCACCCCGGCCCCTACGCACGTTGCTTCGGCTTTGAACAAAGGTGTTCCTGTAGCTTCCTCTTCCCGCCCTTTGCTGTTAAAGCACACAAACTGCTAAACGTTTTCTGTTCTTTTTATTCACCTAAACTATTCGGATCGGCAACTAAAAAGAAAAAAAAGCTCTCGTGTCAAATGCTTTTATTTTTTTGTTTTTTACTTTGACCCGCTGCACAGCATCAGGAGTTAAAAACAACTGGCAAAGTCAATAGGTCGCAAAGGAGATACCTATTGGCTTTGCCAATGCTTGATAAATTACTGCCATGACTGAACCCTGACAGGACACTACCAAGGGTCCTAGTATGACGCACAAAATACTGGGGGGCGTGCTCTAGTACGCATCGCAGTAAATAGTCGCGCTTCATACTATAACAATGGTGTAGATGTAATCCGGTTCTAACGGTAACCGCAGTGCGCACAGGGCACAAACATTATGTGCGTTCTAGTGCAAACTGCAACAAATACTGTATAGATGCGCCTGTGAATCAAATAATTGCTGTATACCAAATCTGGTGATCCATACTTTAGTAACAAATGTATACATCAAACGAGGTCCGCTACTTACGGAGACCATCCAGGAACTCCGCAAAACCTCCATCGTCCGTTGTTGATCTTTTAACGGATGTCATTTGGCCATAATCTAGGTACTTCCGGGTTGCACAACAACCAATCCCACGGTTCAACATATTCTGAGTGCCCTGTTGGAGTTAAAGGGTTCGGCTAATGTGTAAGGTGATCTGCGATAAGAGCATTGGGTGTACCGCTCCCCTCAACCAATCCTAGGACAGCACACAGAATTTCGAAGTACCCATTGGCTGTGGCGTCCGCACGTGCTTTTCTCGGAGCTGTCATCGCGTAGTCGGGGGTCTGCTCTGCTTGGCGAGTGGGTTGCGTTTGTCGTGAGGGCCGCGCGGCTCTGAGGTGACGACAGCCTAGGCCGTGCTCGTCCGACTCGGGTGTTGCCCTGCGCCGTTGTAGTGGAGGGAGGAGAGGAGGGTGGGTACAACGGGTGAGCAGAGTGTGCAGTTGTGGGATCCTCTCGCGGGCGGTTTACGACTGACAACTGGGCAAGTCCTTTGGCTGCTGTCCACTCTCGGAGATTAGGCCGGGCCGGTAGGACATGGGGTGGTATTTCTCTAAATTTCAGTCAGTAGCTTGGTCAGTAAGACTGAGAGGGCTTGGGGGGGTTTTGAGCTTCTTATTTCCTGACATTCACTCCGGCATATAGTGTTAAAATATATTATACAACAAGCAGGACGCATGAGAGGGGCGTAAGAGGTAGTAGAAAGGGAGATAAATGCGGATTGGTAGGGGTACCAAGTGAGAAAAAAACAATATTTTGTAAAATAATACATTTTGTGGGCTTTCAAAGCAGATGAGTGTGTGTGTTCATGCAAAAATTACAAGTGAATTCTATTTTGGAGCCTGAGCCAAGCCCTGAAATTTTTTATTTAAATCACACAACAAACTGTGCAAAATATGGTACTCACTTCAAAATGTAAAAAATGTATTTCTTTAACCCATTCCCCACCAAGGACATAGTGGTTACGTCCGATGGCATGGCGCTGAGGCGCCACAGACCTAACCACTACGTCCTGGTATAGGCCCTCCGGGGAAGCGCTGATGTCGTTCCCCAACCCCCCCCCCCAGGGCCTTCCGCCAGCCCCCCTTCAGGGCAGGGTTGAAAGGGGAATCGCTTCCTCTTCCAACCCCTCCAGTGACGTCTGATGACATCAGCATGCGATCGCATGCTGACCTCATCAGAGGTCACCTCCCTTCGTGCTGGAAGCATGCTTCCAGCGCAATGCAGGCATGAAAGGAAAGGCCTTTCCTTTCATGTCTCGGCAAGCATTTCTACTGCTGGATCGTGATGCAATCAGGCAGCAGAAATGCCCACTAGCCACCAGGGAATTTACTCATAAAGGGAACGGCCCCTTGGGCAAAGGCCGCTCCCCAGGGGACCAAATCATTTTTAGGCCATTTCTGCCCCCCCCCTGGGCAGAAACCCCCTAGACACCAGGGATGATTTTTTTTTCGTTTATTTTTTTTAATATATGGGGAGGGAACCCTTAGGCAAGGGTCGCTCCCAGGGGGACCAAATTATTTTAAAGCCATTCCTGCCCCCTCTGGGGGGCTGATCGGCCTAATATAGTTAGGCCGATCTGCACCCGGGCGGGGGGGGTTGGGTGGGGGCAGAAACCTCTAGACACCAGGGATATATTTAAAAAAAATTTTACTTTATGTTTTTATGTATGGGGAGCGACTCCTTAGGCAAGGGCTTCTCCCCTGGGGGGCAAATTGTATTTAGGCCATTTCTGCCCCCCTTGGGGGCAGATAGGCCTATTTTTATTAGGCCAATCTGCCCCCAAGGAGTGACACCAGGGAATTTTTTTTTATACTTGTGCATAAGGGGAGCGGCTCCTTGGGCAAGGGCCGCTCCCAGGGGGGGAAATATTTTTGATCCTTTTCTTCTCCGGGGGGAGAGGTAGAAACCCCTAGACATCAGGGATATATTTTTGTTTATGTTTACTTTTGTTTTTTATATATGGGGAGCGACCCCTTAGGCAAGGGTCGCTCCCCTGGGGGCCAATTGTATTTAGGCCATTTCTGCCCTTATTTTTTGTTAGGCCAATCTGCCCCCAAGGGTGGCAGAAACCACTAGGCACCGGGGATTTTTTTTTGCACCAATTTCACGCAAGGGGAGTGACCCTTTAGGCAACCCCTTGGGGGGGAATTTATTTTAGGCCATTTCTGCTCCCCTTGGGGGCAGATCAGCCTATTTCTATTAGGCCAATCTGCCCCCCGGGGGGGGGCAGAAACCACTTAGGCACCAGGGATTGGTGTGTGTATATGTGCGTTTATGGGGGCATATTACTGTTGGCCATATCTCCCCCCTAGGGGGCAGTTCGGCCTATTATTGGAAGGCCCATCTGCCCCCAAGAGGGGCAGAAAGCCCACCAGAGACTAGGGAAGATTTTTCTTTAAAATAAGAGGAAGGGGGTATGGCCATACGCCCACCCCAAATAAATGGTAGACAAAGTTGTTCTGCCCACTAGTGGGCCGATGGGGCAATTACCCCCCGATCCCCACACTGGTGAGTGGGGGGGCTTTCAGAAAGTCTACTAGATGCCAGGGAATTAAAAAAAAAAATAGTGGGGTGGTGGCTATCAACCAGTATGGGCCTGGTTATGCCCCTACCCCAACTGAAGAGGGTAACAGTGTTTCAGCTCTCCCTCCGCACACTAAAACATCTTATCCCACGGCAAGCAAGAGGACATTGGATTATTTTTGGTTTTGGTTTTACATTTGGGCCATGAGAGCTTGGCTAACTCAAAATCGGCCCACTTGGAATGGCGAGGGCTGCACTTTTTGGACATTGGGACGCTGCCAAGTAGAAAAATCCACAAGACCTAGACACATCTGAAACTAAACATCTGGGTGATTCCAGGGTGGTGTGCTTTATATGCACCCCACACCATTTTCTTACCCACAATGCCCTGCAAACCTCCAACTTTGCTGGAAATAACACATTTTCCCACATTTTTGTGATTGAACCTTTCAGAATCCACAGGAATCCACAAAATTCCTACCACCCAGCATTGTCTCATCTATACCGATAAAAATTCTGCTGCACTTGTCAGCCTAAAAATGTTTTTTTCCAAACTGCCCTTTTGGACCTGCTTTGGTTCCCCCTCAATTTCGAACATGTTTTTGTCTCTTCATTGTCACAGGCACTTGGCCCACCTACACAAGTGAGGTATAATTTTTACCGGGAGACTGAGGGGACCTTTGGGTAGTAAGAAATTTGTCCTGGTGCAGTGATCCCACACAGAAATGTGGGAAAAATGTGATTTTTTTTAGCTAAAATTGAGGTTTGTTGAGGATTCTGGGTAAGAAAACATTGGGGGATCCACGCAAGTCACACCTCCCTGGACTCCCTCGGGTGTCTAGTTTTCAGAAGTGTCTGGGTTTGGTAGGTTTCCCTAGATGGCTGCTGAGCCCAGGACCAAAGGTGCCACCCCCGCGAAAACAGGTAGTTTTGTATTTGATAGTTTTGATGTGTCCAGATAGTGTTTTGGGGCATTTCCTTTCGCAACCACTAGGCCTACCCACACAAGTGAGGTACCATTTTTATCGGGAGACTTGGTGGAATGCTGGGTGGAAGGAAATTTGTGGCTCCTCTCAGATTCCAGAACTTTCTGTCACCGAAATGTGAGGAAAAAGTGTTTTCGCCAAATTTTGAGGTTTGCAAAGGATTCTGGGTAACAGAACCTGGCGAGAGCCCCACAAGTCACCCCATCTTGGATTCACCTAGGTGTCTAGTTTTAAAAAATTTACAGGTTTGGTAGGTTCCCTAGGTGCCGGCTGAGCTAGAGGCCAAAATCCAGAGCTAGGCACTTTGCAAAAAACACGTCAGATTTCAATGTAAAAATGTGATGTGTCCATGTTGCATTTCCTGTCGCGAGCATTAGGCCTACCCACGCAAGTGAGGTACCATTTTTATCGGGAGACCTGGGGAAACACAGAATAGCAAAACAAGTGTTATTGCCCCTTGTCTTTCTCTACATTTTCTCCTTCCAAATGTAAGACAGTGTGTAAAAAAGGCGTCTATTTGAGAAATTCCCTGTAATTCAAATGCTAGTATGGGCACCCCGGAATTCAGAGATGTGCCAATAACCACAGCTTCTCAGTACCTTATCTTGTGCCCACTTTGGAAATACAAAGGTTTTCTCGATACCTATTTTTCACTCATTATATTTCAGCAAATGCATTGCTGTATACCCGGTATAGAATGAAAACCCATTTCAAGGTGAAGCCCATTTATTGCCTCTGGGTACCTAGGGTTCTTGATGAACCAACAAGCCCTATATATCCCCACAACCAGAAGAGTCCAGCAGATGTAACGGTATATTGCTTTAAAAAATCTGACATCGCAGGAAAAAGTTAGAGTAAAACGTGGAGAAAAATGGCTGTTTTTCTTCACCTCAATTTCAATATTTTTTTATTTGAGCTGTTATTTTCTATAGGAAACCCTTGTAGGATCTACACAAATTACCCCTTGCGGAATTCAGAATTTTGTCTACTTTTCAGAAATGTCTAGTTGTCTGGGATCCAGCACTGGTTTCACACCCATTTCTGTCACTACCTGGAAGGAGGCTGAAAGCACAAAAAATAGTAAAAATGGGGTATGTCCCAGTAACATGTCAAAATTGGGTTGAAAAATTGGGTTTTCTGATTTAAGTCTGCCTGTTCCTGAAAGCTGGGAAGATGGTGATTTTAGCACCCCAAACCCTTTGTTGATGCCATTTTCAGGGAAAAAAACACAAGCCTTCTTCTGCAGCCCTTTTTCCCCATTTTTAAAAAAAAATGTTTTTTTTGCTGTAGTTTGGCTAATTTATTGGTATCCTTCAGGGAAACCCACAAAGTCTGGGTACCTCTAGAATCCCTAGGATGTTGGAAAAAAGGACACAAATTTGGCGTGGGTAGCTTACGTGGACAGAAAGTTATGGAGGCCTAAGCGCAAACTGCCCCCAAACAGCCAAAAAAAAGGCTTGGCACCTGCGGGTGAAAAGGGCTGGCTTCGAAGGGGTTAACATATGGACGCTTTAAGATCAATTGGTCACTAGATAGCACTGTACTGAGAAGTTCTTATTAACAGTGCTAGCTTTGTACAACTGGTAGTCTGAACTCGTATCTGAAAGTGCTTTCATACGCGATAATGAAGATATGTTCTGGTGAAATAAAGTGCTTCAGCCGCGATTTATCCAGGTTTTCTGGTCAGTTTCTACATATCAGCTAGGAAATGGGTCGATTTCTATTTCCTTCAATTAAGGCATTGTTTTTACCTCATAGTTCATGTTCTGCACTTTTTAAAGAGAGCACAAACTCAACCCAAAGACTGAGCACTGTACACGAGCAGCAGTTGCATTACACAAGGTCACATGTATTGTTTACAAGCACAGAGAAATGAAATGATGTGCACAGAATCACAGAATGTTGAGCCAGCCCTCAGACTTGAATCTGGCTCCCCATTTGCCCGCTTTGACAGTAATGCCACGTCCTGGATACAGGGAGGCAGGCAAGCAGAAACCACATGAAAGCTCGGCTTCCAACAGAACCTCAAGCTGAGCCAGGTCAGGCTTCAGGTGCATTTTTGAGATTGGTTAGTTGTAGAGCGCAGTACCACCAGATCTTCTTGAGAGCATACTTGAAAATGCTTTGTCTCGTAAACTTACTTTACATGTTTGAAGAATATGTAGCAAAAATCAGTTGAATGATTATACTTTTCATACATATAAGTACTATTTGAATTTTGCAGATGGAGGAGGAAGTGAGGCTGTGTAGACAACCTTACATTTTTAAGAGATTTCAACATAATCTTTTTGTCTACGTATAATCAGCGAAGTTAATAGAGTAGGAGAAAAAGGTTTACATTTTTTCTGTACATTAATTAGCCTGATTTCCACATTTTTAATTGAAGACATGTTGGGTCTCTTTCTGTTGTGCCCAGATAGCCACTATTACGCTTAGTACGCTTATTCATTTTCAATTGGATTATTGCAGTGACTATCAGAATATGATATTTTGGATTGAGAATCATGAGATGCTCTGCAGACTCTTCAGCTGGACAAAGCTGGAACTCATAACTGTGACTACTTACGCCTCTAAGGAAATATGTTCGGCCTTAATAATACCTAAGTTTCAAACTGTTTTAAAATGTTATGGATGAATATCCTTTGAGTGAGGACAATAATTGTTGTTCCAGGTTGAGAAAGTGCTGTCTGTAAATAGTTCTTCTGCCCTTGTGACATTTAGCATCTGAAAGTTTGTTGCCTTCCATCAACGCATTTCAACAAGGAATAAAGTGACCTAATTGTCCTAACATTAGAGTTCTTCAATCTTTATCCTTTCAAAAGAAAAGAGGTGGCTGACATGAAAGTGTATGTTTGTTTAGGACTATTGCTGTGCTTGTTTGGCTATCTTTACCATTTATGACCTTTTGAGCCCATTTGGTTCCCTTGCCCTGATGAATTGCATTTGGTAAAATATGTAAAAATTGGTTTCTGATGCGACATATCTAACCAATATTGCAGGCTCCTTATGGGCTGTCAGATGTTTTTTGATAGACCTATTGTCTAACCCACCTAAGTTGCTTTCCTTTTCTCTCCTCACCTGGCTCACTTTAGTTTCCTTCCCATACCCACACTAGAGAGGCTCACATATCATATGACTCTACCCTTAGAGCTCCATGCTAACCTTCCTAACAGAAGAATAAAGCTTTCAGGCTTTGACACTACCACTGTTTACAGGAACGTACAGTAGACACATGCTTGCCACCTCAGACCAGGGATGCATGAATGCCATTGAAATCAATCTCTGTTTCATTCTCTAAACTACAATTTTATGAGAGTTGCTGTGGGATTTGGTAAGTTGTAGATGAATTCCATGCTCTCCTGCTCAATTTGGTTAGTTATCTGGTGTGTTGCTTAAATGCCTGGGTGGGATATTATTACATTTGTGCAGTTAGGCTCCCATTCTAACCATCCTTTTATTAGTATTCCCCTATGAACATTGTTTGATGTGGTGGCACTGTGGTGCTTACCTAGCTCCTTGTCCCATCTATATGTAGTTATTCCTTTACAGGGGGCAGGACATATTTATTGTACTGCTGTTATTGTCCGGTAGATATGTCATTTATCATGCATTATTTTGCCATCAAGCTGTCATAAAGGGAAACATTGGCAAATAAACTTCTACAGTTTCTATGGTGCTGCTTTTGGAGGTAAGACCGTGACCACACCAGTAGGGCTGAAGATGATAGGACTCTAGCATTTTCATCCATTGTCAGCTGATAGTGGGACTATTCCTTTGTTTTGTTTGTAGTAGTTGCTACTTTATTTTGACTGCTGTGTGCCACATACGTTTCTATTTTCTCTATATATATGCTAAATACACAGACTTCCTGCATTCTGTTCACTTTTTCCAGTCTGCTTACAACCATAATTTTTGAGACACTTAAATAGCATATCATATTTATGTTCTTGCAAGAAAATGCCAGACATGACTCATCTTGCACTGACAAAGCCATGATTTATCTGCGAGCACTGTAAAGAACGTCTCAAATATTTTGTTGGGACTAGCAAATATGACCCTATTTTAGAGAACATTCCTTTAGAATTATTCTCATATGAATTCTGTCTTCCCCAGAGACTATTGTTTCATAAGTACCATCAGCAAGGAGGCTGTGCATATTTAATTTATCAATCCTGAGCCTATCCATGGCTGCCCTTAGATTCGACTGGGACTTATTATCCAGAATATTGCATTCCTGTTATGAGACACTTTAGTGATCATCCTTTGCAATGGAATGAGTTAGGCAGGGAACTTTAACTACTAATAGATTCTTTTCTACTTTAATTAATTCCAACATATGGTAGAACTGTTGCTTTAGATGATGCTAGAAGAAATGCAGAGATCATGGAAGAGATTGCTAATTCCACCTTGTTAGCTTTAGTGTTAGTGGGCAATCAGTTAAATGGAGATGGCAAGAAGCTAGTTCAGATCATGATGTCACTAGATTACATTTCAATAGTAAAAAGGTCAGGAGTCGTTAGTGCTATTTTAGGCTCTGAATGTTGCACTTATTTCTCCCCAATACCTCACTCAGCATACATGAGCAAATAGAATACATTAAGGAATGGTCTAGATTTTAATCTGAGTGGCATCTGGACAAGGCCCAGGTGGAATATTTGGATACTCGGGAATGAAAATATTTGAAATAATCATTGCAATATTTTAATTGTTCTGTTTGTGCTAATAGCATTAATGATGTGCATCTTTCAATACACTTGCCCAAATAAAAGACTCTCAGTACATTTCTGCTTGCTACTTTTGAGGATGATAAGGACGGTGAGAGTAAAGAAGTTTTGAAATTATTTGCAACTGAATTATTGTAAAGAAGTTTTTCCTCCCAGCAAAAAAGGGGATTGTGAATACATAATCATGCTTTCTTATTGCTTTAAAGTTAATGTCTTCCTGCATAACTGTATCACATTATACAATCAAATTTGGATATCGTTTTCATATCATCGTGAAGTGTTAAAGCTCCCAATATGGGTGCTAAGTTTCATGACTTTACTGCACCTAGAAGCTATGTTAATCAAGGTAGTATATTTGCACATTTCCTTCATCATATAGTAAAGCGTATCCTCATTTTAATGTTGGCAACCATAAGCATTATTTTAGAAAAGTCATTAACTCAGCAATGTATTCATGTATTTGTGTCAAGGGTGCCTCACCTCTTCTCAGTGCAAGGATCCCACCACCTGCTGATTAAATATGTGTCACTGAAGTAACACGTTTCTGTCACATGTTTATGCTTTATAGACTGGTATAGAGGGAACGTGTGTAAACCTCTTAAAAACTGCATGCATTACAGCACTACGTGTTCCCTCTAGTCTTTTTCCTGATGGGGCCAAAGGCAAAGTCATCCAGGCATTCTCCTGCAATCTTCTGTACTTTATCTGGGTCAGGGACCAACCAGATGCAGCACTGATGAAAACTGACCGAACACATAGTCCCTTATTAGGAGTTTGGCAGTAATTACCGCCGACCGCCGTGCTCGTTCCCACCAAAAGACCTCTGGCAGTGGCGGTAACCATACCGCCGTATTATGAGTACAAAAACATAACCCGCCAAAAAACAGCCAATTTCCTGAAACCGCCAGGGCCAACAACCACAGAAAGCCAGAGGTCAGCAGCCCGCAATGCCAACAACAGACCGCCCTCCAAATTATGACCCACTAATCAGCACCGGGGTCATTCAACGGCTGTTCTCCATTGGAGGTACGGACCGCCACAATCAATAATGGCACCCACCAAAACCAACTGCACACATAGGACATTACGAAACCCTCACAACTGAGACACACACACTCAACACACCCACCACACAATACACATACACACATCCCACCATCCTTAGCAACGGCAATTTGATGCCAGCCAACCACCAGACACTCACTACGCACACAGACTATAAACCCATCACACACAACTGCATACCACACACGTATCACCCAAGTCTCAAACACAAATCGACACTCTCTACACAACAACCAAACATCCACAAGCTGAAACCACACGTACACACACTGCACAACCTCCACTAACTCCCCTTCACCACACCACTCACATCACACACCATGGCACCCCTGCTTCACTGATGGGGAGCTGAGGACCGTGGTGGATGAAATACTCAGGGTTTAGCCACAGCTGTTTGGAACACAGGTACAGCAGACATCCATCACCCAGGAAAATGGATTTATGGCAGAGGATTGTCAATAAGGTCAATGCAGTGGGAAACCATCCACGCACAAGGGACAACATAAGAAAGAAGTGGAACGACCTGCGGGGGAAGGTAAGTTCCACGGCATCACGACACAAACTTGCAGTACAAAAGACTGGCGGTGGTCCCCTCCACCCTCCTCCACCCAAATACAGCGACTGGGAGGAGAAGGTCTTGGCTATCTTGCACCCGGAAGGCCTCAATGGAGAACTGGACTCTGGTAAGTCATATATACTCCCCTATCATTTGCTACGTCTGTAATGCATGTCTCACCCTATCCCAGTCACTACCAATAAACACCCTATCCTATACACATCCCCTATACACCAACACCCATATCCCCTGCATGCCCACACCTCCCCAGTAACCCCCAAACCATCTTTGTATGCTTAATGACCATCCCCGGCATGTAATGTTGGCTACACTACATTCCCCACAATGCACCACTGTTGGACCTGGCCCTTTTACAGGGTCATTCCCCAGACTTTTTGCTTTTTGTCTCCTTATTTTTCTGACCTTTGTTGGCTGACGTTTTGACTCTGAGCACTTTTTCACTGCTAACCAGTGCTAAAGTGCATGTGCTCTCCCTTACAAAATTGGTATGATTGGCTTATACCTAATTGGAATATTTAATTTACCTATAAGTCCCTTGTAAAGTGGTATCCCTATACACAGGGCCTGTAAATTAAATGCTACTAGTGGGCCTGCAGCGCTGCTTGCGCCACCCACTGAGGTAGCCTGTCAAACCTATCTCAGGCCTGCTAGCGCAGGGCCTGTGTGCGCAGTTTTCTGCCACAGGGACCTAGCATCTAAATTTACTTGCCAGGCCCAGAACTCCCCGTTTACTACATGTCAGTCACCCTAAGGTAAGGTACGCCCTAGCTAGCCCTTTGGGCAGGGTGCTATGTATGTAGAAGGCAGGACATGTGCCATGTTGCATGGCCTGTCCTGGTAGTGACAAACAGCCTAACTTGGTGGCTCACTGCTGTGAGTGCTGCCCTCTCATAGGATTGCATTGGAAATGCCCTGCCTTATGTGTAAGGGGTATTGTCTGATTTATGAGGGGTAGCGTAGGCATGTTTGGTATGGTTGTGATAGTGATGAGAAATGCTGCTTACTGGTGTAGGTGTATTTTTGATTACTATCACAGAAATGCCACTTCTAGAAAATGCGCATTTATCTGTGCTTATGACTTTGGTGTTTTGCAGCTTACCTCCAATCCACGTCTGGGCAGACTGACAGTTGGGGCTTTGTGCATACTTTTCAGGCAGCCTGAACAAAGGGAGGATGGAGGTGTCACAGAGGTGCATCTACATATTGTAAAGCCTTCCTGGGCTGAGAGAAGGGAGAGGCGGGGCACACCTGCATTTTTAAAGGCTGTGCCCTGGAATCACACAATAGGGTCGTTTACCCCCCACTGATGTTTGGAGCCTGTGTTGGAGGAGAGAAAGGGCACTCCCAGAACCAGTTGTAACTGGTTGGAACCCCCTCTCGTCCCCATTGTAAAACACTCTGAAAACTTAGTATAAGTACAGGGGAATTTCCCCCACAATTTAGACATCATTGGGACATCACTCTTCTAGGCACGAGGAGTGCCTCATCTTTATAAAATAAGGTACTTTTAGGATAAATTGGCTCCATGAGCCTAGTATGGACCCTGGGGGGGTGTTCTATGTTTCCTACCTGCTTTCAAGCCATTACATATATGTGCGGATGTTCTTTTTAAGGGCATGACATGCTGATATGTATTTTTATGACTTGTGAAATGTTCTCTAATGTTCCTTTTATGGGTATTTATGAGGTATTCATGACAAGTTCATAGAACTCTTACTGTAATTCCTGACTACTGCTTATGTTGCAGAATCCTGAGTACTGATGTGTTCTAATCTGACAACTGCGTATTCTTGCAGAGTATTAGTAACTTGTGTAACATTCTGACAACTGCTAAGGTAGCAGGGTATTACCAATGTGTAATATTGGTTTAATTATGTTTTGTGCAATACAGTTTATTTTTACATAGCTCAGTGTTGTGTTTACTTTGTGGTGTACATTTTGCGTCACGTGTGTTGTGCAAACGCTTTACACATTGCCTCCGGGTTAGGCCTGCCTGCTCGTGCCAAGCTACCAAGGGGGTGAGCAGGGGTTATCTTGGACGTGTAACTCCCTTGCCCTGACTAGAGTGGGTGGGTTCTGCCTGGCTTAGGTGCATACCCTAGCCAACCAGAAACCCCATTTCTAACAACCACCAATCCCTCAACTAACAATGCATGACACCCATCCCTGAGGGCCCCTGCATGCAGATTATTGGGGACGTAATCACACAGTAAAACAGATGACAAGTGCTGCAAGGGATATGGCAATGACAGGATAGGGTGCAGAAGTCAGAAGATTTACATGCCAATGGCAACAACTATTACATAAACACATATACCACCTCATGATACAAAGGGACAGTACTGTCAATGCCATATCCCATCTAGCACTACTACAGCACTATCAACCACTAGCACATACATTGCAGGAGTCCTAAAACAATATTTTTTCTACCACACAGGTATCACTACCCATGCAATCCGGCCGGAGGTGCCAAGAATTGCCAGTCCACCAGCAGAAGGCGGCCCCAGTGACGGCAGTCCAGCTGTATGTCTGGATCCAGATTACTACCCTGGCCCATCCCACAGCCCTGGACAGTCACTCTCCAGAAGCCCTACCCAGAACACCTCTGACACCCCCACCACTCCGCCACCACCATCAGCTGTGGCCAAACGCCCCCACACTAGTGTCTCCAGGCCACTGACTGTCTGCCAACCTGTCCAGGGACCGGAGTCACCACCCACCGCCAGGCTGGACAATGAAGGTCCCTGTGCAAGTAGGACTGGGTGACCTGCGCTGGGGACACAGGCAAGTAGGACTGGGTGACCTGTGCTGGGGACACAAGCACAGGGGGGCTAGGGCCACTGGGAAGCTATCAGTGCCCCAGGGGGTGGTTCAAGGAGGGACTTGGCTACCCATGAGGCCATCTCATAGATCCTGGGGGCATAACACCACTCCCAGGATAGGACGGGCCAGATCCTGGCCACGTTGCAGAAGAACCAGAGGCTGCAGGTGGCACATCAGCAGGAGGCCATGGAGCAATGGAAACAACTGAATGTCAGCATGGCCTCCATTGCAGGGGTGCTGCTGAGGTGCCCAATATCATGCCTGAGTCCTCCCCCACCAAGGGGCCCCTTCCACTAGCTAGGATACAGTCCAGCCCTCAACATTAGCAGTAGCTAGTGGAATGGTGGCTCTGCCAGAGGACTCATAGGCCACCAGCACCCCTTCCCCTGTAGCCCAGGTAACCCCTCACAAATGTGGACGGAGAGCCAGACATCCCAGTGACACTGTAGCCAAGACCAAGTTCACCGCCAGGAAGTGACTCTGCCCTGAACTGTCTCCCTTGTGTGCCACTGAGCCACCTTGTTGACTATCCGCTGCCATATCTCAATTTTCCTATGGCCCCATGGACTCTGCCCCTGTCCTACCAGCAGCTGTGGACATTAAACTGAGTATATCATTCACCATCTGCCCACTCTCTTGTACTGTCCCATCCCTTTTGTTACACTCCTTTAATAAACACTGTTTGATCACAACAGATGTCATTTTTTCAAAATGCATCGAATTGTAAAGTATCATTCATTATCAAATATGTACATATGCAGGGAAATGTTGCAGGGATCCAGTGTTCAGAGAGGGGTATGGTAAGTTCTTGCCACAGCTTTGGCCAGAAGTGTCCACAAACATCACCTTTTCCTCCACGATGTAGCAATAGCAAAGGGGTTGGCACCACTGCAACACCTGTCAGAAAAAGACATGTAACACATATTTACTGCACTACACACATATAACATAAGCCACATATGAAGTACGAAATAAACACAAGGCCCATTGCAGCATCTGATGTTAGAAGATATGTAGTAACACTCACAATTGTGCCCTGCTCACTACTCAAACCTGTTACATTACACTTTGTCCAACATAATCAGGTACAAAGGGCAGCAGAAAATGAAACATATCAACAACCACAATACTGTCTAGCCATTCTAGTAAGTGAATATTACTGTCACCTTTTGCTTGACCACAAGTATTGTATCCATAGCAACTAAATACATAATGCCTCCACACACAACCCTTGTCATGAATACATGGTAAAATAATACATACTGTCTCATGCAGCAATTGTTGCTGTGTAAAACAACAGTAAGCAATCTGAATATCATTCCGCAGATGGCCAACAGTGGGTCCCCACAAAATCTGACATACACACACTCCTGCCCACACACCACAGTGTAGGTACAATGTCCACCAGCATCTGAAATCCTGCCTAGTGTAGTCAGATTCACATTGCAACATTTACCTGAGACTCACTGGACGTGGAGCTGAATCAGCTGATTCCTGGAGTCCACATCTTTCCCCTCTCCTCCATCACTGTCCTCCATCCCCTGGGGTCCCACGGATGGTAGTGCTCCATCCTCCACTTCCAGTAGTGGAACATGTCTCCTGAGGGCCAAATTGTGCAGCATAAAGCAGGCTACTATGATCTGAGACACCTTGTTTGGGTAGTAGCACAAGGATCCTCCGGACATATGCAGGCATCTGAATCTCGCCTTCAGAAGCCCAAAGGTCCTGTCAATCACTCTTCTGGTACAACCATGGGGATCATTTTACCAGTGCCCCCGACCGTCCTAGGATTTCTCGCAGGTTTCAGCAGCCACATCCTGTTAGGATAGCCAGAATCACTTGGGAAGAGGGGAGAAAGGGGGTACAGTTGTACAATGCCAAACATGAGAAAGTCAGGTAGCACTGCAAATCTGTCACATGCACACTTACCTACCAGCCAGTCTCTCTTTCTCCCTGTAGTTGTGCCATGGGTTGTGGGACACTGCTGTTCCTCAAAATGTAGGCGTCATGGACTGATCCAGGGAATCTTGCTGCCACCTGTAAAATGTATTGAACTACAAGACACACCACCTGCACGTTTATAGAATGGAAGTTTTTGCGATTCTGATACACTTGCTCAGTGGCTCTGGGGGGTATAAGGGAACTATGTGTGCCATCAATGGCACTAATAACATGAGGGATGTTGGCTATAGCATACAAATCAGACTTAACAGTGGCAAAATCTGCCCTTTGTGGAAATTGTATGTAACTCTGGAGGTGTTGCAACAAGGCAGTCAGGACATTTCCCAAGATGTTGCTGAACATTGGTTGTGACACATGGGATGCCAAGCCCATAGTCGCCTGAAAGGACCCAGTAGCCAAAAAATGTAGGACAGATAGTACCTGTTCTGTGGGAGTGATAGCATAGGGGTTTTGTTTGGCAGACAGTAGATAAGACTCCAATTGGGAACACAGCTCACGAACTGTGGCACGGTTCAGCCGATAGCTGATGATAATGTAGCGCTCTTCCATGGTAGCCAGGTCAACAAGGGGTCTGTACGCTAGTGTAGCGCTTCCCTCTCCACATGGGTCGATGGCAATGGAGGAGCAAAAAACAATGAAGTGTAGAGGTCAACTGCCTGAATACAGGTATCACATGCATTCATACACAACTCTGCACACATATTACTGTTGAATGTTGAGGGCAGCCATTGTCCACATATATGACGTGTAGAGATTGCTGTGCCAGGGACATATACAGCTGTAGGCATACATGCTACCATTATATTGGTCATGGCATGTGTAATTTCACCATTTGGACACTCATAGGTTTTACTATGCCGCTATTAACACTGTCCTTGTACTGTATTTCCACAAGTTAACCTCTTAAAATGGCAGCCGCCTGTCCTGCATGTGGAGATCAGTTGGACGTGGCATCATTCCGCTGTCGTTAGTCGTTATAGTGGTAGGTGGTCAGAACCGCCGTGCAACTCCTCATGGTTAACATTGGTGTCTATGGGGAACAGGGGCCCATCATGACCACCACAGGCGGTGACAGTGCACACTGCTGCGGTCCTCACTGCCATTGTGTAGCCCTTGCCACTTGACTCCTACACCTTGAGACGGCCACTTCTCCACTGCGTGTGCTGCTGTGTCCTGCCTTTAGTTGAAGTAATGGTACTTGCTACAGGGGAACGAGCCTTGGCCTTCACTTCGGAGGAGTTGGAGAAGCTTGTGGATGGGGTCCTACCCCTGTATGCCAAACTATATGGGCAACCAGAGGACCAGGTGAGTGGCATTATAGCATCCTACGAGTATGTGTCAATGTAGCGGATGCATGTGAGTGTGACTGTTAGATGTCCCAATGGATAGGTTTAGTGTGACAGGCCGTATGTGTTGTATCCCAAGTGTTAATGCAGCAGCTAAACCTACAGTAATTTTCTTCGATGTGTCTCCCACGCAGCCATCAGAAGAAGGGGATGTGGCAAGCCATCGCCAAGGAAGTGCGGACCCTGTGGATCTATAGCCAGCGGAACACCCACTGCAGGAAGCAGTGGGAGGACCTGAGATGCTGGACCCGGAAGACCGCAGAGGCCCAGCTGGGGATGGCCTCCCAATGAGGAAGGGGAGCACGTCGGACCCTGACCCCCCTAATGGCCCACAGTCTGGCAGTGGCCAATCCGGAGTTGGATGGGTGCTTGAAGGCAGCAAAGCAGCCACTAGGGGGTGAGTACCACCACTGTTCTGATTGCTCTTTGTACAGTGTAGCGTAGCTGGGTGCAACAGGGTGGGTAGCAGGTAGTTTCAGGGGCATAGACTGGTGTGGGCATGCAGCTGGCCCCCTAAGTCACTGGGATTGTGCAGTAATGTGGGTATGGGTGGGAATGTGGCCATGTAACAGGTCCTATGGGTAGGCCCATGGATCTGATGTACCACCTCGATTTGTCACATTGTAGTGGAACTGGACCACTCCCAGATGCCATAGTCTGCCCGGATGGGGATGTAGGGACTGGATGGGGATGTGGTTGGCCAGTATAGCGTCAGTGTAGTGTGGGAGCTAGATTTCCTATCATAGGTACTTACCTTTATGGAGTTGGTAATGATGAGGGATAGGTTTTGGGATGTGAATGACCATTTGTGCCTACGTTATATGTGTACAGTTATTGACAGCCTGCATCGCTTTCTTTCTCACCCTAGCCTCTGTCATCTTGTCTCCTTGTGTGCATTAGCATCATTAGGTGATTGAGAAGGTGCACCGGCGAGTGGGGATGCTGCAGCCCACGGGACCCATGAGGCAGAGATCACCGACACCGAGGGGACCAGTGGGTTTGAGGGCGAGGGGAGCACCACGAGGGAGGAGACTACCACTGCTGGTAGGGACTCTGATACCTCCTCCAAAGGCAGTTCCCTGGTGGTGGCAGACCCTTCTAGGACCACCCAATCTTTGACATCTTCCGCCACCCTCATACCAGCACTGGCCCCCAGTAGCTTCCCTCCCCCCCGCGAGTTGCCTGTGCCCGCTCACCCAGGAGTGGGCGTCTCCGCCGCAGGCACCTCTGCCCCTGCCCTAGTCAACCCTGCTGCCCTGACTGAGGAGGCTATTGACCTCCTGAAATCCATCTCTGTAGGGCAGACAACCATCGTGAATGCCATCAAGGGGCTGGCATCCCAGATGCAGCAATGCAATGCCTACCTGGAAGGCATTCACGGTGCCATGTCTGGCCTACGGAGATCTTTTCAGGATCAGGACGGCAGCCAGTGTCTCTGGTCTTTCCGTCCCCCCTCCCACCACCTCTGCCCCTTCCAGCACCACTCACCCATCCCAAGCACACATGCAGACAAGCATGCACCCAATACAACACTCAAGAAACACAAGGACCACACGTCCCACAACAAGCATGCACACACCACATATACAACTGCAAACACGACAACATCAAATTCCCCAACTGTCCTCCACCCACTCCTCCCTGTCACCTCACCACACACACCCACATGCACTGCACCCACACTCACAACCTTCACAGATACTTGCAGCACACTTACCACACCAACAGACACCACCACAACATCCATCTACACTAGCTGCCTGCCTTCTCCCACTCTTTCTATACCCCTCCCAAAACACACAAACGCTCACACTCATTCACTCAACATACATCCACCAGACATAAGCAGACTCAGTATGCACCTGCATACACTCACAGCAAACCTACACCACATACAACCACTCCCAAACCTGTCTCCAAAGCCCCTCCCCACCTGCACCTAAAAAGGTTTTTCTTTCCTGTGGAGACCTATTTGAACCCACTGGCCTCACCCAGTCTTGTCCCCATACGTTACTGTGGCCTCCAAATCCAGTCCTTCCCCTTCAAGCTCCTCCCCAGTCATCCCTTCCTGGTCCCCAGCCCCTTCCCCAGTGAGAAAAATAAATTGTAAGAGGCCTGATCCCTCTCCCACCCCCCGTCCAAGACCATGCCCACTCCTTCCAAGGGCAAGTCCAAACACCCACCCCTCCAACTCCTAAGCCCAAGTCCCCCCCCCCTTCCAAACCTGAGTCCTCTCCCCGCCACCCCCTCCCCCTGCCCTGTGAAGGCCATGGTCGTGGTAGGAGTCAGGTATGTGCCTTGTTGTCACAATCTGACATTTACTATGGACTGGCCCATGGCCTTGTTTGTACATAGTTTATTTTAGTTCTCATTATCATTTAATATATCTGGCCAACAGGCATGTTGGTGCAATGGTATTCCGTTGTCCTGCGTTTTAATATGGGAGGGACGTGTGTACATCCATTAATTTATTTCTCTTCATGTGTCAGGTAAGTATATTTCTGTCCAGAATATAGACGCTGGCTGGCTGGTGTGTGTTTGTGTGCGCAGTAGGGTGTTGGTGGGGATGGGGTGTGTGTATATGGGTCTTGGTGTGCGTGTATGTGGGTGTGGTAGTCAATGTGGAGAATACATGTGGGTGTGTAATTGTCCCCTTCTCTCCCTTGTGTGCTAGGCGCCTTTACTCACTGTTGTCATCTTCGTCGGCGGTCACGGTCCTGGAAATAAATCGCAAGGATTAGCACTGGGAAGATCTCGAGATCACACTCCATGTCGTTGTCGTCTGTATCCCTACGGTGAGTGCTTCCTTTTCCATGGCTCCTTTCCGCTAGGCTTTGTGTGGCGTTGGTTCCGCCCCGGAAATCGTGGCGGTGTGGTGAATTGTAATACGGTGGGCGGGATGGGCCCTTCTGCCGGCCTGCAGATGGCCACTGCCGTCGGCGGTGGCCGTACGGTACAGGCGATGAAGTGGCTGTATTGCTCACAGTACACCGCCGCACTCCTAATACGGCGGTCTGCACCGCCAGCGGGGTGGTCCAACTCCACCAAACTCATAATGACCACCGTAGTCTTCTCTGAACAAAATCACAAAGAGACCTAACCAAAAATCCTAACCAGGGAATGTAGGAAGTTGGCTCTGTATATACTATCTCAAAGTGAGAGATAGTGTGCACAGAGTCCAAGGGTTCCCCTTAGAGGTTGATAGTGGCAAAATTAGATAATGCTAATGCTCTATTTTGTGGTAGTGTGGTTGAGCAGTACGCTTATCAGAAGGTAGTGTTAAGCATTTGTTAAACACACACAGGCAATAAATGAGAACACACACTCAAAGACTTAACTCCAGGCCAATATGTTTTTATATAGAAAAATATTATTTTCTTATTTTAGAACCACAAGATTCAAATTTTAGGTAAGTACATAAATTGTAAGGTAGTTCACACAGGTAAGTTTAGAACTATGATTTAAAACAGTAGTATACATAGTTTTGGCAAAAATGGCAATAAGCTATTTTCAAAGTGGACACTGTAAAAATCAACAGTTCCTGGGGGAGGTGAGTATTGGTTAGTTTTTCAGGTAAGTAAAGCACTTACAAGTTCAGTCTCCTGGGCATAGGCAGCCCACCTTTGGGGGTTCAGGGCAACCCCAAACCCTCAGCACCAAAAACACAGGGCCGGTTAGGTGCAGAGGTCAAAGGAGGGCCCAAACAGCATAGGCGCCTATGGAAACAAGGGTGCTCCAGTTCCAGACTGCTAGCAGGTAAGTGTAGGAGGCTGGCCTGGCTTGTAGTGGGTACCAGAGGTACTTACACCTTGTGCCAGGTCCAGTTATCCCTTATTAGTGTAGAAGAGGTGTTTCTAGCAGCTTAGGCTGATAGAAGGTAGCTATGGCAAAGCAGCTTAGGCTGAACTAGGAGACATGTAAAGCTCCTACTATACCACTGGTGTCATATGCACAATATCATAAGAAAACACAATACACAGAGTTACTAAAAATAAAGGTACTTTATTTTTATGACAATATGCCACAAGTATCTCAGTGAGTACCCTCAGTAAGAAGGTAAGTAATATACACAAGTTATATGTACCAAACCAAAATTAGGTAAGTAAGAGCAAGAAAAGTAATGCAAACAGTGTAGAATTACAATAAGTTGCAATAGGCAAGCATAGGTATAGGGGCAACACAAACCATATACTCCAAAAGTGGAATGCGAATCACGATTGGACCCCAGACCTATGTGAGCTCGTAGAGGGTCGCTGGGACTGTAAGAAAACAGTGAGGGTTACCAAAATACCCCACCCCAAGACTCTGAAAAGTAGGAGTAAAATGCACCTACTACCCCCAGAGAGCACAATAGTCGTAATAGGGGGATTCTGCAGTAAGAACAAACACCAGCAGTGCACTGACAACGGATTTCCGGACCTGAGGACCTGCAAGGCAAGGGGACCAAGTCCAATAGTCGCGACAGTGTTCAGGGGGGGCAGGAGCCCAGGAAACCCCGGATGAAGGTGCAAGGAAGCTGCCTCCGGATGGAAGAAGCTTGGAGTTCTGCAAGAAAGAAGAGGACTAGGAACTTCTCCTTTGGAAGACAGCTGTCCCACGTCGCGATGAAGCTTGCAGAGGTGTTCCCACGCAGAAATACCGCAAACAAGCCTTGCTAGCTGCAAGGGTCGCGGTAAAGGTTTTTGGGTGCTGCTGAGGACCAGGATGTCGCCTTTTGGAGGAGGAGACAGAGGGGGCGCTCAGCAACTCACAGAGCCCTCACAGAAGCAGGCAGCACCCGCAGAAGTACCCCAACAGGCACTTAGAAAAAGAGTGAACCGGAGTCCACGCGAAGTAACCAAAGGGGGTCCCACGATGTCAGAGGACAACTCAGAAGGTTGTGCACTGCAGGATGGAGTGCTGGGGACCCAGGCTAGGCTGTGCACAAAGGAAATCCTGGAAGAGTGCCCAGGAGCCGGAGCAGCTGCAAATCACGCGGTACACAGCTTTGCAGTCTAGCGTGGGGAGGCAAGGACTTACCTCCACCAAACTTGGACTGAAGAGTCAATGGACTGTGGGAGTCACTTGGGAGAGTTGCTGTGTTCCAGGGACCACGCTCATCAGGATGAGAGGGGACCCAGAGGGCCAGTGATGCAGTCTTTTGGTGCCTGCATTAGCAGGCGGAAGATTCCGTTGACCCACAGTAGATTTCTTCAGAGCTTCTGGTGCAGGGTGAAGGCAGGCTACCCCCAGAGCATGCACCACCTGGAAACAGTCGAGAAAGCCGGCAGGATTAGGTGCTACAATGTTTCTGGTAGTCGTCTTGCTACTTTGTTGCGGTTTTGCAGGCATCCTGGAGCAGTCAGCGGTCAATCCTTTGGTAGAAGGTGAAGAGGGAGATGAAGAGGAACTCTGGTGAACTCTTGCATTCGTTATCTGAAGGATTCCCCAAAGCAGAGACCCTAAATAGCCAGAAGAAGAGGTTTGGCTACCAAGTTAGGAGGATTGGCTACCAAGAGAGGTAAGAGTCTATCAGAAGGAGCCTCTGACGTCACCTGCTGGCACTGGCCACTCAGAGCAGTCCAGTGTGCCCCCAACACCTCTGTTTCCAAGATGGCAGATGTCTGGGACACAAGGACTAAAACAACATACATACAGTGAAATATGGGGATAACATGCCAGGCAAGATGGTACTTTCCTACAGTAAGTACCTGCGTCCTCGGGGAGCAGACCAGGGGTTTTTGTAGAGCACTGGGACGGACACACACAGGCTCACAAAATACACCCTCAGCGGCACAGGGGGGCCGGGTGCAGTGTGCAAAGTAGGTGTCGGGTTTGTCGTTGAAAACAATGGAGGGACCCGGGGGTCACTCAGACGATGCAGGCAGGGCACAGGGGGGCTTCTCAGGCCAGCAACTGACTGGGCTAGGATGAGGGCCGCCTGCTGGTTACTCCTGCACTGGTAGGTGGTTCCTCTTGGTCCAGGGGGCTGCGGGTGCAGTTCTTGGTCCAGGCGTCAGGTTCCCTTGTTACCAGGCAGTCGCGGTCAGGGGTAGCCTCTGGATCCTCTCTGCAGGCGTTACTGTGGGGGTGCAGGGAGGGCGACTCAGGGTATCCACATCGTTGAGAGTCACCTGGGAGTCCTCTCTGCGGTGTTGGATATCCTGAACTCAAGCCGGGGGCATCGGGTGCAGAGTGTGAAGACTCACGCTTCTGGCGGGAAGTTAGAGTCTCTTTAAAGTTGGTTTCATTGTTGTTGTTTCTAGACAGAGCCGCTGTCCTCGGGAGGTTCTTGGTCCTTTAGGTGCAGGTCAGTCTTCTGAGTCCTCAGAGGTCGCTGGTCCCGCTGGATGCGTCGCTGTGCAGGTTCTTTGAGTCTGTAGACAGGCCGGTAGGGCTGGGGCCAAGTCAGTTATTCTCTCCGTCGTCTCTGCAGGGCTTTCAGGTCAGCAGTCCTTCTTCTTTCTTCAGGTTGCAGGAATCTGATTTCCTGGGTTCAGGGTCACCCCTAAATACTAAATTTAGGGGTGTGTTTAGGTCTGGGGGCAGTATCCAATGGCTACTGGCCTCGAGGGTGGTTACACCCTCTTTGTGACTCCTCCCTGAGGGAAGGGGGGTACATCCGTAATACTACTGGGGGAATACTCCAAAAACAAGATGGAGGATTTCTTAACGCAAGGGTCACCTCAGCTCAGAACACCTTATGGGCTGTCCTGCCTGTGTGGTGACTCCACCTTGTTTTTCTCATTATCTCCTCCGGACTTGCCTCCAAAAGTGGTGGCTGTGTCTGGAGGGGCGGGCATCTCCACTAGCTGGAATGCCCTGAGGCGCTGTATCAACAGGGATGAGCCGTTGAGGCTCACCGCCAGGTGTTACAGTTCCTGCAGGGGGAGGTGAGAAGCACCTCCACCCAGTGCAGGCTTTGTTCCTGGCCACAGAGTGACAAAGGCACTCATCCCATGTGGCCAGAAACCCATCTGATAGTGGCAGGAACTGGTCAGCCTAACACTGGTGTTTGGACTGGTATACAGGTGGCATCTCTAAGGTGCTCTCTGTGTGCATTTTACAATAAATCCCACACTGGCATCAGTGTGGATTTATTGTGCTGAGAAGTTTGATGCCAGACTTTCCAGATTTCAGTGTAGCCATTATGGAACTGTGGAGTTCGTGTTTGACAAACCACCAGACCATATACTCTTTATGGCTAGCCTGCACTTACAATGTCTAAGATTTGGCTTAGACACTGTAGGGGCATAGTGCTCATGCAACTAGGCCCTCACCTGTGGTATAGTGCACCCTGCCTTAGGGCTGTAAGGATTTCTAGAGGGGTGACTTACCTATGCCACAGGCAGTGGGATATTGGCATGGCACCCTGAGGGGAGTGCCATGTCGACTTAGTCATTTTCTCCCCACCAGCACCCACAAGCTGTGAGGCAGTGTGCATGTGCTGAGTGAGGGGTCCCAAGGGTGGCATAATACATGCTGATGCCCTTAGAAACCTTCCCTGGCCACAGGGCCCTTGGTACCAGTTACAAGGGACTTAACTGTGTGCCATGGCCGTGCCAATTGTGGAGACAAAGGTACAGTTTTGGGGAAAGAACACTGGTGCTGGGGCCTGGTTAGCAGGATCCCTTTCAATCATAACTAGCATCAACAAAAGGCAAAATGTTAGGGGGTAGCCATGCCATGAGAGGCATTTTCCTACAGGGTGAATTTCTTTAAAATGAAGGAACACAATGAGCAAGGCAAGACAGAAAAGGACTATTGTGATCCAGGTACATGAAATCCAGTTCTATCACAAAATGTTGGCTGTAACTTAAGAAATAAAAGGAATTCCGCCTTGTCACAGACTATCTTTGGTAACAAAAACACCCTATTAAGGGAGACACCTCTTCCATCTACCATTCAAGTGGAAGGCCAAACAGAGAGCTCTCTGATCTCCTACAAAAGCCAGAGGCCTCTTGAATATCCACCCGGGGGGAGAAAGTAGGATTTGGGTGGGTACTTCGTTTAAGCAACAAGCACAACAACTGGAATGGGAAATATTTTGCAGCAAACCAAGAAGAAGTCAACCCCTCAACATAAACAATACTACAGCTAAAGAAGATGTGATTCAACACGCAAAAAGACTGGGTGAAAAGGAGTGTAGACCCAGTCCCCTGAGACCTCTGATGCACACGACATTGGTGAGGACTGGACCATGTAAAGGACAATGAGGCACACACTTAAAAAATAATAAGAGTGCTATGTAGGCACAGAAAAACAGGATAGGACAAGCAAAAGGCTGGAGCTGACCTGTGCACTGTTCAAACACCCAGAAGTTAAAAAAAGGGACCTTCAGCCCAGGCCTGCAACCATTGCCCTATACGTGGGTGGGAAAAATACATTCCTTCAAGCCAGTGTATAAACTGATCAAGTTCACTATGGTAAGGACTACCACTTAGACACTAATGGCCAATTAATACACACAGATTCTGTGTTGGGTTAGAGAGGATAAAAGAGATGCTTATTATCAGAACCAAGACTAACCAACACCTATCAGATATGGAGTTACATTACTACAATAGATCCGGATCTGTTTTTTCTTCAGAAAACACATCTTCTACAGGACCAATTTTAGGTGAAAAACAAATCATTCCTCAGTCAATAAAGAGCATCCGCTGCAAGAAAAACTGCAAGAGTAGCAATCCTCCATAACGAGTAGAACCCGAGTGTGAGAAGGACAAATATAGGAGGGATCAAGATGGGAGGTGTATCAAATTACAAAGCCTTACATTGAATGCCTTTTCAACACATAAGCGCCAAAATAAGCAGAGAAGCCTTTCCTTAGCCAAATCTCAAGGCATCTATGATTAATATAGAGTGACCTAATTGCAGGGGGAGATAATTTAAAGGGTGACCTAATTGCAGGGGCAGATTGTAACTTGGCCTGGGATACAGTGCCCGCGAAGAACAAAAACACATACTCGGGAAAGGGTGCCGTGTCAGCAGCACTTTAAAAAGAGATACATGACTGGGTTAAAACTCCTCATTTTAGTCACATGTTCAGGCTCCATTCTAATCATGTGCTCACTCTTAAAAAGTCTAAGGCATGTGTTTGTCAGACATTTCGGTCTCAGATCACCCTCACAAGAGACATAATGAGAGACAGTGACCAGGACAGGAGGCACCACAGTGGTGGCTTAAGGTGGACACACTAAGACCTAATACATACTGCGAAACTTGCAAAAACAATCCAGCAGTTTTTAAATGATAATAACTAAGGCACCCCCGGATATAGTAAGGGATGCTTTTGGGGCAAGCATACGAGTAGTAATAAACATGGAAGTGTAGTTAGCTAGAGAAAGAAGATTAGTAGTGTCTAGGCTCCCAAGAGATATAAACACCCTACAACAATTAGGCAAATTGAAACCAGCTAAGAAAACCCAGTACTAGGTGGCAATATTGAGTGATCCACTCAAAGCACACAGAGAAAATCACACAAATTGCATTATTAAAAACAAAACAATATTTCTAAGACAACCGTGATTAGGGAGGTGCACTACTTTCCAGAAAATACACCTACAAAGGGCTAAAACACATACAGCAAAGCCTAAAAAGAAAGATGTAACATGGGTGATTAAAGGAACAAGACAAGCAATATCTCTTTAGGGAATACTTCCAAATATTAATACTGCTTATTAAGTTGTCTGGCATGTAGGACAGCAACAAAGGACCTCCACTTCTATTTGTCTTGCGCAAGTTTCTGTATGGTTCCAGATTTTTATCTGTTCGTATTGTTCATCTCCAGGTGTTCTTTAGCCTGTCTTCGGTTTGCCTTCTGGGTTCCAGTGGAGGGCTGTTCTTGTGATGGAGTCTTGTTCTTTTCTGATGGTGGGTACTATCCATCGTCTTTTTCTCATAATGATGGTTTCCATGCTCTCTTGCTTGTATCTCGTAAGCAGTTCCTGGTTGGAGGTGGTTTGCGGCCAGAAAATTCTTCTCAGGTTAATGGTGTGGAAGACTGACAGTTTGGTGATGTTGCTTTTCATAAACTGCCAGCACCATGCACGAGTGTGGACAGTATGCAATTCTGGAAAAGCCTCAGAATGGTATTGATGGTGTACTCAGATGACCTTCACACATTATTCAGCATCCTGAAGGCATTCCAGGCATTGTTCATTCTGACCTTGACGTTTCTACCTGCCCCTCCATCATGTCTCACAGTACTGCCTAGGTAGGTGAACTGCTTGTTCATGGCTAGGTCCTTTCCAACCACCTTGATCAGTGAAGGGTAAAGGATGGTGAGTGTCATGCCTTTTGATTTCTACATATTGCTCTTGAGGCCCATTTGCTGTGGATAAATGTTGAGGCTGGATGCCATTTCCTGCTTATGCTAGTGTGTGAGAGACAGAGCAAAGCTAGGTCATCCACATAGTCAAGGTCCTCCAGTGTAGAGAATAACTTTCTACACTACACTTCTAAATACTGTACACTAAACAGGAGGAAAAAAGCCAAGATAAAATTACCTAAAAGCTTGGGAATGGGTGACCCTCACAATGAAACAAAGAAGGCACTCAAGAGTACCATTGAGCTCCATGAAGTTCAGCAAACATTACAATTTAAGCCACCAGGAACGTCCCCATGATGTGACAGTTTTCCTATCATTTTCTATAACCAATATCATATCCTTCTTAGGCAAACAAGTGACCACTTCATTTCACACAATTAACAAAACAGAAGGCATCACTTCCCAGTGTGACCAAAGAAGACAGCACACTAATCCAGAAACCAGAGAAACATACTGAAATGTGCACGTCATACAGAAATGTTTACCAAAGTTCTGGCAAATCGCTTGGAGGCTCTTATGACACAGCTCACATTCCTGGATCAAGTGGGATTTATTAGACATAGACAGGGCAGGGACAAAATCAAATAGTTTTGTTGTAAGGGGTGAGATGAGGGGCTTAGTCTTCCTTTTTAATGGCATTGATTTTCTTACTGTCTCAACCTAATGTGGGCCAAACCCCTAATCCTACATAGGGCAACACTTACCATGTAGAGTAACATGGACAACTTCAAACAATATATAGGAATTCTCGTTTAGTAAAGTCTCCAGTCAATCTTTTTTATAAAAGTGAATTTTATTCTGAGTCAAAAAGTTCATGGTAGGTCTTGATTTTGCCAGTTTTTAATGGATAATAGATTTGCCAACATGTGTTTCACCCGCTTGTGGCGCACATGCTTGGGGCTCTTTTCAAGGCATACAACACATCAGCAGTCAGGAGGATAAAGTTATTCATATAAAAATTCAGCACTAAGGGAATTAAAAGTCATTCTCATGAACAAAACAAAATAGGATGAAAAATGACAAATCACAACCAACGAATGGGAGGACACATAACAATAATTGTAAGAATCAACAAGAGATGACAAAGCGGAGATAGTATTTTAAAATCAGAAAAAAGAGTGAGGGGGAAAAAAAGGGAAAAATAAAAGAGAAAAATAAAGGCGAAAACTACGATGGACAAAAAACACAGAACGTACTGTCTTTTTTTAATGCTTAAAGTTTAAAATTATAAAAATGTTGTTATTGTTAATAATTGCTAAATAACTTGCAACTCTTTATTGAAAACCCAATATATAGAGTCTTTATCACAACATTCAGCATGAAAGTCATAAAGCCCCAGTTATGAGGAAGAAAGCTGCACCTCCTAGCATGTGAGAAAAGAAAATCATCCATGTGCCTTTTTGATACTTAATAAAATTATGAAAATGTAGTTACTGTTCCTAATCGCTAAATAACTTGCAACTCTTTTTTAAAACCAAATATATACAGTCTTTATCACAACATTCAGCGTTAAAGTCATAAAGCCCCTATTAGGTGGAAAAACAGAACTGCATGTGCCTTGTGTGAGGCCTAATGGAAAGTGCAAAGGAAATAATTATAAAATGTACCCCTAAATTATAGTGTATAGTTGTATACCGTCTGGTATTGTAATAGAATCTGTGAAGGTCAAGACAAAGTAAGGTTTAAGGAGTCATTGAGTTGAAGGCAATCCGGTATGGGTAAGTAAGTGCATGACTAATTAGGCCTTACATGGGGAGGATTAACATTAGGATATGCCTAAGCATCGGCATTTGAAAAGTTATAATTTCACATCGAATTTGAGGCATATGGCGGCAAGTATACCTAATAGTAGTCCAAATGAGGTCTCTGAGGTCGGAGAGAGCAGGAGTACGTAAATTGGTCCAGTAAAGCTTTGTGGCCAGCTCAGGGTTTAAAAGACTTGCTGCCAAAAAAACATAATGTGACTTAGTGAAAGAAATGCAGCTACCATCTTAAGATGTATTTAAGGTCCGAACAAAAGTTTACAAGAGAACATAAAGAGATATAGTTGTACTCGTGATAAAAAAAATTAATATTGTTAATATTATTTTTATAAAAGGTCCTGATAGGACTATTGTATAAAGAAAACTAAGGTAGAAACTGGGATACCATTTGATGGCTAACACGAAGGTCATGTGACTTCGTAAAAGAACCGTGGTTGCCATCTTAAGATAAGTATAATATCCCAAAAGACGAGAGAACGGAAAAAGAGATTTTAGCACCTAATCCAATATATTACATATTATTGCGGTCTTGAAGGTCATTGTAGAAGTATTGATAGAATATATTTTTGATGACCAATACAATAAAAAGTAGCTAGATGGCAATGGTTTGTCAGTAAGGAGAAAGTAAAACAATTGCCAATTATGACTTGGAGCTAGATTAACTCTATAATTCAATATATAGTAATGTTAAGGGATGACTGAAAAAACAAGCAAGGTCACGTGACCTGGCTGAAACCATGTATGAGGTTGATAACGCAATGTTGGAATAGCGCTACGAAGATAATGTGATCTTGTGAGAAAACGCGATGACCATGTGTAAATGTCCGTGTTTACAAAATATTAATGAAAAAAGATGAGGTATCTGCTTGTGTGTAAATGTCCATGTTTTAAATAGGTGGTAATGAGTTTGAAAGAGGAGATAGAACAACAGTATATAATAAGGCTAATAAATGTCAACAAGTAGGGTCACCGAGAGCAGGAATTAATGGCAAGAAATGAGCAAACATAGCGCTTGTGTGATTTAACTGAAAAGACTGCCTGTGCAAATCGGAAAGTGGTAAATGTTACAAGGATCCTAAAATCATATAAGGAAAGATGGAAATAATGAAAAGAATAGTAGGTAAATGGCAGAATTAGTAAATGAAACATCCTCTAGGAGAGAAAGAGAGAGACACAGTGAAATGAGGACAAAGAGAATGTTTATTTAAAATCCAGTTTTTGTAAAATTCCATGAGGAGAATATGGTGAATTAAGTGTTAAGTGATTTATATATATATATATATATATATATATATGTATATATATATATATATATATATACATATATATATATATATATATATATATATATATATGTATATGTATATATATATGCCAAATATTTCTTTATAATCAAAGAAAAGGTCAGGACACTTCCAGCCAGTTGTACAAAAAGTTTACTATCACACAGAGAGTTCCTCCCAACGCGTTTTAGCCGTAGCCTTGTTCACGGATGGGGGAAAGGAACACATTAACCATTCAGATACCTAAATACATCAAAACTGAAGACGGACTATAAAAATAAACCAAAACAAACTATTCATAAGGCATTGGCCATATTGGAATGGTATATGATAAACCATTCAACAAAATCACAGAAACAAAATACAAATACTTTAATTGAGAACATTTTTGCTTTTTGTGCTTATTGCTAGCAGATTGTTAAGAGACCCCTTGTAAAGAATTTCTTGTATAAAATTCCTTATGTAGAATTCTCCATATAAAAACATTGTTAATATAAAAATTCCTCATACTAATTTTTTTTTTCCTTTAAGTTCATAGGGGGGCATTTACATCCTAAAAGCATAATTCAACTATACATATTTAAATATTTTTGCATGTATTTTGCAAATATATATATAATAATACTTAGAGGATGCCCTGCATTTTTCATTCAAATTCACAAAGAAGCACCTTATTATCCATTTTTAATGAAATGTTCCTCACAACCACTTTCCACTACCACAGAGTCTATGTATACATGTGCCCAATAACACCCCACACTGAATGTTACAAGCCCTTACTACAGAACATATATCTACACAATCTAACACTGTTTGTATCGCAGGAATCGAAACCATAAAAAATATCCAGAATTGCTATCCAAGATGACTGCTCATTTCCTCACTGGAATTCAATCCCCAGGGGAAAGAGTCATAAATCTAATGATGTATTTGGATTCCATAATCCGTAAAGCTTTTAGCCTATCACCACCCCGGATATCAGATCTAACTTGATCACATACCAAATATCTGAGTACTTTCTCATTACCCTGATGCTCTGCATGAAAATGTCTTGCCACCGGGTAATTACGGTCATTATTACGAATGGCTCTTATGTGTTCCAGGATCCTCTTCTTTGCTTTATGTATAGTGCTCCCCACATATTTTATCACATGGGCACTTCAGATAGTATACACAATATTCAGTATTACAATTATAATGACCCAGAATCTTGTACCTGTTCTGTCCATTGCCCCAAATAACATCCAGGCAATTGGCACTATACCTGCAGGCCTTACATTGTTTGCAACAATAAAACCCTGAAACCCTTAGACCATCCTGTATGTTGTTACTCATACTGACCACCATATTCTTGCTCAAATTATCTTGTATTGTTTTCCCTCTCCGGAAAGTGATGGATGGCAAATCCCGAACAGAATTAGCCAAATAGGGATTCGTCTGCAGGATATGCCAGCTCTTGTTAAGAATTTGTCTCAACCTATAAGCATGACTTGAAAAAGTCGTGATAAATCTAATTTTTTAATCATTGGCATTGTTTTTGGATGATGAATACAGTAGTTCTGATCTCGGCCGACACTCAACCTTCTTTGTAGCTACATTGATGATTCGCTCACTGTAACCCCTTTCTGCAAACCGTTTACACATAACCGCGCATTCCTGTTGATAATCCTCATCAGTGCTACAAATTCGTTTGGCACGAAGTAATTCACCATATGGAATACTCCTAATCAAATTTAGGAGATGGGCACTTCTAGCATTTAACAAGCTATTGCCAGCTGTTGCCTTTCTGTATAATTTCGTGTTTACACAGTCATTATCAATGCTAACCTCCACATCTAGAAACTGAATTGACGTTTTACTGTGTTTTTCACTTAATTGTAAATTGTACTCATTTGCATTGAGGGCCGCTACAAAATTCATTGCTGAAATTTCATCACCTTTCCATATTACAAAGATGTCGTCAATGTACCGGCACCACAACACAACCTTGTCCTCATAGTGATGTTAAGGGATATCTGCTCCTCCCACCAGCCCATGACTAAATTTGCATACCTGGGAGCAAAGCATGTACTCATAGCCGTCCCTTGTAGCTGTTTATATATTTGGTTATCAAAGAGGAAAAAGTTGTTAGTGAGACAATACCATATCATATCACAAATCATTTCTGTATGACCCAGGTGTGAAATGGATCTGGCTCTCATAAAATGTCTGGCGGTCCTAAGACCTAACTCTTGATGGATGCAGGTATATAAACTTGTAACATCCATCGTTAGGAGAAGGAAGTCATCTTCCCAGCTTATGCCATCCATCGGGAACTTTTGAATGTAAAATACATATATATATATATATATATATATATATATATATGGAAAATGTCACTTACCCAGTGTACATCTGTTCGTGGCATGAGATGCTGCAGATTCACATGCTTTGCACATCCCGCCATCTAGTGTTGGGCTCGGAGTGTTACAAGTTGTTTTTGAATTTGATCATTATGGCAATAATAAACAAATCTTTTCCACTTATTTGCATAGCAATGTCTTGTGGTTGGTTTCCTTGCTTGTTTTATGACCTCCATACATTCCTGTGTAAGGTCTAGATGTCCGAATTCTAAGACTTCAGGAGCCAAATTGCTAGATTCAGTGATGCTGGATTTGGATGCCTGATCTGTTGTTTGTGTTGAGTTAACAGATCTGGTCTGTTTGGAAGCTTGATATGAGGCACTACTGAGAGGTCTAGTAGTGTTGTGTACCAAGGTTGTCTTGCCCAGGTTGGTGCTATTAGTATGAGTTTGAGTTTGTTTTGACTAAATTTGTTTACTAGATACGGAAGGAGTAGGAGAGGGGGAAAAGCGTATGCAAATATCCCTGACCAGCTCATCCATAACGCATTGCCCTGAGATTGATCTTGTGGGTACCTGGATGCGAAGTTTTGGCATTTTGCGTTTTCTTTTGTTGCAAATAGGTCTATTTGTGGTGTTCCCCATCTTTGGAAGTAAGTGTTTAGTATTTGGGGGTGAATCTCCCATTCGTGGGTCTGTTGGTGATCGCGAGAGAGATTGTCTGCTAACTGATTCTGAATCCCTGGAATAAACTGTGCTATTAGGCGAATGTGGTTGTGAATCGCCCAATGCCATATTCTCTGTGCCAGGAGACACAACTGTGTCGAGTGTGTTTCTCCCTGTTTGTTCAAATAATACATTGTTGTCATGTTGTCTGTTTTGACAAGAATGTGTTTGTGGCTTATTATGGGTTGAAATGCCTTCAACGCTAGAAATACTGCCAGTAGTTCTAAGTGATTTATGTGAAACTGTCTCTGCTGAGTGTCCCATTGTCCTTGGATGCTGTGTTGATTGAGGTGTGCTCCCCACCCTATCATGGAGGCATCTGTCGTTATTACGTATTGAGGCACTGGGTCTTGGAAAGGCCGCCCTTGGTTTAAATTTATATTGTTCCACCATTGAAGCAAGGTGTATGTTTGGCGGTTTATCAACACTAGATCTAGAAGTTGACCCTGTGCCTGTGACCATTGTGATGCTAGGCACTGTTGTAAGGGCCGCATGTGCAACCTTGCGTTTGGGACAATGGCTATGCATGAGGACATCATGCCTAGTAGTTTCATCACCATCTTGACTTGTATCTTCTGTTTTGGATACATGGCCTGCATTACGTTGTGAAATGCCTGTACCCTTTGTGGACTTGGAGTGGCAATCCCTTTTGTTGTGTTGATTGTTGCTCCTAAGTATTGCTGTGTTTGACACGGCTGAAGGTGTGACTTTGTGTAGTTGAGTGAGAAACCCAGTTTGTGGAGGGTTTCTATGACATACTTTGTGTGTTGTGAACACCGTTCTTGCGTGTTGGTTTTGATTAACCAATCGTCTAGGTACGGGAACACATGTATTTGCTGCCTCCTGATATGTGCAGCCACTACTGCCAGGCATTTTGTAAAAACTCTTGGCGCAGTTGTTATCCCGAATGGCAACACTTTGAATTGGTAATGTACCCCTTGGAATACAAACCTTAAGTACTTTCTGTGTGAAGGATGTATTGGTATATGGAAGTATGCATCCTTTAGGTCTAGTGTTGTCATGTAGTCTGTTTGAGCAATGGGATTACGTCCTGTAATGTCACCATGTGAAAGTGATCTGATTTGATGTAGGTATTTAATGTTCTGAGATCTAATATAGGTCTTAGAGTTTTGTCTTTTTTGGGTATGAGAAAGTACAGCGAGTAAACTCCTGTTCCTTTCTGATGAATTGGTACTAGTTCTATTGCATCTTTTTGTAACAACGCCTGGACCTCCAGTTGTAGAAGATCCATCTGTTGTTTTGACATGTAGTGTGTTTTCGGTGGCACATTTGGAGGGAATTTTAGAAATTCTATGCAATAACCATGCTGGATAATTGCTAGGACCCAAGTGTCTGTTGTTATTTCCTCCCATTGTTTGTAGAACTTGGTTAGTCTTCCCCCCACTGGTGTTATGTGTTGGGGATTTGTGACGTCTAAGTCACTGCTTGTTTTGTGGAGTTTTGGGACTTTGGTACTTCCCTCTACTTTTTGGGAATTGTCCCCATCTATATTGTCCCCGAAAACTTCCCCGCTGATATTGACTCTGATAAGTGGGCCTTGTTTGTGAGGTTGTGGGTTCCGTGCTTTGTCCTCGAAACCCCCCTCTAAACTGTGATTTACGAAATGTGCCTCTGCTCTGTGGGGAGTAGAGTGCGCCCATGGCTTTGGCTGTATCAGTGTCCTTTTTAAGTTTTTCGGTAGCAGTGTCCACCTCCGGTCCAAACAACTGCTGTCCGTTAAATGGCATATTCAGCACGGCTTGTTGTATTTCCGGCTTGAATCCTGATGTACGCAGCCATGCATGTCTTCGTATTGTCATTGCTGTGTTTACAGTCCTAGCAGCTGTATCTGCCGCATCCATTGCTGACCGTATCTGATTGTTCGAGATACTCTGTCCTTCTTCCACCACTTGCTGTGCTCTTTTTTGGAACTCCTTGGGCAAATGTTCTATAAAGTGTTGCATTTCGTCCCAATGAGCCCTATCATATCTGGCCAACAAAGCCTGTGAGTTGGCAATACGCCACTGGTTTGCTGCCTGTGCCGCCACTCTTTTCCCTGCCGCGTCGAACTTACGACTCTCTTTGTCTGGAGGTGGTGCATCTCCTGAAGTGTGTGAGTTCGCTCTCTTGCAAGCTGCCCCTACTACCACTGAGTACGGTGTTAACTGTTGTGTGATGTACACGGGGTCTGTTGGTGGTGGTTTCTATTTTTTCTCCACCCTTGGAGTAATGGCCCTTCCTTTCACAGGCTCCTCAAATACTTGTGTGGAGTGTTTTAGCATTCCAGGTAGCATGGGGAGGCTCTGGTACTGGCTGTGTGTGGACGACAGTGTATTAAATAGAAAGTCGTCTTAAATTGGCTCAGCATGTATGCTGACATTATGAAACGCCGCTGCCCTTGACACCACCTGTGCGTAGGCTGTACTATCTTCTGGTGGTGACGGTCTAGCTGGATAACAGTCGGGACTGTTATCTGACACTGGCGCATCATAAAGATCCCACGCGTCAGGATTATCCTGACTCATCCCTGTATGAGTTGGGGATTGCATCATTGGTGGAGTGGCTACCGGTGATGGTTGTGGAGAGTGTTGTGGAGATGGTGGCGGGGTTACTTGTCTAGCCACCTTCGCCTGTGGCTGCTTGTCTTTCTCTTGGAAGGCAAGTTTTCGTTTCATTCGAATCGGAGGGAGAGTACTGATCTTCCCTGTTTCTTTTTGGATGTGGAGCCTTCTTTGGGTGTAGTCTGGCTCCATTGTCTCTAGTTCCTGTCCAAATCTATGTGTTTGCATTTGTGAGGACAGGCCTTGTTCCTCTGTGTAGGAACTTGATTTCGGTTCCGAGGCTGCCTTTTTCGGTTCTGACGACACTTTTTTGCCTTTCGGCATACTGATTTCTCGGTGCCGAATTGATTCGGTGCCGCTCTCTCGGTGCCGAGATTGCTCTGACCCGGTGTGTCGAGGTCGAGTCTGCTCTGACCCAGTGTCTCGGGGTCGAGTGTGCTCTGTGCCGGTATGACTTCGACACATGCATGCCCTTTTTCGGTGCCGATGCTCGGTCACCTATTTTTCGGGTTAAGCCATGGCCTGTTGGCGGTGGCGTCCCCTGGGCTTTAATGGTCTTTACGTGAGTCTTGTGTATCGGCGTCTTACTCACGGTTTTTGGCGTCTGTTCAGGATCGACCTCTTCGGAGTCTGAATCCTCGATGGAGAAGGTTTCCTCTTCTTCCTCCATGTGTTTTTGTCCTGTCGGCACCAACGCCATCTGTAGTCTTCTTGCTCTTCGGTCCCTTAAGGTCTTTCTGGACCGAAATGCTCGACAGGCCTCACAGGTATCCTCTGTGTTCTGGCGACAAACACAAATTACAGACCAAATGCTGATCTGTATAAGGATACTTGTTGTGACATTTGGGGCAGAAGCGGAATGGGGTCCGTTCCATTAGCCTTGAAGACGCACGCGGTCGGGCCGACCAGGCCCCGCCGGGGAATCGAAAACCCCGAAGGGCCGCCGGAGCTCTTCCAAATTCGGTGTCGATCTGTTGTAACTAACCCGATACCGAACGCAAACAATACCGTCGAATTTTCCGAGTTTTTCACTAACTTTCCGAACCGAAGCGCGGAGCGAAAAGGAACACATCCGAACCCGATGGCGGAAAGAAGACAATCTAAGATGGAGTCGACGCCCATGCGCAATGGAACCGAAAGGGGAGGAGTCCCTCGATCTCGTGACTCGAAAAGACTTCTTCGAAGAAAAACAACTTGTAACACTCCGAGCCCAACACTAGATGGCGGGAAGTGCAAAGCATGTGTATCTGCAGCTACACATGCCATCGAACATATATATATATATATATATATATATATCATATTCAAAATATATTATTCTGAAAAGGGAATAAGATCAGTTACAACTTATCATGGTGTTTACAGATGACATTTCTCAAATCTTGTGTTGTATAACCAGTAATTCATCTCTGCATCTTTGTTGAGAACCTTGGTGGTAGTATCCAGTTTCAAGATCAATTTGTGTTAAAGTCTTCTAATATGTAGTTCTCGGTTAGGTCCATGTGAGTGGGCCTTTACATGTTCTAGTCCAAAAAATGTAAAAGTCCTGTTGTTGGGTTGAAACTGTAAGTGGTGGACCCATTTCAGGTTTGTTGATGTTTCTGCATTATTGAATGGGAATTTTCAGTGGTTGGATAATGCTGCCCACAAATATTTGGGAACAAGGGCATTTAATAACGTGCTGTTACAATAGATCTAATCTTTTATGTGGAATTCCATCACTAGAAATGCTTTGAAGTATTTTATTGTGTTGATTCCCAATGTGCATATGCTACAGTTGGAGCAGGTATAGAAACTCACCCGTTTGTCCAAAAAAGCCCCTTGTGTAGTTGTTTTTTTTTTAAAAATTTTTTAAGAGTATTCTGATTTGCTTAGTAGTTGTAAGAAACCTTTTCACCATTTAGTGGTACAAGGCAAACGCTGCACTTAGTCTTCCAGGCTCTTTCGCTTGGTGGCCGATGCCCTAGCCGTAAGCATCAGGCAGTGCAGGGAGATAAAGGGCGATGGCTTTGGGGGGCTAGAACATGTGCCTATTTGCTGACAACCTTCTTTTTATGTTATTGGAGAACAGTGATTCATTACCGACTGTTATGAGGTTAACAGGCCTTTTCAAATACGTATTTGGATTCAGAATTAACAAACTAAACTTGGAGATTCTTAATTTGTTGATCCTACCCACTAATGCAAAGATGTTACAAAATTAACACTCTCCATGTGAACAGATCAATCAATAAAATACCTTAGGATGACCTTGACTAAATCTCTAGAGATGTTGGGAAGGGCCCGCTGGTCGCCCCTTCAAAAGAGTCTAATAGAGGACCTCAGACACTGATGTCCTCTACAATATCATGCCCAGGATGTATAAACACTTTCAAAATGGCCATCCTTCCTAGTATAGTGTACCTTTTTCAAATGCTCCCAATATCAATACCTCTGACTGAAATAAATGCAGTGCAGAAAAGATAACTAGTTTGACCCCCAACAGCCACAAAACTGGTAAGGAAGCCAAAAGAGAAAGGAGCAGTTTGTCCTGGACTAACTACTACAGCTTACCTACATTACATTTCCGAGTGGGTGATGAGGGAATGTGAAAATTGGCTTTTTATGGATAGAACAATAGTAGGCCATTCGATGGAATCTACCAAGGATTGTCGTGACAGGAACGCTACATCGCAAAACAATGAAAACTGAGCTAGAAAACGGAGATCAAAAGACAGTTAGAGGGGGCCAACCTATTTTCTGTCTCCCAACAACCCCAATTTTGTTTGCTTTAACTCTATCATCAAAGGAGAACCATTCTCTGTCTGGGCAGAGGGAGAAAGTAGATAGAGCAAGACCTGTTCGGTGAGGGTAAAACAAAGTCATTTGAACTATGTAAAAAGCAATACAGGATCTGTGAACTAAATTGCTTGTTATATTGCCAACCCTATCACTGAGTTTTATACTCAGTAAACTGGGCTTCTACCACTCAATCCCGAGCTCTATTTGAAAGGCTGATACATAGCTTCTCCAGATCTAGAGGCTTAATATCTAATACATAGCATACCTTACACCATACCAAACAATCCAGCAGGCTTACATTCCACCAAAGATGGGAAGCAGACCTGCGTCTGGTGGTCCTCTGAAGTAATTGAAAGGAGGTCTTCAGGTATGTCAAGAACACACAAAATGCCCAGTCCCAGATATTCTGGAGCTCACATTGCTTGCGAGGAGACGAGAAGGACTGGAGGGAGTGGCAGCACATAAATGGGCTCTGACATGACATGTGATTGGAGGTGGGAGGCCTAGACATCTTATCACACTTTTTGTGGAAAATAAAGAATGTCACTAAGGAACAGGCACATACAGTAAACATATTGAAAGATTGCATTAAATAAACCTGCCGCCCACTCCAATTTCAGGGTTTCACCCTTCTGTTTAGCTCAGTTTTGCAGTTTTCATCTTCTTAACATAGGCATTTATCTGCTCTTACTGCTCTGTGTACCTTACAGCCTGGTTCCAGTACACGCCTGGACAGGGCTGAGTGGCAGCTACTTTTGTGCATTCCATCCAGACAGGCACAAACACAGTACACTTGACTGCATCTGCATACTGATAGGCCTTCCAGGGCAGGAAGGGTGGATGTGGAGTCAATATGTTACTGTATGAGTTATTGCACAAAATACTTTACACATTGCCTCCTAAATTGAGCCCGTCTGCTCTGTGCCAAGCTGCCAGAGGTTGAGCACAGGATAATTTAGGTTGTGTTGTGACTTACCCGGACTAGGATTGTGTTCCCTACTTCGTCAGGGTGCATACCTCTGCCAAATAGAGACCTATTTCTAAACATTTTCTCTCCCTTGATGTCTAATGAGAATTCAACAGGGTATAGTGGGAATTCTAGAGGGAGATGATGAGGGCCTGTGATATGGGGAAACATTCCTGAACCTGGCATGGGCAAGATCTGCTGACCTGATAGCAAAATCATCATCGACTCCAGGGAAGTAAAAATAGTAAGGGGCACAGGAAGTGCTGCCATCTAAGCGCTGTATTTTTTCCCCCATTTATGTAACAATGGGCCCAGAGAGTTTGCAGTAAACAGGCGAGCAAACGAAGGTGGTTAAGCCCTGAAACATTTGAAATCACAAGATGAAATCTGGTTTTCCCTAACGGATTTGAACTCAACCATCTTGGCACTGCTTAAAGAAGTAGACCTGTACCACAGTGTATCCGGGTTTAAAGTTAACATACGTAAATGGTCTGAGCTTCACCGTTCCCCACCAAACGCTGTCAAAAGACCACTCCTTTTCAGTAAAGCACCTTTGCATTAAAATAGGCATCAATAACACACCTAAAAAAGCAAGGCTCCTCTAAAAGCAAATTATTACCACATTTTTATCTCCATAAAATGGAATTCCTCCAAAGGCATAATTTGCATCTCTCTTGTCTAGGCCAAAAAACATCAGTTAAGATGAGGATCCTGCCAAGGGTTTTTTCTCTTCCAATCTTTGCTCATTTTCCTACCCAGTAATCAAAATAACAAAAGCCTACAATTACTATGAGTAGGTCTTAGGTAACATGGTGTCTGCTCTAAAGCAAGTGCCTGGGAATACCAAACTTCATTTCTTACTACAGGATGATGCAGCTGTGATGCGTATGGGAATGAGCTGCCAACTTTAGAACTGGGGAACCAGGTTTGAGCCTCGGCACCAGCTCAACAATCTGTGATTCTGGGCAAATTGTATTTGTAATTATATAGCACTTACTACCCCTGACGAGGCGTTGAAGCGCTTTTCTGGAAGTAACACGCTACTCCGGAACCCAAAAGTATTAGTGGTGGATTAGTATAGGGAAATATGAGTACACTATTAGTATAGGGAGGTATGAGTTATTTATGCGGCGGACATGTGAGTCTGTTAGTTGGATTGAATAGAATAATGGAGGGATAGAGGAGGGAAGAATCCAGAAGTGTTAATTGGGAGATTATAGTAGTAAGATGAGTAAAGGAGAGGTGGAGGATAGAAGAGTCTGTAGACAGGGATTAGTGAGATCACAGTAGTAAAATGGGGGTTGAGAGGAGTCATAGGAGAGATAAACTGAGGTCTGCGGTGAACCAGAAGGAGTAGAGAAGGGGGGGAAGAGTCTAGGGGGTTATTTTGGAGATCATAGTAGTTGAATGGTTTGGGATGAGTCAGAGGGTGGAGATAGAGGAGAGATTGATAGAGGTACAGGGTGATGGTGAGACAGAGTAAAGCTTTCGAGAGCAATTATTCCCCTCTTGTACAGTAGGACTAAAGTAGTAAATATATAGATATATGATTACATAGTAAGGGAACATATGTATCACAAATATATCATATTCAAAGTTGAATCGTATAAACAACAGACTTTCAAAAATTGCAGTATTTGAAGTTAAATTATTTGTGTACTTTTATAACATTATTTTATCTTTCCTCAATATTTCACTAGTTAACCGCTTCTGTGCCTTGGACGAGGTGACCTACAGTTATTTTAGGCCATTTCTGCCCCCCCTGGGGGCAGAAACCTCTAGACGCCAGGGCAAATTTTTTCATTTTTTTTGTTTTGTTTGTTTGCTTGTTTTTTTAGAGATGGGTAGCGACCCATCAGGCAAGGGTCGCTCCCCTGGGGGGCAAATTGTATTTAGACCATTTCTGCCCCCCTTGGGGGCAGATTGGCCGATTTTAGGTCAATCTGCCCCTAAGTGGGCAGAAACCACTAGGCCCCGGGGATTTGTTTTTTGGCGCCAATGTCACGCAGAGGGAGCGACCCGTAGGCAAGGGTCGCTCCCAGGGGGGTGGGGGAGAGGCAAATTTATTTTAGGCCATTTCTGCCCCCTCCCCCCCCCCCCCACCCCTGGGGCCGGCTGAGCTACAGGCCAAACTCCACAGGTAGGCAACACCTCTGTTTTCTGTGAAAAAATATGTTGTGTCCACGTTGTGTTTTGGGCCATTTCCTTTCGTGGGCGCTAGGCCTACCCACAGAAGTGAGGTACCATTTTTATTGAGGTTTGCAAAGGATTCAGGGTAAAAGAACCTGGTCCGAGTCCCACAAGTCACCCCATCTTGGATTCCCCTAGGTCTCTAGTTTTCAGAAATGCACAGGTTTGGTAGGTTTCCCTAGGTGCCGGCTGAGCTAGAGGCCAAAATCTACAGGTAGGCACTTCGCAAAAAACACCTCTGTTTTCTTTCAAAAAATTGGATGTGTCCACGTTGCGCTTTGGGGAGTTTCCTCTCGCGCGCGCTAGGCCTACCCACACAAGTGAGGTATCATTTTTATCGGGAGACTTGGGGGAACGCTGGGTGGAAGGAAATTTGTGGCTCCTCTCAGATTCCAGAACTTTCTGCCACAGAAATGTGAGGAACATGTGTTTTTTTAGCCAAATTTTGAGGTTTGCAGAGGATTCTGGGTAACAGAACCTGGTCCGAGCCCCACAAGTCACCCCATCTTGGATTCCCCTAGGTCTCTTGTTTTCAGAAATGCACAGGTTTGGTAGGTTTCCCTAGGTGCCGGCTGAGCTAGAGGCCAAAATCTACAGGTAGGCACTTTGCAAAAAACACCTCTGTTTTCTTTAAAAAAAAATGGGATGTGTCCACGTTGCGTTTTGGGGCGTTTCCTGTCGCGGGCGCTAGGCCTACCCACACAAGTGAGGTATAATTTTTATCGGGAGACTTGGGGGAACATAGATTAGCAAAACAAGTGTTATTGCCCCTTGTCTTTCTCTACATTTTTTCCTTCCAAATATAGGAGAGTGTGTAAAAAAGACATCTATTTGAGAAATGCCCTGTAATTCACATGCTAGTATGGTCACCCCGGAATTCAGAGATGTGCAAATAACCACTGCTCCTCAACACCTTATCTTGTGCCCTTTTTGGAAATACAAAGGTTTTCTTGATAGCAATTTTTTACTCTTTATATTTCAGCAAATTAATTGCTGTATACCCGGTATAGAATGAAAACGCACTGCAGGGTGCAGCTCATTTATTGGCTCTGGGTTCCTCGGCTTCTTGAAGAACCTACAAGCCCTATATATCCCCGCAACCAGAGGAGTCCAGCAGACGTAACGGTATATTGCTTTCGATAATCTGACATTGCAGGGAAAAGTTACAGAGTAAAACGTAGAGAAAAATTGATGTTTTTTTCACCTCAATTTCAATATTTTTCTTTTTCAGTTGTTATTTTCTGTAGGAAACCCTTGTAGGATTTACACAAATGACCCCTTGCTGAATTCAGAATTCTGTCTACTTTTCAGAAATGTTTAGGTTTCTGGGATCCAGGTTTGGTTTCATGCCCATTTCTGTCACTGACTGGAAGGAGGCTGAAAGCACAAAAAATTGCAAAAATGGGGTATGTCCCAGTAAAATGCCAAAATTGTGTTGAAAAATTTGATTTTCTGATTCAAGTCTGCCTGTTCCTGAAAGCTGGGAAGCTGCTGAGTTTAGCACCGCAAACCCTTTGTTGATGCCATTTTCAGGGGAAAAACCATAAGCCTTCTTCTGCAGCCACTTTTTCCAATTTTTTTGAAAAAACTAATTTTTCAATGTATTTTGGCTAATTTCTTGGCCTCCTTCAGGGGAACCCACAAAGTCTGGGTACCTCTAGAATCCCTCGGATGTTGGAAAAAAAGGACGCAAATTTGGCTTGGTTAGCTTATGTGGACAAAAAGTTATGAGGGCCTAAGCGTGAACTGCCCCAAATAGGCAAAAAAAGGCCTGGCACAGGAGGGGGAAAAGGCCTGGCAGGAAGGGGTTTAATGCTTGTATATAAATATTTAAGATAATATTTACCTATTGTGATAGATAAAATAAAAACAGAGACTCATAAACACCTAATCCAACAACTTATATAGAAACTATGCAATGACCTATGAACGTCAAGCGTAGAATATACACACATATGTTTACACAGACATACACAACCATATCCTATATATAAGTTAAAGAAATGGTATCAAACTAAAGTTAGCAATAATGGATTTATTTGTTTTGTTGTGAACAAAACTCTGATAATATTGCAGACAGAGGTGTCCTGGTTCTGTTTAGAACAAGGGAAGAGTGTGGATAAAATATACCTGGGCGTCCCTGAGCCCGACCAGGACCGCTGCGTTTGGAGTGCCTGCATTACAGGGGTAATTTGTGTTGAAGAATATATATATATATATATATATATATATATATATATATATATATATATGCATATACACATGCATACACACACACATACATACATAACCATATATATATATATATATCCTTTGCGGTCTATTGAATTTTTTAAGATCATCCCAGATGGTGATGAGGGCAGATTCTGTGCCTCTTCCTGGGCAGAATACAGTTTGGTAGTTTGAAAGTAAGGCGTTATCTTCAATGAACTGTGACATCTGGGCGAAAGCTGCTCTTTCTATCAGTTTGCCACAGAAAGGTCCATTTGTAATTGGTCTGTAGTTGTTGGGGTCATGTGGGCCCGGGTTTGTTTTCTTTAATAAAGGGCGTGTGTATGTCTTTAAAAGGTCTACAGAATTCCCGTAGTTAAAAAATTATTGATGATTTTTCTTACTGATGTGGCAGCAGATGTAGATAAAAGAAAGTTCTTGAAGATGTGTGATGGACAAGGGTCAGAAGGGCAGCCGGAAGGCCTGCTTGCTTTGACCAGATCCATAAATTCAGTTTGTGATATTTGTTTGAAGGAGTGAAGAGGTTGGGTTGGCTTACTCTTGGAGGGGATTTTTGGAAACAGGTTGGTACTGGTGGTTTTCCTTTGTTCTAAATAGGAGTCTGTTAAACCTGGCATCCTTGGCGTGGTCTCCCCTGTCTTTTTTGCCTCTTCTTTCCCTGTTTTATTGTGTGCTGGACTCTGTTTTTGCTGGTTTTGTTATTCTGGGCACTTTACCACTGCTGACCAGTGCTAAAGTGCAAGTGCTCCCTGTGTACAATATATGTGTGATTTGCTTTTCAATGACTAGCATATTTGATTTACTAGTAAGTCCCTAGTAAAAGTGCACTAGAGGTGCCAGCGCCTCTAAATCACATGCCACTAGTGGGCCTGCAGCACTGGTTGTGCCCACCCACACGAGTAGCCTGTTAAACATGGCTCAGACCTGCCACTGCAGTGTCTATGTGTGCAGTTGTTAAACTGCCAATTTTGCCTGGCAAGTGTACCGACTAGCCAGGCCTAAACCTTCCCTTATTATACATGTAAGGCACCCCTAAGGTAGGCCCTAGGTAGTCCCAGGGGCCAAATTCAGTTTTCACTGGTGCAAGGCCTAGCTCTCTCATAGGCTAACACAGGGGCTACCTTTAAATAACTTTAAGTGCAGATTTCCTTTGAAAACAGATAGAGATGTGGAGTATGGTGTCTCTGAACTCACAATTTAAAAATGCAACTTTTGGTAAAGTTGTTTTTTAAATTGTCAGTTTAAAAATGCCACTTTTAGAAAGTGGGCATTTTCTTGCTTAAACCATTCTGCGACTCTACCTGGTTGTGTATTCTCGGTCTGGCTCGGACTGACAGTCTGGCTGTTTGTGAATCTCCACAAGACAGTAACATAAAGCAAAGCTGGGGTGTATCCTGCATATCCTGATGGGCCATCTGGGCTAGAGTGGAGGGAGGAGTGGTCACTTATACCTGTGCCTGCCCTCACACATTGCAGTCTCCAACCCCCTGGTGTGAGTCTGGAGCAAGGCAGGATCTTGTAAACAACTGAGACTCCTTTGAAGTTTGCCTACTTCAAAGGCAGATAGGGGGTGCAAGTAGTGGATCCAAAACCCCAGATTTGTAGATTACTTCTGAACTCAAGAGGAACCTCTGCCAAGGAGAAGAGCTGAAGAGCTGGGGGGAGTACTGCCCCTCTGCCTGTGACTGTGCTTTGCTGGGTTGGCCTACAGTTGCTGTTTCTGCCTGAAAGAGGACAAAGACTGGACTTAGTGGTATATTCCTGCTTGTGAGGTGTCTCCAAAGGCTTGGACTGAGCTTGAACCCTGTTCTAAAGTCTCAGGGCCCTCAAAGACTACCTCTACCGGCACCTGGACTCTCTGCTGAGACTGCATGGATCGAACGCTTTGCACCAGCGCCAGATCACCTCCACAGCAAGGACCCAAAGCCTCGCACCGATGCCTCCGCTCCGCGGCACCGGAACCGACACCACACCGGATTCAGCGACGTCTCGATCCCCAACTTGTTTCTTCATTTCCACAAGGTACTCTACCTGGGGGTCCATGTGACTCTGTGACGGCGCCATTAGCGTTGGATTGTTGTGAACAACTCCGTCACAATGCAGTGATATTACCAATTCGAAGCATTTGTGTTTCTAAGCACTATATTGAAGTTTCATCTTTAAAAAATGTATGACTTTGCTTGTGCATGTCGGATCTTTGTTGTTTTGGTCTTGTTGTACTCAGATAAATACTGGCTATCTTTCTAACCTGGTGTTAAGACCTTTTGTGGTGCTTTTACTGTGTTACTTTGCCTGTTGGTACAACTACTTTACACATTGCCTTTGAGATAAGCCTGACTGCTTGTGCCAAGCTACCAAGAGGGTCAGCCAGGGTTATCTTAAGTGTGTATCTCCACTGCCCTGACTACAGTGAGGGTCGCTGCTTGGACAGAGTGCAAACTGACTGCCAACGGACACCCCATTTCTAACAGAGTCCAACGTGTTTGCCTTGGTTGTGTAATGATTTGCCAGTTTGTCTGTGAAATCTTAAGTAAAGGAATGCGTTCCTTCCATGCATTTAGGTTTTTGAAATTCGTTGAGAATTTTATAAAATTCTTTATGTGCATATATAGCATTTTGAATTCTGTCTGAGCAGTACCTTTTATTGGCTCTTTTGGTTGATGATTTGTATAATCTGTTAATTTTGCACAGCTGACGTTTGTCTTGAATGTTGTTTGTTTAGAGCCAGGTTTGTTGCACCCTTCTGACTTGTTGTTTTATCTTTTTTAGTTCTATATTTCTACAAGGTGCTTGTTTTCTTTAGTCCTTTTTTGTTTTTCTGGTAATAGGATATCATATTAGGATATCAAACGTTTCTTGTAGCCACTCAAATAGTTTTTTTGCAGAATTTATTGTGTCCGGATCTGTGTTGGCTGTTAGTTGTGTTCCTAAGTGTTCAAAATTGAGTTGTACCATGGTAGATAGGTGAATGTATGTAAGGTGGCCTTGAGTGTGTTTATTTGTGGTGTTTTATGTTGGAAAAATATCAAATGGTGATCTGACCAGGTGACTGGTGTGATACTTTGAACTGTAACTAGGTTGGAGTTTGCACAAGTGACATCTAGGATGTGTCCAATGATGTGTTTGGGATTGTGTACAATCTGATGTAGGTTCATTGTGACTAGGCCAGAAATTATGGCTTTTGGATGGGGCATATATTCGGTCTGTCAAACCAAATGTTTAGGTCCCCAAGAATGCATAGGTTGGAGTATAGTGTTAGAAGGTTTGAAACTGTGTCTACAAATGTGCCTGGGAATGTTGAATTGCGAGTTGTGGTCTGTAGAAAGGAGGAAGTTAGAGCAGGAAGTCTGCTGATGAGGGCCTCATAACCTTGTAAGGAGATGTTGTCAGTTTTGCTGAGATTTATTCCTTGTTTGAATATAACAGCTATTCCACCTCCTCTTTTGCATATACAGTTTTGCGTGATCGTTTGATAGCCTGGAGAAACGGCTTCATGCAACACGGGGGCCATGTCATCTCCCAACCATGATTCAGTTATGAAGAGTACGTCAGGTTGTGTGTCAGTGAGTAGGTTGGAGATGTGGTGCTTGTTTTTAGAGAGTTATAGGCCATTTATGAGTAGGTAGTTTAGAGATTGTGTATTGGTGGTGGTGTCATTTTGTTCTGTAAAAGAGTGATCAGTATATGTTGGGTGGGGAGGACTGTCTGGAGTGAAAAGAAATGGGGTGAGGTGGATTGGATTTAATCAAACAGATTCATAGAGTGAGCTAATCACCTGCGTAGGTATACAGGCACTGAGAACATAGTGGGGTAAGGTGGATAGTGGTGGATTGGAGTGGGGTGAACTGGTATGGAGTGGGGTGTACTGGACTGGGGAGAGGTGGATCGGGTTGGTTTGGAATGGGGTGGATTGGTTTGGTGTGGGGTGGATTGTGGTTGATTGGAGTAGGATGAATTAGATGGAGTGGGGTGGATTGGACTGGGTGAGGTGATTTGAATTTAAGTGGGTTGATTGGACTGGACTCAGATGGAGTGAGTGGCTTGGACTGAGTGGGTGTGGTGGGTTTGACTGGATTGGTGTGGGCAGATTGGAGTGGGACAGACTGGAGTGGGCAAATTGGAGTGGGGCAAATTAGAGTGGGGTAAATTAGAGTGGGGTAAGTTCAAAGGATTGGAGAGTGGTGGGTTGGGGTGAGTGACAGAGTGGGGTGGATTGTATTGGTCTGTGGTGAACTGGATTGAGTAGAATAGACAGCACTGAGTGGGGTGAATTGGTGTGGTGTGGAGTGGACTGGGGTAATGCACCAACATTAAAGCATAATTTTGGAAATTGCACATAAGAAAGCAACTGTGTCGCTTTGTAATATTTAGAACAAAATAATCATCATCTTTTGATAGCTGCGTCTATGAGCAAAACAAAACAAAATATGAGTGCAAAGTGAGAAAAGAAGACTTGGCAACAAAAAAAAGTTATGTATAGAAATAAAACTTTGCAATTTTGTTTGTCCTGCTGGGCACGTTTTTGCCAGTCACATGCTTTGTGTTTGCAGGGCACCTCAAGTGAAAAAGAACAAAATAGTATCTCAATCACGTCAGGAGCAGTGGACGGGCACTGATTAAGTTGAATCAATCAGTGATTGGTCCCTGCTCCACAGAAAGGAATGGAAATGATGCTAGGCCTATTGTGACCAATTTACGAGGCAGTAAAGAAGAGTGCCACGCAAGCCAACAAATGGTAAGCAAAGAGCAACTCCGAGTCCTTTTCGTAAACAACAGCGTCTCGCAAGTGATATGCATGCACTAGTGCATGCTATTGCAGACTCGACCCTCAAAAATATGAATGTGACCTTGTGTCGCATAAATGGTGCTAAAATACCTTTGTGTCGTGTTTGCGCTCTATAAAAATTACTCATAAAAAATGTTTGAGGGTGGAATGAGAAAAACAATGTTGCTTCCCCAACGGTATGCTAACAGGGCACTCGGCTTTGGGAATTCCCATGTCGAAAGAAAAGAGAACGAGCTAGGTTATGCAATTCACAGCTCTAGGCTGAATTCTAGGCAGGTGGGATGCCTTCTGCACTAAGCAGGGGCTAACTAGCTACCTAGGCCTATTCATCCCCTATTTTGCAATACGGTCTTCCAACTTGGATTAGACAGGGAGACATTTGACAGTTGAAAATCAACAGATATATAAAACTCAGCAAACTCTTCCACAAAGGAAGTTTCAAACCATTCGAGCAAATATAGCTAAATCAGTGTCTGGGGCAGAGCAAGGGGGTTTGGAACATGCAACTTCAGCACTGGGCCCTCTATAGCTCAGGCAAGGCAGTGATTCCAGAAGCTCCTACACTCGTCATATGCTGACGAGCATCTGATATTACAGTTGTATCAAATAATATGGGTAGCAGGGAAAAAGCTAAAGCGGAGCTGCCAGAGGGCAGAGGAGAAAGAACTAGAAATCTTACGCAGGAAGAATAGGTCGATCGAATAACTCACTGGCCTGGAGAGTTGAACTGCATTATATTGTCATCAATATGGAAGCAACCTTGACGTTATTATATAGATGGCGTTACACAACTGCTAGATGCATTCTCTAATAGAAAGAAAAGGTTCCTTTTCACATGTTTTATGGTACAACCTCATGATCTGTACTTTGAAAAGGGGCTCTACATGAAATCGCCAACATCACAAGAACTGGAGTGAAGCCCTTAGCACAGGCTGTTCTGCTAAGATGCATGCCGGGAGAGGTATTAAAAAATGGTTCCATCGCTATAACTTGTGGCTAATCAATCATACATTGCAGAATACTTTGAAAAAATAGAAGATAGGTTGAACGATCCAAGATGGTCTGAGAGGCCCAAAATGTCTACATCTGTGGGTTATCCATATCCATGCATCAGGGTTATTAAGGTCAATAAGAGATAGGCTGAGACAACTGGAAAGAGAAACAATCTGAGGCATTAGAAGCAGCTATGTAACCAGACAAGACAAAGTCATATTACGTGAAATAAGAAAAAAGATGGACGAACTCCAAATATGCAACAGCAAGGATATATGGGGATAGGACAATAACTGAGGCAACATATGCAACCCTACTATGCACTAAACATGCAGATGCTGCAGTTATTACTATCTGCTCAGAGACTGAAGATATATGTTGCACATGCTGGAACAAATCTCAGATTCAGATGCTATTACCTAGTACTGCATACCACAGGAAATGAACCTAGGAAACCTAACAATGACATGGTTAGAAACAAACAGAGAGGGATTAATGTCAGCCTAGCACCAACCGAAATCATAAATGTAGTTAAAGGAATGTCAAGCGGTAAAATTCAGAGCTCGGGTAAACTAACAGTTTATTTCTACAACATCTGACAGAGCTAATCCCACATTCAACTCCACTCTTTGTACACATGGCAGAGGCAAGCCACCTTCCACCTACCCTTCGAGAAGCATTAATAGTTGTAATATTTAAGCCAAGCAAACCAGCTCATCAGTGTTCATCACACAAGGCCACTGTCACTTTTAAACACGGAGGCAAAATATTAAAAAAATATTGGCAAACCATATAAGCCCCATGAATCCAGGCATAGTACTATCTGAACAGGCAGGTTTCGTCCCAGGCAGCCTTACAGTATTTCACCTTGGAGCTCTATTTGGTGCCATTACCTCTACAGGCCCCGAAGTATAAGTGGCAGTAGTATTCTTAGACTATGAGAAAGTGTCACACTCCTTAGAATGGTTTGGCAGTACCAGCTAAAATCGGCATGGGAGGAATATTCCTAGTTGGTCAAGCTACTATATACTGAGCCCATGGTGCAAATACAAATATTCAGTTGTTGCACCCACTGGTTGCAGAGCCATTGGCATGTCTATTATGGGAGTATCTTGTGCATACACGTGTACGATTCCCAGGTTGCAATTTAATACTCTCCACAAATACAGATGCCAAAGTACTTACGCAAGAGACCCAAGGACGAACTTGGGCCTCTACTTCAGGAAATATTAAAATTTTGCATTTACTCTGGCCTACGTATCAAATGCTGAAAATCACATATATTCCCACTGGCAAAGAACACAGAGAGATGCGAGGCAGAGTTTCTGCTGCTGGGGACCGAGGATCCTGTGAGATTTGTGGGAATAAGGGTGCATTGATCCCGATATAGTTGTATTAAACAATAATGGAGTTCCACTAGACAGGTTTACAGAAAGCGTAGCTAAGTGGATTAGGCTCCCACTACCCTTGGCAGGCTGAATATCAATAATGAAAATGGTGGTATTACCTATCTTCCAGTTTTAATTCTTAAACGTACCAACAGTGATTTCCAGAATATTCTTTCACACATTGCAAAAATTAATGGCTAGACTGGCATGGTGGGAAAGCAGCCAAGAGGGCACTTTCATACTTCAGTAGGAGAAAGGGGGACTGAAGACCTCAGATCTGAAGATACGTTACACAACAGCCCCAGTCACTTTGAGCGCTACTGGTTGCATAGCCCAATGTCTCTACTGCATCTATGGTTGCAGTGAAATGCAATAGAACCTGCACTGTTTAACGCTCCAACAAGACACTGCATTACTGTAGGAGGCTGGCCTGGCTTGTAGTGGGTACCAGAGGTACTTACACCTTGTGCCAGGTCCAGTTATCCCTTATTAGTGTAGAAGAGGTGTTTCTAGCAGCTTAGACTGATAGAAGGTAGCTATAGCAGAGCAGCTTAGTCTGAACTAGGAGACATGCAAAGCTCCTACTATACCACTGGTGTCATATGCACAATATCATAAGAAAACACAATACACAGATATACTAAAAATAAAGGTACTTTATTTTTATGACAATATGCCAAAAGTATCTCAGTGAGTACCCTCAGTATGAGGATGCCAAATATACACAAGATATATGTACACAATACCAAAAATATGCAGTAATAGCAAAAGGAAGTAATGCAAGCAGTGTAAAGTTACAATAGATTGCAATAGGAGCACATAGGTATAGGGGCAACACAAACCATATACTCCAAAAGTGGAATGCGAACCATGAATGGACCCCAAACCTATGTGAGCTTGTAGAGGGTAGCTGGGACTGTAAGAAAACAGTGAGGGTTAGAAAAATAGCCCACCCCAAGACCCTGTAAGGTAGGTGTAAAGTGCACCTACAACCCCCAGAGACAACAGAAGTCGTGATAGGGGGATTCTGCAAGGAAAACCAACACCAGCAATGCAACAACAGTGGATTTCCGGACCTGAGTACCTGCAAGACAAGGGGACCAAGTCCAAGATTCGCGACAGTGTTGAGAGTGGGCAGGAGCCCAAGAAATGCCAGCTGAGGGTGCAAGGAAGCTGCCACCAGATGGAAGAAGCTTGGTCTTTTGCAAGAACGAAGAGGACTAGGAACTTCCCCTTTGGAGGATGGATGTCCCACGTCGTGAAGAAGCTTGCAGAGGTGTTCCCACGCAGAAAGACCGCAAACAAGCCTTGCTAGCTGCAAGGGTCGCGGTTAGGGTGTTTTGGATGCTGCTGTGGCCCAGGAGGGACCAGGATGTCGCCACTTGGATGAGGAGACAGAGGGGGCGCCCAGCAAGTCAGGGAGCCCTCACAGAAGCAGGCAGCACCCGCAGAAGTACCGGAACAGGCACTTAGAAGAGGAGTGAACCGGAGTCCACCCGAAGTCAGAAAAGGGAGTCCCACGACACCGGAGGACAACTCAGAAGGTTGTGCACTGCAGGTTAGAGTGTCGGGGACCCAGGCTTGGCTGTGCACGAAGGAAATCCTGGAAGAGTGCACAGGAGCCGGAGCAGCTGCAAATCACGCAGTACACAGCAATGCAGTCTAGCGTGGGGAGGCAAGGACTTACCTCCACCAAACTTGGACTGAAGAGTCACTGGACTGTGGGAGTCACTTGGACAGAGTTGCTGAGTTCCAGGGACCACACTCGCCGTGCTGAGAGGGGACCCAGAGGACCGGTGATGCAGTCTTTTGTTGCCTGCGGTTGCAGGGGGAAGATTCCGTCGACCCACAGGAGATTTCTTCAGAGCTCCTGGTGCAGAAAGGAGGCAGGCTACCCTCAGAGCATGCACCACCAGGAAACAGTTGAGAAAGCCGGCAGGATGAAGCGATACAAGGTTGCAGTAGTCGTCTTTGCTACTTTGTTGCGGTTTTGCAGGCGTCCTGAGCAGTCAGCGGTCGATCCTTTGGCAGAAGGTGAAGAGGGAGATGCAGAGGAACTCTGGTGAGCTCTTGCATTCGGTATCTGAAGAATTCCCCAAAGCAGAGACCCTAAATAGCCAGAAAAGGAGGTTTGGCTACCTAGGAAGGAGGATTGGCTACTAAGAGAGGTAAGAGCCTATCGGGAGTCTCTGACGTCACCTGCTGGCACTAGCCACTCAGAGCAGTCCAGTGTGCCAGCAACACCTCTGTTTCCAAGATGGCAGAGGTCTGGGGCACACTGGAGAAGCACTGGGCACCTCCCCTGGAGGTGCAGGTCAGGGGAGTGGTCACTCCCCTTTCCTTTGTCCAGTTTCGCGCCAGAGCAGGGCTGGGGGACCCCCTAAACCGGTGTAGACTGGCTTATGCAGAGATGGGCAGCATCTGTGCCCATCAAAGCATTTCCAGAGGCTGGGAGAGGCTACTCCTCCCCAGCCATCACACCTATTTCCAAAGGGAGAGGGTGTCACACCCTCTCTCAGAGGAAATCCTTTGTTCTGCCTTCATGGGCCAGGGCTGCCTGGACCCCAGGAGGGCAGAAACATGTCTGAGGGGTTGGCAGCAGCAGCAGCTGCAGTGGAGACCCCGGAAAGGCAGTTTGGCAGTACCCGGGTTCTGTGCTAGAGACCCGGGGGATCATGAAATTGTGACAATTCCATGATCTTAGACATGTTACGTGGCCATGTTTGGAGTTACCATTGTGACACTATACATAGGTAGTGACCTATGTATAGTGCACGCGTGTAATGGTGTCCGCGCACTCACAAAGTCCAGGGAATTTGCCCTGAACAATGTGGGGGCACCTTGGCTAGTGCCAGGGTGCCCACACACTAAGTAACTTTGCACCCAACCTTTACCAGGTAAAGGTTAGACATATAGGTGACTTATAAGTTACTTAAGTGCAGTGGTAAATGGCTGTGAAATAACGTGGACGTTATTTCACTCAGGCTGCACTGCCAGGCCTGTGTAAGAATAGTCCGATCTCCCTATGGGTGGCAAAAGAAATGCTGCAGCCCATAGGGATCTCCTGGAACCCCAATACCCTGGGTACCTCAGTACCATATACTGGGGAATTATAAGGGTGTTCCAGTATGCCAATGTGAATTGGTCACTAGCCTGTTAGTGACAATTTGGAAAGCAGAGAGAGCATAACCACTGAGGTTCTGGTTAGCAGAGCCTCAGTGAGACAGTTAGGCATCACACAGGGAACACATACAGGGCACACACTTATGAGCACTGGGGCCCCGCCTGGCAGGGTCCCAGTGACACATAGACTAAAACAACATATATACAGTGAAATATGGGGGTAACATGCCAGGCAAGATGGTACTTTCCTACAATTACCACATACCTGGGTGAATGCCACAGTGCATGCATAGTATAAACTACTTAGATATCTACAACGTTATTTCTTACACCTACAGTGAGGGTAGACAGGCTCACTTGGCCTCTGACCAGACAGGAGAAGGGAATTACAATGCAGTTACACAAATTACACATCAACAACATGGGAGACTTATTCAGAGATGGTAAACTGCTGACACCGGATCAGTAACAAGAGCACTAGAAATATTTCTGTATCATAGGAAGCGCCACTCCATACAGCAGATATTAGCTGATGGACTGACCGAACCACATACACTTAATCTATTAATGGGAATATTCCACAATGAGAATCCAAGACATATTATCACACAACTATAAATATTAACTACAAACGTTGAACAAGTAGAAAACCTGCAAAGTAGGCACTAGTGGCAAATTAATATGCAGAAAACATTAAGACTTACAATGGTTGCTCAGTGATTTGAATGGCGCCAACAGGCTAAGACACTTCAAGCACATGCAAAGATATTACTATATCCCTGCCAGACTACCCAAGTATAGATGGTGAAACACCCCTCGTTGCACTGCAGAAGAGACAGATTTCCTCCATGTTACTTGGGATGGTCCGAACACACACAAATTATTGGGTTGATGTATTTAATGGCCTTAGTAAAATAACAGAAGCACACATCACACCTGACCCTGAGCTGGCATTACTTGGCTATGTTAAGGTTGAGCCTAGACCTGTGAGAAGGCACACTGCTATGGCAATGCTGTTGATTAAATGGTGCATAGTAATGCAATGGTGCAAGGGCCCAATTCCAACACTAGAAGAGTGCCACCGAGATGTAACATACTAAAGTGACGCACCAAACACTTATAGCATGTTGATGCCAGTCAGAACTAGATCCTGCAGTATATTGGGCCCAATCAAAGCATATTTAGCACAGACAATAAGCGACGCAATGGATGGAAAGGAAAAGGTTGATACTACTTAGAATTGCAACATAAGGGTTCAGATACAGAAGACATGTTGGAAAGATCGTGTTTGTTGATGTTTCTTCTTATGGATTTCTTTATCTCTTGTAGATTACTGTAAGGTGATGTAAACAGAATGTAATAAAATGTGCTCCACCCTTGTAAACATACTGCATACGTACTGTTAGAACTAACTTGCTGTAATGTGGAAAATCCATCAAAAAAATGAAAAGAACATCCATCCTAAAGAAAGCAATTGCAGATTCCAATATCCAATATGGACAATTATAAAGCTCTTTTGGACCACTACTGCCAGGGTAACTGAAACAACCGTCTCTCGCCATCTTTCCTCATAATTGGTTTTTAATGGTCACCTCAGTGGCGTTCTGTCTAGATTTAGGCCACAAAAGTGCACCAAAACAAGCCAAATAAAAATAAGGCAAGACCTCTTCACTTCCCTTGACCAGGGCCACTGCTGTGACCTGATACTACTTGTTCTGTCTGCCACATTCAATACCATTGACCATCAAATGCTCATTCAAAGACTGTCCTTCTCAGTGGGCATTGAAGGCACTACACTCTGGCACTGCTCATGCCATTCTACACATAACTAGTTAAGTCAAAATGGGCTTTCTCCTCTTAAAAACAGCCACCATCCATTGTAGTTTCTCCTCAAAGCTCCATCTTGCCTCTCACCCTATTTAACATGTACATGGCGCCCTTTACATCCATCTTGGTCTCATTTAAGATCAGGTAGCAAACAAGCAAATTATACTAATCTCCACCTAAAAATTGAAGATGAACCTGACAACCTATCATAGTTTTCCCTCTTCCTTTCACACATCCACCACTGCAATTAGTACAACTGGCTGTGCATTAGTGGTGAAAAAAGTGATATCTCGCTGTTTGGTCATACAAGCCCATTCTCCTTCTCCCCTTTATGGCCAAAGGATCTAACAGTCAACCAGGTTTGTAAATCTGCTTTTTTCACAAACGCCAATTGAACGCTGTTGAACTTCTCAGAAAAATTGCCTTTATCATTCATTGCTGGCCTCCCCAACATATTCCTCACCAAGTTGTATGAAATACAAAACCATGCATACCATGGTGCTGGGAATAAAATGCAATGATCACCTTATCACTGCACTAACATCCCTCCACAGGCTCAGTGTGAAAGAAAGAACATCCTTTAAAAATGTCTGCATTTTTCATAAGGCACTGTATGACCGAATTGCAAAACTCATCACCTGCCTATGTGTTCCATATCAACCAACTCGAAGCCGCAGGTCAGCCAAGCAAGGACTGCTGCCACCCCAATGATTCAGATACAAAAGATTCTGAGGTCGCTCTCTTCTTTATTAGAGCTCCTCTCTGTGGTATTATGTACCCACCTGCTAAATTAAATCCAGAAAATCTTTGAAGAAGCACCTTTTCACTATGGCAGTCTGGTAATCCCATTGTCCTAGGAGTAGCTCTTTATAACATGGAGAGGGACTTCTGCAGATATAAGCTGCATACAAATATCAGTGTAAACTCCCTAGTTGGACGATTATGCAACATTTTACTAGATGGATTAGGCTGAGACTAATTCTATATACTCCCACTCTCCCACTGTAGTGCTCAGAGGCAAGAGGGATAGTTAATAGAACTTTAACAACCCTAAAATAAGATAAAGGAGCCAATAGGGATGTATAGTGTTGGTCATATAGTTTTCTGGAAAATGGAGTTAAAGAAGAGTACACAGATGAAAAATACTATTTGACATTTTGACACAATAACTGAAAGTGGCCTTAAACAATATATTTTTAAACCAAATTAATTCACAAGGATTCTGAAAGCAAGTACTGGACAGCTGGAAAAGATTAAAAGTAAACGGATCAACAGAAAAGGGATGGACTGGAAAAGAGAAGCTGGGAAACCTCAGAATAGTTGCAAAATTAAGTATTTTATTTGTGTGTAACCATCCGCATCACGAGGAATTCATTCTAATAGCCTGCTACTGTTTTCCTACAGACCAAAAGATGATTCCTTAATTAGTTTCAACGACGACAAGCAAAATAAGGTAGTCTTCAGAAATGAATACACAGTGCCTAAGTTTCCAGTGTTTTAATAGATAACGAAAGTATCAAAACAGCAATAACAAAAAGGTTACTTGGCCTAACAAGGTGTGTGCATGAACAGTATTACCATTCTCAGTCTTTAAGAGATGGTTTAAATAGGATTCAACCAATGGTGTCTTAATAAGGAGAAGACATTGACACACAACACTGTTAACAACAATACTTCAACATTTAAAAAAAAAAAAAAAACATAAGTTGCATTTGTAAGAATATTCTCTGCTCTGCAATATTCACAAATATTTGAAATTAATACAGATGGCATTATCAAAAGTAATTCAGTCCCAATATGGTTTTTCAACAGCGTTGCAGGATTATAAGTGGAAAATACCAAAATACTGGCTATTATTCATTATTAATGGCAAACTTGCAAAAAGTTCAGATGCAGTGAGCCCAACTAAATCATCCCTCTAACCACTTTTACTCTATTCTACAGACTGGTTTGTTTGAAACCTGTGGAATAGTAGCATTTGCGGGTTGCGTAAATGAGATGGAGACTGGAGTTTCTGCGGGGCACTTTACTTGTCATAGTACTGTATAGGAATATCATTAGGAGATTTGACTACAAGGAAAACTGTCTGAAATCCGATTTCCTCATCTGAACTCAGTTAGCTAAAGAACTGCTAAAGCACCAAAATAGACAACAGCACCATAGCACTGTAATTACGGTGTGCACCGGAGGAAACTTGAGCCTCAATTTGTGGAAACCAGATAGCCTGCATATCTCCCCATTTATAAGGACCTAAGGTATTAAAAAAACTATAAAGCAAGGCCTCATGCATCACAATCTTGCTCCATTATTGGCCTCCCACACTCGCCAAATAAAAACCTAGTGCTGGGTAGGCCACTTGAGATCTCTACTACCCAACATAAGTTCTCCCTGCCCACACGGGAGGGGGGGTGGGGGGTGGCACTCACCACTAGATTTTTCTCTGGCAAGTGCGGAAGACCAGTGATGAAGCATGACATTCGGGGTGGTGTGTGAGGAACTGCCTTATAATTTTTTTTATTATCTTAGATATTATGATTAGGGAGATATTCAGGTCATTGGGTTTCCACAAACTGAAGCTTAAGTTTCCTCCTGTTGGCTGTTTTGCTGCTTTAGATATTATTTTGGGAGGGCTCCGATAAGGACCACCCTTATTACCTCTTGTTTCCTCACTCCCAGAAATTGGGATCCTATGGTATAGGGATATAGTGGCTTACTACAGAACAATATGAAATGATATTTTCCACCACCTGTTCCAAACTATTAATGAAGTGTTGGAAAAAAGACAATAATACTGTGAAAACACATTACAAGAATGTAAAAACACACTGGCCCTTTTAAATATACACTCTTACCTAATTTTGTACAAATTCCCTAGCGTAAACATGGTCAGTCAGTGACGTTATAATACACATTAGGAGGACCAGCTATCTAAAATGCATTTGGCAACCAAGTAAGAAATCTTGAGCAACAAAATTGGAACCAAACACTATTCCTTCGTAGGTGTGAAAAATACCCAGCTCATCAACAAAAATAAATTAGAATGTTAAGAAATATTTTGACAAAATAAACTCAATTCCCTTGCAAGCATCTGTTAAACAGAAGGAATGGGTATCTGCTTTGCAGAAGTGCTGTCATATTCTTGCATCAAGTCATTTGTGGTGTTATAGTGCATTGCGATATAGGATTTGGCAAATCCAAATGTGGAATTTACTGGCTGTAAGCTATTGGGAGTGCTAACGTCTTCAGACGGACTGCTGTTATAGATACTGTAGTAAGGTTCTATACGAGTATTGATGGGTGTTGAACTGCTCTGTCCGTAATATTGGTGCCCAGCAGAAGCCTTTGGACTCAGTATGCTTTCTTTAGAATGGCTTGGGCCACATGCCTGGTCCACAAACTTTTTCTGAGGTTTTGGGGAAAGCATGTAGGCAGAGTTAGTTTCGTGGTGCGATGATTTATTTCGATTCACCTCCAGGCTTCCCTTGCCCATGGCACGGAGCCTTGTCTTCTGTTTACAGCAAAAGAAGCCCAGAGCCACATACTGGATGCACCAAAGGACCCTTCTCCTGAGGCCAGCGCTGTTGCGCGAGTAAATGAACGGGTTTAATCCAGATTTGAAAAATATGAGTGTAAATCCACATAGCTCAAACTGGTACAGAATGAAACTGCTGCTATTGGTAAGGACATCCTGGATCAGAGAAATGCCCAGCGGGAGACAGCACACCAATACTGAAAGAACAATCACAACACAGGTCACCACAGCTTTGGAATCCTTTGCTGTCGAAAGATTGACAGCAGATACCAGCTGTAGCTTGCTGGCTGGTAATGGCAGTTGGCTTAGTTTTTTGGTATAGGCATGTGTCTGGATATGCTGCAGCTTGTTGTAGTTCTGATTCCTGTACAAGGCAGGGACAGTGCACTGCACACCATCTACGACAGGGCCAATGAAAGGTTGTGGTCGGTTGGTGTCCACTGTTATGATAGGGCATTTTCTCACTTGAGTGTTTTTCCTTAATGCTTGGGCTATCATTATGTAGGAGATGGATACAACAGCAACACAAAAGGTAAAGTCAACTACATACAAGTAGAGAATAATTTTCCCTTCTCCCCGATTCAGGCTATACATCGGCAGGCAGATCTTGGATTTTCGGGTCCGCAGAGTAGCCAAAGTGGCCAAAGTAAAACTTGTAGTCCACAAAAGAACAGTGAGCAGCAGGGTGCAAGGGAAGGAAGCGGTCCTGTTGGGCTGCTGACCAAGAACCATCCGCAGTCTGTGGAGTGCAATGACAGCCACGGTTTTGAGGGACATAATTATAAATCCAGAGCTTGTTAAGTGAAAAGTGAAACAGAAAGCTTCTGGAACATTTGCAGCAGTGTCAAAGAACAGGACAAAGGCAAACATGGGTGCAGTCACACAGCAAATGAAAAGGTCGCAGAAGGACAGGTTAAGGATCATGAAATCAAAGTTGGTTCTGAATTTCCTGAAGGCTGGATCGAAGAAGGACAAGAAGACGATTAAGTTCCCATAGGATCCCAAACAGAATATGATAAACAGTAAAAAGGAGCAAGTAACTAGGGTTGCAGTGTGGATAATCTCCTGAAATTCCCTGAAGGTTCCGTTACCATTCTGCAGTGTAGATGAGCTGTTGAGATAATCATGATGGTTCTGGTCTGCAGAGTTGGTAATTGATTCTGTAAGGTTCATCTTAATGCTGGTTGCCCCAAGAGGACCTTATGGCTCATAAGACTTTGATAGGCTGACATTGACGCTGGTTTTGACGGTCACAGTGGTACCACCGCTGTCGAAACCCTTTGTCAAAATAAAAGCAGAAGAGAAAATCATCAATGTTTGTGAAATTAGTACAATTAATAAAACCAGATAACTGAACAATGGTGAATAAAGTCATGAACAAAAGAGAACAGTGACCATTTTTTGGAGTTACTCTGCCAAGAAATCATTCACAAAATGAGGCCAAAACGTACATTTGAAACATTTTTCTTAATACATGACTAAAATTTCAAGGTTTGTAGAATTTCTGAAGGGGATATTAGGAAATATTAATCTTGATGCATAGATATATGTGTACATTGCAGTGGAGTTTGATATAAAATGCCCTCTGTGAATCCTGTGCTAGAACATATAGCATCAGTTTTAACTCATATATAATGATGAGTAACTCAAATTTACCAGTTTGGCTAACAATGTCAGGGGGGTGCTCAATTATGCCGATGTCATAATAGTCCTAAAGGTGTCATAAAGTCGTAAAGGTGTCATAAAGGAGCGCCAGTGTCACTACATAAATATGCCAGCCGTACCACAAAATTCTGCCACTTCCACTGATCAGCTGGGCATCTGTGTTGCTAAACTTTGTATTTCTTTTACGTAAACGAAAGTAGCTGTTGTAATGAGCTGCCGGCATCGCATGTCAGATATGTTTTCTGATTACGTGATGAAGTGATGCTTTTGCTTCATTTTTGGGAAGTTTTTAAATGAATTAGTAAAGTTATTTTTTGTAGTTAGAGTATGTTATTTTATTTAAGTTGGTAAGATATCAAATTGTACATTAGATCTGATAGTTTGTATTATATATTTTATCTTATGTCATTTATGTATTATTTGTGTGTAAAAAAGGAGATGTGTTGTATTGAGCTGCCAACATGCTCAAAGCGGGTTACGATGGCGCTTAGTGAAATCTACCAGCATGGGGATTCCAAGAGCGGTTGTGGTAACAGTTATGCATGAGCAGGCACGGGAGCTTCACCGTTGTGGTTTATGTTGAATAAATGTGTAATGAGCAAGCAATTCAGTTCAGCAGCAAGTGGTACATTTTAAGGAAATCTAGCCTGTGAATTTAGACAAATCTTGCTAAGATTTACAATCCTCTTCAAATAGTGTTAGATTTGTATCTCTAATCAGAACATTGAGAAAGGTAGTTCAAAATAGTTTAATGCGTTTTAAAGCAAATCGGGGTAGCAACTGTAGAAAAAAAAAATGCCTTTATATAAAGGAGACCTTTTAAGAGTAACTGGGAGTTTAAAACAAAATCTAGGTGAAGCAAATTTTGCATGTCCTTTAAACAGTTAAGCAGAATTAGCCAGTTTCACATTATTAACAGATATTTTCATTTTTGCATTTACGGCATGATATTCAGTTCCCTCATGCCCAATAATGGGTATTTACACACCATTGATCTATCTCACCAATAACCCCATAACTATTTCCTTCCCTGACCTTGTGTGGCCAGACAATGTTAGGGGCTTGAGTCTTTACGGCTTCAATTGAGACTAGTGTCTGGTTCTGTCAGATCAGGGCTTGAAAAATCCACTCGCCCATTTACTATGGAAAAACAGATTTTAGCACAGCAAGCTAATTTTAGAGTCTATGGGTCCTTTCTCGCAATAGAGCCCGGACTAGCAAAGAACATTTGTTCTTTTTATTCAGCTAGAGAAAAAGCAATAGACGCCTTTAGATCTTGTTCATCTTTTGTCACAATTGTAGCACATTCAAAGACAGAGGTCACATGTCAGCTTATGTCTTCTCACAAACTGCTGCTTATTTTATCCTGGAAATTGGTGTTCACTTTCCTTTCTCTGACTGCAAAGATAGAGGATTTTGTAAAGTGAACTGTCTAACATGGGCATAGGAATGCCAGTCTTTTTTTCCACACACATTTAAATAGGTTGAAAATGAACTGAACAGCTATTTCCAAAAATGGTAGTTATGACAGCACATTAGCTTGGTAACTCTGCATGATGGAAACAAAGATTTTAGTAGTAACAAAACAAATCAAAACACTTCACTTGGTGAAACTCTATTTCAACATATTATAGGGTATATGGTTTGAACAGTAGAACTGCATGTCAGTGGCAAAGATTATAGTACATTCAATGGAAATGTGCTGTCTGTAAAGGAGAGTGTGCTACCACATCATGCTTTAGTAATGTAGTTAGAGTTTTTAAACATGAATTGAGAAACATTCCTGGCCACCCTCATGACCATGCTATCAGTGAACTAAGAGGCAACTAAAAGGCAAGTCAGGGCTCATGTGTACCCTACATGCGGTCTAGATTATTATTATTATACACGGAGCAAAAATGTAGTCTATCACATAAAAAATAAAAAATCTTTTTGTACAGCAGAAATGCAGAACTCAGATATTTAAAGGTGTTCTGCATGGTAAAATATGTGTATCCCTGCCTTGAGTGGTAAACTGTACTGTTGTCTGGGTTCCTAATGCAGAGTTCTTGTCATTGGTAAACACGGATCATGCGTGTGCACCATGATATAAACCTGCCTCACAGGCTGTGGTCTTGTTGGACCAGAATGGCGCACCCAAAGTGCTACCCTCCTAGTGGTGAAAAGCTACCGCCCTCACCAGGAGTTTCAAGTTTTTATCTCTGTCACTGGAGCGAGGTCCACCAGCTCACTCTCCTTTTAAAGGTTCTGCTGCTGTGTGCTTTGCTCACCCTTTGCCTACATCAGTTTGATGTGGAGTGCTGCGCAGGACAGGAGTGGTGACTGCGCTGAATCTATGTGTGCCTGGGAAGGGTAGTACAAGGATAGTGCTGTGTAGTACATGTGCGATTACATGTGTGCATGTACTGGGTGTTTTATGCGTTCAAGGAATACATTACATGAGAGTTGTAGTGCTAAGTACTAAGTGCATCGAAACGTGCTGGCTATATGTATGCTTGTGTGAAGTACAATATTTGAAGGGTGAAGTGTTACGCAGCGCACATGAGGAGTGTATGTGCTGGCAGTGTGTGTGTTTGCAGACAGCACAACAGGGTACAGTACAGAAAGTTTCAGTGCTGAACAGTACGCGCAGACTGAACGTGTGTGCTGAATGTATGTGTACTAGTAATGGTACAATACATGGAGGTAACAGTGGAGGATAGTAAGTGTGCTGTGAATGTACCCTGAGTGAGTGTGCCTACTGGTACATTATATGGATTAACCTTGGTTCCATTTTGGGAACCCAGGCCTGCCTGGTGAAGACATGAAGGACAGATGAATGCCCCCAGACAAATTTGTTTATTGCTGCATTCCTGTGCGCCAGGTGGGGCACACTGGAGAAAGGGACCCTCCCCGTTGCACTACAAAATGTTGCTCTTTGATTCAGTGATAGATCACAGGGAAGGGCCCTGGACACATCTCAGGAAAGGATATGGGGCTGATAAGGAAATCAATAGGAGTAGGGCACCATATAAACTTTTGACTAATTCCTAAGAGTCAAAAGAGCAATCTTGTGTATGGCCTATTAGTGAGAATTTCATGGATGTGGCCACAAGTAAATGGGGAATAATCCCATAAACAATAGGGAGGGACAGGGACGTGCCCAACAACTACTAGAGCCCTGACCTTAAGAGGATTGTTCTACTGGTTGTGAATGTGTTATTCCTTTGCATATGTAGAAACAGAAATAAAATACTTTTTTCCTTACAATAGTAAATATTTGACTGGACATTAATTTGTTTGTATGTTCAGCGCTTTGAGTCATCTTCACTTACAGTGTCTCTACACTTCTCCTTCCCCAACTGTCCCCCCCAAAAAACTATGGGGGAGCCTTCAACTTCTCATCCACAGCAACCACTGACAGTCAAGTGCAGAAGGGGTAGTGGTCCCAGTTGCTCAGGATCCATTGTAGGTGGGCCCCTGGGACCTCAGGAGTAAAAGGTGTCAACCACAACAGTTGGGCCCAGTAGCCCATGTGTGCACTGTGGCCCTCTGAAAGGCATTCTGACATTCTCAAATGTAATAATGAAGAAAAAAAGGTGACTCTGAATTACAATATTTACCCAGGATCACATACGCTTAGACCAGTTTATGTGTCAAGCATATTAGTTAGGTTGAATAGATTATTCAAGTCACCAAACTTTCCAGTCTGGTAACATTTTTATGAATTTATGAGGCCTGCAGATTACTGTGGACATATATATGACAGTTCAAAAATATCATAGCTAAAAAAAACATGATAAGTTCTATACCAGGGATGTGGAATTCCTATCGCCCGACGCCTGGGACATACTGTTTGGTGTCCAGGGCAACACGTTTTCATGTTTAGTTTGTCCTTGGGACAAGTAGGCCCAACCCCTTGGAGCACAAACCCTTTGGCTGCCAGTTTACAGAGAAGTGAACTGTCTGCAGTCGAGGTAATATATGTGTCCATATGTTAATGCTGTTCGAATTTGTATTTATGGTTCATTAATAAAAAGCCTTCATTATTAGGGTGAGCACTGTAAATAAACGTTTGACGGTCACACTGCACTAATGACAGTGGTTCAGGTAAAAAAATAAATTAAAAAAAGTGTACACCCGTTTGAAAAGTTTAACAATATTAGGCTAAGGATAATGCCCCTAGAAAGCTCTCTGATTAGATGTAAATGTTTGCAGAAGCTTGTAAGCAAGAGTGATGATTCTTTGCTTTCAAAATAAAATGTTCAGGAAAAAAATAGAAGAAGGAAAAAAACATTTTGCTACTATGAAATTTTAGGTGCTATTTCTTTGAAGCATCATTTAGTAAAATGTGGTGATGTATGCTAGTATTTCCAAAAAATATTTCTAATGGAAAATCAGTGTAACCATTTTCAACAAGATTATGGGAAGCCTGATATTAAACAAGCACTGGCAAAGCCAACCGATCTGACATTTTTAGTGAGTCTTTTGGTTTCGTCAATATGTCTCTTGTTTTGACATGGCTTTTGTAACACTGTATTGTTGTGGGAGCTGCCAGGCCCTCACCATTGTAACAAACACTGGCAAAAAGAAAAAAGCATGTTGCACCAGTGGCATAACAAAGGCCCTGCAGCCCCACCTCTTGGGAGCCTCCCCAGCACAGCACCTGCCTTGAGTGAGTCTGGAGGGGGTGTCCTCCATGTTCTTTTCAGACCCCCTCTAAGTTTCGTTACACCACTGATTGCCACATTAGTTCCTAGCACACAAAAATGGACTCGTACAAAACCACAGAAATTCAGCAGTTATCGTTAGACTTCTTTCAAGCAACTATAACGCGTACACTAAGGTAACTATAACTCACACCCTCGCTGTGCACTGCTAATTAACCCATATATTACGTCACTCATAACAACTGCTATTAAATCATAAAAAATGTAATGAAACATTATCACTCAAATTATTGAAGAAACTGTGCATGGTGGGGGCCCTAGTTATAGTTACCCTAGAGCACGAGTTATAGTTGCTTGAAAGAACTCTAACTATATCTGCTGAATTTCTATGGTTTTGTACGAGTAAATTCAGAACCCAACAATAAAGTCCCAGTAACCTATGTTTTTTTAGAGAGATAGATAGATTATATAGATAGCTCTTAGTTAGGTTGACTTTTTACCTATACAAAACCATAGAAATTCGGCAGTTATAGTTATAGGTGGGAGCCACACATGATACATAGTGAGCAGTACAAAATTAAACATAGACATAAAAAGCTTTAACATATTTAGAACAATTGTGTAGCCACCGCTTTATAAAACACACAAACTTGCCAAATCAGAGCAAAGCACAGCATTCACCTCGCCTCACCCAGGCTATAAACGTCAGAATTCTACTGCACGGCCGTCGGTGTGAAGAGTCCTTGTGTGCACTGCTTAATCATTCAGATAAGTAACCTTTTCTAGACATTATCAACATATTTCAAGGACTTAATAAGAACTGCAGTTCAAACTATGTCTGAAGCTTCAAACAAAAGCCTTTTTAGGGATGTGGGAAATGTGGTAAAAAGAAACTTAAATCGGACGACCCACATAACTGTATAACTCCATCAGGTTCATAATGCCAAGGAATGTAAAATTTGTAAAACTTTTTCTAAAACGTATTAAAGGACAGAGAGAAAATAGTATTGCTATGGCTGCAAAAATAAAAATATGAGGAATCTCATTCTGGAGATGACGCAACAACTAATTTAAAATTTCTTAAGAGAGGGCATTCCCACTCTGAGCATTCTGCAAGAGAAAAATCTTAGGGAGAACCTTACAGGAAAGCTCTTAAAATTTCTGTCAACAAGAACAATGTCTTCAACCAAGCCTACGCCATCCAAGAGGCCACTGCCGAAGAAATTGTCAACAAGAATACTGAGATCTACGCCTGATGATATCAGATTATTATGAATGCTTCCCACAGGCACGAGATGCTCAGCAGAGGCAAAATTCATCAATATCTGCAATACCAACAGATTCCAGATCTAAGGTGAGGCCTACTACACTTCTTTCACGTATACAGTTCTGTCAACATGCTCAAACATCTTCGCCACACTTGCCACCAGCACTGCATCAATCCCTTCGTCTACACTCCCGAGATACTCATGATAATCAGGAAGTGGGGCAATTGCCAAACACCCTTCAGTATTCAGACCTTGAATGGGATAAACATATCACCTCCACCCCCGGATGATGCCACTCCTCCAAGAGTGGATTCTCCTCCAGATGGTATAGATGGTTTTTACCACCTAACTAAAAAGCCATCAAAAAGGTTTGATTTACCAGTAACAACAAATATCAAGCATTTGCAATGCAGTGGGTCTCGCATTTGCTCACATTAGAGCTATAAGCGTTCTAAACTCCTAACCTGACTTTTGTTGCAACATAAACTAATAGTGAAAGTAAAACAGTTTCACATATGTGAGGCGATGGTCACCATGAGTGTGAAGGAGACACAGAAAAGGAAACAGAAGTTCGCAAAAGTGCAATTATCCATGTCACCGGCAAAAGTGCAATTATCCACGTAACAGGGTCGATGTCATCCAAAGCGCTCGACTTTAGCTCAGGGAGATCGCGCTGCGCAGGAAATGAAAAGATAAAGTCGTCCAGAAACCAGCTGAAAACACAGAGCCTCGTGTGCTCGAGGATGGCTAAACACCGGAAAAGGCATGACGTATGCATTCCTTTCACAAATGGAATCAATTGATTTTTAAAATGCTAGCCCACAAGGCCACATGATGGTTTTCTATATGATTTCAAAGAGGCTGCCAGCAAAACTGTCAAATCAATCCCCAAAGAGGGAAGGAAGGCTTTAAGAATATGAAGATACCAGCCACAGCTGTGGCTGTCATTCCATGACTGGATAAGAAATACAAGGTGCTGGATAACACCCCTATCTGTCTACTCAGTCATCCTCGTGCAGATTCAGTTGTTACATAGGCTGTTCAAAAAAGTCTAGAAATCCATCAACACCTTGACCTGCTCCACCAGACAGGGAAGGACAACGAATGAACTTGACAATGAATGAATGAAATGAAAATAAAACCTATAGACAACAAATGCCCAAAGGTGCTAAGGCGTGGATAGCAGTTCGTCTTAGGAATGAAGAGAAACCTGAACAAATTCCATGATCTTATGCCACAAGAACATCCATTATACAGAAAAAGCCAAGTTTTCAGGGACTTACGAAAAGGAATGTAAGCTTGAAGACTGGATATGGAGTGAGGAAGAGACTTCCAAAGCTTAGGCACGGCCACGGAAAAGGCTCTGCCTCCCCACCTCACCTTTGAATACTTGGGAACAACTAGGAAGTTTTTGCCTGAAGATCGCAGTTGTCTGGCGGGGGTGTATCGTTAAAACATATTTTGTAATTCCACCAGGCCCAAGGTTATAACCTTATGGCATTATGGACAACACATGAGGCCTTAAAAATGACATGTTTGTTCACAGGCATGCAGTGCAGCTTCTGAATCGCTGCAGAGACTGATTGGGATTTAGAAACATCAAGAATCAATCCTGCTGCTGCATTTTCGATCAACTGCAGTTTGGCTAATACACTCCTATTGATATCCAGGTACAGCGTATTACAGTAATCCAACCTAAATGTAAACAATGCAAAGGCCACTTGCTTGTGTACCGGGAAGGAGCTGTAAGGAAACCCTTTCCTAAAAGTCTTGATCACCTAGAAAAATGTCGAAACCATCCGGTTAACCTGAAGGTCGAAAGATGCATTGTTGTCGACCAGTACACAAAGGTTCTTTGCAGAATCTGTTGGAGTGGGTAATGTTCCCAACATATCTGGCCATCACAAATAAGTTTATATAGATGGTTGACTACCAAAGACCAACACCTCTGTCTTGTCCCCATTAAGTCTAAGGGAGTTTTTCCCCACCCATTTGGCCACTGCTTGCATGCAGTTTTTAAAGTTGGTAGCAAGTGCCTCTGTGTGCTCAAGAACAGACACTATTATTTGTGTGTCATCAGCACAGGACAAAGACTGAAGCTCAAAGGACCTTATATGATTCACCACCAGGTAAACAAATAACTTAAATAATGTAGGGCTCAGGGAGGAGGCCTGAGGAACCCCACAAGGCAAAGTTATGGACTCAGAACAGACCTGATCCACAACAACTGTTTGAGACCTGCTAAGAGCTTCAGTGCGGAGTCTGTGACTCCCAGTTCCTGCAACCAATCAAAAAGTATGGTAGAAGTGATGGTATCAAAGGCTGCCGATAGACCCAAAAGGATCAGGGCCTCAGCCTGCCCTGCATCCACCAAGGAACGGATGATATTGTTGACGGCTGATAATAGTGCAGTCTCAGTCCCATGGTTACTTTGGAATCCAAACTGAGAGACATCCAACAGTTGATGTTGTTCCAAATATGCCAACAGCTGGGCATTCAGGTATTTCTCCAAAGTTTTAGAAGGTACAGATAACAAGGAAAGAGGCCAACTGTTTTTTTTTTTTATCTGGAATGGTCCAGATTAGGCTTTTTAAGAAGAGGTTTAACAATAGTTTTTTCCAAAGTTGAGGCTAACAGCCAGAATTAACAGCTTTGTTCAAAGTTGCAGTAAGATAAGTAACAATAATATGAGCTCCCAGCTGCATAATATTGGGTGAACACGATTCAAGTGGAGAGCCTGATTTCATACAAAGGAGGTAAAGCTCCATCAGTTCAAGTGTAAGAGGAGTAAAAACAAGACAAGAGAGCAGTAGAGCTCTTTCTTGTGGTTGTAGTCTCTAATGGACCTGGCTCAGCGTGAGTGTCCAAATAGGAAGAAATAAGAGACTCAGAGTTAAGACAGACAAGTTCATTAGAGATATTAAGAATTTTAGTATAAAAGAAATTCACCATTCAATTACAAAACACCTGGGCGTTCTCTATGCTGGAAGATTGCTTAACTTATTGAAATCTCTAAATGATTTTGCTGATACAAGCTGCTAGGTGTAGTAAAGAGATTTCTCTTCCTTAATGGTCACTTTGTATTCTGCCATCATAGCCTTATAATCGTCTCTTTCATGAGGATCATAGTATTTCCGCCATGCACGGTCTTGACGACCACAGGTCTGTCTCAGCAATCTAAGCCTCTATGAGAACCAATGAGAAGTAGGCATCTTCCTCTGCATATAGGTTTCTTTCAAAGGGGACATAGTATAAATGGTTGAGAATTAATGGCTGAGGTAAGCCCAGAGGAGAATTCTACATAATCTATACACTTACAATTATTCACGTCCTGGGATAGGGATTCTTTACTATATCCTTTCCAGTTTCTTTTAGAGCTTCTATACTTCCACCAATAATAGTCTCCTGTGAAAAAGAACAGGGGAGAGAGAGGGGAACAGCATAATGATCAGACCAGGAGAGGGGAAGAGGCTTAGGTACCTTAAGATGGAGGTCATTAGAAAAGATACCTTCCAAAAGGTGGCCTGCTTCATGAGCAGACAACATTACTAAATGAGAGAATCCACATCATGATACCATGTCTTTAAAGGACTGAGAGTCATTGCACACCTCATTTTCCAAATAGAAATTAAAACCCCCAGAAGTGTAACGTTATGCCTACCAAAATGTGGTTCTATTAGGCGTGCAAACTCAGAGATAAAAGCAGACCTTGGTCCAGGAGACCTGTAGACTAAGGGCCTGATATAGATTTTGGCAGAGGGTTTACTCAGTCACAATGGTGATAGATATCCTGTCCGCCGAAATACAAATTCCATAGGAAATAATGGAATTTATATTTCAGCAGGCGGGATACCTGTCACCATTGTGACGGGGTAACCTGGCTGCCAAAATCTAAATCAAGCCCTAAGATCCCTGCAAATGATTCCGTAAGTTATATTTTTAGTGAAAAGTATAGCGCTTCACAGGGGACAGAGTAGCGAAAAGGTTCCATAAGGCATGTATACTTTATTTTGTTTAGAACTGCCAAGCCCTCTCCTCCCAACACTTCTATAATGTTTCTTAATGGTTTAACCTGGAGGCATAGCATCTACCAGGTCAGGCCCAAATGACTCCTTAGTTCAGCTCTCTGTCACAAAGACTCGTCAGGCTCATAATAAATTCTGCAACCTCTACTTTATTTTTGATGAGAGACCTAGCACTGATAAGAAATCCCAAATAACTGGTCATTTTAGGAGCAGTGATTTCCTTAGGAGGGGAAGCATGGGAGATTCATGAGCTATGCTGGAAATAGGTGCAGAAGAGGTGAACTGGAAGTTACACAAGGGGCAGTTATTAATGCTGTTATAACAAAGCCTGCTGAAATCAATAGGGTAAAGGCAAACTGGTGGGTTATCATAGTATTGCAGATATAAAAGCTGCTCTCTAGAGTAAGTTAGAATGGACGTCTTTTACCTAGCAAAACTGCCCGGGGTTCTAGTGCACAGTCAGTCCAGATGCAGACAGGTTTGCTTTGGTGCAGCGGTGGCACGCCCGCTGTGCGTCCGTTCAGCCATATCCTATTTATGGCAGTTTCCCTGCAACAGTAGCCCATTAACAGAACAGGAAGCGAGTCAAAAAGCTTATCATCCCTCTGCTCAATCAGCTAATCAAGAGGCACTACGGACCGGGGAAGGAGCCAGCAGGAAAGATAAAGGTAAAACTAATAAATCAAAATACTACAGTATCAGCATAAATCAAATTTTTAATTACTTAGAAACAGGTAAAAATGTTCAAAACATGGATGGAGCAGCCTACCGTCAAGCTAACTGCTACGCGTCTGTTGAGTCATATCGTATTTATGGGTGTTCCCCTGCAATACTGGTCTGCTGCAGAACAAGAGAACAAGAAGTAAGTCAGAAAGCTCGACTTCCCTCCACTCAATCGACTAATGAAGAGCCACCGCGGACTGGGGAAGGTGCCAGCAAGAAAGAAAAATGTAGGCCTAATAAATCAAAATACCACAGTATCGGCACAAATCAAACTTTTAAAAACAGGTGAAAAAGTTCAAAACATTGACGGAGCAGCCTACCGTCAGGCTAACCGCTGACAACATTGGTAAACGTTTTTCTGTCACTGCTGCCACTTCTATAATAGCCTCAAATGCTGTAGAATTTCTAGCTAGATATGATAGACGAACGAGTTACTTACCTTCGGTAACGACTTTTCTGGTGGATACATTAGCTACCTGTGGATTCCTCACCTAATGAATACTCCCATGGCGCCAGCATTCGACGGAAATCTTCTTCCTAGTCTCTGCACGTCGACGAGGACGTCATTCCAGCCATGCGACGCCGTCTGACGTCTGACATAAGAGGTCCTCGACGACGTGCCGACGTCAGTACCAACATTTTTTACGTGCATGAGAACAACAATCCAACGCAATGAAAGAGCAAGGTAACATCCCATAACATTGTAAAACACACAACATTGCAATGAATAGCTGTAAATTTAATATAACTCTCTCTCTTTTTTTTTTTTTAAACCAACAAATATATGCAAATCATGTATATACACAAAGATATATACATATATATATATATACAGATAAATATACACAAATATCCATATATACAACATCTATTGCAACCTTGAAGACCAAGAGGAGCGCACTCAAGGATTACTTGGTAAGACCAGAAAGGCAACGGGGAGGTGGGTGGGACCGTGAGGAATCCACAGGTAGCTAATGTATCCACCAGAAAAGTCGTTACCGAAGGTAAGTAACTCGTTCTTCTGATGGATACAACTACCTGTGGATTCCTCACCTAATGAATAGAGTCCCAAAGCAGTACCACGCCCGGTGGCGGGTGCCTAAATGGTCAAACCAAGAAATCCTGCAGCACTGACCGTGCAAAATGGGCGTCCCTTCTAACCTCAGAATCCAAACAGTAATGTTTCGCAAAAGTGTGAAGGGACGACCAAGTTGCGGCCTTGCAGATGTCGACCACAGGAACACCTCTGGCCAAGGCCGAAGTGGCCGACTTAGCTCTGGTGGAATGAGCTCTAATGCCCTCAGGAGGATCCTTCTTTGCCAAAGAGTAACAGATTTTAATGCAAAGAACAACCCACCTGGATAGTGTTCTCTTGTGGACTGCCTTTCCTCTCCTCTTGCCCACGTATCCAATGAACAGCTGATCCTCCAGCCTGAAATCCTTTGTTCTATCAATAAAAAAACTCAACGCCCTCTTTGGGTCCAGCCGGTGCAGTCTTTCTTCCTCTTTGGAAGGATGAGGCAGAGGATAGAACGTGGACAAAGTAATTGTCTGAGCCAAATGGAAAGGTGAAACAACCTTCGGGAGGAAAGCAGCCTTGGTCCTCAACACCACCTTATCCCCATAAAAAGTTGTATAAGGGGGCTTTACCGACAAGGCCTGCAACTCACTCACTCTCCTTGCAGATGTTATAGCTACCAGGAAGACTGTTTTCATAACCAGATACCTTAAGGGGCAAGAATGCATAGGTTCAAAAGGGGCCCCCATAAGGAAAGACAGGACCAGGGACAAATCCCATTGCGGCATAACGAATGGTTTTGGAGGATATTTATTTAGAAGACCTTTCAAGAACCTGATAACAATAGGGGATTTAAATAACGATGGTTGGTCTGGAAGACATATGAAGGCTGACAAGGCCGATAAATAACCCTTAATGGTAGCCACTGCACAGCCTTTCTGCGCTAGAAACAGAGCAAAAGACAAAACGTCCGATAGATGAGCTTGCAAAGGATTAATCTGCCTCTCTCCACACCACGTCACAAATTTAGACCACCTATTAGCGTAGATAGATTTAGTGGAGTGTCGCCTGGCCGCTAATATAACATCCACTACATCAGGCGGGAGAGAAAAGGAACTCAGGTTGCCCGTTCAATCTCCAGGCATGTAGGTGCAGACTCTGGAGGTTGGGGTGTAAAACCTGCCCCTGCGACTGCGAGAGGAGGTCTGCCCTGAGAGGGAGACGGAGCGGAGGGCACATTGAGAGTTGGAGAAGGTCGGAGTACCACACCCTCCTTGGCCAATCCGGAGCTATTAAGATGACCTGGGCCCGGTCTTGGCGAATCTTCCTCAATACTCGAGGAATCAAGGGTATGGGAGGAAACGCGTAAAACAACTGGCCGCACCAGGTTATTTGAAACGCGTCCCCCAACGCTCCCTGCATCGGATACTGGAGGCTGCAGAATAACGGACAATGCGCGTTCTCCAGAGTGGCAAACAGATCTACCCGAGGAAACCCCCAACTTTGGAAGATTAAACGGACTTGATCTGGATGGAGACGCCACTCGTGGTCTGCCGAGAATTGGTGACTGAGACTGTCCGCACGTACATTCAAGACCCCGGCCAGATGATTTGCTACCAAACAAATCTGATGGTCCTCTGCCCAGGACCATAGTCGAAGAGCTTCTATGCAGAGAAGGTACGACCCTACTCCTCCCTGTTTGTTTATGTACCACATCGTGGTAGTATTGTCCGTTAGGACCTGTACCGACTGACCACGAAGGGAAGGGAGGAAGGCCTTGAGAGCCAGACGTACAGCCCGTAACTCTAACAGATTGATATGAAACATCTGTTTCTCTTGCGACCAAAGGCCTTTGATCTCCAGATCCCCCAGATGAGCTCCCCACCCTAGAGTGGAAGCATCCGTTATGACCGTGGCCACTGGTGGCGACTGCGCGAACGGCTTTCCTTGTGAAAGATTGTTGCCCGCAATCCACCACCTCAATTCCACAGCAGCATCTCTGGAGATCTTGACAGCACCTTCTAGATCCCCTTTGTGTTGAGACCACTGCCTTCGGAGGCACCACTGAAGAGCCCTCATGTGCCAGCGAGCATGCGTGACCAACAGAATGCAAGAGGCAAACAGACCGAGCAGACGAAGGACCTTGGGGACTGGAACTACCGCTCCATTTCGAAACATTGGAACCAATTCCTGAATATCTTGGATCCGCTGAGGCGGAGGAAAGGCTCGACCCAATGTCGTATCCAGTACTGCCCCTATGAACAGGAGGTGCTGAGAGGGCTCCAGGTGAGATTTGGGCTCGTTCACCGAAAAACCCAGGTCGAACAACAGCTGGGTTGTTGACTGCAGATGATGAGACACAAGCTCCGGAGACTTGGCTTTGATCAACCAGTCGTCCAAGTAAGGGAATACTGCTATCCCCTTCCTTCTGAGCTCTGCCGCAACCACTGACATCACCTTCGTGAAGACTCGAGGAGCTGAAGTAAGACCAAACGGGAGGACCACAAACTGATAGTGTTGCGACCCTACCACAAACCGGAGATACTTCCTGTGCGACTTGAGTATCGGGATGTGAAAGTAAGCATCCTGCAAGTCGACAGACACCATCCAATCTTCCTTGTTCAACGCCAAAAGCACCTGAGCTAGGGACAGCATCTTGAACTTTTCCTGTTTGAGGAACCAATTCAAGATCCTCAGGTCCAGGATTGGTCTCAACCGACCATCCTTCTTGGGAATCAGGAAATACCTTGAGTAACAACCTCGACCCCTTTCCTGCTCTGGGACCAACTCCACCGCGCCCTTTGAAAGGAGGACTTGAACCTCCTGTTCTAGCAACAGGAGGTGTTCTTCTGAACAATAAGATGGGCGGGGCGGGATGAGGGGCGGGAACTCCCGAAAGGGAAGGGTGTAGCCTTTTCCCACAATACTGAGAACCCAAGTGTCCATTGTAACAGTCTTCCATTTGCGGAGAAAATGCTGTAATCTTCCCCCTACAGGAGAGGAGTGAGTGGGAAATGGTGGAAGCCTAAGGCTGCTTCCCCTGCTGCACCCCTCCAGAGGATGAGGCAGAGGCAGAGTGCTGCTGAGAGGCTCCTCTGGTGCGGGCCCTACCCCTCCCTCTAAAAGATCTATAGGGATGGGAAGAAGCAGGTTGCTGGTATCTCCCCCGAAAGGAAGAGGAGGAAGAGCCACGCCCAAATCCACGAAACCTCCTGAAAAATCTGGAAGAGGCAGAGGAAGAAGGAACTTGGAGCCCTAATGATTTAGCTGTGGCCCTGCTCTCCTTAAAACGTTCCAAGGCCGAATCTGCCTTGGCCCCAAACAGCTTGTCCCCATCAAAAGGGAGATCCAATAAGGTTGACTGCACATCCGCAGAAAACCCCGAGTTACGGAGCCAGGCCTGCCTCCTTGCCACCACAGTTGTGCCCATCGCTCTGGCCACCGAGTCGGTTGTGTCTAGCCCAGTCTGAATAATCTGGGTCGCGGCAGCCTGGGCATCTGAAACAACATCCAAAAGACCCTGGGGAAGCTCCGTAAATGATGAGGAAATGTCATCCATAAGAGCATGAATATATCTCCCCAGGATACAAGTTGCATTGGTGGCCTTCAACGCCAGACTGCAGGACGAAAAAATCTTCTTGGACTGCGCATCCAGTTTCTTCGAGTCCCTGTCTCCAGGCACCGTCGGGAACGAACCAGGCGCTGATTTGGATGAACAGGAGGCCTGCACCACCAAGCTCTCCGGTGTAGGGTGCCTAGAAAGAAAGCCAGGGTCAGTTGGTGCAGCTCGATACCTCCTGGCTAAGGCTCTGTGAACCGCTAGGGAAGATACTGGTCTCTTCCACACCTCTAGCACCGGATCCAGCAAAGCGTCATTAAACGGCAAGAGTGGTTCCGCCGCAGCTGAGGCTGGATGTAGCACCTCTGTCAAAATGTTCTGTTTTGCCTCTACCACCGGCAAAGGCAGGTCCAGAAAACTAGCCGCCTTTCGTACCACTGCGTGAAAGGAAGCAGCCTCCTCCGTGTATTCCCCTGGAGACGAAAGATCCCACTCAGGGGAAGTGTCCAGCCCACTGGCCGTCTCTAGACCATGCAGTCCATCACCCGAGTCCTCTAGTTCTCCTTCTTCCAGGACTCTTTGGTACTCCTGCTCCTCTGATAAACGGAGAGCACGTCTCCTCGAATGAAGCCTCTGCTCGATACGCGGAGTCGACAATGCCTCCGCCGAATTCGAAGATCGGCGCCGATCTTCAGAAGCCACCGACGCCACGTCCGGCGCCACAGGTAACTTCGGCGCCGATGAAAGAGCACTCGGAGCGGATGGACCCACCGGAGTCACAGGACGAAATCCCGACGTCGACGGGATGGAAATCTCCGGGGCCAATCCCTCTGAAGCCACCGGAGCAGCCACCGGCGCCGACACCGGCGCCGAGCCCACGTTCCCAAAAGGGAGAAAGGGCATAAAGGATGCCGGCCGTAGAGGCGCAGGATCACCCAAAGAAAAGGCCAAAGGGCCAGCTGGAGCACCCCCTGGAGCCATCTGTTGGAAGATGGTATACATCGCATTTAGGAATGCGGTACTATCGGCTCCAGGGGTGGGGAAAGCCAGATACTGGGGTGCCTGTCTCGAAGGCGACCCCGACGCCGGCCTCGACGTCTGAAACGCCAGAGACAACACTTGAGGCTGCACCACTTCAATCACCGACGCCTGTCCAGGTGAAGTCGGCGACGCCGGAGAGGGCAACGGCGTCGATGGATGCGGCGTGACCGTGGGACTGACCTCCCAAGCCCTCCGGCGTCGATCCGAAGACCTAGAACGAGTCTCCTTGCTTGAATGGCGCCGTGATTCTTTACGGCGCCGGGAGTCTCGATGACGCCGATGCCTTGGTGAAGAAGACTTCTTGTGATGTTTTTCTTTTTTCGACTTCGCCATAAACAACTTCGCCTCACGTTCCTTGAGGGCCTTTGGATTCATGTGCTGGCATGAATCGCAAGTCGCGACGTCGTGGTCGGAGCTCAAACACCAAAGGCAGTCGGAGTGAGGGTCCGTAACTGACATCTTGCCCCCACACTCACGACAAGGCTTAAAACCCGACTTTCTCTGCGACATTCTTACTGTAGCGAAGGACTACGCAGCAAAAATACACTGTAACCACGAAAGTAACAGTTGCTCCCTCGAAGATAACCGTTTCGAATGCACGGAAAAAAGGGAACTGACGTCGGCACGTCGTCGAGGACCTCTTATTGCCTGTATGACGTCAGACGGCGTCGCGTGGCTGGAATGACGTCCTCGTCGATGTGCAGAGACTAGGAAGAAGATTTCCGTCGAATGCTGGCGCCATGGGAGTATTCATTAGGTGAGGAATCCACAGGTAGTTGTATCCATCAGAAAGATGTGTTTTAATATAGGTCAATATCTGGATTTCCTATCAGATGGTAAAAAAAAGAGAAGGCAAAAGCAATATTGCAAGGGTGTGAAAAACCATCTTCAGAAATCACTGATGTTGAAATGGATATTTCATTAACAGGCTTTCGGAAACTAGTGGGAGCAGTTGTACTAAGTAGACAAGGCTGGCTACAAGCAAACTCTGAGACTGGAGGTGCACTGGACAGACTTTTAGATATGCTTTATGATGGAGAATCCCTGTTTGGTAAACATATCGATGAAGCACTACAATCCATCAAATCAGACAGGAAACAACTAAATCTATAGGTGCCCTCCAACAAAAACATCAGCAGTCCTGTCAAGGGGTTCAAGGAAGGGGCATAGAGTCTTATCAACCACGTAGATACCAGCAGTATTGTACATTACAATTTCATTATAAACAACCTTAATCAGCAGCAATACAGAGCCCCACCATCTATGGCATATCATAGACAATCCCCTTGAAAAAGAATAGTGAATCAAGCTGGCGGCACTGAGTGATCTAGAAGACAATGACACACTAATGAGAGTCAGGAGCAATCAGGTAGCATCTCTAAATTGTCTGATCTCTCACCATACCAATAGCTTGGGCAGTATTACACCCAATCACTGCGTTTTAGACCTGATAAATTATGGGGGCATTTTGAATTTGTAGAGAAACCTCCAACAATACCACTGCTCAAATGAAAACAGCATCTATTACAAAAGGAAATCAAACCCATGCTCAGAAAGGGAGCAACAGAACACAATAGACACTGGGGTTTTAGTCTCCCTTTTCCCTCATAAAAACAGGACAATTGAGACCAATATTAGGTCTTCGGAACCTCAATAAATATTTGAAGAAACAAAAGTTTTGTATGCTAACATTGCAGGAAGTTATACAATTTCTTCTACACAGAGATTTCATAACATCTCTGGACTTAGAAGATGCATACTTTCATAGTCCTATTTAGTGTACACAATTTAAAGTCCTCTCTTTCGGTCTAAAATAAGCTCACGGAATCGTCACAAAGTAGATGCCTATTTCAGGAAAAAAAAGTTACCAAGTATTCCCTTACCCAGACCAATGGTTATTCCAAGCGAAAACCTCAAAGGAAACAACAAAGTCTGCAACAGTCACTGTCAGACTCTTCAAGAATGTCAGCTTACATTAAACAAGGCGAAAACTTCTTGGCATCCTCAACAAAAGATTAAATTTCTAGAGGCAGTTCTGGATACAAACATAAACAAAGCTTTTACAACGGAAGAGAAATTGTCTCGATTAACAGGTATAGTGACACGCCTGCAATAATTGTTTTAAAAACACAGAGTATTCAATTGCATACATTTGACCTGACACTGCTGACTTCACATGAAGCCATATCAAGAAGCAGTGGAAAGGCAGTGGTTGCAGAAGATAGGCACATTCGAAAACTGGATACAAATGACTCCTCAAATGAAAAGAGCTTTCACACTGTGGCTTGAATGCAAAAATTTGGGCTGTCTTGTGTGTAGAAGCAGCCAGTTTGTTATGACTACGGATGGCTCATTAGAAGGTTGGGGCGTACACTTAGAGAAATTTCAAGCAAGTTAAAAAAGACAGAAAAATAAACCAAAATGCAAACTGAATTAGGGCTCCACTCTTTTCTTACCCAAATAGGAGATTCATCATGACAAGCATGAATTGTATCAACAAGCAAGGAAGAACAAGATCCCTTACTTTGTCCAGGAAAGGGCAGAAAATATGTAATTGAGCGATAGAACATCACATACAAATAAAAGAGGAGCATCTACCAGGCCTGTCAAACCTCTGAGCAGCAACTCTCAACAGGACATCAAAAGAATGTCATGAATGGGAAAAAAGGTTTCAGTTAATGAAAGTATTTTGTGTGTGGAGCAGACCAAAACTAGACGTGCTTGCTACCAACAGCAAGAAATGCCAGTTTTATGCCAGCAGACACCACCTTCCAGTGTCCCGGGGGAATGCCCTTTCGCTAAACTGGTCAAGGACCTTTGTGTATGCATTTCCTCTGATTCCACTGATACAGAGGGTGCTGTTGAAAATACGATGGGAACCATTTTGAAAAATATTCATAGCTCATTGGTGTCCAAGACAGTATTTGTTTCATGGAAGTGCTTCTCCTGTCAGAACGACAACAAATACAATTGGAACCAACAAATACTCTACTGTCCCGCCACAATGGATAAAAGCTTGACCCAGATCTTCACTCTCTCACCCTGTCCATCTCGCTTCTGAATTCAATTAATTCCATTTATTAGACATCCACAAGGATGTCAAGATATACTTTCAAAAGCCAGAGAAGGATCCACAAATAAAGCATCCACAGCAAAATGGGAGGATTTTTGTAGTTGGGGTATCCAAAACAAACTAATTTCAGTATCTGCCTGGCCTCAACAAATATTACCATATATTTAACATCTCTTGAATGCAGGCCTAAGTCATGCCTCTGTTAGAGTTCATCTAGCTGCTATTACGCACTTTAAAAGAATGGAATCAGCCATCTCATTGGCCTAACAGACTTGTAAAGAAGTTTCTTAAAGGCCCCTTAGAACATTTCCTCTAATAAAATATCCTCCTCCACTGTGGAAACTAAATATGGTATAAGTCAATTAAAGAAGAAACTGTTTGAACCCATTCATAAAGCAGAGCTGAAATATATCTCATGGAAAGTGGAGCTTGTGTTAGCTCTCACTTTGGCCAGAAGAAAAGGAGATTCAAGCCTTCACGATAAAATAATCTTTTCTTTAATTTGGTGAAGATGCAGTTATACTGAGAACTAATGCACGTTTCATTCCTAAAGTACAGTCGGATTTTTATTTGAACAAGCCAGAAGTTCTAAGAAGTATTTCCTCAATCCAACTACTGCTGCTGAAAAACCACTTCGCTCTTTAGAGGAGACTGGCAGATGTTTAAAATGTAAAACTAAGAAAACGAAATGAATCAGGAAATTTGATCAGTTAGTCATAGCACATGGTCACCCTTGTAAAGGTCAACCGCTATCAAAACAAGGTATAGCTCGTTGGGTAGTTTCTGCAATAGTTTTCTGGCATAACAAAGCATGTCACCCATTACAAGGAAGAGTTAAACCTCACTGTACAAGAGTTATATCTAAGTCTACAGCACTCTTTGCCAGTGTATCCACTGGTGGATGCACCAGTAGGGCAACGACATGGAAAACAGACGTATATTTGCACAAGACTACTGCCTAGACTCAACATTAAAGACAGATGCAGCAGTAGGCCAAGCAGTCTTGCACTGTTTATTTCAGTAAGTCTTTCTAGCTTTCATCTCCCTCCTGCTGCTTGTAATAGTAACCTGTTCAGTGCTTGCTATACTAATTCAAGCATGTCAATCTAGTAAAGATCCAATAATGCATAACATAACGTTACTTATTTGTAACTGAAGTTCTCCAGTATTAGAACCTTTCATAGATATATATGTGACCATCCTTCCTACCAAACTCAGGACGGACGGACGGACGGAATAAATATTTCTTTACTCCTGTGCTTAGAAAGCTGACCTGGGTGAGGAGAGGTGAATGCTGTGCTATGATTGACTTAGTTTGGGTGTTTTATAAAAAGGTGGACAGGCTACTGTTGTGACTATGTTAAAGCTATTATGTGTATATTTAACATTGTACTACTTACTATGCATACCATGGGGGGGCCTCAGTTCAGCAATTAGAATGATGCAAGCTTGCCAAACTATAAAAGATACAAATGCTGGAGAGCTTCACTTACAGATTAGTAACTTTTTCTTATCATGTGTGGTAAAGGCATGAGTGGCAATGTCATACATCTGGGCCCAGAACACAGATCAATTGCAAAGAGGTCTCAGCATGGAAAACAAAGAAAACACCAGCCAGCGTGGGGTGGTCTTCCTGCGTTACCTAAACTGAGAAAGCTCATCGGTTGAGGCCACACTTCTTCCACATCCACCCCTCCTCACAGGCCTTGCTTAATGGGTCCTGGGATAAATAATAACTGCACAACCATCAGACCTGACTATGTGTCATGTGTGACCGTGAACTTCAACGCATCCCTGAAGCAGGGTGAAACAGAGGTTTGGGCCCTTCTCTCCAAGTCTCCAAGCCTTTAAAGAGACAGACACGCCTGGTTAAGATAGGCTTCGCTAGACATAAAACCACGTTGCAAAACCCTCACATCTAAGATTTAAAACTGCTGTATCAAGGCACTCAGTCGCCCCCAACCTGTGGATTTACTGACTTGCTGGCATATAACAGTGCCTGCATAGAGCTTTTATGTGCTTAAGGGCCTTTGCAATGAACTAGTAAAGTGTAAGACTTATTGAGTTAGCCACACAAAGTGCCTGCGATGTCTGCCTCAAGCCAGGTGTTTCACTGGTATGCAGACCATCAAATGAGACATTGAAGGTGAGGTGCCAGAGAGGAGGTATACCACACGACCTGAACACTGTGAAAAAGTCAGCACTCCACATAACCAAGCCTCTAGAAGCAGTTCCTCAATACAGCAGACTTGCCTGCCTTTCCAAGCACTGCCCGCTGCTGTATAGATACAACTCACTGTCTCTCTGAAGAGAGAAAGCACGTAACATGATGTCACATCAGACAGTTTTTGTTATCCATATAGGGGAAGACGAGGGGCTCCAGCTTCCAGTGTGCCCCATCCACTACAGCAAAGACATTCAACCATCTAAAGTACAGAAATGAGTCCAGTAAAGTCAAGAACTAGAGGTAAGCCTCAAGGCACTCATCAGCGTAGAAACTAAGCCAGTGACTTATAGAGCAGAAAAGAGAAATTAAATAAAATTTCAGTTCAGATTTAAAGATACAGTGGTATATGTTCGAAGGTAAGGAGTTCCAGGCGTGTTGCACTTCCTGAACAACATTGAACTGTAAACCATTCCTTTTTAAAAGTCAGGGATTCTAGCAGCAGTGCTTTAGAGATCTGATAGTTTAGCAACACCAATTTAACTTGAGCTTGTAAATAAGGTAACATGGAGAGGAAATGTGTTAACTTGTGAGTGATACATGCTTTTTGGGATATAACCCTGGCTTCAGTGGAATCGGTGAAATATGGTAATTCCTTTGTGCGCCCAGAGATGAAAGGTGCTGCCGAATGTAGGCTTCCGATTATGCTTTCTTTATCTTTACTGCTCCAAAAAGCAGCCAATTAAACTGCAACAAGACAAAACGACATACATTTCCCCAAAGGATTTGAACCACGCCTCAATAATGCACCAATCACACATGGAACACACATATGCTGCTCAACATTAAAGATAAGTGTCCCTCTGTTTTTATTCCATACAGTAATTACGGTGCTTCTTTGTTTGTCGTAATTGATTCATTTATACAATTGATTATATCCTATGTCATAGTTGGCTTTCTATGTACTGCAGCACGCACTGCACTCTATTTCCTTTGTGGTTTTGAGACTGCATATGGTTGCGCGTGCGGTGTGCTTTTAAGTAGAATTGATTTTGTGCCAGCTTCATTGCACACACTAACCCCATAGTTCTACGGGTGTGTGTTGCGTTTAGCTTCCCCTCCATGACCTTTTGTTTCCTGGGCCTTTTGTCACGCTACGTGCTGCTGCATGGGCAGCTACCCCTTTGGGAGCCAGTACGCACCTAAAGCCCAATTGGGTTATTCATGCATAACCTCTACTGAATTGCAGACGTGTTGCTGATCGCGATCAGAATTTGGCCTGGAGACAGCTACAATTTGTGGATGGTGTCGCCTTCCCCAGGCTCCAATAGCAGGGGTGGATAAGTTATTCATGCTTTTCAAGCCCTGAACATGGATTCTGATACTCTGCAAAATATACTCAGGGATGTGGAATTCCTATTGCCCGACGCCTGGGACATCTTGTTTGGGGTCAAGGACAACAAGTTTTTATGTTTACTTTGTCCTTGGGACAAGTAGGCCCAACCCTCTGCAGCACAAACCCTTTGGCTCCCTGTTTACAGAGAGTGGAACTCTCTGCAGTTGAGGTAATGTGTTTCCAAAAGATAATGCTGTTCGAACTTGTATTTATCGTTCATTATTTGAAAGCCTTCTTTATTAGGGTGAGTGCTGTAAATAAATGTTTTAAGGTCACACTTCACTACTGACGTTGGTTCCAGTACAAAAAAATAAAACGTGTATACACATGTTTGAAAAGTTTAGGCTATGAGGCTAAGTATAATGCTCCCAGAATGCTCTCTGATTATATGCAAATGAAGTGTCATTTAGTAAAATGTGTTGATGCATGCTAGTATTTCCCAAAAATATTTCTAATGGAAAATCAGTGTAACCATTTTCAACACGATTATGGGGAGCATGAAAATAAACAAACACTGACAAAGCCAACTGATCTGACAAACTTTTAGTTTCATCAATGCGTGTCTTGTTTTGACATGGCTTTTGTAACACTTTGTTGTTGTGGGAGCTACCAGGCCCTCAACATTGTAACAAACACTAGCAAAAAAAAAAAAAAAAGTTTTTGAACTCTAAAAGCGCACGTTGCCACCAGTGGCATAACAAAGGCCCCGCAGCCGCCCTCCAGGGGGCCCCTTCAGCACAGCACCTGCCCTGAGTGAGTCTGGAGAGGGGGCTCCTCCATGTTCTTTGCAAAGGGGCACCCTCCAGTTTCGTTACATCGCTGACTGCCACTGTAGTTCCTGACACTGAACAAAACTACTTTGTGTGCCAATTTGCTCCTTGTGGAAGAGCAGAATGCGAACACTCACAGTAAAGCCAGCCGAAAGAGAGAGAAATAGAATTTTAATAAAAACAAAATGTCTTTGTTAACATCAGACCTAATTAGGGACCAAGACCCACCTTTAGGTAGCTTTTTGCATGTCTCAAACAGCGACTTTCCCTGTTTGCGACGTGCAAAAAGCACACTGCGATGCACAAACCCAGTTTTGCGATTTGGTTACCTAGTTACCGAATCGCAAAACGGGTTTGCGACTCGCAATTAGGAAGGGGCATCCCCAGGCCACCATCCATGTGAGGACCGCCATTCACAAGGGGGTCGCAAATTGTGACCCACCTCATGATTATTCATGAGGTGGGCATTTGTGAAGCCCTTGCGAATCACAGATGATGTCAGGGACACCATCCTACATTCGAATTTGCGACTCGCAAATTGCAGGTCGCAAATCTGAACCTACCAACATGTGGCCACAAATTCTTAAAGAAAGTCACAAAAGTGCACCCATTGTATATGTCGTACCCCTATAAAATATTTGTGAACTGTATTTTAGCATGGGTAAATACGCATGTGTAGATTTGCTCATGTGAAAATCTATTGAGCATTTGCAAGTTAATTTTCCCTCCAGCCACTTTCTTCCTAACCCTGGAAGAAGTTCTAATTCTGCCATTGTCAGGAGTAAATGTCCAACCTTTCTTATTATGGGAAAATATTAGAGAGAAGCTGGTGAAAATCTTTAAAACATGCAGGTTATTAGGTTTGCAGACTCAAATGCATTCCAGCCTTGGAACTATTGCTTACTGCTTCCTTCAGGCCCAGTATGCAGATCTGCAGAAAGGTGGCAAAATAAGGAAATTGCTACAGTAGGGATTGAAACTGCAAGTATTCAAGCCCTACTATGGTAGTAGCCCTGGCATAATCAAAGAGGCTATTATCAGAGCTCTTATATAATGAGAATGCTGCCATAATTTGTCACCACACTACATGGCACCAAAGGGACAAGTAGATCTTTTTACAGGACAAGTAGATTTGAGAAGCAACCTGTCCCCTGGACAAGTAGATATTTTAATAAATTCCACACCCCTGTATACTGGTGGCAGAGTCCCAAATAATTTTTAGAACTGTAACCTATTTACCATCCTTGAGCCCCCTTGATGCCCAGCTTAGCAGGGTTTTACTGGGCTGCAATAATTGACTAATGTCACTTCTTTTAGTTTCTGTGTACCCTTGCTTTCCTCTAGGGATTGACTGAGAGGACGAGCTCCTCAACTCAAGATGTCAGACTACGAACCAATGGACCAAGGTTATGAGGCTTATGAGCCTGCTGAAGATGAGGACCACAATTTTTATGGCATAGTGAAAGTGATCTACTCTTCGGTGCAGCACTCTTTAGATAAGGCAATTTCCTCTGCCCTTGAAGAACTCTGGCCTTTCTGCCCCTGTACCTACCCTGTCCCCACCTTTTGGCTCTTCCCTAGTTCCTCCTGATTCCCAATCCTTCTCTATGGCCCCATTCGGATGCTATCTCCAAATTGTCCCAGGGTATTCTTGGGGAACATACTTACAGCACCCACACGTCCCCATTTACAAATGCAAGTTTCTTACCCAGACTGTGATACTGACTCTTCTGCTTCTCCTTTGTCAGATTTTAGAAGTCCATCCCCACCTAAGAAGAAGTGATCTTCTTCGTTACGCCCAGGCTCCTCCCATTCGACCCCTCAGACTCCTTTCAATTTTGATCCTGATGATATTGTTCACCCCAGATGCTCTGATTGACTCCCCCCTCCTGATGTGGTGGAGTATATGCAGGCCTTCTCCACAAGAGCTTTGAGAAGAAGTTTGCTCCAGATTGAAAGCGGAATGCCCTAGTCAAGACCTCCCAAATAAAATGGCGCAAACCCCAAACATTGATCCCAACATGCTGACGTTCTTGAAGAAATATACTAGGGATCCAAAGAAAGGCATTTACAGGATGCTTCAGGCATGTCAGAATACACTGCAAGATGTATCTGGGCCTCTAGCGAAAATCCTAGAATTGGCCCTTAATGCTCAGAATACTGGTGCCCCTATCAATATGGAGATCTTGGCAGGGTGAGCTCAATGGGCAGTTTGTCTTCTGGGCAACACAAACTGTGCCTTGGCTTCTGAACTCCACTCAGTACTCAGTACTCATAAGGATTGACGCTAACCTTATAGAGCTAGCCAAGTCAGAAGCAGGTCCGCTAGCTGATGGAAAGTTATTGGGTGTCCGATTTGTCAAGGATATTGGCAAGTTTTGAACACTTTTGCCTCTATAGACAATGCCCAAACTTCTTTGAAGAAGGTTTTTAATCCCCTTTTGGGGCGGGCCGGCCGAGGACCTCCAAAGTCCTCAAAGAGGCTGCATTCTCCACCGCAGAGAGAGGAGGATGGTACGATACCTCACAAACAGGATTCTTCCCCCTCAAGATCAAAAGGTTTCAGAGGGCGCTATAACAAAGGTATCAACAGGGGTGGCAAGGCCTTGAACGTCCAGTCCTCAGGTAAATCTTCCTTTTTCTGGTATTCCTTTGGGGAGCAGGCTGCATCATTTTGTTCAAAATTGGGTCACAATATCTTCAGATGTGGGTTTTGGAAGTCCCGGACCAACCCATTTGTTCCCCTCTTCTCCATTTTTCCCTATAAGTTTTATAGACACAGAAATTCAGGAACTCATGACAAAACAGGCCATTTCCCCTGTAGTCCACACCCACAAGGTTTATGCAGCAATGTTTTTTTTAGTTCAGAAAAACGTTGGAGGTCAGAGACTTGTTCTCAACCCCAGGGATTTCAATCAGTGGGTTAAAAACCACCATTTTAAGATGGAAGTTATTCAACTACATTGAGATCTGCTCCAAGAGAATGACTGGATGGTACGACTGGATCTCAGAAATGCCAGAGAGCTCCTATTAATCCCCCACCGCAAATCAGAGGTGTCTTCAGTTCCAATGGCGGAACAAATGGTTCAAGTATCTGTGCCTTCCCTTCAGTTCCCTGGGAGTTCATAGAACTTCTCAAATCAGTGGACTAATATCTCAGGGAAATGGGTGTATAGGTGATCTTCTATTTAGACGATATGACCCTGATAGCTCAAAAGAAGGATCTACTTCTCAGACATTGGTCTTGGACAACAAATCTTCAACAGCTGGGCTTTGTAATCAATCCCTGTCTAGTTCCATTATCTCCAGAAGTGCAAGGTTTATGGTCCTAAGGCATGCACATAAATACAGAACACCACTAATGCCATTCAATAGTGCATCTATTCTCTAGCAGCAGTAAGAGTAGCTTGATTAGAATTTGCCCTCTCTAATAATCAATCCTTTACTTCAGTTAGCATCATAATGCATGAAAATTGACATCTGCCCAGTTAGAGTCATAACTTTCAAACACTGTTTCTAATTCTTCACACAGATTTTGAGCATTCTTCCAGTTCCTAGCGAATTGTTGTTTGATGTTCACTAGGTTGGCTGGAGACCAGTCTGCCCTGTACCCCAGGGCCTGGATACTCATCAGGGGTAAAACAGAATCTGGGTGGACATTGGCAGTGCCATCGGGGTTGTTACTGAACTCGCTAGGCAGCAGACAATCTGCGACAGTCTTATCAGAATGCTTTTTCAAGCTGTTTTTAGTAAACAGCAGAGAAAAAGAAAAACTCTGATTGGGAATTCTCCACCCAAACTGAATAGTTATCAAGAAATCTCAATCAAAGCTGCAAATATTGAGTAATTTATTAGTATAATAATAAAAAAAAACATCAAACAACGTATGGCTAAACTGGAGTGAATTAATAGTACTTCCGTTTTCTGTGCTTTTAAAACGTTTTGAATATTGTAATAAGTAGTATTGTACAGCTTGTGATGACAATGGATCCCAATCATGTACTGTGAGGAGTAAAAAACACATGAGAGCTCACAGAAACGACCAGATGGAAAGAGCTTTGTAGTCCCCACTGTATCCTGGGCTTCTCGTATTGGTGTCAATCTACCTAGTAAGTGCAGGAGTGGGCAGTTGTGCTACAAATTGGAGGGCTTCCAGAAATATCCCACACTAAGCTAGTTCTGCAAAAAAATTGTATGTGTGTACATATACTACTATGTGATGGCTGTCTGAGTATGAAGGAGTAATTTGTCACAAATCATTACAAATATCTATAACATCAATAGAACACAATCAGAGTTCACATAACATAACCGTAAAGCATGCCGGCCTATCTGGCCTGGTAAGTGAGTCGTGTGATGGGCCTTCCTCAGGTTCCCCATAGAGAATAAGCTTCTTTACCCTTGGGGCACCGAAGGTTGTCATGAGAAGTCCCTGCATCTGGTCAAGGTCAGGCACTTCCTGGCACCAAAACACCAGGTCTCTTAAAGAACGTCTGTGCACACATCATTTGAAGTTTGAAAGAGTCTATTAAGAAAAGACCTGGGGTCACTGGCATAGGCTCCATAAACAAAAGCAACCACACATTTATAAAGTTTTGAACACAGACTTCAAACAAACTTCATATAAAACTTTGTAAAACAAAGAGTATACACTTGCCTAAATTTGAGATCAGTAGAAGGGAAGAAAATTGCTTTCCAAGAGTAACAAGAATGAATTTTTTTTTAAATGAGGAAGCTGAATGTAATTTCTCCTCGCAGTGAAAGCAGTGAAACAGTGATAGTAAACATAGAGGGACACTTCCTTTAGGCCTAGTTAGGATGAGTAAGAAAACATGTTTTTAGCCGTTACAGTAAGGCAAGTCACACCACAATAGGTAAACCTAATAAACATCTTAATCACCCAGCTGCATGCAGCCGCCTCTCTATCACTGAATATTTCACCTGAGATCTTCACATGGCTTTTGAACTAAACACAATACTGAAACTTTTTTGTCATTCTGCAATACAACCACCGTGATCCTTTCAAACTAGCATCTGTAAATAGTTCCATCATTTTCGTCACATCAAACTTCATATCACACCTTGTTGGAGTTGTGGCACTAGCAGTCTAATTCTTAATAACAACAAAGCTTCCCAATATTCCTCTTTCTCCAAAACTTAACCCCCTTTCTTCATTAACCTTTGCAGAGGCCTACCACTACTCTCCAATTCCCTGACCAACCAGGAGTAATAGTCTGCAAGGGTCAAAACTGATTGTGCCTTTGCTTTAGTTTAAGACAAAGCTGCTACATAATTCACTCACAATTGTATCCCATCTCAATTCAGGGTGTGGCCTACATAATCAACTGAAATTTCACCCACTTTACAGTCAAAAGGCCATACATGTTTCATCCAAGATGGAGTAACGGTTTGGGAGGCTGGATCAGGTGGGTTTAAGAAGTAAAGCAAATAGTTTGAAAACGGACAGAGGTTGATATGGGTGAGGAAGAGATTAGGGTATGAACGTCAAACATATTTAAAAGCAGGATAAAATAACTATTGGAGAGGTCCTGAGTTCTGAGTCTTGTATATGCAAAGAGACACAGAGTACAGAGGCAGGAATGTGAGAGCACATCATATGTCCATGCTTGCAGGCAGGTATAGAGAAAATTAGCGAATATCTTCATGCATCCATAAATGCACACAAAATCATTTAACATTGGAAATTAGTTTTTGTTTGGCCCAGTATTTACTGTCCAGAATGTAACTGAACCTACCTTTGCCCACATAAGCTTCATCTCTGTATCTTGCCCCTTCTGACCTGGTTCTGTCGCACTGGCTCTCATTGTACCAATGAGGTTCCTGGATTTGGGCGGCAGCGTCACCTAAAGTGTGGGGAACTGAGTCCAATCCTGCACAGTGTGACAACTGTCAGCCTAATCTGGTTCCAGACAGCTAGCAGCGCCTCATCTCTGTCCAAGAGCAGAGATGATTTGTGGCAACCGAGCGCATGACATTGTGACTTCCCATGGAAACCGAGGAGGATCAGATCTCATCCTTTTCTCTCTGTTACATTTGTCTCACACAAAGACAAACAGAGGCAGGAAATTATTCAATACGATTTATTGAATCAGCTGCATCTTAGATAAAATAACATGAAATGCAATAATTAGAATGATGAAATATACTAGAAACAAAAGGGTGACTAGAGAAGTGAAACACAGGAAAAGTCCCACCATACTGTCACTATGCACAATATATGTAATGCCTACTCAAGCTATGTTAGAGCACATCAAGTTAAGTCCTAATCCGCCCTTCAAGATTCCCCCGCAGAAGACATCATCCCCCACACCTGAGTATGACAGTAGTGAAGAAGCCTGTTATCTATAGCGACAGCATCCCCATGTGACTAGGGAACGTGGGTCTCAGCAAACAGCTGTAATTAAGTCAAACAGCATGCGGTCCTGGACCCTCCTCTAACATGTATGGAACAGGGAAATGTTTTTATAATAAAACAACTGATGTTCTGAGAAAGTGTCCCCATATGAAAGTATGCGTGTTTCTGTGAATGCTAGAGATGTAGTGTACCACTTGTGCCGACAATTCTAGCTCTCTGCATCCTTGAAGAAAGCACAGAGTGAAGGAATGTAATGAATGCTTTCCTAGACGAAAGGACACGATAAAGAAAATAAAACTCCACCACAAATGTGGCTGATTCCAAAAGAATAAAATTAAATTAAATAAAACATTACTAGACTAGAGGGCACAAGCAGAAGGCCTAGTTGCTAAAATAACATGCCCAGAGACATCACTAATGTGGTTCTACAACAGTTCTATCCCTCTCCCGTCTAAATGATTATTAGTTGTACCACCTTCATTGTCCCTTTAAAACCCATGCCCGAGTGTTCAGTCAGGGCATCTAGATAAAGGGCAGCATAGGGTAGAGGGTTTTCCTTTCTTGAAGTGTAATGCTAATGTGAATTTGTTAGGAGCATTCAGTACGCTTTGTAATAAACCATTCTTACAATGAATTTGCTTTCCATGAATTTGTTGTTTTATGAATCTTTAAGTTTCTTTTTCTGCACATGATTCACATCTGCATATTCCATTCATTGACCAACACCAATACGATGCCAGCTTGTTTCTCTATGGCCACTGGCTTGCCAATGAGATTTCTTAAGATTGTATTGGAACAAGCAATGTGCAGGACACAAAAAACAGTATTGGCAAAGCAATACTTCTGACGTGTGCATAGTGTAGAAACACAGAGATACACATCACATGTGCTTGAAGAGGATATGTACACAGACCAGGTTTTAGAGGGACTAGAAGACTAGAGTGGTTCGTACAGCGAAGGGATGGAACCAGTGAATTAATAGAAATAGTGAAGGATTGGATAGGAGGAAAGGGTAGATGGGGCAAAGAGGTGGTTACCGCAGAGGTCTGTCTGGAATGAGGAACGAGGAATGGAAATATAGTTCTGATGGGGCCATGGTAATTGTGAATGTGTAGGATGATAGGATGGGTAAAGCAAAGGAGCGGGTAAGCTAAAGAGGTGGGAAGACTGAGCGGGGTTGGGTGAATAGGTTAAGGTGTGAGCTGGGAATGGAATCAAGAAAATGAGGGACTCCTTAACACTCAGCAGGAAACTGGCGAGGTTAGTGCTCCCTTCCTCAGGCCTAGCGCGTACTGGTATCCACAGTCTGGCGAAGTACAGATCAAAAACGCACCACACACCACAGACTAGGTAGCCCTGGAGGAGAAGTGAAACTGACCGTGCCTGTTCTTTCAACCTACTCAGCCTCTGCTAGAACATCACCGAGCACTGCTCTATTAGAGATGGTGCAGAGATCCAGTAATCCACTGACTACACCACTGGGCACCGAGAGTTGAAAGTCACGAGCAGCAACAGCACTACAGATTAGCTAACCTAAAGTAAGTACTAGGATTGTGATTTAAGTATGGTACAAAAATATGTGTCAGAATATCATTTGATATAAAAATAGTGTCCTAAATATCGTCTACAAAAATATGACTCCACTGATGTTAACGATGGAAACTCTAAACATAATACGACAATGTCTTATGTAAACGATAATTAGGAGGAGTTACTTTTGTTAAATATTTCTGTAGACTTTATTCTAACATAGAGCCGTGAGCAGTCTCTCCAAAGCACTGTTTTCTACTAGCGAAAAGAAGTGTGTGATGCTGTACTGGCAGAATAGCTTTCGGCAATGAATTCACCAAAGATGCTGCTCACAGTCTATTGTGTTCGAGGCTTGCTGTGGTAGTTACCAGGCAGAGCTTGCCATGCAGGATCACACCACTGACACTGCCGGTGACTGGAAGCTGCATGTCCTTAAGTAGGACTGCACTGTGGACCAGCTAATAGGAAAGAAGGACTAGGATTTCTAGCAGCCATTTTGAAAGGGCACTGCTATTAGTGAAAACAAGCATGTGCACAGGCAGGTTTGTTTTCAGGGCTGAAATATGCTACAGGTGTTCTTTACCCTTGACTGCGAGTAGGGTTTCTCGTCAACAGCACCACAGGGACCAGCACTAGCCCATCAAAAAAACAGGGCAGCGTAGGCCTGGAGCCCCTAAACCAAGGACCATTCACTCCACAAAATATTCAACGCCAGAATTGACTCTTGCCAAATCCCATTATCTCGGAAAAGCCTTCCCTCTTACTTAAGTTGTATAGTGGATTGTCTGTAGCACGCCACCAGAAAAATCTGCCAGGATAGCGATGCTTCATGCAGAACTGCCACGGCAAACATGCTTTGGCAAAGTTAGTAGGTCCGTCACTGGCTGCCACTCTTTTGGATTGGTCAATTCTTTTTTTTGTCTGCCATGGTTTTATGCAAAGTTTTACCATTAGGAAAGCTGCTGGCCCTCCTCAATCTAAAAAAGAAACTTTTACTAAAAGGTGATAACATTTTTGATCTAAAACAAGCACACATTACCTTAGTAGTCTCTGGCACCAAAGGAAACTACTCTGTGTGTTTGCGTGCTTCTTGCGAAAGAGCAGCACATGATAATTCAGCGAAGTCAGCCAATCGCTGAAGTAGGCTGACGCACCCCATGAGGAATGCTGAAGTGGGTAGAAGAAACATGTGAATGGCACTACAGCAGATTAATGCATAATGTCTGTCTGTAAACCTCCAAATTATAAACATAATTTTAGTAAAATCAAAAGGTCTTGGCTAACACCAGATGAAAAAAAAAAAAAAAAGCCAAACGGTCTGGCGTTGGCCGCCCACCACTTGCCTTTGTTAATGCTTTGAAGAATTGTCGTAATGACCGTTTCATTGCTGGATGCAAATTGGCTGCTACAAAATAATTTTCAAAATTTGGAAATCTTGTCTTACCCTCAAGCTCTGGCTTGGCTAAAATCTCCCTTGATACTCTTGGTGATTTGTTCTATTGATGTGAAGACTAGTTTTGAAACCCTTAGTGGTGGCACCTGAGCTATATATAAAAGTTTAGGTACAAAATTAATTTTTAATCAAGTGACGGATCCGCAGCAGGAGCTTTCTAGTTGCCCCCACCTATCTATATCTTTCTAAAGAGTATCCAACGCAATCAACCCAACCAACCAACGTGTACATTCACCTGCTTCCACTAGAAAACTTACTAGTGGATGGGGGTGAATGTACACAAAGGTATTTAATTATGCCTATTGTACAAGTGAAATTAACAACGTATGTATTCTGGAAGAGTTTTTAAATCCTGACACTTGAGAATGTGTTTGAATTTCTGTAATCTGTCTTGGCAGTTTGTGTTCCAGTAGAGACAGAAAGCAAAGCATATTATTAGCAAATAATGCTCATTTCTAAGGCCCATCATTGAGTTGAAGGCCTGTGTCAGAGTTGTTAGGTTCCATAGTAAGAGCCACGATTATGGGTGTCAAGGAGCAGCTCTGTCTTGAACTCCTAGATAACATTATACTCTCTTACGATGCCCTTTTAATCCTAAACCTGCTTTATGGTTTTTGATAATTTGGAAGTATACATTTTTTTCAGTGTGGGTCCAAGGCCCATTTTGTCCAATAATTTTGATATTAGATTCCATATAACTGTTAAATGCTTTCTCAGCATCAAAACTCAACAAGATCAACCATGTGTTTGTTTGTTCGAGCACATCTATCCGCTGATAGCTGCATGGTGCTCCATAGCTACCTGTTTGCAATTAACACAGACTTATAGCCAGATATTAAAGTGAGTCATATAGGATTTAACTAGATTGCCAGTATACTGGTACATTTTTGAGGCAGAGCCTGTGAGTGCATGCTCTAGCGCATGCGTCTCGCATGTACGACTCTGTTGTGTACAGAAAAGGGATTGATGCCCACCTGTTGCCTAACATTTGTTGGCTTGCATGGCACTCTTGTTTACAGCCTCGTAATTCGTCACTGCAGGCCAGGAATCATTTCTGTTCCTCTCTGTGGAGCAGGGACCAGGCAATGATTGATTCCACTTTATCAGTGCCCGTCCGCTGCTCCAGACGTGAATGAGGTACTATTTTGTTCTTTTTAACTCCTACTCCCCTGAAAACAGAAGGCTTATGACTGGCAAAAACGTACCCAGCAGGACAAACAAAAGCTTTGCTATTTTTTATAGCTAACCTTTTTTTTTTGTAGTACTTTGCCAAGTTATATTTCCGCACTTCGCACTCATGTTTTTTGTTTTTGCTCGTGGGTGCCTTTCTCAAAAGATGCTGATTATATTGTTCTAAATATTGCAAAGCGACATTATTTATTTCTGAAATTATGCTTTAACAGATAATCGTGCAGTACACCCCAATCCACCCCACTTCAATCCACCCCATCCCAATCCACCCAACCTCACCCCACTCCAACTCACTCCAATCATCCTCACCCACCCCAATCTTATCTGCCCCACTCCAGTTCGCCCAGCTCAAGTCCACAACAATCTACACCACTCCAAACCAATCTGCCCCACTCAAATCCACCGCACTCCAATCCACCCCACAACAATCCAGTCTACCCTACACCAATCGAATCCACCCCGATCCAACCCAGTCCAATCTACCCTACTCCTATCCAGTACACCTCACTCCGGTCCAATCCAAGCCACCCCACCTCAAACCACTCCTATCCACCCTACTTCAGTGCAATCCACCCCACTCCAAACCAACCCACTCCAATCCAACACATCCTACTCTAATGCAACCCACCTCACTCCAATCCGCCCTCTCCAATTCACCCTACTCCAATCAAGTCCACTACTATCCAGTCCACCTCACTCCAATCCAATCGACCCACATCATTCCAATACAATCCACTTTACTCCACCCCACTCCAGTCCAAATTAATCCAAATTATTCCAGGCCAATCCACCCCACTCCAAACCACTTTAATCTACCCAAGTCCATTCCAATCCACCCGTCTCCAATTAATTCACTCCATAACAATCCAATCCTCCCCACACCAATCCAATCTAATCCACCACAATCTACTCCAACCCACCCCAATCCACCACACTCAATCATCCCACCCCACCCTATTCCACCCCACTCAATCCAATCCACTTCATTCCACCTCAATCCACTGCACCCTAATCACATCCATCCCATTTCAACCCACACCCTTCCACTCTACCCAACCCTGTTTCAGTACAATCCAGTCCATCCCATTCTACTCCAATCAACCCCACTCTACCCCAACCCAATCCACCCCATCCCAGCTCAGCCCACTGCACTCAATCTAGTCAATCCAACCTACGCCACTCTAATCCACCCTACTATAATCCAGTCACCCCATTTCAATCCACCCCACTACAATCCACCCCAGCCCAGTTTACCCCACCCCAATCCATCCACCTCAGTGCAGTTAACCCCACTCCAATTCACCCTGCTCAAATCCAGTCCAACACACCCCAATCCAATCCAATCCAATCCAATCCAATCATCTCCACTGCAATCCAATCCACCCCATTTCAATCCACCCCAGCCCATTCCACCCCACTTACTCCACTCTACCGGAAACTACCCCACTCTATCCCAATCCACCCCATCCCAGTTCAGTCCACCCCACTCCAATACAATCCACCCCACTCCAATACAATCAACCCCACCCCAATACAGTGAATCCGATCCACCCCATTGCAATCCAGTTCACCCCACTCCAGTTAAATCTACCCCCCACTCAAAACCATCCCACTCCAATCCACCCCACCCCTATGACTCCAATCCCAACCACCCACCCCATTTCATCACACGCAAATTCACCCCACTCCACCTTGCCCCATTTCAATCCACCCCTCTCCAATTCAACCCATTCCGCTCAATTCACCCACTCTACCCCAATCCAATCTACCTCACCCTACTCCAAACCAATCCACCCCACTACCTCAATCCACTCCACCCTATTCCACCCAACACTCTCTGCCACAGGACTCTACTCCCCACTACTCAACTCTACTCCTCAAACTCCACTCTACAACACTGTATGCCCCCACTCCAATCTGGCACTCCACACTACTAACTTTTAGCCATGCTGGTTTTACATTGATATTTAAGAAAACTGTCAGGTGGTACAAACCACCAGACGTCGGTAGTTTGCCCGGTTTGAATAATATAAGTGTGAATTCAGTCATTGTATAAGTAACCGTACCAGACTGTAGAAAATAGTTAAGTACTTATGCTAAGGATCCTGCCAGGTGATCTTAGAATGCTTTATAAAATGAGGCTACGAAGCCATCATGATACAAAGCCTTATTACTAGTCTGAATATATTTGGCTGCCATTATCTCTTCTTCAGTTACGTGTCCCTGTAATGGCTGCAGTAATTTCTGGTCAATTGGGAGAAAATTAAAGTTGTTTAAATACGGGATAAGTTATGTGCCTTCTATTACTTTGCTGTACATCGGGATTCGTATAATTCTTCAAATACCTTCATGATAATGATGATTTGTTCATAGTAGCTGCCTTCAGTGTCAGTTATAACTTACATATAATTATGAGTTTGTATGGAAGTAGACAGTTAACCTTATAACCCTTCTGTTTACAAAACAATATTTTATTCATGTTTTGCTTACAAAACTATATTTTACGGGCTTAGTCCACAAAGACGATTTCTTCCAATCGCCTCTAGCTTTTAACACAAGATTGAATAAAGATGGGGGGGTTTTGAACAGTTGTCTCTGAACTGGAATTTGTTGGCAGAAAACAGTCTTCTATTTCTGAGTAAATTCAGGGGACTTGTGGTATCAGCATGAAGCACCAGCATAGCAACAAGGCTTTCTTTTCATATTTGTGTATCATTTGTACGTTATGGGCACGTCAACCTACTAGGCAAATTCCAGTAAGCCCTACCTCACCCCATGTCTTTGATCACGGGGTTGCTTTTGGTAAAGGGCCTTTTTGTTAAGCCACACGTCCCCTGTCTTCCCTATATTCCATGGCTGTCCTAGTACCAATGTCAACTTCTGCCCAACCTTGCTCAACACTATCCTTGCAAGCACACAAAACTACAGTCCTGTTCTTTGCTTATAACCAAATCCTCCATCTTTGCCTGCTCTCTTGCCCTAGCTAACCCTGCAAAGGCCAAATTACAGATGGCACGATAAAAACTGTGGAAAGGGCACACTACAAGCTGTGCTGCAATTTTCCATGTTCACAAATTAAAGCAACCCTAGTCCAGTTTCGTCCTTCTTAGGCTTTACCTGTGAGGAACAGCCTGAGATCTGTAGCACAACAAGGTGCATACCTGTTGCACAAATGAAAACACTAAGGCGGTGGGCAAATGCTTGAAAGAAGTCTCAGCCAGTTGCAACTAATTATTTCAGCCCATCGTTTTTCACCCCATGTCACTCCAGACAAGAGAACATGCTATATGTAAATTGGAGTTGGGCCTGCTCCAATTGAAACACTCCAGTCCAAAACGCCAAGCCAGCGCAAATCTCAAGGGGAGAGCCAGCATTCTGGAAACAGGGAGTGAGGGAAAAAAACAAAAAAAACAATTATCTTGACGGCCGCCGCCGGCTGCTACGCAATCTTCTTCGCTTCTGCACATGCTCCCCAGCATGAGCATGAAAGCAGTGTCTGAGCCGCCTCTGTGCAGTTTCTCCGGCACTGCTGTTCAACACAGCTGGGTTGGAGAAACCTAAGTGTGCATTTGTGTTTGGCCGGCCTAAGATTTGGGGGGGTAGGGGGGGGGGGGGGGGTTCAGTGGCGATGCCCCTTCACCATTGCGAAGGAGCCGCCCCTGGAAGCCAGGTCCCTCTGTATAGGAATACAGGCAACCCCAGACAGGTTTTGGTCAAATTAGTTCTCACCAGTGAGGCTTTGCAGTTAGACCCAGTGTTGGTGCTCCACCTCTACTACAAGAACTTGAAGCTTGCAATTATGTAATGGCTACCATGAGTCCATATTTGACCTTTTAGCTTGCGCTTTTTTCATTCCTGCCTTGCTACAAGACAGTCATTCCACTGGGTGGAAGAGGCTACTTCTGTAGTCTTTGAAGTAGCCACAGTGCCTCTTCTGGAGTTTTACTGTCTCCTCCTACTCTTCTTGACTCTGTTCTGCAAGCCTTAAGAATTTCACCTACTGTGTGGACCCAATATGTATTCCTTCTGGAAAAGCTAAAACTTTACTTGATTTTGTGTCAATCAAACTGGGCAAAAAACAAAATGCACTGCTGGGAAATCAAAAAATCCCCTTAACCTAACAGGGCCCCCTGAAAATCAGGGTGCCAAAGGTCTGTTTTAAGACTTAGGGCCTGATTTGGAACTTGGTGGATGGGTTACTCCATCACACAGTGATGTATGTCCCATCCACCGAAATCTAAATCCCATTATATCCAATAGGATTTAGATTTTGGCGGACCAGATATCCGTCACCATTGTGACGGAGTAACATGTCCACCAAGTTCTAAATCGAGCCCTTATTCGCCAAATGGAGCTGTTGTAACTCTTGTGTCAAATGCTGAACAAAATCTATCACACATACTGACCAAGAGAGGTTTAGTGTTGTACTTTGTCAAGGATTGGATTCAATGAGTGGAAGAGATGCCGTCATCGCCTCATATAACACTGAGACCAGAGAAACATACCAATGCTGAAGAATACTCTGATTTCTGCTGTGAGATATAACAGTGGGTCATTTCCATGAAACTGCAGCTGCCTGGTGGGATGGGGGACAATATACATCTGTTCCACTGTCAAACTCATTCTCTTCCAGTTCATCTAAATCCTACTCTGCCTCCTTACTTTTGGTCTTCTATGCAGTGCACATCAAACACAGAAACATGGCTCAGGCTGTCAGGGCAACCCACCCTTGAAACTTGCCTTGTATAAGGAAGCGCAAGAAGGTGATAGAAGAGGTCAAGAAAGACATTCCATCCTGACTGAAGCAGTATTTGTATTGTGATAACACAGCCCTATTGATGTACCTGGGCTGTCAGAAAGTGGCCACCACTTCCAGCTTCAAGATTCTTTACCAGAAACAGAGCCCTGTTTTCCACTCTTATTGCAGGTTTGGGAGCAAGCCCTAGAAGATCTGCAGCGATGCCCTTATGTGGAAGAAAAGGAAACTGGTTTTCTTAGAGAAAGAAAATGATCAGCTCTCTGACCAAGAAGACAAAGACAGAGATCCAGCTCAGCCAAGTTTATAAAGGGGGTGCCATGAGGAGCTGAGCTACCCAGGAGCTCAGACACCTTGCAGACAACTGCCCACACTCAGTCAATGAAGAAAACTGCAACACTGGAGGATGATCCTCTGGACAGGCACATTACATGACAGCAAGGTGGTGAACTGCACCATCCTTATTTTTCCAAAGCCCCTTGGTAACCCACATATCCCACATCTGTCACCAGAGGGACTTGCATTTGTCTCACACAAATTGAGGCAGAGTCTCAGTAGCTGCAGCCACCACCCTAGTGAATACTTAGCCAGAACAGTGATTGGGCCCTTGTGTCTAGTGGGTCCCCACACCAACCAAACATCTTGACTGTGTCCAGCAAGGTACAAGATACGGGCCCCTAGAATTTGGTACCCATGGGGGACTTTGTTGTTGAGATCATTTACAGCAACCACCCAGTCCCCCCGAAAAAGCCTTGGAGCAGTTTGATCCCATATTGTTCTCACTTTCAGTGAAAGGTGCCAGAACCACTATCCACACGACTCCCCAGTATTGAATCTTGAGGACTCGCAAAGGTAGTTGAAAACACAAGGAGTTTACCCTAATAGGATAACGTGGACCATAGGGTCAATGTATAAATGGTATAAAAGTGCTTTGGGTCATAAATTGGCACCAAACATTGCTAGCAACTTGTATTTTTACATTGCAGCTGCACTATTTTACATCTATGTAGATAATAAATGGTTCACAAAATTAAAATTCCTGACGAGGCACTGAGATTTGTGTGTGTTTTTTAATGTGCAATGCTGGATCCAACCTGCTACCACATACCATACCTTAACCATAGAAAGGCAAATTACATCTAAGAGGTGTGCAAGAGCATGGGTGGCCCTAGCAAATCACAGTAAACACCAAGGGCATCGTCCAATAAACCCTGACAGCTCAGGGCCTGCGGCTCATGCTTTAGTTCCGTTGCCCATAAATCCCTTGCAACATTAAAACAGTATCCCCAAGAGGTATGTATCTGTTGCCAATGTCTCATTAACAGTACACCAAGTGCTGCTGTGAAACATGGGTATTCTTCTGTTGAAGAACACAACTGAAAAATTGTCTGTGTTAGACCTGGCATCCTTGATGTGGTTTCCCCTGTTTTATTGCATCTGCCTCCTGTATTTCTGACTGTGTGCTGGATTTCGTTTTTTTGCCGGTTTTGTTACTCTGGGCACTTTACCACTGCTGGTCAGTGCTAAAGTGCAAGTGCTCCCTGTGTAAATTGTGATTATGACTGGTTATCCATGATTGGCATATCTGATTCTAAGTCCATAGTGTAGTGCACCCTGTGAGCACAGGGCCTGTAAATCAAATGCTACCACTGGGCCTGCAGCACTGATTGTGCCACCCACGAGTAGCCCTGTAAATATGCCTCAGACCTTGCCATTGCAGTGTCTTTAGGTGCAGTTTTAAACTGCTATGTTGAACTGGGAAGTACAACCACTTGCCAGGCCCAAACCTTCCATTTTATTACATGTAAGGCACCCCTAAGATAGGCCCACGGGCAGCGTGCAGTGTATTTAAAAGGTAGGACATGTGCTGGTGTGTTTTACATGTCCTGATAGCGAAATAGTGCCCAATTCTGCTTTCACTATTCCAAGGCCTATCTCTCCCATAGGTTAACATGGGGGTTGCCTTAAAATATATTTTAATTTAGGAGCAGATCGAGATGTGGAGTTTGGGGTCTCTGAACTCACAATTTAAAAATATATATCTTTTGTTGAAGTAGGTTTTTAGATTATAAATTTGAAAGTGCCACTTTTAGAAAGTTGCCATTTTCTTGCTTAAACATTCTGTACCTCTGCCTGACTGTGGAATACACGCCTGGGTCAGAATGACATTTGGGCTGGTTGTGAATTCACTCTAGACAGTCACACAAAGGGAACTAAGGTGTGCCCTGCATATCTTGATGGGTCTTCCTAGACTAGAGTGGTGGGAGGAGCTGACACTTGCTCCTGAATAGGGCTGTGCCTGTCCTTACACAATGCAGTGTCCAACCACCTAGAGTGTGTCTGGGACCAAGGCAGGAAAGGCAGGGCCTTGTGCACTACAAAGACTTTACTTTGAAGTTTGTCTACTTCAAAGACAGAAATTAATATAAGTATTGGACTGCTGGCCCCACAACTTCAGAACACTTCTGGACTGAGGACATTCTGCCAGGGAGAAGAGCTAGATGCTTGAGAAGGACCTGACACTCTGCCTGTTGCTTTGCTGTGCTGGCCTGCTGCTGTTACTTCATCCCTGGGAGTGAAAGGACTGGACTTTGCTTTCTACATCCTGCATTCCAAGGTTCTTCAAGGGCATGAACTGAGCTTGCCTCCTGTTAGAGGTCTCTGGGACATTAAAGATTTCATCTGCCAGCACCTGGGCTTTCTTGCTGAGAGTCCTGACTTGCAAAGTGGTGCCAAATCCAGTTTATGGGCCCTTGGAAGTGAGTTCTGGTGAAATCAAGAAGAAAGCAAGTGCATTCACTCCGGAGCGACTTCGGAACTGGAGCCGATGTGCGACTCCGAGCCACTGCCTGCACCAGGAGCCGCTGAATGCAACAACCGTGACTGAAGCCGTGCGGCGCCTCTTACCACCACAGCACGAGTCCTAAGTGCCATGTCCCCAATGTCGACACAGCACATGTGGCCCTGTTGTGTGATCGAGACCTTGCAAGGTCGACTCCGCATGATTTAACCTGCTGGATTCATCAACCCCGCCAGATCGTAAGGAACTGATGTGACAGCACCTCCCCTGCAACCATAAGGAACCAACACCTCACCTCCCCTGCCTCGCAGTATGGAACCCACACGCCTTGCCTCCCCTCCCTGGTAGCAGTAAGGAACCAAAGACGGGTACTGTGTCAGGGGGTCCATGTGACTCCGCTACCGGCCAGTACTCCCTTGCGAGTGGCGTCAGACTGTTGGAAACAACTCTATCACGGACATCGTGATTGTGTTTCTAAGTGCTATACTGAGATTTAATATTTCAAAATTTGTATCTTTGCTTGTGTATGTTGGAGTTTTGTTGTTTTGGTCTTGTTTTATTCAGATAAATATTGGTTATTTTTCTAAACTAGTGTGGAGTACTTTTGTGGTATTTTCACTGCATTACTGTGTGTGTGTACAAATACTTTACACATTGGCTCTGAGATAAGCCTGACTGCTCGTGCCAAGCTACCAAAGGGGTGTGCAGGGGCTATCTCAAGAGTGTTACCACCTTACCCTCACTAGAGTGAGTTTCCCTACTTGGACGTGGTGTAAACTGACGGACAACTAGAAACCCCATTTCTAACACATGCTGAGGTCAATATTCACTGCATTTCTTAATGTAGGAAATATGCCTTCAGTGAATGTTGCAGTAAATATTTACTGCAGTGGATACTGTGGTAAATATTGCAAATATACCCCACTATATGCTACATATTGTACTAAACAATAAAATGTTCATACTGTATTATACTTTAATGCTTATTAACTGCACTGCGTGTTGTACAGAATACTGTAGATATGTCTCACTAAATACTGTAGTAAAATGTAACTTCTGTGCATACTGTTTCAAGAGCTCTATAACTGCCCTTGCACATACTGTAGAAAACAGTAACTACAGTTTATACTCTATACGAGTTGCACTGCACATTATAGCAATAGTAACTTCTGTGCATAGCGTTCCAAATACAATAGGTATGTTCCTGTGCATACTGTAACAAAAACAGTAACTGCACATCACAATGCAGCATTTTAAGCAGTACTGTAAAAATGTGGAAAATCTCTAAAAGGGGTGTGGACAAACAAGAGTAACTAAGCATCATCTGAAACACCTAACCAGTATTTGAATGTTTCTCTCTCAGTTTACTGTTACTGCATCCAGACACATCACACAACAACAAACATAACCCTAAAACAAGCGAAACCTATTGGCTTTGCCAGTGCTCATTAGCTTAGCAGATAAGTAAGAACAATCATTTTGTGTTGACTAATTAGAACTAAATGTTTCAATTTTGAAAATATGAGATAATTAAAAATTACTTATTTCTGTAGAAGGGGTAGTGGTCTATGGAATACCACAGACACCCCTCTTCTCCACTTAAAACTCTATAACTCTCACTCTGTTAGATACCAGCATACACTGTCCACTAGCACCTTCCTGAAACCTTCCATCTCAATATTGCATACATTCTCTCCATCACTGTCCTCCATTCTGTCACTTCCCTTTCATCATGTCCTCTCTCCCACACACATTCTCTCACCACCTGTAATTGAAGCATTTTCGTTTCATTCCATGCTGTTAATACTTCAACAGCTGTGCACACCTCCCTCACAAACTTTCACGTAAAATTGTAATTACAATTGGCACACAGGTGAGGATAACACTGCACGCTCTACAAAGAAGCAGACTGGATAAGCATATACTGTAGTAGGATAAGCATATAGTGGAACACCACTATGACCCCCTGACAGACTCTGTGAGAAATCTGTACTACCTTGAGCCTCAACTCTAGACTTATCAACCATGCGCCACTACGAACACCCATCGCCAACCCACCCACACACCTAGAAATGAGTCTGTTCACAGTAACGCACTAGGCAAGTGCCCTATGTCACATGAAAGAGGAGGCAAAACATGTGAAATGTAGACAATAAATGCAGCGCTGACAGGAATTCCTTGAAGGTTTTTTTTCAACAGTGATCGTTGAGAAACTGATTAGTCTTTTTGTCTGTAAAGTTAATGGCATGATTATAAAGGCCAGCAAGGGCAAACTTCAAAGTAATTTTTAGGTTGAGCCTACTAGACTGCACATGCGCTGTCTGTTGCAAGCCATACTGTGGCTTACCTATAACACAGAGGGGCTTGTAGCCCGCCCACTAATTACCAGTAAATGGCTTTCCTTGTCACTTGCATTTGCCTGCTTCTTATTCATGTTCCAGATAGTACATTTTGTGTTGGTCACTTCTTTGGAACAGTGCCTCTCTACAAATTAGTTGGTTGGCTGGCATCACTGCTTGCTTTTCAAGCACCATCACTGCTTACTTTTCAAACACTATTTTTTCTTTTGTGTAAAGCATGGCATTAGTATGCCTGTTTTCAAGCCTTCTTTGTTATACACAGAGATATTTATGTATATGATCATCATAGTTATGTAACATTCCTACAATTATATTTACTGTGTATTCCTAGCATTTATAAATTTGTATCTGGAGAATGTGTTTATTTTTAAATGTGTTGCTCCACTCTGCACCAGCTGTTTAGACTTCAGAATGTTTCATTCTGAATTTGCTGCTGTGCAGACGCAAGGCGACTCTGATGCTGTGCTGCAAATAAATATATTATTTTAAAAACCATCTACTTCAACTGGAAATCTGCAGTTATTCAACAAAATTTGGCACGGAGGGCCCAAAGAGGACTGTCATCTACAGCATTTTTACGCAGCACAGGAAAGGTACTTTTTGGAGAGGTTTTTTTTTTTTTTGCTGTCGTCACTTTCTAACTGCTAAAAGACTTTTCTTGGCATATTTTCTCTTCACGACGCAGCCTAAGGATATTATTTCCTTCAGCTTTGTTAACTTCTGTGACTCTTTATCGTTGTCGGTGGGACCTGTATTGAAGCCTATTATTCGACACGGGTTCACTTGCGCTCTTCGGGAGAAAACATTTTCGGCACATCTGACGGAATTACTTTTCCATAGTGGATTATTCAATGTTGAGGATTGTGGTACTTACCCTTTTTAGGTGCGCTATTGAGGAATCCTGACTGCGATGAATCTACTAGCAGGGCAAGGAAACACTCAACATTACTCACGCAATTTCTTTCACTCTTGTAGAATGTTTAATGCATCATTTAAGCCTTGTATACATGCGTGTTAACTAGGTTTCATAGAAAGCGATCCAGCCTTGTCTACATAAGCCCTAATCACGTTCCTCGTGGAAATCTACGCGCACAATCTCTCACTCGTCAGAAGATGGGCGCTCCTTTGGAAAGTAGTGATCACTATTTGCCTGCACAGACTTTCAATATAATTTAATGCATTACAGACACAATATTTCTTACTTCAACACCAATTTTTTTCCAGGCTGTTTTGCAGACGACCGACTGTATTACACTGATACTGTCACTTTCACTGACAAAGGACTAAGATGGTAACGAATATAAACATAGGACTGAGTAATTCATGGAAGACAAAATAGGACAACCTTCCATCTGTGTAAGAAAACGTTATCCACACACATCTACTAGACAATGAAGACTACTTTATTTATGTTACTTTGTTTTGTTTAATGTATGTACATTTTATTGCAGGGCCATTCAACATTTTGACTACGATGACTACTTTTTTTTTTGTTTTTCTTTATTGTAAACTTTGTAAGGACTCTGTCAAAGTCAAACACGTAGTTTGATCCTCAAGTTAAATTCTTGCAAAACAAAGGGAACCAGTGATACCATGGATAAGAATTTGTAACCTATATGAAAGCCACAGATGGTGAACGTAGGAATGCCGAGAGGAAGAAAAATATACTACTACATTGTTTAGGATCTGAAGGGTAAGTGGTTTTTGGGACATTACCTCAGATGGAACGTCAAGGGGATATTGATGTATATCAAGAAGCATTATTAAGAATGGAATCAAGATTTAAACCTACCACTAGTATTGCTTTAAACAGGTTCAAATGTTATACTAGGTCACAAAGGGAAGAAGAGTCATTTGATGAGTTTCTCACTGCTTTAAGAGCTCTTTCTACCACAGGCAATTTTGGGGCAATGACTGATTAAATGATCAGGGATCAGATTGTGGTACATGTAAAAAGATACAGGAACAATTATGGACCTTGGGGGTTCCGAAATGGCAGGATGCCACTGCTACTGCAAAAGCATTGGAACAATCTGAAAAATTGATGTCTACAGTGTCAAAAAAGGTTGCAATAGTGAGGAAGTGTGTGCTATAAATCAAAAGGAAGAGAATGTGTCTGCAGTGAATAGTGCAAGCTTTCCAAATATTACTAAGAAAGAAACTGTATGTTAGAGGTGTGACAATATCAGTCATATTGCCTCATGTCCCCAGTGTCCTGCAATTGGAAAAGAATCTAGTGAATGTGACCGAGTAGGACATTTTGCCCGAGTCTGCAAAGATACAAAAAAGAACAACACACGCCCTAAAGGAAAAATATTATATATGGAAGAGAGTAGAGCGCAAAGTAAGAAATGTGATGGCGGCGAATTGGAGATGCGTACGTCAGGAGTGGTATTGTCCATTAAAAATATTAAAACAAGTGAGGAGAAACATGAAGTAAAAGGTCAACCTAAGTGTACATTAAAGATCTTGGATGTTGCCTTGGAACTCATGACTGATTCAGGTTCTCCATGGACCATTATTACTAGAAATTACTTCAATGAGAAACTTGCTGAGGCGTTAGATATATATCAGTTAAAGAAATCAGATATTATAGCCAAAGGTTTTGATGGCTCCACCATTGATATTATTGGTTGATATGTATTTTAAAGACAGAGTGACTCAAGTCAAATTATATGTTGCAGAGAAAGGTGTTAATGTACTTGGTTGGAAGGATCAAGCGAAACTGGGCATTATCCTTAATCCCAGGAGAAAGAACCAGTGTCAATAGTAGCTGACAGTAGAGAAGGAGAAAGTATGATTTCAAAATTTCCTGTGTTTACAGACAAACTGGGAAAATTGGTGGGTTATTTTCACAAAATTAAAATGAAAGAAGGAGTGATTTCTGTGAAACAGAAATTGAGGAATCTTCCCATCAATGTAAAAGTCGAATTAAAAGGAATGCTAAATGAGATGTATAGAGAAGATATTAGTGAAAAAAATTGATCCTTCGGACTAGGTGTCTCCAATAGTTTTAACAAGGAAGAGAGACAACTCTTTGAGATTATGTGTTGACTTGAGAGATATAAATGCTAATCTCATTGTGAATTGTCATCATCTTCCTAATATTAATGAGGTAGTATGCATGTTGGAGGGAACAACTGTATTTTCCAATCTGGATTTAAGATTTGCATACCACCAAATAGAATTAACAGAGGATTCTAAACACAATTCAGCATTTCTTACGCTGCATAAGTTGTTCCAATTCAATAGAATGCCTTCTGGGTTGGCCTCAGCGGTGTCAGTGCTTCAAAGGGCAATTTACCACATATTTAAGGAGATGGACAAGTTTGTGAAATGCTTTCAGGATGATGTCCTCATATTTTCAAATGATCATCGTGAATATATGACCCATCTTTAAGATGTGTGCCAAAGGTTAGAAAAACATGGTCTGACTTTGAAGAAAAATAAATGTAAACTATTTTGTGATTCCGTAGAATATTTGGGACACACTGTCTGGTGATTATGTGATGCCCCAAAAAATCACTTGTTGATGCAACAGTGAACGCACAAGCACTATACAGCAAGGAAAGGTTGCGTTCATTCGCAGGCATGTGCGAGTATTACAGTAATTCATTATAGACTTTGCAGCAAAAATGGAACCATTACATGTGTTGACAAGGAAGAATGTGGTATTTAATTGGCCAGAACTGCAATAACATGCACTTTAAAGGATCAAGAGAGATATTTTAGATGCTCTCACATTAAAACTATTCTGTATAGGAAAGAAATGCATAATTACAGTTGATGCAATTTTGCAAGGTTTGAGAGGAGTTTTGTCCCAAAGATATGAAAACATGAATGGAATGTAGCTTTTGCATCAAGGACTTTAGTCAACACTGAAAGGAGGTATGCAGTGATTGGAAAAGAATCATTAGCATGCGTCTGGGCTATCGAGCACTTCCGTAATTATGTATGGAGGTCTCATTTTATTCTAAGAGCTAATCACAAGCCATTAGTTAACATTGTATCACCAGGGGGAGAATGGAATGCTACTGCTCGGATTGCAAGACTCACCTCGAGGCTACAAGAGAATAGTTTGAAGGCAGAATATGTGCCAGGAAAAATAATGTTATGGCAGATTGCTGTGTAGCAGTGATGAGCAGGTGGAACTCAATGGCGAACTAGTTATTATTCCCACTATTAAGGATGTTGTGGAGAATGAATTTGAAAGAACTGATAAGAAATTATGGATAGCATATGAAATGAAAGATGTGTTATGGCAAGAAGTTAAAAAGTACATTATAGAAGGTTGGCCTATGAAAAGACAAATTGTCTCCAGAAATACTACCCTTCTGGAAAATTGCAGAAGATTTGGTGATATAGGGAGGAATGCTTTTCAAAGACAGCAAGTGTATTCCACCTGCAGTGATGCAATATGTGATTCTGAGGTTGGCTCACAAAGAGCATTTAGGAATGTCTTCCATGAAGAGACTTATCAACGAAACATTTTGGTGGCCAGGTTAGTAAAGTTGACAAAATGGTGAGAGAATTTAATGACTGTGCAAAGGGAACAAAGTCACTTGAAAGTATCCCCTGTGCCTTTGAAACCTGTGAAATGGCCAGAGTTTCCATGGCAGAAACTGGCTTTGGATATTTCCGGTCCATTTTAATCCTTGCCACAAGATGCTAGGTTTGCTTTAGTACTCAAGGATTATCATTCCAAGTGGCCCAAGATTAAGTTTGTAATGGAAAACAACAACCAGTGTAGTCATTGAATTTCTCAAATACTTTTTTCCAAAAGAAGGTTATCCTGAAGTGTTAACGGATAATGGTGTCCACTTGAAATCTAAAGTAATGGAAGATTTTCTCAGGAAATGTAAAATACAGCATATCACCACAGCTTTCTATGTACCTCAATGAAATGGACAGGTGGAGAGATTCAATAGTGTACTAAAAGATAGGATAATGTATGCTAGAAAATGTGGTTGTGAGTGGAAAAATGTATTGAGAGAGAAGTTATGGCTGTATAGAATAACACCTCATACTATCACAGAGGTCAGCCCTTTCAAATTGTTAGAAGGGAGGGAGACGGTTTCTCAATTGTGTCCATGGTGTTTCAAAAACACGTGGGCAAAAAGAAAAAAAACAGAAAAAAAAACCGAGGTAGTCAATATTGAGAATGTGGCCTGGAAGGTGGGGGCCATACAAAGTAAGAGGAAGACATGGTATGACTAATTGGAAGGTGAAAGAACTCAAGTTTGAGGTGGGTGATTGGGTAAGAATCCGGGTGCCAGGAATTTTGAGAAAAGGTACATCGAAATATGGCAAGGCACTGAAAGTAATAAAGGTGAACACCAATAGTGTAGTCACATAAGATGGCAAAGTATGGAATGTTAGACGTGTGGCAAAAACCCAAGAGATTATGTTAGATAGGAGAAAAGATTCAGAAAATAATTACTTTCTCAGGATTGACAAATCTGAATGGAATGATAGATGTACAGTAGAAAGACAAAGTTTAGAAAATGCGGATTTGCTGATGAATAAGAACAATTTTCCTGGTTGTGATTTTCAGGCTTCAAGAGTTAAGGAAACTAATCGAGTGAGACATGCACCAGTAAAATACAAGAATTTTGTTTAGTGAACAGTTTTGTTTAGGGACGAAGATGGTTACATACAGAGATATTTACGTTTATGATCATCATAGTGATAACATTCTTAAATTATATATGCCTATTATTTATAATTGTGTAACTGGAGAATGTGTTCATAATTAATTGTGTTGCTCCACTCTGCATTAACTGTTTAGAATTCAGAATGTTTCATTCTGAATTAGCTGCTGTGCAGACACAATGCGACTCTGATGCTCTGCTGCAAATAAATATCTTATTTTAAATAACATCTACTTTGACTGGAAACATGCAATTCTATGACAGGACCAGAGGTGACGATTATGCAGTCCTTTCTTCACTGTTATTAATACAGCAAGTTGAAAGGACAAAATGAAAAACATTGTTCAATACTACAACTCCCATGAGGTCAACAACATTGTAATGTCCTAATTAGGTCAAGTAGGTCAAGTTACTCGACCAACAGGTCTAGTAACATTTTTATGGATTTTTCTAGACCTGCCATGACTGCGTTGCTGACCTCATTGGAGTTGTAGTATTGTACAATGTTTTTTATTTTGACCTTTGAACTTGCTGTATTAATAAAAGTGAAGAAAGGACTGCATAATCCTCGCCTCCCTGTCCTTAATAGAATTGAAACTTTAAATCACAATAGCGAAGAATGTTTTCATTATGCAATAAAAGTCTCAGTTGTGGAGATTTCTCCGGCTACACACATTACTGTTCTCTGTTGACCTACTGCTTCTACCCGCCCCACTCTTGCATGGTTGCTTTTCCCAATTCCTCCCACCAACCCCTGCCTTCTGTGTTGCTTTTGCTCCTGCACGCACTGCTGCTTTCGAGCCCCTAAGCCTCTATTGCTTCTGCACCCCGCCCCCTCCGCATGTTGCTTGGACTTCGAACAAAAGTGTAGCTTCCTCTTCCCTCCCTTTGCTGTTAAAACATACACTTCTAAACATGTCCTTTTCATTCACCGAAACTATTCGGATCGGCCACTAAAAAGAACAACTTTACTTTGACCCGCTGCACAGCATTAGGAGTTAAAAGCAATTGGCAAAGTCAATAGGTCACAAAGGAGAGACTTATTGGCTTTGCCAATGCTTGTTAAATTACTGCCATGACTGAACCCTGGCAGGACACTACCAAGGGTCGTAGTATGACGCACAAAATACTGGGGGGCGTGCTATAGTACACAACGCAATAAATATTCGTGCTGCATACTAGAAAAAATTGTGTAGATGTAATCCGGTGCTACCGGTAACCGCAGTGCGCACAGGTCACATACATTATATGCGTTCTAGTGCAAACTGCAAAAAATACTGTTTAGTTGCGCCTGTGCGTCAATTCATTGCAGCATAATAAATTTGGTGCATGCAGTAGGAAATAGCGTGTCTCTGCAACTGTGCATGATGCAACGATACATATTTGGCACAATCCATACTTTAGTAAGTTATGAATACATGATATGAGGTCCGCTACTTACGGAGACCATCCAGGGACTCCGCAAAACCTCCATCGTCCGTTGTTGATCTTTTAACGGATGTCATTTGGCCGTAATCTAGGTACTTCCGGGTTGCACAACAACCAATCCCACGGTTCAACATATTCTGAGTGCCCTGTTGGAGTTAAAGGGTTCGGCTAATGTGTAAGGTGATCTGCGATAAGAGCATTGGGTGTACCGCTCCCCTCAACCAATCCTAGGACAGCACACAGAATTTCGAAGTACCCATTGGCTGTGGCGTCCGCACGTGCTTTTCTCGGAGCTGTCATCGCGTAGTCGGGGGTCTGCTCTGCTTGGCGAGTGGGTTGCGTTTGTCGTGAGGGCCGCGCGGCTCTGAGGTGACGACAGCCTAGGCCGTGCTCGTCCGACTCGGGTGTTGCCCTGCGCCGTTGTAGTGGAGGGAGGAGAGGAGGGTGGGTACAACGGGTGAGCAGAGTGTGCAGTTGTGGGATCCTCTCGCGGGCGGTTTACGACTGACAACTGGGCAAGTCCTTTGGCTGCTGTCCACTCTCGGAGATTAGGCCGGGCCGGTAGGACATGTAGTGGTATTTCTCTTAATTTCAGTCATTGGTGTAGCTTGGTTAGTAAAACCGAGGGGGGGAGGGCTTTCAAAACAGAGATGAGTTTGTGTGTGTCTTTGTCAGTGTGTTCATGAAAAAAATCACGGGTGAATTCCATCTTAGAGTCCGAACCAAGCCTTGAAAATATTTACTTAAATCACACAACAAACATTGTGCGAAATATGATAGTCACTTCAAAATTCATAAATTTCTTTAACATATGGACTCGTTAACATGAATTAGTCACTTTATAGCACTATACTGAGAAGTTATTATTAAAAGTGCTAGTTTTGAACAACTGGTAGTCTGAACTCCTGTATCGGAAAGTTCTTTCATACTCGATAATAAAGACATGTTCTGGTGAAATAAAGTGCTTAATATCTCACAACTTAAGGGGGGAAGCCGCGATTTGTCCAGGTTTTCTTGTGTCAGTTTGTACATATGAAAGTGGGTCTATTTGTATTTCCTTCTATTAAGCATTGTTTTTACAGCATAGTTAATTATCTGCACTTTTTAAATACATCGCAAACTGGACCCAAAGGCTGAGCACTGTACATGTGCAGCAGTTGCATTACACAGGGTCACATGCATTGTTTATAAGCATGTAGAAATTAAATGATGTGCACAGAATCCCAGGATGTTGAGCCAACCCTCAGACTCAAACCTGGCTCCCCATCTGCCAGCTCTGACAGTAATGCCACAACCAAGGTAGAGGCAGGCAAGCAGAAACCACATGAAAGCTTGGCTGGTTATGGGCTGAAGGTTCTAACAGATCTCAAGCTGAGCCAGGGTCAGGCTTCATGTCCTAGCCTATCTAGACCTTGTTAGAACGTCAGACTTATTAAGTAAACTTACAAGGAAGACGCGAATAGGCCGATGGACCTTTTGACTCGCTTTGAGTTTTGCCACCATATATCCTGTACCAATGCAGATCAATAATCAATAACATTAATCAATAAGAGTCAGTAATTGCCACTCACCATGCCCTCACGTTCATGAATAACCTCACCTTTATGTAAAAGTTAGAATGTTTATTTCCCTATATTAACAATCCTAATGTCACATAACCCAATCTCAAAATCAAATGATAAACATACAGGAACAAGACTGGCTGTCCAAAGCAGCGAAAGAATTGCAGTCTAATCAAAGCTTGAGCTACTCCACATTCCAAGGTTACAGTACAAATTAATACCAAAAACAACTGTACAAATGATATTACATACATTTAGATTCAGCAAAGAAAATACATCAACTGTTATTACATGTAGTAAACGCCATCCGTGAGAACCCTAACTAACACCAGATTAGAATAGCATGTTTGAGTTTAATTCAAACAATTTAGGCACACAAATTTAGAAAAAACATCTATGGTTCTATCAAAAGAGCGGTTGGTACCTAGAAACAAAAGCAAGTAGACATAACAATCAGTAATAACGGCAGTATACCTGTCCTCAATGGGATTCAGCAACCTGTGACAGTCTTCTTCAACAGGACATCAGTTTGGTCAGCAATACATCAGGATTGAGCATCAAAATTCAGAAAAAGCAGTCTCTCTAAGCAGTAAAGTTAAACACGTCTCTTCTTAGGACAGTCTGGAAAATAATGGCCTAAACTCTCTAGAAGAATAGGGTGAATGGCTTCTCTCTTCTCCGTGCAGTCTGGATAAGTTAGATTTCCTAAAACTACTTCCCACATCCTAATTGGTCAGGGGATTGTATGTTCACACTTTGTCCAATGAAACTAAAACTCAAAATCTACAATTTTACTAGTACATGGTTGACATGTCAACGATTAGCTCCTCTTCTCCACCTCCCGTCTTAAGGCTTGTTGAGTATCAATATTGTTGCAGCTTATACTCCAGTCAGTGTATCCATTGTCTTCTCCTGGGAAGGTCAGTCTTATGCACATTATACTAAACATTGTTCCACTAGCAACTACATCGTCTTCTAGCAAGCAGTTTCTCATGAGAAAGAACTTCAGCTACGAGCACATTGACAGTACAGTGGAAAATCATTATTTAATTCTCTAAGCACCCATTATATTAGTTGCCTAAGTAATGCAGCTTGACATGAGGCCGTGCAACTAGGCCAAGACCTCGCTAAGTGAAGGCCTATGATTAAAAAAGCTAATACATAATGCATAACCCTTAACATGACATATTGCTACATTAATCAAATATAAGCTCAACATTTCATATTAATAAGTCATTAATAAGTACACTTCGAGAACACTGACATCCACTCTGGTAGGCGCACCTTCAAATGCGTGCATTATTTTTCTCTAGGTTAATACATTTCCTACGTATTTTCAACACTCAAAATACATGACTATTCATTAATAAGACTCATTAATAACTCAGTGTTAACAATCCCTCCTCTGATGACTTGGGGCCAGATGTAGGAAAGGTTTTGCGACTCGCAAACGGCTAAAAACGCCATTTGCGAGGCGCAAAAGCCTCTCCGCGATGCAGAAATGCATTTTGCGAGTCGGATCCAACTCGCAAATAGGAAGGGGTGTCCCCTTCCTATTTGCGACTCGCAACGCTATGCAAGTTCACTTGCGACCGCGAAAGGGGTCCCCATGGGACCCCTTTCCCTCTGTGAATGATCACAAAAACAATTTTTCAGAGCATGTAGTGGTCCAATGGACCACTGCCTGCTATGAAAAATACCGAAACAAAAGGTTTCGTTTTTTTTTTCTAAGTGCAGCTCGTTTTCCTTTAAGGAAAACGGGCTACAGATAGAAAAAAAACTGCTTTATTAAAAAGCAGTCACGGAAATGGTGGTCTGCTGTCTCCAGCAGGCCACCATCCCCGTGAGTGCCCATACTCGCAATGGGGTCGCAAACTGCGACCCACCTCATTAATATTAATGAGGTGGGTCTTTGCGACCCGATTGCGAGTCGCAGAAGGTGTCTGAGACACCTTTCTGCATGGCAAATTGCGAGTTGCAATTTGCGAGTCACACGGACTCGCAAATTGCAAGTCGCAATTTCCCTTTTTACTACATCTGGCCCTAAATGTCATCACACCAAATCTTCCCACACAAATTTTTGCATCAGCTAAAATTCTGTAATTTCTATCCCTTCAAATCTTCGTTCTCTTCTTGAATTTCCCCTAATCAGTTTTTCTCTTTTCATTTCTTCCCTCCTCAGATCATTTTTAATTTTCCTCAATTTAATCATTCTACACAATTTACATATTCCCCATGCTCTAATTATGCAAATCACAATAATCAATATCCTTTGTATTATTTTCAATAACATCTCTTTTCCAATGTTGCTGAGCCAATTTCTCACTGAAGCAAATCCTTTACCAACTTTCTCCCAAACACCTAGTTATTTCAGCTCTTTCAAATCAGCACCCTCATTAGTCAGATTAGTAACTAAGCTTCTAATTTCTTTACTGTTGTCAGGAATGAACGAACAGCAATGCTTCAAATGAAGCATTTTGCAAACTTCACCATCTTTTGCTAAAAGAATGTCTAACGCAAGGAGGTTCTGAAGAGTCATAACTCTTGCCACGGCCAATTCTGTATCTATCCGGATCATGGCTCCTGAAAAACTTGTCAGCATGTTACCCACAATAGTAGACAACTTTCAAATCTTTATCAAATTCAGAACAACTTCTTCTAAAGAAATCATTACTCCAAATATATCTCCTACTATACCAGAAGCGGACTCTCTTCTTTCTCTACTGCAATGTAATTCAGTCAATTTCGGTAATCTCTTCAAGTCAACCAGTTGGAAAATCCTTGGGAAAACTATCCCCGAATAACATGTGCCATACCAGCCTTTTGGAAGACGGTAAAAAGCATTAAGTCCACAGATGTAATATATGCCAGGAATTGCTGGATCCTGTCCATTCAACATAAATGTCTATTTGCTCTGAAACAAAAACACATGTCTACATTCACTCATTCCGTTCCCACAAACAAAGTGTCAGTACTAGATTTAGGCCTATATACACAAAGCATCCCTACGTGTTGCACATCTAAAGCTAACTTCCCTTGTGTTTATATTGCACTTTAAGCATAATCCTTTCTAAAATACCTTTTTTCTAGGCCCTTTTTTAACTTCTCCTTCAACGCCTTTCTCCTGTTAGCTGTGTGATCTAAGAAGCTCTTTTCTAAAGGTGTAAGCAAGCATGTCAGGTTATTTCCATGAGTGTAAGCTGTGCCAAAAGTTGATGTAAGCTTGAAGAAACCCCTTACTAATACTGTGTTATTATTGTTAGCTACTCTACTCAGGTGCCTAATTATGGGGACAAATGAAAAAAACACATCGTGGTTGGAATAGAAATACTGAATGTACTCCTGGTTATAGAATCTTGTTAGTAACAGACTACAGCTTATCCCATACTTAAGAGGAAGGCTATGATAGGTAACTCCTTCGACCGATGAAGGAATTTGCGTACAGACAAAACAATTCTTCGCATCCATCGTCTCAGCGCACTCACTCAATATGCGATAGAAGACATTAGAAGAAGGTTCCCCTTGAGCGTTATCTATGTGCAGATACTTCTCATCTAACCTAAACTTCTCTATTGCTGTTAATGCAGTAGTTGTCTCTAAAGTTGAAGTATGGTTGGCTTTACTCTTGTCAAGAACAGTCATACCCACAATCAATATCACACACACAATTGTCAAACTAACCCGCATGTATTTACAGCACCTGTTCTTCCTATCCTGCTGACCAATGTTACCCATGGTCTGTAAAGAATCATAAAGTAGAAGAGAAAAATTTAGAACTATGCACCAAAAATCAAAAACAAAAATCTTCTTTCAGCTGTTGTTTACAGCTTTCAGTCACACTTCCAGGATCCTTTTTCTCAAAATCGGTAAGCTTGTCAAAATTGGTTTAGCAGCTTGTCAAATCAGGTTAGCTGGTCAAAATCAGGTTATCAAAGTCTCTTCCGGTTACTTTAAACAGTCGTTTTCTCTTTGCACTTTTCTCAATTTGTCTCAACAGTTCAGTTCATCAGTTTCTGCTCCCTGTCAACATTATTCTGCAATGTTTTTAATTTTTCCAATGTATCTATTTCATGCAATGCAAAACTTGGACATGTTTAATCTTCTTCAGGTAACAATTCCCACTTATCCTTTAACAATATACAGTTCAATGCGCAAAACCTTGGGACTTTGTCCGCATATCCATTGACACAAAATCTTGCGATTTCCGATGTGCACTGCATTTCACCACAGCAATCTTTTCAGGCATTTGGATAGCTTGCAACAATTCTTTAATTCTTTCACTATTTCTAACTGGTGAACCAGAAGAGGTCATGAAACCTCTCTGCAACCAAATCCTGCCAAAGTCATGGACTATTCCAAATCCATACTATCCATATAGATGGTAACTTTAGGCTGAGCAGAAACATGGCACGCTCTAGTGAGGGCTACCAGTTCCGCTACCTGTGCAGAATACACTCCTCAAAGCCTAGATGCTTTCAGTATACCAGTAATTGTGCACACAGCATATCCTGCTCTCAGTACTTCTGTATTGTGTCTTAGACAGTCACTATCAACAAAGATAATTTGGTCATTTTCTTCCAATCGAATATCTCTAATATCAGGTCACGGTTCTGTGCACAGATCAGTTACTTCAAGACAATCATGCTCACTGTCTTCCAAATTCTCAATTTCAACATTTTCCTTTGGAAGCAATGTTGCCGGGCTCCGCATTGTACACTTTTTCAATGACACATTTGGTGACCCCAAAATACTTGTCTCATATCTAGTCAATCTTGCACCTGTTAGATATTGGGTCTTGGTGCGTATAAGCAAAAAAAAACTTCAACTGAGTGAGGGACCATTAATGTTAAGGGATGTCCCATCACAACACCTTCACACTATGCGAGGCTCTGTCCAACTGCTACAACTGCCCGCAAACAGCCTAGTAAAGTTTGCTGCAACTGGGTCCAAAGTAGCTGAAAAATATGCTACTGGGCGGTTTACACCTCCATGGACCTGCATCAAGACAGACAAAGGATATGCATCCCGCTCATCACAAAACAACATGAAGGACTTTGTGTAGTCAGGCATACCCAAAGCTGGAGCTTTGCACAGACTCTCTCAAATCAGAAAACACTTTCATGCAAGCCTGGTCTAACACTAGAGGACTGGTGACCTCCTTGTGCGTCAACTTCTGCAATGGCTTGGAAATGACTGAAAAATTAGGAATCCATTGGCAGCAGTATCCTACCATCCACAGAAACATCCTGACACCTCTCTGTGTGGTCAGGGGACTCATCTGCAATATGGCTGTGACTCTTTCTCTGGATATTTTTCTTATTCCTTTCTCAATCTGGTAACCCAAGTATTTCACTTCTTTCTGACAGTATTGCAATTTAAGTGGAGACACTTTATGACCATTTATTCCAAATGGTTCAACAGGGCAATCGTGTCATACTTGCACTCGTCCCTCGATTAAACTAAAAGTCATCAATTTACTGTACCAAGGTTGATTGGAAAGGCAATTCCAACGACTCCAGATTCTTTTTTAAGATCTGATTGAATTTGGAGTGACTCTGAAAACCCTTGAGGAATTCTATACCAACAGTAAACATGGTCCAAAAATCTGAAACAAAAGTGAAATTGGCTATCCTCATGAAGAGGCACAGAAAAGAAGGCTTGTGACAAGTGTATGACAGTAAACCACTCAACATCACATGGAATTTGAAACATAATAACGGCTGGATTTGGCAGTATGGGACAACATTTGATCACAATCTTTATTTTTCTCAAATCCTGGACAATTCGATTCTTCCCACAGGGCAATCCCATTATTGGTGAATTACATCTGCTGCTCAACACTTCTTTCAAGACTCCTTGTTTCCCAAATTCTGCAATTATTTGAGCAACCTTCATGAGGATATCCTGTGGCATATGGTACTGGGGAATCTGAGGAAAAATTGCATTCGGCTTTACAGGAACTTTAACTGGCTCAACTCCGTTTATCAGACCTATTTCTTTCCCTGTCAGATCCCACACTTTCTCTTTAACGGTTCCCTGTAAATCAGGAGGAAGCTCCTTCACTGTGAATACTGGAAATAAATTAATCAGGAGGTACTCCTCATTTATCATTTTACACTCTGTCTCTGGAGATGGGTCATCTTCGTCATCAATATTAATCTGTATCTTGATTCCATCATTTGAACAAGTAATCGAGCACCTGGTTTTACACAGCAAGTCTTTTCTCAGTAGGGATACTAGACTTGAATCACAGACTATGAATTTATGCAATCTTTTAAAATTGCCAATTTTAACCTGAACTGGTTTTGTAATTGGGTAGGTCGAATACTGACCTGCTACTCCTACAATCTGGACTGTCTTTCCTGGAAGGGGAAAGTGAGGAACTTCTGCAGTTCTCACTGTTTAGCAAGTAGCGCCTGTGTCAACCAAGAAGGAAACCTTGTGACCCATTACCTTACCCTTCACATATGGGCCTTTCTGAAATGCTTCTAAAGAAGCTGCAAGGACACATTCCTCTTCGTCCGAACTCTCGCTTACCCAATCATCGTTTATTCCATTCTCACTGTGTAACGGGAATTGGTGAACTGTGTTTTTACTCTGGTTAAACGTCTGACCTGTGATCTGTTGAGGAAGCATCACCTGCTGCTGTTCCATTGGGGCTTGATGTATTTGAATTTGCTGTCTAGGCACCATTTGAACCTGCTGCATGGTTTGAAAATTTTGCATTTGATTCACATTATTATGAAAATTCGGATTATGAACGCTCATTCTCGGTCCTCTCATGTTTTGAAACGAATTGATGTCACTTGCTTGCTGAATAACACCTTCCTGCCCCATCATTGGGCACTCCCGCTTCCAATGTCCGACCGCTCCACAAACGTGACAAGGCAACACTCTCTTCATTCCCTGCACATCATTCTGAACCACTACAGTATTCAAATCAGTGCTTCAATTTCCATTACCAATTCTTTTGCGACCTCTACCTCTCATCTGATTTTGAAACAACACATTTCCCTGCTGCTGCTGTGGAAAAGTTCCCTGTATCCCTGTTTGTGCTGCTTTAATCTGCATCACCATCGCCTTTTCCTTCAACTTTCCCTGCTTCAACTCTTCAACTCAATTTCATCACTACAGTACTTTGCATACTGCAACATCTCATCAATCGGCTTTGCTTGCCAGCAAATCAAATGACTCTTAATCATCTGACTAATTTTAGGTCTCAATCCTTCCACAAATCTGAACACAGAATGAATCATGTCTCCTGGCTCAGTTTTCTCTGTACCACTGTAATGCTTGAATCTCTCATAATATGTATGTATCAACTCTTTTGCTTCCTGAGCTGTCCTGTGTATTCTCTGCCAGTCAATGTTTTGGGGAGAAATTCTCATTTTCAAAAATTCAATCACCTTATAGTAATATTTCATTACTTCAGGAGATGGCGCATCCGTAACCTGATCTCTCTCTGGTTCATTTGTCAGCCAATCTATACTCCTCTTGCACTCTATCCATAAATCAGCTGGAACTGCTATCTCTTATAGAGTGTTCAAGTCTTCCAACAGACACTTTGCAAGTTTCACAAACCTGTCTGTCTGTGGTTACCATTCTACTGGCTTCTCTCTCAGCCTGCGATAGTCATTTGTAAAGGACAGAATGTCACTTCTCCTCTAAGGGACATGGACAAAATTCCCTCCTGGAATCTCTCTCATTGGTAAAGTTTTCACTTGGTCCTTGCCCTGCTGCATATTTGTAGTCAGTTTAGCAGAATCTCTTTTCTTTTTATCTCTTTTCTTCGTCCATCTGCCTTCCTATTTGTCTAATGCTCCCCATGTTTGGACACTTTGGAGTAACTCCCTAAGGTGTGCCTTCATTCCTGCAGATCTCATGTGTTCAAAATCTGCAACTCCTTTTCAAATGTTTTGTCTTCTATATTTTCATGCCGTACTTCTCTGCCAGGTCTGCTAACTTTTGATGCAAAATGCTCACTTCCCTCGTAATTCTTAGGCAGAGATATCTCAATTCTGCTTCTGTGTAGTACTCTAATCGGTTCACACCCATAGTCCCTTCAATGAGCGCACCCAATTCCATTCCTAGTCTCGTATAGTTCAAGCACCCCTCTCCCCTTGGAGCACTCTGCGTTGTATTCAGCTTTTCTTACCATTCAGTCAATTGTTGGGCTGTCAAACCTTGAAGTGAAATATTATTAGCATGAGCCTGTGACCTTTGCTGCACCACTGTACTCCGAGACTGCGGCGTCAGTTGTTTCAGACTCTAACTAACATTTGACCCTATGAGAGTATCCGGAGGAACTCCGAATGGACTAAGGGCTAGCAATGATCTCTATCTGTCAAAGGTTGGTCCCACAGGAAAGACTAAACGGATATTCTCATAAAGTCCTCCCCTCATTGAGTTCTGACTCAGGACTCCCTGTCCCTCTGCACTGGTTTTCTCTTGTGCAAACAAAGGTACACTTGGACCATTGGTTACAGGTACAGCATCTGGGTTTGGTCTGATACTCAAGTTCTATGGGTGCATAGTTCCCATCTTCTGGCTCATAAGTACAGACATATCTGACTGTGTCCCTGTTATCGGAGTGTACTTTGGCATTACTTGTGGCTGCACTTGAGGCAGTAAAAGTGGAGTTGGCTCTGTCTGAACCAACACCGGCGTCAGAAAAACCTGTCCTCTAGGCACTATCAGGTTTGTGGCAGTTCCTACTATAGGTACATCAATGTAAATTCTCTGGACACTCGGCTGTGGCACCTGATTCTGTGCTACCAGAGCAATAAGTGCATTAAGACTGATCTGTATTGTGCTCTGTCATAGTCGGAGTACCTTGCACTGGACTCATAGTCATGTTAACCTGGGTGGGAGCTGATAGATTTACACTGGTACTCGGACCGTTCTCTTGTGCTACATATGGTGGGGGACGATTTCTCAATAACTGCAAAATAAACTCATATTCGTCTGACTCTTCCTCAAATGTCAATGATCCTCTAGTCTCCTTTTGTCTCTGCTCTCCGAAGGGCTCCTGTTTGTTTTTCGGGTAGCTTTCTTTCCTTCTCCCTCGCTGTCTTGTGTAATCGCTGGGAATAACTTAATCCCCTGCAAAGTCTCAGTTCTCCAAAATTTCTGTGCATGGTCACATCTAGGCTCCGCTAGTGTCTTTTCTGCCTTCCTCATCCTCCTCTCAAATTTCTGTTGCTGTTGGTGTCTGGTTACTAACTCCCAGATCGCTAATGCCTCGAACTGTGCTGGTCCCAGAAGGGGCTTCAGATCATACAGCACCCTCCTCAGATGCTCCAAGCTCCTCAAATTAAATGTTCCGTTTGCAAGAAATGCTAAACTCCCATCCTTCTCTGTCACTTTGCACCTTTGTTTCAATCAAAGACATGGCTTTTCTTTGATTACAATATAAGCTGGTGTACCTTCGGGCGGTGCAATATCCCTTATACTCGTTGTAATGTACGCATCTCCCTTTAACGCACTCTTTAAAGCTTTGAATAATTTCATTTTGCGACCTTTATGTTATTCAAAATCAAATCAGGAAGTGACTTTTAATCTCAGAATTCTATTCACCCACCTTCTCAACCAATTGCGCTTCACAGAATGCTGCCAATTCGTGCGTGACCCTTCTCATCTAACCAACCTATCCCAGCGCTGCTCCAATGACGTCACATGTACTGCGGCTGACAAAGTCTTGCGGCTTGTCCTCCTAAACTCAGATTCACACGAAACGAATGCAAAATTATTGTGAGCACCAAACTAAATCAAAACCCAATTTGTCAGTTTATTACAGGTAGGGTAACACAATCGTTTCAGAAACTTTTTGGATTTTTCACTGACAGCATTTCACTCTAGCAGCTACTCCTTCTTTCTCAGTTTCCCTGATTCGCAAGCAAAGTTTGACCCGCAAATTTCACTCCCAACTGATCAATGGGTCTGTCCTGGTGCACATAGAACTCGCCAGATCTCAGTCGAAAAATTATTTCACTCACTTTGACTCACACTCTGACTTGTTGACCATGCCCGATCGACCTATTAAACCAGACAAATTACAACAAAAAACAAGTGTATCATACACTTTTCAATATACTCCGGAGTCTTAGACCACGCAGGGTCCACATACCAACAACCACACGGGAAGGTTTTGAGCACAAAGCACCACACACATGAAGTTTGATGACTTCCCTACTCTCACACTTCGGAGTACACACACTCCTTTTACATCTTCATTTGGAGTACATAAACTCTCTAAACCCTCACAAACATCACAGTTCACCTGTAATTTGCATAAGCTGTGCAAGCTCAAAACCTACTTCATTCACACTGTCACTAGAACGCCGAGAACATCGTCAGATAATCATTGGCAAGCTCTAAGATTCTGGGAAAGTCATTTTAAGTATTCTGGGGCACATTTTCTTTCCACTTTGTATCATCAAATCTAGAAAAATCTAAAATGTCACCAATTTCTCCCAAACTTCGCGAATTACTCTTTGCAGGATATTGACCCTTACCCTACCACCATCTCTGGGGACATCTATTATTCCTCGTTTACAATCCCTGGGACCAAACACTATAGTGTCTATCTCTGGACTGTATAATGGGCTCTTAAGGAGACAAACCATCAATCTCAGCTACCATTAGCGCGTTAGACCTTATTAAGGAAACTTACAAGGGAGACGCGAATAGGCCGATGGACCTTTTGACTCGCTTCGAGTTTTTGCCACCATATATCCAAGACCAATACAGATCAATAATCAATAACATTAATCAATAAGAGTCAGTAATTTCCACTCACCAGGACCTCGCAGCCATGAATAACCACACCTTTATGTAAAAGTTAGAATGTTTATTTCCCTATATTAACAATGCTAATGTCAAGTAACTCAATCTCAAAATCAAATGATAAACATACAGGAACAAGACTGGTTGTCCAAAGCAGCGAAAGAATCGCAATGTAATCAAAGTTTGAGCTATTACACATTCCAAAGTTACTGTACAAATTAATAGCAAAAATAACTGCGCAACAGATATTACGTACATTTAGATTCAGCAAAGAAAAGACATCAACTGTTATTACATGTAGTGAACTTTATCCGTGACAACCCTAACTAACACCAGATTAGAATACCATGTTTGGGCTTCATGCAAAACAATTTAGTCACATAAATTTGGAAAAACATCTAACTATGGTTCTATCAAAATAGCGCTTGGTACCTAGAAACAAAAGCAAGTTTTCAGTACAATCAGTAATAATGGCAGAATACCTGTCCTCGGTGGGATTCAGCAAGCTGTGACATTCTTCTTCAACAGGACATCAGTTTGGTCAGCAAAATATCAGGATTCAGCATCGAAGTTCAGAAAAAGCAAAGTCTCTCTAAGCAGTAAAGTTAAACACATCTCTTCTCAGGACGGTCTGGAAAATAATGGCCTAAACTCTCTAGAAGACTAGGGTGAATGGCTTCTCTCTTCTCTGTGCAGTCTGGCTAAGTTAGATTTCCTAAAATACTTCTTTCCACATCCTAATTGGTCAGGGGATCGCATGTTCACACGTTGTCCAATGAGACAAAAACTCCAAATCTACAATTTTACTAGTACATGGTTCACATGTCAACAATTGGCTCCTCTTCTCCCGCTCCCGTCATTTGGCGCGTCAGGTATCAATATTGCTGCAGCTTATACCCCAGTCAGCGTATCTATTGTCTTCTGGGAAGGTCAGTCTTACACACATTACACTACACATTGTTTCACTAGCAACTACATCATCTTCTAGCAAGCAGTTTCTCATGAGAGAGAACTTCAGCTACGAGCACATGGACAGTACAGTGGAAAATCACAATTTAATTCTCTAACCATCCATGATATTAGTTGCCTAAGTAATGCAGCTTGACATGAGGCCGTGTAACTAGACCAAGATGTCGCTTAGTTAAGGCCTACGATTAATAAAGCTAATACCTAATGCATAACCCTTAATATGACATATTACTACATTAATCAAACATAAGCTCAGCATTTCATATTAATAAGCCATTAATAAGTACACTTCGTGAACACTGACGGCCATTCTGGTAGGCACACCTTCAAATGCGTACATTATTTTTCTCTAGGTTAATACATTTACTACGCATTATCAACACTCAAAATATATGAATATTCATTAATAAGACTCATTAATAACTCAGCATTAACACCACCTCTAGTTTTTATTGGCTTTTGTACAAAAGTAACAAAGATAAATTAACCATGACAAATAAGAGTACACATAAATGGTCAAATTAGAATGTTAAATGAAAACATTGTAGATCTTGGCAATGAAGTTCACACAGGGAAGTTCTGAGGATATGCATTCAAAAGAAAGGTTGTACATAAAATGTATTGCACAAATAAAGGATTATTGGTATTTGAAGTAAGAGGCAGGACCATGCAGAGCAGTTGAAGTGCGTAACGGTTAGGGAGCTGGAAGATGGGGATGGGGTGGGAGGTCTGGGTCAGAGGAGCAGCTTAAAACAACACAACATTTTGTAACTATCACCTACAGGTAACTAGATGTAAAATGCTTACACAGTACACAAAAAAATAAATGTAAGGTAAACTAATCTGTGGGAAGTGCACTGTTCTGGTAGGAGCACTCAGTTGTTTATGCGATCACTTTACAAAGTCAGTGATTTGATTCCTTAAGTGCATTGAGAATAGTGGCGAAAATGTAGTGCTATCAAGTCACAGCCTGTGGCAGAAAGCACAATCATTGGTTTAGAAGTGTATTGCAGCAAATATATGCTGATACAGTTTAAACTAATATATTAACCATACTATTTGAGATAATAACACACTATAAGATAAGCGGTACACAGTACAAAATAGGCTGCAGTGTAATGTGCAAAGTGGTTCATTAGTTAATTGCTTATGTTTTCAGTAGTACACATCAGACTACCAAATGCAGACCATTTCTTGGTAAGTTTCCATTAGAAGGGCATATTCCGCAACTGGTTAAAATCTAACAATATATCCCAAAAACAATACCTCTTAATCAAAATGAAGTTTCAGATGATTGTATCAATTCAATTACAGTACAGGAGGCCCCTCCTCCCCTTCCAGTCTGAGGCAACTCAAGGTAGGCATTAACCACCAGGAACAGTTGCTTTTTAACAAAAAGTATAGCAACTGTTTTGGTAAAATTAAAAAAGCAGAGGAATGTTGTTCCCAGTAGATCCTGCCAACTGTGACCTTTGTAGCTGTATCATTTCTAGTATTTATTGCAGGGGTGTGGAATTTATTAAAATATCTACTTGTCCAGGGGACAGGTTGCTTCTCAAATCTACTTGTCCTGTAGAAATATCTACTTGTCCCTCTGGTGCCATGTAATGAGGCGGCAAATTATGGCAGCAATCTCATTATGTAAGAACTCTGATAATAGCCTCTCTGATTATGCCAGGGCTACTACCATAGTAGGGCTTGAATACTTGTAGTTTCAATCCCTACTGTAGCAATTTCCTTATTTTGCCACCTTTCTGCAGATCTGCAGATCTGCACACTGGGGCTGGAGGAAGCAGTAAGCAATAGTTCCAGGGCTGGAATGCCTTTGAGTCTGCAAACCTACTAACCTGCATGTTATAAAGATTTTCACCAGCTTCTCTCTAAAATTTTCTCATAATAAGAAAGGTTGGAAATTTACTCCTGACAATGGCAGAATTAGAACTTCTTCCAGGGTTGGGAAGAAAGTGGCTGGAGGGAAAATGAACTTGCAAATGCTCAATAGATTTTCACATGAGCAAATCTACACAAGCATATTTACCCATGCTAAAATACAGTTCACAAATATTTTATTGGGGTACGATTTCCTGGTATACTTCTCTTGAAAGCCACTAATTCAAAGACATATACCATGGGTGCACTTTTGTGACTTTCTTTAAGAATTTGGGGCCACATGTAGGTAGGTTAAGATTTGTGACTCGCAATTTGCGAGTCGCAAATCCGAATGTAGGATGGTGTCCCTGACACCATCTGCGATTCGCAAGGGGGTCGCAAATGCCCACCTCATGAATAATCATGAGGTGGGTTGCAATTTGCAACCCCCTTGCAAATGGCGACCCTCACAGGGATGGTGGCCTGCTGGAGACAGCAGACCACCATGTCTGACTGCTTTTCAATAAAGCAGGTTTTTTTTTGTAATGCAGCCCGTTTTCCTTAAAGGAAAACGAGATGCATTACAAAAAATGAAATGTTTTTGTTTCATTTTTTCAGACACTTCCCTTTTGCGAATGGGTTAGCACTCATTTGAAATGGGTGCAAACTGCGATTGGTTTGCGCCCGCGGTCACAAAACAATCCTACATTGCACTGCGAGCCGCAATTAGGAAGGGTAACCAGGTTACCGAATCGCAAAACTGGGTTTGTGCATCGCGATGTGCTTTTTGCACGTCACAAACAGCGAAATTCGCTGTTAGCGACATGCAAAAAGCTACCTACATGTGGGTCTTGGTCCCTAATTAGGTCTGGTGTTAACAAAGACATTTTGTTTTTATTAAACTTCTATTTCTCTCTCTATCGGCTGGCTTTACTGTGAGTGATCGCATTCTGCTCTTCCACAAGGTGCGTATTGGCACACAAAGTAGTTTTGTTCAGTGTCAGGAACTACAGAGGCAATCAGTGACGTAACTAAACTGGAGGGTGCCCCTTTGCAAAGAACATGGAGGAGCCCCCTCTTCAGATTCACTCAGGGCAGGTGCTGTGTTGCAGGGTCCCCTGGAGGGCGGCTGCAGGGCCTTTGTTATGCCACTGGTGGCAACGTGTGCTTTTAGAGTTCAAAAACTTTTGGGGGGGTTTTGCCAGTGTTTGTTACAATGTTGAGGGCCTGGTAGCTCCCACAACAATAAAGTGTTACAAAAGCCATGTCAAAACAAGGTACGCATTGATGAAACTAAAAGACTTATAAAAATATGTCGGATTAGTTGACTTTTTTCAGTGTTTGATTATTTTCATGCTTCCCATAATCGTGTTGAAAATGGTTACACAGATTTTCCATTCGAAATATTTTTTGGAAATACTAGCACGCATCAACACATTTTACTAAATGACACTTCAAAGAAATAGCACCTAAAATTTCATGGTAGCGAAACGTTTTCCCTACTTGCATTTTTTCTGAACATTTTATTTTAAAAGCAAAGACTCTTCTCTCTTGCTTACAAGCTTCTGCAAACATTTGCATCTAATGAGAGAGCATTCTGGGAGCATTATACTTAGCCTCATAGCCTAAACTTTTCAAACATATGTGCACACGTTTTTTTTTTGTACTGGAACCAACGTCAGTAGTGAAGTGTGTGACCTTAAAACATTTATTTACAGCACTCACCCTAATAATGAAGGCTTTCAAATAATGAACCATAAATACAAGTTCGAACAGCATTATCTTTTGGAAACACATTACCTCAACTGCAGAGAGTTCCACTCTCTGTAAACTGGCAGCCAAAGGGTTTGTGCTGCAGAGGGTTGGGCCTACTTGTCCCAAGGACAAAGTAAACATGAAAACTTGTTGCCCTAGACCCCAAACAAGATGTCCTGGGCGTCGGCGATAGGAATTCCACATCCCGGATTTATTGGCACAGGATAGAATGTTTTTTTTAATGTGATACTTGTTCGATTTGCACCCTGCTGCACATTGACTGCTCTCGCATGTCAGAGAACATATCAAACTTTTGTGGCATGCATGAGAAGTCAGGTCCAATTTCTCATTGCCCTGTCCCATGACTTTCTGGAGAGCACCCATATACAGATTGCACTCTGCTTCGTACCCATATACACAGGCTGTATTCTGCGTGGCACCAATACCCCTCAGGGGCTTTGTTGTTGCTGTTATGCAAAAAGGAACAGCAAATATTGTTCATCCCTATTGACTTTGCTATTGCTGCAATAAAATTGCACTTTTTGGATTAAAGACAATAATTACAGAACCCTGTCTTGCCCTGTTTTTCCTTGCTAATACATTTAATTTTAGAACAGAAAACTGGGTAATTGACTACCTTTCGCTGAATACAGAAGTCTAAGAAATTCTGTTCAATACATATGATGGGCAGGTGTACATAACAGAGGTTGCTAGCAAAAGACACATAACAAGTGAGATATAGAGACAGTAATCATTGGGACTAGAACAATTCATTAAAAGCAGTTAACATACACATTTCCAGTTGTTTGTGGAAATCCAAAGTTAATACCTAATCAAATAGTTGGATCTCACAACTCGACCACTGCCCACAGCCCACACTACTCCAGACTCAACATATACATGCTCTGTAACTGCATATTTGGTAGAAATGCAGCTACAGTGCCATTTCTGGCTCAACTTTCATAAAGTAGATTTAATACAATTGTTGTTGATTTCTCCTAAGTAATAGCAGTTCCATTATGTATTGTTGAACACTTTGTTAGTGCTGCTGTCCTCATATTGGTAATGTCATATTCTGTTCAGGAGAGGACATCACTGCTCCCAAGATATTTGGTTTTTGAGATGTATAATTACACTTACAAAGATGTAGGTTTCTCAAGGGATGGCCTTCATTATCCACAGGATCTTTGCAGCTGATGGTGGCCAGTGGTTTAACATAGTCAACCATTGTAACTTTCTCTCATCCCACCATTAATGTGCTTTCTGGCTCAGTACTCTGATGGTTCTTTAATTTTAGAACACACTTTGGCAGTGTAGTTGCCTTTTGTTACGTCACAGGCATTTCCATTGATGTGCAGTCCTGTAAGTTTATTTGATTTTCTATCTTCTTTGTAATACTTACATTTGCCTATTGACTGTGCTCCTGATGTTTTTTATTTTACATATTATGCCATTGCACACATGACACCAAATTGTGCTGAAGCTTACGAACAACTGGGAAGAATCCACAAATAAGCTTGGGTCATGCTTCAGGAGGTAAGTACTCCAAAAGGAGTATGAAACCTATTTGTGGAAACTGAAATGATTGTGCAGTATTTATTTATTTCAAAATTTTGTTTTTGTGTGAAAACCTTGAAGGATCTAAACAATAAACCCTTTCTGAATGAGTAATTTTTTCTACTTTTTATAAATATATAGGTGTTCTGGATCACCAATGTGTTTCACACTGGTTTCTGCCACAAACTTGAGAGTACAACAAATAGGAAAAATAGGGTACCTCCACAAAAAGTCACACTGTGGTACAAAATTAAGTGTTTTGATTCCACTCTGCCATGTTTCTGGAAAGCTTGGAAGACGAAGTTAGTTCAACAAACCGTTCCCAAGTGCCATTTCTGGAGGGAGGAAAAAAAAAACATTTTTGTAGCAGCAGTTTCTCATACATTTTGTACTCCCCTCCCCCCCCAAAAAAGGCCAATAAAAAATAAAAATTGTAATCTTTGCTATATTTTAACTATTTCCAAAGTCCCCTACAGGGTAATCCATAAACCCTGGGCACCTTTAGAATCCACAGGTTGCTGGAAAAAAATAACAGAAATTTATTGTGGATAGCGTATGTGGAGAAAAAGTGATGGATGCTTAAGTGTGAACTACTCGAAATTACCGACAAAAAGCCCTAGCAGTGGGGGTTGTGAGGGGTACAGCAGGAAAAATGTTAAATAAATGTGGATATAAGTACCTTGGATAGAAAATCACTGTCTAAATAATGGAACAAGATAGAAAATTACTAATGTTTCTGATGCTATTTGTTTGTAAAACAATGGGCACAAGGTCCAAAGGGGCACATCTGCTAGCTGCAAAGGTTTACAGAGGCTGGGGGGGAGGGTATGGCAGGAGTAGAGCAGTACATTTTTTTCCAGGGCGGTCAATGGTAGTGCTTTGTGGCAATGCAACACCCTTTGGCATCAGCTGAAGCACTTCATGCCATTCCAGCTTGATGGTCCTGTAAACACTCCCAATACAATGTAGCCATGCATGGAGCTTCAAATAAAATGTTTGAAGACACAATTTTTAGTATGCATATGTACAATGATATGCATGCGCACACAAGAAAATAGGGCACTCTGAATGATGAAACATGGACACCATGCTGACAATTATGTAGCCAAACCCATCATACAGGAGACAAGAAGGACTTACCAGGAGCTACATGACCAGAAAAACCCATCTCTCCAAAAACATTCCTGTGGGGGTTCCAGGTAAAACTACAACTAATTAGTTGTAAACCTTGGCTGCCCAGAACATCTAAGGCATGCAAAATATAACATAATAAGGCTGAGATATTAGTTTTCAGGTTGGCAGGGGTATGCACCTTATCAAACAAGAAACAATCTTGGTTAGAGTAAGTCAGATATGCACCATCAATCAATCAATCAAAGTTTAGTAAAACGCGGCCAATCACCCATAGAGTCTCAAAGCGCAAAAAGTGGGCATGCTGCTCAGCGAAGAGCCAGTTCTTGAGTTCTTTCCTGAACAGCTTCAGTGATGCTGTTTGCCTGAGCTTGAGGGGAAGTGTGTTCTATCTATGTCCAGGCTGCTAGGTATGAGAAATATCTTCCTAATGCTGTACTGTTCAGTTTCTTGGAGATGGATGCATGTGTGAGCTGGGAGGAACGGAGACGTCTGTTGGGTACGTAGAAGGTGAGGCGGTGGTTGATGTACGCCAGTACTATGTTGTGCAGTGCCTTGAATGTGATACGCTTGTTGACTGGGAGCCAGCGTGGGAGGAGATTCAGCTGGTTTGGTGGTCGAGGATGAATGTGGATGCGGCATTCTGGACTCAGTTGGCATAGTCCTGTTTGCTGGTGAAGAGTGAGTGGGTGACTGTCTTCCTCATGTGGGGGAATCCATTTTAAAATCTTCTGCAGGAGACAGAGGATGTGTAAGCTTGATGATGAGACAGCGTTAACTTGTTGGGTCACTGATAGAGAGAAGTACAGGATAATGGCCAGGTTGCGCAATTGGTCAGGGTGGGCGGGGGCATTGACCTGCGTGGGGGCCACCTTGAGTCATTCCAGGCAGAATGTGGTGTAGCCAATCACAAGGATTTCTGTCTTGTCCGAGTTTACCTCGTGTTGTTTGATGATCTTAGCGAGCGGGCCATGTAGAGGTTAAAAAGCGTTGAGCAGTGTGAGGATCGTTGGGCCACTCCGCAGCAAGTGTCTTTAGGTTCTGATGTGAACGGTGGTAGTCTGACCCTCTGTTATTCCATTGAGAAAGGATCTGATCCAGTTCAGGGCTTTGTCTTGGATGCCGGTGTCATGCAGTCTGTCAGAGAGAGTGTCAAATGCAGTGGAGAGGTCGAGACGGATGAGTGCAGCACTGTCTCTGCAGTCCAGTATGATGTGTATGTTGTCATTGGCAGCTAAGTGTGTGGTTTTGGTTCTGTGATTGCTTCCATATCTGGACTGATAAGTGTCTAAGATACAGTGTGTCTCGAGGAACTCGGTGAGTTGATGGTTGACGGCTTTTTACGTTAGCTTGGCTGGGAAAGGGAGCAGAGACATAGGTCTGTAATTCTTCAGCTCCCTAGGTTTGTCTTTGGATTTCTTGAGTAGCGGGCTGATTTCGGCATGTTTCCAGTCTGAGGGGAATGTGGAGGTCTTGAAGGATAGGTTGATGGTTCGGCAGAGCTCCGGTACAATAATTGTTGCAGGCAAGGTAGAGGATGTGATGAGGGCATGGATCCGAAGGGTGCTCCCGTGTGGATGGAGTTCATTAGTCTTTGGATGTCCTCTATGGTGATAAGGGTCTAGAAGTTCAGTATCTTGTGAGGTCCTAGGTCCGTGGTTGTGAGTGGTGCTGGCGGGTTTTGGTTCATGAAGCCTTCGTAGATGTCCTTGATCTTAGACTAAAATAAGGTGGTGAGATCGTTGCAGAGGTCTTGGGAGGGAGGGATGGATGAGGTGTCAGCACCAGGGTTTGTGAACTCTTGACAATGGCGAAGAGCTCTTTGGTATTTTGAGTGCTCATGTTGAGGCATGCTTGAAAGGCAGCTTTTTGGGTGTCTCTGAAGTTATGGTGGTGCGTGATAACAGCATGTTTGATGGCTGTGCAGTCTTCAGTGGTTTTGCTGAGCCTCCTTTTATTTTCAAATTGTCTGCATGGTCCCCTTGGATTGCTGTAGGGCTTGCGTAAACCACTTTGGTGTTTTGCTCTGTTGATTCCCTGCTAAATTCCTTAGGGGGGTTACGTTGTCGGTGCAGTCTGAGAGCCAGTGGTGTAGGTTGCTTGTGGATTCATTACCGTACGCTGCGTCGGGTGGGAGGAAGTGGTTGGGAGCGTTGGAGATCTGCAATTCCGTGACTTTTCCCCAGCGTCTGCCGGGGGTAAATGGGGTGTGGTGGCCTGCGATGCTTTTTGTTTAGGTAAAGTAGATGCACTTGGGGTCGGTCCAATGGTGTTCGGAGGTGTGGATGATGGTGAGGTTGTCCCCTGCTGAGACAACGGCGTTGAGGAAGTGTCCGGCATTGTGGGTGGGGATGTTGACGAGTTGTATGAGGCCGAGAGTTGTGGGGTTGTACAGGATGTTTGAGGTATTGGGGGTCATGGAGAGTATCAAGATGTAAATCAAGATCACCGAGTAGGATGTAATAGGAGGAAGTGAGTGCTTAGAAGGGCAACGAGGTTGACGATGTCTTGTCAAAACTGGGGTTGAGGTCCAAGTGGCCTGTAGATGAGGGTGCCATGTAGGTAGATGTTTCGGTTGGTCAGGATCTGGAAATGTAGGTGCTTGTGGGTTGACAGAATGCGACTAGATGATGATAGGCGGAGGTTGTTCTTGTAGATTATGGCAATGCCACCTCCAGGCTGGTTGGCTCTGTCCTTGTGTATGATTTTGTAGTTGTGCGTAATGGCCGTGGCAATGTCTGTGGTAGCGACGGGGGTGATCCAGGTCATCGTGAGAATGTGACGTCCGGGGCTGTTGAGTTGAGGAAGTCTCAGACTTGAAGTGCGTGCTTGACGAGGGAGCATGTGTTGAGGAGTATGCACTTGAGGTGATGCTCTGAGCCTGGTGTGGGATCGTGGGGTGGTACTTGGAGTGTGCTGGAGCAGGCACAGCAAGAAAATGGTCCATGGGTGTTCCTGTGTGCGGCTTGGTGGCGTGCTGATGACCTTACCAGGTTGAGGGCACGTAGAGTGCTGGCGTTGAACCGGCAGAAGGGGTGAGAACCAGGGTCTGTGGCGCTGGGTGCTGCCCATGCACAAACAGGCTTCCCTGTTGCGCGGCCGTCATTAAGAAAGAGAGGGAGGCAGGGGTCCAGTCATAAGAAGGTGGGAGAAGTGATTTGCATGGGGGGGGGACGCTGGAGCACCAGCGGTGCGGGGTAAACACAAGAGGGAAAAAAGAGAAAATGACAGAAAAGTAACAAATGAAAGAAATAGAAGTGAAGGAAGAAGTAAAAAAGCAAGAGTATAGAGAGGCAAAGAGTAAAGAGAGGAAGATACTTACTTTGAGATGGCCACTAGGCCACCATAGATGAGGCGCAGGCAGGAGCCTGCGGGTGGCGGTGGGCCTCGACCCGAGAGTCAGGCAGGCTCTGAGTTCATCCCAAGCAAAGGCAACAGCAGCAGCCAGAGAAGCTGCACTAAGGAGGGCAACAGACACTGACCAGGAGGTCAAAGGAGTCGCCCTTTCACACAGTGCTGCGGCCGCCATTAAGGAGGGGAGTTAGGGGAGCCGCTCTGCTGGGAGGGAAAAGGGCAGGAAAAGCGCTTCGCGGGAGAGGGGGCAGAGCAACCGGGGCAGCAGTGGCACGTAGAAAACGCAAGAGGGGGAAAAAGAAAAACTGACATAAAAGAAACAAGTGAAAAAATAGAAGTAAAGGCAGAAGTAAAAAGGCAGAAGTAAAGGGAGGAAAAAAAAAGTTAATAGAGTGTGATATGTTTAGTTTCAGATGGCCACTAGGGCACCAGGGATGAGGCACAGGAAGGAGTCAGCGGGTGGAGGTGGGCCTACATACATATATTAGGAGGCAATAGCTAATATATTTGGGCAACACCGTAAACAGCAACAAAGTAAAAAGAACACAAAAGGACTCAACATCATGTTAATAAAAGTAGATTATAATTTTATAAATGAAATAAAAAAAATAAAAAAATATAATGATTATAAGTCAGGCATTTATTTTTAAAGATTAAATGCAATAGCGCTTAGAAGCACAAAGTGACTATTGAGTTATCTGTCAGAACTGGACCGGGGGAAAGTCAAGTTTTCAGGTCGCTCGTAATGGAATGCAAGCTAACTACAGGACCCAGACAGGGACTGGTGATCAAAAGTACCGTAATACTTGTCGCAGCACAAGATGAGTTGAAAATCCCCACGCAACTGGGGTGTCGCAACAGATTTCTCCAAACAATGGTGGCAATACATCAGTTCTGAGCATGATGCTCCAGTCCAGTCCCTGCACTAGCAGTGATGCACTGGTGGCAGTCTCGTAATAGAAGCAATGCAATATGCTTAATAATAGCTGTGGTATCAATGGAGATGGAACAGTTCTGATCAGCACAACAACGTCAATGCGCAGGTTCTAGCAGTAGGTTCGAAGGGTCCAGGACTGTAATTGGCACCATTTGGCAGGGCAAGAGCTGCAGCAAGCAAATTCCAGTTGCAGTAGGTGATGTGTTAGAAGTCTTTTGTGTCCTTGGGACTTCTGAAGAACAGGAGGAAAGCCAGCAAGCCCTTAAAATCACTTTGATTCTTTGTTGGAGAGATTCAGGACCAGCCCTTATAAACCAGGAGAGGAGGGTAGCAGACAGCAGGTCAGCACAGCAGAACAGGAGTCCAGCAGAGTGACAGTCCTTAAAGCAGCACAGCAGTTCTTCCTAGCAAAGTGTCCACATGTCCGGTAGTGTACTGAGTTGGTGATGTCTGAGGTCCAATTATTATACCTAGTGGTGCCTCTGAAATGGGGAAGACTTGAAAAAGAGGCCTTTGAAGAAAGTGCACATAGTCACTGCACTTCCTGTCCTAGCTCCAGACTCGCTACAGGGGATTATGCAGCCCTGTGCGTGGGAAGAATACACAGCCCATTTGGATGTGTCAGCTGCTCCATTTCATGCTGCCAAGGGTGGGCATTAGGATGTTTATGGTCCATCAGTTTGCCTGTCTGTAGGGAATGCACAAGAGCTGATGTGTCACCCACCCAAACATGTAGTCAGGGGCTGCCAGAAGGCAGTAAATATTTAAGAAAATAAAATGGCGAATTTCTTAAAGTGGCATTTTTAGCCATACAAATTAAAGTTCGACTTGACCATAAGTTCTGATTTTGAATTGCGAGTCTGGAGACACCTAACACCAATTTTTGTTTTTTCAACAATTGGAAATTAGACAGGCTGCTTCAAGGTAACCCTGATGTTAGCTTAAGTGAAAGTTAGGCCTTACGGTGGTGAAAGACAACTCTAATAGTTTTTCTATCTTACCACAACAGGTTAAACTTACAAGTACATATCCAACTTGCCCCTGCCCTTTGATATGTCCAGGGCCCGCTAAAGGGGTTACATATGTTTTACAAATAAAGGTTTGAACCTGGAAAGTCTTAACTTGACAGATCAAAATGGTAGTTTACAACTACACACACAGGCTCTGGTATGACAAGCCAGTCATGTTGGATGTGCTACTTAATTGGAATGCACAATACTTTCTGTGGGCACACTAGTAGCCTTTAATTTACAAATCCAGGACATAGATAAGTGCAATTTATTAGGGACTTCTAAGTAAATGAAATATGCTAACTGTGGATAAGCAAACCTTCCCATATTTTAAGGCAAGAGCACATGCACTTCAGCACTGGTTAGCAGTGGTAAAGTGCTCAGCGTCCCGACAACAAGAAGAAAGTCTGAGAAAGAGATGGAAGGTAAAATGTTTGGGGTGAACATTTAGAGAAGGACATTTGACAATAAGAAAGCGCAAAATACATATAGATATTGTATTTGATTCTCATTTTTGAACTACTGTAACAATATGTCTTGCAGATAAAAACATATAAACTGAGCAGATAGGATAGATGCTCGTACAAAAATGCCAGTATACTGGGCTAACCAATTAACTTAAAGAAGAAACTGACTGCCCACACACACAGAATCAATACATATATCCATAATAAAGTTTAGCTGCTAACTGTACATCAACCATATTAATAGTGCAGCCATACTATATGTGAGTCATACTAAGTATGATGATGTACCTCAATTAACCAGTTCCCCACACCTATGTTGTGTGGTTCACCTACATACCACAAATTTCCATAATACACATTAAGGTCACTCTTCTCTTCATGAAACAAACATTAATGGGGTAGATGTCAGACAGTACAAGATCGTGTACATCCTCTGAAGAGTGGCCATTTAATTTTGGAATACTGGAGATAATTAGTTTTGGCCGCAAGTAACGGAGATGGTAGGTTGTTGTACAATATACCCTGTGCAAGAATAAGAATTAATAGGCACGCTGTCGTAGTTTGGACTCTTGCTTTGAGCAAGACTGCTGGTCTCAGGATGACAGTACTTTCGTTCGTAGGTGACTAGGTCACTTCCTACAACTATTTGTAACTGTTGTCCAAACCTTACCGGCTTACTAGCAGTACCTCACCGAAAACACAATAGTAAAAGGTGATTTGTAGCAGTCGTTTACGCATGGACTCAAAATACAATATCTCAGGGTTGTCGTGGTTAAACGGAAATTACCCTTTTCTCACAGATTTATAATGTCTCATACAAACAAAGGCAATAACACAGATGCAGTAAAGTTATAATAGTTTTTATTCAACATAACTGCAATTTGTGATAAGTTGCATGAACTGCAATGATTAGGATAATGAATATACCAAGCAACAGTATAGTAAAGAGGAGAGTCATTGTTATAAAGACCCCCACCATTATGCAATATAAGATAAAAAATATATGTATATGTAAAAGATGGAATAAACCCTAACACCCTAAGGAGAGTAGGTCTAACCTTCTACTTAAAAAGGAAGAGCTGGGTTCGTTAAACCTAATCTGCCAAAACCATGTCCATGAGAGGAGCCCCCAACCCTCGTTACCTTGGAATGAGGTCTCTATCTCAGACTCCGCAGGGACACGAAGACTGGATTAGTGTCAAGATGACTGCAGCATCGGTATCAGCGATGGTGGCGATGCCCTCTGGTCGGAATCCCTCTGATTATCTGTCTAAAAGTGTGTTGTATTTATACAGATCTACAAGGTCCCCTGACATAAGTGTTATTCATAACAATAGATAACAGGCATGCTTGGGACGGCAATTAATATCAACAATCCCTCGAAAGTATAGAGAGGGAAAATCCCTAAGTGTGAATGCCTACTGTATGTTTGTCTTTGGGGCTTGATCTTGACGCCTTGGCGCAGTGACACTGATAATAGAACCCATAACAAGTGGCCTAACTATAAACAAGGCCGCCATTTTAAAGGAAATAAATAATTAAATGGACTAAGCCAGAGCAAGCTAAGTAGGTTAAAAGTCACTGGGTGACGGGGGCACGAGTTTACAAGCCTACGGCTAAGCTAACTCCTGTTAACCCGTTAAAATAAACTAGGATTCACTACACCCTCCCCATTGCCGTAACAGGTATGATGAAGGTAAAGAAAACCCAATCGCTAAAAAGCTGCTACTGAACTAAAAAAGCCAAAAAACGTAACGAAAAAATAAATGCTGTGTTATAAAATTCGTTCTTTTTTTTTTAAACATTTCAGAGATTTTAATATCAACCATGACAAGTCTAGCAAACTTTTAGTATAATTGCTTCTTTTATTATAATCGGGAACTGGCAAGCTAATTCATCAAATTATGTGCTATATGCAGGATCTTGAAGAATGTCATCGAAGTCACCATTCAAGGATCTAAAAAATGAGTCAACATCGTCTGAAGTGAAATTGAGAGCTGGGCGGACAAACGGATCCACAGAGCAGAAGTGAGCCATATTCATCGGTGCATCGACACTCGCTGCAGCGTCCTCATCCATGTTAGTTTGTATAACAGAAGGCTCATAGGTGGGCTCGCGGAGCAACCTCAGTCTCAAAGGGCATGACCGTGTATGAACCCTCATCGGGGACATCAGCAGTTCGTGGTCCACAGGAGATGTCGGTGCAACAGCAAGACAGACCATAGACAGATGTTCAAAGAGACACCATATGCAGCGGAACACCGGTTGTACGCACCATAGTAGAGGCCAGAATGACAATGACCAGTCAAACTCTAGTTCCACCAGCAAAGGTGTACCGAAGACCCGAACCATGCGTTCACGGCACAGCGGTGTTGACGGGAGCGGCTCCATTGTTCTGTGTTGCTGGAAAGAAACAACCACCGCAAATCAGAAAATATAGCAGTAGTAGTCCGCCAATTAAAGCCAAAATAATTGGAAAGCCACCAATCACACTGGAAAAGAGTGAATGGATTGCTGATGGGATGACTCCGAAGACAGTCTGGAAGATGGACACGAAACCAGACCCGACAGCCTTAAAGAAATGAACAATCCCAGTGGTGCTTGAAGCGTTGAATATTCTCGATACCAACTCTCCAAAGTGTAAGGGGAAATCGGTATTTAAAAGGGATTGTATCTCGGCTGATGATCTCACAACCTGGAGAGCATACGTCTCTTTTGCGGATGTCAAGGCGACCTGTTTTTGAAACAATAGCGCCTTCAGTCTACTCAACTTATCATAGTTCACATTAATAGTATCAATGTGGGGCCACATTTCAGATACTTGTATCTCTCGTGTGGGGGGAAACAAAACATGGCCACAACACGTAACGACCTTCGTGACTGAGATTGCGTAGGCAATTCCAGGTCGCAAGCCGCAACAGCTGTCATCGCTCAGAAGAACATAACTCCCATTAGAAAGAACATGAAACACTGAACGAATCAAGGGGACGGGAGTACCCTTCAGAAAACAGGCCAAATTTGCGACTCCCGCATTGCAAAGACCGTGAAGAGACACCTGTTTGCATATCATGGAATGACGAACATTAGTCTCACATTCACTTCCGTTAAGAAAGACCTCTTGTTCGCCGTTCAGACATCGATACTCAAAGGGCAACTCCCACTCTTCCTTAATAAAGCTATCTCCTAGCCGTTCATATCGTCCCACTGCAAGATGTTTCAGGCAGTTCGAGAAACGAAACGTTGAAAACGGTAAATTAATAATGCCGTGTAAGAGCCAGATAGTTGAAGGACTCTCTGCTACCGTGAAGGGCAACTTATCTAATTTTTCTACTTGAAGCAAGGTGAAACGAGCCTCTCTTTTAGCCATTGTCACTTGTTCCCCGGAAAAATTAAAAGCAGCGAACAATTCACTCCCATTAAGGTATTTCCAAGGAATGTGGCCACTTTTCAGCGTCTGCAATGCCCAACTCAGCTGCATGATGGAACGCAGCTGTGTTTGGCCATGATATAACCGAGACAAATCAGTCTGAGTGATATCAATAGCAGAGGACACTATATTCGACAGGGAATAAATCCTGTTGGAAAGTGTGTTCATGCCATTGTCGACAACAGCTAATGTATTTTCCAAATTCTCTTTATCAAGTTGTCGTAAACGTGCAGCAGCCTCAATTTGCGAAAGTTTCCAAATTTCATTATACATGGCATATAAAAACCGTTTCGAGCGTTGCTTTCTAGGACCTAATAGGAAATCTTGTAGGTCTATACTGTCAGAAAGAGTATTCAGGTGTTGTTTCACTGCTGTTAAGGTGTTCGTTTGTACCCATTGTTGGCACAGCTTGCCCACACTGTAAGTTGTAACAATACCAGCATGCTGACCTGACAAAAAGCGAGGGTCTGGTCTATGAATGGAAAAACCCCCTGAAGAGTTCAAAAAACGCCTTTGACACTCATCAGTATCGGTGGGCCATACCAACCATCCCCCTGTACTGGAAAGTGAAGAATTATAGTCACCACCCTTAACCAATGCATCTAGCCTATCCTCAGAAACATTTAGAAAGTGTTGCCAATCTTTAAATTTTGTCGGTGTAGGGATACTGGGCGTGTTTAGATCCTTTATTTTAGCTAATCCTAGACATGATGTCTGCTCAACAGTGTCATTTAAAAAAATCATTTGCACAGGAATTAAGCAAGCTCGAAACAAAGCCTCCCTACCCTGTATCTGCCAATCATGTGTCCCCCATACACTCTTCAAATCGATAGTGTTCTTCCAATATTCATAACCCTCAATTGAAAGTCGGGAAACAAAGGGATCTGAATAAATCAGTTTGGTGTCTGTTAGCAACAGTTTTCTAATGTGTGTCTCAGGTAATTTAAAATAATATGATTCAGCTTTTGTTGTATCATGCCCAGAAAAGTATGTGAATTTGTCACTGTAATACTGTGGACTCCCCACCCGTGGTGTTGAACAATGTTCCCATTGTGTGTAGTTAAAAGGAGGCCTATATCTAGTTGCACGGTGCAGGTAGTGATGTCCCCAATTATTATAGCAGAACATTTCACCATAATTCATTGTAAAATCATATACATCATCACTTCCAAAAGCGGAGTAGTCCTTCATTTCATTTAGCATGGAATCCACTGTTTGGACATCCCAATCATCAGAAACAACATTAGGTGTAATAACATCAGACATAGAAATTTTGAACACGTATGGTATTTGAATTATCTCTGTAGGCCCGTATATATCGAACGGAACTTTGTCCCAAACAATCCCATCAGAAATTGGAATAGCTGTAATATTGACAGGGGACAAATCACGTCGGACCTTATGTGATGAATGATGCGGTGTTAAAATTACATCAACAGGCTCCACTGAGGAGCGATCAGCAATATAGTGACCATTAATCAGTAAAAAGAAAACAGTCACAAAACCAATCCATAAAAACAATGCAATAAATGTCAAACAGAACCAGAGATAGTTCCATCGATATATCAAATAGTTCTTTTTAAGCCATCGATAGAACTTGCTACCTCTGGAAAGTTTGTCAGCCTCAGTTGAGGATGAATCTGAAGAAAAATCATCAATGTCCACAAAATAGCCAGAGGAAGTCTCCGCAAACATAGGACTCATCGAATTTCCATCCACTGGTCTTGGAGGTTCATGATAGATGACGTTACCAGTCGTGGAAGTGTTCGTGTAAAATACAGCCAAATCCTGTAGCGGTCTGTTCTCCGAAGTTGTTACAGGAACCAACAAAAGTTCATTTTCTGCCCTCCCCATGGTCGAGGAAGTGTCTGGAACAGCAGCTGACATAGTTGTATAGTCAGTAGTAGCCATGGTCATCCTACTATGTAGAGGGATGTCCTGTTGGGTAGTGAGAGGGGATCGGGAACTACCCAAGGGACCTCCTGGTCTACTGTGAAGAATCGGCCACATGGTGTAATTTGATGTCATCAATGGAGATGAATCTGTATGATTTGGAACCAGACAATGGCGGTAGGATGACAGTCCTGGTGCCTTTTATTCCCAAGACCGGTACAGGTGCTCTGTATGCGGGACCAAACTCTTTTCTCACAGCGATCTTCTCTCGAACCAGATCCCCAACGTTAGGAATCCAGCCAGTCGAAGTTTTCGCCAAATCCCTTATTCCCAAGGTGGCAGCGCTTGCAGATGATTTATCATCACGAAATTGTTGAAGCTCCTGTAAAACAGCGAGACGTTCTTTTATGTCAAATGGTGTTTCTGCTGCCACCATACCAGGGGCATCAAGATCGGGAACATACATAGTTGTCCCAAAGAGAACCTCATATGGAGACTTGCCCCTCAAAGACCGTCTTGGCAGATTATTCAGTGCTCTCTGGACCCCATATAGGTGGTGTAACCAACTACGGCCTGAACCTAATACTCGAGCTGTTAAGGACTGCTTTAGATCACGATTCCGCCTCTCCACGACCGAATTTCCCTCGGGATGGTATGGTGAGGAGTAATGGAGTTCAACACCCATCGTCCTCATGGTGTCCCTGAAAGCCTTAGAGGCAAATGCAGGGCCCTGGTCCGAATGGAATGCTGCAACCGCATATGTACCGATAAAGATCAGCAAATCTTTTATAACAGTCCGGGCGTCAGCCGACCGCTGTGGCCATACCCACAGGAATCTAGAACAGCAATCTACAGCCACTAAAATGTATTTGTATGCACCATCAGGTTGCAAAGGACCACAATGGTCCAGGTACACACAATGGAGTGATTTGTCTGACACTAAGAGAGATGTCTGCGGAGGGCGTCTGATAGCCGAGCCCTTAATCTGCTGACAAATGTCACAGCAAAGGACATACTGTTTAGTCCGTCTGCATAGACCAGGCCACCAGTACCGTTGTTGTAGAATGGTGATAGTGGCCTGTATACCAGCATGTGCAGAAGCGACACCCTCATGTGCAGCTGTAATTAATTCCAATCTCTGATCTTCATTTGGGATCACTCGATCACCAACATCTGGAATTGTTGCAAAAGCAACATTCTGTGCACTGATATGATATGTATAGTTCGTAGGGTATCCTTTCGGAAGGTGCTTGTCTTCAGCCGAGGCTTTAACGGCAAACAGTATTTCATTATCCAATCTCGTCCAAGAACGAGTCACTGCAGCCACAGAAGCCGTAGCTACTGAAGCTTTGGCTGCTTCGTCAGCCAATGTATTACCGGCAACATGTATTCCTACACGTTGGTGCCCCAATGTATGAACTACATGGACACGTGGCAGCTTATCCTTAAGATCAGCCACCCTTCCCCACAATATTTTGTGTTTAATGGTGTTCCCTTTAGAATCTCTAAACCCGTTCAGTATCCAATGATTGAGGTATTCATTGTATGACTGGACGCAGTAATACGAATCACAGACGATCAAAGTCTGCGTTCCTGGCTCTGAATGTTCGAGCGCTAGAAGAAGAGCCTTAAGCTCGGCCAACTGTGCTGTGCAGTCCCCTAAGGTCTGAGTGTACGTGTTATGAGGATGAAAAACTCCGTCTTCCATTACCCCGCACACGGCTGCGCAAGCTGCCGAGTATTGATGTTTAGTACCCACAGCCGGTTGTGCCGATCCGTCAGTGTAAATGATGGTATCATAACTGTCTATTGGCAATATGTGTAAGGGAGCGGGGTACTCCTGTTCATACTGGAGAAATTCTTGTGTCTGAAGCCTGGGGTCAAACACATAATCAACATCAGTGGCGGTCAGAGATGTTGCCCATTGAATCCAGCATGGATGCAATGCCTTAACGTTAGGAACGCTCGCTTTAGTGACAGCCTCTAAGGCCGGAACCGGGGAGACAACAACAATGCGTTTCCCCTGGGCAAGCGGTCTCTCCTTTATGACGGCAATCTGAACTGCCGTCAGAATTTTTTCAGTAGGAGCAAAACGTTTTTCTGCATTGGAGTACAAATGTGATTTGTATGCTATTGGCACCGTGTCACCCTCATTAAAGGTGACATAGGTAAATCCTAGGGCACCAGCTATTATTCTGATGACCAAATTTGTTTTATTGTCCCGTGTGTACAAGTGTCTAGCTTCTAGCATGTCTCGTTGTAAGTCCCTTAGGATGTGTGTGTGATCAATTGTCCAGTGCCTGCCAGAATAATTGGGCTGAATTAAGTTATATAATGGCTTTACGCGTTCAGCATAATCTGGAATATATGTTCTGCCAAAATTAAAGAAACCCAGTAATGTCTGCAATTTCTTAAGCGTGTTCGGAGGCTGTAGCTGAGCACACTTCTCCAGGAAGTGCGGGGCCAGGCTCTTCCCCTCGTTTGATAGTTCATATCCGAGGAACAATACACTAAGAAATGCTACCTTGCTTTTCTTGAAATTAAATTTATATCCAATGGTGGCAAATCCCAAAATTATCCGATCGACCCTGGCAAGATGAATGTCAAGGGTGTCATCAGTGAGATAGATATCATCCACATATGATAATGCTTCGGAATCAAGCTCCTGTAAGATTGATGTGACACGGGCCGAAAACAGTCCTGGGCTGTTTTTATAGCCTTGGGGTAAACGACAAAAGCGTTTCTGAGAACCATAGGAAAATGCACTTAGGTCTCTACTTTCAGGTGCTAAATTCTGGCAGAAAAAACCATTAGATATATCCAATGTAGTTTTGTATTTTTTACGCACTATATTATTTATTAGCGCTGTGCTGTGTGAATTTTGTATAGCATAAGTGCGTGCATGACTATTCAAGTGCCTATAATCAACCACTATTCTATATGAATGATCAGGTTTTGCAGCGGGAAATAGCGGATTATTCATTGCCGATGTACAGGGCTCAATTACTCCCTGGTATTCAAGTTGTGACAGTATCTCCGTCACTGGAGCTTTTGCGTCATGTTTAACAGGGTATTGTGGCTGCGGGTGTGGTGTCGACCGAACGGGAATAACATGGCAAGGAGAGTCCTTGTCCCACCCTACATTATTACGGTATAATGCAGGTGCCTGCGCTAAAGCCCATTCAGCAGCTAATGCTCGTTTTTCTGTCTCCGGAACAAGATTGGAGAAAGAAGGCAAAATGACATCTTCCCCATGTGGGAGCATGCGGACATGTTCAGGTGGCCAGTCTCTCTCGGCCAACAGGATATCACTAGTAAGTTCATCCCAGAATATCACACTAATAATGCGTTCCACGTCTCCCTCTATCTGAATTGTTAAATCAAAAACCCGATCGGGTGGAAGTACGCGGCCATCCGCCGTTTCAACTGCGATGTAATCGCTAGTTGCTGTCGCATCCAGATGATCTTTCAGATTCTGGCGACATATCGTGACCTCTGCCGCGCTGTCCAACAGAGTCACTGCCCACTTCTTGTTCCTCAACAGTGTTCTCAATACTACTGGCATTTTTAATGGTCAGTGCAGCCACTTTTTTCTTTTTAAATTGTGGCTTTTGTTGAGGAGTCTTTTCTTCTTTTTTAACAGTAGACTGCTGCGAGTCTGTCTTTTCTTTCACGTATTCCGGACGTCGATCTTGACGGCCCCCTCTCTCGCTACGTCTATCCGGTGCGTCCTGAAAGGAACGAGAAGGACGTGAATCAGTATATCTGTCTGGAGTTCTAATGATATCCCTATTTCTGAGATTATATCTCCTCTCGGAGTACTCCGGATGAGGAGAATCAGCTCTTTTAGTTCTCCTATCCTTGAAATCTTTTTGTTTTTCCCAGCGCTTCTTAGAGCCCTCTTGTGCTTGCTTCGTACCTTCCTTATGGGTGGTACTTGGTATGTCCAATTTTTTAGGTTTGGCTCCCAGCCCATCCCGTCCTATACTAGTATAGGTATCAGAGATTATTTTTGGTAGCTGTCTCTCTTGTTCCTGGTGTGGAATTTCCCGGAGACGCTGGCGTATCGCCAGTGCTACTGCTTCCCCTTTAATATTACTCAATATTATCGAGGAGACGGCGTCAAAATTACGCATCAATTTCATCCCCAGATCTAGGGCTGGTGCAGCCCCATGCTCATTTTGTATTTGTTTCAATACTTCCGGCAAATTGGCCAGTGTAGGGGTACCATGCGTGGTAGTATAAACGGCAGCGAAGACTGTACCCCAAGTGGCACATTCATCAACCGAGGGAACCATCCCGAATGGCAAGCACATAGTGAGCAATCTATGTTTCTCCTGTGGCCCCGTATGGGGGAACACAGCTTCCAGCTGATTTGTTTTCTGAGCAATCCAGAACGGTATTCTTTCTCGATCCGAGGGCATTTTACCCATAATGGTATGTACCGTTTGTGGATTAATCCCAGTAGCCAATTGATAACCACCAGCTACTGGCGGTGCTGGACGCGCTGGTGCAGTGTTCAATGTTCGCATTACGAACTGTACTAATCGTCTATATAATGCCACTAATTCATTATATAATATCCTTAAATCTACAAGCGGCATAGTCTGAATGCCTGGATGAGGTGTATATGTGGCAAACATGGGCCACGTCGGCCCTTCATTACTTAAAGGACCTAGCCTCACCCGCCGCAGTATATGTGGTAGGGCGCCTTCAAACCAGTTTTGATGCTCCTGATATGTGAGCGATATTTCATGATACTGGTATGCTTCGTACCTTACGGGTACGTCCGCAATGTCATAAGTGTGAAATGTGTGCGTTCGTTGGTCAGCCTCAGGAAAGGCAACCCAACAAAAAAATGTTTCCGTTTGGTATGCTTCAGTTGCTTCTATAATCAAAGTAACTTCCCCGCCCTCTTCTGTAAGGCCATGCGCTAATAAATGTTGTGTAAGTGCATGTCTAGCATTTGCAGGAATTTCTATGGTATTAGCCATAGTTGTTTTTAGAGAAACGGAACACCAAAATAGGGGAAGTTTTTCCTTTTGTGAGTTCGAGCTCGAACAACCTACAGCCTAAGCAGGTGTTACCTGTTTGGCTGAGGAGGATTCTCCCAAAGACCACGGACGTCTCCGTATAATGGTACTGAGGGTACCTGTTGTCTGTGAGACAGTGATAGTCAGGGTACCCGTAAATTAGTGCCTAAACACCATCGTTGGTGGCGCCATGTCGTAGTTTGGACTCTTGCTTTGAGCAAGACTGCTGGTCTCAGGATGACAGTACTTTCGTTCGTAGGTGACTAGGTCTCTTCCTACAACTATTTGTAACTGTTGTCCAAACCTTACCGGCTTACTAGCAGTACCTCACCGAAAACACAATAGTAAAAGGTGATTTGTAGCAGTCGTTTACGCATGGACTCAAAATACAATATCTCAGGGTTGTCGTGGTTAAACGGAAATTACCCTTTTCTCACAGATTTATAATGTCTCATACAAACAAAGGCAATAACACAGATGCAGTAAAGTTATAATAGTTTTTATTCAACATAACTGCAATTTGTGATAAGTTGCATGAACTGCAATGATTAGGATAATGAATATACCAAGCAACAGTATAGTAAAGAGGAGAGTCATTGTTATAAAGACCCCCACCATTATGCAATATAAGATAAAAATATATGTATATGTAAAAGATGGAATAAACCCTAACACCCTAAGGAGAGTAGGTCTAACCTTCTACTTAAAAAGGAAGAGCTGGGTTCGTTAAACCTAATCTGCCAAAACCATGTCCATGAGAGGAGCCCCCAACCCTCGTTACCTTGGAATGAGGTCTCTATCTCAGACTCCGCAGGGACACGAAAACTGGATTAGTGTCAAGATGACTGCAGCATCGGTATCAGCGATGGTGGCGATGCCCTCTGGTCGGAATCCCTCTGATTATCTGTCTAAAAGTGTGTTGTATTTATACAGATCTACAAGGTCCCCTGACATAAGTGTTATTCATAACAATAGATAACAGGCATGCTTGGGACGGCAATTAATATCAACAATCCCTCGAAAGTATAGAGAGGGAAAATCCCTAAGTGTGAATGCCTACTGTATGTTTGTCTTTGGTGCTTGATCTTGACGCCTTGGCGCAGTGACACTGATAATAGAACCCATAACAAGTGGCCTAACTATAAACAAGGCCGCCATTTTAAAGGAAATAAATAATTAAATGGACTAAGCCAGAGCAAGCTAAGTAGGTTAAAAGTCACTGGGTGATGGGGGCACGAGTTTACAAGCCTACGGCTAAGCTAACTCCTGTTAACCCGTTAAAATAAACTAGGATTCACTACAACGCCTCCTGTGAGTTCCAGCAGTACAGGGCTGCCCTATGATGCCGATGATATTTTGGCTGGTGATAGAGGGTCTTATCAAATGGATACGGGTGGATGCCCAAATTTGAATGTGCAAGGGGGTGGGGGTAATCACTCAGAATGCTGCTTATTATATTTTTTTTTATTACTTGATTCAAGTGCCGCGAACACTAAAGAGGTTGCAAGATATCTTTCAGGTCTTTGTAAAGGTCTCTGGATTTAATGTTAATTGGGACAAATCTTTATTGTTTCCAATGGACAAAGTATGTGATAAACAATTGGCTTTACCCCTTACAGTGGAGACGGCTAAATTTAAATATTTGGGGAGATAATTTGGTCTCCCTGCTGGCCCACTTCGACCAGGATGTAAGGCACTGGCAGTCATTGTAAATTTCTCTGCTGGTAAGTGTGGCATATTTAAAAATGTGGGCACTGAACTGCTTCAGGCCTCCAAAAATCATAAAAATGTTACTAGACATATAAGTCAAGTAGGTTGAATAATCTGCTCCACCAAACTGTAATGTACTTGACCAGGAAACGGGTCTCAAATTGTGGGATCCTATGCAAATATTGAATTTTACAATCGCCTTTTTGTTCATTCTCACATATGGGTGCACCTTCAACTATGTGAGTTCAGCATTTCTGCTGTAAAAAACCCTCTTTTGTTGGATTAAATACACTAAATGTTTGCTCCATGTATAATAAATATAACCCACATATACGGTACACATGATCCATGCATGACTTGCCTCTTTGTTTACTAATAGCTTTGCCATCAGGGCAGGAGTGTTTATGTTTAACGCTCACTTTAAATAAATATATTACTAAAGTGTGATGTGGTTGCACACTGTCATTTACTGACAGTACATTTCCAAGAAATGTCTGAAATGCTTCCCAGTAACCTGTAGCTTTACTGATAAAACTATGTAGTGTATTAACAAAATTCTGTGAAAACTGGATTTCAGAAAACATTTATCATTTGCACATCACCACGTACAGTGTTACGACTTGTTTTTAATTCTATTAAAGTAATATTTTTCATCACACAGAAGTACAAAAAAAGGGTCTTTCACAGCTACTGAAATATATTTTTAAATGTTTGTAAAGTTGACTTAGTTAAATAGATGTTGTGTGTTAGGAAAAATCAGGTACCAAAAGCCTCTCATTTCAATTTGGGCAGACAGTTCACCTTACAAAATCCAGGAACTCTGCAGTCACAAGGACAATTATTTGCATTCCAAGAAGACAAACTGACTTTTGACCTCTGTCTCTGAACACAGAGCAAATGTGAGAAGAATTAGATTTAAAGGCATCTTAATTGCTAATTCAGTTTCTGATTGGACAGAACACCTCTTATTTGTCCACTCGCTAGAAGGGTCAAATGGAATAAAAAAATAGCTGAAACACATAAGATAAAACTCGCCATAGCGAGTGGTTGAGAAGATTATTGGAGCCCTGTGCTTTCTCTACATTCTTCCAAACCACCCTATATATAACAGACACATTCTTTATACGGGTTGAAGCGCTGGTGTGCACCCTGTTATGGAAGGGTGGGAAGCCAAGGGTTGTCCTGTATTCTCCAGGAGCCTAAATTTAAAGGTGGATAGAGCTGCAAAGCATTCACAAGTATTATGAAGCTGGACAGGTTTGTGTAGTTATTCAATGTGCATATGCCCCAGTGGAAAGGCCACCATTTTGGTCTGACCAGCAATATATGAGTAAAAAAAGCTATCCTACTTTGGCTGAACAGGTGTAAACTGGAATTGACACTCTGTCTAGGCAAGGAATTGGTGGATAGGACTTGGAAGAAGATAAATACAAATAATTGGGTATGTGTACTCGATGGATCCCGGGAACAATGTTATGGGAGAGCTCTAAGCTCCCAAAATTGGTGACTCTGAAGGGGTTTTGTGGTTGGGACTATAGGGACCTCAACTCTGGCGGATGTGTGGAATGACAATGGAGTAGTCGCCTTTGCACATCGGCAAAAGGAATATCGGATTGTCTGCCATGCAATGGATGAAAATGCCCCACTAAGGGCGGATCTTCATCACAGCACCCTCACAAATGTAGAGATGCAGGACTAATTCTTTGCGGGAGATGGGATTGATGGATGGGTCAGTAAAGGAAAAACTGATTTCCTTCACATTGGACAATAATGAGAAACAACCAACACCCTTGGTGGAAGTGCAGGGCAGATGGGTGCAAGATTGTGGAGAAATGAATGACAACAATTAGTGTAAATCACTCATGTTTGTGGCAGAAGTGGACACACCAGGGTCTCTGACTAATTCAATTTAAAATCCTACAGTCCATTACACCCATAGTCCACTTTACAGAGTGCGTAGAGTGGCCCCAAAACAAAAAAATGTTTTTTACATGCAGTGGGTTATATCAGAAAAATTTAATTGGCCAATTTGAATGGCATGATCAAATAAAGCTGATGAATGGCATGATTACATTACAATCCACATAACTCATCTGAATAAGCAGTTAGTGGAGAAAACTAACCATGAAACGTATGTAAAGTGTCCAACAAAACATTTCTTGTACACAATGACAGTCCTGTCCCAAAATATTAAAACTCTGCACCTTATGTGTTCTGTGGTAGCCATCATGCCAGTCCCATAATTCTCTATACATACCCATACCAGCCCAGAGCCTCAACTAGATTCAAACTTCAGGAGGAGGAGGTTAAAAGGGCAGAGCCAACACTTCAAACAATGGCGCTGAGTGATATTCTGCGCCTTCTAAAAACACAAGATTTAAACAGGGTCGTAGCTTGGTCTGTTGGGGGAAGGGAGGGCTGCAGTTTCTCTGACAATCAGGCTGGCATATAAGGCATCTGCCAAGCCCCACAACTCTTAATGTGGTGGCTCCACTGGCGAAGGACCGCCACAGCGAGGCTGGAATGAGGCACATAATATTTTGATATATTATAGGAGAAGCTGGGTGCATGACAGTGGCATATGTGGCAGTGGAAAGAGAGAGGAATGCACATTGGTGGGAGAGAAAACAATATTTTGTAAAATAACGAATAGTTTTGACTACTTTTAAAACAAGGAGGGATAGTGTGTGTGCATTGTTGTCTGAGTGCAAAAAGTCCTGGTGAAATCACATGTATGAAACTATTACAAAATACATTTATTAGGGGAGTGTAACACCTCAAACACCCCCTGAAGCTACACCCCTGTATTTAAATGAACAGTAAACTCGTAAATTCACAAAAATCCACAGCCAGATATCACATTCAGACTTGCATGTCGTCAATTTCTAAAATCTATATTTTTTATTGGTTTCATTGTTCGATTTGTCTCCCGAAAAAAAGTCACTCATAATTACACTGAATTTTTTACGAGTGAGTACTTTCAGGCCTGCCCTGCCTAACGATCACATGGACAGCAAGACCCTTGATTACTGTTGCTGAGTAAGGAGTCAGCCGAGAGATGGAGAAGGTAGGTGGCGGCGTGGCCAACAACGTGCGTGTGTCAGGCTCGTGCCCTTTGGTGCATGCTACATAGATGCCAATGTTTCAGATTTTAATACAGATAAAGTGTTATTTATAACCGTTAAAACATCACCCATTGAATGAAATGATAAAAATTCCACACACAGCAACAGTAACCGAGGATCTTGCTGTCCGTGCGATCTTTAGGCAGAGCAGAACTGAAAGTACGCACTCGTAAAGATGATGGCCTGCCCTGTATAATGATCACACGGGTAGTGGTAACATTCCTGCATCGCTGTATGCCGATTCCTGCGCGCCTGGCCCCACCTAAGGGGAGGCTCGCATTTTATCATGGTAATCATGCTGCCCTTTATTTACTGTTCCCAAAATGCGTGCAACGTCCCTGGCTACTTCTAACGGCGCACTGGGGTGCTGCGACGCAGTTCGGGAACCGGTAACAAGCATGAGGGCAGAGACGCAAGAGAAACTCACCATGAAAAAGGAGAGTCAAAATTATACAAAAGGAATATATAATCGGCACGAGGTCTGCACGGGCACGAGTGCTGACCTTACAGAAGGTGGAGGTAGTGCGGCTGCAAACGCAACAATGAGCCGTGAGGGGAGCTGGTAAAGACGAGCTAGCACGCATGCACACACCCATGCGCATCACAAGTGAGCTGTGAGGGGAGCTCGTAAAGACGAGAAAAATGACAAAATGATTAGGGTGCATGCGCACACCCATGCGCATGCACACAGAAGACAGTAGAGCCGTAAAAGACGGGGAGCTTCAGAACACCCCAGGTGCGCTATCAATAATATTGTTAAGGCTCACTTCCTCAGGCCCGCACTGGCTTCTCCAGGACATGCCTCAGGCATCGATACAGTCTGCAATCGGCCTGCTGCAGAATGAAAAACACTTAAAATGTTTGTATTTTACTTGCATTTAATTGGCTGGCCAAGGGATCCAAAAATATTAGTGGGACAGTGCCGCCCCTGGAGTTATGTTTGAGATTGCCAGAATCAAATGATAGAAATGTCTGAACATTTTTAGCAAAAGGATACATAGATGTTTGCTAAAATGGAAAAAGAGGTGTAAAGTATCAGACTAAAATACTAAGTAACAATTTCACAAAAACATCTACAGAATGTGAATGTAACAAACCATTTTAATCTCAAAGTGGTCAGGTCTACCAGAACGCTAAATCATTTGAATACTCTGCAACCTGCACCCAAACTAAAACAAATTTGGCAATAGTTGTTGGTATAAAAACAAATGTATTTGGTCCATACACACATTGTGCAAATATTAGCATCAATTTATATTTCAAATTAAGAAAAAATCAAATTTTACCTACATTACTTATGTTTTTAGACGTATGGTTATTTATTTAGATACTGTACTTGTTCTAAGTATCAAAAATGTATTTGAAATATAAACATCTGAAGTTGTAATGTGTATTCTAAAGTGCCAAATAAAATATACGGAACTATTATGAACACTCTAAAATAGCAAGATCAAGAAAAATCGTGCCACCAAGTACAGCCTAGCTTAGATTTCATGCATGAGATTTTTCTAAACAACTTTCTAGGAAGGTGGGTATCAAGAACTAAGGCCCTCATTACGACCCTGGCAGATGGGGGAGAAGTGGTGGTAAAACCGCCACCAGGCCCGCAGGAAAAAATTGAATTATGACCATGGCGGTTACCGCCATGGTCATCCGCCACTTCTCCACTCTGACCGCTGGGCTGGAGACTTCGGTTTCCAGTCCGGCGGCCGTCACCAGACCGCCGTTGGTATCAGGACCCTGCATGCCGCCATGGATTTTGGGTGGTTTGGAACCGCCATGAAATCCATGGTCGTAGGCACTATCAGTGCCAGGGAATTCCTTCCCTGGCACTGATGGGGGTCTCCCCAGCCCCCTCCCCCACCCCCAGTCCTCCCCCCACACCCCCTGCCACTCCCCAAAGGTGGCAGGACCCCCCTCCCCACCCCTACCCCCAACATGCACATACACACACACCCTCCCCACCCCCACCCTCAACATGCACATACACACACCCCTACACGCACACATACACTACAACACATACCCGCACATACAAACAGACATGCACACAGACCGACCCGCACACATTTCCCATACACACAACACCCCCCGCATGCATACACGCACTCACACACCTCCTCTACATACTCTCACGCACACCCCCATGCATGCACACAACACACAACATCCCCCCACCCTCCTAACGGACGATCAACTTACCTTGTCCGTTGATCCTCCGGGAGGGGACGGGATCCATGGGGGCTGCTCCGCCGCCAGCTCCCCGTCACCAGAACACCGCCACACCGAATCATGGGACGTGATTCGGTGGGCAGTGTTCTGATGACAGTGCAGTGGAGGTGGAGCAGCCTCCACTTCCCCGCCGACCGCCAGTATGGGGTTGAACAAGCACACTGACTTTGTATGCTTTCCGCTTGATTTACTTCTATTCTGTTAACTTTTTAAATGGATTTTCCATCTTGGATATACAGAGTTCCTGCCCTTGAACATGACATACAGAAGTAAAGATGACTTTCCATGTTGCAACATGTAACTACTAGCACTTGAAATTGAACTCCTAGGCTCAAATCTGAATGAAATTTACTTTGTACTAAGCATGCAGATCTTCATTTTGTTACCTTTGATGATGTAATGAGGTTCTCTTATGTTTATGACCAGTTCTGACATAAATAAAATTTTGCTACCTGAATATTTTTTTTATGGTTAAGAGTTTCTTGATGAGATTCTTTGATATTTTTACCAATCCTATGTAAAACAGCAAATGTGAGCAAAGAACATTGCTACTGTTGTTCAGAATTTTCTCAATTTCAACTTTAAGTTGTTTGAATTAGAAAATGAGACACATCCTTGCATGCAAGCAATAGTCATTAAAACAGAGTGTACTGAGCCAACGAAGTTGCTCCTATCACAAGCTCCACATCTAAAAGATCCAGTAAACCGGAAAAATGGTTCACCCCTGAACTCCACATGCTCAATAGAGACTACAAACAACTGGAAAGACGATGGTAAGCCAGCAAAGACCAAGCAGACCTCCACCTCTACAAGGAAGAGCAAAACAATACCACCTCTCATCAACTACATCAAAGGAAGAGCAAACTGCCCCAAAGAGCTCTTCAAGATCGTCAAGGAGTTCTCTTGCCCGTGGGCTGCTGAAAACACAATACAACTGTCCCAGACACTTTGCGACTCACTGGCTGAATACTTCCACAACAAGATCAATTAAATCTACAGTAACTTCTCTCACCAACCCACCAACGTCGAACACATGTTCACTCTCGATGAAGGGGATCACGCCCACCTGATCATGAACTGGATGCCCCTTTCCATCCTGGAAACAGTGGACATCATGGGATCAACTCACTCCGGCTCACCCTCCGACCCTTGCCCCCACCACATCTTCAAGCTGGTCCAGAATGAAATCAGCCAAGTCCTCACTCCCATCACCAGCTCCTCGTCAGAACAGCCACCATCCCTGAATCCTGGAAACAAGCTAAAGTCAAACCTCTCCTCAAAAAAACCCTCGGCAAACCCCTGCAAACTCAAAAATTACCAACCCATCAGGTTACTCTCTTTCCCAGCAAAAGTACTGGAAAAATCCATCAACAAACAACTCTCGGAAGACCTGGAAAAATACAACCTATTGGACACCACACAGTGCGGCTTCTACTCCAACTACAGCATCAAAACCACCATCATTGCCGCAACAGACGACATCAGTGCCTGCCTAGACTGAGGAGAGAAGGTGGCGCTGATAATACTCAACCTCTCCGCCACCTTTCTAAACCATCAGCCACTACACCCTCACCACAAGACTACACAACATCGGAATCAGAAGCAACGCCCTCAAATGGATCCACGCCTTCACCACAGGACGCACCCAGAGAATCCACCTACCTCCCTTCACTTCAGAACCCAAGGACATAGTTTGCGGAGTCCCCAGGGCTCTTCCCATAGCCCCACCCTGTTCAATATTTATGTTACTCCATTGGCAGAGATTGTGTTATACTACAGACTCAACATCATCTCATGCTCTGGTGATACGCAGCTAGTCCTCTCCCTCACCGAAAAACACCCCCCCCCACACCCGAAGTCCATACTTCCCCAAGAGAAAGTTTCAGCAAGGCCATGTACGACGTAGCCGACTGGATGAGAAACAACTGCCTCAAGCTAAACACAGAGAAAACAGAAGTGATCATCTTTGGGAACAACCCATCTCCTTGAATGACACATGGTGGCCCACAGCGCTCAGAGTACCTCTGACCGTGACTGAACATGCCCGAAATCTAGGCTTCATCATAGACAGCAAGCTCACCTTCAGAAAACAAATAAGCACCATTGCAGCAACCTGCTTCTAACAACTCTGCATGCTTTCCAAGATTTTCAAATGGATCCCCTATGAATCCAGAAGAACAGTCACACAGACGACCATCACTAGTAGACTGGATTACGGAAACGACCTTTACCTGGGACTCCCCACACAACTCCTCCACAGACTCCAGATCATACAGAACGCTGCAGCTAGACTTGTCCTGGACCTGCCCAGAAGAACAAACCTTACCCCCCCCACCTCAAGAAACTACACTGGCAGCCCATACACAAGAGATGCAAGTTCAGGGTCCTCACCATGGCCTTCAAAGCACTCCACAACATCGGACCCAATATCATCAACCACAGACTCTCCTTCCACCAGCCCACCAGAGACCTCTGATCAGCCAACCTTGCCCTCGCCCAAGTCCCCAGGATCCAATATACCCGAAGTGGGGGACGTGCCCTCTCCTACATCGCAGCCAAGAACTGGAGCAAACTACCCACTTACCTAAAAACCACACCCAGCCTTGCTGAATTCAGGAGGAAGCTCAAGACCTGGCTCTTTGAAGACTAACACATCTGTCCGCAGCCTCATCTCACAGCACCTGGATAACCCCCTGGAAGATAAGTAGTGCCTCTGTAAATTGAGTTGGATTTGGATATTGTCTTGCATGATTTAGAACAGAACCTTTCTGGCTCCCAGTGGACTCCATATCCGTGTGACATAATTGCTAGAAAATAATCTAATCAAATCTTTATTTAGAATGTTGGCGTTCACAGGTACATGCATAGGAATAAAAATGTGTGATTTACAGCTCTGTATGTGGCGTAGTCCTTGGCAGGTACCCAGGCTGAGGAAGACTCTACAACTGGTGACGAGAAAGGAGATAAGTAACTCAAAGAAGAAAGTGCTCTTCTAGGGAGTTTGCTGTGGTCCAAGCAAACTGCTTGTGCATGCCACCTGTGTTTTCGTCGAAGTGCTGAGTCGATGGTTGGTGTATGTGGAGTCAAAGCACAGCTGCAGCCAGTGTGAAGTGCGTGAATGAAAAGAAAGCTTCATTAACAAGTCTACACATTATTGGTCAAGGAGGTCAAGAAGGTACAACCAAGATCATACAAAAAGGTACCACACTGCCACACAAAATAAGGTTACACATTGTATGAGCTAGGTTTACCAAGTGTTGTCAAAGTCACTCATAACTTGCTATATTTTATTACGAATAATAGCGTTTGCCTGACAGAATAAATAGAAAGGAAGCATGCAGCTATTATTCTTACCATAGTCTTGATAAGTGGAATATTACGACCTCAGCACCGGGCAGGGAGACCCAAAAAAAAGCACTGGGATTGGGCTTACTGATCTGTCCAATACCTGAAACGGCACACCACCAAAGCTGCCAGGTGGTTGCGCAGAACTACTCAGAGGCCTTCATGAGTGCCAAGGCTCTAATGGAACCCAAAAAGAAGGTCAAAACTCCAAAGACTGCCCGGATGACACTGAGGCTGAATGATCATTGAGCTTCAGTGATGATGCAGGTTTCCAGAGACAGCCAATAACGTCAATGTCAGCCACTCCCATGACCATTTATAATGCTACCGCTCTCCTGAAATCACCACCTTTGATACTGCCAAAAAGCAAAATATGGTGATATATGGACTGCCCCGATAGAGACATTTGAAGATTTAATTGATGCACATGAGGAGACTAATAACAGAAAGACAATTACCTGTCTCAAAAATCTTGCTGGTGATGGTGTGAAAGAAATTGCTGAGAACTGAGGAAGAAGTCACATACCATCAGATTAAGAATGTATTGAATTTCTAGTTCAATCCAGTACCAAACATTGATTATGAACGATATGTTTTAAGTAAAGAATGTCAAAGAGTTGATGAAACAATCAATGAATTAGTGGAAAAACTGTAAGTTCAATGGATTTAACGATGAAGAAGCCATGCGGCTTAGAGTTATTGAAGAATGCTTGTCCGATTCAGTGAGATGACGAATGCTGAGAGAAATTCTTAGTCTGGAGCGAGTGTTGATAGCTGCCTGAGCTGAGAAACAAGCTGCTGACAGCGGTACCCTGAGTAAGTCAGTCATGAGTGTGAAAAGTAATCCGAAGCAAAAGACTGAAGGACACAAAGTGATGTCTACACGTAAAAAGAAGCTGTGTTTCTGTTGTGTATTTTTGTTTCCACACAAAGGAAAAATGTTATGCCATTGGACAAATATGTAAGGGCTGTGGGAAAGAGAACCAGTTTTGTGATGATGTGTGAAGCGAGGGAAAGAAATAAGTGCTTCATGACACAAAAACAAAATGGTCACCAGAATCAATGTTCAACACACACCCACAAGTCCAAGTGCAACATCATTTGAGGCAAGTAGATACTAAGTGAAGTCTATCATCCTCTAAATCATCCTCAAACACTTGACAGTGAAGAAAGTGATTGTGCCATGTTGATGTTTACCTCAAGAAATGTGCACATGTCGGACTGGTCGCATGTGAAAAAAAATGTCAACTTGCCAAAGTAACAAAATCATACAAACACTGTCCAAAGATTACATTGAAAACAAATGGATATTCAATACCTTTCATTATCAATAGTGGGGCATCGATAAATATAATGCCTGACGAGAACTACAATGAGATGTCTCTATTACCACGGCTTACGCCATTGAAAACCAAAGTTTATACCTGCGCTGCATCGACGACCATGACGAGACAAGTTTCATTTATATTGACAGTGAAGCATAAGAAAACAAAGGTACACGCACCAATCCATGTGCTTTTAGGTACAGTGACAAGTGCTTGTTTGCTCATTTTGAACACAGATGCTGACATGGGACTGATTTCTGTGAATTACACCATGAATGCTCATCACAGAGTAGTAAATCAATTTCCTTTGTTGTTTCATGGTTTATGAAAGTTAAAGACTATGGGGGTGATTCGCCGCCCGCCAGAATTCCGCCCCCATAATACCGCTCCGCGGTCAGAAGACCGCGGAGGGTATTATGAGTTTTTCCCTGGGCTGGCGGGCGGTCTCCAAAAGACCGCCCGCCAGCCCAGGGAAAAACTCCCTTCCCACGAGGATGCCGGCTCGTAATCGAGCCGGCGGAGTGGGAAGGTGCGACGGGTGCAGTAGCACCCGTCGCGTATTTCAGTGTCTGCAAGGCAGACACTGAAATACCTTGCGGGGCCCTCTTACGGGGGCCCCTGCCGTGCCCATGCCATTGGCATGGGCACGGCAGGGGCCCCCAGGGGCCCCGCGACCCCCCCTACCGCCATCCTGTTCATGGCGGCTTTCCCGCCATGAACAGGATGGCGGTAGGGGGGGTCAGAATCCTCATGGCTGCGGAGCGCGCTCCGCAGCCATGGAGGATTCAAACGAGCAGCGGAAAGTCGGCGGGAGACCACTGACTTTCCGCTTCTGACCGCGGCTGAACCGCCGCGGTCAGAATGCTCGTTGGAGCACCGCCAGCCTGTTGGCGGTGCTCCCGTGGTCGGTGGCCCTGGCGGCCACCGGCCGCCAGGGTCAGAATGACCCCCTATAACAGTAAAGCTGCATATTAAAGAGGATGTCTGTCCTCTTTGTAGGAGGCTGGCCCTCTACGTAGTGTGCAAAACCAGGCACACTGTGTAGAGGGTCTGGGCAATCACACATTGGTTTACAGAGGTAAACACTAGACCACCTGATGCTCTAATTTCTATGGTAGCTTGGTCGAGCAGTTAGGCTAATCTTGGAGAAGTGCAAAGCATTTGTTGCAATCACAGCACGCCACACACTCAAAAGAATAACTCAAGACCAAGTTACAATTTACAAAGCTACTTCAAATTTTTATAAATGTATTAAGACCACGATCATCAAAATCAGGCATGTACTTTTCAAGTTATAAATTTCCAAAGTTTAGAAAATGTCTCAGTTCTGTGCATAATTACGCACCAAGGGAAACAATGGAGAAAATACTTTAAAAAATCATATAGAATCAGACAATGTGTCTCCTTTTGCAGAGAGGTCGGGGTCATCGATGGGCCCTGTAGACCAGCTGGAGAAGTTTGGGCGGCTCCCGATTGCAGCGGGAGTAGCTGCAGAAAGTCATTGGAGCTGGTGCAAGGCCACTGCGGGGGACCACTTGGAAAAGCACTACACAGGTGGACATCAAGGTGAGTACGGTGGGTCCCCTTGAAGTGTCGAGGTTGCAAGGGGTGGGGGACCCTTAGGGCACAGCTGGATTTTTGGTGCAGAGCACGGGGTGGCCGGGTGCAGAGTGAATTGGTGAGCCAGGAGCTGTGCACAAAGGTGCTCTTGGAAGCAGGAGGTAGGTCGCGTTGAGGATCGCTTGCAGGTCAGCAGGAGCTCTCTGGTGGGAGGTCCTGGTGTTTTCTGAAGTCCCTCAACTTCCTCCTGGTCCTTTTTTAGTCTATAGTGGACTGCTCTTCTGGGTGTCCGATGTTGAATGACCAGTACCTGGGGCTATTGCACGGTTCAGCCACTGAACTTGGCACACTTGTAGGTTTTGTCTTCGCGTTCTGCCGGGTGAAATTTGGTCCGGCTGGTCAGAGGCTAGCCAGTGAACTGAACTTTATTGTTCTTTTGGTCTTTGTTGCAGGAAAGTGATGCCTTCATTGTAGAGAGAGATCTTTAGTGATTTTCAGAAGCACAGAGGTGCTCTGTTTTTTTTAAAAATCTACCCAATGTCCGAGCAACCCCTCAGCGGTGATTCTCCATTACTGGGTGCAACAGGCAGTGTTTGGTGCCTATTTCTTGGTGCAGCAGGACTTCAATTCTTGAGCCTTGGGTCATCTTTGTTGCTGGTCTTCATGGGTCGTTGGAATCTAAAGCTCTGGTCTGGGGGTGCCCACTAAATACTCTATTTTGTGGGTGTTTAGGGGAGTTCGTAGTAGTGACTAAAGGGGAAGCTACCTTAGGGTGGCTACACCCACTAAGCGACCACTTCCTGTGGGCAGAGGTCACTTCCCTATCCCTAATAGGCTATTTCCCTACCATGCAAGATAGAGGAAAATGAAATGGAGGGGTAAACTCGCATACAACATCTTAGGAGTGGTGCAAGCTGGGGCTGACCACTCCTCCTGTCCTTTGTGTGTTTTCCTGCTGTTGCTTCCACCAGAAGTGGGGGTTTGCAATGAGGGTGGCCATCTGCTGCTAGCACCAGGCTTGGGGGTCGAGTTTCAAAGGCGGTAAGCCCTTTGAAGCTTGCTAGCAGGGCAGTGCACATTCCTGAGGAGAGAGGTGTGACATCGCCAACCAGGAAGGGCTTTGTTCAGGGGCCCAGAGCGCAGGAGCTTTCACCCCAGGGTTTCAGAATCTTGTCTGGTAGTGAAAAGCTGGTTGTGACCAACCAGCAACCATGCCAGGGTAGTTAGCTTTCTCAGGCGGCACCTCTAAGGGGACCCCTGGGTACATTTGGGATAAATCCAATGCTGGTACCAGTTTGGATTTATCATTCTAAGTTGTTTGATACCAAATAACCCAGGGTTCAGGGTAGCTATCATGTAGCTGTGAAACTTGTACTGACTAGTGTCCAGCACATGCATGTAAAATGGCTACTCTGTTCACTTACTAGATCCCAGGTTTGGCAAGAACACAGTAGGGACATATTGCTCATGCACCTATGCCCACACATACAGTATAGTGCACCCTGCATTAGGGCTGGAAGGTCTGCCAGAGTGGTGACTTACCTATATTGCATGCAGTGCATAGTGGACAGGGCACACAGGCTGTGTGCCATGTCGATTTTGCATTTTAGGATTGCCCCAGGACACTCCGCCATGGCAGTGCTGTGTACATCTGGCTGTATGAACCTAGAGGGTGGCACAATTTGTGCTGCTACCCTCAGGGGCCTACCCTTAGTACCACATGCCCTGGGTATCTAAGTACCATTTAGTAGGGACTTATAGTGGCAGCTAAAGGTGTTGCCAACTGTGCGAATGCATCGCAAAAGTTTTGGGAAAGAGATCTGGCCCAGGGAACCTGGTTAGCAGGGGCCCTGGGCACTAACAACTTTGAGACCACATCAAATACCAGGCAAAAAGTGGGGGCTAACCATGACAAAAGAGGACTTTTCTCACACTCTTGCTCAGAGACATAGACAATTTGTTTTTTATTTAGAAGAAGCTATTGAAAAATAACTTGAATCATTACTTAAGCTTGATATTATTGAGTGTTCCATTGGTCCAACACTGTAGATTTCTCCCATAGTAGTAGTGCCCAAAAAGGACAGTGGAGGAGCTGTATGCATATGCATTGACCTGTCAGAAAAACAAAACAATTGAACGAGAACGGCATCCAGGGCCGCACATTGCTGACATGATAATGCAATTCAATGCCAAGGTCTTTTCTCAACTTGATTTAAATAAAAATTATTATCAGCTGGAACATGAAGAAATCTGCAGGTACATTACAAGCTTTTTTACACATCATGTTTTTTTTATATACACAAAACTTAGTTTTGGTGTGTCATTGGCTGCTGAACATTTTCAAGACATCACTCAACGTGTCATATAGCCTGTCATGAATGCGTTCACTTATAGCAATGACATTATAGTTTTCGGAGATACACAGAAGGAGCAAGTTAGAGCTCTCACACAAGTATGTCAATTACTCAGCGATGCATGTTTGACTTTGAATGCAGACAAGTGTACGTTCAACAAGACAAAACTGAAATTCTTTGGCCATATCTTTTATGATGGTGGGTATGACACTTGACCCTGCAAAAGTAGAAGCTTTGTCATATGTTGACCCCACCATAGGATGTTTCAGTGGAATGTTCTTTTCTTGTCATGGCTGTTACTATTCAAGATACATACAAGACTTTGCCACTGTTAGTGCTCCACTTCAAGAGTTGACGAAGAAAAACGTTTCTTTTCAATGATCACAAGAATGTGAGAAAAGCTTCAAAAGAATCAAACAAGCCATTGAAATTTCTATGGAAATGGCATATTTTAATCCAAAGCTTCAGACAAAGGTTGTGGTCGACGCTAGCCCAGTTGGGTTAGGCGCTATCATTGCACTGCATAGTGGATGCCCAAATGCTCAATGGCAAATTGTGACCTATGGTAGTAGCGGCTTGTTCCAAACAGAACATGCTTACTCACAACCTGAGAAGGAAAGTTTGGCTGTGGTATGGGCTTGTGAATATTTCCATGTATTCTTGTATGGAAAGCCCTTTACACTGGTAACTGATCATCAAGCTTTGCTGATCTTCTTTTGCAATATAAGAGCCAAGATGTCTCCTCGCATTGAATGATGTGGACTACGATTACAAGAGTATGATTATAGAATTGTGCATCATCCAGGAAATAATCTGAATCCTGCTGACTAATTTTCCAGAGTGTCTATATGAGATCACCTACTCCATCCAAGACAGCCAAGGCCTTCATTAATTTTATTGTCAAGTACACCAGCTGCCATATCGTTAGCCCAGATTATCACTGCCATGAGCCTTGAATGATTTTTAAAAAATGAGGAAAAGTCTCCTCAAGTCATGCATTTTTAGTCCTGGGAGTCATAGGGTTATCATTTCCAATTTTAAGAAACGGGGGCTGTGGCACTCCTGCATTCCTCCAGCATCGTTTTATGTCTGGTGGTGGCTACCCATCTCTCCTGGAGACCCCACGAGAGTCAAAACCAGCATGCTGCTGAGTCACTGAGTGCGTTATGGGGCACTCCCTATGGGAGCTATGCATATTTAATTAGCGGCTCCTGTTGCATTTCATTGCAGGCACTGCGCTGCCTTGTGCCGCATGGATTCTTCATCCAGAGGTGCCTGGTCTCACCTGGACACCTCATAAGGTAGGAAGTGGAGCTGTGGGGGAGCCTCAAGCCCCCCAAACCCTGCGGGGCTCCCTCCCTCGGCCAGCGCAAGAGCTAATTTGTTCTCCATCACCCGCCCAGGCTCCATGCGGGTGGGAGGCAGTCTGCTTGTGTGCCCTCCTCCACCCCAGACATGGGGACATGGAGGCCCCCAGGGTTAATGAGTAGAAAAGGGAGGGGTCCCCACGCACACCCCCTCTATCTAAATAAATAATTAGGTAAATCTCTCTGGGCCCTAGTCCACCCCGATTTTATAAAGTTGCAGTGGACCCTACATGCTTCGATTCTAGCTGGGGACAAGGGTCACAGAGCTTCAAATGTGGATATCTCTAGTCCCATTGGGTCACTTATTTCCTCCTGGCGGTGAGCTCTAGCCACCATGAGCAGACTTTCTCACCTCCAAGATGTTGTACTTTGAAGAGAGCTGGTTCCACTGGCTCACTGCACCAGCTTTCCTTCTGGTCTTTAACTCTGGTGCTCCTCTCCTCCTCCTGGAGTGCAGAAGCCCAGATTTACCCCCAGCTGGTCCTCAGGGGGACTAAGGAGGCAGCCTATCTGGCTGGTGAAGACATCCACTGATCCTGGGGATCAACTGGGGCAGAGCCCTTTATGACATATAGGGATTTCTCCTCCGGTTGTCCATGGCTGACGCTGCCATCACAATCCCAGTAAAAAGCACACTCTCTTCCTTGTGCTAGAGTTTTTAAATGGGGTTGGAAGGTTCTAGAAGCTAACCACCCATGGCCAGTCCTAGGGTGCCATATCACCTCTCCACCCCTGTCCTATACCTCCTGCACAGCATGCTGTGGCAGTCCAAGATGGTGCCACCCAGATGTCACTGATCACATCTCTGGGAGCCTCAGCTTTGCCCCACACTGACATCACTGCCAGGGCCTTTTCCCCAAAATGTCAGAGAGCCCCCTCCTATATTGTTCCAGTTATCTGGACTGCCTCCTTTGTTCAGTAGTCCTGGGCTGTCCCAACCCTAGTAAAGTGTGACAGCTAACTAACAGATGCAAATTTTCTTCCCCACCCCTTCCTTCTCAGGAGCTGAGGTAAGCACTGTTAGTTACTGTTTTTGTTGGTGGTGGGGGGGGCGTTGTTCCCTCTGCTGGGGAAAAGTGTAATTAACTTGGCCCAGCAGCATGACAAAAAGCCTGGAGCCTGATCCTGAGATGGGATAGGGAAATATAAACATTCTGGACAACCCATAAAGTGAACGTATGATCTTGAGACCTGTGTGTATGAACTGGGCACACATTTTCCACCCCAGTTTTATCCCTCACAGAACTTAGTAGGCATAAGGGAAGTTAAACTCCACACTCAGGCAGATTCACCCTGTATTATAATAAAGTGTCACTGCAGACAAAACAGTAAACCATACTGACTTTACCTATGAGCGGCCACTAATATTATAAGGCCACCCCCAGGTCAATATCTAACCCTGCAGAGTCCCCACTGTGCCAGGCTACCTGTTCGTAGTTACCAGTCTACACACAACAGTAGTCTCACATGCGCAGCCCTCATATGTAGTTACTTATAACCAGCTAAGTGCCCCTAGTGATGTTGCAGCAGCCTTAACTTAAAAGGCAGACACTGGTGGTAAACAGACGCAATCCATTTACTGTGTGGTTACAGTGGGTGAGATATATGTAGTGAGACACACCCACAATAAAAAAGTCCAAATCTGCATGATCAAAAAGCAAAAAATCTGGGCATACTAAATGGGTGGAACCTATTTCCCCACAGAAAAGGACCGGTGAAGATGTGGGGAGGAGGAAAAGAGGCATAAGTATGTGGTTTGCACAAGGCCAGTGGTTCTTAACCTGTGGTCGGGAGGGTCGCAAAGTGTACTCAAAGTGTCTGCAAAACTTAGAGGATAACAGATTAATAAATTGTGTACAACTGAAAAAATTGTATAAATGAAAATGTAAAAACTGTAAGTGGGAAATTTGAGGCGAAACATTAAGTCAGTATTCCCCAATTGATTTGTGGGAGCAGTGCAAGTGCATCGAACAGAAAATAATTTGGTCAATGAATTTTAAAAAAGCTCTGACTGTCCCATTAACAGTAATTCTCTATTTTTAGTTTATTGTTTTGCAATTTGAATAAATAAAAAATGCTTAGACTAGGGTCCGCTGCTTTGAGTAATGTCTTATTGGGAGTATCTGGATTCTAATAGTGATTCAGTGGTGGTACCCGGGTTCCAGTAATGATAAAGTGGGGTCCACTGAAGTCAAAAGGTTAAGAACCACTGCACTAGGCTGTAGATGAATAAGATATTGATAGAGGTTTTCTCAAGTGAACCAAAAGAGAGGGCGCTGGCCTTGTGTTAAGATTGAGTTTCCATTGCTGTGAGGGATAGACCTAGAATGCTTGCCTGTAAGTGTTTGCTCTGTTACTCTTAAAGGGCATTCTGGCTGGAAGGATGTGGATGACATTCGACACGGAAAATGATGTGGGCTTACAGGTGGGGCCAATGCACTTGATCATATTTAGGGCGACACTTTTGATTTCTGTTGTCCATTTATGGGTGATGCAGTGGCAAGAAGGACACTTTTCATTGCTATCAAAGACGAACTTGTGATGCCTTTGAGCAGGGCATTTTGACCACGTAGGTATGCAAATGTATGCAGTGGGATCTAGTGCAATGTTAGTTTTGGTCAGGTAAGGTTTCGTCTGGTACAATAGGGACACTGGGCACCAGCTGTCTCTGTCTTCTTGTAAATGACGGATTTCAGAGAACGGTGACTCAATGAAGAACCCAAAAGTTTTGTTTCACAGTCTAATGAGTGATCACTACTTCATGATATATCACTTAATTGGTATGATTGACATTGTTCATAAGGAGGAGCAGGAACACAGTCATTTGAGGTTAAAATTTGAATAATTGCTAGAAATCCTCTAATGGTTGGTGTGAAGTAGGGCATGATGAAGTGTATGAAACTGGCTGATGGCTTCAAGAAGAGTTGAGTCTCAGTGGGGTTTTCGTGTGTGGTGATTAGGTGGTCAGCTTCGATGACTCCTACAGACTGCATGTCTAGGCTGATATTGACCGGAGAGAGGAAGGAACGAAGGTGAACGAGCTTCTCGGGCGACTGGCAGCTTTGGAGAGCTTGGGAGCCAGTTTGAGTGAATTACTGAATGTGGTCAGAAAAGAAAGGCACTATTGGATAACCTTGTCTTCTGTGCCCATCCCGGTATAGAGTCTGATAGGCAGCTTGATGGGTAAAATTCTAAACCATATGTATGAAGAACATGCAACAGCATTAATGAGCTTTGAAACAAGCTAGAGACAAGCCCAGGCCCAATAAAATGCCCCATAAAATCACATCAAAAGGTTTCAGCGGATTCTTTTCACCCAGTCAGTGGCATTCACAGCAAACATGAATGCATTCATCACCCTGTACAAGAACAGCCAAAAGGCACATACGAGGCGAAGGTCATTTTGTCCTAGTCTAGGCTGCCCTAGGAGAACATGTCTTCAGGTCTTCGTTTTTGTTAACAGCCTATTCTCCCAAGTCTATTATCTTGTGCAGCGGTTCCCATCTTGTGATCCAGGGACCCCTGGGTGTCCGCGAAACCTCCTAAGGGGTCCGCGGCTGATTAGAAAATGAAATAATATTAACAGAATAGGTCCCCAGCTTTCAGTAATAATTCAGTAGGGGGGGGGGTCCCCAGATTCCAATTATGATTCAGCGGGGGTCCCCAGGTTCTAGTAATGTTGAAGTGGGAGCCCCCAGAAGTCAAAAGGTTGGGATCCACTGATCTAGTGCTTCAGTGCCCATCTAGAGCACAGCTATAATCATTTGAATCTGAGATATCCCTTTCAAAGGTAAAATTATATCATGAAGCATGTGAGGAGAAATCCTTCAGTAAAACCTCATTTGCATTGTAGCCATTTGCATTGCGTTGTGCCTTTCAAATTTACTTATATTTCAACTGATGCAAAAATGCAAACGTCCTGTCTATAATAACCTTGTGCTAAGCCACGAACTTCTAGCCCACGCTTAATCCCTACACGTTGTGCAAAAACATACCTATGCAAATGTTCAAAAACGACAAACTTGAGGTTATTTAGCCCAGATTAGCACAACACCCTGACTCAAATTAAATTGGTGCTTGCAGGCGTTTCCACACATGGTTTACAATGTAGACATATACATAGACTTTATGCGCATTAGTATGTATGTTTTCCTATTTCCCAGGCATAGTTACCGCCATCTAGAAGTTTGCAATAAGTGTGTGGGCAAACCTTGAGCTAGGACACTGCGTTCAGGTTGTTATGGGGGCAAGGGCAAAAATGGCGAAATGCCAGTTGTCCCCTATTAGATTTACTGTATGGGACTTAATGAACTGCCTCGATGGAAAAAGAAGTTCAGAAAAAGTGAATTATAGGAAAACTGGAATGAGAGCGCAGAACATAACAACAAAGGGATCCTTGAGAATGAGGATTTCGGCATTATCAGTATTAGTGCACAGTTTACTGTTTGCCTTTCAAATCAACAAATTGGGCCAGGTCGATTTAGAAAGAATTATTGGCAAATAATGTTTATCCTATCTGTTCCAGATATGTGTGGCCTTTGCTATAATTTGGCTGTTTTTTTCTTTTTACATTTGCGGAATTTATCAGTAGAAATTACCCACGTTTTCCTTTTGCCACTTAAGATGTTCATGACTCAACCTCTTTATTTAGTCCTGCTGTTTAATTCTGGTTGGGTGCCTGCTGGTTCTGGTTGCAGGGCCTTTATGTGTCATTCCCTTTCATTAATACCATTTCATCTGTACCAGCTATGCTTGAGTGTGTGTGGGGGTAGTATTGCCCCCTGAAAATCTTCCAGTGAGCTTGACATAATAAGCTCTTTAATGATGCCAGATATTAGCTTGTGCATTCTACTAGGGAGGCCAGGAAAGCAGACATAAAACCTATTTTGAAAAGTCTAATCTGACCTTAAATAACCTTAATTTACATAGCTATTGCTAGTCTGCCATATGCTGTGGTACAACACAATAATTAACCAAGCTAGTGATCACACCTTGCAGGTATAGCTGAGGATGTTCATAGTCCCACCTGTGCCCTCATCATTTGTTGCTACTGTTGCCGGTGAGATGCTTCTTAGCAGTTTGCAGCCAGACAAAGGGACACAGTGCTAATTTCCTTGTTCCTTCATATCCTTGGTGAGCAATAACAGAAACAGGGAAGTACTTGCAGACCATACCGGAAAAACCAAACATAAAACCCTGACTTTACCAACAAATGTAATAGCTGTGTGTAAAATAGGCAGGGTTGGTCAGCTGTGGCATGAGCTGAAAGTTAACCCACCAGTTTCCAACAAAAGACCGTATGAAGCAAGCCTGTACTTTGGCTTCAATGTTGGTTTTACTTGATGTCAATTATATGAACAAACATTTATAAAAGACGTTTGACCTGTGTACAGAAAGAACTTGTACCTTTTGCAATATTACATTTGTTGTTTTCATGATACAACAATGCATCCATCCTTTGTCATAAGGACTTTTGCTCTATAACGAGACTGCTGGATTTGGGGCGGCAGGACCTCTGAGTTTTAGGCAAACGAGTCACTCCCACACCAGTCGACAGCTGTCAGCCCAACTCTCCCAGCTCTCTAGCAGCACCTCACTAAAACCCAACCGGTAAGGTGATTTGTGGCAGCCCGGCATGGAGCTCTGAAGACCCCCCCCCAGGGAAATCATGGTGGAACAAGCCTTATCCTTTTCTCTCTTACACTCACATAGGCACAAAAAGAGATGCAGGACAGTTTTCAATATATTTAATGAAAAGACTGCAATCTACAATAAAATACATGAACTGCAATGATTAGGATAATGAGGAATAACAACATCGGGATTGTCAAAAATTAGACATGTAAATATGAACAACCCCAACATTTTTTCATAATACGAGTTTACAATTCCTACCTATAAGCCTAATCCCTAACCCCTTAGCGAAAGCATTGCGATGTAAGCCAAATCTGTCCGTACAGTGTCCATGAGAAGCACACCCCACCCCTGTTACCTTGGTACAAGGTCAGGCTGTCAGTCTCCAGGTCAGGATCTGTGGAGACACAAAGGCTGAGGTCGACCAAAAACTGGCATGCAGCTTGGATGAAAATTCTGTCTCGGACCCCCTCTAATGCCTTCTGTCCTATGAGATGTTTTTATAGGGGACATGTTTATGTTCATGAACAGAAGTCTGATGCAGATATGTACCTAATTGCTGGACTGTTTACGCAGTCTTGGAGCCGGCAATACAAAATAAAATTCTGTGTACCTCGCATTCCATTCTTGTAAAACTGAGGAAAAGCACATGATGCACAGTATGTCATCCATAGCACTGATAAAGATGCTTTCACAGAATAGGGGCTGATAATGAAATTAGAAATAATGTCACTAAGAGAAGCAATAAATAAATGAATAAAAAATTAGTACAGGGCTACAGAGCATAATAACGAAGTAACAGGGCCCAGGCCACAAGCCTAAGCCAAATTATCGCTGTGCCCAAGTGACTAACCAAAATGGACCCACAACACCCTCCCCTATTGCTGGAACAAGGGTGTGAAGTCCAAAGCCTACTATTAAAAATGCTGCCATTTAAAATCATAAAACTCTAAAAGCATAACTAAAATCATATGTAAGAGACAAATGTCTAAATCAAGAATCCAAGCAGGCCATCAGGCAGGCCAAATTAAAAAGACAATTTGGTGTCACATTTTATATTTTGAAAAAAAAAAACAATGGTCGAATTTTAACAGTATTCATGGTCTTATATCAAGGGAGATTGAGCCCAGGAAGGACTCCACTTTGGCAGGTGGCAAGTTGATCAATGTGTTGGCAGAAGGATCCATGAAGCAGAAGTGTGTGGTAGCCTCCGGCGCAGAATGAACTACGTAGATAGCACCTGTTCCTTGTGCCAGACGTCATTGGAGCCAGCAAATCCACAAGTGGTGGTTCATAGGATGCCTCGTAAATCAACCGCAGTCTCAAGAGGCATGTCCGTGAATGAGCCCTCATTGAGAACATCCTTGTCCACAGGAGGTGCAGGCTGCACGGCAAGACACACCACAAGTGCACATTTGAAGAGGCATCAGATGTAATGGAAGACTAGCTGGACACACTTCAAGACCGGTCTGAATGTCAAAAACCATTCTAGCTCCAGCTCCCCAAGCAAGGAAGCGCTGAATTACTGCATCATGTGTTCACAACACAGCTGGGCTGGTGGTAGCCCCATCACTCCACTTTGCTGAGAAAGAACAACCACTACGTATCAAAAATAGCAGTAGCAGAATTGTGCCAATTAATGCCAAAGTTATAGGGAATCTGCCAAGGACACTCAAAGAGTGAGTGTAGGGCTGCAGGTATTACTCTGAACAAGGTCTGGAAGGTGCTGACAAATCCAGAACCGACAGCCTTAAAAAAGTGTGCAATCTCTGCAGTATTTGATGAATTAAATATCCTGCTCACCAATTCTCTAAAATGCTTTGGGAAGTTGGTATTTAATAGGGATTGTATCTCAGCTGATGATCTTGCTACCTGGAGATCGTACATCTCTCTGGCCAATGTCAGGGCTACATGTTTTGAACCAATAGCACCTTTAGTCTGCTTAGCTTGCCAAACTTTACTTTGGAAGTGGCAATGTGGGGCCACAAGTCTGCCATTTTTATCTCTTGTGTGGGGGAGGAATAAAACATGGCCGCAACAAGTTACAATTTGAGTAACTGAAATCACATAAGCGATTCCTGGCTTTATTCCTCAGCAGCTTTGTTTGTTCAGAACCACAACACGTCCATTAGAAAGTATCTGAAATACTGGACAAATCAAAGAGACAGGAGTGCCTTTTCGATAGCATGCCAAATTTGCAGCCTCCACATTGCAAAGGCCATGCAAGAACACCTGCTTACAAATCATAGAATGACTAACAGTAGTCTCACATTCGCTTCCGCTAAGAAAGACCTCCATTTCACAGTTCATACATTTGTAATCAAAAGGTAACTCCCACACCTTGTGTATGTGACTGTCTCCTAGCCGGTCAAACCTGCCTATTGCAAAATACTTTAAGCATTTCGTGAAACGAAAGGTGGAACTGGGCAAATATATCACTCCATGTGTTAGCCGTACTGGCAGGGGGATTTCTGCTACAGTGAAAGGCAGCTTCTCCAATTTCTCATTGTTAAGCATGATGTAACTAGCTTCTTTTTAGTCATTATATTTTGTTGTCTGGACAAATTGAAAGTGGCAAACAATTTAGTAACGTTAAAATCTTTCCACGGTACGCGGCCACTGTTGAGAACCTGCAATGTCCAACTTAACTTTATAATGGAATGCAACTGGCTTTGTCCATGTTGTAAAAAGGACACATCATTCTGAATGATATCAGTTGCAGATGACACAATATTATTTAAGGTGTAAATTCTGTTGAACAGAGTGTTCATGCCATTATCGACAACAGCTAAAGCCTTTGCCATGATTTATTTATCAATCTGCCTTAAGCGTGTAGCAGCTTCCATCTGGGAAAGTTTCCATATCTCGTTGTATATGGCATACAGGAAATGCTTTGAGTGTAGCTTCCTGGGTTCTAATTTGAAATCATGTAAATTAACTTCCGCAGACAAGAGACTAAGGTGTTCTTTGACAGCTGTTAAAGTGGAGGAACTTAACCATTGTTGGCATAGTTTACCCACACTGTATGTAGTGACGATACCTGAATGTTGAGCCGAGGCATAGTGAGGTTCTGGTTGGCTTACTCTGAAACCCCAAAAGAAAATAACAAAACATGCCTGGCACTCATTTGTGTCCATTGGCACACAATAACTACCCGCCGGGACTCAAAAGTGAGGAACTAAAGGTACCATTCTAAATCCAAGCAGTGAGTTGTTCTATGGTGACATTTAGAAATGTTAGCCAATTGAGGAATGTAGCAGGTGAGGGGATACTGGGCGCATTTAATTCTTTGACTTTTGCTAACCATAAACAGGGTGTTTGTTGGACGGTGTCATCTAAAAATATCATTTGTAAAGGAAAAAAGGCATGCTCTTAATAAAGCTTCCCTACCCTGTATTTGCCAATCTTTTGTTCCCCAGACACTTTTCAAGTCAATAGTGTTTTTCCGAAACTCATAGCCTTCCACAGCAAGACAGGAAACAAAGGAATCTGAATAGATTCATTTTGTGTCGGTCAGCAATAATTTCCTCTTTCAGGAAGGCAGAAATTTGAAATATTATGATTCAGCATTGTTTTTGTCATGCCCAGTAAAATACGCAAACTTATCTACATATGTTTTGGGACTCCTCACAAGTGGTGATAAACAATGTTTGCACTGTGTGTAATTGTAAACTGATCTTGGAATGCTAGCTCGGTGCAGAAAATAATGTCTTTAATGGTGATAACAAAACATTTTTCCATAATTTGTTACATTCTTTTACACATCTTCACTTTCAAATACAGTATAATATTCAATCCCGGAAAGCATGGATTCAACTGTTTTAACATCCCAGTCATCGGAAACAATACCAGGTATAATAACATCACTCATGGAAATTTTAAACACATATGGAATTTGAATGATCTCAATAGGACAGTATATATCAAATTGCACTTTATTCCACACAATCCCATCTGGAATCAGAACTGCTGAATTGTTCAGAAGGGACAAGTCTTTTCAGACCTTATGGCAGGGGTCTTCAAACTGGGGGTGGCCTCAAGTAATCCTAGGGGGTGGCCGCCAGACTCTGGCCCAGTGATGCATTATGCAGATAACAGTGTTCTGTATTAAGCAGAAAATAATTTATTGCATTTTTAAAAAGGTAACAGAACTTATCTGTAATGTTTAAATAAGTTTAAATATATGTAAACATTGCCAAATTAGTAGAATAATTGTGAAAAAATTCTGAGGGGGGTGATGAATTTTTTCTTTCCACCTGTAGGGGCGCAGTATTAAAAAGTTTGAAAACAATTGCCTTAGCGGATGATAGGTAAGGTGTTAGAACTCATTCACCGGCATAATGGCAGACTGTTCAGAAAGATAATGACCATTTATCAGAAGGAAAAAGACAATAACAAAACCAACTCAAAGCAGAAAGGCAAGCAATGTTAACAGTAGCCATAGATAGTACTATAAATATATTAAGTAATTGTTCTTAAGCCAAATGTACACCTTAAGTGTCTTTGATACAGCCTCCCCCCTCTGGAAACACCAGCACAGCACCCACCCAGCGGGCCCATACCTATGTTCCCAGGACACGTCAAGCAGCAGTGTGTCCACCACTACAGGGAACCCAGGCTAACCCACCACCCCAACAACAGCAGGGACCTGGGGGCAGTGGCAGAGGGCACACTGTTCAGGGGACAGAGGCCCAGGAACACAGGGGAACTGGGAGGGCTGCTGTGCGACAGGGGAAGGACAGGCCCAGGGAACCCACTCTCCATCAGGCCCTCTCCAACATCATGGGAGCCTACCACCATTCCCAGGAGACGATGGCAACGGTACTGGCCAAGTTTCAGGAGACCCAGCGGCTGCAGGAGGAACAGTATTTGGGCTTCAGGGAGGAACTCAAATCCATCAACACCACCCTGGGCACCATTGTAGGGGTGCTGAAGGAACTCGTCAACACCAGGAGGGACCCTGTGGTACAACAAGGGGCCCCTGACACTAGCCTGGACGATGAACTGCCACCACCTCTGCCGGCGCTAGTGGACAGGAGGCACCACCACAGGACCAACACACCAGCACCCAACCCCCTGCAGATGGAGAACCACCCCGCAAGCAGTCCCTGAGATCCAGGACAAAGACAGAGAATAGTGCCAAGACCCCCGCCAAGAAATGAGACCACCCTGTATGTCATCCTTTTGTCCCACTTTGTCACCCTGTCCATCCATCAACTGCCCCAGCTCCACTTCCTATGCCCCTTTGGACAATGCACCTGTGAGACTAATAGACTGGACTCTGCCATGGACATTCCCCCACCATCACCCCTGACCATTTTAATACCCCCTCCACTATTTAGAACTTAAATAAACACCCTTAAATCAATAAACTATCTGGAATCAGTCTGTTCTTTGGTAAATGCGTATTTGCAATAATTGTGGAAAAACAGCAATATCCATTGTATTGTCAACATACCTATGTCACACAGCTCTATTCCATGAGGAAACAAAGCAGATGTAACACAGTGGGACCCACATCTGTGAAATCGAAAGGGATAGTGACAACTCAGGGTCCATATACTGGGTGTAAGTGACAGACAGATGTGAGGTAGAACAAGTGTATCAGATGTAGCAGGCAGTGATGTCTTCTTACCTGTGTCTCACTGGAAGTATTGATGAATAACTGTATTTCTGTTGTCGATATCCTCTTCTTCAGCTTCCTCATCTTCACTGTCAACAGGCTCCACAGCTGCCACAACACCTCCTTCAGGACCATCCTCCTGCAGAAAAGGCACCTGTCGTCACAAAGCCAAGTTGTGCAGCATACAGCAGGCCACAATGATCTGGCACACCTTCTTTGGTGAGTAGAATAGGGAACCACCTGTCATATCATATGGAGGCACCGGAACCCGGCCTTCAGGAGGCCGAAGGTCCTCTCTATAACCCTCCTAGTTCGCCCATGTGCCTCATTGTAGCGTTCCTCTGCCCTTGTCCTGGGATTCCTCACTGTGGTCAGTAGCCATGACAGGTTGGGGTAGCCAGAGTCACCTGCAAATGTTGAGGGACAAGTGTTAGACACACACTAACCCTTAGGGAATGGTAACTCTTCTGGTTTCTGTACACCTGTTCACTCATGCGGGGGGGACCAAGGCCACATGTGTCCCATCAATGGCACCTTTGATGTTGGGGATATGTCCCAGGGCATAGAAGTCACCTTTCACTGTAGGCAAATCCTCCACCTGAGGGAAAACGATGTAGCTGCACATGTGTTTCAGCAGGGCAGACAACACTCTGGACAACACGTTGGAGAACATAGGCTGGAACATTCCTGATGCTATGGCCACTGTCGTCTGAAAAGACCCACTTGCCAGGAAATGTAGTACTGACAGCACCTGCACTAGAGGGGGGATGCCTGTGGGATGGCGGATAGCTGACATCAGGTCCGGCTCCAACTGGGCACACAGTTCATGGATTGTGGCACGGTCCAGTCTGTATGTGATAATGACATGTCGCTCTTCCATTGTCGACAGGTCCACCAGCGGTCTGTACACCGGAGGAGGGTGCCATCTCCTCACCTGCCCCAGCGGACGTGCTCTATGGAGGATAACAGCGAGCAGAGGGTCTGCCAACACCGAGGTACGAAAATAACAACTTTATTGCACAATATTTAAAATCCGCTACGTGCCTGTCTCTGTGTGTATGCAAGGCCTAGATATGTGTGACGCATTTAAAAATAATGCCATGTGGCCCCCTGAAATGGAGGCTGCCTGACCTGTAATGTGGGACAAGGGGATATGAGGTAACTGCGCTGGCATTGTACACCGTCGCGGTCGAAGACCGCAGCACAATCCTGCATTGGTTAACATTGGGCCCTATGGGTCCCAGGAGCCAATGACGATGTATGCTGGCGGGATGGTACGCACTGCCACGGACGTGACCGCCATTTTCTCTCTGTTCACTCACTTGATACCTGGTTTTCGACAGGAGTGGACCTACACTGCAAGTGCTGCTGTGACCTCAGTCTGGAAGAGACAATGGCTCATGTGTCTGGGGAAAGGGCCCCTGCCTTCACCACGGAGGAGTTGGAGAAACTAGTGGATGGGGGTCCTTCCCCAGTACACGCTAATCAACGGTCCTCCAGACAAACACGTAAGTACACTGTGTGCATGCTGTATGGGCAATGTCTGTGTGGAGTGGTGTGGATTGAAGATAGGGGGGGAGAATGAGGCGTGCATGAATTGACAGTGAGTGCATGTGCATCATGGCAAGGGTAGGGATGCAAACCAATTACTGTGACAGTCCGGACGGTTATATCTTCTCCTTTTCCCCTGTACTATTCCTGTAGGACAGCGCCCACCAGAAGAAGGATATTTGGTGTGCCATCGCCAAGGAAGTCCGGACCCCGGGGGTCCACCAGAGACGGAGCACCCACTGCTGGAAAAGATGGGAGGAAATTCGCCGCTGGAGCAAGAAGACGGCGGAGGCCCAGCTGGGGATGGCCTCCCAACGTGGGAGGGGTACCCGTCGCACCATGACCCCCCTGATGTTCTGGATCCTGGCGGTGGCCTATCCGGAGTTAGATGGGCGCTTGAGGGCATCACAGCAGCCACAAGGGGGTGAGTACACTCACATTTAGCTGATTCAGTAGGCATTGGAGGAGTATGGGTGGGGGAGGTGGTCTGTGGGTTCCCCTAGGCCAGGACGAGTTTACTAGGCAAGGTCCCTTCGTAAGGCAGGCCATGTGGCACCCCACCCCACCAGTGTTCAGAGCCAACCACACCTAGTCAGGCTCCTGTGACTTCCAGGTGTGCACCAATCGGACATAGGCCTTGTACCCCATGTCCCTGTGATTAATTAGGGAACTGTAAGTGCACAGCGTAGTGCAGAGGGCTTCTGTGTCTGTAGTGTCTGCCAACGGTAGCGGTATTGCATGCACTGAACATGTCTTTCTTCTGCCTTTCCTCCCCCTTTTTGTGGTCTCACTGATCTTGTGTGCAAAAGCATCATCAGGCGGAGGAGCAGTGGCACCGGAGCAGGAGGGAGCTGCATCCCACATGGCACTGGAGTCTGAAGTCACCAGTGGGACGAAGGGTGAGGAGAGCTCCACAGCGGGGACAGGAGATGAGACCAGCGACACAGACTCCTCCTCTGATGGGAGCTCCCTTGCGGTGGTGTGCCCCTCTGTGCCCCCGCATCTACAGGTACAGCCGCCAACCCCCCTACCAGCACCGCCCTCCCAGCAGCCCCTCAGCGTGTGACCCGTGGCCGCTCACCCAGGAGAGTGGGCATCTCCTTCGCCCCAGGCACCTCAGCCCCTGGCCCTGTCAGCCCTGCTGCCCTCAGTGAGGAGGCCATTGACCTCCTCAGATCCCTCACTGTTGGGCTGTCTACCATTCTGAATGCCATCCAGGGTGTAGAGAGGCAGTTGCAACAGACAAATGCATACCTGGAGGGCATTCATTCTGGTCAGCAGCCCAACAGCGAACTTTTCAGACTCTGGCCTCAGCACTGATGGCAGCCATTGTCCCTGTGTCCAGCCTCCCCCCTCCAACTTCCTCCACCCAGACCCAATCCCCAGTACCTCAGCCTATCCCAAGCACACCCTCAGACCAACATGCACACACCTCAACACACAAGGGAAGCTCTGGCAAACATAAGCACCACACATCCCACAGGCACTCACACAAGCATCATGCACACATACCAAAATCCACTGCCTCCACTGTGTCCCCCTCCTCCTCGTCTCTCTCCTCCCTCCCTTTCACGTCTCCACTCACACCTGCATGCACTACATCTTCAGCCACTACGTCCATCACCAGCACACCCATCACCACACACCGCTCACGTGCAATCACCACCCCCACTACCATTCACACACCCCCTGTGTTCTCTCCCAGTGTGTCTGTGAGCCCACCTCCCAAGGTACACAAACACAGCCACACACCCACCCAACAGCCATCCACCTCACGACAGCCTCCAGCCCATGCACCTTCACCCAAAGTCAGCAAACGTACACCTCCTACAACCACTACCTCTTCCTCCACTCCCATACCCCTCCATCTACCCGTCCCAGTGTGTCTAAAAAACTTTTCCTGTCCAACCTTGACCTCTTCCCCTCACCTCCCCCACCCCTTCCGTCCCCTAGGGCACGCCTTTCAAGGTCCCAACTCAGCACCTCAGCCACCACATCAGCGGGACCAGTGGTGGCAGCAGTAACTGGCTTCTGGAGTGCGGCAGGCAGCAGGGCAGCCAGTGTGCAAAGGAGCAAGACCACGAACAGTCCCCCACCTCAGAAGCATGAGAAGTTGGCCACTGCCCGGAGGGCGAAGGGCAAAACACCTTCCACCAAGCCCTCTCCCAGGACTACAGTTGGGAGTGGGAAGACAGCTGCGCCAACATCCAAGGTGGGGAAGGGGCACAGAAAGAAAGGCAAGTCCCTGCAAACCTGCACGGCGCACAAGACCGCCACCAGCACCGCTGCCCAGGACACCGCCGCCCGCAGCACCACTGCTCAGGACACCGCCGCCATCAGCACCGCTGCCAGGACACCGCCACCAGCAGCACCGCTGCCCAGGACACCGCCGCCAGCAGCATCGCTGGCCAGGACACCGCCACCACCAGCACGCTCACTGAGCCACCCACCAGCACCGCAGGCCAATGAGCGCCGCAAGCCCCGCCGCTACTGAGGCCACCACGAGCAGGATGAAGCACTCTGGGCACAAAGCCCCCTCCAGAACCAGTGGAGAATCACATCCACTACCTCTGTCCTTGGCAGGATGAAGCACTCTGGGCATAAAGCCCCCTCCAGAACCAGTGGAGTAAGGCATCCACTACCACTGCCCTTGGCAGGATGAAGCACTCTGGGCACAAAGCCCCCTCCAGAACCAGTGAAGTAAGGCATCCACTACCTCTGCCCTTGGCAGGATGAAGCACTCTGGGCACAAAGCCCCCTCCAGAACCAGTGGAGACTGTTATCCACTTGTGAGACTGTGACTTTGCACTCCCCAGGATAAAGCAGTGGGCAAATCACCCACTGGAAAGACTTGAGAGACTGTGGCTTTGCACTCCCCAGGATAAAGCAGTGGGCAAACCACCCACTGGAAAGACTTGAAAGACTGTGGCTTTGCACTCCCCAGGATAAAGCAGTGGGCAAACCACCCACTGGAGAGACTTGAGAGACTGTGGCTTTGCACTCCCCAGGATACATCACTGGGCATGGAGCCCCCTTGTGGATCTGGCGTCGTGCACTCATCCGGCTGAGGTGCCCCCTCTTCCCTTCCCCCTGAGGTGCCTGTTGTATTTCTATCTGATGCCCCAGGAGTGTTCTCTCCGTTTTGATTGGGTATTTTGTGTGGGCTTCTCCCATGCATTTTGGGCCCAGTGGTCCACGGACTATGTAGGTGCAGTACATGGACTTGAAATCTTGATGTGGGTATTTGTAAATAGTGTATATATATTTTTGGGTACTGTATTAGAATTGATTACAATCGTTGCAATCATTTCCTTTTGTCTTTGCATTCTTCCAGGGGGGCTGGGAGGTGTAACTGTAATGTATCAACATGTATTTGTGTGTGTGTTGTTGTGGGTGAGGGTGGGGTTGGGGGTGTTGCGTGTTGCGTGTGTGTGTCACTCTCTTTTCCCTCCCCCCTGCCCTTTCTCGTAGGTGCATACTCACCGAGGTCTTCTCCGCCAGCGTTCGTGCTCCTGGTAGGGGAGCAGGAAGAAAAAGGCAGGTAGTATATGAAGTTTGGGCTCCATGGCGTCCTGGTTCCTCGTGGGTTGTGTAGAGGTGAGCGTTTTCCTTTCCAAGTCCTGTTTCCGCTGTGTTTTTGTTCGCGGTGAATCCGCCCCAGAAAAGGTGTTGGATTGGCCTGATGTAATACTGTGGGCGGTACATTATCTTCCGCCTTTCTGTTGGCGGTGACCGCCATGCTGTTTGTTTGTACCGCCGTTGAGGTCGGAGTGTTAAATTGGCTGTCTATGTTGCCGGTTTCCGCCATGGTCGTGATTCCAATTTTTTTACTGCCGACCAGTTGGCGGTCTTACCGCCGCTTTAACACTGACCGCCAGGGGTGTAATGAGGGCCATAGTGTGCACAGAGTGCAAGGGTTCCCCTTAGAGGTTGATAGGAGCAAAATTAGATACTATTAATGCTCTATTTTGTGGTAGTGTGGTCGAGCAGTAGGCTTATCAGAGGATAGTGTTAAGCATTTGTTGTACACAAACAGGCAATAAATGAGGAACACACACTCAAAGACTTAACTCCAGGCCAATAGGTTTTTAAATAGAAAAATATATTTTCTTAATTTAATTTTAGAACCACAAGATTCAAATTTGAGGTAAGTACATAAAATGCAAGGTACTTCACACAGGTAAGTATAGAACTTTGATTTAAAACAGTAGTACACACAGTTTTGGTTAAAATGGCAATAAGCTATTTTAAAAGTGGACACTGCAAAAATCAACAGTTCCTGGGGAGGTAAGTTTGGTTAGGTTTCTCAGGTAAGTAAAGCACTTACACAGTCAGTCTCCTGGGCATAGGCAGCCCACCGTTGGGGGTTCAAGGCAACCCCAAAGCCACAGCACCAGCAACAGAGGGCTGGTCAGGTGCAGAAGTCAAAGGAGAGCCCAAAACACATAGGTGCCTATGAAGAACAGGGGTGCTCCGTTCCTAGTCTGCTTATAGGTAAGTACCTGCATCCTCGGGGAGCAGACCAAGGGGGTTTTGTAGAGCACTGGGGAGGGGACACAAGCCCACAAAACATACCCTCAGCGGCACAAGGGCTGCCGGGTGCAGTAGGCAAAGTAGGCGTCAGGTTTGCTATAGAAAGCAATGGCAGGGCACAGGGGGCTTCTCGGGCTAGCCACCGACTGGGCTAGGATGAGGGCCTCCTGCTGGTCACCCCTGCACTGGTAGGTGGTTCCTCTCGGTCCTGTGGACTGCAGGTGCAGTGCTTGGCCCAGGCGTCGGGTTCCTTTGTTACCAGGCAGTCGCGGTCATGGGGAGCCTCTGGATCCTCTCTGCAGGCGTCGCTGTGGAGGTGCAGGGGGATCGACTCAGGGTGCCCATGTTGTTGGAGTCTCCTGGGAGTCCTTTCTGCTGGATTTGTTGCCCTGGACTCGAGCCGGGGGCGTCGGGTGCAGTGTGAAGACTCACGCTTCTGGCGGGAAGGGAGAGTCTCTTTAAAGTTGTTTCAAAGTTGCAAAGTAGTTGCAGTTTCTGAACAGTGCCGCTGTTCTCAGGAGTTTCTTGGTCCTTTAGGTGCAGGGCAGTCCTCTGAGTCCTCAGAGGTCACTGGTCCCGTCGGATGCGTCGCTGTGCAGGTTCTTTGAGTCTGGAGACAGGCCAGTAGGGCTGGGGCCAAGTCAGTTGGTGTCTCTGTCGTCTCTGCGGGTCTTTCAGGTCAGCAGTCCTTCTTTCTTCAGGTTGCAGGAATCTGATTTCCTGGGATCAGGGTCGCCAATAAATACTCAATTAAGGGGTGTGTTTAAGTCTGGGGGCAGTAGCCAATGGCTACTGTCCTGGAGGGTGGCTACATCCTCTTTGTGCCTCCTCCCTGAGGGGACGGGTGCACATCCCTATTCCTATTGGGAGAATCCTCCAAAACCAAGATGGAGGATTTCTTATGGCAGGGGTCACCTCAGCTTAGGACACCTTAGGGGCTGTCCTGACTGGTGGGTGACTCCTTGTTTTTCTCATTATCTCCTCTGGACTTGCCGCCAAAAGTCGGGGCTGTGTCCAGGGGGCAGGCATCTCCACTAGCTGGAGTGCCCTGGGTCATTGTAACACGAAGCCTGAGCCTTTGAGGCTCACTGCTAGGTGTTACAGTTCCTGCAGGGGGGTGGTGTTAAGCACCTCCACCCAGTGCAGGCTTTGTTTCTGGCCTCAGAGAGCACAAAGGCTCTCACCCCAGGAGGTCAGAAACTCGTCTCAGTGGCAGGCTGGCACAGACCAGTCAGTCAGTCCTGCACTGCACTGAAGGATTGGGTAAAATACAGGGGGCATCTTAAACATGCCCTCTATGTGCATATTTTAATAAATCCAGCACTGGCATCAGTGTAGGTTTATTATTCTGAGAAGTTTGATACCAAACTTCCCAGTATTCAGCATAGCAATTATGGAGCTGTGGAGTTCGTTTTGACAAACTCCCAGACCATATACTTAATATGGCCACACTTTACTTACAATGTCTAAGAATAGACTTAGACACTGTAGGGGTATATTGCTCATGCAGCTATGCCCTCACCTGTGGTATAGTGCACCCTGCCTTAGCGCTGTAAGGCCTGCTAGAGGGGTGACTTACCTATGCCATGAGGGGGATGCCATGTCGACTTTGCCTTTTCCTCCCCACTAACGCACACAATCTGCAATGGCAGTGTGCATGTGTTAGGTGAGGGTTCCCTTAGGGTGGCACAACACATGCTGCAGCCCTTAGGGACCTTCCCTGGTCACAGGGCCCTTGGTACCACTGGTACCTTTTAAAAGGGACTTATCTGTGTGCCAGAGATGTGCCAATTGTGGAACAATGGTACATTTTTTAAGTGAAAGAACACTGGTGCTAGGGCCTGATTATCAGGGTCCCAGCACACTTCTCAGTCAAGTCAGCATCAATATCAGGCAAAAAGTGTGGGGTAACTGCAACAGGGAGCCATTTCTCTACACTGCACGACAGCGATAATCTATTGAAACACTCAAGGCGGAGTGTCGTGTCATTTCGTCGACGAACTAGTAACACAAGCTCGCAGTCGCTTGTCCATTGCCTCCCCCTGCCAGGACATGGGGAAAACACGCCCAGTCAAAACAATAGGAGACACCATGCACACAAGGGACAACCTTACATCGGAACCTCTGTCACAAGCGGATCATTGCATGCTATACTGGACACCAAAACCTCACTGGAGGCTAAAATTGACTCAGTATCCTTGGAGGTAAACTGATTGAGAACAGATAATCGCAAGCTGGTAGCTAGGGTTACCCAAGCTGAATCAGTCACGCAAACAATATTGCCGACTCTCCAAGCCATGCAAACAAAAATAACGAACATGCAAGAAGAGATATCTGCTTTACATCACAGAGAAGAGGACGCAGAAGGGAGATTGCAACGCAACAACATTCACTTTATTTGGCTTCCCTGCATGCTTAGAGCTTCCCTGTGCTGAACTGTTCTTAGAGGAGTGGCTCCTGAACACCGTGCTAAAGGATAAAACACCTCCATTGTTCTCCATAGAAAGGGCCCACCGCAAACCAGGACACCCCTCCAAGACAGGAGCACTGCCCGTCCTCTTATAGCCCACTTACTGAAATATCGCAGCCGTGACCTCATCCTTCAACTGTTCCATACTAAAGGCACATGGCACTTTGACAATACCACGATCTCTGTCTACCTAGACTATACCATGGAGGTGCAATGCAGGTTAAACAATGGCTACGCGAACTACAGATCAAATATGCTCTCCTCTTTCCAGCGAAGCTCAAAATTATAGACAATTAAAAAACACATGTTTTTTAAACACCGGAGGACGTGTGGACTTGGCCTAGCAGTGACACTAGAGAAGGAGGAGGAAACAGACACATGGGTGACACCTAAACCACAACAATCGCAGAAAACCACCAAAGTCCTGACCCAATCGTGATTAAGCGGCTGCGGAGCAAGCTCGAGCATTCGAAGCAGTGACACAATATCAAACCAACTCATTCATTGCTCTTCGATCAGACCATATAAGAGCATTGGGTTCTGAGACTTGTGAATCAGAGAACTCTTTGATCTGCAGCAATGGAGACCCTCACGTTACTCCTGGTTCAGTAGACAATCTTATTTAATTTTGTATTGTTGCACTGCTGGCCAACAGTTGTTATATCCAAGGAGCCTCTTGATCACAGGCAGGGCTTTCCCGATTGACACTGATTTCTTCAGGGACCCTTTCACACTACGACCCGGGCTCTAGCGCGGTGTATCAGAATGCACGTGCAAGTCACACCTCTACGCGATACGTAGTCGGACACGTTGTCCACTTTAGTATCATAGCAAGTGTTATTTTGCGTATGATTATTTGTATTGGGCGGTATACCACGTGGTTTCAGCCCGGGTGGATTATTAACAAAGTTGGGGTGTTCTTCGATTTACATATTTGTTTTACGATGTTCTACATTGTATTGTTTTGTACAGAACTGCTACTCAGCACGTGGGACACTAACACTGTGGATGATTATGAATGATAACTATTGTATGGGATGGTGGATTATGAATGTCAGGGTACAACTGTTAGCCCGAAAGGCGTTTCCTTTTACTCACTGCATTGGATATGTTATCTAACACACCTTCATTGACACACACTCCGCAATATAGAGTTATGACTTGGAATGTGCGGGACATGGCATCCTTCACCAAGCGCCATTGGGTAAACTCATATCTCAAACGCCGCCAGGTTCACATTGCAATGCTTCAGGAGACACACCTTATGGCCACGGAACTAGATTGATTACAAGCTAGGTGGCAGGGACAAACATATGGCCCTATTACATCAGCCTACACAAGAGGTGTTCTCATATGGGGGGCCCCTGGTGTCCCCTTTGTCCTAACTACTCAAAAAATAGATTCAGAAGGCAGGTATGTCATTCTGGAATGCTGGCGAGATGGTACTCCCATCAATTTAGTGGCCACATATGCCCCTAATGTGACTCAAATTCACTTCCTAGACCCTCTAACACCGGCGCTTTTTCGAGATCCACTCACTCCAGCGATATGGGGTGGAGATTTTATTTGTATCTTGGATTTGCATTTTGACCGTTCCCACCCCCCACTAACTTCTGCTGCAAGCAATCACATATGATGGTGTGCTCAACGTAGTTTCCAAGCAGACAATCCACCGGCATAGCGGGACCCACAGCTACCCTCATGGAACCTGATACCCTCCCTCCATTCAAAGGTAATCAGAAGCATAGTATAGTGACTCATGTTTGGCCACTACAACAATCTGGTGGAATACTTTAGGAATTACCTGCCCTGAGGACACCAGATGACAGCCGACAGTAGTCATACTGGCTCCAGTGTCCCTCAGAGCCTCCACCCAATGCCCATTGATAGTGACCCACTATCTATATTTGGTAGTATTTTTAGGCATGTGGGTCTCACCATCTCTCCGTTACCCAGGGACACTAGGGTAACCTCTGCACTCCCCCAATACTAATTAGGCCGGTCTCTTCCCCAAGTGCTACACTAGACATCCCTGGTGTCTGCCTCCTAATAGAGGGCTGCGGCTTCTTAAGGCAGTGGGGTCCCCTTGATGTGCCTGTACCTGTAGCACTCATAGCGTTAGGGGAAAGCCGTCCTGAGAAATTTGTTTTCAGGATGAGTGCATTTCTATTGCTCAGGTTAAGTCTGGGTATCCTTCCCCTGAGAACTGTTTTTGGGGGCTTTTGAAAACTCTTTGTTTTAATTTTGTTTGCTCCCTCTTTCTTCTGTTGAGGACCCTGTACACCTTCTTGTGAATGTTGGTGCTGAGCCAGTGGTCCATCTCTTTGGCAGGCTTGTTAGTGCGCCCTTGACTTATCTCTTTCATAATAGTAAGTGATTGGACACTGTTCCAAGGTTGATGAACCTTTTGACTCGTTTAAATTATATTTATTAACCAATTGATTATTGACACATAAAACGACAAAATTAAACAAAAATAATAATCACCAAAGAATCAATAAACAACCACGACCCATTAGGCTACACCTTTTAGTTTCAATTTAAATATTTATTTCCCTATATTAACAATTGTAAGGTCACAAAAATTAGTCTCAACACCAAATGGTACAAATAAAGAAGCATCACAGGCTGACGGATTAGCCTGAAGAATCTTAGTTTAAACAAAGCAAATAAAATAATAAACTCAATAGTTAGAACACAAATCAATATCTTGAATATCTGTGTAAGAGAGATAAAATACATTTGATTCAGCAATAAAACAATGTCAAATCATAAGCATAGAGAAAAACACCTCACTATCCTCAAATTAGCATTAGCGTGTTGGGCTTCAGGCAAAAGTTTTAGTAACATTAATTTAGAAAACATTTAGCTATGCACTATCAAAAATAGCAACAGAATTTAAACAGTAGCAGCTGGTACCTGTAAAACAAAAGACAACATTGCACAGAGCATTATATTTACCAATCCTAAAGAATTCAGTAACAAAGCATAGCTCCTTCAGGGGGCCAGCAGCATCAGCATCAGGACAGGGGGCAAGGAAAAGGGTGACAGTTCAGAATCTGGATTCTAAATTCTCTGAACCATCAAGTTATTTATCTAAAGCAGGCAGCATAGCGCTACAGGCTCTAAGCATTGAGCACTAAAGTAAGCACCAGCATCATCCCACGGAGCATGAAAAATATTTCTAAATAATAAAATACCAGAATGTCAGTAAACTGACTGGCAAAGCAAGAAACATCAAAGTGACAGATCATAAGAATGAGAAGTGAAGTCTTATGGAAACCAGGAAGCAATGAACCCCCAATGTCTGATTCTCAAACATTAAATTAAACTTGCTAAACTTCTGTGATTGGCTAAAAACTTCATATGGACAGGAATCATCCAATCATAAAACATCAGCTCATCAGAAAGTATCTTAAATGCTTTGTATTTTTCTGCTTCTTTCTTTTGCGTAAGCCCAAACGAAACAGTGCTAAAGTGCGTGTTCCCTCACCCCTAAAACTTGGTATGATTGGTTTTGCACCTGTTTGGTGTATTTAATTTACCTGAAAGAGTGGTATACCATGTATCCAGGCTCTGTAAATTAAGTGCTACTAGTGGGCCTGCAACGCTGATTGACCCCCCCACAGAATTGGACTTTCAAACTTGTCTCAGGCCTGCCACTGCAGTACCTGCATGTGCAGTTTACTGCCACTTTGACTTGGCAGTTCAAACTACTTGCCAAGGCCTAAACATCCCTCTTAGTACACCTAAGAGTTCTATGTATATTCACAACAATAAATTGTTTATTTAGTAAAATAATCAAAAGAGTAAAAAGTGTACATATAAGGAAATAACAGAAAGTATACAACTTCCAGTCAAGCTGGTATGAGTATTGGTACCATTTAAATCTGACACAGATATCTGAATTTTAGTGTCACTGGATTGTGGCCTGAGCCAGTGTACTCTGCAGTGATCATTTATTGTTACTAAACTACTCAGGATGATAAACATGCAAATACAAATGTTGTATTTAAAACAATATTATTTTGCTCCTTTAGAAAACCAGCTTGTCTGGAAGTTGTATACTTTCTGGTATTTTCTCATATGTACACATACTTTTTTACTGTTTTGATTCTTTTACTAAATAAACAATGTATTGTTGTGAATAAACACAGAACTCATTGTATTTCTTTGTATGAACCATTCAATTATTTTTGTTTGTAAGAGACCATTGTTTCTTGTAATATACATGGACCCCAGGCCACTTTAGATCCTTGGGTTACCTTGTTGTTTGAAACTAGGAAGCCTTGTGGACAGGGCGCTGTGTATGTAAAAGGTAGGACATGTACATTTATGTTTTTCATGTCCTAGTAGTGACAAACTGCCTGTTTTGTTTTTCACTACTGTGAGGGCTGCTCTTCTCATAGGTTGGCATTGGGAATTTCATTATATATCTTCAAGAGGAAATTTCTGATCTGGAAGGAGTAGCGTGGGCATATTTGGTATATTTGGAATGGTAGTGAGAGATCCTGCTCACTAGCCTAAGTAGATTTGACGTTACTGTTTTAGAAATGCTGCTTTTTGGAAGTGAGCATTTCTCTGTGCTGTAACTATGTGTTCTGCAGGCTGACTCCAATCCCCGTCTAGGGCAGAGTGGAAGCTACACTTTGTGCATATTTTCCAGACAGTCACAACACAGGACGGGCTAGGTGCATCTGCATACCAATACTCTTCCTGGGCTGGGAGAGAGGGAGGCAGAACATACTTACATTTGTATAGGCTGTGTCCCTGCCTCACACAATGGGCTGATTTACCCCCTGCTGATGTCTGGAGCTAGGGCTAGTTTGAAGGGGTTGTATTACACTTGAAAAGGTCCTTTTGAAGTCACCCCTTGAACAAAGGCATTTTTTAGTATAAGTACATGGGCTCTGACCCCATGACGTTAATAACTTTTGGAACTGGGACTGAACCTCTCACAGAAAGGTCTGCTGTACTCCCCAATGGATTCATCTGGACTGCTCCCTGTTTGTTGCCCTGCTGTCTGGTAACTAGTGGGCTGCTTAAAGGACTCAATTGGACTGTAATTCTGCTTACAGCCCTGCTACCTGTCGTTCCCTGATGCTGGTTCCCAAAGGGCACATTATCAGAGGATTTCTGTGTCATCATGAAAAAACTTCCATTATGGAGCTGCCATATGTGCTGGCCTGGTGCCTTCATTTGTGCCTAATTCAAAGAAGGAGGGACTGGGAGATTTATGGTCCAGTGTACGGTCACCCAATACTAATAGTCATATAAAGGTACACTGTTCCAACGGGGGAAACAATAAGAGGGATTCAAGGGGACCTAATCCTTCAGGAACAAGAACCCTCATGCATCCCAGTGGATGACTGGCTTCATCATCGGGAAAGCTCCTCGACAGGCCGGTGCTGCAATGCCTGTCGGGCTCCCCGAAGGGGGCTCTTGACCGTGTTGCTCTTAAGTAGACTAGGAATATAGTCAAAAAGATGAGATACCTTGTTCTAGGTACCTGAGCAATATGGAGAGAAGGGAAAAGTAAAATTGGTTATCCATCTGGTACACACATCAATTTAATCAGTATCGATTAGATGGAGACCAAGATTAAAAAGCAAGGTGAGAGTAAAAGTTGAGTAATTATGCTCATTAACTCTCAACACTACAAACACGAGAGGACTGAACCAATTAGGGTGCCTCTTATCGCGGGTCTACATGTTTCGCGTCTAGTGGCCCAGCCGGATCCATTGACGCTTCATCAGGACCGTAAGAAAAGAAAACGACTTCTCCAAGAGTTAAATTAGAAAGCACCCATGTACAAGAGTTGAAAAATCACAGAGCTGTCACTTACTTTAAGTACAACTGGCTATGTCAAAAAAGAGGGAAGAAGGTCGCCCATCCCCAGATTCAAGAATAAGCTCCTTGAGAATCACATGTCAGGAACTGGAACAGACGAATTTCCTCAGCGCGTCCAAGGGCATTTGTCCTACCCTCCTGACAGCGTCCCTTCATTTGTGCCTCCATTGCTCTTCATAGCTAGTGCGTGACGAGCGCTTACTTTTTTTATCTTCATTCTCCCTTTGATTCCAAATCATGATGAGTGAGCTCTCCTTACTTTTAGCGCGTGCCAAAGCTGCTGCTTCTCCCCCCAACACCATGCTCCCCAAGATGGGAGGAGCACTGATGCACCAAGGGGGAGTGCTGACTACTATGCATCCAATTCCCATGGGTGGGGCCTGCCCAACAGAGTGTACCTTGCACTCACGGGCCAGGAACACTATTTGCTGTGCTGAGGGAAGGAGGGCGCTCCACGAAGACCAGAATGCTGTTTTCGAGGGGTGGGCCATGTTTCTGAGGAGCATTCATCCTGCCCCACCTCTGGAGCAACGCTGTGTATAAGTAGCCAAAGGAAGGCTGCCTTCTACGGAGCAGGCCCCGTTGCTGAGGCTTGCCCTGCTGGTGAGTGCTGGGGCCGGATCCCTAAGGCCGTGACAGAGCCTTCCTGCATTCCGGTGTGGGCAGCTCCTTCCTGGCAGCTACATTTCATACACTGACAGGTCTCCCACATGACTCTGGAGTCATGTTTCCTACCCCACCTCATTTGCTGGTGTGCTTGACTCTGGGCCAATTGATACATTTCCTGCAATACGGGGTGATGTCTTGAGAGAGGCACCCATCCACGTCTGGTAGTGCCGGAGCCCCACATCAGCAGGATTATTGTATGAAAGCTAGAATCGGCACAGATGCTCCTGAGCCCTGTACTGATGCTTAGGTTCCCAATAGCATGAAGTGATACCCTGTCCTTACTAATGGAAGGACAGGTGGGCCTAGATCTGCACTTTCCTTCTGAGAACCATATGTTTTGTTTTTCTGCTGCATGTTTATGCCCATAATATGCCTGAGTTATGTCGGGTTGCTCCTAAGTGTCCAAGATAATGAGCACCACTTCAGCATGTAGTTAATATGGCCACTATGCCTGACGCAGGTTCTTTGGCCAAAGACCAGGATAACAAGTGCTATTTTGGCAAGGGAATAATATGTACCATATTTATAATTTATGATGTTTTATTCCTGATGTAGGTTGCTGGAAATGTTTATATAATCCTGTGTGGAGTCTCTTTTGTGGTGTAATTTATTGTGTCACTGGTGTGAGCAGGTTGAGCAAACGCTTTGCACATGACCCCTCGGGATAAGCCTGTCTGCTCTGCACCAAGCTACCAGGGGGAGAGCACAGGCTATCTTTGGTGTGTAACTTACTTACCCTGACTAGAGTGGTGGGGTCTTCCTGGCTTAGGTGCACAACCAGAAACCCCATTTCTGACATACTAAACCATTTGTCTATGATGTCCACCACAGCAAAGTTAGGCACCAGATGTTTGAGGATGTGGACCCTCTTGTCTCCATGTGACACTGGGTTGTCACTACCATAATAATCACTGGGCTGAGATTTTTTGCTTTGAGGACCAGCTCTTTCAGACTTACTTTATGAGCCAATAACAGTTTCCCTCCTTCCCTTGCCCTTCCAGTAACAGCCTTCTCATTGGCTAAGGCAATCTCAGCCCTCCTTTCCTCCAAAGTTCTCCTTACAGCAGCCTCCTCCTCTGTAGCTCCCCTTTTTCCAGCTGCCTCCTCCTTGGCTGCTTCCATTTATAGTTTGACAATTTGCTGTTGAAACTCCCTCTCAGGTCTCCTGCCCTCCAGTTCTTCAAGGGGCAGTTTGCGGAGGAGATGCTCCTGCCTGCTCTGGGTTCAGCAGGGAACCTCACTCCTGTGGGCCCTCCTGTCTCCTCTAGGGACATGGCCAGGAGGGTTTCATCCTCACCTCAATTTCCTCCTCATCCCCTGCAACATCCTCATTCTCCACCTGCACTTGTGCATTAGATAGCAAATAGTGGACTTCCTGCAAGACCACAAGGGCTTTTTGGAGCTCCTGCTTCCTTGAGCTTCTAGTTGCAAGCAGGTCCCTCTCCCTGAAAAATCCTTTCAGCTCTGCCATAGTGTAACTTTTTAGATTGCTGAGATCCATCTCCATGCTGGAAGGCTTGAGTTGTGGATGCAAAAATGAAGTAGAAGTTACTTTTGGAAAAAGGAAAAAGCCAATTGAGCAGAATTTAAAAAGAGGTGAAATTTGATGTCACATTATTCATATGAGGTTTGAGTTTTGCACATATCACAGAGTGGCAATGCATAAACAAGGTTACTGGTTCTCAGCACTGAACACCAATGTAAGAAATTGAGTTTTTAGTTGACCTGAGCTGTAAAGGGGAGGAAAAAAACCTACAAAACATATCAGGCTGACGGATTAGCCTGAAGAATCTTAGTTTAAACAAAGCAAATAAAACAATAAACTCAATAGTTAGAACACAAATCAACATCTTGAATATCTGTGTAAGAGAGATAAAATACATTTGATTCAGCAATAAAACAATGTCAAATCATAAGCATAGAGAAAAACACCTCACTAACCTCAAATTAGCATTAGCGTGTTGGGCTTCAGGCAAAAGTTTTAGTAACATTAATTTAGAAAACATTTAGCTATGGCACTATCAAAAATAGCAACAGAATTTAAACAGTAGCAGCTGGTACCTGTAAAACAAAAGACAACATTGCACAGAGCATTCTATTTACCAATCCTAAAGAATTCAGTAACAAAGCATAGCTCCTTCAGGGGGCCAGCAGCATCAACATCAGGACAGGGGGCAAGGAAAAGGGTGACAGTTCAGAATCTGGATTCTAAATTCTCTGAACCATCAAGTTATTTATCTAAAGCAGGCAGCAAAGCGCTACAGGCTCTAAGCATTGAGCACTAAAGTAAGCACCAGCATCATCCTACGGAGCATGAAAAATATTTCTAAATAATAAAATACCAGAATGTCAGTAAACTGACTGGCAAAGCAAGAAACATCAAAGTGACAGATCATAAGAATGAGAAGTGAAGTCTTATGGAAACCAGGAAGCAATGAACCCCCAATGTCTGATTCTCAAACATTAAATTAAACTTGCTAAACTTCTGTGATTGGCTAAAAACTTCATATGGACAGGAATCATCCAATCATAAAACATCAGCTCACCAGAAAGTATCTTAAATGCTTTGTATTTTTCTGCTTCTTTCTTTTGCGTAAGCCCAAACGAAACAGTGCTAAAGTGCGTGTTCCCTCACCCCTAAAACTTGGTATGATTGGTTTTGCACCTGTTTGGTGTATTTAATTTACCTGAAAGAGTGGTATACCATGTATCCAGGGCCTGTAAATTAAGTGCTACTAGTGGGCCTGCAACGCTGATTGAGCCCCCCACAGAATTGGACTTTCAAACTTGTCTCAGGCCTGCCACTGCAGTACCTGCATGTGCAGTTTACTGCCACTTTGACTTGGCAGTTCAAACTACTTGCCAAGGCCTAAACATCCCTCTTAGTACACCTAAGAGTTCTATGTATATTCACAACAATAAATTGTTTATTTAGTAAAATAATCAAAAGAGTAAAAAGTGTACATATAAGGAAATAACAGAAAGTATACAACTTCCAGTCAAGCTGGTATGAGTATTGGTACCATTTAAATCTGACACAAATATCTGAATTTTAGTGTCACTGGATTGTGGCCTGAGCCAGTGTACTCTGCAGTGATCATTTATTGTTACTAAACTACTCAGGATGATAAACATGCAAATACAAATGTTGTATTTAAAACAATATTATTTTGCTCCTTTAGAAAACCAGCTTGTCTGGAAGTTGTATACTTTCTGGTATTTTCTCATATGTACACATACTTTTTTACTGTTTTGATTCTTTTACTAAATAAACAATGTATTGTTGTGAATAAACACAGAACTCATTGTATTTCTTTGTATGAACCATTCAATTATTTTTGTTTGTAAGAGACCATTGTTTCTTGTAATATACATGGACCCCAGGCCACTTTAGATCCTTGGGTTCCCTTGTTGTTTGAAACTAGGAAGCCTTGTGGACAGGGCGCTGTGTATGTAAAAGGTAGGACATGTACATTTATGTTTTTCATGTCCTAGTAGTGACAAACTGCCTGTTTTGTTTTTCACTACTGTGAGGGCTGCTCTTCTCATAGGTTGGCATTGGGAATTTCATTATATATCTTCAAGAGGAAATTTCTGATCTGGAAGGAGTAGCGTGGGCATATTTGGTATATTTGGAATGGTAGTGAGAGATCCTGCTCACTAGCCTAAGTAGATTTGACGTTACTGTTTTAGAAATGCTGCTTTTTGGAAGTGAGCATTTCTCTGTGCTGTAACTATGTGTTCTGCAGGCTGACTCCAATCCCCGTCTAGGGCAGAGTGGAAGCTACACTTTGTGCATATTTTCCAGACAGTCACAACACAGGACGGGCTAGGTGCATCTGCATACCAATACTCTTCCTGGGCTGGGAGAGAGGGAGGCAGAGCATACTTACATTTGTATAGGCTGTGTCCCTGCCTCACACAATGGGCTGATTTACCCCCTGCTGATGTCTGGAGCTAGGGCTAGTTTGAAGGGGTTGTATTACACTTGAAAAGGTCCCTTTGAAGTCACCCCTTGAAAAAAGGCATTTTTGAGTATAAGTACAGGGGCTCTGACCCCATGACTTTAATAACTTTTGGAACTGGGACTGAACCTCTCACAGAAAGGTCTGCTGTACTCCCCAATGGATTCATCTGGACTGCTCCCTGTTTGTTGCCCTGTTGTCTGGTAACTAGTGGGCTGCTTAAAGGACTCAATTGGACTGTAATTCTGCTTACAGCCCTGCTACCTGTCGTTCCCTGATGCTGGTTCCCAAAGGGCACATTATCAGAGGATTTCTGTGTCATCATGAAAAAACTTCCATTATGGAGCTGCCATATGTGCTGGCCTGGTGCCTTCATTTGTGCCTAATTCAAAGAAGGAGGGACTGGGAGATTTATGGTCCAGTGTACGGTCGCCCAATATTAATAGTCATATAAAGGTACACTGTTCCAACGGGGGAAACAATAAGAGGGATTCAAGGGGACCTAATCCTTCAGGAACAAGAACCCTCATGCATCCCAGTGGATGACTGGCTTCATCATCGGGAAAGCTCCTCGACAGGCCGGTGCTGCAATGCCTGTCGGGCTCCCCGAAGGGGGCTCTTGACCGAGTTGCTCTTAAGTAGACTAGGAATCAAGTCAAAAAGATGAGATACCTTGTTCTAGGTACCTGAGCAATATGGAGAGAAGGGAGAAGTAAAATTGGTTATCCATCTGGTACACACATCAATTTAATCAGTATCGATTAGATGGAGACCAAGATTAAAAAGCAAGGTGAGAGTAAAAGTTGAGTAATTATGCTCATTAACTCTCAACACTACAAACACGAGAGGACTGAACCAATTAGGGTGCCTCTTATCGCGGGTCTACATGTTTCGCGTCTAGTGGCCCAGCCGGATCCATTGACGCTTCATCAGGACCGTAAGAAAAGAAAACGACTTCTCCAAGAGTTAAATTAGAAAGCACCCATGTACAAGAGTTGAAAAATCACAGAGCTGTCACTTACTTTAAGTACAACTGGCTATGTCAAAAAAGAGGGAAGAAGGTCGCCCATCCCCAGATTCAAGAATAAGCTCCTTGAGAATCACATGTCAGGAACTGGAACAGACGAATTTCCTCAGTGCGTCCAAGGGCATTTGTCCTACCCTCCTGACAGCGTCCCTTCATTTGTGCCTCCATTGCTCTTCATAGCTAGTGCGTGACGAGCGCTTACTTTTTTTATCTTCATTCTCCCTTTGATTCCAAATCATGATGAGTGAGCTCTCCTTACTTTTAGCGCGTGCCAAAGCTGCTGCTTCTCCCCCCAACACCATGCTCCCCAAGATGGGAGGAGCACTGATGCACCAAGGGGGAGTGCTGACCTCACTGGGAGAGTTGCTCCTGCAACAGCTACTATGCATCCAATTCCCATGGGTGGGGCCTGCCCAACAGAGCGTACCTTGCACTCACGGGCCAGGAACACTATTTGCTGTGCTGAGGGAAGGAGGGCGCTCCACGAAGACCAGAATGCTGTTTTCGAGGGGTGGGCCATGTTTCTGAGGAGCATTCATCCTGCCCCACCTCTGGAGCAACGCTGTGTATAAGTAGCCAAAGGAAGGCTGCCTTCTACGGAGCAGGCCCCGTTGCTGAGGCTTGCCCTGCTGGTGAGTGCTGGGGCCGGATCCCTAAGGCCGTGACAGAGCCTTCCTGCATTCCGGTGTGGGCAGCTCCTTCCTGGCAGCTACATTTCATACACTGACAGGTCTCCCACATGACTCTGGAGTCATGTTTCCTACCCTACCTCATTTGCTGGTTAGCTTGACTCTGGGCCAATTGATACATTTCCTGCAATACGGGGTGATGTCTTGAGAGAGGCACCCATCCACGTCTGGTAGTGCCGGAGCCCCACATCAGCAGGATTATTGTATGAAAGCTAGAATCGGCACAGATGCTCCTGAGCCCTGTACTGATGCTTAGGTTCCCAATAGCATGAAGTGATACCCTGTCCTTACTAATGGAAGGACAGGTGGGCCTAGATCTGCACTTTCCTTCTGAGAACCATATGTTTTGTTTTTCTGCTGCATGTTTATGCCTATAATATGCCTGAGTTATGTTGGGTTGCTCCTAAGTGTCCAAGATAATGAGCACCACTTCAGCATGTAGTTAATATGGCCACTATGCCTGACGCAGGTTCTTTAGCTAAAGACCAGGATAACAAGTGCTATTTTGGCAAGGGAATAATATGTACCATATTTATAATTTATGATGTTTTATTCCTGATGTAGGTTGCTGGAAATGTTTATATAATCCTGTGTGGAGTCTCTTTTGTGGTGTAATTTATTGTGTCACTGGTGTGAGCAGGTTGAGCAAACGCTTTGCACATGACCCCTCGGGATAAGCCTGTCTGCTCTGCACCAAGCTACCAGGGGGAGAGCACAGGCTATCTTTGGTGTGTAACTTACTTACCCTGACTAGATTGGTGGGGTCTTCCTGGCTTAGGTGCACAACCAGAAACCCCATTTCTGACATACTGACCCATTTGTCTATGATGTCCACCACAGCAAAGATAGGCACCAGATGTTTGAGGATGTGGACCCTCTTGTCTCCATGTGACACTGGGTTGTCACTACCATAATAATCACTGGGCTGAGATTTTTTGCTTTGAGGACCAGCTCTTTCAGACTTACTTTATGAGCCAATAACAGTTTCCCTCCTTCCCTTGCCCTTCCAGTAACAGCCTTCTCATTGGCTAAGGCAATCTCAGCCCTCCTTTCCTCCAAAGTTCTCCTTACAGCAGCCTCCTCCTCTGTAGCTCCCCTTTTTCCAGCTGCCTCCTCCTTGGCTGCTTCCATTTATAGTTTGACAATTTGCTGTTGAAACTCCCTCTCAGGTCTCCTGCCCTCCAGTTCTTCAAGGGGCAGTTTGCGGAGGAGATGCTCCTGCCTGCTCTGGGTTCAGCAGGGAACCTCACTCCTGTGGGCCCTCCTGTCTCCTCTAGGGCCATGGCCAGGAGGGTTTCATCCTCACCTCAATTTCCTCCTCATCCCCTGCAACATCCTCATTCTCCACCTGCACTTGTGCATTAGATAGCAAATAGTGGACTTCCTGCAAGACCACGAGGGCTTTTTGGAGCTCCTGCTTCCTTGAGCTTCTAGTTGCAAGCAGGTCCCTCTCCCTGAAAAATCCTTTCAGCTCTGCCATAGTGTAACTTTTTAGATTGCTGAGATCCATCTCCATGCTGGAAGGCTTGAGTTGTGGATGCAAAAATGAAGTAGAAGTTACTTTTGGAAAAAGGAAAAAGCCAATTGAGCAGAATTTAAAAAGAGGTGAAATTTGATGTCACATTATTCATATGGGGTTTGAGTTTTGCACATATCACAGAGTGGCAATGCATAAACAAGGTTACTGATTCTCAGCACTGAACACCAATGTAAGAAATTGAGGGGGTTATTCTAACTTTGGAGGAGGTGTTAATCCGTCCCAAAAGTGACGGAAAAGTGACGGATTTACCACCAGCCGTATTACGAGTCCATTATATCCTATGGAACTCGTAATACGGCTGGTGGTATATCCGTCACTTTACCGTCACTTTTGGGACCGATTAACACTCCTCCAAAGTTGGAATAACCCCCTGAGTTTTTAGTTTACCTGAGCTGTAAAGGGGAAGAAAAAAAACCTACAAAACATATCTGGCAAAAAGGAAAACAGGTGCCATGGCGCTGAGTCCAGATTGACCAGAGAACCTGTAAAGAGAGACAGGACAATTTATAGACAGAGAGGAGGGGATTGGGAAGAGATGGAAAGAAAAGTGGAAAGTAAAGAAGGACTAATTCTCACAGGAAGGGGGTGGAGAGAAAGAGAGAAAAGGCCAAAAGGACAGAAGAGGGGGAGAAATGAAGCAAGAGGATGCAGAGAGAGTGACCAGTAGAAAAGGCAGATGATAGAAGGAGATGAAAAAAAGACCCACAGGAGAAGCGAAGAGGCAGGTCACTGGTGACCCGTGGGTGAACAGACCTCAGAAGGAGGACGAGGACCCAGCTGACCACATAGGTGGAGGAGAGGATGCAGAGAGCAAAGAGAAGGAAGATACCTGGACAGAGGGTTGGTGGATGCCATCAATAGTTGCTGAATAGCCCCTCACAATTTAGGAGGTTTGTCACTGCCCGTGTGAATAACTGGTAGCCTGGGAAACATTTTTACTAATGTTATTTTCCCTCTTCTGTTTTTTTCTGTCTTCTGTGTTTCCCTCTTCAGTACCCTAATCCTTAACCCCTTCCCCGCCACGGACGTAATGGTTACGTCCATGGCAGCGCCCGTGTGGCGCCATGGACGTAACCATTACGTCCTGAATGCTTCCCTCGGGAGAAGCGCTAGCGCTCCTCCCGAGGGCCGCCCCCCCACCCCCCTAGGTCAGGGCTGACCGGGGAATCCCTTCACCTTCCACCCCCGCCCCCCCACCCCCCCCCTGTGACGTCAGCGCGCGCGCGCGCGCTGATGTGTCACAGGGGCCTCCCTCGTCGCGCTGGAAGCTCTGCTTCCAGCGCGATTGAAAAAGAAATGCAAAAGCATTTCTTTTTCAATCACTTGGGAGGCCCGGAGGGGCTTCAAAGGGAAGGAAAAGTATTTCCTTCCCTTTGAAGTCCCTCCGAGGGTTTCAAAAGCCGGATTGCTTGCAATCCGGCTTTTGAAACCCCACTAGACACCAGGGATTTTTTTTTTTTCTTTGAAATTGACAAAAGGGAGCGACCCCTTGGGCAAGGGTCGCTCCCAGGGGGGGCATTTTTTTGAAAAGGCCTTTTCTGCCCCCAGGGGGGGCAGAAACCTCTAGGCACCAGGGACCATTTTTTTAAAAAAAAATTATTATTTTTTTTCATTTTTTTTTATTGAGGTGGGGAGCGACCCCTTAGGCAAGGGTCGCTCCCCTTGGGGGAAAATTATATTTTGGCCATTTCTGCCCCCCTTGGGGGCAGATTGACCTATTTTGATGAGGCCAATCTGCCCCCAAGGGGGGTAGAAACCACTAGACACCAGGGATTTTTTTTTATTTTTATTGTTATTGACAAAAGGGAGCGACCCCTTGGGCAAGGGTCGCTCCCAGGGGGGGCATATTTTCGGGAAGGCCTTTTCTGCCCCCCTGGGGGCAGATCGGCCTACTATTAGGCCGATCTGCCCCCAGGGGGGGCAGAAACCTCTAGGCACCAGGGACCATTTTTTTTTTTTTTTTTTCATTTTTTTTTTTTTGGTGGGGAGCGACCCCTTAGGCAAGGGTCGCTCCCCTTGGGGGAAAATTATATTTTGGCCATTTCTGCCTCCCTTGGGGGCAGATTGGCCTATTTTGATGAGGCCAATCTGCCCCCAAGGGGGGTAGAAACCACTAGACACCAGGGAGTTTTTTCTTTGCGTGAATTTCACGCAAAGGGAGCGACCCCTTAGGCAAGGGTCGCTCCCTGGGGGGGAGGGCAATTTATTTTAGGCCATTTCTGCCCCCCCTGGGGGCAGATCGGCCTATTATTAGGCCGATCTGCCCCCAGGGGGGGAAGAAACCTCTAGGCGCCAGGGCAAATTCTTTTTTTTGTGGTTTTTTTTTTTGTTCTTTCTTTTTTTTAGAGATGGGGAGCGACCCATCAGGCAAGGGTCGCTCCCCTGGGGGGCAAATTGTATTTAGACCATTTCTGCCCCCCTGGGGGCAGATTGGCCGATTTTAGGTCAATCTGCCCCCAAGGGGGCAGAAACCACTAGGCACCGGGGATTTGTTTTTTGGCGCCAATGTCACGCAGGGGGAGCGACCCCGTAGGCAAGGGTCGCTCCCGGGGGGTGGGGGTTGGGGGGGCAAATTTATTTTAGGCCATTTCTGCCCCCCCGGGGGACAGATCGGCCTATTATTAGGCCGAACTGCCCCCGGGGGGGGGCAGAACACTCTAGGCGCCAGGGCAATTTTTTTTTTGTGTTTTTTTTTTTGTTGTTTCTTTTTTTAGAGATGGGGAGCGACCCATCAGGCAAGGGTCGCTCCCCTGGGGGGGGGCAAATTGTATTTAGACCATTTCTGCCCCCCTTGGGGGCAGATTGGCTGAGTTTAGGTCAACCTGCCCCCAAGGGGGCAGAAACCACTAGGCACCGGGGATTTGTTTTTTGGTGCCAATGTCACGCAGGGGGAGCGACCCCGTAGGCAAGGGTCGCTCCCGGCGGGGGAGGGTGGGGGTTGGGGGGGCAAATTTATTTTAGGGCATTTCTGCCCCCCCCCCCCCCCCCCCCCCTGGGGCCGGCTGAGCTACAGGCCAAACACCACAGGTAGGCACCTTGCAAAAAACACCTCTGTTTTCTGTGAAAAAATATGTTGTGTCCACGTTGTGTTTTGGGCCATTTCCTTTTGTGGGCGCTAGGCCTACCCACAGAAGTGATGTACCATTTTTATCGAGAGACTTAGGGGAACGCTGGGTGGAAGGAAATTTGTGGCTCCTCTCAGATTCCAGAACTTTCTGTCACCGAAATGAGAGGAAAAAGTGTTTTTTGGGCCAAATTGTGATGTTTGCAAAGGATTCTGGGTAACATAACCTGGTCAGAGCCCCGCAAGTCACCCCATCTTGGATTCCCCTGGGTTTCTAGTTTTCAAAAATGCACTGGTTTGCTAGGTTTCCTCAGGTGTCGGCTGAGCTACAGGCCAAAATCCACAGGTAGGCACTGCTTTTTATAAAAAAATGTGATGTGTCCACGTTGTGTTTTGGGCCCTTTCCTTTCGTGGGCGCTAGTCCTACCCACACAAGTGATGTATCATTTTTATCGGGAGACTCGGAGGAACGCTGGGTAGAAGGAAATTTGTGGCTCCTCTCAGATTCCAGAACTTTCTGCCACAGAAATGTGAGTAACATGTGTATTTTTAGCCAAATTTTGAGGTTTGCAAAGGATTCTGGGTAACAGAACCTGGTCCGAGCCCCGCAAGTCACCCCTCCTTGGATTCCCCTAGGTCTCTAGTTTTCATAAATGCACAGGTTTGGTAGGTTTCCCTAGGTGCCGGCTGAGCTAGAGGCCAAAATCTACAGGTAGGCACTTCGCAAAAAACACCTCTGTTTTTTTCCAAAATTTAGGATGTGTCCACGTTGCGCTTTGGGGTGTTTCCTGTCGCCGGCGCTAGGCCTACCCACGCAAGTGAGGTATCATTTTTATCGGGAGACTTGGGGGAACGCTGGGTGGAAGGAAATTTGTAGCTCCTCTCAGATTCCAGAACTTTCTGCCACAGAAATGTGAGGGACATGTGTTTTTTTAGCCAAATTTTGAGGTTTGCAAAGGATTCTGGGTAACAGAACCTGGTCCGAGCCCCGCAAGTCACCCCTCCTTGGATTCCCCTAGGTCTCTAGTTTTCAGAAATGCACAGGTTTGGTAGGTTTCCCTAGGTGCCGGCTGAGCTAGAGGCCAAAATCTACAGGTAGGCACTTCGCAAAAAACACCTCTGTTTTTTTCCAAAATTTAGGATGTGTCCACGTTGCGCTTTGGGGTGTTTCCTGTCGCCGGCGCTAGGCCTACCCACGCAAGTGAGGTATCATTTTTATCGGGAGACTTGGGGGAACGCTGGGTGGAAGGAAATTTGTAGCTCCTCTCAGATTCCAGAACTTTCTGCCACAGAAATGTGAGGGACATGTGTTTTTTTAGCCAAATTTTGAGGTTTGCAAAGGATTCTGGGTAACAGAACCTGGTCCGAGCCCCGCAAGTCACCCCTCCTTGGATTCCCCTAGGTCTCTAGTTTTCATAAATGCACAGGTTTGGTAGGTTTCCCTAGGTGCCGGCTGAGCTAGAGGCCAAAATCTACAGGTAGGCACTTCGCAAAAAACACCTCTGTTTTTTTCCAAAATTTAGGATGTGTCCACGTTGCGCTTTGGGGTGTTTCCTGTCGCCGGCGCTAGGCCTACCCACGCAAGTGCGGTATCATTTTTATCGGGAGACTTGGGGGAACGCTGGGTGGAAGGAAATTTGTAGCTCCTCTCAGATTCCAGAACTTTCTGCCACAGAAATGTGAGGGACATGTGTTTTTTTAGCCAAATTTTGAGGTTTGCAAAGGATTCTGGGTAACAGAACCTGGTCCGAGCCACACAAGTCACCCCTCCTTGGATTCCCCTAGGTCTCTAGTTTTCAGAAATGCACAGGTTTGGTAGGTTTCCCTAGGTGGCGGCTGAGCTAGAGGCCAAAATCTACAGGTAGTCACTTTGCTAAAAACAGCTCTGTTTTCTGTGATATGTCCACGTTGTGTTTTGGGGCATATCCTGTCGCGGGCGCTAGGCCTACCCACACAAGTGAGGTATCATTTTTATCGGGAGACGTGGGGGAACGCTGGGTGGAAGGAAATTTGTGGCTCCTCTCAGATTCCAGAACTTTCTGCCACAGAAATGTGAGGAACATGTGTTTTTTTAGCCAAATTTTGAGGTTTGCAAAGGACTCTGGGTAACAGAACCTGGTCCGAGCCACACAAGTCACCCCTCCTTGGATTCCCCTAGGTCTCTAGTTTTCAGAAATGCATAGGTTTGGTAGGTTTCCCTAGGTGGCGGCTGAGCTAGAGGCCAAAATCTACAGGTAGTCACTTTGCTAAAAACAGCTCTGTTTTCTGTGATATGTCCACGTTGTGTTTTGGGGCATATCCTGTCGCGGGCGCTAGGCCTACCCACACAAGTGAGGTATCATTTTTATCGGGAGACATGGGGGAACGCTGGGTGGAAGGAAATTTGTGGCTCCTCTCAGATTCCAGAACTTTCTGCCACAGAAATGTGAGGAACATGTGTTTTTTTAGCCAAATTTTGAGGTTTGCAAAGGATTCTGGGTAACAGAACCTGGTCCGAGCCCCGCAAGTCACCCCTCCTTGGATCCCCCTAGGTCTCTAGTTTCAGAAATGCACAGGTTTGGTAGGTTTCCCTAGGTGGCGGCTGAGCTAGAGGCCAAAATCTACAGGTAGTCACTTTGCTAAAAACAGCTCTGTTTTCTGTGATATGTCCACGTTGTGTTTTGGGGCATATCCTGTCGCGGGCGCTAGGCCTACCCACACAAGTGAGGTATCATTTTTATCAGGAGACATGGGGGAACGCTGGGTGGAAGGAAATTTGTGGCTCCTCTCAGATTCCAGAACTTTCTGCCACAGAAATGTGAGGAACATGTGTTTTTTTAGCCAAATTTTGAGGTTTGCAAAGGATTCTGGGTAACAGAACCTGGTCCGAGCCACACAAGTCACCCCTCCTTGGATTCCCCTAGGTCTCTAGTTTCAGAAATGCACAGGTTTGGTAGGTTTCCCTAGGTGGCGGCTGAGCTAGAGGCCAAAATCTACAGGTAGTCACTTTGCTAAAAACAGCTCTGTTTTCTGTGATGTGTCCAGGTTGTGTTTTGGGGCATATCCTGTCGCGGGCGCTAGGCCTACCCACACAAGTGAGGTATCATTTTTATCAGGAGACATGGGGGAACGCTGGGTGGAAGGAAATTTGTGGCTCCTCTCAGATTCCAGAACTTTCTGCCACAGAAATGTGAGGAACATGTGTTTTTTTAGCCAAATTTTGAGGTTTGCAAAGGATTCTGGGTAACAGAACCTGGTCCGAGCCACACAAGTCACCCCTCCTTGGATTCCCCTAGGTCTCTAGTTTCAGAAATGCACAGGTTTGGTAGGTTTCCCTAGGTGGCGGCTGAGCTAGAGGCCAAAATCTACAGGTAGTCACTTTGCTAAAAACAGCTCTGTTTTCTGTGATATGTCCACGTTGTGTTTTGGGGCATATCCTGTTGCGGGCGCTAGGCCTACCCACACAAGTGAGGTATCATTTTTATCGGGAGACGTGGGGAAACGCTAGGTGGAAGGAAATTTGTGGCTCCTCTCAGATTCCAGAACTTTCTGCCACAGAAATGTGAGGAACATGTGTTTTTTTAGCCAAATTTTGAGGTTTGCAAAGGATTCTGGGTAACAGAACCTGGTCCGAGCCACACAAGTCACCCCTCCTTGGATTCCCCTAGGTCTCTAGTTTCAGAAATGCACAGGTTTGGTAGGTTTCCCTAGGTGGCGGCTGAGCTAGAGGCCAAAATCTACAGGTAGTCACTTTGCTAAAAACAGCTCTGTTTTCTGTGATATGTCCACGTTGTGTTTTGGGGCATATCCTGTCGCGGGCGCTAGGCCTACCCACACAAGTGAGGTATCATTTTTATCGGGAGACGTGGGGGAACGCTGGGTGGAAGGAAATTTGTGGCTCCTCTCAGATTCCAGAACTTTCTGCCACAGAAATGTGAGGAACATGTGTTTTTTTAGCCAAATTTTGAGGTTTGCAAAGGACTCTGGGTAACAGAACCTGGTCCGAGCCACACAAGTCACCCCTCCTTGGATTCCCCTAGGTCTCTAGTTTTCAGAAATGCATAGGTTTGGTAGGTTTCCCTAGGTGGCGGCTGAGCTAGAGGCCAAAATCTACAGGTAGTCACTTTGCTAAAAACAGCTCTGTTTTCTGTGATATGTCCACGTTGTGTTTTGGGGCATATCCTGTCGCGGGCGCTAGGCCTACCCACACAAGTGAGGTATCATTTTTATCGGGAGACATGGGGGAACGCTGGGTGGAAGGAAATTTGTGGCTCCTCTCAGATTCCAGAACTTTCTGCCACAGAAATGTGAGGAACATGTGTTTTTTTAGCCAAATTTTGAGGTTTGCAAAGGATTCTGGGTAACAGAACCTGGTCCGAGCCCCGCAAGTCACCCCTCCTTGGATCCCCCTAGGTCTCTAGTTTCAGAAATGCACAGGTTTGGTAGGTTTCCCTAGGTGGCGGCTGAGCTAGAGGCCAAAATCTACAGGTAGTCACTTTGCTAAAAACAGCTCTGTTTTCTGTGATATGTCCACGTTGTGTTTTGGGGCATATCCTGTTGCGGGCGCTAGGCCTACCCACACAAGTGAGGTATCATTTTTATCGGGAGACGTGGGGGAACGCTGGGTGGAAGGAAATTTGTGGCTCCTCTCAGATTCCAGAACTTTCTGCCACAGAAATGTGAGGAACATGTGTTTTTTTAGCCAAATTTTGAGGTTTGCAAAGGACTCTGGGTAACAGAACCTGGTCCGAGCCACACAAGTCACCCCTCCTTGGATTCCCCTAGGTCTCTAGTTTCAGAAATGCACAGGTTTGGTAGGTTTCCCTAGGTGGCGGCTGAGCTAGAGGCCAAAATCTACAGGTAGTCACTTTGCTAAAAACAGCTCTGTTTTCTGTGATGTGTCCAGGTTGTGTTTTGGGGCATATCCTGTCGCGGGCGCTAGGCCTACCCACACAAGTGAGGTATCATTTTTATCAGGAGACATGGGGGAACGCTGGGTGGAAGGAAATTTGTGGCTCCTCTCAGATTCCAGAACTTTCTGCCACAGAAATGTGAGGAACATGTGTTTTTTTAGCCAAATTTTGAGGTTTGCAAAGGATTCTGGGTAACAGAACCTGGTCCGAGCCACACAAGTCACCCCTCCTTGGATTCCCCTAGGTCTCTAGTTTCAGAAATGCACAGGTTTGGTAGGTTTCCCTAGGTGGCGGCTGAGCTAGAGGCCAAAATCTACAGGTAGTCACTTTGCTAAAAACAGCTCTGTTTTCTGTGATATGTCCACGTTGTGTTTTGGGGCATATCCTGTTGCGGGCGCTAGGCCTACCCACACAAGTGAGGTATCATTTTTATCGGGAGACGTGGGGAAACGCTAGGTGGAAGGAAATTTGTGGCTCCTCTCAGATTCCAGAACTTTCTGCCACAGAAATGTGAGGAACATGTGTTTTTTTAGCCAAATTTTGAGGTTTGCAAAGGATTCTGGGTAACAGAACCTGGTCCGAGCCACACAAGTCACCCCTCCTTGGATTCCCCTAGGTCTCTAGTTTCAGAAATGCACAGGTTTGGTAGGTTTCCCTAGGTGGCGGCTGAGCTAGAGGCCAAAATCTACAGGTAGTCACTTTGCTAAAAACAGCTCTGTTTTCTGTGATATGTCCACGTTGTGTTTTGGGGCATATCCTGTCGCGGGCGCTAGGCCTACCCACACAAGTGAGGTATCATTTTTATCGGGAGACGTGGGGGAACGCTGGGTGGAAGGAAATTTGTGGCTCCTCTCAGATTCCAGAACTTTCTGCCACAGAAATGTGAGGAACATGTGTTTTTTTAGCCAAATTTTGAGGTTTGCAAAGGACTCTGGGTAACAGAACCTGGTCCGAGCCACACAAGTCACCCCTCCTTGGATTCCCCTAGGTCTCTAGTTTTCAGAAATGCATAGGTTTGGTAGGTTTCCCTAGGTGGCGGCTGAGCTAGAGGCCAAAATCTACAGGTAGTCACTTTGCTAAAAACAGCTCTGTTTTCTGTGATATGTCCACGTTGTGTTTTGGGGCATATCCTGTCGCGGGCGCTAGGCCTACCCACACAAGTGAGGTATCATTTTTATCGGGAGACATGGGGGAACGCTGGGTGGAAGGAAATTTGTGGCTCCTCTCAGATTCCAGAACTTTCTGCCACAGAAATGTGAGGAACATGTGTTTTTTTAGCCAAATTTTGAGGTTTGCAAAGGATTCTGGGTAACAGAACCTGGTCCGAGCCCCGCAAGTCACCCCTCCTTGGATCCCCCTAGGTCTCTAGTTTCAGAAATGCACAGGTTTGGTAGGTTTCCCTAGGTGGCGGCTGAGCTAGAGGCCAAAATCTACAGGTAGTCACTTTGCTAAAAACAGCTCTGTTTTCTGTGATATGTCCACGTTGTGTTTTGGGGCATATCCTGTTGCGGGCGCTAGGCCTACCCACACAAGTGAGGTATCATTTTTATCGGGAGACGTGGGGGAACGCTGGGTGGAAGGAAATTTGTGGCTCCTCTCAGATTCCAGAACTTTCTGCCACAGAAATGTGAGGAACATGTGTTTTTTTAGCCAAATTTTGAGGTTTGCAAAGGACTCTGGGTAACAGAACCTGGTCCGAGCCACACAAGTCACCCCTCCTTGGATTCCCCTAGGTCTCTAGTTTTCAGAAATGCATAGGTTTGGTAGGTTTCCCTAGGTGGCGGCTGAGCTAGAGGCCAAAATCTACAGGTAGTCACTTTGCTAAAAACAGCTCTGTTTTCTGTGATATGTCCACGTTGTGTTTTGGGGCATATCCTGTCGCGGGCGCTAGGCCTACCCACACAAGTGAGGTATCATTTTTATCGGGAGACATGGGGGAACGCTGGGTGGAAGGAAATTTGTGGCTCCTCTCAGATTCCAGAACTTTCTGCCACAGAAATGTGAGGAACATGTGTTTTTTTAGCCAAATTTTGAGGTTTGCAAAGGATTCTGGGTAACAGAACCTGGTCCGAGCCCCGCAAGTCACCCCTCCTTGGATCCCCCTAGGTCTCTAGTTTCAGAAATGCACAGGTTTGGTAGGTTTCCCTAGGTGGCGGCTGAGCTAGAGGCCAAAATCTACAGGTAGTCACTTTGCTAAAAACAGCTCTGTTTTCTGTGATATGTCCACGTTGTGTTTTGGGGCATATCCTGTCGCGGGCGCTAGGCCTACCCACACAAGTGAGGTATCATTTTTATCGGGAGACATGGGGGAACGCTGGGTGGAAGGAAATTTGTGGCTCCTCTCAGATTCCAGAACTTTCTGCCACAGAAATGTGAGGAACATGTGTTTTTTTTGCCAAATTTTGAGGTTTGCAAAGGATTCTGGGTAACAGAACCTGGTCCGAGCCCCGCAAGTCACCCCTCCTTGGATCCCCCTAGGTCTCTAGTTTCAGAAATGCACAGGTTTGGTAGGTTTCCCTAGGTGGCGGCTGAGCTAGAGGCCAAAATCTACAGGTAGTCACTTTGCTAAAAACAGCTCTGTTTTCTGTGATATGTCCACGTTGTGTTTTGGGGCATATCCTGTTGCGGGCGCTAGGCCTACCCACACAAGTGAGGTATCATTTTTATCGGGAGAAGTGGGGGAACGCTAGGTGGAAGGAAATTTGTGGCTCCTCTCAGATTCCAGAACTTTCTGCCACAGAAATGTGAGGAACATGTGTTTTTTTAGCCAAATTTTGAGGTTTGCAAAGGATTCTGGGTAACCGAACCTGGTCCGAGCCACACAAGTCACCCCTCCTTGGATTCCCCTAGGTCTCTAGTTTTCAGAAATGCACAGGTTTGGTAGGTTTCCCTAGGTGGCGGCTGAGCTAGAGGCCAAAATCTACAGGTAGTCACTTTGCTAAAAACAGCTCTGTTTTCTGTGATGTGTCCAGGTTGTGTTTTGGGGCATATCCTGTCGCGGGCGCTAGGCCTACCCACACAAGTGAGGTATCATTTTTATCGGGAGACATGGGGGAACGCTGGGTGGAAGGAAATTTGTGGCTCCTCTCAGATTCCAGAACTTTCTGCCACAGAAATGTGAGGAACATGTGTTTTTTTAGCCAAATTTTGAGGTTTGCAAAGGATTCTGGGTAACAGAACCTGGTCCGAGCCACACAAGTCACCCCTCCTTGGATTCCCCTAGGTCTCTAGTTTTCAGAAATGCACAGGTTTGGTAGGTTTCCCTAGGTGGCGGCTGAGCTAGAGGCCAAAATCTACAGGTAGTCACTTTGCTAAAAACAGCTCTGTTTTCTGTGATATGTCCACGTTGTGTTTTGGGGCATATCCTGTCGCGGGCGCTAGGCCTAGCCACACAAGTGAGGTATCATTTTTATCGGGAGACGTGGGGGAACGCTGGGTGGAAGGAAATTTGTGGCTCCTCTCAGATTCCAGAACTTTCTGCCACAGAAATGTGAGGAACATGTGTTTTTTTAGCCAAATTTTGAGGTTTGCAAAGGATTCTGGGTAACAGAACCTGGTCCGAGCCCCGCAAGTCACCCCTCCTTGGATCCCCCTAGGTCTCTAGTTTCAGAAATGCACAGGTTTGGTAGGTTTCCCTAGGTGGCGGCTGAGCTAGAGGCCAAAATCTACAGGTAGTCACTTTGCTAAAAACAGCTCTGTTTTCTGTGATATGTCCACGTTGTGTTTTGGGGCATATCCTGTTGCGGGCGCTAGGCCTACCCACACAAGTGAGGTATCATTTTTATCGGGAGACGTGGGGGAACGCTAGGTGGAAGGAAATTTGTGGCTCCTCTCAGATTCCAGAACTTTCTGCCACAGAAATGTGAGGAACATGTGTTTTTTTTAGCCAAATTTTGAGGTTTGCAAAGGATTCTGGGTAACCGAACCTGGTCCGAACCACACAAGTCACCCCTCCTTGGATTCCCCTAGGTCTCTAGTTTTCAGAAATGCACAGGTTTGGTAGGTTTCCCTAGGTGGCGGCTGAGCTAGAGGCCAAAATCTACAGGTAGTCACTTTGCTAAAAACAGCTCTGTTTTCTGTGATGTGTCCAGGTTGTGTTTTGGGGCATATCCTGTCGCGGGCGCTAGGCCTACCCACACAAGTGAGGTATAATTTTTATCGGGAGACGTGGGGGAATGCTGGGTGGAAGGAAATTTGTGGCTCCTCTCAGATTCCAGAACTTTCTGCCACAGAAATGTGAGGAACATGTGTTTTTTTAGCCAAATTTTGAGGTTTGCAAAGGATTCTGGGTAACAGAACCTGGTCCGAGCCACACAATTCACCCCTCCTTGGATTCCCCTAGGTCTCTAGTTTTCAGAAATGCACAGGTTTGGTAGGTTTCCCTAGGTGGCGGCTGAGCTAGAGGCCAAAATCTACAGGTAGTCACTTTGCTAAAAACAGCTCTGTTTTCTGTGATGTGTCCACGTTGTGTTTTGGGGCATATCCTGTCGCGGGCGCTAGGCCTACCCAAACAAGTGAGGTATCATTTTTATCGGGAGACTTGGGGGAACATAGAATAGCAAAACAAGTGTTATTGCCCCTTGTCTTTCTCTACATTTATTCCTTCCAAATATAGGGGTGTGTGTAAAAAAGACATCTATTTGAGAAATTCCATGTAATTCACGTGCTACTATGGTCACCCCGGAATTCAGAGATGTGCAAATAACCACTGCTCCTCAACACCTTATCTTGTGCCCTTTTTGGAAATGCAAAGGTTTTCTTGATAGCTATTTTTTACTCCTTATATTTCAGCAAATGAATTACTGTATACCCGGTATAGAATGAAAACGCACTGCAGGGTGCAGCTCATTTATTGGCTCTGGGTTCCTCGGGTTCTTGATGAACCTACAAACTCTATATATCCCCGCAACCAGAGGAGTCCAGCAGACGTAACGGTATATTGCTTTCGATAATCTGACATTGCAGGGAAAAGTTACAGAGTAAAAAGTAGAGAAAAATTGATGTTTTTTTCACCTCAATTTCAATATTTTTCTTTTTCAGCTGTTATTTTCTGTAGGAAACCCTTGTAGGATCTACACAAATGACCCCTTGCTGAATTCAGAATTTTGTCTACTTTTCAGAAATGTTTAGGTTTCTGGGATCCAGCATTGGTTTCATGACCATTCCTGTCACTGACTGGAAGGAGGCTGAAAGCACAAAAAATTGCACAAGTGGGGTATGCCCCAGTAAAATGCCAAAATTGTGTTGAAAAATTGGGTTTTCGGATTCAAGTCTGCCTGTTCCTGAAAGCTGGGAAGCTGCTGAGTTTAGCACCGCAAACCCTTTGTTGATGCCATTTTCAGGGGAAAAACCACAAGCCTTCTTCTGCAGCCACTTTTTCCAATTTTTTTGAAAAAAACAAAATTTTCCCTGTATTTTGGCCAATTTCTTGGCCTCTTTCAGGGGAACCCACAAAGTCTGGGTACCTCCAGAATCCCTAGGATGTTGGAAAAAAAGGACGCAAATTTGGCTTGGTTAGCTTATGTGGACAAAAAGTTATGCGGGCCTAAGCGCGAACTGCCCCAAATAGGCAAAAAAAGGCCTGGCACAGGAGGGGGAAAAGGCCTGGCAGCGAAGTGGTTAAAGTCTGACGCGATTGGGGTAAGAATGGGCACATGCGTGACACACATGGCGTATATACATCGATGATTGTGAAGGAAAACAACCACAGTGGGAAATATGGAATGGCAAATAGATGCAATTATAGCAGTGCCTAAAAAGCACAATGAAAGCACAGTGACAACCGGTTATAATAACAAAGTAATTAGTAAAGAGCACAAGTGCACAATGGTGGAGGGACTGCCCTGTATTGGCACAAAACCCCTAGGCGGCCGGAAATATCTGGATCATAGGGGGAAATGACTTAACCTAGATCAATCTGGATAATTCTAAGAGAACGTTGTCAGAATACATACCTGGGCATTTTTCTTTTTCCAAGAGGCGTTGGTGGCACCTTCCCTTCGAACCTGGGAAAGAAGGAGCAAAGAAGACTTTGCAATAGATCCTAGTTGTCCCATACCCTGATCTGTAACCACAAGAAAATATAGGATTTTTTCTCACCTCTCCCTGTAATTTTGTTTGTTGCATCTGTTTATTGTTGCTATTAAAGCCATCATTTGCAAATCAGACAAGCCTCCTAAACCTTATTTCCGTCCATCCCTCCCTCCATAGGTGTGGAAACCCCTGTAGGAAAGTACCCTCTTTCTTGGCATGGTTACCCCCATTTTCTGCCTGATGTCAGTGTGTTTGACTGTGTTCACTGGGATCCTGCTAACCAGGACCCCAGTGATTATGCTCTCTCTCCCAAAAGTCTGTATTTCACCCACAATTGGCATACTGGTCCCCCCTTATAAGTCCCGAGTATATGGTACCTAGGTACCCAGGGCATTGGAGTTCTAGGGAATCCCTATGGGCTGCAGCATATATTTTGCCACCCATAAGGAGCCCAGGCAAAGGCTGCTGCACGACTGCCATTGGAGCCTGCGTGAGAAGGTGCAAGCACCCTTTCACTGCCATTTTCACTGCACCAGGTCACTTATAAGTCACCCCTATAGCAGGCTCTCCAGCCCTGAGAGCAGGGTGCAAATAACTGAGTGTGAGGGCACCCCTGCACTAGCAGAGGTGCCCGCACGAACTCCAGGGCCATTTTTCTGGACTTCATGAGTGCGGGTACAACATTTTACGTGTGTACTGGACATAGGTCACTACCTATATCCAGATACATAATGGTAACTCCAAACATAGGCATGTTTGGTATCAAACATGTTGGAATCAAACCCCAAGGCTTTTTCAAGCATTGGTTGTATGATTCCATGCACTCTGGGGACTCCTTATCGGACCCTCAGTGTTGCCATTTAAGCCTTCTGAGGTATTCCTGCCACCTCACAGACAGGTTTCTGCCCTCCTCTTGCTTGAAAAGCTCAAGCCCAGGAAGGCAGAACAAAGGATTTGCTTTGAGAAAGGAGTGTTAACACCCTCTTCCTTTGAAAATAGATGTTACAGGCTTGGGAGGGGTAGCCTCCCAAGCCACTGGAAATGCTTTGAAGGGTACACTTGGTTCCCTCCTTGCATAAACCAGTCTACACCGTTTCAGGGACCCCCAGTCCCTGCTCTGGTGCGAAACTGGACAAAGTAAAAAGGAGTGACCACTCCCTTGTCCATCACCACACCCCTTGGGTGGTGCTCAGAGCTCCTCCAGAAGGTCCCTGGGTTTTGCCATCTTGCACTCAAGGTTGGCAGGGAACTCTGGGAGCATCTGAGTGGCCAGTGCCAGCAGGTGACCTCTGAGCCCTCTCCTGATAGGTGCTTACCTGGTTAGGTGACCAATCTCCCTTTCAGGGCTATTTGCGGTCTCTCCTTTGGGTGGTTCCTCAGACTTGGATTGCAAGACTCCAGCAGGAATCCTCTATACTCTCCACTTCGACTTCTTGCTGAAGAAACTGCATCTGTACACTCCAGGAACTCTACAAGCTGCAACAAAGAAGCAAGACACCTTCTGAAACATTATCTCCGGCTCCTGCCACCAACTGCAACAGTTTCCCAGTCGTGTATCCTCTGTGGACAGCCCGTCTTCAGCCTGCATCAGAAGAGCGAAGGAATTTCCCTTGGGGTGAAGGAGTCACTCCCCTGCCTCTGTAGGCACCAACTGCGATGATGACTGGGTGCGTGGATCCCCTTCCCTGCTGAGCTGTGTGGATCCTGCATCCCGGATGGTGGACTGAAGTGGTCCCGACGGTCTTCTCTTTCAGCTGTCCCACTTTGGTGGAAGTAAGACCTTACCTTCCCACACAAGACAGTACTCGGGTGCACCACGTCTTTTGCAGCTGCCAAGGTTTGTTGGCATCCGTCCTCCAAGTCTTTAGTGCATCTTGTAGCTCCGGCCCCCAGCACTCTATCCTGCGACGCACAGCTTCCTGAGTGGTTCTCATGTATCATAGGAGACTTTGTCATAGTGCTGCGTGGGCCTCTTCTGCAACTTTGTTGTCCCCATTCTGTGGGACTTCTGTGTGCTGCCTCATCTTCTGTGGGCTCACTGAATTGCTGAGGGCCCCTTCTGACTCCCCCTCCTGGATGGAGTCCACCTGGTCCTTCCTGGTCCCGGCAGCGCCATTTTCTGCTAATCGATAACCTTGCGTGGGCCAAGGCTTGTTGGCGGACTCCGACTACGCAAAACCGACTGCAATCCTCTGTCCGGCGTTGGACATCACTTGCATTCTCCAGGAACCTGACTTCATCGTTTTGGGTGCAGTGCTGACTTTTCTTCTTCACAGGTGGTTCACCTTTTGCACCTTCATCCGGGTTAGCAGGGGCTCCTGCTCTTCCTGGACTCTTCTGTTCTTCTTGGACTTGATCTCCTTCTTCCACAGGTCTTCTTGTCCACTGTTGGTGTCTTGCATAATTCCTCTCCTCATTTCCGTGTGTGTTCTGGGAAACTTACTGTGATTTACTCCTGTTTTCCGGGGCACTGGAGTGGGCTGTGGTACTTACCTTTGGGTGTTTCTAGTACTCCCAGCTCCCCTCTACACACTACACTTGCCTAGGTGGGGGACCGACTTTTGCATTCCACTTTCTTAGTATATGGTTTGTGCTCCCCCTGGGGCCTTTCTAACTATTGTGATTTTCACTAATTACACTGTTTTCTAACTGTTTTTATGTCTATATCTGCATACTACTGTATATAATTTGTGTATTACTTACTTCCGAAGGGAGTATAGTCTCTATGGTATTTTTGGTATCTGTGTCACCAAAATAAAGTACCTTTATTTTTGTAACACTGAGTATTTTCTTTCATGTGTGTGAGTACTCTGTGACTACAGTGGTATTGCATGAGCTTTGCATGTCTCCTAGATAAGCCTTGGCTGCTCATCCACAGCTACCTCGAGAGAGCCAGGCTTCTAGACACTGCCCACACTACACTAATAAGGGATAACTGGACCTTGTATAAGGTGTAAGTACCATAGGTACCCACCACAGACCAGGCCAGCCTCCTACAACTCAACTCTGGTAAACAGTGCAAACCTTGTCAGGGTGAACCACAAGAAAATACTTTATTATTCTGGGCTTACCCCTCTGGTAGCTTGGCACAAAGCAGTCAGGCTTAACTTAGAGAGAAAGGGTAAAGTATGTATGCAGCGCACAAACAGTATTAAAGTGAAAATACCACACAAGAGAAAATCCCAAAACAATTCAGAAACAGATAATACATTTTAATAAATAAAATGATATCAGAATGACAAAAATCCAATCAGTAGATCTGAAGATATGCAATTCAAAGAATGTAACTTACCTAAGTATAGCACCTAAAAGCACAAAGCAGCACTCACTGTTATCTGGTTGTGCTAAACTGGAGGAAAGACATAAGTTAAGGCTGATCGTGATGGAGGGTTGGCCACTTATTGGGACCAGGTAAGTCGTGCTGAAATAGTTACTTTCTCAAACTTTCTCAAAGTCTGGCTAAAGAGTCCAGTTCATGGTAGAGGAGGCCTCGAGGATAGAGTCGTGGATGGTCGTGGCTGTAGCTTGAAGGGCAGGCGGGAGTCACAGGCGGTCATAGCCATAGCATATATATTCTGTCGAGCATTGCAGACAGTCATTGTTGGAGCTTTACATTGGCAGTCAGATCTTGGCGTGAATCGGCCTGTTTGCGGTTGCGAGGAGCCCAAAATATGAGGATTTTTCCTTTGTGTTCAGAGAAGGGTACTCTGACGCCACCCAAGGGTCCATCAGGGTTTATGCAGCACGCAAACAGAAATAAAGTGAAAACACCACACAAGAAAAATTCTCAAACCAATTCAGAAACATGGACTACATTTTAATAAATAGAATGATACCAGAATGATAAAAATTCAATCAGTAGAACCAGAGATATTTAGCTTTACATTTTTAAATAGGTATAGTGCCTAAAAACACAGAGCTACTTGCTGTGTTCTGCTTGTGCTAGGCTGGGGAAAAGTCATAAGTTCTGGTCGATCGCGATAGCTTGCGGGTCAGATACAGGGACCAGGTTTATCCAGCTGAAAAATGTACCTTCTCGAAGTTTGCCGTGAAGAGTTCAGTTCACAGTGGAGTAGGCCATGTGGAGCAGGGAGAGCATTGCAGAGGGTCGTAGCTGCAGCACAAAGATCAGGCCGGGCGGCGCAGACTGTTGTCACTCTGGCACAAAGAGCTGATCAGCCGCCATGGACCGTCATTGATGGTGTTTGTGTTGGTGGTCAACCAAGACTGCTCAAGCTGTAGCACGGAGTGCAGATTTTGCATTGCCAGTTGTCGCTGGCGGTCGCTGTAGCATGAAGAGCAGGTCATCACTAGAGCTCGAGTTGGAGGTCATTGCGTGCAGCAGAGTTTTGGCGTGACGGGGCACTTTTGCGGTCCTGAAGAGCCCAAACTGCAGCTTTTCTTCAGAGGGTGAGCTCAAACTGATGCCAGCCAAGGGTCTAAGACCTAAGGAGGCACTTCTTGGGGATCAGGAACTCACATCTCCAGAGGCCAGCAGGGATCATGCAGGTCCCGTTGCAGGTCATGGTAGGTCCACTGCAGCAAGGCAGTTGCAAGGAGGCCTCTGGAGCTTGTTGAGTCCCTTAATCTCAGACAATAGACCTTTGAAGTCACTTAGGTTAGCCTAGGATGAAGGTAGCAACAGTAAGGGTGTCCTCAGGAGCAGGGAAGTCCTTATGCAGCAGGGCAGTCCTTCTTCTGTAATGTCCACAGGTCAAGGAGTGTTCTGATCAGTTGTTCTGGAGGTCCAATATCTATACCTGGTGCCAGCTTTTGTGTGTAGAGAGACACCCTGCTCCCCCCTAGATCTGGTTCTTAAATGTTCTGCCCTTCCCCTGTCAATGCTCCAAACTGTCCGGAGGTTACAATAGGCTGGGGTCAGGCTTCTTTTTGGAAGCAGACTCTTTCAAGTTTCTAGTGAGGCCTTCCTGGCAGCACTGCCCATCCTGCCCACACCAAGTTCCCTTTGTGACACTATCTGTGAGAAATACACAAACCCCAACAGCAGAGCCATTTACAGTCATGTGGCCCAGACACTGGCAGAAGGCACAGATGGTTAGGACTAGAAAATGCCAACTTTCTAAAACCTTTCATAAAATCCACCTTTACATTTAAAGAGGATTTTAAATTGCAAATCATTTAAGTCTAAACTCTATCTGCTCTTAATCAAACCTATCACTTATTTAGTGTAATAAGGTAGCCACTGTTAGTCAATGGGAGTGATGGGTCTTACAGCAGTGAAAAATGACTTTCTGAGCTTTTTACAGTTAGGAGATGTAAAACCTAAGCACACATGCCTTACTTTAGAAATACAAGGCACATTGCCCTATGAGTTCTTGGGGCCCACCTTAAGGGGGGTCATATGTATTAATAGGAAAGTTTAGGCCTGTCAAAATGTTTATTTTGCCAGGTTGAAATGTCAGTTTACACATCACTCTGCACTATTCTCTGCAAGGCAGGCCTGAGATGTTTTAAAAAGTTGGCCATTGAACTGTGACCTATCTGCAGTGTCAGCCCTAAACATCTTACCTTTATCCTCCAATTTTGTGATTAATTAATTCTTGTTGGCCTTAGGACTCTGTGCACTTTAGCACTGTTAAACAGCCTCCCTAAAACATGTCAAATTGGCTTATACCCAATTGACATATTTAATTTACTTGTATGTCCCTTGTAGAGTGGTGTACCATATACCCAGGGCCTACATTTGAAATACTACCAGTGGGCCTGCAGCACTCATTGGGACACCCAGCTAAGCAGCACTCTCATATTTGTCCTAGGCTGCTCATTGCAGCCTAAATGCAGTGTCACACTTCTATGTCGACTTGGTATTTAGCCCCGTGCCAAGCCTTTAACTCCCCTTTTGTTACATATAAGTCATCCGTAAGGTATGTCTTAGGTAGCCCATAGGGCAGTGTGCTGGGTAATTAAAAGTTAGGAGACATACTTCTCAGTTTTACATGTCCTGGTAGTGAAAAACTCCCAAATAAATGTTTCACTACTGTGAGGCCTACTCCTCCCATAGGTTAACATTGGGAACTCTTTATTACAATTAATAAGCTGTAATGCCTAATTGGGAAGATGTAGAAAAGTTATGGTTGGTACTTAGTGAATTGTAACGATAAAGCCTCCTTAATGGGAAAGTTACATTTTGCATTACAATTTTGAAAATGACCCTTTTTAGAAAGTTGGTATTTTCCTGCCCTTAGCCTTTTGTGCCTGCAGCCTGTCTTGGGTCACATTACTGGTTGTAGCTGGGGGTAGAACTGAGCACAGCCCCAATTGTTCCTAAATAGGCTGTGTCCTGTCTCCTCAAAGTAGGCCTAACAACCCAATATTGTCCCTGCAGTCAGTTTGGAGCCAGGGCAGGGAAGTTAGGAAACTCCATGACTTAAAAGAACCTTCTTTTCTTAAACGTCTATCACCTTCTAGGAGCAGGGCACCGAGGTGTAAAAATAGGACTTTCAGACCCACACTTCAGTTCACTAATGGACCTGCAGAAGGACTCTCAATCAATCAAACAATCAAAGATGTTTACAGCGCGGCTAATCAACCATAGGGTCTCAAGGTGCTGTTTTTGGGTGTGCTGCTCATTCAAAGAGCCAGGTCTTGAGGTCCTTCTTGAACCCCTTCAGTGATCTGATCTGCCTGAGCTTGAGAGATAGCGTGTTCTTTGTCCGGGCTGCCATGTAGGAGAAGGATCTGCCTCCTGCTGTGCTTTTCCGGATCTTGGGGAAGGATGCGAGGGCGAGCTGGGAGGTGCGGAGATGTCTGTTGGGTACATAGAAGGCGAGGTGGTGGTTGAGGTAGTCTGGTCCTATGTTGTGATGTGCCTTGTAGGTGTGGATCAGGAGTTTGTATGTGATGCGCTTGTTGACTAGAAGCCAGTGTAGGTCACCTCAGAGACTGTGTTGGGGGATGTCCAGGATGAATCTGGTTGCTGCATTCTGGACTCTTTGTAGTCTTGATTGTAGTTTCTTGGTGATGCCAGCACAGAGTGCGTTGTGGTAGTCCAGTTTGCTGGTGACAAGTGCGTGGGTGTCTGTCTTTCTCATGTCGGAGGGGATCCACTTGAAAATCTTCTGCAGGAGTTGGATGGTTTGAAAGCATGACAAAGAGGCGCCATTGCCTTGGTTGGTCATGGACAGAGAGGAGTCCAGGATGATTCCCAGGTTGTGTGCATGGTCCAGGGGGGCTCGGGCATTTACCAGAGCGGTTGTGGCCACCAGGAACCATTCCAGGCAGAAGGGGTGGAGCAGATTACAAGGATCTCTGTCTTGTCCATGTTGAGTTTGAGACAGCTGGCCTCCATCCAGGTGTTGACTGCTCTCATCCTGTAGTGGAAATTTCTCATGGCCTTTTCAGAGTCCTCAGGCAGGGAGAGAATCAGTTGGGTGTTGTTGACATAGGAGACTATGGCCCTCATTACGAACTCAGCGGAAAATCTGCCGAGTTCGGTGCTGGCGGTCGGAACATCGACTGCCAGCATGTTAAAGACCCCGCCGGCCAAATAGACAACATTCCGCTGGGCCTGTACATTAAGCCGTCGTCAATGTAGCAGTGCGGTAGGTGCAGCAGCACCCGTCGCGCATATCACTGCCCTTAAATCGGGCAGTGGCATGCGTGATGGGGCTGTGCACAGGGGCCCCTGCACTGCCCATGCCAAGTACATGGGCAGTCCAGGGGCCCTCAGGAGGGCCCCGGGGCAACCATTCCACAAGCCTTTCCCTGGCAGGGGAACTGCCAGGGAAAGGCTGGGGGAACACAGGTTCATTATCTGGTGGGCAGCACTGCTTGCAGCACTGTCCTGTAAGATTAAGAACTCCGCCATCGTCAAGCTGCCTGGCGGCGGTAGCCTGGCTGTGGTGGAGTTCTGCCTGTGGCGGTCTCGCCATGTACATTATATGGCGGTCTGGACCGCCATGGCGGTGGCGGTAATTTCCGCCACTGCCGGCATGGAGTTCCACACCGCCATGTTCATAATGAGGGCATATGTTTAGCCCGTGTTGTTTAATGATCTTGGCAAGCGGGCCATGTAGATGTTGAAAAGCGTCAGACTGAGTGAAGATCCTTGGGGCACTCGGAAGCATGTGTCTTTGGGTACTGACATAAACAGTGGTAGTGTGACACTCTGGCCCTCATTCTGACCCTGGCGGTCGGTGATAAAGCGGCGGCCAAGCCGCCAACAGGCCGGCGGTCTAAAATATGCAATTCTGACCCTGGCGGGAACCGCCAACACAGCCCGCCAACTTAACACTCCGACCGCCACAGCGGTACAAACAAACAGCGCGGCGGTTCCCGCCAACAGCCCGGCGGCAGACAATGTACCGCCCACCCTATTACGACCCACCAATCTGCCACCTTTTCCGGGGCGGGAGCACCGCCGATAAGAACACGGCGGAAACAGACTACGAACGGGAAAACGCTCACCTCTACGCACTCCACGCGAGATTCCGGCAGTATGGAGCCAGAGTTGCAGGTCATCCCCGCACTCCTATTCCTGCTCATATACCAGGAGCACGCCCGGCGGCGCGGAAGACATCGGTGAGTACTGCACCTACGACACAGGGGAGGGAAAAGATTACCGGCACACACCCACCCACCCACACCCACTACAACACACACATCAATGCATTCCCACAGATCACTGTCACAACCCACAAACCACCCCCCTCCGAAATAATGCAAAGACCAAAAGAAGAGATCATAAACGGGCAGATATATTGAAATATGTACACCAGTAATCCCAATTAATAAATAAACTATGTACAAAATATATACAGCTACTAAATGTAGTCCAACCACTGTCCGTGGATCACAGGGGTCCTGTGCAAAGGGGCAAGGCCCAGTCCCACGACAAGAACTCCACGGAGAGAACACTGCAGGGGCATCAGAAAGAAAATAGGACAGGCACCTCAGGGGGAAGGGAAGGGGGGGCACCTCAGCCACTTGAGTACACGACGCCAGATCCACGAGGGGACTCCATGACCACTGGCCCATCCTGGGGAGAGCAAAGCCACAGTCCAAACAGTCCATACAGTGGGTGGCCTGCCCACTGGGCCATCCTGGGGAGAGCAAAGCCACAGTCCATACAGTCCATACAGTGGGTGGCCTGCCCACTGGGCCATCCTGGGGAGAGCAAAGCCACAGTCCATACAGTCCATACAGTGGGTGGCCTGCCCACTGGGCCATCCTGGGGAGAGCAAAGCCACAGTCCATACAGTCCATACAGTGGGTGGCCTGCCCACTGGGCCATCCTGGGGAGAGCAAAGCCACAGTCCATACAGTCCATACAGTGGGTGGCCTGCCCACTGGGCCATCCTGGGGAGAGCAAAGCCACAGTCCAAACAGTCCATACAGTGGGTGGCCTGCCCACTGGGCCATCCTGGGGAGAGCAAAGCCACAGTCCATACAGTCCATACAGTGGGTGGCCTGCCCACTGGGCCATCCTGGGGAGAGCAAAGCCACAGTCCATACAGTCCATACAGTGGGTGGCCTGCCCACTGGGCCATCCTGGGGAGAGCAAAGCCACAGTCCATACAGTCCATACAGTGGGTGGCCTGCCCACTGGGCCATCCTGGGGAGAGCAAAGCCACAGTCCATACAGTCCATACAGTGGGTGGCCTGCCCACTGGGCCATCCTGGGGAGAGCAAAGCCACAGTCCATACAGTCCATAACAGACCCCACTGCCACTGGAGGAGGCAAGTTGGCCAGAGGACATCCTGCAGCCCTGCCCGAGATAGATCCTGCCCTGCCACGTCTGCCAAAGGGCCAGCGGTTCTTGTCCTGAAGGGCCCAGTTCAGCGGTTCTTGAGACGGCGGGGCCCAGTTCAGCGCTCCTTGCCTTGAAGGGCCCAGTTCAGCGCTCCTTGCCTTGTAGGGCCCAGTTCAGCGGTCCTTGCCCTGAAGGGCCCAGTTCAGCGGTTCTTGCCCTGAAGGGCCCAGTTCAGCGGTTCTTGAGACGGCGGGGCCCAGTTCAGCGCTCCTTGCCTTGAAGGGCCCAGTTCAGCGGTTCTTGAGACGGCGGGGCCCAGTTCAGCGGTTCTTGCCCTGAAGGGCCCAGTTCAGCGGTTCTTGAGACGGCGGGCCCAGTTCAGCGGTTCTTGCCCTGAAGGGCCCAGTTCAGCGGTTCTTGAGACGGCGGGGCCCAGTTCAGCGGTTCTTGAGACGGCGGACGGTCTATGGCCAACTGCTAATTGCCTGGTGGTGCCCTCCTGGGCAGCGGGGATGGTGCTCCTTCACTGCCCACCTGGGCTGTGGGTGGTGGGGCCCTCCTGGCCAGCTGGGCTGGGTCCTCCCTGGGCAGCGGCTATGGGGGTGGTGGGCTCTCCCGGGGCAGCTGTGCCGGTTCCTCCCGGGGCAGCGGCTATGGGGGTTGTGGGCTCCTCCTGGGCAGCAGGCCTGCTGCCTGACCTCTCTGACTTGCTGCCCTTGCCCTCCTTAGTCGTGGGCCTGTGGCCCTTTCCTCCCTTTGGAGCTGTGGCTGGTGACTGTCTCTGGGTGGTGTCCGGGGGGGATGTAGAAGGCGGGCTCCTGCGGCGACCCTTCCGCCTTCTGCTCCTCTTCCCAGGGGGTGGGCTGGCTGTCCCCTTGCTGCTGGGCGAAGATCCAGACATGCGGGCTGGCGGGCTCCAATACCCCTGCACCCTTGTCAAGGGGGCTGCAGGGCTGAGGTGCTCTTCTTACCCCGACGAGAAGGAGGGGGGGGCTCAGGGTCAGGAAAGAAGTTAGTAGTGGCGAGGAAGAGCTTCTTGGGACAATGGAGAGTGGTAGGTACAGTGGGAATGGGAGTGGAGGGAGAGGATGTGGTTGTAGGTGAGTCACGTTTGCTGTCTTTGGGTGCAGGTGCAGGAGGGATAGGCTGTCGTGAGGTGGATGGCTGTTGGGTGGGTGGGTGGCTGCGTTTGTGTGGTGTGGAAGAGGGGGTGACAGACACAGTGGGAGAGGACACAGGGGACGTGTAAATGGCAGTGGGGGTGGTGACTGCACGTGTGCGGACTGGAGTGGAGGGTGTGCTGGTGATGGAAACACTGGCTGATGGTGAGGTGAATGGAGGTGTGAGTGTAGACGTCACAGGGAGGGAGGAGGGAGACGAGGAGGTGGGGGTCACAGAGGTGGTAGTGACTGTTGGCATGTCTGCATCGGAATGTTGCGTGTGTGAATGTCTGCGTGATCTGTGGTGCTTATGTTTGGATGAGCTTCTCTTGGGTGTTGAGGTGTGTGCAGGCTGGTCTGCGATGAACCTCCCTCTCCACCCCCTGGATGGCATTCAAAAGGGTAGTCTGCCCAACAATGAGCGTTCGGAGGAGGTCAATGACCTCCTCACTGAGGGCAGCGGGGGTAACAGGGGCAGGGCCTGAGGTGCCTGGGGCGAAGGAGATGCCCGGCTTCCTGGCAGAGCGGGCACGGGGCGAACGCTGAGGGGCTGCTGGGAGGGCGGAGATGGTGCGCTGGGTGGCGGCTGTACCTGTAATGGCGGGGGGCACGGATGGTGCCACCCCCGCAAGGGAGCCCCCTTCCGAGGACGTGTCCGTGTCGCTGCAGGGTCCAGTCGTCCCCGTCGTGGAGCTCCCCTCGCCCTCCGTCTCACTGATCCAGTCTGACTCTGTGGCATGGCCCTCCTGGGCCATGTGAGATGCAGCTCCCTCCTGCCCCGATGCCACTTCTCCTCCGCCTGATGATGCTGATGCACACAAGCACAGAAAGACAAACAAAAAGGGGGGGGGAGAGAGAAATAAAGGGATATTGAGTACATGGATCTCCGGTACAGTTAGCGGACATGACAGACACAGATGCCCCCTGCACTAAGTTGCGCACTTGGGGTACGCTACGCATTCCGTGGAACATGCCCTACACGCCTAGAGTTGACAACTGCACCCATGGATGACACGGCCCAGGGATGGCTGTACTGACAAACTACTGAGGGTGGTGGCTGGGGACACAGGGGCTTACGGGGGTGCCCAGCCTACAGATATCGCCCTGGCCTAGGGGGACCCCCAGCCCTCCTCCCCCACCCAGACACCTCCACTGCGCGACAACAGAGTAGATAATGCTTGTACTCACCCCCTTGTGTCTGCTGTGCTTCCCTCACGCGCCCATCCAATTCAGGGTAGGCCACCGCCAGGATCCGGAACATCAGGGGGCTCAGTTGACGGCAGGCACCCCGCCTACGTTGGGAGGCCATCCCCAGCAGAGACTCGGCGGTCTTCTTGGTCCCGCGGCGGATGTCCTCCCACCTCTTGCGGCAGTGGGTGCCCCGTCGATGGTGGACCCCCAGGGCCCGGACTTCCTTGGCGATGGCATGCCAAATCCCGATCTTCTCATGGGCGCGGACCTATGTGACACGTACAGGGAGGGAGAAATACCACGTTCAAGTTTCTCAGCATTTTCCTTTCCAGTGGCCCAACGCCCCCCATCCCCGCCATGCCCCCCGCCAGGCCGAACATGCCCCCCATCCCCGCCAGGCCCCCCGCCAGGCCCAACATGCCCCCCATCCCCGCCAGGCCCCCCGCCATGCCCCCCGCCAGGCCCAACATGCCCCCCATCCCCGCCAGGCCCCCCGCCAGGCCCCCAAGCCAGCCAGTGGCCCCAAATCCATATTGAATTAAACTCACTTGTTGGTCTGGAGGACCGTAGAGTAGCGCATACTGGGGGAGGACCCCATCCACAAGTTTCTCCAACTCCTCTCCAGTGAAGGCAGGGGCCCTTTCCCCAGGCGCAGCAGCCATTGTCCCTTCCAGACCGAGGTCACAGCAACACTTGCAGTATAGGTCCTCTCCTGTGAAAGTTCAAGTTGCAAGTGGATAAGTAGATAGAAAATGGCGGTCACGTCCGCGGCGGTGCGTACCGCGGCGGTGCGTCCCGCCACCGCCGGCGCCCTTCACCATTGGCTCCTGAAACCCATAGGCTTCAATGTTAACCAATGCGGCTTCGCGCCGCGGTCTTCGCCCGCCGCCCGCCGCGGTGTGCCACGCCAGCGTATTGACCTCACATCCCATTGTCACACTTCACAGGTCAGGCAGCCGCCATTTCCAGGGCCCACATGGCTCAATTTCAACTGCGTCACACAGGCCTAGGCCTTGCATAGCCACTCAGACACGCCATTCACTGCATAGAGAATCGTATACTGTGCTAGCTGTGAGTACGTACCTGTGGGTTTCTTGACTGTGTGCTCCATGTTGTCCTTCCTAGGCACCGTCCGCTGGGTTGGGCGAGGAGACGGATGAATCCTCCCGTGTACCGACCGCTGGTGGACCTGTCGACAATGGAAGAACGCCACATTATCCTGACCTACCGTCTTAACCGTGCCACTATCCATGAACTGTGTGCCCAGCTGGAGCCCGACCTGATGTCCCCCATCCGCCAACCCACAGGGATTCCCCCTCTGGTGCAGGTCATGTCAGTACTACATTTCTTGGCAAGTGGGTCATTTCAGACAACCGTGGGAATTGCTTCTGGGATGTCTCAGCCCATGATTTCGAAGGTGTTATCCAGAGTGTTGTCTGCCCTGATGAAATCCGTGAGGAACTACATCATTTTCCCTGAGGTGGGCGAATTGGCTACAGTGAAGGGTGATTTCTACGCCCTTGGACATATTCCCAACGTAATTGGTGCCATTGATGGGACCCATGTGGCTTTGGTTCCCCCAAGAGACAGGGAGCAGGTGTACAGGAACAGAAAAAATTACCATTCAATGAACATCCAGGTGGTGTGTTTGGCTGACCAGTACATCTCGCATGTAAATGCCAAATTCCCAGGGTCAGTGCATGACGCCTACATCCTCAGGAATAGCAGCATCCCTTACGTGATGGAACAGCTACAGAGACACCGTGTATGGCTAGTGGGGGACTCTGGGTACCCCAACCTGTCGTGGCTACTGACCCCAGTAAGGAATCCCCGGACCAGGGCAGAGGAACGGTACAATGAGGCCCATGGGCGTACTAGGAGGGTGATCGAACGCACCTTTGGCCTCCTAAAGGCCAGGTTTAGGTGCCTGCATATGACAGGTGGATCCCTAATGTACTCACCTAAGAAGGTGTGTCACATCATCGTGGCCTGCTGCATGCTTCACAACCTGGCTTTGCGCCGCCAGGTGCCTTTCCTGCAGGAGGATGGTCGAGACGGTGGTGTTGTGGCAGCGGTGGAACCTGAGGAGAGTGACGAGGAGGAAGACGACGGGGCTGAAACAGACAACAGGGACAGAATCATTGAACAGTACTTCCAATAGGACACAGGTAACATTTCAAAGATAATTTAGTAAAAGTTAACTACTCTCCAGCATCTCTGCTGCCTGTCTATTTGCCCCAGTGTATGATGACTGAGTTTTGGCTTTTCCCTCCCTATTTCAGATCTGGGGTCCCCACTACGAGTCCTGTGCTTCGTTTCCCCATGGACTACAGCTTTGTGGCAGCTGTTTGTTGACTTCACCATGTACAAGGACATATTTGCACTGTCATGTCAATTACAATCTATTGAAATCACAGCCAGACTCCAGATATTTTGGTGCAAAATAGGTGTTTATTTAAGTGCTCAAAATGGGATGGGTGGTTTCAAGTGGGTGGGGGCTATGGTGAAGGAATGTCCATGGCAGAGTCCAGAGTAACAGTCACACAGGTGCATTGTCCAGAGGCCTGTGGAGAGATGGAGCATGGGCAGTTCAAGGATGGACAGGGTGACAATGTGGGACAGTGGGATGACATCAGGTGGTATCCATTGCTGGCGGGGGTCTTGACATCCTACTCTGTCTTCTTGCGAGATCTCAGGGCCCTCTTGCGGGGTGGTTCTTCTCCTGCCTGCAGGAGGTGGGGGTCTGGTGGGCTGCTGCTGTGCGGGGGCCTCCTGTCCACTAGCGCCGGCGGAGGTGGTTGGCTGTTCTTGGTCCAGGCTAGTGGCAGGGGCCCTTGGGTGTTGTTCAGTGTCCGCCCTGTTGTTGACGAGGTCCTGCAGCAGCCCTACCATGGTAACCAGGGTGGTGTTGATGGCTCTGATGTCCTCCCTGTACCCCCGATAGTGTTCCTCCTGCAGCACCTGGATCTCCTGGAACCGGGCCAGTACCGTCGCCATCGTCTCCTGGGAGCGGTTGTATGCTCCCATGATGGTGGTGAGGACCTCGTGGAGAGTGGGTTCCCTGGGCCTCTCCTCCCCCCCCTGTCGCACAGCTGCCCTCCGAGTTCCCCTGTTTCCCTGGGCCTCTGCCCCCTGGCCGGTGTGCCCACTACCACTGCCCCCAGGTCCCTGTTGTTGTTGGGGTGGTGGGTTATCCTGGGTGCCCTGTAGTGGTAGACACACCGCAGATTGACGCGCCCTGGAGACAGAGGCATGGGCCCGCTGGGTGGGAGCTGTGCTGGTGTTCCCAGAGGGGTTTGGGTCTGTAGTGGCCTGGGCCTGTGTGAGGGGAACCGACTGTCCAGAGGTCCCCGATGGTCCGGGCTGGTCATCGGTGTCCAGGTCGACAGAGCTGCTGTCATCGCTGACGGCCTCTTGGGTGGGGGGTGTGGAGAATTCTGGCCCCTCCGCCGCGGTGTGTTGACGGTCGGGTCCTGCAGGGGTATAGAGGTATGGTTATAGTTTCAATGTGTGGCATATGGGTGTATCTGTGGGTTCTCGTGTCCCCAAGTGCTGGCATTCGTGTGTGGGGGCTTTGGTGAGGGTGGCTTGTGGGGGGGATGTGTATATGCATTGGGCATGCTTTGGTGATGGGTGTCCATGCTTAGTGGATGCATGCAGGCCTAGGTTTTGGGATGTGTGGGTTGTGATGGTGAGACATTGGCGGGGAATAGGTGTGCTGGGGGTGGGGGTGAGGATGGTGGTGGGGGTGAGGATGGTGGTGGGGGTGAGGGTGGGGGTGACGATGGGGGTGGGGGTGAGGGTGGGGTTCGAGGATGGGGGTGAGGTTTGGGGTCTGATTTGGCATGCAGGTGGGGGGGAAGCAGTATTGAAGCTTCAACTTACCAGTATCCATTCCTCCGCCGACTCCTGCGAGGCCGTCAGGATGCAGGATGTTCAAGACTTCCTCCTCCCATGATGTGAATTGTGGGGGTTGAGGTGGGGGTCCTCCGCCAGTCTTCTGCACGGCGATGTTGTGCCTGGATACCATGGAACGCACCTTCCCCCGTAGGTCGTTCCATCGCTTCCTGATGTCTTCCCGATTTCTGGGGTGCTGTCCCACTGCGTTCACCCTGTCGACAATCCTCTGCCATAGCTCCGTCCTCCGGGCAATGCTGGTGTATTGTATCTGTGTGCCGAACAGCTGGGGCTCTACCCGAACGATTTCCTCCACCATGACCCTGAGTTCTTCGTCTGTGAAGCGGGGTTGTCTTTGGGGTGCCATGGGGTGGTGTGTATGATGTGTGGGGTGGAGTATGTGTATTTAAGTGAGTTGAGTGTGGTGGTGTGTGTTGTTTTGTGTGTGGATAGTGTGTGGGTGATGGTGTTGAGTGGCTGTGGCTGTTATTTTTTGGATGCTGGTGTCTCGCTCTTGCCTTCTTGACGAATTTTTTAGCGTATGGGTTTGTGGGTGATGTGGGTGTGTGTTTTATATTGTATTGTGTGTGTGGGAGTGGTGTGTGTATGTGTATCAGGTGTGTGGGATTCAAATCGTCCAATGTGGCTGAGTTTTGTTCGTTTGTGTGTATTCTGACCGCGGCAGTGTGTCCCGCCAATGGAATACCGCGTTTGAATGACCGCCGCGTGGATTCGTGGGTCGTAATGGGATGGGCGTATTTCTGTTGGCGTGGCGGTGGAGGTTTGGTCACCTCCACCTTTCCGCCGACCGCTGGTCTGGCGGTCTGTTGTGGCGGTCGGATTTTCGGAGGTTTGCCTTCTGCGGGTCAGAATGACCGTGGCGGGTTTCCGCGACCGCGGCGGGATTATGGAGGATTTCTGACCGGCGGTAGGCGCCTTTTACCGCCGAGGTCAGAATGACCACCTCTGTGTTCTTCCGATGAGGAAGGGCCTGAGCCAATTTAGTGCTTTATCTCGGATACCGGTGTTGTGTAGTCTGTCGCAGAGGGTGGAGTGGGAGACCGTGTCAAATGCAGCAGAGAGGTCGAAGAGGATGAGTGCGGCCGTGCCTCCTCTGTCCAGTATGATTCGTATGTCGTCGGTGGCTGCTAAGAGTGCGGTTATAGTGCTGTTGTTGCTTCTGAATCCGGATTGGGATGGGTCCAGTATATGGTGTGTCTCGAGGAATTCGGTGAATTGCTGGTTGACGTCCTTCTCCGTTACCTTGGCTGAAAATGGAGGCAGAGAGAAGGGTCTATAGTTCTTCAGCTCCCTAGGGTCGCCAGTGGGTTTCTTGAGTAACAGATTGATTCTGGCATGCTTCCAGTCTGAGGGGAAGGTGGCGGTCTCAAAGGATTAGTTGACAGTTTGGCAGAGCTACGGTGCTATGGTGGCGCTGGCTAGGGTGAAGATATGATGAGGGCATAAATCCAAGGGTGCTCACAAGTGGTTGGAATTCATCAGTCTTTGGGTGTCCTCTATGGTGATGGGGGTCCAGAAGTTCAGTATCTGGTGAGGTGCTATGTCCAGGGTAGTGGGCGAAGCTGGTGAGTTTTGGTTCCTGAAGCTGTCGTAGATGTCCTGTATTTTTCAGTGAAAGAAGGTGGCAAGGTCGTTGCAGAGGTCTTGGGAGGGAGGGAGGGATGGATAAGGTATCTGTCCCAGGGTTTGTGAACTCTTTGACGATGGCAAAGAGCTCTTTGCTGTTGTGAGGACTGCCTTGTCAATTGTTATTGACTCTAGGAAAGACCCCACTTTGGCACATGGTAAAGTAACCAGTTCCTTGACAAGAAAAAAGAGGGAACAGCCTGAGTGAGTCCTGAATCTCCAAGAGATCTCCATCCACTCATGGATCCTTGGTTGTGGTGCTAAAGGTGCTCAGATGTCCATTTTCCAAATCTGAGGCTTAGACAAAATTTGACCAAAAAGTGCTCTGTGAACTAGGAGGAGACCGGGACAAACCTGCTTGCCTATCCGCCCCAGGTGCATCGCCAGTCAGAATGACTTTGCAGTTCTTCCCGCTACGCTCTCTTAGCAGCAGCAAATCCATTTCAGTGGTCCTTCGTCAAAGGAGTATTGGACCTCATGGAACTGTCTTCATCTGCAGCCTTCTGCTTTGTCCCAACTTCCATTTCGAAAACTAAGAACGAGTTTAAAAATCTTTACTGCGGCTTTGCTCCATGGCCATCCAATGGGGACACTCCTTCTTGGCCACTCCTGCAGCCTTGCCCATCTGAACTTGTATCTTCACAGGCATTTTTCTTCATATGTTTTTCTATGTCTGAAGGTAAGCTCAGACAGGGCCAATCCACTTCTTGCATCCGATCTTGTCTCCATCGCGGTTACTCTTAACTTTAGACTTTGATCCGGTCTCGCACAACCAGATGTGCACAGTTGGCGCTTTTATCTTTTAGGTACTATTTGGAACCATTAAACTTAAAAAATCATTAAATCCGGTGTACTGATTGGATTTTTGTCATTTTGGTGTCAAATTGTTTATTAACATTTACAAAATGTTCCTAAATTGGATTGGGGTTTTTCTTGTATTGTGTTTTCACTTTGCTACTGTTTGTGTGCTGCCTAAATACTTTACACATTGCCTCTAAGCTCAGCCTGAGTACCTTTTGTACCAGCTACACAGAGTTAAGCACAATTTAATTTTGTTTCTTTTTGTGGTTCACCCTTCAAGGGTTTGTAGCTGTTGTTTACCAAAGCTCACACCCCAGCCAACCAACAACCCAATTTCTCACAGTGGCACAGTGATTGCTGCAGGCTTACTAGTAACATTTAATTTAGTATCTCTGCGTACAAGACACTTACAAGTAAAATAAATGTGTCATTTAGGTGTTGTCCAATTTATCCTTGTTTTAGGGAGAGCAGTGGTTAAGTAAGCAGAGTCCTAAAGCCAACATAAACAAATTCATAAAAATAGAAATGTTGAAGTCATAAAATGTTTGGGAGAATATCACAAGAGTGTCAGGACTTACAACGCATATTTACTAATAATAATAATTTGTGTGATGCACACCATAAACTGATTTATTTCATGGGATTGGTGACTATACACCTGGAAGATCCTCTTTAACTCCCTCATGGAAAGCTGTATGGCTAAGTCAGCACAAAACCTGCAAACATCATATTAGACAGAAATCTGGGAGGGGTGAGGTAGAGAAAGGGGAGATACAGCTGAGCTAGAGAGAGAGGATAAAGGTACATAGAGACAGAGATACATTAAGAGAGGTGGTTAATGTAGAAGAGGTGAGGCTATGTAAGGAGAGGGTACTGGCACATAAAGATTTTGATTTGAAACTTACATTCCTGTGCAAAACATTTTTGCGCTAAAAGGTTTCCTAAAAGTAATGCAGAGCAGCACCGGTGTTTCATTTTGCATCAAGTGTTACATGGGAGTTCCCAATCAACCTCCCTTGGTTTTTGATGCAAAGTCCAAGAAGTCAACTGGCGTTGCATCAAAAAAATACACCCCCTTCAGGCAAGCTCAAAGAAGGAGCAAAGTTTTCTTTTTTCTAATTGTTTCTAAATTTGCATGTGCTCTGGTACAAATTGCTATTTGCATGTGTACATTAGACTTGAACATGCAATAACTTTGTGAACGAAGGCTGGGACACTCTAGTTAATAGGGCATTGTGATATCAGTAAATGGTAATATTTCTAAATTGTTTATGTCTACATCTAGTTTATTCTCTTCCTGCTATGTCCCTGTGCAGTATTTTGGGAAGTAAAATGCTACCATCTCTAGTGCTATATGGGGCTACAAAAAAACCTTTAGGCCACACAGATTTAAAAAGCTCCATTCTACTAAGGGTGGAAGGTTTTTAACAGGTGATAGCCTCTTCTAATGGGCAGCATTGGGTAGTTGAGTGATACTGTTGATGAGTGGATATGTATTTGAGTGCTCTATATGGATTTTATTGAACTTGGCCCTTTCTGCAGGGTCATCCTGTCTAGACTCCCATTATAGTAACACAACTGCTGGATTCTGGGTGGCAGCACCACTGAGTATGAGGGACAGAGTCTGATCCCACACTGTGTGACAGCTGCAGGCCTAACCCTTCCGGCTAGCTTGGAGCACCTCACCAAACCAAAGGCAAGAGTGATTTGTGGCAGCCTGTAGCATGACATTCAAACTCCTCAAGGAAGTTGTGGTGGGACAGATTGTACCCATTTTTCCCAGTTATACAAGTCTCATATGTGCAAAGACAAACAGAAGCAGGATCTTCGTTCAATATATATTTTATTGAAGCAACTGCATTCTATGTAAAAAGGCATGAATTGCGATTATGAGGATAATGAAACAGCATTATCACAGCAGTGACCAGGGAAGTTAAACACAAGAAGAGTCCACCAGAATGTCACAAAAGAGTCCCTAATATCCCTACCTACACTACTAAGATCCTACATGACAGCAAATAGCAGTGTTAGCCCTAATCTGCCCTTGTGGTCCCGGGAAGGAAGCCCAACCACCATATCTATGTTCAGAGGTAAAGAAGAGGTCTGTTAGTCTGCTGGAAGTCCTCCCACGTAGACGAAGAGGAACCATAAGGTCTCTGCAGAAACTGCGACAACATGCAGCATGAGATGGCAAGCTGGCTGAAATGTCCTGCCTGGTGAGGGCAGTGTGATGTTTTATAATAACATATCTGTTATTCTAAGAACTTCCCTGGCGTGACAATATATATTTTTCTGTGTAGGGTAGACAATGTGCTCTTTGGACCGGCAATACCCAGTAAATATTGTGTACAGCCTTGGGTTGAGCACAGGATGAGAATGTTGTGCAAAGAAATGAATAACAAATTCTGCGTGGAAGGGCAACTGATAAAATAATTTACAAAAAATTCCACCAAAATGAAGCTTTGCTAAAATAATACAAGGAATAAAAGCAAAATGTAAATAGGTGTGAGGCCACAGGCCTCAAGCCCAGGGCTAAATAATGTGCCAGTGTAAATGCTAAAATAACCTCACGACACCCTCTCAATTGTCGGTTCAAAGGCGCAGAGGTCTATAATAGAACCTAATACTTAAAATCACTTTTCCTACATTAATCACTAAAAACAAGCTAAAAATAGTGAATGAGGTAAAATGTCCATGTGGGCTAGCAAAACAGTCCAAATCAGAGCCATCAGACGCAGGCCTGGGACAGGAGTTTTAAGAGAGGTACCATCCAAAGCCGTATTCGGCCTACTGTACCACACAGCAGGATGGAGAGCGCAGGGGGGCGGGGCTCTGAGCGAGGGAGAGTGTCTAGGTCCTAGCGTCGCCCCTGGTGCTTCTGCGAGGCCGGCTTATCATGGCCACCATTGATCTTTGCAACGTTCATTGACTGCACCTAGAGATCCAATACTATCACCAGTCCGTTTTATGGTTCAACCATATCTTGGTATACATTACGCAAATCCAAAGCCTTGACAAAGTCTTGAAGACGAAACACGTGTTGGCTGTTTTGCTGTCCAGACTTTTTTGTGGTCATCTGATTGTAACCTTGACCATTCATTATCATCTGGCTGCTCTGGATACATGGACTTACTGTACAACGTTCTCTTTGTGATTGTGACTCTGATTACCCATTTGCATCTATAATAAATTCATCTGCACCATCTTGCCTGATCGGACATCTACTCAATTCCTGAACATTATCTGGATCTACGATATGGGTGTGCCCTGGCCACTCTGTTCTCGCTAATTAGGCAACCACCCACTCCTCAGTGTGTGGCCCTCTGACACCTGTTGGTGGCAGGTGTTTTGGCTAGCCTGGCACCCACCATTGTTTCACCTACTTGACTTTGTTCTGATCAGTCATTGGGTATACTTGCTGCTGATGTGCGAGCACCTGTTGCATTCTCCACCTCCTTCTTTTCAATCATATGTGGTGATGATATTGGAGTGTTGTGATGAAATGTAATGAGGGTAGGGTCGGCTCACTCTAAAACCCTCTGTGTAGTTTACAAAATGCGCATGGCAACTATTTGTGTCCACTGGCCACAATAACCACACATTTGGACCCAAAAGTTTCGAGTTAAATGTCCCATTTCGGACCCATCCGTCAAGCTGTTCTTCAGTAACAATTAAAATATTTTGCCATGTGTCAAATATTGCTGGTGACGGAAGGAGGGTCTGTGGCTTGGACATCAAGGCATTGGCAGCATTATTCAGCTGCTCCGGATGGCGTGGACCAATTCAAAAGAAGATAAATGCTTTTCACTGCCTGACGTCAAACAAAAATGGGACTAAATGTGCCCTGAAGGAGATGAAAGCTGATTAAGCCTAGGAACCACTATTTGAACATTTATTTGCTGTTAAAAGGACTGATGTTTAAATATCTAGATTCTTAAAGCCTATACACTTAGAATTATTGCATAGCGAATTTCAGTCTATTGTAACCAGCACTTAAAAAAGGGAGAAGGGACATTAGAGAACTGAAAACGCAGTCAACATCACAATTTGAAAATCTGGTTGGTCCTGGTCAAGGTTTGTCCCTTCATCCCAGTTGGTCAGGAGTGACTTCTCAGAAGTGCGTTTGATTCATAGGGAAGGTGGGAACTACGCTGTGTCCATTTCACCCCTGCTGAAAGAATGGATCTAATTGAATACTACATATTTCAGCATGTGGCATTTATGAAACATCCTGGACGAAATAGGTACTTCTTTCTCCCATGGTCCTGAAGAGGCCCATCATTTTAAGGGGTCGAAAACCATCCACCTTTTCTTTAGAGGGGTTGCCAGAATTGTTAAATAACACCTATAAGGAGTGAACTTGGTGCACATCCTATTTACAAATGGACAATAACATTTGCTTGATGAGACCGTGATGCAACCATCTCTTTTGTGGCTTAGTGTATAAAGTAGAGATCAAAGCACCATTTTTCTAAAAGTAAAATGACGATTGGAGTACATCGCTGATTAATTGAAATGGTTGTGAGAAAGTAGCCTCTTTCTAGCATGGTTACCCCCATTTTTGACCTGTTCGTCAGTGTGTTTGACTGGGTCTACTGAGATCCTGCTAACCAGAACCCCAGTAGTCATGCTCTCTCCCTCTAAATTTGGTTGTTGGATACAGTTAACACAGGATTCCACTCATAATTGGCATACTGGTGCCGCCTTATAAAGTCTCTAGTATATGGTACTGAGGTACCCAGGGCTCTGGGTTCCAGGGGATCCCTATGGGTTGCAGCATTTCTTTTGCCACCCATAACGAGCCCATGCACAGGCTTCTACAGGACTGCCATTGCAGCCTGTGTGAAATGGTGCATGCACCCTTTCACTGCCATTCACACTGCACCAGGTCACTTATAAGTCACCCATATGTCAGGCCTTCCAACCCTGAAAGCTGGGTGCAGAGTACCTGTGTGTGAGGACACCCCTGCACTAGAAGAGGTGCCCCCACGTCATCCAGGACCATTTTCCTGGACATCATGAGTGCGGGGACGCCATTTTACATGTGCATTATACATAGGTCACTACCTATGTATAGCTTCCCAATGATAACTCCAAATATAGCCATGTTTGGTCTCAAACATGTTGGAGTCATACCCCAAGGCTTTTGCAAGCATTGGTTGTATGATTCCATGTACTCTGGGGGCTCCTTAGAGGACCACAGTACAGCCAATACAGCCTCCTGAGGTTTTCCAGGCAGCCCCAGCTGCTGCCACCTCACAGACAGGTTTCTGCCCTTCTCTTGCTTGAGGAGCTCAAGCCCAGGAAGGCTGAACAAAGGATTTCCTTTGGGAGAGGGATGTTACACCCTCTCCCCTTGGCAATAGGTGTTACAGGCATGGGAGGGGTAGCCTCCCAGAGCCTTTGGAAATGCTTTGAGGGGCACAGATGGTGCCCTTCTTGCACAATTCAGTCTACACTGGTTCAGGGACTCCCTGCTCTGGCACGAAACTGGACAGGGGTGGTGCTCAGAGCTCCTCCAGATTGTCCCTGGGTTTTGCCTTCTTGGCAGAGCACTCTGGGAGCATCTGAGTGGCCAGTGCCAGCAGGTGACGTCAGAGCCCTCCCCCGATATATGCTTACCTGTTAGCTGACCAATCCCCCTTTCAGGGCTATTTAGGGTCTCTCTCCTGGGTGTTTCTTCAGATTCGGATTGCAAGGCTCCACCAGGAATCCTTTGCATCCTTTACTTCACCGTCGTACCGAAGAAACTGCATCTGGCCCCTCCAGGAACTCTACAAATGCAACAAAGAAGCAAAAACAATTAAGGTAATTATATATTCAGCTTCTGCCAGCAACTGCAACTGTTTCCCGGTTGTGCATCCTCAGAGGGCAGCCAGTCTTCAGTCTGCACCAGAAGAACGAAGGAATCTCCCTTAAAGTGAAGGAGTCACATCCCTGCATCAGTAGGCACCCCTCTGCAGCGATGACCGGTAGCTTGGGTCCCCTCTCCTGAAGAAGTGCATGGATCCAGTAACACAGGTGGTGGACTGAAGTGGTTCCGACGGTCCTGAAGTCCAGCTGTCCAACTTTGGTGGAGGTAAGAGCTTGCTTCCTCATGCAAGACAGTACACTAGTGCACCACGTGTTTTGCAGTTGCCAAGGCTTGTTGACATCCTTCCACAAAGTTCTTTGTGCACTGTGCAGCTCTGGCCCCCAGCACTCCTTCCTGCAACACACATCCTCCTGCGTGGTTCTCCGGTGATGTGGGATCCCTTTGTGTAGTGCTGCATGGGCCTCCTTTGGCACCTTCTTTGTCCCCATGCTGTGGGACTCCTGTGCACGCTGCCTGGTCTTCTGAGGGCTCTCTGAGTTGCTGAGAACCCCCTCTGTCTGACCCTCCTGAGTAGAGTCCACCAGGTCTGTCCTGGTCCCGCGCAGCGCCATTTTCCGCTACCCACAAGCTTTGCATGTGCCAAGGTCTGTTGGCTGAATCCAGTCACGCAAACCAGACTGCAATCATCCATCCGGCGTGGGACATCAAATGCACCAACAAGGAACCCGCATCCATCTTCTTGTGTGCAGTATTGACTGTTCTTCTTCACCGGTGGTTCTTCTTTTGCAACTTCATCCGGGTTAGCAGGGGCTCCTGTTCTCCCTGGACTGTTCAGTGCTTTTTGGACTTGTTCCTCTTCTTCCACAGGCCTTCAGGTCCAGGAATCCATCGATGGTATCTTGCAGTCTCTTCTGGTTCTTGCAAAATCTTCCATCACATGTTCTTGTGTGTTGTAGGAAAGTTACTGTGATTTACTCCTGCTTTCCTGGGCTCTGGGGTGGGTTCTATTACCTACCTTTGGTGTTTTCTAACACTCCCCCCTCTACAAGGGCCCCTCTACACACTACACTTGCCTACGTGGGAAACTGACTTTCACATTCCACTATTTTAGTACATGGTTTGTGTTCCCCCAAGCCCATTTTTAACTATTGTGATTTTCTCCATTTGCACTGATTTCCAATTGTTTTTACAGCTATTTCTGCATTCTGCTGTATATAGTGTGTACATTACTTACCTCCTAAAGGAGTATAGTCGTACAGTCTTATTATTGTTGGCATTTGTGTCACCAAAATAAAGTACCTTTATTTTTGTAACACTGAGTATTTTCTTTCATGTGTGTGAGTACTGTGTGACTACATTGGTATTAGCATGAGCTTTGCATGTCTCCTAGTTAGGCTTTGGTTGCTCATCCACACTACCCCTAGAGAGCCTGGCTTCTAGACACTGACTACATTTCACTAATAACTGGATCTGGTATAAGCTGTAAGTACCTTAGGTACCCACTACAAACCAGGCCAGCCTCCTTCAATGGGTGAACAATTGTTTGTGCTTGTTTAAGTATAATTTGTTGTCTTATATGTTTTGTATAATATGTAAGTGTCTTTTGACATGTCTAATGTGTTTTGACCTAGGCTATTATATGGTTTGATAAAAGATGATTAAATGATTTGTAGAAATTGATTGTTCTTTCAGTGACTGGTTTCACTGGTGTACTGATGATATTTTTTCATACTCTTGTACCACATTTCTTATAAATGGTGATGGAATACTGGGCACATTCAATTTCTTTATTTTTTGTTAAGCATAAACAACTTTTTTGTTGTACAGTTTCATTTAAGAATATAATTTACAACTGAATAAGGCATACTTTAAACAAAGCTTCCCACCCCTGTATTTGCCAATTTCAAGATCCCCACACACTATTTAAGTCAATTGACTGCAACCAATATTCATAACCTTCAATAGCCAGCTGGGAAACAAAAAAATCAGAATAGATTAATTTGGTATCTGTTAACAGGACATTCTGAAATTTAATTGGAGGCAATTTAAAATATTAAGACTCAACATTTGTGTCACCGTGGCCAGAAAAATATGCAAATCTTTTTACGTATGTTTTACAACTCCCCACTGGCAAAGTTGGACAAATCTCCCATTGTGTGTAATTGTAGATATTTCTGTGGGTGCTGCCTTTATGTGTAAAATGGTGTCTGTAATGATGGTAACAGAACATTTCCCCATAACTTGCTGTTGTTTGGTAAACATCCTCACTTTCAAATACAGTATGATATTCACGCTCAGAAAGCATAGAATCAACTGTTTTCACATCCCAATCATCAGAAACCACCCCATGTGTTATTATATCATTCATAGACACTTTGAATACATAAGGAATTTTAATCATTCCTGACGGTCCGAATATATCAAATGATACTTTATGCCAGACAACCCAATCAGGAATCTGTATAGCTGAAATTTTCACTAGAAACAAGTCTCTGCGGACCTTATGTGAGGACAGGTGAAGCTTCAAAACCCAATCCAACAGTTCAACAGCAGAGTGTTCAGGAAGATAATGACCATGTAACAGCAAAAAGAAGGAAGGCAAGCACAGTTAACAGTAACCATTGATAAGGTGCAGTTGAAGATGCTGAAGAGTTTGAAAAAGAATCATTGATGTCAGCAAAATATCCAGAAGCAGTTTGTGCAAATGGTGGCGCTGGTGTTGGAGAAGAACTGGCAGTTGTATCCCTTGGTGGTTCGTAGTAAATAATTCCATCCGTTTGTGCTGAATTAGAGTAATATTGCTCAGAACTTTGGACATTTCTTGTCATAGATGTAGAGACAGGTACCAATGAAAGTTCATTTTCCACCCTCTTCCAGCTTGGGGAAGTCTCATCACTGTAGGTTAAGTTTTGGAGAGGCATATCCTGACTAACAGTGAGAGGGGTTCGCAAACTTCTCAGGTCCTCATGGTCTACTTTGTAGGACCGGCCACATGGTGTAACTTGACATTTTCAACTGAAATAAAATGGTTTTCTGTGGAACCAGGCAGCGGTGGTAGAATGACAGTTCTGGTACTGTGTATTCCCAAGATTGGAACCGGTGCTTGATATGATGGGCCCAGTTCCTTCTTCACAGTAATCGTTTCATGCACTAGATCCCCAGTCATTAGATGTGGTTGGTGAATCCCTCATTCCCAAAGTAGCGGCACACGCAGATGAGTTTTCACCACGGAACTGTTGCAATTCTTGCAAGACAGTGACATGTTCATTCATGTTTAAATGTGTGTCTTCCACCACTGCATCTGAGCCGTCAAGATCTGGGACATATATATGCATGCCAAACAGAACCTTATATGGGGTGCGCCCTCCCAAAGACCTTCTGGGAAGATTATTAAGTGCTCCCTGGACTCCATACAGGTGGTTAAGCCAACTACAACCTGAAGCTAGTACTCTAGTTGTTAAGGGTTGCTTTAAGTCTCAGCTCTTCCGCTCCACAAGAGCATTTCCCTCTGGATGATATAGAGGTGAGAAATGTAGTTGGACCCCCATTGTTGCCATGGTGTCCCTGAATGCCCTGGAGGAAAAGGCAGGGCCCTTGTCTGAATGGAAAACCACAACTGCATATGTCCTGACAAAGACATGCAAATCTTTAATAACAGTTCGAGCGTCAGCAGATCATTGTGCCCATACCCAGAGAAATCTGGATCAAGAATCAACAGTGACTAAGATGTTATTGTATGCACCATCAGTTGTTAGGGGACCATATGGTCCAGGAACACACATAGTAGTGCTTTGTTGAAAATGAGGAGGGGTGTCTGCGGTGAGAGTGGACACCCTTATTTGTTGAAAGATGTCACAACAAAGGACATACTGTTTGGTCAGCTTGTATAGACCTGGCCACCAATATCGTTTCTGCAATAATGTGATTGTAGCCACTATATCTGCATGGGCAGAAGCAACCCCTGTATGTGCTGCTTTTATTAGGTCACATCTTTGGTCTGTGTTGGGGATCACATGATCAACAACCCCTGGTATTGTTTTGAATGCAACATTTTGGGCACTTAAATGTTAAGAGAATTTAGCGCAATACGCCTTTGACAAGGGCTTGCTGTCAACCGAAGCTTTCACAGCAGCCAGTGTTTCATCATCCAACCTCATCTTGGAATGAGTAATTGAAGCAACAAAAGCTGTGACTACTGCTGACTTAGCAGCCTCATCAGCTAAGGTGTTTCTTGCAATGTGTATTCCTACACGTTGATGGTCCATTATATGTACTACATGGGTATTTGGTAGCGTCTCTATTAGATCTGCTACCTTCACCCACAGGAGTCTGTGTTTGATGGTGTTCCCTTTTGAAACTCTAAACCCATTCCGGCACCAGTAATACAGATATTCATCAATGGACAGGGCACAATAATACAAATCACACACAATCAGTGTTAAGAGATCAGGATCCATGTGTTCCAAAGCCAATAATGAAGCCTTAAGCTCTGTCAGTTGTGCAGTGCAGTCCTCTAAGGTCCGCGTATATGTGTTTTGGGGGTGGAACTTACCATCCCTCCTGTATCCACTCACAGCCACGCAAGCAATGGAGTATTTTTGTTTTGTGTCTACCGCTAGTTGTGCTGAACAATCAGTGTAAATAATCATTTGATATTGATCAAGAGGCAAAATGTTTGTAGGTGTTGGGTATGCAAGTTCATACTGAAGGAACTCTTGTGTCTGAAGTTTTAGATCAAAATATAATCAACATTAGTGGTGGCCCATTGTATTCAATGTGGATGTAATGTTTTTGCGTTTGGAACTCTGGCTTTTGTCAAAGCTTCTAAGTCCGGTACTGGGGTCACAACAGCAATTTGCTTCCCCTTGGCTACAGGTCTCTATTTTATAACAGACCTCTGAATAGCAGTCTGATGTGATTTTTATGTTAGAGGGTCGGTATCACATTCATTGAATATTACATAAATAAACTAAATGGCACCAGTGATCACTCTGATGACCAAGTTTGTTTTGTTATCCCGTGTGTGTAAGTGTTTTGCTTCAAACATGTCCTGTTGTAATGCTCTAAGAATGCGTGGATGTTCAATTGTCCAATATTTACTTGAAAAATGTGGACGTATCAGGTCATAAAGTGGTTTTATGTGTTGTGCATAATCTGAAATGTATGTTCTGCCAAAATTGAAAAGGCCCAATAATGATTGTAGCTTTTTGGTAGTGTTTGGTGGTTGTAATTGTGCACACTGCTCTAGAAAGTGAGGCGCTGGGCTCTTTCCTTAATTTGATAACTCGTTTTCCAAAAACAGAAAACTGTGAAAGGCAGTTTTTGTTGTCTTGAAACAAAATTTGTAGCCTATTTCAGCAGAACCCACAACAAATTGGTCCACGGTCTTAAATGTGTGACAGGTTGTCATCTACAAAGGACAACGCCTCAGGGTCAATGTCGTGTAGTATGGATGTTACACGTGCTGAGAACAATCCAGGGCTGCTCTTGTACCCTTGTGGGAGTCGACAATATTTTCTTTGTGAGCCTAATGCACTGAAGGTGGTCAAATCCCTGCTTTCAGGTGCTATATTTTGGGAGAAAAAATGGAAATATCCAAGGTTGTTTTGGATTTTTTGCGCACTAAATGTTTGATGAGGGCTATGCTGTGTGCTTTTTGTATAGCAAATGTGCGTGTGTGACTATTTAAATGTCTGTAGTCTAAGACTATTCTATATGAATAGTCAGGCTTGCTATGGGGAACAATCACACCCTAGTACTCAAGTTGTGTGAGCATTTCCCTTACTGGTACTTTAGCTTTATGTTTAATGGGATATTGTGGTTGTGGTAATGGTGTTGATCTTACCGGTATTATGTGGTAGGGGAAATCTTTGTCCCATCCTACATGGTTGCGATACAGCACCAGGGTTTGTGCCAATGCCCACTCTACTGCGTAAGCCTGTCTTAATTCTTCAGGTACAAGGACCATGAAAAGTGACATAATCACATCCTCCCCTAATGGGGGTTTGCAGACAAATTCTGGTGGCCAATCTTTTTCTGTCAATAAGATGTCATAAAATAACATTCGTTTTTCACAGAACATAAGTTTAATTGTGCACTCTATATCTCCCTCAATTTGTATTTTCACTTTGTCAGCCCTATCTGGGTGGGGGGGAACTTGCATTCCCACTGTTTCTACTTCTAAAAAGTCATTTGTTGCAGTCTCCGCCAGAAGCTCTTGAAGATTCCGGCAAACTATTGTGACCTCTGCTGCGCTGCCTAGCACAGTCAGTGCCCACGTCCTGTTCTTCAGTAAAGTTCTCATTATGTGTGGCATTTCTAACCATAATTGCTGCCACTTTTTCTTTCTAATTTGTTTCTGTTTACTGCCACCATGTGTGCGTCGGATCTAAAATACGGCTCACCATGGCGCAGCGTTGGGGGCTATAGTGTCAGAATTTTTGACGCTATTGATGTACTGTTCGGGGTTAGTAACCCTGAACAGTACATAGGGGCCCATTGTAACCAATGGTGTGCCCCCTTTTAACGCCTGCTCTGAGTAGGCATTAAAAATGACAGACAGAACCCAGACAATGTCACATACTACCAAGAGAAGGAAGTCTTACTCCTTGCAGAGGACATTGTACATGCCCTGTATGGCTCAGTGACACAATCAGTTAATAGGGCCCCTGCAGTAGCGCGTCAACCAATCGCCCGACAACTGAAGAGGTATGCTCAGACAGTCCCTCTCCATGGCCAACCCACTCTTCCCGCAAAGAGGAAGGATCCCTTCCTGCCCCCAAATGGCCCAACGCAGCCCCCACGGCCCAAGTCTATGGCCTTGGACCACCAATACTCGGCGCAACCCTCCACCAGCGCCCAAGCTCTCTCTTCCCCTCCTCCAGATGATGGCTCCAATGACTCACACTCCCCCCAGTCTGATTCAGACGACGACTTGCATCCCCAGAAACAACAACGACATCCCTCGGATGATCAACAGACAGTCACCCCTTCCGCTGAAGGTCTAGATCCCGCATCTGCCCTCACCTTTGACTTGGATGCGATCATTCACCCCAGGTCATCTGACCAGACTCCCCTGCCCACAGTTGCAGACTACACCCAATCAAGACTAAGAAAGGCCTTAGACAAGGATGTCAGCAACCGCCTACATTCTGAATGCCTTCGCCCTGACTTCTGAACTGGACCTTAATCTAGCGTCCGTTATCAAGCACTCCTCTAAAGACCCAAAAAAGGGCATAGACAGATCATGGAAGTCCGACCAGGACAAAGTCTTAGACCTTGCAGGCCCATTGTGCAAAGTTTTGGACCTGGCAGTAGCCGCAAAATAATCCATCTCCCTGATAGACCCCGATACCATAGCAGGGTGGGCACAGCGCACATTGTGCATCCTGGGCAATGCGAATTGCGCTATCTCCATGGAAAGGAGACCGTCGATCTTACTACGCATAGATCCCAAACTTGTGGATCTACTCAACACTGAGCTGGGTAATGGCCTCCTGTTTGGGGACGAATTTGTAAAAGACTTAGGAAGATTCGTCCACACATTCACGGCCATCGACAAGACTTGAACAAAGTGTTTCAACAATGCAGTGATAGAGTGTCTGTCCAGCCGCTCCACTGCAAGCAGCCCTCATCCAGGCTACACCGCATTGGGCAGGGGATACTCGTCTCAATCCAGAGACACCTTCTGCCCCGTCAGAGCGCGGGCAGGACGTGCCCACTTCAACCAAGGTGGCTTCTAGAGCAACTACAATTCTGGCTCCAATTCCCAAGATAAGCTTGATCTCACCCTCAACAGTAAAACTTGGGGGGGCAGAACCAGATTCTTTCTACACAATTGGTCAATGCCAATAACATCAGTTCAATGGGTACTGGAGACGGTGGCAGGTTTTCATTCTTTTGGGAACCCGCAGCAGATGGGCCTACCAAACCAATACATTTTTCCCTTTTAGATCATTCCTTTATTCAACAAGAGATACATCAGTTGTTGACCAAAGACGCAATTGGCCCATGTCAAGCAGACCCTTTGCAGCAGTATAAACCAGAAAGGAGGACGATCACGCCTAGTAATCAGCATGAAAGAATTCAAAAGTTGGATTCTTTATCATCACTTCAAGATGGAAAGGATCCATTTCCTTTAGAGACATTCTCAGGGAAGGCGATTGGATGGTTTCCTTAGACTTGAAGGACGCCTATCTCTCGATCCCAGTATTTCCCCCTCACAGGAAGTTCCTACAATTCAGATGGGACAATCAATGTTTCCACTTTAAGGTTCTTCCCTTCGGACTCTCATCTGCCCCTTGGTGCTTCACCATTGTTATGCATCCAGTGGCGGAGAAGCTCTGTTCCAGAGGAGTTCCAATGATCCTCCACTTAGATGATATACTGCTCATGGCCCAAGATGTCCAGTCACTCACACAACATTTAGAATGGACCATTCAGTTACGCCAGGATCTGATCAATGCAAACAAATCTGATCTGACAGCTTGTCATTTGGAGTTTCTGGGTTTCCGGATTGAATCTTCTACTTCTCTTCTATCCCTTCCGGCCCAGAAATTACACTCAGTCCAGAAGGAGATCAGATCCACTCTCCGCAAAGACAAGATTACCCTCAGGATACTAGCTAGGATGGTAGGCTTGCTAGTGTCTTCCATACGAGCCATCTTTCCAGCACCTCTACATTGCAGAGCGCTCCAACGTCTAAAGATCCATCACCTCCAGAAAGGCATGACATATGCAGAGCTTATAAACCTCACCCCAGAGACTCGCAGCGAACTTCAGTGGTGGCTGGACCACATGTCAGCGTGGAAGGCAGAGCCATCTTTGGCTTTTGGCCGGATGTCATCCTAAAATCAGATACCAGCAGGTGGGGTTGGGGAGCCAGGTGCAGCTCCATTTCCACAGGAGGCCTCTGGTCTCGCAAAGAATCTCATCTTCACATAAACTGCTTGGATCTGTTGGCAGGCTCCTTCATGGTACGGACACTAGCCCCGCACTCCAACTGTTGCGTACGACTGTGCATGGACAGTATTTCTGCGGTCCATTATGTCAATAAACTAGGCGGGACAAGATCTCGATTTCTAGCAGACATAGCAAATACCTTCTGGCATTACTGCCTCCAGCACCAGATTGCAGTGACAGCAGAACGCCTCCCGGGCCAACTCAATACAAAAGCGGACTGGAACTCCAGGTATCTCAGAGATCCCAGCTAATGGAAGCTTCATCAGTCAGTATTCCAGGCCCTTCAAATGAGATTGGGCAATGTCACATAGGCCTATTGGCATACTGTCTCTCACATCAACTGCACCACTTTTTTTCTTGGAGACCAGATCCCATGGCCATGGCCACAGATGCCTTTCTTCAACAGTGGACAGGGCCACTTCTGTATGCCTTTCCCCAATCATAATGACACCGAGAGTAGCAACTCAGACTCTGCAACAGAAAGCAGAGCTGATCCTGATCACTCCAATATGGAAAGCTCAGCCTTGGTTTCGAGTTCTTATGGAAATGTTCAGATCCCTTTGATCCCAGAGCTCTTGTTAGACCCAGTGGGTCTGCCTCACCCCCTTCTCAGTCAGAACAAACTGTAGCTCATGGCCTGGTGCATTTCCGGCAGTGCTAGTACCTGCTGGATCTTTCGGAGCAATCTATCTCTTTTATATCTGCTTCCTGGTCAAATTCTACTCATAAACGGTACGCCTCTGCCTGGTAAAGATGGGTGGGTTGGTGCAACACATGGGTGTGGATCCCTTGGGGGCCTCTCAAAAACAATTTCTTGGCAGAGATGGCATCCGAAGGCTTAAGCTGCTTCTCTGTCAATAATTACTGATCAGCCATCTCAGGAGGCCACATACCCATTGATGGGAAACCAGTAGGGGAACACCCTTTGGTAAGTAGGGTGATGAGAGGTATCCGATTGGCTAATCCTCCTCCACCAAAATATGCATGTTAGAAATGGGTTCTTTGGTTGGCAGTCAGGTTATCCCCAGTCCAAGCAAGGACCCTCACTCTAGTCAGGGTAAAAGAGAATCACCCTCAGCTAACCCCCGCTCACCCCTTGGTAGCTTGGCACGAGCAGGAAGGCTTAACTTCAGAGTCCTAGGTGTAAAGTATTTGTACCAACACACACAGTAACTTAATGAAAACACTACAAAATAACACAACACAGGTTTAGAAAAATAGAAAATATTAATCTAAAAAAAACAAGACCAAAACGACAAGAAACCACAATACACAAGTCAGATTATCACTAAAAATGTAAAAAGAGTATTAATGTAATTTTAAACACAACACTAACGCTGTTAGTGTGAAAATGTACCTTGGGTGCGTCAAAAATAACCCTGCACGGACGAGTGTGCGTCAGAAGGGGCTTGCGATGCATCGATTTCACTCACGAGCGAGACCTTGCTTCATTTCTCCTTTAGTCGGGTCGGCGTGCATCATTTCAGAAATTCAGCCCCACAATGGTCCAAAAATCCCACAGCGCGGGTTGCGATCTCACCAGCCTCCGTCAGCGTTGTTGCATGTCATTTCCCTAGCTCCGGGCGTCGATCTTCCGGTCGCGTTGCAGACGAGCGTCGATTTTTAGCTGCGAAGCTGGCGGCATGTCGATTTTTCAGCCGCAGTTTGGAGTTGCAGCGATCTTTTCCCCGCCCGGCAGTCGGTGCTTGGATTTCTCACTCTTGTGCTGCCAGCTTCTCCTTTCAGTGTCCCAGGAACTGGATGGGCACCACTTGGCAGAGTAGGAGTCTCTCCAGAGACTCCAGGTGCTGGCAGAGAGAAGTCTTTGCTGTCCCAGAGACTTCAAACAACAGGAAGCAAGCTCTAAATCAAGCCCTTGGAGAGTTCTTCACAAGAAGGAAGGCAACACAAAGTCCAGTCTTTGTCCCCTAGCACAGGCAGAAGCAGCAACTGCAGGATAGCTCCACAAAGCACAGTCAAAGGCAGCGCAGCTTTTCTTCCTCAGCTCTTCAGCTCTTCTCCAGGCAGAGGTTCCTCTTGGTTTCCAGAAGTGTTCTAAAGTCTGTGGTTTTGGGTGCCCTTCTTATACCCATTTTGCCCTTGGAAGTAGGCCTACTTAAAAGCAAAGTCTCTCTTGTTTGTGAAATCCTCCCTTGCCCATGCCAGGCCCCAGACACACACCAGGGGGTTGGAGACTACATTGTGTGAGGGCAGGCACAACCCTTTCAGGTGTGAGTGACCACTCCTCCCCTCCCTCCTAGCACAGATGGCCCAACCAGGGCGCTCCCAGGCAGACTGGGAGCCTGTGCAGGCTCTCTCCAGCCCAGCAACACAATTGAGACGGTCGGCCAAACACATGCACTCTGAGGGGGAGTGCTATGCACTCCCTCTCACTCCTCATCACCCCAGTGGCCCCGCCCCTTTATAAGGAAACAATAATAAACACTGTTTATTATCATTTACTTGTAAAGGTTTGCAGCTGCCGCTGATGGCGGGGCGGCAACACTCCTCCACCCAAATGGAGGAGCCGCCCCTGACAGTGAAGGACATCATTTTTGGGTGTCTGGATAGTACTTGCAGCACTAATTCTCCTGTAGTGGGTGAAAATGGAAGGATTCTACCTCCCCTACATTTGATCACTGGTGGACTGTATATAAGGGAGGTTAAACAATACGGAAAGCAGTCAGCCTGGCTGAGGGCTAAACACTGCAGTTTTCAAAGAATTGGGGGTGGAAGGTGACTGGCAAAGGTCACGTTATTAGGTTTTCTCTTCGATTGTTCAAGATTTTGGGTTAGTCAAAATGGTATTTTTGGAGCCTTCGCAAATAACAGAATTAATCTAAGAAGACAGCAAGTTGTTTTGTGAATGAAGCCCAAAACCTCCAAGAAGATAGTATTTATCACAGAACCTCAAAGGCAAAGTGAGGCAAAATGTTGCCTTTGAGTGAAGTAAAACCTGTGTAGCCATTCTGAGTGAAGGCAGGAGTGTGTCAAAGGTGATGTGCTCCTAGTCTGTCCCCTCAGCACACACTGGCCCAAGGGCACTCTCTACACTAAAGATGACTCTCTGATCACTAAACAAACAGGGAAAATGCTCATTCTTTCCCTCCACTTCTCATCAACCTCTGCAAAAATGTTTTGAATGTCAAATGTGGTCACCTGATAACGAGTAATGTGGGAATGCAAATTTGGCTCTTTTGAATGATCTATTGACTGGGAATGCAAAGTTTAACATTTATATACCAAATGTGTCACTTCCAGGTGGTGTAAGAACACGTTTCAGGTTAAAAATACCAACAACCTCTGTTACAGAAGGAAAATTGTTTTCAAGGTGTAGGTTGACGAGGGTAAAAGGAAAATAATGTGGTAACCCACTTACAGTACATAGTTCCTGCTAAGGCAGATTCATGTCACTGCAGAAATAATTTACCTATGATGGTGGATTTCCTCATCACATATCAGTAATATCATGATTGGCTTCCTGCAATTATTGTCACCTCAACATGTTGCCCCTATATTGTGCAAACCTCCAAATCCTGTTCCAGGGCCTCCTGATAATATTCTAACATCTGCATTAGGTTGGTTTTGCCCCGTAGAAAGGTCACGCTGATGAAGAATGCGATCAGTTCCTCGTGCCAACACATACCACTTCCCTGGGTCAGTTTCTATTTATTTAATCTGATCCAGGTGAAGACATTTTATCCTAAAGTTTGAAGTGATCTGTCTCAGGACACACCACAGTTCCCTGCTTCTGTGGGCTGTGGTTGTACCGCCTGACAGGTTTTACTGATCCATGCCTCTTTTTTATTGGAAAGTACATGAAGTAAGTGAAATGAGGAACTATGTGTAACCTTAAATATGATCCATAATCTGGTGACCTTTCACCTATTTGCATCAATGCTTTGTAATTGACAGCATGAGGCTTCCATGAAGACAGAAGGATAAATGAAGAACAAATGTTCCCTAGAAAGACAGCAGGTGTGTGGAAGGATTTGTGCTTTTACATTTACCTTTTTCTCGTGTGCTTCATTTTTTCCTGTTGAAAAAATACCTCATTTAGAGTTTGGAGTAGAATGAAATCATCAAATTTCAGGAGGGCACTCTAAATGTGGTATAGAATCCACCAGCTGAATTTTCTCCACAATAGTATATGGTGAAGATAATTCAGCCAGTGAATTGTACTCTCTATTAAGTGGCCCTTACTGTTTTAGGTCTCCAGCTGTGAAGAAACTTTCTAACAGAAGAAATGTCATTATATTATTTAAATAAGTATATATATACTTCAATTTACTTAAACGTATACATAGAGGGCAAAGCAATAAATGTCTTGAGTGAAAACAACTGGCAATAATTTCTGCGTTCTTTTAGGAACATGGCCACAAATGATAGAAAAGATACTCCATAGTGACCAGAAGCAAATAGGGGGCCATACCCCACCTATGTCACATTGTTGGAAAGGGGGAAGAGGAGGTCCATACTGGTAGTGACTAAATATGCAATGCCAGAGCCTCCCCTGAAATTCTAACGCTAACAAACCCTGAGTGATGTCTGAGCTTGTTTTGGGTTTCCCTCAGCATTACACTAAGGGCCCAATCACAAAGGTAAGCTTGGACCTGAAGTCAAAGTTTAGTCCTAAAATTTAACTTTAGACTTGAAATCTAACTTTAGACCAGAAGTCTAAAATTAGACTCCAGGTCTAAAGTTAGACTTTAGATCTAAACTTAGACTTCAGGTCTTAGTTTACCTTTGTGAATCTGGCCCTTAGTTTACACCCCCTTCCAGGGCGGCTCCTCAATTAGGGAGGAGGAGTGTCGCCCCCCCCCCACCAGCAGTGGTAGCTGCAAACCTTTTACCAAAAAACAATAATAAACTGTGTTTATTATAATTTTTTGGTAAAAGGACGGGCCCACAGGGGCGACGAGCAGTGAGGGGGAGTGCTCAGCACTCCCCCTCAGAGCGCATGTGTGCTTGGCCGGCCGTCTCGTCACAGTTACCGGGCTGGAGAGGGCCTGCACAGGCTCCCAGTCTGCCTGGGAGCACCCTGCTGGGCGCTCCCAGCCAATCCTGATGCTGCTTTGAGCTGGAAGCCTGTGCCTGCAGCGAGGAGACGGAGGAGTGTAAGTGTTTTGTTTTTGAAATTATTTTTAATTTTACTTTCATTTCCCCTCCCCCGCACGCCATCACATCCCTTCTGCTTGCGGCAAGCCGCACCTGCCTCCTTCTACCTGCAACTGATTGACTAGAGTCTCAGTTTCCTTACATTTGTTGGGCTCTCATGTCCACAGCCCCAAGACACACCCACGGTGGATATAATGCACAATCTGATGCAGAAAGGATTTCTGAGGGAAGAACCCATTAGAGATCAACTACGGTAAAAATGTCAGCCTAGCAAGACATTATAAGACAAGAAAGATTATCACTTCAGATAAAAAAATAAGTATTTTAACACTTATGAAATTCAACCTAAGCCACAGAAGGCAAGTGAATTCGTTGTCATTATCGCTCCCAAGTCACGAATGTCCAAGTTCACGCGTAGGCAGCACAACCACTAAACAGTATCAACACTTGTTAGTAATTCTTGCCTGCTGATGGGTCCCTTGGAAAAAAGCGTATGAACCGCACACGAGCGCAATGGAGTTTGATGCAGCAGATAGGTAAGTGCTCAAATCGATTTTTAAAGAATCATCATTGAGAAATATTGTTTATACTGTGTCAGTCAATTCCACGTTAGATGTAAATAAAATATCAGAATCAATCATGGCTATAAGTTGGTAATCAGATAAATTAAAATTGCAGTTAGATATGTTACACTCACTAGCAGCATTTGTAACCTCACTTCATACTAAAGTTATTACGGTACAGAGCACCCTTAATAAGTTGGTTAAGGAAAAGTTAGCTTTTTCCTGCTACTACCAACCCAGTTGGACTAGGAACCAGGAGCAGTTCTAGTAAAAATGTTGGATCAAGCCGTGCACCCTTCCTTCCTCATCGCTCTTTCTTTCTCTCCCTCTATTTCCATCTGTCCATTCCATGCTCTGTTTCTCTTCTCTGTCAGATCTCCCTCTCGTATTTCTTTCTTTTTCACTTTCTATCTGTCCTGAAGCCCTCCTTCCTACTTCTCCCTCCAATTAGCTTATATTTTATGTTATTAACACCTGTATAGCGCACGTTCACCAAAGGTTTATTGGCACTTAGAAGAAGCTGGATTGATTATGGCCTAATCTGGAGTTTCCTTAATGATGTAAGCCTGTTCGAATAGACATGTCGAATTTTATCTGGTAAGGCATTCCATGTAGGGGGGGACACTGCTGAAAAACTCCGACCGACTGACCTCTGTTTCCGAGCTCTTGTTATAACAAGCCATTGGAAAGTGGTTTATTAGTAGAGGCAAATAGGGAGTTATCAATAGTAATAAGGCCACAGACACAATGAAAGGTTCAGTCAAGGTCTCAGTAAATTAATCTCATGCTTATCCCATGGTAGCTGGCAACGAGCAGGCAGGCTTAACTTAGGAGTCAGGTGTGTAAAGAATGTAAAACACCAGTACAATAAATAAGACACAACACACAATAAAAATCCAACACAAATTTATAAAAATAGGAAATATTTTTATGAGTAAAATGACACTGAAACAAATAAAATCCAATGTAGAGAACCAGAAATATGGATTTTTAAACATTAAAAGTAAACTAGCGATTAGATGCAAATAGCGCTCAAAGGGTTAAAAAAAGTTGCGCTGGGCTAGGACAAAGTCAAGAGTTCCAGCCGTCCATGATGTAACATTTTTACACTTACTTCCACTAGTGTTTCTTTATGCAGGAAAGTGGTCCACAACACCAATTCAAGGTTCCAGAATCCCTGAGTTGCTCTTTGGGACATTGGGACTTTAATTCCCACAGTGCACCTGGCCAAGTCCTTAAAACTCCACTGAACGCTGCCGAGCTGGACTCTTCTGGCAAGAGTTGATGCAGGTGACTCTTGGTAGCTCCTTTATACCTGTCACTCACAGGAAGTACACTCCTGCATCCCTTAGAAGCCAGGCAAAGTCCTCTTTTGTGAAGCCCAGAGTGTGCAGCAGGTGCAGTCCTTGTGAGTGCAGGCCGTCTTGGTGCAGACCAGGGGTTCAGCAGGGTAGACCTTCTTCGTGTTTCCAGGCAGGACTCTTAGGCGGTCCACAACTCTAATCCAAAGGTCTAGAAGCTGTGAGATGGCCCTTGGGAAATTGGGACTATGTTTCCCAGAATGCACCTGGCCGGTTCCTTCACGTACTCCTAATCTGCCCCAAAGGCCACTGGAGGCTGTCCAACTGGGGTCTTCTTGATGGGGATGGTGAGGTGAAGCTCTGTTAACCTGTTGCTGTCAGGGAGTCCACTCCTTTACTTCTTGAAACCAGGCAGAGTCCTTAGAGCTGTAGTTCCGCAGTGTGCAGCAGGTGCAGTCATGCAGAGTGCAGTCTTTTGGGGTGCAGACCAGGGTTTCAGCAGGGCAGTCCTTCTTCTTGTAGTTCAGGCAGTGTTCTGAGCTGCTGTTCTGCTGTTTACAGGCAAGCAGGAGGGCACCCAAAATCCAAGATGGAGAAAATCTCTCCTTGAGGTCAGGATCTGGCCAAACCATCCCACTGGTGTGGCCTAATCTCCAACACTCCTCCTCCAGCCCCTTTGCTAATCTAATTACTGGGGCTCCCATCTGGCTAGGTCTAGGGTGAGTCTGGGTCCTGTCCTAGCTGTCGCCTCCTCTTTGCAGACCTGTTTGGCAACCCAGCCCTCTTCCTGCCTTTTGCTGTGTAGATCTCCACCCACCAGATGTCCAATTGTCTCAATGCAGGTCACTTCAAACCTCATTGAGCCAGCTTGGCTCAGCCTGGCAGAGACTGACCAATCAGAGAAAGGCTGTTAGAAGGCTGGATTTTGGCTTTCAGAAAAACATTGATAGCTTCTTTTCTGGATTAGTTATAATAAATCTTAACAGTGGCACATTGTTGGATTTATTTTATCATTTTTGAGTCAAAGATCGACAGTTTTAGCTAGTTTATATCAATAGTTATACTTTAATAAAGTATTCCCATGTTGGCCTATGGAGCTAATGTACTACAATGGGGAAAATGCAAATGGCAGTCTTTCCCGCACCAGGGCATATAAAACATCTTTTATAATGTCCCTACTTACAGTTACAAGACACCCTACCCCTGGGGCACTTAGAGGAGACCTTAAGGGTGACTTATATATAAAAAAAGGTAGTTTGAGATTTTGGAAGTACCTTTAATTCTATAGTTGAATTTGCATATAAAGTTAATTTAAAAGCAGCTCGCATGGCAGGCTGGCTTTTAAGTTGACAGCAGGCACCAGAGCAGTGCACACGTAAATGCATTAAATCATCTGGGCCTTGAAACCTACATGCCTTACAAGATACTAGGGACTTACAGGTATGTTGTCATGCCAATTATAATTATGCCCAATTTGGGTATTGTTAGACCTGACAGCCTTAGGGTAGTCACCCCTAAATTTTTGCCTGCCTCCCTCCACTTTGTGGATACTGTTTTTGCTGGTTTTTAGACTCTGCGCACTTTACCACTGCTAACCAGTGCTAAAGTGCATATGCTCTCTCTCTGTAAACATGGTAACTTTGGATCATACCTGATTGAACTATTTAATCTACTTATAAGTCCCCAGTAATGTGCACTCCAGGTGCCTAGGGCCTATAGATTAAATGCTACTAGTGGACCTGCAGCACGGATTGTGCCACCCACTTCAGTAGCCCCTTTTCCTTGTCTCAGGCCTACCATTGCTAGGCCTGTGTGGGCAGTTTCACTGCCACCTCGACTTGGCATTTAAAAGTACCTGCCAAGCATAGAGCTCCCCTTTTTCTACATATAAGTCACCCTTAATGTGTGCCCTGGGTATCCCCTAGAGCAGGGTGCTGTGTAGGTAAAAGGCAGGACATGTACCTGTGTAGTTATATGTCCTGGTAGTGTAAAAAACCCTCAATTCGTTTTTGCACTGCTGTGAGACATGCTCCCTTCATAGGCTAACATTAGGGCTGCCCTCATACACTGTTGAAGTGGCAGCTGCTGATCTGAAAGGAGCAGGGAGGTCATATTTAGTATGGCCAGAATGGTAATACAAAATCCTACTGACTGGTGAAGTCGGATTTAATATTACTATCCTAGAAATGCCACTTTTAGAAAGTGAGCATTTCTTTGCACTTAAATCCTTCTGTGCCTTACAATCCACGTCTGGCTAGGTTTAGTTGACAGCTCCCTGTGCATTCACTCCGACACACCCCAAACACAGGGTACTCAGCCTCACGTGCATACATCTGCATTTTGAATGGGTCTTCCTGGGCTGGGAGGGTGGAGGGCCTACCCTCACACAAAGGACTGCCACACCCCCTACTGGGACCCTGGCAGACAGGATTGAACTGAAAGGGGACCTGGTGCACTTCTTAGCCCCTCTTTGAAGTCTCCCCCACTTCAAAGGCACATTTGGGTATAAAACAGGGCCTCTGCCCTACCTCATCAGTCACTTGCTGGAGAAGAAACCTGAACCAGAAACTACATCCTGCCAAGAAGAACTGCCTGGCTGCTCAAAGGACTCACCTGTCTGCTTTCTACAAAGGACTGCTGTCTTGCTGTTGCCCTGCTGCCTTGCTGAACTCTTGTCTGGCTGTGAAAGTGCTCTCCAAGGGCTTGGATAGAGCTTGCCTCCTGTTCCCTGAAGTCTCAGGACCAAAAAGACTTCTTCCTTTCACTTGGACGCTCCGTGCGCCGAAAATTTCGACGCACAGCTTGTTTCGCGGCGAGAAAAACGCCGCACACCGACGCTGATCGACGCGACGCCCTCGGGACGATCGAGACTTCGATGCACAACCTCGCAAGGACAAAGCCGCCCGACTTTCCAGGAGAAATCGACGCGACGCCTACCGTGAGTGCGAAACTTTGACGCACGGCCTCGCAAGGACAACGCCGCCCGACTTCCAAGGAGAAATCGACGCGACGCCTGCCGTGAGACCAAACTTTTGACGCACGGCCTCGCAAGGACAACGCCGCCCGACTTCCAAGGAGAAATCGACGCGACGCCTACCGTGAGATCGAAACTTCGACGCGCAGCCCCGCAGAACGACGCGCAACCGGAAAACAAGCAGGAGAATCCACGCAAAGACCCGGGACATCTGGTAATCCCCGCGATCCACAAAAAGAGACTGTCTGCTCGCCGGAAAACGACGCCCGAGTTCCCCTCGTGGAAAAGAACGACGCAAGTCGGTGTGTGCTGAGAGGAAATCGACGCACACCCCCCTTTTTCCACGCATCTCTTCACCTGTGGCCCTCTGAGGAGATTTTCCACCAGAAACCAGGTACTTTGTGCTTGAAAGACACTTTATTACATTCTAAAGACTTAAGACCCTTTATATCACTTTCCTGTGATAGTTCTACAATTTTCCATTGCATCTTTATTCTTTTTGACCTACAATTATCTTGATAAATATTATATATTTTTCTAAACACTGTGTGGTGTATTTTTGTGGTGCTATATGGTGGTATTGTATGATTTATTGCACAAATACTTTACACATTGCCTTCTAAGTTAAGCCTGACTGCTCGTGCCAAGCTACCAGAGGGTGGGCACAGGATAATCTTGGATAGTGTGTGACTTACCCTGACTAGAGTGAGGGCTTTTGCTTGGACAGAGGGTAACCTGACTGCCAACCAAAAACCCCATTTCTAACAGGTATACTTTAAATCAGAGCACAAGCCCTGTGTCTGGTTAGCGGAGCCCAGGGCACACTCATAGTCAGACAACCAGTACCTAGTAGTCATAAGTGGGAGCAAAAGGGGGGGGGCACTGCAAAAAGCCCTGGTTTCTCACACAAGCCAAATTGCCTGGCAAGATCTCAAATTTCCAGTAGGGTATATATCTCTTGATTCTCTCCTTCAGGTATATATGGTCTGTGTGGCTCATTCTGAGAAAAGGTTAAGAATAGGCCTCCAACCAGCATATGTACTGTTTTTTAATACTATTTATGCAATTGACTGATGATCAATAAAATGTTTATGATTTATATGCAGATGTACCCTTCCTTTTTTCTGGAGTCTAGAGTACATTCTGAACCAGAATGAATTTTAATGCTGATGTTTTATTGCTGTTTCAGGGTGGATATTTTATTATGAGGACATTTTTATCAAACTGTATTCATATGTCTTTGAAATTGCTGTACTCTTATTGTACTTATACATTTTTCATTGTATGTCATGGCTGAATTCAGAAACATTGAAACAAATTACTAACACCATCTCAATAACCTTGTGAAGATCTTGCTACCTTCTCCAGGGAAAACATGCAAATGTTTATGCTAACTTGTCTAACTGTATCAGCCTCAATGAATCACTAATAGATCTATCAGCCATTTCCCAACTGGGATCTTCCTTGCGTGAATTCCCCCCATGTCTAAGTAACAAACCCTACATTTACTAAATCATACTAAATCTGCTTCCCCCACTTGACCCATGTCCTCCTAAATTTCTTCAGTTAGTCTTACAGCATATCTTTCCCAATTTTGTACATCATGCAACACATCTATCACCATTGACACTGCTCCCGACTTCTAAAAAAAGCTACGATTGTATCACTACTTAAACAAGCATTTTCAATGCAACGGGTCTTGCGTTTGTTCGAGTTAGAGCTATTAGCGTTGGAAAGCAAAAAAAAAGCAGTGCGATCGCGCTATGTAAAATGCAACAGATAAGTAGTCCGGACTCCAGGCTGAAAACATCGCGCCTCGTATGTTTTTGGTACTTTACCGGTGCTGTGTAGGTGGGCTAAACACCGGAAAAGGCATAACGTATGCAATCCTTTCACAAATGAAAGCAAGCGGATTTTAAAAGGCAAACCAATGAAAGTGACTGACGTGGCATGGCCGTGGTTTCAAGCCCAAAGAGAGATTACAGAATGGACGGAGCACTTTGTGCTCGCCCATCAAAACCACTGCTGTCCCTGCACTGCTGGCCCACTGCTGGCCCTACACGACCCACTTATTGAACTCTGAGCTATCTGCTGATCTGAATATTAACAATATTTGGATATATCTCTATCCGGCTGCAGACCTGCACTGGGCACCGAATCGGCTTTGCTAGGTGTGACAGATTTGGCAGGCTTCAAAATCTCATTTATACTCCTTGTGCGCTAGCACATCCCACTTTACTGTACATGATTACTAAGCTCCGGATGCAAACCCACGAGGAAACAGAGGCTTCCTGGACCAGGGAGGAGCTGCTGCCTTGATAGTACCCTCCAGACTCGGTTCAGTGTTCAGAATAGGTAAGAAATCCCTGAGCTGCGCTGCAATCCTATCTTAACCCCAGACGCCAGGCAGTCATTTACGCTTCTTCCCAGACAAGAATTTCCCAATCAGTACGGAGTACAGCAGAGCTCTTCATTGAGTCCTAACCTATTTGATATTTAGCCGTTCTAGACGAATTAGTTTAATAGTACTGATTCAACATAACATCCTATGCTGATGATACATAGCTCATCCTCTCTATTTACCATCACACAATCCATCCTCTACAATTGTATGAAAAAAGTAGTGGACTGCCATTCAAACTGACTAAAATTGAATTGTGAAGAGACAGAGATACTGATTTTTGGCAATACCATGTGTTCATCTCCTATCAGCTGATACACAGAACTACGTGCTGTTCCAGTCCCAGTCAGTTCTGTCAGAATTCTGGACATTCTATTCAATAGGAAACTCACCTTTGCTGCTGACATAAACATAGCTGCTATAGGATTTTGGCCCTCATTATGACATTGGCGGTAAGTACTGCTTACCGCCATGCTGACTCCCACCAACATACTGCTGCCACAGCGGATTACCGCCACCCATATAATGACCTACACATAGCAATCTGTCACTGTACAGCCACACACGCAAGTCTGCCAGCCCAAAGGTCAGTGATAATCTGGCGGTAGCAAAACGCACACCGTTACGCCAACAGAACTACGCCCACAGCATTATGACCCACGAATCACCACAGTGGACATTCAATGGCGCTAAACCATTGGCGGTACATACCGCGCGCTCAAAATACACACAACCTAACAACACCACATTGGACAATTTGAATAACACACACCTGGCACACACACCACACCCACACCACTATAAAACACACACCCACATTACCCACAACCCTTTACGAATACAAGCAATTGCCACAAGAGAGATAGCAAGACCGCAGACAAGACCACAGCCACACCTATACACCATCCACGCACCTTACATCACACATCCCAACACATCATCCCACACACCCTCACCCATGCCACTCACACTACACCCATGACACCACAACAACACCACAGGTTCTCAGAGGAGGAGCTAAGGCTCATGGTGGAGGAAATCATCCAGGTAGAGCCACAGCTATTTGGATCACAGGTGCACCAGACATCCATTGCTAGGAAGATGGAGCTATGGCAGAGAATCGTGGACAGTGTCAACGCCGTTGGACAGCACCCCAGAACAAGTGATGACATCAGGAAGAGGTGGAACGACCTACAGGGGAAGGTGCGTTCCACAGCAGCAAGACACCAAATAGCTGTACAGAGGATTGGCGGTGGACCCCCACCTCCTCCCCCACAACTAACAACATGGGAGGATCAAGTCTTGGCAATCATGCATCCTGAGGGCCTGGCTGGAGTAGGAGGAGGACTGAACTCTGGTAAGTCAACTCTCTATTGCTATCACCCACCCTACCTGCATGCCATCACATACCCCCGCCCTTACCCTCACTCCCATCAAGCCACAACCTCACACACACCCCACCATCACAACGCACCCCTCCCAATACCAAGCCCTGCATGTAACACCGATGCACGGACCCCCATCACAGACCTGAATGGACACCCATCATTAAAGCATGCACAATAGAGAATATCACTGTGACAGGGGATACCGTAAGGACGACTAGTAGTCAGGGTATATGGTGCAAACAATGTCTTTATTGAGTAACTAATGGATGTAGTTGAGGTCTTTTAATTTATTTTGGTTTTCTTCTTTTCTTCGGACTTCCGCCTTTGTTCACAGGGTGCTCATTCTCTTCTTTTACTTTCTTCCAGATGGGCTCTCAGGAGGCAAATGAGGGAGAAAACAGAAAAAAAGCACAGATGAGCGGTCTGGTAAGTGTTCTTCTGGTTACTGGTTCCTTCTATTCTGTTTTCCTTGTCCTATTTATTGTGCTTTCTCTATTCTTCAGCTTATAGCTCTCTCTTAACTTCTCTGTTTCTTCTATCTGTCGTTCTCTTATTTTCTCTCTGGTTCCTTCTCACTACTCTCTTGTGTTTTCTGTCTCTTCTGTCTGTCGCTCTTTTCCTTTTCCCTCTGGTTCCTTTTCCTTGCCACAGTATAGGGCGACCTTACCATTGGGAACTGTCTTTTCTTCTTCTTCCCTCTTCCCTGGTATACGCTTCGTTTCCTATAAGAATATTTCCCCCTAAGTCTCTGTGGTGTGGCAAGTTAGTTTATTCCTGTCTTTACTGATGACTGCCCAGAAAGCCATAAATAGCAAACCCCCTACATTTTATAGTACACAATCCTGGCTGCAGTTTCTTGTCTTGACCAGTACCACACTCCTCGCCCCCCCTCCCGCTCATCTCGGGGAGAGAGACACACAAAAAACAAACACAAAAAAACAAAATAACAATAACACAAAAGGAAGAAAAAATACATAAACAACAATAAAAAACAAAAAACTCAGCTTTGTCCCTGTTCCCACGTACCTGCCACGGCCAAGCTCTTCCTTGAGCGTGGCCGGGTCCCGGGTCGCCCTGCCTCCTGGTCCGATGCCGTCTTCGGTCCAGTCACAGGTGGCCCTACTGTTGCCACTGGTCCGGGTTCTGCTGCTGCCGCTGGTCCGGTTGCCACCGCCGCAGATCCGGGTCCTGCTGCTGCCGCTGGTCCGGTTGCCACCGCCTCCTCCTGCTGCCTCCCGTCTGCTTCGTCATCCGTTCCCCTCTCCTCCTGCATTACGGCAAGAAGGGCTTTACAAAGCTCTTCGTTACCCGGAAGTCGATCCGGATTGGTTCCCGCCCGGTTTACACCCAGGTCAGGAACACTGTCAGAACTGGTTCCCCAGAGGTACGGTGGGCGCCACTGAGACAAGGTCACCCCATCACAATCACCCAGCCCACAAAATAACTACTCACACAAGGCAAAGCTGACTGGGCAATAACAACCATAGAGGGTAACACACCCATGCACAAAATGACACACACAGAAACAATAACACTGCATTTACATCCCCACAGGTCCCCCACCCAACATCTCCGGAGAGGAGGTGCCAGCAACATCCAGTCCCCCCAGAATAGGCCACAGTGATGACAGCAGCTCTGGACGCCTGGATCTGGATGACCAACCTGGCCCATCAGGGATCTCTGGACAGTTGGTAACCCAGGCACTGTCCAATACCACCACAGAGCCTCCCCCCTCAGGAAACACCAGCACAGTACCCACCCAGCGGGCCCATATCTCTGTCCCCAGGACACGTCAATCAGCAGTGTGTCCACCACTACAGGGACCCCAGGCCACCCCACAAACACAGGACGATCAGGGACCTGGGGTCAGTGGCAGTGGGCACACAGTTCAAGGGACAGAGGCACAGGACAACAGGGAACCTAGAAAGACTGCTGTGCGACAGGAGGAGTACAGGCCCAGGGAACCGACTCTCCAGGAGGCACTCCCCAACATCCTGGGAGCAAACCACCATTCCCAGGAGATGATGGGCCAGATACTGGATAAGTTGCAGGACACCCAGCGGCTGCAGGAGGGAAACTACCCTGGGATTAGGGAGGACTTGAATGACATAAACACCACCCTGGTCGCCATTCCAAGGGTGCTGGCAGACATGGCCAACACCATGAGGGAGGCAGTGGCACACCAGCTGGCCCCTGACACTAGCCAAACCGATGAACAGCCTTCCACCTCAGCTGCCGCTTGTGGACAGGAGGCCTGCCACAAGACCAATAGGCCACCAGTACCCCTCCCCCTGCAGAAGGAGAACCACCCTGCAAACGCTCCCTGCGATCCAGGCAGAAGCCAGAGACTATTGCCAAGACCCCCACCAGGAAATGAGACTCTCCTGATTGTCACCCTTGTGTCCCACTCTGTCACCCTGTCCACCTTGAACTGCCATTGCCCCCCTTCCTATGTCTCCTTGGACAATGCACTTGTGCTCCAAATAGACTGGAACAATACCCTGGACTTTCCTCCATCATCACCCCGTTCCAATGCACTTGCCCCTCTTCTTCTTAGCACTTCAATAAACACACTTTTGAAACAATACAAGTATGGAGTATGTCAAATGTTTCAAGTATGTATTCATTTAACGAGGTTCAAACATTGCAATTCAACTGTACAGTAATGTTGGCATAGTAAAGACCTGTAGTTGGCTGCAGTGATCACACCAGGAGCGATAATGGGGCACCAACATCTGCAAAATGAGTTGCCAAAGGATACAGTGAGTGGGCATAGAAGTGGGAATTAACAGCATGCCAGTGCCATAGATAATTAAAAAAATGACAATGAAATGTAAAGTACTACAGTCTTACCTGTGTGTCAATGGAAATATTGTTGAATCACTGCAGTTCTGTTGTCCTCATCCTCAGCCTCCTCATCCTCACTGTCCACAGGGTCCACTGCTGCCACACAGCCATCTCCAGCCTCCTCCTCCTGCAGAAAAGGCACATGGCGTCTCAAGGCAAGGTTGTGCAACATGCAGCATGCCACAATCATCTGGCAGACCTTCTTGGGTGAGTAGCACAGGGATCCACCTGTTAGATGGAGGCACTGGAACATGGCCTTCAGAAGGTCAAAGATACGTTTGATAATCCTTCTTGCTCGCCCATGTGCCTCATTGTAACATTCTTCTGCCCTTGTCCTGGCATTCCTCACAGGGGTTAGTAGCCATGATAGGTTGGGGGTAACCTGAGTCACCTGCAAATATCGAGGGACAATATTTAGCCACACACTATCCTCTATGGCCCACACCATACCCATACACCAACATCTACTGGGTGGGAACCAGGGCTCACCTGTTAGCCACACCCAGTGCATCTGTAGTTGGGCCATCACATTTGGGATGCTGCTATTCCTCAGGATAAAGGCATCATGCACAGACCCTGGATACTTAGCATTGACATGGGAGATGTACTGGTCCGCCAAGCACACCATCTGCACATTCATAGAGTGAAAACTCTTTTGATTTCTGAACACCTGTTCATTTTGCCAGGGGAGGACAAATGCAATATGTGATCCATCAATCACCCCAATTATGTGGGGGATATGTTCCATTGCATAGAAGTCAGCCTTCACTCTGGCCAAATCTTCAACCTAGGGAAAAACAATGTAGATGCACGTGTGTTTAATCAGTGCAGACAACACTCTTGTCAGCACTATTGAGAACACTCTCTGTGACATTCCTGCTGCCAAGCCCACTGTCACTTGGAAAGAACCAGTTGCCAAGAAATGGAGTACAGATAGGACTTGCAGAAAAGGGGGGCTCCCAGTGGGGTGACGGATAGCAGATATCAGGTCAGGCTCGAGTTGGGCACACAGCTCCATGATTGTGGCCCTGTCAAGTCTATAGGTGAGGATAACATGCCTGTCCTCGATTGTTGCCAAGTACACCAGGGGTCTGTACACAGGGGTATGTCTCCATCTCCTATTCATCCGCAGCAGTAGCAATCTATGGGGCAAAAGAGTGAGGAGCAGGTCACAAACTGAACATTGTAGTCACAACAGTATAATGCATGATGTTATTTTGTAATGGGTAAGTGGTATTTGTCCTGTATGTCCTATTTTGAACTGTGATGCAGTTATTACCAAGGCCTGTCCCCCCCCCCTGAAATGGCATTCGCCTGTCCTGTGTGGAGGGACAGGTGGAAGTGAGGTAATTCCGCTGACGTTGTGCGCCATTGCGGGAGGTGGTCGTGAACCGCCGTGCAACTCCTCATTGGATAACATTGGACCCTATGGGGTACAGTGGCCAATGGTGATGTACGCCGGTGGTGATGGTATGTAAAGGTGTGGACATGACCACCATTTTCTATCTGAACACTCACTTGCTACCTGACCTTCAACAGAAAAGGACCTACACTGCATGTGCAGCTGTGACCTGTGTCTGGAACCTACCATGGCTCGTGTGACTGGGGAAAAGGCCCCTGCCTTCACCTTGGCAGAGTTGGAGTGACTGGTGGATGGGGTCCTAACCCCAGTACGGACTGCTGTATGGGGCTCCAGACCAACAGGTGAGTACACAGTGAGCACGATGCATGTGGCATGAATGCATGGAGTGATGTGTGAAGGCCTCGTGTGGGGGGGCGGGTGGTTGTCCCCTGGGCGGCGTGCAGCTTGTATGCTGGGTCCTGTGTGTGCAAATGGTGATGTGAAGGGGTATGGTGGGCCATAAGTGTAACAGGCAGGATAATCTGACTTATACCATTTCCTGTGTGTATTTCTCTTCAGGTCAGCGGCCATCAAAATAAGGGTATATCGCGTGCCATCGCCAAGGACGTGCTGTCCCTGGGGGTCTATGGCAGGCGGAGCACCCACTGTCAGACACAGTGGGAGGACCTGAGACGCTGGGCACGGAAGACTGCGGAGGCTTAGCTGGGGATGGCCTCCCAATGAGGAAGGGGTGTCCGTTGAACCCTGACCCCCCTGATGGCCCGCATAATGGCGGTGGCCTATCCGGAGCTGGATGGGCGCTTGAGGGCATCACAGCAGCCACAAGGGGGGGAGTACAGTGCCCAACATCACTACTTATGCATGGTAGGGGGGTACCCGGGTGGGGGATGTGTGTCAGTTGGTGCCCTTAGGCCAGGCCTGACATTGCAGAGTAGGCCCCATGGTGGGCAGGGTTCTGAAGTGATAATTCTGCTACCCAGCTTGTAGGCATCCACAACTGGTCAGGGCTGTGTGGGTCCAAGGTGTGCTGAATTTGGTGGTATGTGCCCCTCCCCATGCCCTGGTGGCTTGCATCATCACAGATAGTGTGTAGGGCTGTTCCCTGTGTGTGATGGTGGTGCGTACGCCATTGTCCCTGTTTCTACTGTCCCCCCTCCAGCCACCTCTTCCTAATTCCATTCCCCTCAACCCCAACCTATCCCAAGTACACAGGTAGACGAGCACGCACACAGGACAACACACAAGAGTGGCACAGGCAAACACAAGCACCACACATCATCCCACCATCCAGATGCAGACATACCAAACTCCACTGCCTCCACTGTGTCCCCCTCCTCCTCTGCCTCCACCTCCCTCCCAGTTGCACCTACACTCACACCTGCATGCACTTCATCCTCAGCCACTACCAGCATCACCACCACACCTAGCAGAACACACACCTTACTTGTGGACACCTCTACAATAGCCATGCACACGTCCCCTGTGTCCTCTCCCACTGTGTCTGTCACCCCCTCTCCCAAGGAACACAAACGCAAGCACTCAGACACCCAACAGCCATCCATCTCCCAACAGCATCCAGCCCACGCACCTGCACCCAAACACAGCAGACAGACTCCTCCTACAACCACTCCTCTTCCTCCACTCCCAAACCTTCTCCCTCTTCCTGCCCCAATGTCCCTAAGAAGCTTTTTCTCTCCACCATTGACCTCTTCCCTACCCCTCCTCCCCGTCCTTCACATCTGGCCAGGGTGGCAAAAAACCAAGCACCTCAGCCACCCAGTCCACGGGTCCAGTAGTCTCCACACCTGCTTGTGGTGGGAAAGGGTCCAGGGCACCAGCTGGCCTGAAAGAAAGTGTGCGTGCCCAAGCTGCTGCCCCGAAGTGCAAGGAGCCTGCCCCAGCTAATGCCCAGAAGAGCAAGGAGCCTGTCCCAGCTGCTGGCCAGAAGTGCAAGGAGCCTGTCCCAGCTGCAGTCCAGAAGGGCAAGGAGCCTGCCCCAGCTGCCAGGAAGGGCCTGCACCAGCAAGCTGGAAGGACAAGGTGTCTGGTGCAGGGACTCAGACAGAGCCCCCACCACCAACCATGGTTGTGCAGCCATCCAAGTCTGCAGGGAATGGGCTGGAGCCTCCCCCCACCACCAGCAGCAGCACCTCCACCACCAGTAGTGGGCAGCCATCTGAGGCTGCAGGGGATGGGCTGGAGCCTCACCCCCCCCACCACCACCAGCAGTGGGCAGCTGTCCGAGGCTGCAGGGGATGGGCTGGAGCCTCCCCCACCAACAGCACCCCCACCAGCAGTGGGCAGCCGTCTGAGGCTGCAGGGGATGGGCTGGAGCCTTGCCCCACCAGCGGCTGCAGCAGCACCACTACCATCACTGAGCAGCCATCAACGCATGCGGACGGTATGTAGTCCTGCCTCCATGAGCTGCTGTGCGGCCTGCCCCCTTCAAATCCTGTGGGTATGACACCCAGCTAAGAGACTGGGACCTTGCCCTCCCAGGATCAAGAGCACAGGGCACAATGCCCCCTCATGAACCAGTGGGTAAGACACCCACTAACCCCAGCCTCCCTAGGATCAAGAGCACAGGGCCCAATGCCCCCTCCAGAACCAGTGGGTAAGACACCCACCAACCCCAGCCTCCCAGAATCAAGACCACAGGGCACAATGCCCCCTCCAGAACCAGTGGACAAGTAAACCACGTGAGAGACTGTGGCCTTGCACTCCCCAGGACCAAGCACAGGGCATGTTGCCCTCTCCAGAACCAGTGGTTTTGTTCCATTGCCGGCTGAGGCACCCCCGTTCCCCATCCCCGAGGTGCCTGCCTATTTTCCAACTGATGCCCCTGCAGTGTTCTCTCTGTGTTGGTGCAGGTGACAAGTGGGGCCTTGGACTTTGACCTGTGGCCTACGCACAATGCGGACTGGGCAGTGTCCCTCGAACTGTACATATGTATATACCATGGAATTGACTTTTCGTATTTCTACTCTGTTGTTATTATTACAGTCACTTTATCACATTCCTGTAGTCCTTGCATTAGTCCTCAGGGGTACGGGATGAATATATTTTATTACTGCAGCTGATTGTGTGTATGGTGTTGCGTGTGTGTGTCACTCTTGTTTTCCTCCCCCCCTCCCTTGTGTGCTAGGCGTCTGTACTCACCGTGGTCGTCTTCGCCAGCATTGGTGTTCGTGGTGGAGCAGGATGTAGAATATCATAGGGATAATTTGAAGTTCAGGCTCCATGGCGGCGTGGTTCTTCCCTGTGTCTCCAAAGGTGAGTCAGTTCCCTTCTGTGATGTGTTTCCCCCAGGCTTTTGATATTGTTGGTACTGCCCTGGAAAAGGTGGCGGATTGATGTGTCTTTATATGGTGGGTTGAACATTGACTTCCGCCTGGCTGTAGGCGGCTACCGCCGTGGTGGCTGTTGTATCCGCCCTGGCAGTCGGTGTGGTAAAGTGGCTGTCTATCTGAGTTCTCACCACCATGGTCATAATTTGGCGGTAGTTACCGCCAGCCTGTTGGTGGTATTACCGCCACTTTATCACCGACTGCCAGGGTTGTAATAAGGGCCATTGTCTCATGAAAGTGAGGTTTAACTATTTCTGATCCAGTGAATGTGGAAACTCTGATTGAGGCAAACTTGAAGGTGCATAATTTTTGATATACCACTTGGTTCCCACACTCTGTGGTACAAGAGGATGGTTTGCAGATTAAAAAGCATCTCCTTTCGCCCAGTCCTTAGACATAGTGGATTTTCCAGTGTGAATTATCCTGGAGGATTTTGCCAAGAACCTGACTTGCAGTGCTGTTCCTGAATAATTCGGATTGTATGCATAAACAGACTGGAAGGATTCAAATTATTGTGAGTGTTTCTGGTGTATCTACTGTGTGTTATTGATGTTTCCAGTATTGTGATGAGAGATGGATTATTATGCTGAATGCCAAGGTCTTCACTATGCAATGTTGATTTTGGGTTCAGTTGGTGGTTTGATCACTGTTCTTCTGACGTATTATTCTTAATTGTGATTTCTGTATCGAAAGGTTTTTTCTATTGTCAGTTGGTATGGGTATCGGATTTGTCGAAATCCAAGACCTCGAGATATTATACTTTCCTTGTCTTCATAAGTTAGCGTGTTTTGCTAGGAGCTGCATGCACAAAGATAGGATTTTCTGAATTAATGAATTCCTGTCTAGAAATGTGCACGCCTAACCTAGATTGGTATCCTATGCTCCTTAGGGCACATGAGAGAGTACATTAGCCAGGAGTAGACTGCCCCTGGATGGGGGTCTGCTTAGTCAGAATTGGGTTTAAATAATACCATAAAGGTGCTGTTCTTGTTTCTGTCATTTGTGAGAACCTTCTGATTCTCCTCATATTTAAGTTGGGAAAAAGGTCTATTTTGGTTATTTGGTGTGAATTAACTGAGAAAGATTTTACAACTCTTTTTCCTCATCAGCTGTGATTGGTTAGTCAGCTGGGGAGTGATGCTGGGATTGGTGAGACGTCACCACAAATCTGTGCTGTCATTGGTTGTTTGCTGACAGAGCTATGCTGTTATTGGTTGACCTTTGGCATAGCAGTGCTGGAATTGATTGCAGTTCACTAGCTTCTTCTGCATGATCTCTGGATTATTCTTGAACAGAAATAATCGGTGCTGTGTTAAAAAAAGCCCAACGTTTCAATGGTACTTTTTACTGAGGTTCAGAAAATACCTGCTGGGATAAGAAAAGGATGACAGGCATTATGATGTATATGTCTACCTAGATTTCTGAATGGCATTCTGACTGCTTTTGACAAAGACTTGCAGTTTCCATTAGAGGGTACCTTTAATATTAGAAAGTTAGATTTGCTGAGACAACCCAGGAATGACAGGAAGCCGTTACTTAGACCTACATAGATTGAGGCATTAAACAAATGGGATCGAATGACTACAGAGAAGGAGAGAATAAAAATGTCAAAGCAGGTGAATGGTTCATTTACACAGTGACTTGAGAGCAAGTGGGGACAGGAAAGATCTTGGATGAGGGGATATTATGGAGGGGATGCAAATTTCCCCCACGATCATCAAAGAGACCGCAGACAAAAATAAAAAAAAGAGGAAAAACAAAATCAAGATTCAAATGAGGAGGATAACTTTTAAAATGTTCTTACGAATTCTAGACCTCCTTCATATACTGATCAACTACAGAGACAGACACCTGGTCCTACTGTAGTATTGGATAAGGATGCAGTGGGAAATAGTGTGGGTGTGTGTAGGAAGTTGGCTCTGTATGTACTATTTCAAAGTAAGAAATAGCATGCACGGAGCCCAAGGGTTCCCCTTAGAGGTAAGATAGTGGCAAAAAGAGATAATTCTAATGCTCTATTTTGTGGTAGTGTGGTCGAGCAGTAGGCTTATCAGAGGGTAGTGTTAAGCATTTGTTGTACATACACACAGGCAATAAATGAGGAACACACACTCAAAGACAATTCCAGGCCAATAGGTTTTTGTATAGAAAAATATATTTTCTTAGTTTATTTTAAGAACCACAGGTTCAACATTTACACACAATACTTTAAATGAAAGGTATTTCACTTGGGTATCTTACGAACTTTGAATCAACAAAATAGCATGCACAGTTTTGGCAAGAATGGCAATAAACTATTTTAAAACTAGACACAGTGCGAATTTCAACAGTTCCTGGGGGAAGTAAGTATTTGTTAGTTTTTCAGGTAAGTAAAGCACTTACAGGGTTCATGTTTGGGTCCAAGGTAGCCCACCGTGGGGGGTTCAGAGCAACCCCAAGGTTACCACACCAGCAGCTCAGGGCCGGTCAGGTGTAGAGTTCAGAGTGGTGCCCAAAACGCATAGGCTTCAATGGAGAAGGGGGTGCCCCGGTTCCGGTCTGCCAGCAGGTAAGTACCCGCGACTTCGGAGGGCAGAACAGGGGGGTTTTGTGGGGCACCGGGGGGGACACAAGTCAGCACAAAAAGTACACCCTTAGCGGCACAGGGGCGGCCGGGTGCAGAGTGCAAACAGGCGTCGGGTTTGCAATTGGTTTCAATGGTAGACCCAGGGGTCTCTTCAGTGAAGCAGGCAGGCAAGGGGGGGCTCCTCGGGGTAGCCACCACCTGGGCAAGGGAGAGGGCCACCTGGGGGTCGCTTCTGCACTGAAGGTCGGATCCTTCAGGTCCTGGGGGCTGCGGGTGCAGTGTCTTTACCAGGCGTCGGGTTCTTTGAAGCAGGCAGTCGCGGTCAGGGGGAGCCTCTGGATTCTCTCTGCAGGCATCGCTGTGTGGGTCAGGGGGGTCAACTCTGGCTACTCACGGGCTCGCAGTCGCCAGGGAGTCCTCCCTGTAGTGTTGTTTCTCCGCAGGTCGAGCCGGGGGCGTCTTGTGCAGAGTGGAAAGTCTCACGCTTCCGGCGGGAAACGTGGAGTCCTTTAAAAGTTGTTTCTTTGTTGCAAGTTTCAGTCTTTGTGGAACAGGGCCGCTGTCCTCTGGAGTTCTTGGTCCTTTTAGATGCAGGGTAGTCCTCTAAGGCTTCAGAGGTCGCTGGACCCTGGGGGACGCGTCGCTGTTGCAGTTTTTCTCGAAGTGGGGAGACAGGCCGGTAGGGCTGGGGCCAAACCAGTTGGTGTCTCCATCTTCTCTGCAGGGCTTCAGGTCAGCAGTCCTTCTTCGTCTTCAGGTTGCAGGAATCGATCTTCCTCAGTTCTGGGCGCCCCTAAATACTCAATTTAGGGGTGTGTTTAGGTCTGGGAGGTTAGTAGCTAATGGCTACTCGCCCTGAGGGTGGCTACACCCTCTTTGTGCCTCCTCCCGGTGGGGAGGGGGTCACATCCCTAATCCTATTGGGGGAATCCTCCATCTGCAAGATGGAGGATTTCTGAAAGTCAGAGTCACCTCAGCTCAGTACACCTTAGGGGTTGTCCTGACTGGCCAGTGACTCCTCCTTGTTTTTCTCATTACCTCCTCCAGCCTTGCCGCCAAAAGTGGGGCCGTGGCCAGAGGGGGCGGGCATCTCCACTAGTTGGAATGCCCTGTGGCGCTGTAACAAAGGGGGTGAGCCTTTGAGGCTCACCGCCAGGTGTTACAGTTCCTGCAGGGGGAGGTGAGAAGCACCTCCACCCAATACAGGCTTTGTTCCTGGCCACAGAGTGACAAAGGCACTCTCCCCATGTGGCCAGCAACATGTCTGGTGTGTGGCAGGCTGGTAAAACTAGTCAGCCCACACTGGAAGTCGGGTATGTTTTCAGGGAGCATCTGTAAGATGCCCTCTGGGTGTACTTCACAATAAAATGTACACTGGCATCAGAGTGCATTTATTGTGCTGAGAAGTTTGATACCAAACTTCCCAGTTTTCAGTGTAGCCATTATGGTGCTGTGGAGTTAGTGTTTGACAGACTCCCAGACCATATACTCTTATGGCTACCCTGCACTTTCAATGTCTAAGGTTTTGCTTAGACCCTGTAGGGGCATAGTGCTCATGCACCTATGCCCTCACCTCTGGTATAGTGCACCCTGCCTTAGGGCTGTAAGGCCTGTTAGAGGGGTGCCTTATCTATGCCATAGGCAGTGTGAGGTTGGCATGGCACCCTGAGGGGAGTGCCATGTTGATTTAGTCATTCTCTCCCCACCAGCACACACAAGCTGGCAAGCAGTGTGTCTGTGCTGAGTGAGGAGTCCCTTGGGTGGCATAAGACATGCTGCAGCCCTTAGAGACCTTCCCTGGCATCAGGTACCAGTTACAAGGGACTTATCTGGATGCCAGGGTGTGCCAATTGTGGAGACAAAGGTACAGGTTAGGGAAAGAACACTGATGCTGGGGCCCGGTTAGCAGGCCTCAGCACACTTTCAAATCATAACTTAGCATCAGCAAAGGCAAAAAGTCAGGGTGTAACCATGCCAAGGAGGCATTTCCTTACAGTGTGCAAACAAAGAACCAACTGTGGTTGCAAGTGCAATAGCAAGTGGTCCATCGGGAAACTGCAATGACAAAACTGCAAGGTACTAGTAAGGAAATTACAACTGTCTCTCTAGCTTCAGTTGATTAACCTCTTGCTGTTGCTGTTATTGAAGAGGCTTCAACAGAGAGAGTTATTAATGTTGATCTTTTATCAATTAAATTTGAAGACCTTTTTCCGAGGGACAGTTGACTATGACCATAGTCATATAATAATGATGAAATTAGATATTTGATCGAGGAAGCAGCCAGATGTGCAAATGATGCACATGATAAACTTGAAGAATTAGCTGATGATTTGGGGATAGACAGCAGCAAAATAATAAATGTAAGGAGAAATTATAAAATGGATTTGACCAGTGATGAAATAAAAGAACTTGGTTTAATGACTTTAAGTGCTCACATTGAATATTTATTTGAAAAGACATGAGAGTGGAGTGACTTAAAGACATACTGTGGGAGGTGGAAGAGAAGGACAGCAAATAAAAAGAAAACTTTAGAGACAGAGAAAAAGGCAAAGGGGTCAACAAATGGTTTGGAAATATAGACAGTTTCAGACATTCCATTAAGAATAGTAGTTGGAGGGAATTATATGCATGGGCGAGAGCTGATATTTATGCTTTTACAACATATTTTCCAAAATTGTGGGATGACCCTGAAAGGAAGTTCATAGGTTGACTACTATCTCAAAAATGCTTTTGACTGATTTGAATTTGTTATTTCAGATTGTAGTTTCCAGTGATTTGTGAACTGAGTGTAAGGTTGCTGTTGCTTTGCCGACTGATGACCCAGCTAGGGTTATGCTTAATAATGCTTCTTCCTATGTTGTTGCTGATAAGTACAAGCAAGTGATAGAGCATTTGAGAAAGAAGGTACCAGAGAAAGATGTTAATTAGTCATAGATTTTGAGATCTTCACAAGAGCTGAAAGAGTCAGTGTATGCTTTTAACGAGAGACTTACGCAGATCTTCAAGAAGCATAGTAAAGTCAAAGACCCAGAGAGTGACGGTGCTAGTGTTTTCATCTCTGTATTCATTATGGGATTTGCATCCAGAGCTTAGTAATCATATACGGAAAAGTGAGATGTGATGGCAGACAAAGAGTTTTAAAGCTTGCCAAATACAACAGTGATTGGTCTGATGCAAAGCAGAAAAGAGAAGCTGATGGTTGCCCAGACGAATCAATTCGAAAGAGTCCTCAAAATTAGTTGATGGGTTCTGATTTGGATTATGTTCATTCTGGCGTTGCTGGAATAAATGGGATGTTGTCAATGCAAACTGCAAAAATGGGAATTAGAGCGATACACATGCAGAGTCGTGGGAGATGATGGTGAATAATCAGAAACGTTTTTGCAAAATTATGTCTATAGCCCCAGTATTGCAGCACAATATTGAAAACAAAATGCCATACATTCCAGGGTATCAACAGACTCCATTGATTCTGAGTAATGATTTTCCTCAGTTTTCTCCAGAAAATAATTTCAAGTGACAGTGCCTCCGGGGAGATGGGAATTGCTTACTTGGAGCAGTCCTGGTGGTAGACCAAAGTGGCCCATTCATTCATGGTGAAATCAATGGCCACGCTGTTTCTTTCTTAATACATACAGGAGCTAGTTATTCTACAGATCTTTCTGTGGAAGTCCCGCCCCTACCCATTTTAGGATGAGAAGTCCAAGTTGTATGAATCAATAATAAATAGATTATTAATCCAGTAACAGGAGATGTCAGTGTCAAAACAAGCACAGTAGAAAATAGTTCATTCTTTGTGAATCAATTCCTATAAAACTATTGGGCAAGATGAAGTGTGATTTATTGCACACAGTATGGTGTTGCAATTGAAACACAAGATGAAGATTGTGTGTTTAAAATTAAATCATGTGACTCGAAGTTTAGCTATTCCATTTTCTTCTTAAAGTTGATTACGACTTGATTTAAGACACACTGTCAAAGGAGAGGTGTAGGATTTCTCTGGTAAATAGATAAGATCCTACAGAGTGCAACACCTGCAAATATCAATATAAAACCCAATGCTGTTTTTCTCAGAACAATACATACCTGTAAGAGAAGCAGAATAAGGATTAAAGCCATCACGGAAAAAACGATTGAGCAGGGAATAATTGGGGAAGTTCCTGGTTTTCCTTGTAACTCCCATGTGACTGGAATTAAAAACCAGAGCGGAAAATTGAGACAAGTGCAGGATTTAAGAAAAATAAATAAAATAGTGATTGCATGTTGTCCAGTGGTACCGAATCCAGTGGTAATCCTGTTCCAAATTCCATCAGATGCAGAATGGTATACAGTCATTGACTTGTGCCAAGTGCTTTTCTCCATTCCGCTCTGTGAAGATAGTAAGTTTTTATCTGCATTTCAATATCAAAATAAAGCTCTCATTTGGAGTAGGATCCTACAAGGGTATACTGAAAGTCTTTCAATTTTTAGTAAAATCCTGGAGAAAGATCTAGACAATCTGAGGTTGCTCTGTAACTCACTCTAAGTGCATGACACTTATGACCTACTGGTCGCATCTAAGATGAAAGAAAACTGTAAACTGGACGTGATTGTTCTGTTGAATCATTTAGCAGACAGTGGTCGCAAGGTTTCCCCTACAAAAATGCAGTATTGTAAAAAATAAGAAATTTATCTTGGTCATCACATTGAAAAGGGAATGAGGAAAGTCTCAAAGGAGTGTGTTTCTGAAATTCAGAAAATGAATCCTCCTACCACCCAGGAGGGGAATGTTCTTGGGAATTGTTGGCTAATGTTGTCAGTGGATTCCAAACTTTCCTCGGATTGCAAAACCTTTAGTAAGATTGACCCATAGTGATATTCAAGATCCGGAACCATTTAACGAAGAGTTCTTGGAATTCCTGACTACAATGTTGAACTTTATGTCATGTAAGAAGCTGTGTGCCCTTGCTATTTTGACCCAAAACATGGAGGAATCATGAGAGCTGTGGCATATCTATCAGCTGTGTTAGATCCAATAACTGTAACGCTTCCTGGTTGTTTGAAATTAAATTTGTTGCAGCTTTTTGCACTGCAATTGAACAAAGCAAAGGTATTATAATGGGACACATATTGTGTTTGTTCTCATACACTGCTTCAGCATATGACAAACAGTCGACAGATTTGATATAAATAAGTCATATTAGCAGCCAAAAATATTTCAGTCAGAAGATGTAATACTCTAAATCCTGTGGCGTGGCATCCTATTTCAAACAAAAGCTGTGAAGACAAGTAAGGGTGATGATGATGAACCTTAGTATGACTGCATCAGTGTTACAGAATTATATACCAAACCATGACTAGACATTAAAGAACTCTTCTTGACATGGTTGGCCTGACGTTGTTTGTTCATGGTTCCTGTTTGGGGGATCATTATGGAGCACTGAAGGCTGCCTATGCAGCATATTCTATTTCTGAAATTCTTGACTCTTCACATATGCCAAATGTAACTTTAGCACAAATGGCAGATTTGGCTAAATTGACAAGAGCTTGCTGCCTGTCAGAAAACACAAATGTGACAATTTATACAGACAGCTAGAATGGTTTTTCAGTGGTCCGTGATTGTTTGCAACTATGGCTACAGAGAGGGTTTACAACATCTTCTGGAGTTCCCATCAGAAAGAGTAATTTGTTGGAAGTAATGCAACAGCTAAAACGGAGTGCTGCCCATAAGACTGGAAAATAACAACATATGGTCACCCTTGTTCAAGGTACTGTTCAAGTGGCCAGACATTGACTACTTGAGAATGAGACAGTGATTCAAGGAACAGATCAAGATGATGCAAGAGAAAAATTTGAGGTAAACACAGAAGATGCAAGTTGTTTCCTATTAAGTTCAGTTTAGACTTATTTGAGTGAATTGAGAGATTTCCAGGAGGAAGTCCCAGAAGATGGGGAAAATTCAGAAAGATTAAGTTAAAAACTAAGGCCCTCATTTAGACATTGGCAGTAAATCCCACTTACCGCCACGCTGACTGCCGCCAACATACCGCCACCACAGTGGATATTCGTTCACCATATCATGAAACACACACTAATCCGTCACTATTCAGCCACACATACAAGTCCGCCACACCAAAGGTCAGTGATAAACTGGCGGTATCTAAACCCACACCGTTATGCCAACAGAACAACACCCACCACATTATGACCCACGAATCACCACGGCGGACATTCAATGGTGGTAAACCATTGGCAGTACATACCGCTGCGCTCAAAATATACACACACATGCATACCAACACTACATTGGTCAATTTGAATAACACACACCTGGCACGCATACACACACCACACCCACACCACTATAAAACACACACCCACATTACCCACAACCCCTTATGACTACAAACCATTGGCACGAGACAGACACCACGACCACAGACAAAACCAGAGCCACACATCACCTACACCTATACACCACCCACGCACCCCACATCACACACCCCAACACATCACCCTACACACCCTCACCTACACAACTCACACAACACCCACGGCACCACAAAGACACCCCAGATTCTCAGAGGAGAAGCTAAGGTTCATGGTGGAGGAAATCATCAGGGTAGATCCTCACCTATTTGGAGCACAGGTGCAGTAGATGTCCATTGCTAGGAAGATGGCGCTATGGCAGTGGATCATGGACAGGGTCAACACCGTGGGACAGCACCCCAGAACAAGGGACGACATCAGGAAAAGGTGGAACAACATATGAGGGAAGGTGCGTTCAATAGCAGCAAGACACCAGTTCGCTATCCAGAGGACTGGTGGTGGACACCCACCACCCCCCCCCCCACAACTAACAACATGGGAGAAGCAAGTCTTGGCAATCTTGCTTCCTGAGGGCCTGGCTGGAGTAGAAGGAGGACTGGACTCTGGTAAGTCAACTCTATACTACTATCACCCCCTCAACCTGCATGCCATCAAATTCCCCCACCATCACTCCCATCACTCCATCACCTCCCACACACCCCACCATCACATCCCACCCATCCCAATGGCAAGCCCTGCATGCACCACCAATGCATGGACATCACTCACAGCCCTCCATGGACACCTATCACCAAAGCATGCACACTAGAATCATCTAGCCCACCACATACCAACTTACACAAATTAAAGCTGCCAGGGCAAATACAACCACAGAGGGCAACGCACCAATGCACAATATGTCACACACAGAAACAATAACACAGCATTTACATCCCCACAGGTATCCCAGCCAATGTCTGCGGAGAAGAGGTGCTAGCACTATCCAGTCCTCCAACTGAAGAGGCCCACAGTGATGACAGCAACTCTAGTCACCTGGATCTGGATAAAAAACCTGGCCCATCAGGGACCTCTGGACAGTTGGTTACCCAGGCCCAGTCACAGACAACCACAGAGTCTTCTGGAAAACACCACCACAGCACCCACTCAGCGTACCCATACCTCTGTCCCCAGGACAGGTCAATCAGCATTATGTCCAACACTACAGGGACCCCAGGGCACACCTCATACCCAAGACAATCTGGGACCTGGGGTCAGGGGACAGAGGCACAGGACAACAGGGAAACTGAGAGGACTGATATGTGCCAGGGAGAGGACAGGTCCAGGGAACCGACTCTTCAGGAGGCGCTCACAGAGATCCTGCAAGCCTACCAATATTCTCAGGATATGATGCGCCAGATCCTGGACAACGTGCAGGAGAACAGGCGGCTGCAGGAGAGACAGTACCAGGGGATCAGGGAGGACTTGCAGGCCATCAACACCACCCTGGTCTCCATTGCAGGGGTGCTGGCAGACATGGCCAACATTATGAAGTCTCACAACAGCGGGCCCTTGCCAATAGCCAGTCATCTGAACTGCCTTCCACCTCCACTGCCGCTACTGGACAGGAGGCCCCGCCACAGGACCAACAGGCCACCAGCACCCCTCCCCCTGCAGAAGGTGAACCACCCCTCAAACGTTCCCCGCGATCCAGGCAGAAGCCAGAGACTATTGCCAAGACCCTGCTAGGAAATGAGACTCTCCTGATTGTCCCCCTTGTGTCCCACTATGTCACCCTGTCCACCTTGAACTGCCATTGCTACCCTTCCTATGTCCCCTTGGACAATGCACCTGTGCTACAAATAGACTGGAACAATACCCTGGATTTTTCTCCATCATCACCCCATCCCTATGCACTTGCCCCTCTTCTTCTTAGCACTTCAATAAACACACTTGGAAAAAATGCAAGTATGGAGTATGTCAAATGTTTTAAGTATGTATTTGTTTAACCAGGTTCAAACGCTAAAATTCAACTATACAGTTAGGTTCACATAGGAAAAACACGTGATATTTTCCTGCAGGGATCACATCAGGAGTGATAGTGGGGCAGCAACATCTGCAAAATGAATTGCTAAAGGGCACAGTGAGTGGGCATAGAAATGGGAAATAACAGCATGCCAGTGCCTCATTGTAACATTCTTCTGCCCTTGTCCTGGCATTCCTCACAGGGGCCAGCGGCCACGATAGGTTGGGGTAACCAGAGTCACCTGCAATATTGAGTGACAACATTTAGCTACACACTATCCCATATGGCCAACACCATACCCATACACCTACTGGGTGGGAACCATGGCTCACCTATTAACCAAACCCTGTGCCTCTGTAGTTGGCACATCGCATTTGGGATGCTGCTATTACTCAGGATAAAGGCATCATGCACCAACCCAGGATACTTAGCATTGACATGGGAGATGTACTGGTCCACCAAGCACACCATCTGTACCTTCATGGAGTGAAAACTCTTACGATTTTGGTACACCTGTTCATTGTGACGGGGGGCAGAAATGCAATATGAGTTCCATCAATCGCCCCAATTACATTGGGGATATTTCCCATTGCATAGAAGTCAGCCTTCACTGTGGTCGAATCCTCCACCTGGGGAAATACAATGTAGCTGCAAATGTGTTTAATCAGGGCAGGCAACACTGTGGTCAGCACTATTGAGAACATTGGCTGTGACATTCCTGCTGCCAAGCCCACTGTCACTTGGAAAGAACCAGCGGCCAGGAAATGGAGCACTGATAGAACTTGCACAAGAGGGGGTATCCCAGTGGGGTGACGGATATCAGCAATCAGGTCAGGCTCCAATTGGGCATGCAGCTCTGTGATTGTGGCCCTGTCAAGTCTATAGGTGAGGATGATGTGCCTGTCCTCCATTGCTACCAATTCCACCGGGGGTAAGTACACGGGGGTATGTATCCATCTGCAGCGGTAGCAATCTAAGGGACAAAGGAGTGAGGAGACGGTCACAAACTGAACATTGGAGCCACAACAGTACAATGCATGATTTCAACTTGTATTGGGTAAGTGGGATATGTCCTGTATATCCAAATTTTAACTGTGCCGCATTTCTTATCAAGGGCCTGCCCCCCCCCCCGAAATGACATCCACCTGTCCTGTATGGAGGGACAGATGGAAGTGAGCTAATTCCGCTGATGTTGTGCGCCGTTACGGGAAGCAGTCGGGATCCGCCATGCAACTCCTCATTGATTAACATTGGGCCCTATGGGGTACAGTGGCCAATGGTGATGTACGCTGGGGGTGATGGTATGCACCGCCGTGGACATGTCTGCCTTTTTCTATCTGATTCCTCACTTGCTACCTGACCTTCAACAGGAGAGGACCTACACTGCATCTGTGTCTGGAACCTACCATAGCCCATGTGACTGGGGAAAGGGCCCCTGCCTTCACTTTGGAGGAGTTGGAGAGACTGGTAGATGGGGTCCTACCCCAGTACGGACTGCTGTATGGGCCTCCAGACCAACAGGTGAGTATACTGTGAGCACGATGCATGTGGCATGAATGCATGGGGTGGTGTGTGTGAAGGCCTCGTGTAAGAGGGGTGGTGGATGTCCTCTGGGCGACGTATTGGTTGTGTGCTGGGCCATGTGTATGGAAATGGTGATGTGAAGGGGTATGGTGGGCCATAAGTATAACAGGCAGGACTGTCTGACTGAAACTATTTTGCTGTGTGTATTTCCTCTGCAGGTCAGTGCCCATCAAAAGAAGAGTATGTGGCGTGCCATCGCCAAGGACGTGCGGACCCTGGGGGTCTGCGGCAGGTGAGCACCCACTGTCGCAAACGGTGGGAGGACCTGAGATGCTGGGCATGGAAGACAGCAGAGGCCCTGCTGGGGATGGCCTCACAATGAGAAAGGGGTGCTCGTCGAACCCTGACCCCCCTGATGTTCCACATACTGGCGGTGGCCTATCCGGAGCTGGATGGGTGTTTGAGGGCATCACAGGAGCCACAAGGGGGTGAGTACAGTGCCCATCATTACAATGTACGCATGGTAGGGTGGTATCCGGGTAGGGGATGTGTGTCAGTGGGTGCCCGTAGGCCAGGCCTGACATTGCAGAGTAGGTCCCCTTCAGTGTCCTGAAGGGATAATCCTGGTACCTAGCTCTTAGGCATCCACTACTGGTCAGGGCTGTTTGAGTCCCAGGTGTGCTGCATTTGGCGGTGTGTGCCCCTAATCATGCCTTGGTGGCTAGCAATATCACTGGTAGTGCAATGCATAGTGCGTAGGTCTGTTCCCTATGTGTGAGAGTGATGTGTACACCAACGGTGGTGTTGGTGCAGCCATTGACCAGGTGTATCCTTTGTCTCGTTCCCCCCCTTTTTGTTTTGTCACCCTGTCCTTGTGTGCATTAGCATAATCTGGTGGAGGAGCAGAGGCCACGGAGACGGAGGGAGCTGCATCCCATAGGACCCAGGAGGCAGAGTCCAACGACGCTGAGGGCACCGGTGGGATGGAGGGCGAGGGGAGTACCACAGCGGAGACTGGAGGGGACAGTTCTGACAGTGATACCTCCTCCGATGGAAGCTCCAGGCTCTGGCCTTCTCCCTGATGGCAGCCATTGTCCCTGTTTCTAGCTTCCCCCCTCCAACTTCCTCTACCCAGTCCCATTCCCCTGAACCCCAACCTATCCGAAGCACACATTCAGACCAGCATGCACCCAAGACAACACACAGGAGTGGCTCAGGCAAACACAAGCACCACACATCATCCCACAGGCACTTACACAAACACCATCCAGATGCAGACATACCAACACCCACAATTTCCACTGTGTCCCCCTCCTCCTCGCCCTCCACCTCACTCCCAGTTCTGTCTACACTCACACCTGCACTACATCCTCATCCACTAGCAGCATAATCACCACACCTAGCAGAACACACACCTCACTGACTGACACCTCCACAACAGCCATGCACACGTCCCCTGTGTCCTCTCCCACTGTGTTTGTCTCCCCCTAAAGTATACAAAGGCAAGCACTCAAACACCCAACAGCCATCCCCCTCACAACAGCATCCTGCCCATGCACCTGCACCCAAACACAGCAGACTAACACCTCCTACAACCACTCCCTCTTCCTCCACTCCCAGACCTTCACCCTCTTCCCGCCCCAGTGCCCCTAAGAAGCTTTTCCGCTCTGCCGTTGACCTCTTCCCTATCTCTTTCCTCTGTCCTTCACGTCGTGCCAGGGTGGTCAGAACCCAGGCTAGCACCTCAGCCACCCAGTCCACGGCCACAGTAGTGTCGGCAGCTACTGCAGGTGGGAGAGGCTCCAGGGAACCAGCCATATACACTGACATTGTGCCAGCACCAGCTGCCAAAGGGAAGGACAAGGAGGCACCACCAGCTGTGAAGGGCAAGGAGGCACCACCGGCCGCCAAGGTGAAGGACAATGAGGCACCACAAGCTGGGAAGGGCAAGGGGACTGCCCCTGGAGGCAGGAAGGTCAGGAGGCCTGGTGCAGGAACAGAATCATGGCAGTTCAGCCGTCCGAGGCTGCAGGGGAAGGGATGGAGCCTCCCCCCACCACGGGCATTCCCGACACCACATCCGCCACCAGCATCACTGCCTGCAGCAGTGCCAGCAGCAGCAGCCCCAGTGGGCAGCCATTCAAGGTTGCAGGGGAAGGGCTGGAGCCTCCCCCCACCACTGCCAGCCTCGACACCAGCACTGCCACCAGCGCCTCCACCAGCACCGCCACCAGCATCTCTGCCTGCAGCAGTGCCAGCAGCAGCAGCCCCAGAGGGCAGCCGTCCGAGGCTGCAGGGGATGGGCTGGAGCCTCCCCCCACCACGGGCATTCCCAACACCAGCACCGCCACCAGCATCACTGCCTGCAGCAGTGCCAGCAGCAGCAGCCCCAGTGGGCAGCCGTCCGAGGCTGCAGGGGAAGGGCTGGAGCCTTCCCCCACCACTGCCAGACTCAACACCAGTACTGCCACCAGTGCCTCCACCACCACCGCCACCAGCATCTCTGCCTGCAGCAGTGCCAGCAGCAGCAGCCCCAGAGGGCAGCCGTCCGAGGCTGCAGGGGATGGGCTGGAGCCTCCCCCCACCACGGGCATTCCTGACACCAGCACCACCACCAGCATCGCTGCCTGCAGCAGTGCCAGCAGCAGCAGCCCCAGTGGGCAGCCGTCTGAGGTTGCCGGGGAAGGGGTGGAGCCTCCCACTACCACTGCCAGCCCCAACACCAGCCCGCCACTGCCACCACTGAGCAGCCATCACCGCTGGCGGGCAGTGTGTAGTCCTGCGTCCATGGACTGTAGTGCGTCCTGGTCCCTGCAGATCCTGTGGGTATGACACCCAGGTGAGAGACTGTGACCTTGCACTCCCCATGTGCTGCATCACAGGACACAAAGCCCCCTCCAGAACCAGTGGAAGAAGGCATCCATTCACCCCATCCTCCAAAGGATGAAGCACACTGGGCACAAAGCCCTCTCCAGAACCAGTGAAGAAGCCATCCACTCACCCCCTCCTTGCCAGGATGAAGCACACTGGGCACAAAGCCCCCTCCAGAACCAGTGGAAGAAGGCATCCACTCACCCCTCTCCTTGCCTGGATGAAGCACACTGGGCACAAAGCCCCCTCCAGAACCAGTGGAAGAAGCCATCCACTCACCCCATCCTTCACAGAATGAAGCACACTGGGCACAAAGCCCCCTCCAGAACCAGTGGGCAAACCACCCACTAGAGACACTGTGGCCTTGCACTCCCCAGGACCAAGCAGTGGTCTTACCACCCACTTGAGAGACTGAAGCTTTGCACTCCCCAGGACCAAGCAGTGGGCAAACCACCCACTTGAGAGTCTGTGGCTTTTTACTCCCCAGGACAGTGCGATGGGCATGTAGCCCCCTCCAGGACCAGTGGTGTGGTTCTATCTTCCAAATAAGGTACCCCCCTGTTCCCTGTCCCCCTGAGGTGCCTGTGTATTTTCGACCTGATGCCCCGCAGTGTTCTCTCCGTGGGTCCTTGGCCTATGTGATGTGGCCCGTGGCCCACGGACATTGTGGACTGGGCAGTGTCCCTCCATTTGTATATATGTATATACTGTTTTGATTTTGAAAGACGTATTTCTAGTATTTTATCTTATTACACTCACTTTAATCACTTCCTTTTGTCCTTGCATTATTCCTGAGGTGTACGGGTTGGATATGTAATGGTTGTGCATCTGTTTGTGTGTATGGTGTTGGGGGTTGGGGGGTTGCATGTTGCGTGTATGTGTCACTCTCCTTTTCCTCCCCCCTCTCTTGTGTGCTAGGCGGCAGTACTCACCATGGTCGTCTTCGCCGGCGTTGGTATTCATGGTGAAGAAGGAGATAGATGAGCATGGGGAACACCTGCAACTCGGGCTCCATGGCGGCGTGGTTCTTCCTTGAGTCTCCAGAGGTGAGTCGTTTCCCTTCTGTGTACTGTTTCCACCGTGCTTTTGATGTCGTTGGTACCACCCCGGAAAAGATGGCAGATAGGCCTGTTGTAATAGTGTGGGCGGTACATTGTATTCCGTCTGGATGTTAGCGGTTACCGCCGTGGTGCTTGTTGCTACCGCTGTGGCAGTCGGTGTGTTAAAGTGGCTGTCTGTGTGAGCGGTTTCCGCCGTGGTCATTATTCCATTTTTTTTACCACCGGCCTGTTGGCGGTGTTTCCGCCGCTTTATCACCGACCGCCAGGGTTGTAATGAGGGCCTTTGTGTTTGCTCCAGGTTGGCAAAAGAACTGAAAATGCTACTGCCAGACGGGAGCAAACACACGTTTCTGTGCCCACACCGGCAGGGACACTACTGAGTCCCAGGGATGGCCTCCTCAGGAAACACAGTAAATGAGCCAACGCCAGGGGATGGGGTACCCAGGACCATTAAAGGTTCAGGGAGGGGGTGAAGTTTTGTGGAGATGTTCAAATGGCACAAAAATTATTAGCAACACAAAAAAGTAATTTCCTACGGAAACATGATCCCATCTATAACTACCAAGTGGCGCCTGCCAATGGGTAATATTAATGTGTATATATATATATATATATATATATATATATATATATATATATATACACATAAACACACCTATACACAAACATATATCTATATACATATATATGTGTGCATGTGTATGTAAAGGCATGCCTGACAAGAATGCATGCAGGAGAGTGGAATTCCTATAGCCCTAAGCCCAGGACATGTTGTTTGGGGTCAAGGACAACACGTTTTCATGTTTATTTTGTCACTGGGACAGGTAGGCCCAACATCACCTAGCACAAACCCTTTGGCTGCCAGTTTCATGGAAAGGAACTGTCTGTAGTTGAGGTAATATTTGTGTCTATATGATAATGCTGTTGGAACTTGTATTTGTGGTTCATTAATTCAAAGCCTTTGTTATTAGGTTAAGGGCTCTAAGTAAGTGTTGTAAGGTCACTCTGCACTATTGACAGTGGTTCCAGTAAAACAAAGTGTGCACATTTGAAAAGTCTAACAATATGAGGCTACATATAATGGCCCTCATTACAACCCTGGTGGTAAATCCCGCTTACCGCCGTGCCGACGGCCGCCAACATACGGTGCCCGCGGCGGTAATCCACCACGGGTATTATGACCCACACAGAGAATACTTCCACTATACAGACACCCACACAAGTCCGCCAGACCAAAGGTCAGTGATAAACTGGCAATAGCAAAACCCACACCGTCACGCCAACAGGAATACGCCCACATTATCACGACCCACGAATCAACGCAGCGGTCTTTCAACCGTGGTAAACCATTGGCGGTACACACCGCTGCGCTCAAAATACACACACACACTTACAAAACACCACCACATTGGACAATTCAAAATACACACACCTGACACACATACACACACCACACCCACACACTCACACCACTATACAACACACACCCACACTACCCACAACCCCTTACAACTAAAAAAGAGACCAAGGACAGAGAGACAAGAAAAGAGCACGCACTCAATCAGAGGCACAGAACACCATCACTCATACACCATCCACGCACATCATAGTATACACCGAACACATCACCCCACACATCACCTCACACATATCTCTCACACCATATCCATGACACCCCAAAGACACCCCAGATTTTCAGAGGAGGAGCCAAGGGTCATGGTGGAGGAAATCATCCGGGTAGAGCCACAGCTATTCGGATCACAGGTGCAGCAGACATCCATTGCAAGGAAGATGGAGCTATGGCGGAGAATCGTCGACACGGTCAACGCCGTGGGACAGCATCCAAGAACAAGGGATGACATCAGGAAGAGGTGGAACGACCTACGGGGGAAGGTGCATTCCGTGGTTTCAAGACACCAGATTGCTGTACAGAGGGCTGGCGGTGGACCCCCACCTCCTCCCCCACAGCTAACAGCATGGGAAGAGCAAGTCTTGGCAGTCATGCATCCTGAGGGCCTCGCAGGAGTAGCAGGAGGACTGGACTCTGGTAAGTCAAATATTTACCATTATATCCCCCACCCTACCTGCATGCCATCACATACCCCCACCTGTACCCTCACTCCCATCACTCCATCACCTCACATATACCCCACCATCACAACCCACACATCCCAATACCAAGCCCTGCATGCAACAACAATGCATGGGCACCCATGACATCCCTGCATGGACACCCATCACCACAGCATGCCCAGTAGATGGACTCACCCAGCCCACACAATCAGCAATCACACAAGGCCAAGGCGACAGGATAAGCATAATTATACAGGGAAACACACCCATTGCAAAAGATGGCACACACAGATACAATAACAATGCATTTGCATCCCAACAGGACCCCTACCCAACGTCACCGGAGAGGAGGTGCCACTAACATCCAGTCCCCCCCCCCCCAGAAGAGGCCCAGAGTGATGACAACAGCTCTGCACGCCTGGATCACGATGACCAACCTGGCCCATCAGGTACCTCTGGACAGTCGGTTCCCCTGCCACAGTCCCAACCCAACACAGAGCCTCCCCCCTCAGGAAACACCACCACAGCACCCACCCAGCTGGCCTATCCCTCTGTCCCCAGGACACGTCAATCAGCAGCGTGTCCACCACTACAGGGACCCCAGGCAACCCCACTAACACAGGACGATCAGGGACCTCGGGTCAGTGGCAGTGGGCACAGGGTTCAGGGGACAGAGGCACAGGACAACAGGGAAGCTGGTAGGACTGCTGTGCGACAGGGGGAGGACAGGCCCAGGGAACCGACCCTCCACAAGGCACTCTCCAACATCATGGGAGCATACCACCATTCCCAGGAGACCATGGGCACGGTACTGGCCAAGTTACAGGAGGCCCAACGGCTGCAGGAGGGACAGTACCTGGGGATCAGGAAGGACCTCACAAACATCTACACCATCTTGGTCACCATAGCAGGGGTGCTGGCTGACATGGGCAAGACCATGAGGGAGGCAGTGGCACAACAAAGGGCCCCTGACACTAGCCAAACTGAGGAACAGCCTTCCACCTCCGCCGGTGCTAGTGGACAGGAGGCCCCGCCACAGGACCAACAGGCCACCAGCACCCCACCCCCTGCAGAAGTAGAACCACTCAGCAAACGGTCCCTGCGATACAGGCAGAAGACAGAGAACATTGCCAAGACCTCCACCAGGAAATAGGACTCTCCTGATTGTCACCCTTCTGTCCCACTATGTCACCCTATCCACCTTGAACTGCCATTACTCCCCTTCCTATGCCCCATTGGACAATGCACCTGTGATACCAAGTGACTGGACTCTACCATGGACCTTCCTCCACCATCACCCCAGCCCCTTGCCCATACCCAATACTATTTAGCACAAAAAATAAACACCATTGAAATATAAACCATACTGGAGTCAGTGTAATGATTGGAAAGATGGATATTAACAACATTCTCAAAGCATTGCAACGTCTATGTTCCTTGAATTATACCAATGTGTGACAGTTGGTGGGCAGCAGTACACATAGCAGGAGCCAGAATGGGGCACACAGATCTGAAAAAAGGGAATCCAAAGGGAACAGTTAGTGGCCATAGACAGAGGGTAAGAGGCTGTCATGTACAAAGTCCAAAAGTATACTGAAATATGAAGAGGAGTTACAGTCTCTTACCTGTGTCTCACTGGAAGTATTGCTGGATAAAGTTTGTTCTGTTGGCCACATCTTCTTCATCTGCCTCCTCTTCCTCACTGTCCACAGGCTCCACCGCTGCCACAAGACCATCACCAGGCTCATCCTCCAGCAGAAAAGGCACCTGGTGTCTCAAGGCCAGGTTGTGCAACATACAGCATGTCACGATGATCGGGCACACCTACTTGGGTGAGTACTACAGGGATCCACCAGTCAGATGGAGGCACCAGAATCTGGCCTTCAGGAGGCCGAAGGTCCTCTCAATAATCCTCCTTGTTCGCCCATGTGCCTCATTGTAACGTTCCTCTGCCCTTGTCCTGGGATTCCTCACAGGGGTCAGTAGCCATGAGAGGTTGGGGTAACCAGAGTCACCTGCAAATATTGAGGGACAACTGTTAGACACACACTAACCCTTAGGGACAACCCCATACCCAGACACCTATTTTTACTGTGTGGGGACCTTGAGCTCACCTAATAGCCACACCTGGTGCCTCTGGAGTTGGCCCATCACATAAGGGATGCTGCTATTCCTCAGGATATAGGCATCATGCACTGAGCCAGGATATTTGGCATTCACATGGGAGATGTACTGGTCCGCCAAACACACCATTTGCACATTCATTGAATGACAGCTTTTTCTATTCCTGTACACCTGCTCATTTCTGCGGGGGGAACAAATGCCACATGTGTACCATCAATGGCACCAATGATGTTGGGGATATGTCCCAGGGCATAGAAGTCAGCTTTCACTGTGGCCAAATCCTCCACCTGGGGGAAGACGATGTAGATGCGCATGTGCTTCAGCAGGGCAGACAACACTCTGGTCATTACGTTGGAGAACATTGGCTGAGACATCGCTGATGCCATGGCCACTGTTGTTTGAAAGGAGACACTTGCCAGGAAATGGAGCACTGACAGGACCTGCACTAGAGGGGGAATTCCTGTGGGCTGGCGGATAGCTGACATCAGGTCTGGCTCCAATTGGACACACAGTTCATGGATTATGGCACGATCAAGTCTGTATGTGATGATAATGTGTCTGTCCTCCATTGTCGACGGGTCCACCAGTGGTCTGTACACCGGAGGATGCCGCCATCTCATTATCTGCCTCAGCGGTTGTAGCCTATGGAGGAGAACGGTGAGCAGAAGGTCATTTACCACAGAGATAGCACAACTGTGTTTGAATTAATGTCACAGAAGGAGTGTTTGAATTCGAGAGTCAGTATATGTGCCAATATGTGCTGTGACGCAGTTAGGTGCCATGCCATGGGCTCCCATGAAATGGCGGCTGTCTGACCTATGAGGAGGGACAAAGGGAAATGAGGTAACTGCGCTGGCGTTGTGCTGCGTCGCGGTAGGGGATCGATGACGGCCGCGCAACTCCGCATTGGTTAGCATTGGGCCCTATGGGCCCCAGGAGCCAATGGCGATGTACGCCGACGGTGACAGTACGCACTGCTGCGGACGTCACCGCCATTTTCTATCTCTTCACTCACTTGCTACCTGACCATCAACAGGAGAGGACCTACACTGCAAGTGCTGCTGTGACCTGAGTCTGGAAGCGACAATGGCTAGAGTGTCTGGGGAAAGGGCCCCTGCCTTCACTGCGGAGGAGTTGGAGAAACTGGTGGATGGGGTCCTCCCCCAGTACACGTAACTGTACAGTCCTCCAGACAAACAGGTGAGTACACTGTGAGCATGATGTGTGGGCAATGCCTGTTTGGAGTGGTGTGGATGTAAGGCACATGTTGGGGGGTGCTAAGGCGTCCTGGCCTGAATGCTGCATGAGAGGTGGTCAGTGTATGTGCGTCAGGGCATGGGTGGGAACTGGTGGGCAATGAGTATGATGGTCCGGACGGGTGAGTAATTACAATTTCCGCTGTCTTTTCCCTCTAGGTCAGCGCCCACCAGAAAAAGGGTATTTGGCGTGCCATCGCCAAGGAGGTGATGACCCTGGGGGTCTATCACAGGCGGAGCACCCACTGCCGCAAGAGATGGGAGGACCTGCGTCGCTGGACCAAGAAGACGGCAGAGGCCCAGCTGGGGCTGGCCTCCCAACGTGGAAGGGGTGCCCATCGCACCATGACCCCCCTGATGTTCCGCATCCTGGCGGTGGCCTATCCAAAGTTGGATGGGCACTTGAGGGCATCACAGCAGCCACAAGGGGGTGAGTACAGTTTCAGAAAGCTGACTTTGCGCGCTCTAGGAACTAGCTGGGTGGGGGATGTGGGCTGTGGGTGCCCCTAGGCCAGGGCGATCATACCAGGGTAGGTCCCTTGTTTGCAGGCTCTGAAGCACCCCTACCCCAATGGTACAAGTGGCCAACTACTAATGGGCAGGGTCCTGTGGGTGTCATGTGTGCAGATCCTGGCGGCAGGCATTGTACCCCATGCGCTGGTGACTACCTTAGTGAGTGGTTGGGCATGGCCTAGTGCATAGGGCAGCTCAGTGTGTGTTATGTACGCCAACGGTAGTGATGTTTCTGGCATTGACCATGTGTATCCTCTGTCTATCCCCCCCTTCTTGTTTTGTCACCCTGTCCTTATGTGCATTAGCATCATCTAGCGGAGGAGCAGAGGCACCGGTGACGGAGGGAGCTGCATCCCACATGGCCCATGAGGGCGAATCCACTGAGGGTGAAGGCACCAGTGGGACGGAGGGCGAGGGGAGCTCCACAACAGGGACAGGAGGGGATACCAGTGACAGTGACTCCTCCTCCGTTGAAAGCTCCCTGGCGGTGGCGGACACCTCTGTGCCCACCCCAACAACAGGTACAGCCGCCACCCCCCCTACCAGCAGCGCCCTCCCAGCAGCCCCTCAGCGTGTTTCCCATGCCTGCTCACCCACGAGGGTGGGCATCTTCTTCACCCCAGGCACATCAGGCTCTGCTCCAGTCAGCCCTGCTGCCCTCAGTGAGGAGGCTATTGACCTCCTGAGATCCTTCACTATTGGGCAGGCATCCAGGGTGTCGAAAGGCATTTGCAACAAACAAATGCATATCTGGAGGGCATTCATTCTGGCGTGGCGGCCCAACAAAGAGCATTTCAGGTTCTGGCCTCAGCATTGATGGCAGCCATTGTCCCTGTGTCCAGCCTCCCCCTCCAACTTCCACTACCCAGCCCCAATCCCCCCTACCTCACCCTATCCCAAGCACACCTTCAGACCAGCATGCACACACATCAACACACAAAAGTGTCTCAGGAAAACATAAGCACCACATATCATCACACAGGCACTCACACAAGCACCATACCCATGCACACATACCAACATCCACTTCCTCCACTGTGTCCCCCTCCTCCTCTTCGTCCACTTCACTCCCAGTAGCGTCTACACTCACACCTGCATGCACTACATCATCAGCCACTGCCTCCATCACCAGCACGCCCATCACAACACACCCCTCACGAGCAATCACCACCCCCACAACCATGCACACGTCCCCTGTGTCCTCTCCCAGTGTGTCTGTGAGCCCTCCTCCCAAAGTACACAAACGCAGGCACACACCCACTCAACAGCCATCCATCTTACAACAGCCTCCAGCCCATGCACCTTCACCCAAACTCAGCAGACGTACACCTCCTACAAACACTACCTCTTCCTCCACTCCCACACCCCCTTAATCTTCCTGTCCCAGTGTGCCAAAAAAACTTTTCCTGGCTAACGTTGACCTCTTCCCTACGCCTCCCCCCTGTCCTTCCCCTAGGGCCAGGATGTCTAGATCCCAGGCCAGCTCCTCAGCCACCATGTCGGCATCCGCTGTGGTCCCTGCAAGACCGAGAGGATCGAAGGGGGCACCCGTCAGGGCTGGCAGTGTGCCATCTACCAATGCTAAAGACCACCAGATTCCGCCACCTGTCAAGGTTAAGAAGGGGCCTTCATGCAGCACGAACAAGACGCACCACCCACCCAGCAAGGCCTCATTTAAAACAAAAGAGCATAGTACGAAGGTCCCAGCAGCGTCTACCAAGGTGGGGAAGGGACACAAAAGCAAGGGCAAGTCACTTCAGGGCTCGGAGCCTCCAGGTGAGGGACTGGTGACCACCATTTGTCCTGACAGGCCAGCAACCTGTACCACGGTAAGCACCTCCACAACGACCGCCACCGGCACCGCCAACTGCCCCGCCATCTGCACCACCCCCTGCACCGCCGCTGCCACAACAACAGTCACCAGCATCATCCCCAGTGGGCAGCCATCCGAGGCTGCTGGAAATGGCCTGGTGTTTCCCTCCACTACTGCAAGCACCTGCACCACGGGCAGCACCGGCAGGATCTCCGCCGCAGACACTGCAGCAGGCACCGCCACCTGCACCGCCATATGCTCCGCCACATGCTCAGCCAGTGCCACTACATCTGACATCAGCAGCATCCCCAGTGTTCAGCCGTCCGAGGCTGCAGGAGATATCCTGGACCCTGCACACACCACTCAAGGCACCAGCACTGGCACTACCAGCAGTTTGCAGCCTAAGTTGCCGCAGGATGGAGTGTGGCTCTGCCTCCATGGAGTATCATGCTACCTGTTCCCTGACCATCTCGTGCCTCAGATACCCAGGTGAGGGAATGTGAACTGCCACACCCCAGGTGCAGCATCACTGGGCACACGGCCCCCTCCAGAACCAGTGGAGAGATGCATCCACTCACCCAATCCTTGGCAGGGTGAAGCAGACTGGGTACAAGGCCCCCTCCAGAACCAGTGGAGAAATTACTCCATTCACCCAATCCTTGGCAGGATGAAGCAGACTGGGCACAAGGCCCCCTCCAGAACCAGTGGAGAAATGCATCCACTCACCCAATCTTTGGCAGGATGAAGCAGACTGGGCACAAGGCCCCCTCCAGAACCAGTGGAGAAATGCATCCACTCACCCAATCCTTGGCAGGATGAAGCAGACTGGGCACAAGGCCCCCTCCAGAACCAGTGGAGATATGCATCCACTATCACTTTCCTTGGCAGGATGAAGCACACTGGGCACAAAGCCCCCTCCAGAACCAGTGGAGAGATGCATCCACTATCACTTTCCTTGGCAGGATGAAGCACACTGGGCACAAGGCCCCCTCCAGAACCAGTGGAGAGATGCATCTACTCACCCAATTCTTGGCAGGATGAAGCACACTGGGCACAAGACCCCCTTCAGGACCAGTGGAGAGATGCATCCACTATCACTTTACTTGACAGGATGAAGCACACTGGGCACAAAGCCCCCTCCAGAACCAGTGGAAGATGTCACCCACTTGAGAGACTGTGGCTTTGCACTCCCCAGGAGCAAGCAGTGGGCAAACCACCCACTCAAGAGACTTGAGAGACTGTGGCTTTGCACTCCCCAGGACCAAGCAGTGGGCAAACCACCCACTTGAGAGACTGTGGCTTTGCACTCCCCAGGACATCTCTGTGGGTATGTTGCCCCCTTGAGGAGCAGTGGCGTAGTACCATCTTCTGGCTGAGGTGTCCCCCCTCCCCTTCCCCCTGAGGTGCCTGTGTTTTTTCAACCTGATGCCCCTGCAGTGTTCTCTCCGTTTTGAGGCAGGAGTCAAGTGTGGGCTTCGCTCATGGTTTTTTGGGGCACTGGTCCACGTACATTTGCAATGGACAGTGTATGGCCCTCTGTCATACTGTACATATTTGTAGAAACTGTTGTTTTCAATCGTTCACTTTATATGCATTTTCAAAATATCACATATTTGACTCAATTGCTTTTGTCCTTGCGTTCTTCCAGGGGGTTATGGGGTGTATCTGTAATGTTGTTGGATGTGTTAGTGTTTATGGTGTTGTGGGTGAGGGTGGGGGTGTTGCATGTGTGTGTCACTCTCTTTTTCCTCCCCCCCTCCCCTGTGTGCTAGCAGCAGTACTCACCGTTGTCGTCGCCGCCGCCTTCTTTCAAATTCCTGGCGTATTAGTAGATACACCAGCATGGGAAGGACCTGCAGTTCGGGCTCCATGGCGTCCTGGTTCTTCGTTGAGTGTCGAAAGGTGAGTGGTTCCCCTTCAGTGTACTGTTTCCGCCGTGCTTTTGATGTCATCGGTACCGCCCCGGAAAAGCTGGCGGATTGGCCTCTCATAATACAGTGGCCGGTACATTGTCTTCTGCCTGGCTGTTGGCGGTGACCGCCGTGCTGTTTGTTGCTACCTCCCTGGCGGTCGGAATGTTAAAGTGGCTGTCTATGATGGCGGTTTCCGCCGTGGTCGTGATCCCATTTTTTGTCCGCCAGCCTGTTTGCGGTATTACCCCTGCTTTATCCCGGACTGCCAGGGTTGTAATGAGGGCCAATGTTCCCAGAATGCTCTGTGGTTAGATGTAAATGTTTGCAGAAGCGTGTAAGCAAGATTAATGATTCTCTGTTCTCAAAATAAAATGTTCAGAAAAAAATGCAAGTGGAAAAAACATTTTGCTAAATTACTGTGAAATTTTAAGTACTATTTCTTTGCAGCATAATTTAGTAAAATATGTTGATGCATGCTAAAATTTTCTCAAAATTATAATGGAAAGTCAGCGTAACCATTTTCAACAAGATTATGGGAAACATGAAAATAAACAAGCACTGTCAAAGCCAACTGATCTAACATTGGTTGTCAGTCTTTTGGTTTTGTCAATGTGTTGTTTTGACATGGATTTTGTAACACTTTTTCGTTGTGGGAGCTGCCAGGCCCTCACCATTGTAACAAACATTGGCAAAAAGCAAAAGGGTTTTTGGTCTCAAAGAGCACACATTGCCACAGTAGTTTCTGGCACTGAATAAAACTACTTAGTGTCCAATATGCTGTTTGTGAAAGAGAAGAATGCTAAAACTCACAGTAAAGTCAGCCGACAGATATAGAGAAAAATAACTTTAACAAAAACAAAATGTCTTGGTTAATGCCAGACCTAATTTGAGGCCCGATTCTAACAGAAAGTCACAAAAGTGCACCTATGTTATATGAGTTTGAATTAGTGGCTTTCATGAAGTCACAAAAATTTACAGAAGTAGACCGACCAGGAAATCTTATTCTTAGAAAATAATTATTTCCCGTATTTTAGCATCAGCAAATATGCATGTGTAGATTTGCTCATTCAAAAATCTATTGAGTGTTTACAAGTTTACTTTCCCTCCAATCACTTTTTTTCCTAATCCTGGAAGAACTTCTACTTCTACCCTTGCCAGAAGTACATTTTCAACCTTTCTCAGTATGGAAAAAGATTAGAGAAGATCTGGTGAAAATACTTAAAACATGCATGTTAGTAGGTTTCCACAGACTTAAAGGCATTCCAGCCCTGGAACTGTTGCTTGCTACTTCCTCCAGCCCCACTATGTAGACCTGGAAAAAGGTGGCAAAATTAGGCCCTACTAAAGTATTACCCTTGGCATAATCAGAGAGGCTATTATCAGAGCTGTTACATAATGAAATTGCAGCCATAATGTGTTGCCCCACTATATGGTAACCAAGGGACAAGTAGATTTTTTACACAACAAGAAGATTTAAGAAGCAACCTGTCCCATGGACAAGTAGATATTTTATTAAATTCCACACCCCTGTGTATTGTAAAGATATTGTGTGGTAAAGACTGTTTCCCTTTCCTAAAAGGCGACTGGTTGTGTAAATTGTGTGTAAATAGCGGGCCAGAGGATGTAGCATTGTGGCATGCAATACATATTTGTAATCAGGAGTAACATACATAGCTTGATAATTTAGGCCCTCATTACAACCCTGGCGGTCGGTGATAAAGTGGCGGTAATACCGCCCACAGGCTGGCGGTAACTACCGCCAAATTATGACCATGGCGGTCATAACTCCTTTAGACAGCCACTTTACCACACCGACCGCCAGGGCGGAAACAACAGGCACCACGGCGGTAGCCGCCTACAGCCAGGCGGAAGCCAATGTTCCGTCCACGGTATTAAGACACCGACAACCGCCACCTTTTCCGGGGCAGTACCAATGACATCAAAAGCCTGGCAGAAACACTGCACAGAAGGGAAAGGACTCACCTTTGGAGACACAGGGAACAACCATGCCGCCATGGAGCCCGAGCTGCAAATATTCCCAATGATTTTCTACGTCCTGCTCCACCATGAACACCAACGATGGCGAAGATGACCACGGTGAGTACAGCTGCCTAGCACAAAGGGGAGGGGGGAGGAAAAAGAGAGTGACACACACACGCAGCACACACACCCCCACCCCACCACCATACACACAATCAGCTGCAGTAATAAAACATATTTACCCCGTACCCCTGATGAATAATGCAAGGACAACAGGAATGTGCTAAAGTGAGTGTAATAATATCAACACAGTAGAAATACGAACATGCAATGTAACTGTTATTTACATATGTACGGTTCAAGGGACACTGCTCAGTCCTCATAGAGCGTGGGCCACAGGCCAAAGCCCAAGGCCCCACCAGTCACCAGCAGCAACATGGAGAAAACACTGCAGGGGCATCAGTTGGAAAATAGGCAGGCACCTCAGGGGGACGCAGGATGGGGGGCACCTCAGTCGGCAGATGAAAGAAGACCACTGGTTCTGGAGAGGGCACATGCCCTGTGCTTGATCCTGGGGAGTGCAAGGCCACAGTCTCTCAAGTGGGTGATTTGCCCACTGGTTCTAGAGGGGGCATCGTGCCCTGTGCTCTTGGTCCTGGGGAGGCTGGGGTTGGCGGGTGTCTTACCCACTGGTCTCGGAGGGGGCATCGTGCCCTGTGCTCTGGATCCTGGGGGAGGCTGGGGTTGGTGGGTGTCTTCCCCACTTGTTCTGGAGGGGGCTTCGTGCCCTGTTCTCTTTATCCTGGGGAGGCTGCGGTTGGTGGGTGTCTTACCCATTGGTTCTGGAGGGGGCATTGTGCCCTATGCTTCTTATCCTGGGGAGGCTGGTGTTCGTGGGTGTCTTACCCACTGGTTCTGGAGGGGGCATCGTGCCCTGTGCTCTTGATCCTGGTGAGTGCAAGGCCACAGTCTCTCAGGTGGGTGACTTGCCCACATGCTCTGGAGGGGGCAACATGCCCTTTGCTTGATCCTAGGGAGTACAAGGCCACAGTCTCTCAAGTGGGTGCCATACCCACTGGATTTGCAGGGGGCAGGCTGCACAGCAGCTCATGGAGGCAGGACTACATACCATCCGCTGGCGGCGACGGCTGCTCAGTGGTGGTAGTGGTGCTGCTGCTGCTGGTGGGAGGCTCCAGCCCATCCCCTGCAGCCTTGGATAGCTGCCCACTGGTGGCGGTGGTGCTGCTGCTGCTGGTGGTGGTGGGGGAAGCTCCATCCCATCCCCTGCAGCCTCGGATGGCTGCCCACTGGTGGTGGTGGTGCTGCTGGTGGTGGTGGGGGGAAGCTACAGTCCATCCCCTGCAGCCTCGGATGTCTGCCCACTGGTGGTGGTGGTGGTGGTGGTGCTGCTGCTGCTGCTGGTGGGGGCAGGCTCCAGCCCATCCCCTGCAGCCTTGGACAGCTGCACAACCATGGTTGGTGGTAGGGGCTCCGTCTGAGTCCCTGCCCCTGGCTCCCTGCCCTTCCTGGCAGCAGCTGGGGCTGGCTCCTTGGTCTTCTGGGCCTTAGCTGGGGCAGGCACCCTTTCCTTGATGCTGCCTGGTTCCTTCACCCTCTGCACAGGTGCCGGATCCTTTCCCACCACGAGTGGGTGTGGAGATTACTGGGCCTGTGGACTGGGTGGCTGAGGTGCTTTCCTGGGTTTTTGCCACCCTGGCCAGGCGTGAAGGACGGGGTGGGGTGAGGGGTAGGGAAGAGGTCAAGTTGGGCCAGTAAAAGGTTTTTAGGGACATTGGGGTGGGAAGAGGGAGAAGGTTTGGCCGTGTGCATCGTGCCCCCAGTGTACTCACCTGTTGGTCTGGAGGCCCATACAGCATTTGTTACTGGGGTAGTACCCCATCCACCAGTCTCACCAGTTCCGCAGCGGTGAAGGCAGGGGCCCTTTCCCCAGTGACTCGAGCCATGGTCGGTTCCAGACACAGGTCACAGCAGCACTTGCAGTGTAGGTCCTCTCCTGTTAAAGGTCAGGTAGCAAGTGAGAGAACAGATAGAAAATGGTGGTCACGTCCACGGTGGTGCGTACCATCACCGCCGGCATACATCACCATTGGCCACTGTACCCCATAGGGCCCATAGACAACCAATGAGGAGTTGCACGGCGGTACTCAACCGCCTCCTACAATGGCGCTCAACGTCAGCAGCATTACCTCATTTCCATCTGTCCATCCACACAGGGCAGGCGGATGCCATTTCAGGGGGGAGGTGGGGGCAGACCATGGCACCTAACTGCATCACAATACACATAGGCACCATTTGGGCCTATCCAACAACATACTGTTTCAGTCACATCATGCAATGCTGTGTACATTTTGGAAATGTGGAATACTGACCAGATGCTCATCGTTTTGCCCCCTAGATTGCAACCGCTGCAGATGAATAGGAGATGGAGACATCCCCCCGTGTACAGACCCCTTGTGGACTTGGCAGCAATGGAGGAAAGGCACATTATCCTCACCTACAGACTTGACAGGGCCACAATACAAGAGCTGTGTGCCCAATTGGAGCCAGACCTGATATCCGCTATCCGTCACCACACTGGGTTCCCCCCTCTTGTGCAGGTGCTATCCGTGCTCCATTTCTTGGCAACTGGTTCTTTCCAAGTGACAATGGGCTTGGCAGCAGGAATGTCACAGCCAATGTTCTCTATAGTGCTAACAAGAGTGTTGTCGGCCCTGATGAAACACATGCACAGCTACATTGTTTTCCCCCAGGTGGATTTGGCCACAGTGAAAGCTGACTTCTATGCAATGGGACATATCCCCAACATTATTGGGTTAATTGATGGTACACATATTGCCTTTGTCCCCCAACCACCGGAGATATGAACAGGTGTTCAGAAATCAAAAGAGCTTTCATTCGATGAATGTTCAGATAGTGTGCCTGGTGGACCTGTACATCTCCCATGTCAATGCAAAGTATCCTGGCTCTGTGCATGATGCCTTTATCCTGAGGAATAGCAGCATCCCATATGTGATGGCTCAACTCCAGAGGCACCGGGTGTGGCTAATAGGTGAGCCCATGGTTCCCACCCAGTATATGTTGGTGTATGGGTATGGGGTTGGCCCTAAAGGTTTGTGTTTGGCTAACAGGTATCCCTCGATATTTGCAGGTGACTCTGGTTACCATAACCTCTCATGGCTACTGACCCCAGTCAGGAATCTCAGGACAAGGGCAGAGGAACGTTACAATGAGGCACATAAGCGAACCAGAAGAATCATAGAGACATTCGGAATCCTGAAGGCCAGGTTTTGGTGCCTCCATCTAACAGGTGGTTCCCTGTGCTACTCACCCAAGAAGATCTGCCAGATCATCGTGGCATGTTGTATGTTGCACAACCTTGCCTTACATCGCCAGGTGCCTTTTCTGCAGGAGGATGAGGCTGGAGATGGGCGTGTGGCAGCAGTGCACGCTTGGACAGTGACGAAGAGGAGGCAGAGGATGAGGATGTGGACAATAGAACAGCAATCATGCAACAGTACTCCCAGTGACACCCAGGTAAGACACTGTAACTTCACCTTTCATTGACAGTTTTGAATTGGATATTGTCACTGGCAAACTGATATTCCCACTACTATGGCCACTTACTGTACCCTTTGGCATGTCTATTTACAGATATCTGTCCCCCACTCTGGCTCCTAGTGTGTTGACTGCTGCCAACTACAGGTCATACCTATGTATACATTACTGTACTATTGAATTGCAAAGTTTACAGCTTGTTAAACAAATACATAGTTCAATCAATTGACAGACTCCATACTTGTATTTTTTACAAGGGTGTTTATTTATGTGCTAATAAGTGGATGGGGTATTGCAATGGGCTGGTGTGGTGGTGAAGGAGAGTCCAGGGTAATGTTCCAGTCTATTTGTATCACAGGTGCACTGCCCAAGGGGGCATAGGAAGTGGAGAAATGGCAGTTCAAGGTGGACAGGGTAGCATAGTGGGACACAAGGGTGACATTCAGGAGAGTCTTGTTTCCTGGCGGGAGTCTTAGCAATATCCTCTGGCTTCTGCCTGGATCGCAGGGACCGTTTGCGTGGTGGTTCTCCTGTAGGGGGAGGGGTGCTGATGGCCTGTTGTTCCTGTGGCGGGGCCTCCTGTCCACTAGCGTCAGCAGAGGTGGAAGGCTGTTCATCAGTTTGGCTAGTGTCAGTGGCCCGTTGGTGTGCCACTGCCTCCCTCATGGTGTTGGCCATGTCTGCCATCACCCCTGCAATGGTGACCAGGGTGGTGTGCATGTCCCTCATGCCCTACCTGATCCCCAGGTACTGTCCCTCCTGCAGCCGCTGGGTCTCCTGCAACTTGGCCAGTATCTGGCCCATCGTCTCCTGGGAATGGTGGTATGCTCCCAGGATGTTGGTGAGTGCCTCGTGGAGAGTCGGTTCCCTGGGCCTGTCCGTCCACTGTCGCACAGCAGTCCTCCCAGCTTCCCTGTTGTCCTGTGCCTCTGTCCCCTGAACCTTGTGCCCACTGCCACTGACCCCAGGTCCCTGATCGTCCTGTGTTTGTGAGGTGGCCTGGGGTCCCTGTAGTGGTGGACACACTGCTGATCGTCGTGTCCTGGGGACACTTGTATGTGCCCGCTGGGTGGGTGCTGTGCTGGTGTTTCCTGAGGGGGAGGCTCTGTGGTGGTATGGGACTGTGCCTGGGTAACTGACTGTCCGGAGGTCCCTAATGTGCCAGGTTGGTCATCCTGATCCAGGCGTGCAGAGCTGCTGTCATCACTGTGGGCCTCTTCTGTGGGGGGACTGGATGTTGCTGGCACCTCCTCTCCGGTGATGTTGTGTGGGGGACCTGTGGGGATGTAAATGCAGTGTTATTGTTTCAGCGTGTGCCATCTTGTGCATGAGTGTGTTGTCCTCTATGGTTGTTATTGTCCTGGCAGCTTAGGCTTGTGTGAGTGGTGATTTGGTGGGCTAGGTGATTGTCTCAAGTGTGCATGCTTTGGTGATGGGTGTCAATGCAGGGCTGTGAGTGGTGTCCATGCACTGGTGTTGCATGCAGGGCTTGGTTGTGGGAGTGGTGGGCTGTGATGGTAGGGTATGTGGGAGGTGGTAGAGTGATGGGAGTGAGGATGAGTGTGTGGGTATGTGGTTGCATGCAGGTAGGACGGTGAAAGTAGTAAAGATTTGACTTACCAGAGTCCAGTCCTCCTGCTACTCCTGCCAGGCCCTCAGGATGCATGATTGCCAAAGCTTGCTCCTCCCATGTTGTTAGTTGTGGGGAAGGAGGTGGGGGTCCCCCGCCAGTCCTCTGTACTTCTATCTGTTGTCTTGCTACCACGGAACGCACCTTCCCCCGTACGTCATTCCACCTCTTCCTGATGTCATCACTTGTTCTTGGGTGTTGTCCCACGGCGTTGACCCTGTCCACGATCATCCGCCATAGCTCCATCTTCCAGGCAATGGATGTCTGCTGCACCTGTGATCCGAATAGCTGTGCTTTACTCGGATGATTTCCTCCACCATGACCCTTAGCTCCTCCTCTGAGAATCTGGGGTGTCGTTGTGGTGCCATGGGTGTAGTGTGAGTGGTGTGTGTGAGGGTGTGTGGGGTGATGTGTTGGGGTGCGTGCTGTAAGGTGCGTGGATGGTGTATGGGTGATGGTGTTATGTGGCTCTCGATCTGTGGGTGCTCTTGGTGTCTCTCACTCTATGTTGGCTATTCTTTCTAGTCGTAAAGGGTTGTGGGTAGTGTGTGTGCGTGTTTTATAGTGGTGTGGGTGTGGTGTGTGTACGTGTGTCAGGTGTGTGTAGTTTGAATTGTTCAATGTAGTGTTGTTTTGTTAGGTTGTGTGTATTTTGAGCGCGGCAGTATGTACCGCCAATGGTTTACCGTGGTTGAATGTCGCTGCTGTGATTCGTGGGTCATAGTATTGTGGGCGTAGTTCTGTTGGTGTAACGGTGTGGGTTTTGCTACTGCCAGTTTATCACTGACCTTTGGGCTGGCGGACTTGTGTGTGTGTCTGTATGGTGACGGATTGCTATGTGCGTGTCATAATATGGGTAGCGGTAAATCGGCATGGCGGTAAGCGGAACTTACCGCCACTGTCATAATGAGGGCCAAAGTCTGCTTCCAGAATGCTCCCACCGGCTGGGAGCAGACTTGAGATCTGTTTCCCTGTCTCCAGACTTGAGAACTGTTTCCTTGTCTGCACTGATGCAGGCATAAATAGCTGCTCCCTGCTCCCTGTGGGCGGGAGCAATGCCGGCTCTTGCAGCATATGGGAAGCCAGCTAGGACCAAGGAGACCCTGGAACTCACCCAAGCGCTCCCACCGTGGGCTTGGTGGGTGCCCTGGGTGGTCACGGGGCACCCACTGAATGTAATGAAAGGTTCCGGGGGATGGAGTCCCTGGGGCCCAAGATGGCTCAGGGAGGGAGGCCGCGCAGCCAAAGGTAATGCGCAGCATGGGGCTGGTGTCTCTCTGCAGGCCAGGCCTTATGGCTACCCTCCACCTGTGTGCAGAGTGGAGCAGAGGCCCTGAAGCCAACCTCTAACAATGCACAGCCAAATGCTGTGTGCAGTGTGGGGTTTGCTGCCTCTGATTGGGTTGGCCACCCTTTGGCCAGGCCCCTGCTCCTCACTGTCGTGCACAGCATGGGGTTGGCTACCTAAGGGAGGGCGCTGTTGACCACAGGACCTGGCCTGTGGTCAACCCATATTGTAGAGGGGGAAGGGAGCACACAGTCCCTTCTCCCCGGGCCAAAGAGAGGGAGAGGGGCTGTGCAGCCTCCCCTCCCAGGGCCGATTTCAGCCCTGGGAACCCCATCCCCCAGGTGCCCAGCCAAGAAAGGGTGGGTGACTTGGTCCCCACCTACGGCACTCATTGTATCCTTGATTGGGGCCACGGGGGAAGCCCTGCGGCCCCAGCCAGCTCCCCACATCCAGCTGGAGGCGGCATTGCTCCCACCACAGGGAGCAGCTAAAAATGCTTTTCCCTGTGGGCAGGTGCAATATTCAGAACTGTTTCCCTGACCGCATCACTGAGGGCAGGGAAAAAGATCTGAAGTCTGCTCTCAGTGGGCAGGAGCATTTTACATGCTTCCACAAGCTGGGAGTGGACTTCTTTGAAATTGCTCCTGCCAAGCGAGAGAAAAAACAGATTTCCAGAGCGGGCAGGGAAACTGCTATGTCCCCAGGGGTGGGCACCCCGGGACATAGCAGTAACCGGCCCTGGGGATGGGGTCCCCAGTGCCATTGATGGATCCGGGAAGGAGGCTCTGTGCCCCCTCCCCCATGTAACCTACTGCCAGGTCCAGGGGGACGAGTCCCTGGGGCCAAAATCGGCCTGGGAGGGGGGCCACATGCACCCTTCCCAATTATTTATAATGCTGGGTCTGGGGGGGATGGGCTTCTCACGGCCAAAATCCGCCCAGGGAGGGGGCGTGTAGCCCCTCCCCCTTTTAATATTGGCCAGGCCCCAGGGGGTCGGGGTCCCCAGGGATGAATTTGGCCTCGGGAGGGTGTGCAGCCGTGCCCCTCTCCCCCCAAATATTTATATTTCCTCTCCTTCCCTGGGATCTAAGAGGGGGAGTGCACGGACTTGGTGTACGAAGCTGGCTCTTTATATAGTGTACGAAAATGACGTGCACTGTAAAGAGAGTACATGCAACCCCACCTTGGTATCCAGAGGTAAGAAGCAGGCAACCTAATACTCTGTTTTTGTGGTAGTTATGGTAGTCCAGGAGATGTGCTAAGCATTTGTTGTACTCACACTATCAATAAATGAAGACACACATTCTGAAGAATAACTCAATAACGATTTACAAAAATACTTTAGATTTTAATGAATGTTTTAAGACCAAGATCGTCATTCTACAGTATGTACTTTTTTAGTTATTATTTTTCAAATTTTAGAAAATGTATTGTTTTTGTGCATAATTACACACCATAGGAATCAATAGGAAAAAAATGAAAAATGCATATAAAATCAAACCATGTTCTAACAAGTGTCACCTTCTGTTCTTAGGTAGAGGTCGTGGATAGGTCCAATGGTCAAGACAGAAAAGTATGGGGGGTTCCCAGTTCGAGCGGGAGCAGCAGCTGAAGGTCTTGGAGCTGGGGCACAGAGGAGAAGGGTGCCACTTGGAATCACAATGCACAGAGGGTCTTAGTGGTAAGTCCGCCAAATCTCCTAACAGAGGGGAGGTCGCAAGGGCTTGGAGACCACGAGGGCACAGCTGGTTTGCTGATGCAGGAACAGGGAGGCCAGGTGCAAAGCAGATAGGTCAGCCAGGCATTGTGCATCTTGGCGTCCTCACAGTCAGGGATAGGCAGCTTTGAGGGTGGATTACAGGTCAGCGGGGCCACTCAGGTGGTGGATCTCTGATGTCCTGAAGTCCCTTGAATGGTGCTTGCTTCTGTGTTTTTGGGTGTCTGGAGTGGACTCTTCTTCTGGGTGTCTGACGTTGGGGGTTCGGTACCCCAGGTACTGGTACACCACTCCCTAGAAAACCCTAGAGCCACCAACTTGGCACAGTGGCAGATCTTGTCCTCTGGAGCTGCTGTACGGGTTTTGGCTTGTCTGCTTGTCCGAGTCTTTGGTCAGCAGCAGGTCAGTAAATCGTACTTCACAGGTTCCTTGCCTGGAGGGTGCAGAAGAGTGATACCTTCACTCTGAGGGGGGTTATTGCCATTTTTTAGAAGACTGGAGGTACTGTGGGATTTTTAGGAGTCTTTCAGGTTTCCAGGCGACAACTCAGCGACAATGGTCGAGTCCTTGGAGCAACAGGCAGGGTATGGTGCCATTTCCTTTGTGCATCAGGACTTCAGTTTTCATGCCTTGAGTGTTCTTAGTTCCTGGTCTTCTTGTGTCCATAGAAACTAAGATCCTGGTCAGGGGATGCCCTCTAAATATTGCATTTAGGGAATTTTAGGGGGCGTACCAGGTAGGAGCCAATGGTACATCTACATTAGGGTGGCTACACCCACTAAGTGACCACTTCCTGTGGGAAGAGGACACATCCCTCACCCCAATTGGCTATTTTCCTACCATCCAAGATGGAGGAAAATGAACACACAGGCTGATGGTACCCACTCCCCCGATACTTGCTAAGTTTCCCACAGGTTTACCCACCTAAAGTGGGAGTAAAACCATTGGGCTGCCTTCTGCTGCTAGCAGCAGAGGTGGGGGTCATATTTCAAAGGTGGCAAAGCCTTCGAAGCTGACCACTGGAGCAGGGTGTCTGCCTGGGGAGGAGGTGTGACACCTTTGCCCAGGAAAGGCTTTGTCTTCTGGCTCCTGAGAGCAGAGGACCTCACCCCAGGAGTCCAGAATCATGCCTAGTAGTGGCAGGCCAGTAAGGACCAGTCAGCAACCATGCCAGGGCTGTTAGGTCTTGCAGGGGGCACCTCTAAGCTCCCCACTCCGTACATTTTATAAGAAATCCCACACTAGCATCAGTGTGGACTTATTATTCTAAGTTGTTTGATACCAAATAGCCTAGGGTTCAGAGAGACCATCATGTAGCTGGGGAACTTGTAGTGACCACTGTTCAGCACATGCATTTGCTATGGTTTCCCTGTGCACTTACTATGTCAAAGAATTGGCACAGACACAGTAGTGGCACATCTGCTCATTCCCATATGCTCTCACATGCAGTGTAGTGCACCCTGCCTTAGTTCTATAAGGCCTGCCAGAGGGTTGGCTTACATGCAGTGTTAGTGGACATGGCACCCAGGGTGAGTGACATGTTGAGTGTGCAACTTTGGGTACACCATAACATGCACTTGAAATGGCAGTTTTCATGAAGCTGTTGTGGAGCCTCTCAAAGTGGCACAATTGGTGCTGCAACTCTGGGGGGCCCTCTTCAGTACCCATGCCCTGTCTACCAGGGGGTAACATTTACTAGGGACATACAATGGTGGCTGAAGTGCCAATCACAGTACACTTTGGGGGAAAGAGATCTGACCCTGAGAACCTGTTTAACAGGGGCCCAGTGTACTTACAGTTCAAAACCACATCATGTTCCAAGCAAAACATGAGGAGCTAAACATGTCAAAAGAGGCCTTTTCTCACATTTGGCCCACACGTTTTATTTATAACTCGTGCCTTCACCATGCACTTCTACTTACCCCACATATTACTTCAGTAATGGCATTCTTCTATGATATCATTTATAATCTAACTCCAACATTTGTAATAAAAGTATTGATGAGAAACATGTGCATGCTGGGGGCGTGATTTATAGTTACCTTACAGCACAGTTATAGTGTCTTGAGATAAGTATTACTATAACTGGTGAATTGCTATGGTTCTGTGCATGTAAAATGTGATCCTAACTGTAACGTCCCTCTAATGTTTGGTTTACACACACACATATACACATATATTAACTCGTATCCATGCCACAAAGCTTTACACCACTTCAAGGGCCAGATTCACAGCACCGCGGACACCAACATATATGTTTTAAATACTTATTGCATTTTTTGCATGTGCTCGTTTAAAGTGGAAAAAAAAGAAGAAATTAAGGTCAACTCGTTTCATCGTTATGCCTTCGACTCGACCATAGAGTCCTATATTGTTGATAGTCTCATTTTAAAGTGTCCACACGGTGTAGCCCCTCTTCCATACCCATTAAAAGACTAGAGGGTGCATATTTGCTTTCCACCACGTCATCATTTCAGCGCCATATTTGTGACAATTCCTGTAAGCTACATTAAAAGCAGAATGCTCCGTTTGAACATGTCACTTAATAGTCAAATTAAAATGTATTTTTGCATCTACTTAATTCATTCCATTCCCAATAAATAAACACAAGCTTCAGGGAAATATATATAGTAGAAACTGACCCACATTTGTCTATGATCAACCTTGAGATGCCTTGTCCATTATACATATCTCTCATGAAGAGACCAAGTTCACAGAGATCAACTATTGATAGTCTACCGTAGAAACATTCAATTAATCTATCACATTTTCTCACAATACTGTGCACTTAGGAACAAGGAAGATCATATCTATTGTCATTCTCATGTATCGGCCTGTGTTAATTAATCTCAACTCCAAAATCCTGTAAAGTACATTGTGCATTCTACAGTTTCATAGTCAAGAGATATGACAAATCATTAACGTTCACTTATATGTAGATAAAGTAATAAAACATTAAATACACTGCATTTGTTTGCTATATTAGTACCCCATTTTTTCACAGTCTTTAAGCTGCACATATTCTAATTATTATTAAAATTAAAATTCACTGGAGTATATTTTTCACTAATTCCCCCAAAGAATCATTATATGCAAAACCAGCAGTTAAAGTGTCAAGGTTTTCAAAATGGTCAAAAGTGCAAAGCTGATAATCTTTACCCTAGAACTCTTTTTATGTGTTCCTGAGGTAAAGATTCAATTCAAGTATTGAAGTACCATAACTATTGCACATCCAGTCTATGTGCAAATACTGCAAACTATAAGCACCCTATAACTACATATTTTTAATATTCTTCCATGCCTCCATCAGCTCCTAATACTGATGATTGACATGAAAGATATTCACTTCTCACTGCTAGTCGATAATTCATAAAAGGACAGATGTGTGTGCGAAAAAAGGTATACGTGTCTAAGGGGAATTGATTTCCTAAGATACCAATATATAATTGCATCTACCTCTGATGTACTAAGTATAATGACTGCTGTAGTCCGTAAAATAATATATCAAACCTCCAGACAGATTGCCCCCACACACAACCACCCTATGCACAACGTGCAGAACAAATGCATAATATGATCTTATTTCGACCATAAATCCAAACCTACTGATTTATCATCCATATCTCATATGATGCACAGAAACTGCAGTCACAATTTCCTCATGCAGTGTCCTCGACTTACATCATACAATCATAATTAATCTCCTGTGAAGTACATCATCCAACCGTATGTCTCTTTTAGTTATTAATTACTCCTATAGATAAAATTGCCATTTTGACTTTTCCATTTCCCTATCCGTGTCTAGAAAGGGATCTAATTTTCATTATACATGTATCAAGGCATATATCTCACAAGTGTACATGTAACTCCACATCCAGATTGTGCCCATGCGGAGTGTCTGTTCCTAGCAGTATTATCAAATGGGATTCCATTCTCCTTACAACCAATAGTCTATCTCCTCCCCATTCCTCTGCTTTGATATGTTTTATTCTAAAGTATTTAAATCCTCCTATATCTCCATCATGCATTTCATGAACATGCTTAGCAAGTGGGTAGGAGAGATATCTGCTCTTTATGGCTCATAGATGTTGTAAAACTCTCAATGTCAATGTAGTCTTCATGCTAAGCACATATTGCTTTCTACATGGACATTCCAGGACATAAATCACAAATTTGGATTCACAAGTGATACGTTACAGAATCTTTTCTACTTTTCCATCATTAAGTTTGTATGTTGACATATTGGTCCTGTTAGACCTGACAGCCTTAGGGTGGCCATACGCCAACTTTTTACCCGCCTCCCTCCACTTTTCTGACGCTGTTTTTGCTGGTTTTAAGACTCTGCACACTTTACCACTGCTAACCAGTGCTAAAGTGCATATGCTCTCTCCCATACACATGGTAACATTGGCTCATACCCAATTGGCATATTTAATTTACTTATAAGTCCCTAGTAAAGTGCTCTACATGTGTCCAGGACCTGTAGATTAAATGCTACTAGTGGGCCTCCAGCACTGATTGTGCCACCCACATAAGTAGCCCCTTAACAATGTCTCAGGTCTGCCATTACAAGGCCTGTGTGGGCAGTTTCACTGCCGCTTTGACTTGGCATTTAATCCCTGGGTGCCCAGGACGTAACACTTACGTCTTCGTTTGCACCGCTTGGGTGCCGAGGACGTAACTGTGATGTCCTGCTATGGGCCCTCTAACGCTCTCCCCGTTGACCTGGCACCCTGCTCCCATGGGTAGGGATGAAAGGGGAATCGCTTTCTCTTCCACAACCCCTCCCAACCCCTCCACCCCAGTAACATCTGATGACGTCAATGCGCAATCGCGGGCTGACCTCATCAGAGGCTACCCCCACCGCGCTTCAAGTCCAGCTTCCAGCGTGGATCGGAAGAGAAATGCAAAAGCATTTCTCTTATGATCATGTGCTGGGGGCGGGAGAGGCATCAAAGGAAAGGAAAGGCCTTTCCTTTCCTTTGATGTCTCTCTGAGCATTTCTGCTGCCTGATCGTGAAGCGATCGGGCAGCAGAAATGGCCACTAGACACCAGGGATATTTTTTAAAATTCATGCATAAGGGGAGCAGCCCCGTGGGCAAGGGCCGCTCCCCAGGGGGGCAATTTTTAATGAAGCCTTTTGTGCCCCTTGGGGGCAGATCGGCCTACTGTAATTAGGCCGATCTGCCCCCAGGGGGGGCAGAAACCCCTAGACACCCGGGATCTTTTTTTTTTTCTTTTCTTTTCTTTTATTGTTTACAGGTGGGGAGCGCCCCCTTAGGCAAGGGTCTCTCCCTGGGGCAGGGGGGAATTGTATTTTGCTCATTTCTGCCCCACTGAGGGCAGATCGACCATTTTTATAAGGCCAATCTGCCCACAAGGGGGGCGGAAACCACTAGACACCAGGGATATTTTTTTAGGTCAGTTTCACGCAAGAGGAGCGACCCCTTAGGCAAGGGTCGCTGCCCTGGAGGGGGCAAACTTATTTGAGGCCATTTCTGCCACCCTTGGGGGGCATATCACCTATTTTAGTTAGGCCGATCTGCCCCCAAGGGAGTGCAGAAACCCATTGGACACCAGGGATTTTTTTTTTTTTTTACAGATGGCGAGCGACCCCTTAGACAAGGGTCCCTTGGGGTGCAATTTAATTTTAGGCCATTTCTGCCCCCCTTCTGGCCTATTTTTATTAGGCCAACTTGCCCCCAAGGGGGGCAGAACTCACTAGACACGAGGGATTTTTATGTTTTTGGGACACTATCACGTAAGGGGAGTGACCCCTTTGGCAAGAGTCGCTCCCCTGGGGGCAAATTTATTTTAGGGCATTTCTGCCTCCCTTTGAGGCAGATTGGCCTATTTCTATTAGGCCGATCTTCCCCCAGGAGGGGCAGAAACCACTTAGGCTCCAGGGATTGCTGTGTGTGTGTTTTGTTTGGGGGGGCAGCACTTTGGGCAAGGGTCACTCCCCATGGGGGCACATTACTGTTGGCCATTTCTGCCCCCCCTTGGGGGCAGTTTGGCCTATTTTTATTAGGCCAATTTGCCCCCAAGTGGGGCAGAAATCACTGGAAACTAGGGATTTTTATGTTTTTGCAACAATTTCACGCAAGGGGGGGACCCCTTTGGCAAGATTTGCTCCCCTTGGGGCTAATCGGGCTATTTTAGTTAGGCTGATCTGCCCCCAAGGGGGGGCAGAAACCACTAGGCACCAGGGTTTTTTTTTTTTTTTACAGATGGGGAGCGACCCCTTTGGCAAGGGTCGCTCCCCGGGGGTGCAATTTTATTTTAGGCCATTTCTGCCCCCCATGAGGCATATCAGATTGACCTATTTCTATTATGCCGATCTGCCCCCAGGAGGGGCAGAAGCCACTTAGGCTCCAGGGATTGGTGTGTGTGTGTTTTGTTTTGGGGGGGGCAGCCCCTTGGGCAAGGGTCGCTTCCCATGGGGGCACATTACTGTTGGCCATTTCTGCCCCCCTGGGGACAGATCAGCCTATTTTTGTAAGTCCCATCTGCCCCCAAGGGGGGCAGAAAGCCCACCAGACACTAGGGAAGATTATTTTTTTTTTAAAAGAGGACCCCCACCCCAGATAAATGGGGACAAAGTTGTTCTGCCCACTGGTAGGCAGATGGGGTAGTTACCCCGATACACTCCCCGGGGGGGCAGAAAGCCTACTAGCTGCCAGGGAATTTAAAAAAAAAATAGTGGTGTGATGGCATCCAACTAGTATGGGTATGGTTATGCCCCCACCCCAACTGAAGGAGGTAACAGTCTTTCAGCTCTCCTCTCGCACACTAAAACATCTTATCTCACGGCAAGCAAGAGGACATTTGATTATTTTGGGTTTTGGTTTTACATTTGGGCCATGAGAGCTTGTCTAACTTTGAATATCGTCCCACTTGGAATGGTGAGGGCTGCACGTTTTGGACTTTGGGACGCTGGCATGTAGAAAAATCTACGAGACCTAGACACATCTGAAAACTAAACATCTGGGTGAGTCCAGGGTGGTGTGCTTCACATTAACCCTGCACCATTTTCTTACCCAAAATGCCCTGCAAACCTCCAACTTTGCTGGAAATCACACATTTTACCCACAGTTTTGTAATGGAACCTTCTGGAATCTGCAGGAATTCACAGAATTCCTACCACCCAGCATTGTTGCATCTATACCAATAAACATTCTGCCCCACTTGTCAGCCTAAAAACATTTTTTTTTCAATCTGTCCTTATGGAACAGCTTTGGTTCCCCCTCATTTTCGGCATGTTTTTGGCTCTACCCTGTCACAGGCACTTGGCCCACCTACCTAAGTGAGGTATAATTTTTACCGGGAGACTGAGGGGAACGTTGGGTGGTAGGACATTTGTGCCAATGCGTAGATCCCACACAGAAATGTGGGAAAATTTGATTTTTTTTAGCTAAATTTTAGGTTTGCTGAGGATTCTGGGTAAGAAAACACTGGGGGATCCACGCAAGTCACACCTCCCTGGATTCCTTCCGGTGTCTAGTTTCAGAAATGTTTGAGTTTGGTAGGTTTCCCTAGATGGCTGCTGAGCCCAGGACCAAAAACGCAGGTGCCCCTGCAAAAACAGGTAGTTTTGTATTTGATCATTTTGATGTGTCCACATAGGCCCTCATTCCAACCGCGGCGGGCGGCGGTCACCGCCCGCCTGGCTGGAACCGCCATATGGCCGCTCCGCGGTCGAAAGACCGCTGGGGCCATTCTGACTTTCCCGCTGGGCCGGCGGGCGCTAGCCAAAATAGCACCCGCCGGCCCAGCGGGAAAGAGGCCTGCAACACTGAAGCCGGCTCCGAATGGAGCCGGCGGTGTTGCAGGTGTGCGACGGGTGCAGTTGCACCCGTCGCGCTTTTCACTGTCTGCTAGGCAGACAGTGAAAAGCATACTGGGGCCCTGTTAGGGGGCCCCTGCACTGCCCATGCCAGTGGCATGGGCAGTGCAGGTGCCCCCAGGGGCCCCAGGACACCCGTTCCCGCCAGCCTGTTCCTGGCGGTAAAAACCGCCAGAAACAGGCTGGCGGGAAGGGGGTCAGAATCCCCATGGCGGCGCTGCTTGCAGCGCTGCCATGGAGGATTCGCCCAGCCGGGGGAAATCCGGCGGGAAACCGCCGGACCCGGTTTTCCGACTGCGGCTTTAAAGCCGCGGTCGGAATGGGCAATGAAGCACTGGTGGCGGTGCTTCAGTCGTCCGTGGCCCTGGCGGTCTTGGACTGCCAGGGTCAGAATGACCCCCATAGTGTTGTGGGCATTTCCTGTCGCGGGCACTAGACCTACCCACACAAGTGAGATACCATTTTTAACATGTGACCTGGGGGAACGTTGGGTAGAGGGAAATTTGTGGCTCCCGTCAGATTCCAGAACTTTGCAGCACTGAAATGTGAGGAAAGAGTGTTTTTTTTTTGCCAAATTTTGAGGTTTGCTAAGGATTCTGTGTAACAGAACCTGGTGAGAGCACCACAAGTTACACCATCCGGGGTTCCCCTAGGTGTCTAGTTTTCAGAAATGTCCAGATTTGTTAGGTATTCCTAGGTGCCGGCTGAGCTACAGGCCAAAATCCACAGCTAGGCACTTTGCAAAAAACAGGTAAATTTTGTTTGGGAAAATGTGATGTGTCCACGTTGTGTTTTGGGGCATTTCCTATTATGGGCACTAGGCCTACCCACACAAGTGAGGTACCATTTTTATCGGGAGACTTGGGGAAATGCTGGGTGGAAGGAACTCTGTGGCTCCTCTCAGATTCCAGAACTTTCTGTCATCGAAATGCGAGGAAAAAGTGTTTTTTTCGCCAAATTTTGAGGTTTGCAAAGGATTCCGAGTAACAGAACCTGATGAGAGCCCCACAAGTCACCCCATTCTGGATTCCCCTAGGTGACTAGTTTTAAAAAATGCACAGGTTTGGTAGGTTTCCCTAGGTGCCGGCTGAGCTGGAGGCCAAAATCCACAGCTAGGCACTTTGCAAAAAACAGGTCTGTTTTCTTTGGGAAAATGTGATGTGCCCATGTTGTGCTGTGGGGCATTTCCTGTTGCGGGCACTAGGCCTACCCACACAAGTGAGGTACCATTTTATCGGGAGACTTGCAGGAATGGTGGGAAGAAGGAAATTTGTGGCTCCTCTCAGGTTCCAGAACCTTCTATCACCGAAATGTGAGGAAAAAGTGCTTTTTTGCCAAATCTTGAGGTTTGCAAAGGATTCTGGGTAACAGATGATGCCGCCCGCCAAGGTCGTGATGACCCCCAAAGTGTCTTAAGTCTTTAAAAAGCAAACAAAGTCTCTTTCAAGCACAAAGTACCTGGTTTGGAGTGGAAAATCTCCTCAGAGGGCCACAGAAGAAGAGATACGTGGAAAAATGGTGTGTGTGTCGATTTCTCCCAGCCCACACAGACTTGCGTCGTTATTTTTCACGCGGGGAAGTCGTGCGTCATTTTACGGTGCGCGACAGTCTCTTTCTGTGGATCGCGGGGATTACCAGATGTCCCGGGTCTGTGCGTGGATTCTCCTGCTTGTTTTCCGGCTGCGCGTCGTTCTGCGGGGCTGCGCGTCGAAGTTTCGCTCTCACGGCAGGCGTCGCGTCGATTTCTCCTCTGGAGGTCGGGCGGCGTTGTCCTTGCGAGGCCGTGCGTCGAAGTTCCGGTCGTCCCGAAGGCGTCGCGTCGATCAGTGTCGGTGTGCACCGTTTTTCTCGCCGCGGAACAAGCTGTGCATCAAACATTTCACCGCACGAAGCGTCCAAGTGAAAAAGAGAAGTCTTTTTGGTCCTGAGACTTCAGAGAACAGGAGGCAAGCTCTATCCAAGCCCTTGGAGAGCACTTTCACAGCTAGACAAGAGTTCAGCAAGGCAGCAGGGCAACAGCAAGGCAGCAGTCCTTTGTAGAAAGCAGTCAGGTGAGTCCTTTAGGCAGCCAGGCAGTTCTTCTTGGCAGGATGCAGGTTCTGGTTCAGGTTTCTTCTCCAGCAAGTGTCTGATGAGGTAGGGCAGAGGCCATGTTTTATACCCAAATGTGCCTTTGAAGTGGGGGAGACTTCAAAGAGTGGCTAAGAAGTGCACCTTGTCCCCTTTCAGTCCAATCCTGTCTGCCAGGGTCCCAGTAGGGGGTGTGGCAGTCCTTTGTGTGAGATCAGGCCCTCCACCCTCCCAGCCCAGGAAGACCCATTCAAAATGCAGATGTATGCAAGTGAGGCTGAGTACCCTGTGTTTGGGGTCTGACTGAATGCACAAGGAGCTCTCAACCAAGCCCAGCCAGACGTGGATTGTAAGGCACAGAAAGATTTAAGTGCAAAGAAATGCTTCGCCAGTCAGTAGGATTTGGTATTACTATTCTGGCCATACTAAATATGACCTTCCTACTCCTTTCAGATCAGCAGCTACCATTTCAATATTGTATGAGGGCAGCCCCAATGTTAGCCTATGAATGGAGCAGGCCTCACAGTAGTGCAAAAGGAATTTAGGAGTTTTACACTACCAGGACATGTAAACTACACAGGTACATGTCCTACCTTTCCCCCACACAGCACCCTGCTCTAGGGGTAACCTAGGACACACATTAGAGGTGATTTATATGTGGAGAAAGGGGAGGTTTAGGCTTGGCAAGTACTTTTAAATACCAAGTCGAGGTGTCAGTGAAACTGCACACACAGGCCATGCAATGGCAGGCCTGAGACAAGGAAAAAGGAGCTACTTAAGTGGGTGGCACAACCAGTGCTGCAGGCCCACTAGTAGCATTTAATCTACTGGCCCTAGGCACATATAGTGCACATTACTAGGGACTTATAAGTAAATTAAATAGTCCAATCAGGTATGATCCAAGATACCCATGTTTAAAGGGAGAGAGCATATGCACTTTAGCACTGGTTAGCAGTGGTAAAGTGCGCAGAGTCTAAAAGCCAGCAAAAACAGTGTCCAAAAAGTGGAGGGCGGCAGAAAAAAGTTAGGGGTGACCACCCTAAGGCTGTCAGGTCTAACAGTAGGTTTGCTTAGGTGCCGGCTGAGCTAGAGGCCAAAATCCACTGCTAGGCACTTTCCAAAAAACACATCCGATTTCAATGTAGAAATGTGATGTGTCCATGTTGCATTTCCTGTTGCGGGCATTAGGTCTACCCACACATGGGAGGTACCATTTTCATCGGGAGACTTGGGGGAACACAGAATAGCAGAACAAGTTTTATTGCCCCTTGTCTTCCTCTACTTTTTTCCCTTCCACATGTAAGACAGTGTGTAAAAAAGACATCTATTTGAGAAATGCCCTGTAATTCACATGCTGGTAGGGGAACCCCGGAATTCAGAGATGTGCAAATATTCACTGCTTCTCAACACCTTATCTTATGCCCATTTTGGAAATACAAAGGTTTCCTTGATACCTATTTTTCACTCTTTATATTTCAGCAAATTAATTCCTGTGTATCCGGTATACAATGAAAACACATTACAAGGTGCAGCTCCTTTATTGTCTCTGGGTACCTAGAGTTCTTGATGAACCTACAAGCTCTATATATCCCCATAACCAGAGGAGTCCAGCAGATGTAAAGTTACATTGCTGTCGAAAATCTGACATTGCAGGAAAAAGTTACAGAGTAAAACGTGGAGAAAAATGGCTGTTTTTTACCACAATTTCAATATTTTTTTATTTTAGCTGTTATTTTCTGTAGGAAACCTTGTAGGATCTACACAAATGACCCCTTGCTAAATTCAGAATTTTGTCTACTTTTTAGAAATGTTTAGCTGTCTGGGATTCGGCATTGTTTTCATGCCCATTTCTGTCACTAACTGGAAGGAGGCCTAAAGCACAAAAAATAGTAAAAATGGGGGAAGTCCCAGTAAAATGCCAAAATTGTGTTGAAAAATGTGATTTTCTGATTCAAGTCTGCCTATTCCTGAAATCTGGGAAGATGGTGACTTTAGGATCATAACTCCTTTGTTGATGCTATTTTCAGGGGAAAAAACACAAGCCTTCTTCTGCAGCCCTTTTTCCCCATTTTCTTTAAAAAAGTGAATTTTTCGCTGTATTTTGGCTACTTTCTTGGTCTGCTCTAGGGGAAGCCACAAACTCTGGGTACCTCTAGAATCCCCAGCATGTTGGAAAAGAAGGACACAAATGTGGAGTGGGTAGCTTATGTGGACAAAAACTTATGCGAGCCTAAGCGCGAACTGTCCCAAATAGCAAAAAAAAGGCCTGGCACCTGAGGGCGAAAGGCCTGGCAGTGAAGGGGTTAAAAATACTTGCCAAGCCCTAAACTCTCCTTTTTCTACATAAGGTCACCCCTAAGGTAGGCCCTAGGTAACCCATAGGGCAGGTTGCTTTGTAGGTAAAAGGCAGGAGATGTATATATGTGTTTTATATGTCCTGGTAGTGAAAAACTCATGAATTAGTTTTCCACTACTGTGAGGCCTGCTCCTTTTAGAGACTTGCATTAGGACTGCACTCATATCCGTTTTGAGTGGTAGATTCTGATCTGAAAAGGGGTAACCAGGTCATATTTAGAATGGCCAGATTGGTAATAGAAAATCCTGCTTATTGGTGAGGTTGGATTTTATATTACTATTTTAGAAATGCCACTTTTAGAAAGTGAGTATTCCTCTGCACTTAAAACCATATGTGCCTTATAGCCTGTCTCCAATCAACGTCTGGTCTGTGCTGGTTGACATCCCCCTTGTACATTTCACCCATACAACCACAAACACAGGACCCTCAGTCACATCTGCATACTGAATGGGTCTTCCTTGCCTGGAAGGTTAGAGGGCCAGACACTTACATTTCAAAGGCTAGTGGCCTGCTCTCACCCAATGGACTACCAAAACCCCTACTGTGGCCCTGGCAGACAAACCTGTACTGAAAGGGAGCCTTGTGCAATTCAAAACCACTCTTTGAAGTCTCCCCCACTTCAAAGGCATTTTTGGTTATAAAAAATGGGTCTCTGACCCCACCAAATCAGACACTTCTGGCACTGAACATGAAACCTGTCAAGAGGAACTGCCTGGCTGCCCAAAGGACTCAACTGGACTGCTTTGCTGAAAAGGACTGCAGCCCTGCTGTTGCTCTGCTACCCTGATGCCCTCTGAACTTGCTGAGAATTGCTCTCCAAGGGCTTGGATTGAGCTTGCCTCCTGTTTTCTGAAGTCTTAGGGCCAAAAATACTTCATCTCTTGAAGGAACTCCTTGTTCCCCAAAAATCAACACACAGCCTGCTGGAAACGACGCACAGCCTGCCTTGTGATGAGAAAATCGCCTCACAGTCGAACCGGAACGACACAGCCCGTCTTCCCGAGTGAAGAATCCACACAGCGCCTTTGTTGTGGCCAGACATTCAACGTACAGCCCTACCTGATCGACGCACAGCCAAAGCAGAATGAAACAGCCCGACTTCCCAAATGAAGAATCGACGCGGCGCCTGCCGTGCGACAGAAAACTTGACGCATCGTCTACCAGATTGACACAACGCCTGTGACTTTGTCCCACACGCCCAGGATTTCCACACATCCTCCCTGGGCATCAAAAAGATCCCTGCATAGCAGTGAGGAACCAAGACTGTGCACCAGAAATCGACCCAAAGCCCCTTGCAGCGTGGAAAGAAACAACGCATCGTCTGTGCCGTGCAGGAAGTTCCAACGTGCTCCCTGTTTTTCCACGCATCTCCTCCTCTGCGGTCCCTGTACGTATTATTTGTAATGCAAACCAGGTACTTTGTGCAAACAAGAGACAACTGTTGATTTCTAAGATTTAAGACTCTTTTAAATCTTTCAAAAGTGATATCTCAACTTGTGCTCATTGAATCTTTATCGTTTTGACCTTAATTCAACCAGATAAATATTTTATATTTTTCTAAACCTGTGTGGTGTATTTTTGTGGTGTTTTCACTGTGTTGCTGTATGATTTATTGCACAAATACTTTACATATTGCCTTCTAATTTAAGCCTGACTGCTCAGTGCCAAGCTACCAGAGGGTGGGCACAGGGTAATTTGGATTGTGGGTGACTTACCCTGACTAGGATTGTGGTCCCTATTTGGCCAAAGGTGAATACCTCTACCAACTAGAGACCCCATTTCTAACACATAATGGGTGTCTTATAGGCTGCCCTTCTATACTGGTGTCATTGTTTTCATTTATTTATCTTCCTAACAAACTCTGTGTACTGTTATTTTGGTATAATTGATTGTTTTGACAAATAGATAATGTCATTTTGTATAAAAGGTATTGAAGCTTGCATTAGTCCATACTTTACAAAGCATCCTATTTTAAAACAGTAGATGTATAAAGTGTTGCCAACAAAAGTAATACAAAAGTTGAATCTTTGCTGGTATGTGTTCCTGGAACTCGTCCCCTCATGTGCCAGTGTGCTGCTCCTCAAATTCCAGCAAATGAGGGTTAGAAAAACCCATGGTGCTCCTGTGACAGCAGAACCAATTCACTGATGTCCTGTTCTGGGGCTGGACTTCCCTAGGGGTCTGTATCTACTATATTCACTGATACATTGAGAAGTGTAACACTGTTGCATGAAGAGCAAGATAGTGTCCATGGCCCCTTAGCCCTCCTTCAGTGGCTATCTCTAAGAATGGACACCCTCTGAGTGCAGAGCACACGAAAACAGTGGTGGAAACCAGAAGATACAAAGACGATTGGAATTTATCCAACCAAGGCGGTTGAGCCTCAGGCAGGGTGGGACACATCGGTTTCAGACGTCCCCCAGCCGGAAGAAAGGCTGGTGTGAAATAGCACTTTCAACGCCAAATTAAACTGAGCTGTGGCTCTCAAGCCCCACTGAAGGCAAATGCTCATAGACAATAGAAATGATGGGTTATCATGAGGATGCCCAGGGGGAGAGTAACACATATCTCCCTTTGTGGGCATATGCAGCGTAGAGAAGTGAACAGTGAGACAGAAAATTGTCGCACAAATTGTACACTGAGAGTCTCCCATTGGTCCACAGTGAAGCATCCTCAATGGAGGAGAAATGAGAGGTATGGGTGTGCTACAATGTCCAGTGAAATACTACTGCAGAGCTTACTACTGTGGAATGCTCATACAGACCATCAAAGACAGACAGAGCAATAAAACAGGATGACAGCCTTGACATATCAATAAAACTGTGTTAGACCTGACAGTCTTAAGGTGGTCACCCCTAACTTTTTGCCTGCCTCCCTCGACTATTTGTACACTGTTTTTGCTGGTTTTAGGACTCTGCGCACTTTACCACTGCTAACCAGTGCTAAAGTGCATATGCTCTCTCCCTTAAAACATGGTGACATTGGTTCATACCCAATTGGCTTATTTAATCTACTTGTAAGTCCCCAGTAAAGTGCACTGGATGTGCCTAGGGCTGTAGATTTAATGGTACTAGTGGGTCTGCAGCACTAATTGTGCCACCCACATAAGTAGCCCCTTAACCATGCCTCAGGCACTGCCACTTCAACTAGTAATTTAAAAGTACTTGCCAATCCTTAAAACTCCCCTTTTTCTACATATACGTCACCCCTAAGGTAGGCCCTAGGTAACCCATAGGGCAGGGTGCTATGTAGGTAAAAGGCAGGACATGTACCTGGGTAGTTTATATGTCCTGGTAGTGTAAAACTCCTAAATTCATTTTTACACTGCTGTGAGGCCTGCTCCTTTCATAGGATAGCATTAGGGCTACTCTCATATACTGTTTGAGTGGTAGATTCTGATCTGAAAGGAGTAACAAGATCATATTTAGTATGGCCAGAATGGTAATACAAAATCCTGTTGACTGGTGAAGTTGGATTTAATATTACTATTTTAGAAAAGCCACTTTTAGAAAGTGAGCATTTCTCTGCACTTAAATCTTTCTGTGCCTTACAATCCACCTCTGGCTGGGTTATTTGACAGATCCCTTGTGCATTTCATTCAGACAACCCAAAACACAGGATGCTCAGTCACACCTGCACACATCTGCATACTGAATGGGTATTCCTGGGCTGGGACGGTGGAGGGCCTGACACTTACATGTCAAAGGACAGTGGTCTGCCCTCACACAATGGACTGCCAAACCCCCTACTGGGACCCTGGCAGATAGGAGGGAACTGAAAGGGGACCTGGTGCACTTCTAAGCCACTCTTTGAAGTCTCCCCACTTCAAAGGCACACTTGGGTATTTAAACAGGGCCTCTGACCCTACCAACTCAGACACTTCTGGACAAGATAACCCTGGTGAAGAAACTCTGAACCAGACCCTGCAATCTGCCAAGAGGAACTGCCTGGCTGCCCAAAGGACTCACCTGACTGCTTTTCTGCAAAGGACTGCTGCCCTGCTGTTGCCCTGCTGCCTTGCTACACTCTGGCTCTGCTGAGAAGTGCTCTCCAAGGGCTTGGCTAGAGGTTGCTTGAGTTCCTTGAAGTCTCATGACCAAAAAGACTTCCTCCTGCAAAGAACTCCTTGTGCGGTGAAAATTCGATGCACAGCCTGGCAGAAACGACGCCCAGTCTGCATCTCGGTGAGAAAATCACCGCACACCGAACCGGAACGGTGCAAACTTCGACGCGCGGCCCACTGAATCGACGCATAGCTGAGCGGGAATGACCCAGCCCGACTTCCTGCGAGAATTGACGCAGCACCTGCCTTGCGACAGGAATTTCCCTGCATCGCCCACCGGATCTACACAGCTCCTGTGACTTCGTCCTGCACGCCCAGGATTTCTCTGCATCGTCCCCGGGGCGTCCAAAAACCCTGCAACCCGAAGAGGATCCAAGTCCGCGCACCAGAAATCTGCGGTCCCTTGCAGAAAATTTGAGCGCAAACCAAGTACTTTGTGCTTGCAAGAGACACTTGTTGCTTTTTAAAGACTAAAGACTCTTTTTATAGTTCTCTGAAGTGATATTTCAATGTGTACTTATCAAATCTTGATTGGTTTGACCTGCATTTATCCAGATAAATATTCTATATTTTTCTAAATACTGTGTGGTGTATTTTTGTGGTGTTATACTGTGTTATTGCATGATATATTGCACAAATACTTTACACATTGCCTTCTAAGTTAAGCCTGACTTCTCAGTGCCAATCTACCAGAGGCTGGGCACAGGATAATTTGGATTGTGTGTGACTTACCCTGACTAGAGTGAGGGTCCTTGCTTGGACAGGGGGTAACCTGACTGCCAATCAAAGATCCCATTTCTAACAAACAGTAAAAATAAAGCCAGGTTCTAGAAAACTGGAGAAGGAAATCAAAGGTTCTAGGGAATTCAGGATTTGCATGGCAAGAATGTCCTTCAACTAGAGAGTGGAGAGACTAAAGACTGTAGTCTCAGGAATTCTCCCCTGCATTGGCATCACCTCTTCCACCCCACAACCTGATGTTTGTGTGTTTTTGTATATTTTATTTTTACACCTGTATATTCAGGTTGCAACAGTGAATTCCACTTCCCTGGAACAAAGCACACCACCAGTTAGACCACTGTGAGAAATTGGGCTGTTGGTTGACGGGGTTGTGAGCCCTAGTGAGACCTAGTCAAGCAATAGCCACAATCCATCCCTTGCACGATGAACCACAAAAGATTGCTAAATTGACCTGTGCTTAACCATGGGTAGCTTGGCACAAAAAGCAGTCAGGCTTAACTCAGAGGCAATGTGAAAAATAATATGCAGAACATAAACAGTAATAAAGTGATAACACAACACAAGAAAAATCCCAAACCAATTTAGAATAATAGAGTGAATTCTGATAAATTATTTTCCACCAAAGTCCAATCATTATAAACAAAGTTATGAATTTTTAAAGTTTAAGGTTCAAAATAGCGCCTAAAAGATAAAAGCGCCAACCACAGACATCCAGTCCCCTTTAGCACAACCAAAGTTCCAGGAGTGTATGGAGACCTCTTGGGGGTTCAAGACTCACTCAGGATGGGTCCAGGTGTGGGTTCTGGATGGTGAGAGCCTGTTATGTCCCTGTGGTTCTGAACTATCCCTTGGAGTAACTTCTGGTATCCTGGGTGCAGGTGTAGAAGCAGGGCTCAACAGCAGTGCTGTCCTCAGAGGTTCTAAAGCAGGCTCCAGGCAGCAAAGCAGTCCTTCCAGGTACAGCACCAGTCTGGCAGAGTGCACAGCAGATCCCAGCAGCAGGCAGTCCCCTGAGAGCCCTTCTATAGGTCCAGTAGTGACCTGAAGAGTGTGTCTGAGAATCCTATTTTTATATCCTGGTGCCCTGCTCCTAGAGGTGAGAGATGTTTCTAGAAAGGTTCTTTGAAGTTCTGGGAGTTTCCTGCCTCCTCTGCCCCATCTCCAGGCTGGCTGCATTGACAATACAGGGTCATTAAGCCTACTGTGAGGAGACAGGACACAGCCTGTTTAGGTACAGGTGGGGCTGTGCTCAGCTCCATGCCCCCATCCTACCAGTTGGTGGCATTATCAAAATTCAAATGAAACATCTGCCTTCACCATTAAAGAGGGTTTTTCATTATAACTCCTTAGGTACCAAACATGACATATCTACCTCCTCTTAATTAGGAATTACATCTTATTAAGTGTAATAAGAAATCCCCATTGTTATGCTATGGGAGCGGTAATAAAAGGAGAGTTTAAGGCTTGGCAAGGGGGCTTAAATGCCAAGTCGACATGGCAGTGTGACTCTGCATTCAAGCTGCGGTGGCAGGCCTAAGACAGGTTTTAGAGGGCTACTTAGTTGAGTGGCACAATAAGTGCTGCAGGTCCACTCGTATCATTTAATTTACAGACCCTGGATTTATGGTATACCACTCCAAAATGGACTAACAAGTAAATTAAATATGCCAATTGGGTGTAAGCCAATTTGACCATGTTTTAGGGGGAAAGCACAAGCACATTAGTAATGGTAGCAGTTGTAAATTGCACAGAGTCCTAAGGCCAACAAAAGCAAAAGTCCAGCAATTCTAGGAGGGTAGACAGCAAAACATGTGGGGGTGACCTTGCAGAGAGAGCCATTTCCAACAACCATGTATGACATTTACTTCATGCAACGTGGGACGTTCTTATTAGAGGCTAAGTTTACTTTTAGTCTTGACACTGAAGTGCAACCTAACGAAAGTTTACAGTCCCATAGTAGCATCCCTTTGACTGGCAGGCTGCGGCAACATATTAGTACAGGCATGCAAAGTTACACATTTTTTCAGAAAAACTTGCCATGATTCTTGGAAATACTGAGGTGTTGTGAGGGGAAACAAATCACCAACATCCATCCATTTTCAAAGCCACAAGGAAAATATCATCAAAAGGTACGCTGAGAGAAAAAGGCGGATCCAATTTCAGCATCAACTAACACCGGGGAGGAAATATTAGCACTCGGTCAGAAGTACCTGTGGTTTGTGGAGGAATAATACACCTGAGCATCAACTGTAGAAAACTGGGAAACTCTGTGACCTATGAGTAGAACAATAATAGGGATCTATGCCATAATGTGCTTATGTAATACAAACCTTGCTTATCCTCTCACATTCACATCCGTTCAATGAACTAGCTGAACGCCCTTCATCTTCCATACATTCTTGTGGTGAGCTATGCTCACTGATAACGGGGGGTGGTCAGTGTTGGTGGGGGTAAGTGGTAAAAGTTGCTATTGAGACCCTTTTTATGAATTGGATTTTGTGCATGCGACCTTCTCTTGGTGGATGCCCGTCATAGCACATGATGGTTAAATGAAGATGAGGGTCACAGTTACATGTTTATGTTGTCCCAGGGATTGCCTGGGAAACTGATGTTAGGTGAATGAACTTGGATATGCTTAGATTAAACAATCCCATGAAATCCATGAAAACTATTTGCACATATGGCCAGAACAAACATAAAAACGTTGTCATGTTTCAGGAACCCAGCTACAAGGAGGATTCCTTCTTAATCCCCAGTGCACTTTTTACACCCGGTAAATACCAGTGTTGCTGGGCGCAATTACTGAACCATTTCGGATTTCGTGCTCCAGTATGGGGCATAATGAGCTAATTACACCTTTCCTATATTCCGAGGTGCACACACTTGGAGTTTATAATGCTTTGTCTGCATAATTTGCTCTGGATTTTTTTTGCCACAAATTGAGCGGGGACCCCCATCGCCCCCCTTCACCCAATGTGCCCAACTATGATGCCATGCACAACAACAAAAAAACAATTTGGGCGCAACTTTGGCTAGTACTTGAATTGTCTTGGGGACGAGAATGAGCTCATTACTTCTTGTTGGACACAAAGCCCTCGATAAAGTTTGGGAGAAACAAATATCCTTCCTTTCGTTGAGTGTTCCCAAGAGCAGTCATCCTTATGATTCACCATGCAATATTTCATCGGGTCGACGTATCACAAGGAGGATTGGATGGCACAGATAACATTCATCTGCTGGTTTAAGGCTAATGCCTTGAGACACACAGACCTCACATCTGGCACCCATGCTGAAGTTTTCAGCCTATTTGAAAACAATGGCATTTGAAGTGTGTAGTCCTGGTTTCTTAACTTTTGCATTAAGTGCCCTTCCTCAGCAGCATCCCTTGACTTAGGTACTAACCTGTAAAGCAGAAGCCCACATTCCTGCTTTTTTTGTCATATGCATATTCCTGGAACAAAATCCTCATTATTATCATGAATATACTTGCTGCCTCTGCCTGGGTGTTGAATCCGGGAAGCACCACATATAAGTCCTGCACTGGTGCAATGACAACTTGCACGCAGTGGGCTAGGTGCCTCGCTCCGAGATTTTATTTATATGCAAATGCTTTTCAGCAGGTGATCAGCGCCATAATTTATTTACATGACCCGGCTATCCAGGACAGCTGGGTAAACATACACACTCACATAGAGAAACGCATAACCTTACTGTTATTTGGGTCAGATCAGTGCTTAAGTTGACCCGGTGGTTTCCGGAGCAGGGCACCGACATTTATTTTTGAGGGCCGGCACTTATTTTTCTGCCTCAAGGATTTACTGCGAGCAAAAAAGACACGTATGGGAAAGACGGAGGCAGAGAAGTAGAGAAGAACGAAAAAGCGTCACAAAGGTAGAAAACAGAAGGCTGCAAGAGTGACCTGAAGGGGCAGGGAGTGGCTGTAAATGGATTAAAGAGGCCCGAGATGGTTTCAGGATTATGTTGCCTTTGTATTCTGTACTCGCACACTTAATTGCAGCAGCCGCGTGTTTCAGAGGAGAGCTTTGGGCACCGGGACGTTTTTGTTTACAAATTAGGCACTGGGTCAGATACGAACAAGCAAGGGAACGTGCCTAACTCTTCTACTTACCACAGATGGAGAACATCCCCCCTCTCTGGCTGTCCATAACCCAGATGTGTCCTGCAATAGGCTGTTCATGTTTACCAATGTAGTTATCGGAACCTAGTTAGATGTCTAGATTAAGAACAGTGCTTCTGGTAGTAGCCAATAACAACTTTATTTGTAATTCGGGCACTAATAATAGACAGTTCTTGATCAGCCACGTATTGTGCAGTGGATAGATGTGGATGGAACAGTTCAGCAGCAGTTCAGCAGCAGTGAATGCAGGTAAACACAAACAACACACGGCCCAAGGATGCCAACAAATATGTTTAATTTTAACTTAATGATCCTAATGCCTTGTGTGATTGCCAAAGACCTGCAGGATCAACCTGGCTGTACACCAGGACCATCCACAATTAGTTAACATTGGAGATTATTTGCAGACGTCCACAGCTGGAACAGTCAGGAGGAGAGATGGATGAAAATATGGCTGAACCTTGTCCTCTGGCTGCCTGACAAATGCCCACCGGAAGGAATGTATCACGTATCAGCAACAACATTTCTGCCCCCGCCAAGTAAGAAATAGTCGGTGAGCTGGAGTTTATATTTTTGATTATATTTGTATTTTTACTGCGGAGGTGCAACGGAAAACACACAAGGCAATACATACAGAGAGATATTGCAGGAATAGATCATAAATGGTGACGTTCCATTCCAAAAGCCATAATAAATACATAAAATTCAGCTGCTGCTAAACCCTGCAGTGCTGTTACTCTCTGCAGAGATCAATGAACGACCCCATAATTCTTAAAAGTCCAACCCTCTCTGCCTACATCCTCTCTCTGCCCCTGACCCTCTGCATTTTACCCAACCAGTCACTGAAGGATGGACCAGATTTAGACCTCCAATTTTGTAAAAGTAACAATCTGGCCACCACCTATAAGATCATTATTATGCTCTGAATTCCTTTCGCTATTCAAGGCATATGGCCCAAACCCAAAACATCAAGTGAAGGGTTCTGTGGAATCTCAAGCTGCAATTTATCTTCCAAAAACCTGGACTTTAATTTAGAACAGAGACAGATCATATGACACCAATTACCATTGTCTATTGAGTCGCATCTAAAGCATTTGCTTGGATAATCTTTACAAATTCTGTTTAAAAATTGGGGGGACCGGTAAATAAGCCATTTTGAAAAAATAGCGTTTTGGGATAGTTAGTGCTTCTCACTGTTTTTAAAATTTAATCCACTGACTCCCTGCCAGATATCTCCTGACACTGCTAACCCTTTCTCCTTCAGCCATTTAGCAGAGATAGGGCCAAAAAGATCTACCTTATGACGTAATCGCAAATATCTATACCACTCTCCAACCTTCCTCTTCTGAGGGATTGTTAGAAATGGGATCTCTAGCTAGCAATGGGTTGCTCCTTGTCCAAGTAGGGACCCTCACTCTAGTCAGGGTAAACCCTGCTCACCCCCTTGGTATCTTGGCACAAGCAGTCTGGCTTATTTTAGAGGCAATGTGTAAAGTATCTGCACACACACACGCAGTAACACAGTGAAAGCTCCATAAACACCAATTCAGAAAAATAGTCAAAAGACCAAAACAACAAAAACCCAACATACGAATGTAAAGACAAGAATTTTCAAAGATTAAATGTAGTATAATGCTTGGAAACACAATAGCTCCAACTGGGCTATCACAACGGCTTGCCGGAGTCGCTTCCAACAGCCCGGTGCCACCCGCAAGGGAGTGCAGGCCAGCTATGAGTCTGTATAGACCCCGGTTACAGTACCTTGGAAAACGATGAGGAAACAAAGACGTTGCACTGTGTTGTGGAGGTTAGGCATTGCTGGAGCCGGTGTGGTGTCGTTCCTTACTGCCACCGGTTACTTATGGTTACAGGGGAGGTCATGCAGTATTGGCAGCGAGGCGTCGGTTCCTTACGACAAGGCAGGGTAGATTAATCCAGCAGGTCAAGACGCAAGGCGTTGACTTTGCAGTGTCGCGATCTAACTACGGGGCCACAGGTGCTGCAGCGGATGTCAGTGACACGGCACTCTGGAATCACGCTGTGTCAGGACTTCAGCGGTGTCGGGCCTGCATTGTAGGTCGCGTTTGTTGCACTCAGCGAGGACCACAGCTCCTTTGCAGGTAGAAGCTCTGGGTCGTAGAGTGGTGCAGGTTCCGAAGTCGTCCTGGAAGTCGATGTATGAGTTTCTTCCTTGTTGCACCAGAACTCACTCCCAAGCGCCAAGGAACTAGATTTGTCACCACTTGGCAAGTCAGGACTATCAGCCAGAGAGATCAGATGCTGGCAAGTGTCATCTTTGATGGCCCTGAGACTTCTTCACAGGAGGCAAGCTCAGTTCAAGCCCTTGGAGAAAATTGGAAAGCAGAATGTAGAAAGCAAAGTCCAGTCCTTTCACTACCAGGACAGAAGCAGCAAGCAGCAGGCCAGCACAACAAAGCAACAGGTAGAGTTACAGTCCCTCTTACAGCATCCAGGTCTTCTTCCTGGCAGAATGTCCTCAGTCCAGAAGTGTTCTAACTATGTAGTGTCAGAAGTCCAGTACTTAAACCCATTTGTGTCTTTGAAGTAGGCAAACTTCAAAAAGAAGTTTTTGTAGTGCACATGACCCTTCCTTTCCCTGCTATGGCCCCAGACACACTCCAGAGGGTTGGAGACTGCTTTTGTTACGACAGGCACAGCCATATTTAGGTGCAAGTGTCAACTGTTCCCACCACACTAGCTCAGAAAGACCCATCAGCTTGGTGATGGGCCATCAGAATATGCAGGGCACACCTCATCTCCCTTTGTGTGACTGTCTAGAGTGAATGCACAAACAGCTCAACTGTGATGCTGTCCCAGGTGTGTATTCAGCAGACAGGCAGAGGCACAGAATGGTTAAGCAATAAAAAGCCCACTTTCTAAAAGTGCCATTTTCAAACTTACAATTCAAAAACCAACTTCACCCAAAAATGTATTTTTAAATTGTGAGTTCAGAGACCCCCAACTCCATATGTCTATCTGCTCCCAGTGGGAAATTACACTTAAAAGATGTTTCAAGGCAATCCCCATGTTACCCTATAGAAGAGATAGGCCTTGCAATAGTGGAAAACACAACTAACAGTATTTCACTATCAGTACATGAAAAACACACCATTACATGTCCTATCTTTTAAATACCCTGTACCATGCCCTTGGGGCTACCTTGGGACTACCTTAGTGGTAACAAATAGGTAATAAAAGGGAAGGTTTGAGCATGTGGGGGCACTTGCCAGGTCGAAATGGCAGTTTAAAACTGCATACACAGACACTGCAGTGGCAGGCCTGAGACATATTTACAGGGCTACACATGTGGGTGACACAATTAGTGCTGTAGGCCCACTAGTAGCATTTGATTTACAGGCCCTGGGCATGCACTGTGCACTGTACTAGGGACTTTCTAGTAAATCAAGTATGCCAATATTAGAGAAACCAATCACCAATACATGTTAGACAGCGAGCATATTCATTTTAGCATTGGTTAGCAGTGGCAAAGTCCCCAGAGTCCTAAAGCCAACAAAAACAGGTCAGAAAAAATAGGAGAAAAAAGGCAAAAGATTTGGGGATAACTCTGCAAAAGGGGCCAGGTCCACCAGGGATGCTAATTAAATTTCTAGTTAGCTCCCCTTTTTTGGCCAGGACTTTAGGCTATAACCCTATATGACCATAGGAGCTATGGAAACTTCGGCTTGCTCCTAAGTTTTCCACTTATTGCCAACCAGGAAATCATTTAATCTTAAAAACCCATTCATTTGCCAACTTTCACTCGGTGAGTTGGAGTTTAGAGGGCCTCCAGTTACTAGGAAGTCACGTAGTCCAAATGATGGTGGCCTGAACGGTGCATGACATGCAGGTCAAACACAGCCCTGCTAAAGAGACGAAGAGAGCCACGAGGCAATTAGGTTGTACCTTGTAAGTTTGAATTTAGAAATGAGAAATTTATAATGCTTTCAGCGGTATTGCTTTGAAATTGAACCGTGTTTCACTGAAATTAACAGTAGCTTTATTGTGAAAGATAACACGTTTTATCACACAGAAAGGCTAAAAATAACCGTAGGGCTAAATAGAACCAAAACATTCATCAACACTGCTTAATTTAAACACATATTTATAACTGAGCCACTAAAAATATGCAATTATAAGGGTTACTCGCATACCCTTCATCCCTACCTTCTATACACAAAACCTTAAAAATATATCCCAGACCTTAACCTTATACCCCAAACTTTTACCCCATAGCCAAAACCATTAACCTTATACCCCAAACCTTACCCGTATAACCATAACCCTATACCTTTAACCATATACACTACACCCTTAAGAGGCAGTGGCAACACCATTCTGCCAGCAGCAACCGCTGCAAATCCTTTAACAATGAAAGGATAATAAACTAGGTTTGTTATCCTTTCATTGTTAAAGGGGCGGGGCAATGGGGATGATGGGGACGAGGGTAGTGCACTGTGCACCCCCCTCAGTGCGCAGGTGTCTTTGGTCAGCCGTCTAAGGCCGACCAAACACACATGCGCAATGTGCTCTCTCCAGCCCGGCACTGTGTTGCCTGGCTGGAGAGAGCAAGTACAGGCTCCCAGTCTGCCTGAGAGCGCCCTGGCTGGGTGCTTCCAGCCAATCCTAATGCTGCTCTGAGCAGTCAGGATTGGCCGCAGCGCAGGCTGGGAGCCTGTGCCTGCCTGCTGAGGAAACAGAGAAGTGGCGGCGCGGAGTTAGGTTTTTCTGAAAAAATGTTTTTGAATGTTATTAATATTCCCCCCGCGCGCTCCGCCCCACCCCCTGTAACTCCCGTGAGCCGCGACTGCCCTTAAGCTTTAACACCCAACCCCACAGCCTTAACCCATATGCCCTCAACAAATACACCTTAGCCCATTAAACCTCTGTATCCTTAACCTGTAACTCTTAACTCTATATCCTAACCTTTAACCCTTTGCCAAAACCCTTAGGGCCGTATTTATACTTTTTGACGCAAAACTGCGCTAACGCAGTTTAGCGCCCAAAAAATTAGCGCCGGCTAACGCCATTCTGAAGCGCCATGCGGGCGCCGTATTTATTGAATGGCGTTAGCCGGCGCAAGCAGACCGGCGCTGCCTGGTGTGCGCGAGAAAAACCACGTACACCAGGCAGCGCCGGCGTAGGGGGAAAATGGCGCATGGGCGTCTTAAAATGGGGCAAGTCAGGTTGCGTCGAAAAAATCATCGTAACCCGACTTGCGCCATTTATTTTCGACGCCCATCCCCCATCAACATGACTCCTATCATTGTAAAGATAGGAGTCATGCCCCCTTGCCCAATGGCCATGCCCAGGGGACTTCTGTCCCCTGGGCATGGTCATTGGGCATAGTGGCATGTAGGGGGGCACAAATCAGGCCCCCCTATGCCACAAAAAAAAAAAAAAAATACTTACCTGAACTTACCTTAATGTCCATGGGATGGGTCCCTCCGTCCTTGGGTGTCCTCCTGGGGTGGGCAAGGGTGGCAGGGGGGGTCCCTGGGGGCAGGGGAGGGCACTCTGGGCTCATTTTGAGCCCACTTGTCCCTTAACGCCATCCCTGACCCAGGCGTTAAAAAGCGGCGCAAATGCGCCGTTTTTGGCCACGCCCACTCCCGGGCGTCTCTTTTGCCCGGGAGTATAAATACCACGTAAAGGCCTGGGAGTCATTTTTTAAGACGGGAACGCCTCCCTTGCATATCATTAACGCAAGGAAGGGGTTCACGCTAAAAAATGACGCACACTCCTGGCACTTTGGCGCCCGAAGCGTCTAACGCCAGAGTATAAATATGGCGTTAGTTGGCGTTAGTTCTGCGTCGAATTTGCGTCGAAAAAAACGACGCAAATTCGGCGCAACCAGAGTATAAATATGGCCCTTAACTCTTTAACCAACACCTGTAACCCCTCAACCCCACAAATCCTTTTAAATTGCCCTTTCTTTATCATATTTTTGGAAGACGTTGTGAAAAAATCCTCTGTCCCTATCTGGATAATAAAGTGCAGAAATCTACACAAGTTTTGTCCACCCACTCATCCTGCTGCTGTCATTCCTCCCTAAATACAAATTTGCAGTTCTAGCCCCATTTAGAAGTGATATCCAAAACTGTTGTTTTACTAACCAGCATCTGAAAATGTATGCATTGTTATAATTAGATGGATTATTATATATTTTACATAGATGCCATTATACAGCTAAAATGATGCATGTCATTGAACTTTCCAGAATGGTGAATTGTCCCAGGTGCAGAGATTCAACCAGGGCCTTTTACAGACTACCTGAGAATTCCTACAAGCCTGGGAGTCCTTGGAGAAAATCCTAGAATCCTTCCATGTCCTAGTTAGTAAGAATATCCAAAGCAGTGAAAGTGTTTCTAGCTTGATATAGAATTTCACTAGATTTATGTAAGAACTTTCTTTCCTCTGGATGATAATTTGGAGAATCCAAAAATCGCATTTAAATCAAAAGACATGAGGCCTTGATAACATCATTGTCAGGGGCGTACATAGATTGGTTATCGTAGAAACTAGCCCAAATTCTATAAGAAGAGGTACTAAATCCCACCTCAAAACCATCTAAGAAGTCTATAGTTTCAATGAATTCCCCAAGTTGTGATGCAATCGCCAGTGGCTAAAGTTTAAAGGTGAACAATAGTTAAAAATAAATGTTGTGTTTTTTCAGGGTAAGTTTTACTACACTGCTTTAATTGTGCTGGTGGGCACCAGTACTCATGGATTTGGACCAAGATTTATTTATCATCAGACTGTGGCCCAGAGAATGTGACAGAAAGGCAGAACAGGGGGAAGAAGGAAGAGAAAGGTAGGAAAATAGTGACAAAGGGAGTATGTATAGATGAAAAAAAACTTTCAAGAAACAGATAATTAGACAAAAAGTGTGAGCTGATGCAAGAAAAAGGCATATGGTAGAATCAAGAGTAGGCTGCCTTTTATTCTGGGAACCCAGCAATTGTCAGACCCTGGGGAAGGTTTTGGTCAACAGCACATATTTCTCTTCATAATTAAGTACTGGCTCATAATAAGCTTGAGAGAGTCACCACAAGAGACAAGGAGAGAATTAAAATAAATCCGAGGTAGATGGTGGGGTTTAGTCAGTACTGTTAAAGATTTCAAGAGACAATACTGATTTCAGGATAGCAGTCAGAGTACTTATATCTACAAAGTTTGAGGTGACACATGAAACCAACACTATTTTCAGAAAGAGAAGAGGGAAACAGAAAGAAATAAACACAAATGGATTTGTTGTTTAATTTTCAGTATTTCTGTAGACCTTGTTTACTAGTTTACCCAACCATCCTCGGGCACCATATCTGGATTTGACGCTAAGTTCCACAGGAGCAGACTGTTGTCTTGGTTAGGTGTGCCTGTGTATTACCTAAGTAATTAACACGAGTCCACAAACCACAATTGTATGTCCTTTTACTGTTACCTTATATTTATTATTTGTTGTGTATCTACAACTGCTGCCACTTGCAACAGCTGTATCAATCATAATCATATCATTTGTCATAGAGTGCCATTCTTATTCAGAATTCAGAAACACGTCTTCAATACAAAGGTTAATTAAAACATTGAAAAAAACAGAATTGGACACATATACGCTTTAATAAAATGTATCATGTGCAGATATTTTACATCAAAAAGACTAGAGTGCCAAAATTCTAGAATGCAGCTTCAATGTTTTGTTACAAAGGGTTGTGTTTTTTCCAAACCATGTCTTACTAAGCTAGCTAAAGACTGATGGTTCTAAAGCATCATGTATGCAATAGCGTCATACTGTCCGGGTTCCCATCCGCCATTTTCCGTTTGGCATGGCTGGAACCTAAATTAGCGCGGTCTAAAGTAGAGCCAAGAGTTCTGTGCACATGTTGAGCATATTCACAAAACAATACATTTGCATACAGTGAATGTAACTAGAGATCCTTCACAGAGCTAGGGTTATGCCAAAGACCAGGCCTGGATGTGGGCCTCGTGGCCCTGCGCTAGACACCCTTAACCTAAAGGGACTCGCTTATGACAAAACCTAAAGAAATACTTTGTGCATACTTGCATCTCATATATCCACCAAACATTTAGCACCATCTGCACATATTAATATGCAAAAGTACTGCAATAGCCACAAGTACCTTCTCACAAATTCCATGAAAACATTTAGGCATCCCCTTCATCATACTTTGGAAATTGCTGCTTCATCTTCTTGCACAACAAAGAATACCTGTGCACAGGCGCCTTTCTATGGGATTTTTTAGACTAACCAAAGTAAAATACACAGGCGAGAAGGATGCCATTGTCATTGAGCAAACCCAATACCAGGGACTGCCCTTCTTGAAAACGCCCAAAATAAATACAACCAGGGTCAGATAATGGCAGAGGTAAAGGCAGAGAAAGCAGGGAACAGTTCTTGCAGCCTCAGTGTGCGCTTCCATGTTGGGAGCATTAAACCCAGTTGCGCCTTGCGCCATCTGCTGCATGTGTATCAACAGAGATGCAACCAGAAGGAGGACTGTGAAAGCGATTAGTGCGAATGGGAGTGAAAACCCAAGCACAACAATGGCGAACTTGTTGGGAATGGTGTATTCAAATTCTAGTGGCTCGGTGGTGGAGTTCCATGAGCAGATGTCAGTACTGTTGGTGAAGGGATCCAGCCAGGTACCACAGGCCGATGGCAGACAGGCGGTGATGGAAGTGAGGGCAGAAGCCAAGAGTACCCATGGCACTATTGTGGGTAGACGTTGTCTAAATTGAACAAGTACGGGATGGGTAAAGTTGATGACCTTCAGACATAAAAGAGTGCTCAACCAAGCTGTAAGCCAGAAATTGTATGATCCTGCAAACAAGGAGATCACAGTGAGCACCTTGAACATCTGGTACTGCTGGTAAAAAATTACACAGGTGAAGAAGCAGATGTTGTTTAAGGTTAGTGACCCGGCAAAGCCGATTATGGTCCATCCCATCGAAAACTTCAGAAGATTAGCTGGATTCTTGGTACCACTTTTATCCCAGCTTGAGAAGTATGATGGGCTGAAATATCCGTGCGTCAGGATAACAAGGAAAAGTTCAGCTCCCTGAATGGTGAGGCAAGCTAATACAACAGTAGGCAGCATCTTTAACTCTTTCAGTTGCTCCTGGTTTCCTGCAAAAGAAAATATTCTATGTTGGAGAAGGCTTCTATGAGTACTGCCCGCTTCTCTATGTGAACGAGTGCCAGCTCTTTCCTCCAAACCTTATGACCAAGACAAGACCAAAATAATTCCTGGATCAACGATCAGAGCTGTGGACTGAAAACAAATTCCCGATGCAAATATCTCTTTTGTAGAATCCACGCTGAGATGCTGAAGGTGCTGTGTCGCGCCCTCTTTCCCGAACACACGGTTCTACCACAAGCAAGTGTTGCACAGCGTGCATACCGCTTCACACATTTACATCTCCGTTTGTGCTCAGAAGTCAGGATTTGAAAGTTATCACAATTTGTGCTGCTGATAGTTTCTTTTCATACCTAGAATACATTTACTTATAGTTTCTTTAATATCTCTATTAGACATAATGGGCCTGATTCTAACTTTGGAGGACGGTGTTAAACCGTCCCAAAAGTGGCGGATATACCACCTACCGTATTACGAGTTCCATAGGATATAATGGACTCGTAATACGGTAGGTGGTATATCCGCCACTTTTGGGACGGTTTAACACCGTCCTCCAAAGTTAGAATCAGGCCCAATGTACAGTGGGCAGGGAAAAATACAGTTTATTAGGTTAATGCTGAAATGCTTGCTCACAGTTTACAACAACATATAGATGGATCATACCACAGCCGACTTCATCAATCTGCGACCGTAAATGTGCTGCATTCCTCAAAGGAATTCAGCTCTTTCATTTATTTAAGTTTCGAAATTAACAGTACTCATTCTTGGCAAGTAATTAATTGTTCAAGATGGGCGCACATCTGGAGGATATGTGAGCAGTCACAACATATCAGACCTTTGCATTATCTCCTGTTACCTCATGTGTCCCAGCAGCTTTAATGTGTACTTCCTCAGCTACTTCCCATTCAAGGAAATATTTTTTCCATCTTTCACGGAAAGGTGCTGGTTAATTTTTACAATTTACAGTACCCTCTGACAAAATAAACCTTCTTTTCATCTTATTATTATTTTGCAAGGGTAAATACTAAAGAATAAATACTTCATTGATTCACTTTTTATAGTACATTTCCTGCTACAGTCCTCAGAGATTTTACAATTTCATCTCAAAATTTTGTGAAATATGGGCAATCCCATACCAAAAATCCACCTTGCATCTATCCATTGTTGTTTCATATGTGCCACCTCAATTTTGTTATCTTGTAGTATTGCCCTAACTAAATTTGTGATTAATTTACGTGCCTCAGACATATTCAGTAATGTTTGTATTGTCCGGGTATTCTCGGTCGAATCAGGAAAGGACATCCAGGGTCTCTGGTCACTTTTACTATTTTCGCATGGTTCTGTGCCGTTACAGCGTGGCCATTACAATGTGAATGCCATGACCACGCATAATACTTACCACACATTTTTTTACAACAATTATGCCTTTACCACAAATTTCATTGTAAAGGCATGAAAGGTAAAGGCATATGCATGGTAAAGGTTTCACCAGTAAATCTAAGTATTTTACAGGTAAGTATAAACACTTTCTGTATCCCCACTAGGCAGTTATAGTTAGGACCATGTTTCCATAGGAAAATAGTTTTTTGACTTGCCTACATCTTTGGCACCGTTTGATGAATCTTCATGAACTTTTCCCACAAACGTGTTGCAGTGATTCTTGTTGTGCATATGAAGTTTCAGGGCGATCCGTTAAGTGGGGGCCAAGAAAAAGGGAGTTACAAAAAGTTTGTGTTTCCCATGTTAATTTCCAAAGGATTCTTTAGACACGACTACAGGCGGACCACTGGATGGAATTACACCAAATTTAGCAGATAGCTAGCTGTCAGTATTCAGATTATGCATTCGCTTATTTGGTGTGAATTTGTTCAGTAGTTTTTGAGATATTGAAGGGAAAATAAATTTCTATATCTCTGGCCACGAATAATTGGTAAAATTCGTGAATTTTCCGGGACTATGCGTTTGAAAAGAAGCATTGCCATTGGCTGACCACAACCTGACCACAAAGTTGCGGCTGCCATTTTATTTCACAGGATACAGTCCCCCGTGCTGAAACTCCAAATTAAAAGTGAATTAAGGGGTCAGGGTGAAGGTACACTGACCCCAGGAGTGTGATATAGGTGTGTTTTAGGTGCAAATTATGGGTTTAAAATAATTTTGAGTTACCATGCGTGGTATTAATAAAAATTCACAAATTTTCACAAATTATTCATGAATATAGAAAAATATGAAAGAAAAACCACGGACATTCATACACTAATTCATTTACTCATACATGCACGCAGATACTCATGCGTCCACTCACACACCCACTCAGACACTCATGCACCCCTTCACCCACTCAGACTCACACACCCACATTCAGACCCACTTAAACACTCATGAACCCACTCACAGATCCACTGATAGAGACAGGCCCTGTGGCCAACTTGCGCTGCCCACAGCCAGAGGACGTGCATGGCGGTGGGTTTGGAATAACATATAGTAATGAAAATTGCTTTATGCTACAAAAAACATAGAAATTCACTGAAAAAATAAAAGGTTGCAGGGACGTTATCGTTAGGTTCTGAATTTACTCGTACAAAACCATAGAAATTCAGCAGTTATAGTTAGGGTTCTTTTAAGTAACTATAACTCACACTCTAAGGTAACTATAACTTGCGGCGTCGCCATGCACAGCTAACTACTCCACATATTATATCATTGATGAGCTCTTGTATGGCATCTTTGATATTATCACTGCAACATTTGCAATAAAATTATTGATAAGAATGCTGTGCATGGCAAGGGCGCGAGTTATAGTTATCTTAGGGTGCGAGGTATAGTTACTCAAAATCTTGATTCAGATCCTGGCGAGGTGAGCATTAGGTACCGAGTGGGAGTGTTGCTTAGAGGAAATTGTGACTACAAGCCCACCCTACTCCCGGAGGATCTACGATACAATAACCAGCATACTATTAAGTATCAGTGTCGGACCTCATACATGATAGGTATCATTTAAAGACATCACATTAGTTAGGTGAATTGCACCTTATCACGTACCATGTATTATTTATGCTTACACTAGTTATACAAGGAGTGGTACCAGGGAGTCAACCTTGGTCGTGAAGAGGAGCCTAGGGGTAAGCCTCTGAAGCATGTAGACCTGGAAGGTAGATACATGGCATTCCCAACTTCCATAGCCCCTTTTTAACCATACCGTCTCCAGGAGATCATCCAAGACCGCACCACTCCTATCCCTCATTTGATTCACATTGATGGGACTACATCAGTGCTCTCACGCATCTCGTTGGTTGCAGCAAGCCCTGTTCCGCAACGGAACAGGAAGAACCCCAATGATGAAGCATGCTACCAAGGGGAAACCCTGGTGGGTGAGGATTTTTCTAAAAGGAAGATCCTTTTTTCTTGTCCATCTTGTGGGAGTTCCTTTCGGCTGGGTCTTTTTTGTAATGTTACTTGGGCCATAAGGAGGACACACCCAGCTATAAAACCTCCTTCTCCATCTTTGTTTTTTGTGTATAATAGTTTAACCGCTTTTATATGAACTGGCCCAAATCTCATTTGTTTGAGCGCCTGTCGTGCAATTCCATGCTATTGTGTGGAACAAGCACTAGTTCAACATCAAGTATCACCAAACTTGCAGGAGTCTCTTTCTAGTCTCATGAGAGTGCATCACGATTGATCAGTGTTAGAAATTGGGTCTTTGGTTGGCAGTCAGGTTACCCCCTGTCCAAGCAAGGACCGTCACTCTAGTCAGGGTGAGTCACAGACACTCTAAATTATCCTGTGCCCACCCTCTGGTAGCTTGGCACTAAGCAGTCAGGCTTAGCTTAGAAGGCAAGTGTAAAGTATTTGTGCAATAAATCATATAATACCACCATATAGCACCACAGAAATACACCACACAGTGTTTAGAAAAATATATAATATTTATCTGGATAAATGCAGGTCAAAACGATTAAAATACAATAAGTAGATGTAGAGATATCACTGAAAAGTGATATAAAGGGGGTTATTCCAACTTTGGAGGAGGTGGTAATCCGTCCCAAATGTGACGGATTTACCACCAGCCGTATTACGAGTTCCATAGGATATAATGGACTCGTAATACGGCTGGTGGTATATCCGTCACTTTACCGTCACTTTTGGGACGGATTACCACTTCCTCCAAAGTTGGAATAACCCCCAAAGTGTCTTGAGTCTTTGCAAAACAAATAGATGTCTCTTAAAAACAACAAAGCTCTCTTGCAAGCACAAAGTACTTGGTTTGCATTCAAAATCTCCGAAAGGGACCACAGAGGAGGCGATGCGTGGAAAACGGGGAGGTGTGCGTTGGTTTCACCCATTCGCACACTGACTTGCGTTGTTATTTTCAACACAGGAAAGGCTTTGCATCGATTTCTGGCACGCAAACTTGGTTCCTCTTCAGGTTGTGGGGTTTTCTGGCGCCCCGGGGACTGTGCATGGAATCTTGGGCTTGCGGAGCGAAGTCACAAGTGCCGCATCGATCCAGTGTGCGTTGCATGGAATCTTCTCCTGCACAGCAGGTGCTATGTCGATTTCTCTCTGGAAGTTGGGCTGCGTTGTCCCAGGTCGGCTGTGTGTCGATCCGGTAGGCCGTGCGTCGAAGTTCCTGTCGCAACGTAGGGCTGCGTTGATCTCCCTGCGAAGTCGCGCTGCGACATCCTAGTTCGGCGTGCAGTGAATTTCTCACCGCGGGGCAGGCTGTGCATCGTTTTTAGCAGGCTGTGCGTCGAATTTTTGCCGCACAAGGAGTCCAGTTGCAGAAGTGAAGTATTTTTGGTCATGAGACTTCAGGGAACAGGAGGCAAGCTCTATCCAAGCACTTGGAGAGCACTTCTCAGCTCAGCCAGGGAGCAGCAAGGCAGCAGGGCAACAGCAAGGCAGCAGTCCTTGTCAGAAAAGCAGTCCCTGTGAGTCCTTTGGGCAGCCAGGCAGTTCCTCTTGGAAGGTCTGGTTCAGGGATTCTACACCAGCAGGTTTCTTGTCCACAAGTGTCTGTGAGGTAAAGTGTCTACCCCAAGAAGTGTCTAAAGTCTGTGGTTTTGGGTCCTCTTCTCATACCCATTTTTGGCCTTTGAAGTAGGCTTACTCCAAAGGAAAGTCTCACTTGATTGTGAAATCCTGCCTTGCCCAGGCAAGGCTCAGACACACACCAGGGGGTTGGAGTCTGCATTGTGTAAGGGCAGGCACAGCCCTTTCAGGTGCGAGTGACCACTCCTCCCCCCCTCCTAGCACAGATGGCTCATCAGAATATGCAGGCTACACCCCAGCCCCTTTTGTGTCACTGTCTGGAGAGAGGTGCAAACAGCCCACCTGTCAAACTAATCCAGACAGGGAATCCACAAACAGGCAGAGTCACAAAAAATGGTTCAAGCAAGAAAATGCCCACTTTCTAAAAGTGGCATTTTCAAACACACAATCTCAAAACCAACTATTCTAAAAGATGTATTTTTAAATTGTGAGTTCCGAGGTCCCAAACTCCACATGTCTATCTGCTCCCAAAGGGAAGCTACGCTTTAATCATGTTTAAAGGCAATCCCCAGGTTAAACTATGAGAGAGATAGGCCTTGCAACAATGAAAACCGAATTTGGCAGTATTTCACTGTCAGGACATATAAAACACAATAGTATATGTTGTACGTTAACCATACACTGCACCCTGCCCATGGGGCTACCTAGGACCTGCCTTAGGGGTGTCTTACATTTAGGAAAAGGGAAGGGTTAGGCCTGGCAAGTGGGTACACTTGCCAAGTCGAATTTACAGTTTAAAACTGCACACACAGACACTGCAGTGCTACTCATGTGGGTGGCACAATCAGTGCTGCAGGCCCACTAGTAGCATTTAATTTACAGGCCCTGGGCACCTCTAGTGCCCTTTACTAGGGACTTACTAGCAAATCAAATATGTCAATCATGGATAAACTGATTAACAGTACAATTTACACAGAGAGTATATGCACTTGAGCACTGGTTAGCAGTGGTAAAGTGCTCAGAGTTCAAAAGCCAACAAAAACAGGTCAGTAAAATAGGAGGAAGGAGGCAAAATGTTTGGGGATGACCCTGCAAAAAGGGCCTGGTCCAACTATCAGGATGTAGTAGTCTACTTGCCAGTGTCTCACTTTGTTTCTTTACATATATTTTGAGCTTAGATAATGGCCTACAAGTTAATGGCTTCCGGGTTCACATCAGATTCTTGAATCGTGTTTTTTCCATATTTTATACATATAGATAGAGATAAAGAGGTTTGCCCTATTATTTGCAGAAGGGACAGTCAAGAGCCTTTCACCATGGGGTAGGCTTACACTGCTGGCAGTTTTCATGATTTGCTCAAATATATCTGTGTAAGACAAAACATTATGAGAAAAAAGCAGGTGGTCAGCTTTTGGAGCTCCATTTCTGCCACTATGGGGTCTGTCTAGCTTTAATGTTCCAAGTTTGTTCTGAAGGAGCTTATGTTTGAAATTTTTGTCCGTGTTTTTGAATAGGTTGGGAGGGTATATGATTTTGTGTGAGTTGGGTCCAGATTTTAATACCTGATTGGGTTAATTGTTATTGACCATTTGACAGTTAAGAAGCTCTTGAGAAGCATGAAGAGGACATGGCAAGTCCTGGCTGAACTTGCCTAAGAGGGGTGGACTATTAGTTAATGTTGGAAGATGCAGTTCAGAAACAATCCTGGCAAAAATTATGTTTAGAATGAAGGATCGTCCATACCTTATACTCCATGTTTAAATGCACACAAATGGAATTAGAATACCGGTTTATTTGTGAGCTTGTCACACCAGGCTTGATAAGAGAATTGTGACATACAGAAAAAAGTGGGGCTTCAGTGGCACACCATGTATATTGCTTCACATTGAAATCACTTCACAATAGCCAATATAGTCCTGCTAGTAGTCTTATCCTGTAGGCAGAGATAATTTATCACCAACCAAATACTCTACCCTGCATGAGCTGCAGGACCACCAGAAATGTTGGTGAGTCAATGGTTTGGTTCCTCCAATCCTAGGAGGATGTGGCAAAGGAGAGCCATGTGCATCCGAAGCTTTTTGCAATCACGTTCCATGGTCACTGCAAAGACCTTGTCTGCTACCATAGTCAGAAAGGGGTAGTTCAGGTTCTACCAATTTTTGTATCTTAAGACAGTCATCTGCCTCCATGTTGCCTCATATGAGGGAGTAGGAAATTATAATCTCATAATTTGAGAAAAAGAGATCATCAAAGTGTTCTGGTGGTTAACGTCTTAATGGTTTTCAGGATTTTTAGCTCAAGATTGTCAGTAAAGATGGGCTCTATATGCTGTTGTGCTCACAGGTAATGATCTTACTCTTCCAATAACACCCACACCTTGAGGAGTTGCTTGTTGGTGATTGTGTAACTTTTGTTTGCTGAAATCAGTGTCTGATGGAATAATGCTTCCTAAGGTGTTTGCCTGGGTGTCATTGCAAAACTAGCCGTCAGAGGCATGTTGGAAGTTTCAGTTTCCACAAAACCAGCACTAGCAAGACCAATGGGTCTGGCTTGCTTTTTTAGTCTTGACTAAAATATTAAATATGTCTACTGCAGTAATTAAACAAAACAAAACAGTTTTTTCCTATATTCAAGGCACCTAGGGCCCGATGTACCAAAGGATTTGACCCATTCTGTTTCTATGGGAAAAAGCTTTCGTACATTTGGCCCCTATTTATTTATTTAGCAATTTCATATAGCTCCAGGCACCAAGAGGTATGAGAGAGCATTAGATATAACAGCAGTGACACATTGGCCTTACAGGCAATGTAACCTAATAGAATCACAGAGTTGGAACTAATTAGAAAAACATGAGCAGTGAGTCATGGATGAACAGAAGGACAAGAGAGTTTAGGGAAAGCAATGTGAAAAAAGTGAAGGTTGGGGTGGGAGAGTGAAGAAGGTAGCGAGAAAGGAGGGAGAGTGAAACGGTTGTGGAGAGAGGGGGGAGAGTGGGATGGGGGAGATTATGAAATTACGAGAGAGAGGGTTAGTAGACGTGTGGAAGCAGTGAAGAAAGATGAAAGAGATTGAGAGCTGAGTCTAAGAGAAGAATATTTCAAAATGTGATGTCAGTGTACTTTTTGGTTGCAGAATAGTCCCCCATGCATTACAAAGCAAGCACCCCATAAGAGGCAGAATGATGCACCAAACAGATTTAGTACTACACTGTATTTTTTTTAAATATTTCAATGGATTTTTATATTTTTTTTGTCTGAAGTCTTGTGTTTTATGATCATATTTTGATCGAATAACCTATTACTACTACACTAAACAGTCAAAGTATGAGGTGAGAGATACATTTTTCTCTGAGCACAGCCAAATCCCAATCTATGTACTTAATATATAGATAGTGTTAAGAATAGGTCTTGCAAACAATTACACTCTCTAACATGGCTGTATTAAGTCTGTTTGCTGAAGCCTTGACACGGCAGGAGGTAGAGACTTGAAATCCCAGAAAGCGTCTTCTACCCCAGACAAGTTAACTCTTTCTTTGATGTAGGATAATTTTCTGACATCACAGAGATAGAGGCATACTAGATCTGCTGCACCTAAGGCTTTACACTCTATTTGCTAAAAGAGAGATCATCAAGCAATAATTTAGTGTTATTTGTGTTGAGGAGGTTGCTATTCACAGTGCTCACCGGAACAGTTATTTAAGTAGAATTTGTCAGCTCTCACACTATCAGGGTCTAGGATGAAAGCCATTTAAACCTTCTGCTCATGAGACTCAGCCTTGAATCGTAACTAAAAGTAAAGCCTACAAAACAAAAATGGCTCCTTTCAGTCAAATAGCTGAAGTGGGTGACAAGCTAATATGGTGCTCAGTATTGGGCACTGCTATAAACAGAAGTACTGTGCGCCAAGATCACGATTCCACTAAGAATGCCTTAATTCTGGTCATGTGTTCAGTCTATGGCATCCAACCTTAGTATCATCCCTAAAAACATGTTTGCATATAATGATGTAAGGTGTGTTGTGGTAAGCAAACATGTAGCCTGGTTAGGACAACGTTTATTCCAGAACATGTTTATATATCGATGACCCCACCAGGAGAAGATGTAACTTCCAGCTCAGCCACAGTGACACTGGCTTAATGTTTACCCAGGAACCCCCATCACCTGGGTATTGTGAGAAAATGTGGTGTATTATATGGCTTGATTGTGCAACCTGAATGTGTAATAAAGTCACAATAACATCTAGGGTCCAGTCACGCTTGTTTGTCAAACCTTTAGCTCAGTCCTGGGTGACTGTGGCTTCAAGCAGTCAGGCTTAAACAAAGGAACAAGTGTAAAGCATTTAGAAGTACCAAAACATTCAAGTAATAAAGTCACACAACACGAAAGAAAGCCAACACCAATTTATAAAAATAGATGTTATTTTTATCGATTGTTGGCCACCAAAACAAACAAAGTCCACCAGGGGTTCTGGAGATATAGATTTTCAAGTAAAACATGGATCACTGCTTTTCAATCAAAGTTCAAACAAGCATTGGTAACTTCTCCAGTTAGCAGAAACTATGTAAAACTTATATAATGCTGAGTTCAGTTACTCTGGCCCACTTTGAGCAACCAAATCCAACAGGGGGCAAGTCAATGGGGCCAGTGAGTAGTTGTAGAACGGTTACCTTGTTACCAAAGCAATCTCAAGTTCAGTTCCAGGCTCTATGGGTGATCACCCACAGACATCAATGGTGTGGACCTGATGCAAGGCATACAGGATGCTGAAGATGCTGGTGGTGCTGTGAGGTCGAAGGGGGGGTTTCTTTGGCTACTCCTTAGTCTTGGTGGAGAAACTTTGGCAACAGGGGTCAATATCCCTCAAAGTCCTGTTTGGTCCAGCAAAACACAATTTGCCACTGGACTACTGGTTTCTGGTCACAACAAATCCACTGATTCCTTTTGGTGAAGGCTGATATCCTCCTTGGGTGACCAAACTGCTTTCCAATGGCTCTACATAGACTAGTAGACTTGGATGCACCTTTTGAGCACTGAGACTCTGTCTTTCGAGCTGCATGTTGGTGGTCAGTAGTGCTCAAGCAATTGTAGTTACTGGCCAACCAAGGCAGGCTTTTCCAACGTTTGTGGCACTGGTGGAACAGGAAGTCAACGAACTGACTCTTGGAGTTCACCTGTCTTGTCTGAGGCTTAGGAGCAACGTTTCCTTTAACCAGGCACCACAGGTATAATACTTTCCTTGATAACCCAGGAGGAGCAGGTGCAGTCCTTTCTTTGGTGCAGCCTCTCTTGCTTGGCAGAAACTATCTCCCAGTGTGTGTAGTTTAGTTGCCTGGGTTGGAGACATCAGAGAGAGCTAGGGATGAAACTGGATCCCAATACTGAGGAACAAGTACTCTTGGCGGAGACATCCTTTACAGGCAAGGAAGGGTGCAGGGGGTTCTCTGAGTTTTTTAAAGAATGTTTCCGTTAATTTCCAGAACAATATCAAATTAAAGAGGAACGCGGTAACAATATTGCATAAGGCAAGACAAATCCTGTCAAATCTCAAGCCATATCAGCGACTTGAGACGCTACAGATGATGAGACTGCGCTTTAAAAATCACTAATTGGTTGATTGAATCCCACATTTATTGGAAGAACCTCTCAATGAATAAATTGGTGAACTAGTGTCACAAGAGGTCATTGAACCTATCTAAAGTTCCTCTATTGTTAACCCCCATAGTAGTGACCAAGAAGGCAGGAGGAAGAGGGATTTGGTTGTGTATTAATTTAAGAAACGTTCATGCTAATATATGGGTGGACAGATTCTCATGACGAAGAATATGTGAAATACTGAGTCTGATTGGAGAAGCTAATTGTTATAGCATTATTGATTTGTCATCATCAAACCACCAGGTTAAACTGTATCCAGATTCTAAATCTCACTTCTTTTATTACTCTATTAGGTGCCATCAGGTTTTGCAGAATGCTGTTTGGCCTGGCATCTGCAGCGGAAAATAATCAAAGAATCAAGCAGCAGATTTGAGGTATTGTGTTTCCAAGATGACATAGTGGTATATAAAGCATCATAAGCAGAGGACAATGAAGGAAAGTATTTGGTGCACTTAAGGACACAGGTCTAACTATCAGATTAGAAAAATGCCAACTTGGGGGTCACTCAGTAGGCTACTCAGGACAGACACATCACCAAAAATGGATTCAAACCTAAGATTGATTTTATTGTAGCTATCAAAGGGGTTCCACCACCTGCCTCCAAGGAAGAACTTAATTCCTTTCTTGGTCTAGTAGGCTAAATGTTGAAATATATAAGGAACATTATGGATCAAGTTTCACCCCTAAGGATGTTGCTTAAAAAAGATGTCCAATTTAATTGGGATCAAGATTGCAACATTCTTTTAACTAAGTCAAACAAGCTATAGTAATAGCACCCTTATTAGATAATGCAATGTAAGACGCAAAACCATTCTCACTACAGATTCTAGCACTAAAGGAATTGGAACTACTGTAGCACAGGTGGCAGAAGTAAAGGAAAGAATTATGACGTTTGCTTCTAGAGCTCAAAAAAACAGAATGCAACTATTCCACTGTGGAGAGAGAAGCTTTAGCTTGTTATTGGGCCATACTACAATTTATTTTCTACAAGTGGGGGTTACCTTTCACAGTAGACACCAACCACAAACCCCCCACCTTTATATTTTCATCTACAGTTGAGGATTGCACCATTTATTGAGTTGTTAAATGGGCTTTGGATTTGAAAGGTTATAATTTCAGGATAGAGTATGTGCCGGGAAATCAGAATCTAGCTGCTGGTTGTCTCTCTAGGTTGCCTTGGCCGAGGAATGCATTGGCGGTAAACACAGATGATTAATCCATATCATCTATTAAAGTACTGGGTATCAAAAAGAAGGAGTAGGGCCGCATCATAGACAATAGAAGATCGGAGAACTTACATCTTTGGTATAGGAACAGAAAGTAACAACAGTGGTAGGTCTGGTACATGAGAATGAGGAAGGATAAAGCAACTAAGAGCTAACAAAGTAACATATTCACCCAGTTTGCACAGCCTTAGAATTTGCAGCTGCATGTCACAAGGCAGATAAGGGCGCAGGAGTCGGAGCAAGGAACAGAACACTCAAGAGCAGAGTTGATGGCAGTGATACAAGGCATCCAGAATTCTCTGGAGGGCAAGATAGAGACTGTGACCATTGAGGGGGGATGCTACATGCGGATCTCCACAGGGTATCAGAGAATGACAGTTAATGAACAGACGATTGGCGATGTAAGCTGTGAGGTAGCCTCCCTAAAAGAACAAGTCGTGAAATTAACAGCCACAACTAAAACCCTGGAGGAAAGGGTGGATGACACCAAGGGCAGGTCCTGCCAAAACAATCTGTGCCTAGTGGGATTTCCAGAAAGGGTGGGGGAGAAGCTCAACGGAATCCTTTCTGTAGAACTGAATGAACACCACCTTGCGGCCTAAGGGTTTGTCACCTATGTTTGTAGTGGAGAGGGCACACAGGAATTTGATGATGTGTCCTGCACTGGGGGCACCGCTGAGGGCCCCAATTACGCAAATCTTCAACTATCGAGACCCGGACCGCATCCTTAAAACAGCCAGAGAAGCAGGGACCCTGAATTCGACAATCACAGCATAGCAAATTTCCAGACTATACCCAGAAGGTGCAGACCCAAAGGAAATCCTTTGCTGAGGGAGGGGGACTGCATGCAAGAAAAAGAGAAGTGGGACAATTAAATGCATAAGAGTATGGATACACAGATCAAGGACTAATAGTTAATGCCCTGCTAGCACCTGCTGGGGTACAATCTTAGGGATAGTTTAGGGCAGCTGAGGCGAGACTCTGCATAGACTTTTAGCTCTTACAGTGCAGGAAACGCTCACCTGTGCACAGTGGGAGAAGTGGTGTAGGATTACAGTTGGGGAGTGAAACACCCATGTGAAGTACATTTGGGAGAAGGGGGGATTAACTTGAGTATAAGGCATCCAGGATGGTGGGCAATCACAACTGTTATAGTTTCTGTTCTCGTATGATTGTCCAGCGAGGGATGGGGTGGAGAGTTTTCTTTATAGTTATAGGTTATTTGGTTACTGTACAGCAAAACATGCATCACACTGGAATAACGAGTGCAGGAACATGGGAATACAGGGGGGGGGCGAATTGCTTCCCGGGAAGGAGAGAGCCCTCACAAAGGTGGAATGAGACACACAGGCCATCTGTATGACACAACAATATAAGATTATGTCATGGAATGTAAAAGGTCTCGGCAGCTATGTGAAAAGACACAGAATACATTCTTACATGAAACGTATGGGGGTGGGCATTGCATGCCTACAGGAGACTCACCTTAAAGAGGAAGAGGCAGAAAAAATAAAGACAAAATGGAGTAGGCAGTTGTGCATGTCCACTTTCTCCTGTTATGCCTGAAAGGTAGCGTTGTGGTTGGTGCCGGGGGTCCCGTTTCAGATGATTTATGTGGAGTCCGATCCGCAGGGATAGTATGTCTTAGGGCAGGGAACATTAGATGGAATAAACGTGACTATTCTTAACACATATGCACGGAATGTGGATTTCTCCCATCCAGTTCTTAGGGGAATTTTTTCCTCCACATGAGACCCTGCTAAGGGATAACATGATTAATAGATTTCTATGGGTGGAGGACTTTAACTTTAGATGCAAATATGGACAGGCAACCACCACAGCTCACGAACAAACTGGGAATGCTGGGATCACTAACTGAAATTATGCAAAATAGGGTTGCAGGGATGTGTGGCGAGAATGTTATCTGATGCACAGAGACTACTCCTGGTATTCGGCTACCCATGATACCTATAGCAGTTTAGAGCACTGGACACTACAAGTGTGAGGGCAGAAATACACAAAGTGGGTTACCTGGATAGATATCTATCATATCACTCCCCCTTAATGTTGCAGTGGAGTGGAAACTGAGAAGGTACTGGCTCATGCAAATGGACGTGCTGCTGGTTGTATCCATTAGGCAGGCTCCTGGTGAGAAAATCAAAGCATACATGGACGACAACTGGGGCACGGCAAATAGTAGGAGTACAGAGTGGGATGCATTAAAGGCAGCCATAAAAGGAGAATGTATGGGCAAAGTGTGTGGTATGCGATGGCAATTGCAAACAGAGCTAGGAGAACTGGAAAGTGAGTTGGCAGAAGCCCAAAGGAGGAAGGAGTGGGAACCAGAGGAGGGGGACACTATGGTATACATTAAGAGAAGGCTGGTAGACACATGGGATACACTGGACAAGTTTACGCGACAAGACTCTCGACAAAGGTTACATAGAGACGGGGACAAGCCTAGCAAAATGCTAGCATGGTTGCTTAGACGGGAGACAGTCAGAATTTCCACAGTCATGCTGTGCAGAATTGACGGGACGGACACCACCACCCGATTGATCAATAACACATTGAGGGAGCATTTGCATGAATTGTATGCAGGGGGCAGGGAGATGGAGGTGTCTGAGATAGCAGAGTATTTGGAGAGAGCGGAACTCCCTAGGCTGACCCTCCGCTTCCAAGAAGAATTAGATGCAGACATTACACTGGAAGAGGTCAGAAAGGCGATAACTAAACTGAACAGAGGAAAAACCCTGGGGGGAGACAGCTTCCCAGTAAAGGTATACGAGGCATATGCAGTGCAGTTGGCAGGCCCACTACTGGAGCTGTATATTGAGACAAAAGATTGAGGGGAACTGCCCCAGACCCTTTGGGAATGAGTGGTATGCATGGTGCCCAAACCCTGGGGTGATGCCACAGACCCGTCATCATACAGACCCCTCCCTATGTTTAATGTGGATGCGAAGGTACTGTGCAAGATCCTGGTGGACCGACTAACAGCAGTGGTGGGGACAGTGGTACACGAGCACCAATGTGTTTTTATACTGGGGCGAAGCACAGCACGGAATCTGCGACGGCTTGTGCACATCATGCATGCTGTGAGGGGGAGTGATAGCAACCTGATCCTGGTATCAGTGGATATTACAAAAACATTCAACACTGTTGAGTGGCGCTACTTACAATTGGCGCTACAGCACATGGGATTTGGCCCGCAATTCTGTCACTGGGTTAGGATATTATGTGCATCATCTAGAGCCAGGGTGCGTAGCAGGCTAAACCTGTCAGCTGACTGGGGAGTGCAGGGAGGTATGAGCAGGGTTGCCCACTCTCACTGCTATTATTTGCATTGGCAATTGAACCGTTGGCAGCTAGACTCCGAATGGATATGGGTAACATATGGATAAGGGTCGGAGAGGTAACACACTTTATCTCCCTATACATCAATGGTGTGCTGTTCTACCTGCACAAACCAGCAGAAACAGTACCACAAATACTACACCACTTGGATAGGTTCGGGGACATATCAGGTCTCTGTATCAATGGACAAAAGTAACTACTATTCACTTTAGGAGCTCTGGAGAGGGTGCCAGAGGTGGAGTTTGCACCTCTGGGTCTCCGCTGGGAAACGTTGTCCTTTAGGTACATTGGCATCATGGCGGGACACAGCCTGGAAGATCAACAGCGATTCTATATAGGCCTCTTGGTGACTGGGCTTACTAGGTTGGTCCGATTCTGGAATACACTTCCACTGCACACGATTGGGAGAGAAGCAGTAATGTTCCTCCCTCAGATACCTATATACCCTCCAGAACGCATTGTATACCCTTCCCTTTAGTTTGTTTCGGAAGTTCGACAGTCTTATGATATTACTGGTCTGGGCTGGGAAGTGAAGTAGGGTTGCGCTCTTCCAGCTCAAAGGGAATTACAGAAGGGGGTCCTAGGTCTCCTAGACCTGGAATTGTATTACTATGCCTCCAACTTGCAATATGTCACTTGCCAGGCCTTGGAGAATAAAAGCGGGGAGATGCGACCCTTACAGGGCACACATGATATGCACTCCTTGATGGAGTTGTTCATGTGCGGGGCACGGGTGCCACCAAATACCCCATAATTGATTTGATAGATCGCAGAAGTATGGGAACGAGTGACTACAAGGATGTTTAAAGGGCCACCATTTGCTAGGGAACTGGACATCTAGATGCTGCCCCGGTTTAGCAGCACAGATCAGGACATGACCATGGTTAGATGGAGGGACTATGGATATGTAACGCTGGGGGACTTGTCCCCGGGGAGATATTCTTGAGGTTTGAGAAAGTGCAAGCAGAATTCGGGGTAAGGGAGGGACAATTCCTGCAATACTCTAAAATTAAGAATACTATATGAGAAATCTGGAAGCACGTCACGAACACACTGAGGGTGATGACTACATTGCAATTAATGTTAATGGCCAGAGCAATGAGGAACATGGTGACATATCTGTATAATACGCTGCAAGAGGATAGCGTGTGAAAGGAGCCAACTGCTAGACGGGCATGAGAGTGAAACCTGACAACACTCCCTACGGACCCTGACTTGAATGCAGCGTGCAAGTTATTTAAGAAGGTGTCCTGCAACGCACAGTTTAAATTAACTCCCTTTAATTACCTACACCGCACATACTTAACACAGATCAAACTCAGCAGGATGCATGTGTAGCGGGGCACACTAGCCTAGATGTGGTGTAGACGGGGCTACATTCCTACATATGGCATGGGAATGCCAGGTGGTCCATTAGTACTGGCAGCAGGTGACAGTGACTAGGAGAGGTGACGACGATGGTACAGGAGGCATCCCCACAGGTGTGCTTTTTAGGAATCGTCAAGATGCCTAAGAGAGGCAAGATGCGGTGGAAGTTTCCACAATTAGCTTTGGTATTGGCAAAAAGAAGGGTAGTCATTGGGTGGCTGGGTGTGAGGACACCATCTGTTGAGATATGGCACAGGGATGTGGCGGAATGGGCCATAGAGGAGGTAATTATGAAAGATACTCGCAGAGACGACAAACTAGAGGAGGATCTGGAGGTCTGGGCAGCACTTATGGAGAATATGAGCTGTCGGGTGTGAAGGTGGGGAAAGGGAGGAACATACGCAGGATACTGAAGTACGTGGCACTCCAGAGTAGGACATTGGGAGCGTAGGAGCGGGGGAGCACTGCAAATGTGGCATAGCCAAGCGGCGGCAGAGAAAAAGTGAACAGGAAGGAACTGGATGGGAGAAGCAAGTGAACACAATGCATGACTGAAAAGCAGAGGCCACAGACACCAAACTAAACAGTATGGATGCGGACCTACTGGGAGGGAAAAAAATAAGCAAGATAGTAAGTAAGGCTAAGGGCCCAAATCACTTAGACTTTTGGTGTAAGTTTAGACCAAAAGTCTAACTTTACTACTTTTTGGTATTCACAAAGGTAAGTTATGAGTAGTATCTTTACGTCTGCACTCAGGTGGAATATCTGCCCCGAGAGCTGAGATTTCCCTCCGCACCCGGAGTGTAAACATCGCACTCGGAGTGTACTCTCCGCACCCAGAGTGGAATCTCTGCACTCAGGGTGGATCTCTGCCCGAGTGCGGAGATTCCGCCCTGAGTGGAGACGTAAAGATGCTACTCATAGCTTACCTTTATGAATACCGAAAAGTAGTAAAGTTAGACTTTTGGTCTAAACTTAGACCAAAAGTCTAAATTTACTTTTGTGAATTGTGCCCAAGGACTGATTCCCTGATACTGTCTAACAGCGGCACTCGGAGATGTGAAAAGCCTGTATCTGTTAACAGTTTTCAGTTAATTCACTGCTACAAAACTATTTAAAGGTCATAATTGGTGGAATGCTATTTACATGTATGTGTATTGGATATAAAATTATCTTATGCCCAAAGGAGGGTATTGTTTGCCATATGACTAAGAAAAAGAACTCAAAAAAAGAAAGAAAAAAGGATGTATTTATCGGGCCCGAGCCAATGCAACAATGTCTGAAAGTACCTTTTGTAACCAGGCTGGGGCAGGATGGAGGACTCCTTTGTGGTTGAGGGAGGGTCAGTACATTTCTAAATGGCTCTTGACAAACTGTTTCTTGTGTGAATTAGGATTGGATCTGGATTGGGGGGAAGTGTGAGTAAAACTATTCCAACACAAGGCAGCAGAACCCTACACACTGAAAACTTGTAGTCCAGGACGCTGCTGGAACCTGGGTGCAGATGAACAAATACAGGGTGTCGAACCCTAAAAACATCCCTGCTAAGACATACCCCAAGGTCACAGTAGGTCTGTTCTCCAAGCCCCCCATCACTGAATGGATGGAAATGTAATAGGCCTGCAAGCGTTGGCAGAACCCTTTTAACTAGAAACATACTTTAAGCTCACGACTCCCATTCAGGTGCAATACAAACTTTAGACCAGCAATAAGTAGGTCATAAATTGACCTCTGGAAGACTACAAGGTGAACAGTGATTTAGTTTGCCCTAAACACTCGCTGTTAAAAAATACTTTGAAATAAGACAGTGTTTAACGCCCTCCTACTAATTGAGGAAAATAAAACACAACAGCCAAACCCCATTGCCACCTTTGAACAAACAGAGAAAATGAATATCACTAGGCACTGGGAGTTGTTATATCCATACCATGTTGGCAGTTAGCAGTGGGGGTGTTTAGAAGTGATACGCGGATGTTACTACGACAAACCCCTCTGTCGTAGTGTAGCAATGGTTTAGCTCCGGACGTAAGGAGCACAAGAATAAAGGTGCGGGTCTCTAGTGCGAAAGGGCAGAGATACGTAATGAGCAACCAGTGCTGGCTGTGGTGTATTTTATTCATTTCACTAACCTCGATTCATAGGCCTCACGGAGGTTCTGCTTCCCTGCTCAGGGACGCAACAAACTGGCGACGAGGACCGGGGTTCGACCCTCGCATCTCCGCGGCCGAGGTCGTGTTTCATGCTTGTTAACAGACGCTGCTGCGTCTGCGTTGCTGAGAACGCTGCCTGGAGCCGGCCTGGAGCCGGCGGTTCCAGCACCACACAAGGGGCGAAGGCGCGCAACGACAGGCGGCCTCGTATACTGCACGCGGTCTCTGCCGCTGGAGGTTGGCCACACCCCTGAATGCTCGGTGGAGCCCGGGGAGGAAGGAGCTTTGTTTCCCAAGGACGCCTAGCACCACAGTCTGTGCATGAGTGATGCCTTCACTGCTGTTAGACAACCTCAATTACCCAAAAGCAGAAAGAAGCAAGACTGAGGGAGCAGAGAACGTCCACACCACACGGCTGAGGCTTAAGCTCCCTCCATCAAGGCTAATTGGAACAACATTTACAGGCAACACCCCATCGCCACTCCCTTATTTGACACCCCACTGAATGAACAGTGACATTTTCAGGATCACCGTGTATTCTAAGAACAATATGCCTCTGATAATACTGAACAATGGAGAATAGGGGTTTTCACGCAAGGGCCCAGAGTGAGCACAGGAAGCGGCTGATAGCTGCCCGGAGAATTTCCACGTTCATCAGCTCATTTTTTTTTACCTGATCATAGCTATTACTATGGCCACTTTTCCCGCGCTTGAACCATTCTTGGTGGATAGGCCTCCATCGGCGCACGCAGCGAAATGGAAACTGTGGGTGGAACGCCTTGAAAATTATTTTGCTACAATGGCCATAGATCAAGACAGGATACGACCGATGCTCCTACATCTGGGTGGTCCGGAGATCCACAAGATCAGTAAGTCGGTAGTTGAGGAGGGCCCGCCGTTTTCATATCAGACTTTAAAACGAGAAATCACAGCCTATTTTGAACCTCTGGCGAATCCTGATTATGAACGCTTCCTTCTGTGGCAAGCCAGGCAACTCCCTGAGGAATCTGTAGATGCGTTCTCTGCTAGGCAAAGGGAACTGGCGAGCACATGCACGTTACCGGACCTGGGGGATGAAATACATGCACAGTTTATTCAAGGATGTAATTCCACGAAGCTACGTGAGCATATCTTGCAAGTCCCTGGCATGGCAATGGCAGACATGCTGACAATGGGGAGATCCAAGGAACTGTCTCGGGTGCGGGCCGCACACATGGAGTCAGCTCTAAAGGGGTCCATCAAGGTGGAGCCGGTCAATGCAGTGGTGGCGAGGACCACAGTGAAGCGGAAGGACAAAAGCAAAGGAGCAAGTGGGAACCGCACCTGCTGTATGTGTGGAGGAGGATACCCACATCAAGGGAAATGTCCAGCGGCCGGAAAACAATGTACCAACTGCCACCGTTTAAATCACTTCGCAAAAGTCTGCCGTTCCACTCCAAAGACTAAATCAGCGGGACCCAAGATGACACACACGGCGCAAGTGATCCAACAACAGGAGGACTCGCAAGACATGGATGACGATGACGAGCCAGACAGGATGGTATATGTCATACATGCCACTCACCCAGGAAACATACTCCGGTGCAGGATCCCGAGGTGTCAAGTGACGGTGGCAGGTCATCACGTGACAGCCGTCATTGACACGGGAGCCTCAATAAACCTTCTGGCTCAGTCGGTGTTCAGTCAGATTCCAGAGTGCCCCCAACTTCACCCCACCACAGTACGAGTATTTGCATTTGGGTCAGCCACACCTATTCTGTTGGCAAGTGTGTTCATGACAGACATTACCCATGAAGGTGTCACCACACGAGCTAAGGTATACGTTGCAAAAGTTGGAACAGGAATGTTACTGAGCTGTCGCACGGCAGAAGAACTTGAGCTGGTCACGTTTGCTTTCAGTATACATGTGGGAGCCCTGGAGAGCCTGGAGGAAGAATACTCAGAGATATTCAAAGGTATTGGCTGCCTGAGAGAACCACAAGTGAAACTACATATCGACAAGTCAATCGAGCTAGTGGCGTTAAAGCACAGATGCATTGCGTTCCATCTTCGACCTAAAATGGAAATCGAACTAGCCAAGTTGGAAGAGGCTGATATCATTGAGAGGGTTAACGGTCCAACACTGTGGGTATCGCCCATTGTGGTCACCAGAAAACCAAAGCAGCCCGGTGAAGTGCACATTTGTATTTGTATGGACATGAGACTACCAAATATGGCCATATGGAGGGAACGTCATCTCACTCCCACTGTGGATGATATTGTGGCTGAAGTCATTGAATCACAATGGTTTTCTAAAATGGATCTTCCAGCTGGATACCACCAACCTATGCTAGCACTAGAATCAAGAGCAATCACTACCTTTCCCACCCATGTCGGGCTGAGAAGGTACAATCGCCTCAGTTTCGGCGTTGCCAGTGCTGCCGAGGTGTTTCAGGGCACGATCAGGGGGGTGCTAGCTGGTTTGGAAGGGGTCATCAATGCGAGCGACGACATCCTGGTGCACGTTCCCACCATCGAAGGGCATCTTAAAAGACTTCACGCCACGTTCCATAGGCTCCACCAAATTGGATTGACACTTAATCATGAAAAATGTGAGTTCCTGAAGCAAGAGATTGCATTTTTCGCATATCTTTTCTCGGGGAGAGAGGTCCAGCCCGACCCTGAGAAAGTGGCTGACATTCAATCTGCATCCCCGCCCACCTCAGTAACCGGTGTACGCAGCTTTTTGGGGATGGTTACGTATTGTGGGAGATTCATTCCCAATCTGACATCACTCACAGCTCCACTGAGGGAACTCACAAAGGCTCACACTCCGTGGGAGTTGAATTCAACTCATGAGAAGGCGTTCTTAGCAACCAAACAAGCCTTGTCAGCCGACACCACTATGGTGTATTTTGATCCCTCAAAGGACACGGAAATATCGGTGGATGCCAGCCACGTAGGTCTTGGAGCTGTGCTGTCTCAGAAGGCTTGAGATGGAGAATGGGCACCAGTAGCTTATGCCAGCCGAGCGCTGACAACCACGGAACAAAGGTAATCCCACATTGAAAAAGAGGCGATGGCGGTGCACTGGGGTTGTCGTCATTTCCACCTATTCATCTATCCGTTCGTTGTGCACACGGATCACAAGCCACTTCTACCACTATTTAACAAGTCTGCGTCTCAGCCACCACCCAGGATAGAGAAATGGATCCTGCAACTCCAGGACTATCAATTCTCTGTGGTGTATCAACTTGGCGCAGAGAACCCAGCAGACTATCTGTCAAGGCACACAAGACCACCTACAACCCAGGAGGAACTGGAATCCAAAGAGGTGGGAGAGTATGTGAGGCTGGTGGTAGTGCGATCCAGACCACTTCCCACGTTGGTGCAAGAAATTCAAGCAGCCACCCGGGCCGATGAGATTTTACAGCTGGCGATATCATGTGTTTAGGATGGCAAGTGGCATCGGCTAAAACGGAACATATCCCGGAGAACAGCGGAAGCAAGCCTTACATTGTCCTCCCTACACAGCGTTCGCCAAGAACTGGCTGTGTCCTCAGAGGAATGCCTCCTATGAGGCCATCGTCTGGTGATTCCAGGGGCTCTACAACAGAGAACCATTGGTCTTGCCCATGCTGTACATCAAGGAATAGTGAAAACCTAGGCAAGACTGAGAAGCAAAGTATGGTTTCCAGGTCTGGATGCCCGGGTAGAGCAGACCATCCAACACTGTCACATATGCCAAACCCTCAGTCCAGCTGACTCACCTGCTCCTATTATCATGGAACCAATTCCATCAACTCCTTGGCATCGGGCTAGCGCCAACTTAGGCAGTCTCCCAGATGGGCGCAACATGTTGGTCGTTATTGACGATTTCTCGAAATACCCGGAGGTGGAGGTGTTGGATTCCACCACAATGGAGAAGGTGGTGCCCTTCCTAGAGAAAATAATGGCAACACATGGAATAGTTCAAGAACTGAGAACTGACAATGGCCCTCCTTTTTCAAGCAATGAATTTGCATTGTACCTGGCCTCTCATGCCATTCATCATCGAAAGATCACTCCCCGGTGGCCTCAAGCCAATGGGGAAGCTGAACACTTCATTGAACGCTAAATAAGGTGCTACGCATTGCGGTGTCTCAAGGGAGAAATTTGGAACATGCCCTGTTTGAATTTCTAAGGGAGTATCGGGTAACTCCACACGTCACGACTGGTGTGGCTCCCAGTGAAGTGTGCATGTTTCGTTGTGTGAGGGATACCTTACCGCAGGTAACCGAAGCTTCAAGGATCTATGATCGAGTAGCGGTTCGGCTACGTCATCCCAAGTGCAAAATGAGCGGGTGTCTCACAGGAGACGAGCTTGTGCGAGGAACCTACAAGTGGGAGATATGGTGCTGGTAAAGAACAGATGTCCCGGCGGTAAATTCAGATTACCGTTCGAATCAGTGCCATGGACAGTGATCAAGGTGACGGGCACGATGGTGACAGCCCGACGAGTCATGGAGAGTGTACCCAGAATGTCTCTTTCTTTAAACACTACAACATACCCCGAGAGATAATGAGCCCATCTACAGCGACAAGGCATCCACTCCTGGAAGATGAAGAGTCCGAACAGATGTTGACTCCTGCTGAAAGTGCCGGTTTGGAATCAAGGTGGTCACCCAAAGATGTGTCTCTGTTGCCAGAAACACCGTCAATATCTGAAAGCGCTGCAGGGAAAAATGGTGTAGTACCCCGCTCTTCCAACCCTGGTACAATGACTGGTATTCAAGATAGAGAAGGTGGAGCTCGATATGATCTACGTCCACGGCCAGCTGCACCAGTCAGGCTACAGGACTATGGGGGTCATTAAACACTGGTGGTAAAAGCTGCATACCGCCGTGCAGAAGACCACCAACACACCGCCGCGGAATTCTGCCACGGTCATTATGACCCAAAGGCCGGAATCTGCCAAAATCTAGACACCCACACAAGTCCGCCACACCAAAGGTCAGTGATAAACTGGCGATAACAAATCGTCCACCATCACGCCAACAGGAATACGCCCACACTATCACGACCCACGTATCCACGCGCCGTCTTTCAACTGCGGTATTCCATTGGCGGTACACACCACTGTGCTCAAAATACACACACATATACAAAACACATCCACATTGGACAATTCGAAATACACACACCTGATACACATACACACACCACTCCCACACACCCAATACAATATAAAACACACACCCACATCACCCACAAACCCTTACGACCACAATTGCGACTGAAGGCCACAGAGAGACACCGCCAGGCACAGGCACAGGCACTCAACACCATCACCCACATAGCATCCACGCACCTCACACAACACACCTCTAAAACCACCCCACACATCACAATACACACCACCCCACACATCACCCACACCACCCCATGGCACGGCAAAGACACCCCAGGTTCTCTGAGGAGGAGCTCAGGGTCATGGTGGAGGAAATCATCCGGGTAGAGCCACAGCTATTTGGAGCACAGGTGCAGCACACCTCCGTAACTAGGAAGATGGAGCTATGGCGAAGAATCATGGACAGGGTCAACGCAGTGGGACAGCACCCAAGAAATAGGGATGACATCAGGAAGAGGTGCAACGACCTACGGGGGAGGGTGCGTTCCGTGGTCTCAAGACACCACATCGCGGTACAGAGGACTGGCGGCGGACCCCCACCTCCTCCCCCACAACTAACAACATGGGAGGAGCAGGTCTTGGCTATTCTGCATCCTGAGGGCCTCGCAGGAGTAGCTGGAGGAATGGACTCTGGTAAGTCAAATCTTTACTATTACATCCCCCACCCTACCTGCATGCCATCACATACCCCCACCCTCGTCCTCACCCCATCACTCCTACTCCTCACACATGTCTCAATATCACAAACCACCCATCCCAACACCAAGCCCTGCATGCAACACCAAAGCATGGACACCCATCACCAATGCATGGCCAATGCACATACCCATACACCCCCCTAAACCATCATCACACAAGGTCCTACACAGGAATCCAAGCACTGGGGTACACGGTCACCCACACATTGCACACCATGGCACATACAGATGCAATAATCATGCCTTTACACCCCCGCAGGACCCCTACCCAACGTCACCGGACAGGAGGGTCCAGACATGTCCACTCCACCTACAGAAGAGGCCCACAGTGATGACAGCAGCTCTGTCCAACTGGATCTAGATGACCAGCCCGGCCCATCTGGGACCTCGGGACAGTCGGTTCCACTCACATTGGCACAGGCCACTCAGAGCTTGCCCCCTCTGGAAACACCAGCATACCACCCACCCAGCGGGCCCATACCTCTGTCCCCATGACACGTCAAGCAGCAGTGTGTCCACCACTACAGGGAACCCAGGATAACCCACCACCCCAACAACACCAGGGACCTGGGGGCAGTGGTAGTGGGCACACGGTTCAGGGGACAGAGGCCCAGGAACACAGGGGAACTGGGAGGGCGGCTGTGCGACAGGGGGAGGACAGGCCCAGGGAACCCACTCTCCACGAGGCCCTCTCCAACATCATGGGAGCCTACCACCATTCCCATGAGACGATGGCAACGGTACTTGCCAAGTTTCAGGAGACCCAGCGGCTGCAGGAGGAACAGTATTTGGGGTTCAGGGAGGAACTCAGATCCATCAATTCCACCTTGGGCACCATTGTAGGGGTGCTGAAGGAACTCCTCAACACCAGGAGGGACACTGTGGCACAACAAGGGGCCCCTGACACTAGCCTGGACGATGAACTGCCCACCACCTCCGCCGGCGCTAGTGGACAGGAGGCACCGCCACAGGACCACCCACACAAGTCCGCCACACCAAAGGTCAGTGATAAACTGGCGATAACAAATCGTCCACCATCACGCCAACAGGAATACGCCCACACTATCACGACCCACGTATCCACGCGCCGTCTTTCAACTGCGGTATTCCATTGGCGGTACACACCACTGTGCTCAAAATACACACACATATACAAAACACATCCACATTGGACAATTCGAAATACACACACCTGATACACATACACACACCACTCCCACACACCCAATACAATATAAAACACACACCCACATCACCCACAAACCCTTACGACCACAATTGCGACTGAAGGCCACAGAGAGACACCGCCAGGCACAGGCACAGGCACTCAACACCATCACCCACATAGCATCCACGCACCTCACACAACACACCTCTAAAACCACCCCACACATCACAATACACACCACCCCACACATCACCCACACCACCCCATGGCACGGCAAAGACACCCCAGGTTCTCTGAGGAGGAGCTCAGGGTCATGGTGGAGGAAATCATCCGGGTGGAGCCACAGCTATTTGGAGCACAGGTGCAGCACACCTCCGTAACTAGGAAGATGGAGCTATGGCGAAGAATCATGGACAGGGTCAACGCAGTGGGACAGCACCCAAGAAATAGGGATGACATCAGGAAGAGGTGAAACGACCTACGGGGGAGGGTGCGTTCCGTGGTCTCAAGACACCACATCGCGGTACAGAGGACTGGCGGCGGACCCCCACCTCCTCCCCCACAACTAACAACATGGGAGGAGCAGGTCTTGGCTATTCTGCATCCTGAGGGCCTCGCAGGAGTAGCTGGAGGAATGGACTCTGGTAAGTCAAATCTTTACTATTACATCCCCCACCCTACCTGCATGCCATCACATACCCCCACCCTCGTCCTCACCCCATCACTCCTACTCCTCACACATGTCTCAATATCACAAACCACCCATCCCAACACCAAGCCCTGCATGCAACACCAAAGCATGGACACCCATCACCAATGCATGGCCAATGCACATACCCATACACCCCCCTAAACCATCATCACACAAGGTCCTACACAGGAATCCAAGCACTGGGGTACACGGTCACCCACACATTGCACACCATGGCACATACAGATGCAATAATCATGCCTTTACACCCCCGCAGGACCCCTACCCAACGTCACCGGACAGGAGGGTCCAGACATGTCCACTCCACCTACAGAAGAGGCCCACAGTGATGACAGCAGCTCTGTCCAACTGGATCTAGATGACCAGCCCGGCCCATCTGGGACCTCGGGACAGTCGGTTCCACTCACATTGGCACAGGCCACTCAGAGCTTGCCCCCTCTGGAAACACCAGCATACCACCCACCCAGCGGGCCCATACCTCTGTCCCCATGACACGTCAAGCAGCAGTGTGTCCACCACTACAGGGAACCCAGGATAACCCACCACCCCAACAACACCAGGGACCTGGGGGCAGTGGTAGTGGGCACACGGTTCAGGGGACAGAGGCCCAGGAACACAGGGGAACTGGGAGGGCGGCTGTGCGACAGGGGGAGGACAGGCCCAGGGAACCCACTCTCCACGAGGCCCTCTCCAACATCATGGGAGCCTACCACCATTCCGATGAGACGATGGCAACGGTACTTGCCAAGTTTCAGGAGACCCAGCGGCTGCAGGAGGAACAGTATTTGGGGTTCAGGGAGGAACTCAGATCCATCAATTCCACCTTGGGCACCATTGTAGGGGTGCTGAAGGAACTCCTCAACACCAGGAGGGACACTGTGGCACAACAAGGGGCCCCTGACACTAGCCTGGACGATGAACTGCCCACCACCTCCGCCGGCGCTAGTGGACAGGAGGCACCGCCACAGGACCACAACACCAGCACCCCACCCCCTGCAGATGGAGAGCCGCCCGCAAGCGGTCCCTGAGATCCAGGGCAAAGACAGAGAACAATGCCAAGACCCCCGCCAAGAAATGAGACCACCCTGATTGTCATCCTTTTGTCCCACCTTGTCACCCTTTCCATCCTTAAACTACCCCAGCTCCACTTCCTATGCCCCTTTGGACAATGCACCTGTGAGACTAATAGACTGGACTCTGCCATGGACATTCCTCCACCATCACCTCTCACTATTTTACAACCCCCTCCAATATTGAGCACTTAAATAAACACCCTTAAAGCACAAAACAATCAGGAGTCTGTCTGTAATTTCGAAATAGTGTATTAGCAATTACAGTGGCAAAATGCTCTTTCAAATGTAATGTCAACATACCTATGTCACACAGCTCTAGTCCATGAGTTAACAAAGCAGATGTCACACAGTGGGACCCACATCTGTGAAATCGTAAGGGAAAGTGACAACTCAGTGACCATACACTGGGTGAAAATGACAGACAGTAGAGAGGTAGTGGATTAAAATCGGATGTAGCAGGCAGTGGTGTCTTCTTACCTGTGTCTCACTGGAAGCATTGCATGATCATTGTGTTCCTGTTGTCGATCTCCTATTCTTCTGCTTCCTCGTCTTCACTGTCCACAGGGTCCACAGCTGCCACAACACCACCATCTGGACCATCCTCCTGCAGAAAAGGCACCTGCCGTCGCAAAGCCAAGTTGTGAAGCATACAGCAGGCCACGATGATCTGGCACACCTTCTTTGGTGAGTAGAATAGGGAACCACCTGTCATATGGAGGCACCAGAACCTGGCCTTCAGGAGGCCAAAGGTCCGCTCTATAATCCTCCTAGTTCGCCCATGGGCCTCATTGTAGAGTTCCTCTGCCCTTGTCCTGGGATTCCTCACTGGGGTCAGTAGCCATGAGAGGTTGGGGTAACCAGAGTCACCTCCAAATGGCGAGGGACAACTGTTAGACACACACTGACTCATAGGGACATCCACAGACCCAGACAACTATTCCCACTGATTTGGGTCCAGGTGCTCACCTAATAGCCACACCTGGTGCCTCTGGAGTTGCCCCAGCACATAAGGGATGCCGCTATTCCGCAGGATGTAAGCGTCATGCACTGAGCCAGGGAATTTTGCATTAACATGGGAGATGTACTGGTCTGCCAAGCACACCATCTGCACATTCATCGAATGGTAACTCTTCCGGTTTCTGTACGCCTGTTCACTCCTGCGTGGGGGTACCAAGGCCACATGTGTCCCATCAATGGCACCTATGATGTTGGGGATATGTCCCAGGGCATAGAAGTCACCTTTCACTGTAGGCAAATCCTCCACCTGAGGGAAAACGATGTAGCTCTGCATGTGTTTCAGCAGGGCAGACAACACTCTGGACAACACGTTGGAAAACATAGGCTGGGACATCCCTGATGCTATGGCCACTGTTGTTTGAAAAGACCCACTTGCTAGGAAATGGAGTACTGACAGCACCTGCACTTGAGGGGGGATTCCTGTGGGATGGCGGATATCTGACATCAGGTCTGGCTCCAAGTGGGCACACAGTTCCTGGATTGTGGCACGATCAAGCCTGTAGGTGATGATCACATGTCTTTCCTCCATTGTCGATAGGTCCACCAGCGGTCTGTACATCGGTGGATGCCGCCATCTCCTTACATGCCCCAGTGGAGGGTACCTATGGAGGAGAACAGTGAGCAGAGAGTCAACCAACTCTGAGGTACGTAAACACAGCTTACTCTGAAAATATTCATAAATCTAAATTTGCCTGTGGTTAGGCAAGGTATAGGTATGTGTGACACAGTCAAAAATAATGCCATGTGGTCCCCTGAAATGGCGGCTGCCTGACCTGTAAAGTGGGACAGGGGGATATGAGGTAACTGCGCTGGCGTTGTACACCGTCGCGGTAGGCGGTCGAAGACCGCAGCGCAATTCTACATTGGTTAACATTGGGCCCTATGGATCCCAGGAGCCAATGACGATGTACGCCGGCGGTGACGGTACACACCGCCGCGGACGTGACTGCCATTTTCTCTCTGTTTAATCACTCGATACCTGATCTTCGACAGGAGAGGACCTACACTGCAAGTGCTGCTGTGACCTCAGTTTGGAAGAGACAATGGCTCGTGTGTCTGGGGAAAGGGCTCCTGCCTTCAGCACGGAGGTGTTGGAGAAACTCGTGGATGGGGTCCTCCAGACAAACAGGTAAGTACACTGGGAGCATGCTGGATGGGCAATGCCTGTGTGGAGTGCTGTGGATGAAAGATAGGGGGGGGGTGAGAATGAGGCGTGCATAAAACGACGGTGAGTGCATGTGCGTCATGGCAAGGGTAGGGATGCGGGCCAATGACTGTGACGGTGCAGTTGGTAATTACTTCTCTTGTCCCCTGTACAATTCCTGTAGGTCAGCGCCCACCAGAAGAAGGACATCTGGCGTGCCATCGCCAAGGAAAGTCCGGACCCTGGGGATCTACCACAGATGGAGCACCCACTGCTGGAAAAGATGGGAGGACATTCGCTGCTGGAGCAAGAAGACGTCGGAGGCCCAGCTGGAGATGGCCTCCCAACGTGGGAGTGGTGCCCATCGCACCATGACTCCCTGATGTTCAGGATCCTGGTGGTGGCCTATCCGGAGTTGGATGGGTGCTTAAGGGCATCACAGCAGTCACAAAGGGGTGAGTACACTCCCATTCTGCTGATTCAGCGCGCATTTTAGGTGTCTGGGTGGGGGAGGTGGGCTGTAGGTTCCCCTAGGCCAGGGCGAGTTTGGTAGTTAAGTTCCCTACTTCAGGCAGGCCCTGTGGCACCCCACCCCACCTGTGTACAGTGCCAACTACACCTAGTCAGGCTCCTGTGACATCCATGTGTGCAGAAATCGGCCATAGCCTTGTAAGCCATGTCCCAGGGATTGAATAGTGGACCCCAAGTGCACGGCGTAGTGCAGGGGGCTTCTGTGTCTGTCATGTCCGCCAACAGTAGCGGTATTGCATGCACTGAACATGTCTGAACATGTCTTTCTTCTGTCTCCCCCCCCTTTTTGTGGTCTCCCTGTACTTGTGTGCATTAGCATCATCAGGCGGAGGAGCAGTGGCACCGGAGCAGGAGGGAGCTGCATCCCACATGGCCCTGGAGGGCGAGACTACGGACTCCGAATTCACCAGTGGGACGGAGGGCGAGGGGAGCTCCACGGTGGGGACAGGAGCTGACACCAGCGAGACGTACTCCTCTTCTGATGGAAGCCCCCTTGCGGTGGCGGCCCCATCTGTGCCCCCTGCATCTAAAGGTACAGCCGCCACTCCCCCTACCAGCACCGCCCTCCCAGCAGCCCCTCAGCCTTTGCCCTGCGCCCACGACCCAGGAGGGTGTGCATTACCTTTGCCCCAGGCACCTCAGGCCCTGCCCCTGTCACCCCTGCTGCCCTCAGTGAGGAGGCCATTGACCTCCTCAGGTCCCTCACTGTTGGGCAGGCTACCATTTTGAATGTCATCCAGGGTTTAGAGAGGCAGTTGCAACAAACCAATGCATTCCTGGAGGGCATTCACTCTGGTCAGGCAGCCCTTCAGCGAGCTTTTCAGACTCTGGCCTCAGCACTGATGGCAGCCATTGTCCCTGTCTCTAGTCTCCCCCTCCAACTTCCTCCACCCAGACCCACACCCCTGTACCTCAGCCTATCCCAAGCACACCATCAGACCAGCATGCACACACCTCAACACACAAGGGAAGCTCTGGCAAACATAAGCACCACACATCCCACAGGCACTCACGCAAGCATCACACACATGCAGACACACCAACATCCACTGCCTCCACTGTGTCCCCCTCCTCCTCTTCTCCCGCCTCCCTCCCAGTCTCGTCTCCACCCAAACCTGCATGCACTACATCCTCAGCCACTACGTCCATCACCAGCACACCCACCACCACATCCTGCTCACATGCACTCACCACCCCCACTACCATTCACACATCCCCTGTGTCCTCTCCCAGTGTGTCTGTGAGGCCACCTCCCAAGGTACACAAACGCAGCCACACACCCACCCAACAGCCATCCACCTCACAACAGCCTCCAGCCCATGCACCTTCACCCAAAGTCACCAAACGTACACCGCCTACAACCACTACCTCTTCCTCCACTCCCAAACCCCCTCCAGCTACTGGTCCCAGTGTTCCAAAGAAACTTTTCCTGTCCAGCCTTGACCTCTTTCACTCACCTTCCCCACCCTGTTAGTCTCCTAGGGCCCGACTCTCCAGGTCCCAACCTAGCACCTCAGCCACAACATCGGCGGGACCAGTGGTGCCAGTAGTTACTGTATTATGGAGTGCACCAGGCAGCAGGGCAGGCAGTGTGGCAAGGAGCCAGAGCACGGACAGTCCCCCACCTGTCAAGCATAAAAAGTTGGACAGTGCCCGGCAGGAGAGGGGAAAGAAACCAGCCACCAAACCCGCTCCCAGGGGTCCAGTTGGGAGTGTGGAGACAGCTGCGACACCATCCAAGGGGGGAAAGGGGCACAGTAAAAGCGGCAAGTCTGGGAAGATCAGCACGGCGGACAACACCGCCAGCAGCCCGCTGCCCAGGAAGCGACCACCAGCAGCAGCCCCCTGCCACAGACAGGACCGCCAGCAGCCCCGCTGCCCAGGATGCGACCTCCAGTAGCAGCCCCGCTGCCACAGACCGGACCGCCAGCAGCCCCGCTGCCCAGGAAGCGACCGCCAGCAGCAGCCCCGCAGCCACGGACAGGACCGCCAGCAGCTGAACCGCTGCCCAGGACACCGCCGCCAGCAGCTCCGCAGGGCAGAACAAGACTGCCAGCAGCTGAACCGCTGACCAGGACACCGCCGCCACAAGCAGCGCTGCCAAGGACACTGCCACAAGCACCGCTGCCCAGGACACCGCCACCAGCACCCCCGCAGGCCAGTCAGCGCAAATGATTCCGACGCTACTGAGTCCGCCAAGGGCAGGATGAAGCACTCTGGGCACAAGGCCCCCTCCAGAACCGGTGGAGAGATACATCCACTACCTCTGTCCTTGGCAGGATGAAGCACTCTGGGAGCAAGGCCCCCTCCAGAACCAGTGGAGAGACACATCCACTACCTCTGTCCTTGGCAGGATGAAGCACTCTGGGCACAAGGTCCCCTCCAGAACCAGTGGAAACTGTTATCCACTTGAGAGACTGTGGCTTTGCACTCCCCAGGATTGAACAGTGGGCAAACCACCCACTGTAGAGACTTGAGAGACTGTGGCTTTGCACTCCCCAGGATTGAACAGTGGGCAAACCACCCACTGTAGAGACCTGAGAGACTGTGGCTTTGCACTCCCCAGGATTGAACAGTTGGCAAACCACCCACTGAAGAGACTTGAGAGACTGTGGCTTTGCACTCCCCAGGATTGAACAGTGGGCAACCCACCCACTGTAGAGACTTGAGGGAATGTGGCTTTGCACTCCCCAGGATTGAACAGTGGGCAAACCACCCACTGTAGAGACTTGTGAGACTGTGGCTTTGCACTCCCCAGGATACATCAATGGGCATGGAGCCCCCTTGTGGATCTGGCGTCGTGCACTCAACCGGCTGTGGTGCCCCCCCTTCCCTTCCCCTTGAGGTGCCTGTTTTATTTCTATCTGATGCCCCTGCAGTGTTCTCTCCGTTTTGATCGGGTATTGAGTGTGGGCCTCGCCCATGCCTTTTGGGCCCAGTGATCCACGGACTATGATGGTGGAATCCCTTGGACTTGTGTTCTTGGTGTATATAATTGTTCATAGTGTAAATGTGTATATATGTAAATAATTTTGATTACTGTCTTTGAATATATTACAATCATTCGACTCATTTCCTTTTGTCCTTGCATTCTTCCAGGAGGGGTTGGGGGGTGTAACTGTGATGTATTAACATGTACTTGTGTGTGTGCTGTAGTGAGTGATGGTGGGGGTGGGAGTTTTGCGTGTTGCATGTGTGTGTCACTGTTTTTTCCCTCTCCCCTCCCCTGTGTCGTAGGTGCAGTACTCACCGTGGTCTTCGCCGCAGGCGTTCGTGCTCCTGGAAGATAAAGGCTGGCAGAATTTGGAGCTCCTGTTCCATGGCATCCTGGTTCCTCGTGGGGTGTGTAGAGGTGAGCGTTTTCCCTTCGAAGTCCTGTTTCCGCCGTGTTTTTGTTCGCGGTGAATCCACCCCGGAAAAGGTGGCGGATTGGTGGGTTGTAATTCTGTGGGCGGTACACTGTCCTCCGCCTGTCTGTTGGTGGTTACCGCCACGGTGTTTGTTTGTACCACTGTGGCGGTCGGAGTGTTAAAGTGGCTGTCTATGTTGGCGGTTTCCGCCACGGTCGTAATTCCATTTTTTTTACTGCCGGCCTGTTGGCGGTTTTACTGCCGCTTTAACACCGACCGCCAGGGTTGTAATGACCACCTATGTCTGCAAGTATAGACTCTGTGTACTATGCGTGTTTTTGTTTTTCCCATGCTCAGTGTGGTAAATGTGTCAGTAGCCGTGCCAAATGTTTCGTTGTGAATTTTTGCATCACATCCCTGTTTAGGATGGTTCTACGCTTTTTGTGTTTTGTTTAAAGTTTTGGAGGAATGTTATGTCCATACCATGTTGGCAGTTAGCAGCGGGGGTGTTTAAAAGTGATACGCAGATGTTACCGCGACACGCCCCTCTGTCATAGTGTAGCAGTGGTTTAGCTCCAGACGTAAGGAGTCGGGTCTCTGGCTCAAACGGGGAAAGATACGTAATGAGCAACCAGTGCTGGCTGTGGTGTATTTTATTAATCTCACTAACCTCGATTCATAGGCCCCACGGAGGTTCTGCTTCCCTGCTCAGGGACGCAACAGGACTCTTACAACTAAGGCACACTCATCCGGAACTCAAAACTAGATGCCAACCAGAAACTGTGAAGAAAACTGGAGGATGAGATAAGGAAAACACCCAAATACCAGAGAGGGAACAGGTCATTCAAATAGTGCTGAACTTTAAACCTTCCCGCCACAGTGGGAATGCCAGTGAGATGTACTGCAGCACTGCTTTTTAAGACTAAATGAAGCAGTGGGGGACGCAGGGAACATGTTACCGAAGACAATGACGTCATGAAGGAACACATAGGAATACCTTCCCGTCCTGCCCTAAAATGAAACATTTTACGGTAGATCTTAAACAGGAATTAAGCGAAGTCCTCGGTAAACATGTTCCTCTTTCCATTCAGCAATACGCATGCAGCTAACCTGTCAATAGAAATATTAGTTAAGATTTCTAATGATAGATGATAACAAATGTATAATTAAGCTGAAATCTAAGAACACCCTGTTGTGTCGTGAGATAACATAAACACAGTTCTGTAGAGAGAATACGTCCAGAAGGCTTTATTCTCTATGGATTTGTCAGCACCGGTGTCCTCACAGCCGTCGGAAGCCACGTGCCCAACTGTGGTTGCCTCTAACACTGCGCGTCACCGACGCTGCTGAAACAACATTCTAAAATCTAGAAGCAATTTGCTGCATACATATACATAACACCCCCCCAATAAAACAACGGAGAGGTAAAACGGGGATTTGAGGGAAATGGAAGCTGATCTGATCAACACACCTCTATTTATCGAAAGTTGGACCCCATAATTCCTCTTACAACTTGCAATAAATTCCCCAAATCAAGAGACCCCAATCCATCTGATGGACACTGGGGATGAAAGTCCGGGGGTGTCTCACGGTGCCGAGCCTACACAATTGGCGGCACTCTCGCGTGTACACAATCCGCCTGTTATGGCGCCAAAGGGCCGCCCCATCCTTGAGGGGGTCCCTGGTCACTGGCCTTGCTACCCAACCACATGCACCACTGGGGGCTCCCCACCCCTTCAAAGGCATATCTGTTATCTCCTGTATCTTGAGCGCAGTTACCTAACTAATTATAGCTCCAGGAAATCCTTCCAGCCTACTGCTCCCTCCTCACATTGTATTGAGAGAGACCACATTTCCAAAGGATACGAGGAGTAAAACTATGGATAGCCGAGTGGAGGAGGAAAGAGACAGTAGGTTGTCAAGTAAAAAGGTACTTTACACAAGCTTCAACAGTGACTCTTTGGAAACTATCCCTCCTTGTCGCCTAGCTGAATTACAGCTTCCCGTTCAGTATGCAGTACATTTACCTATCGGTTTCTTGGAGTTAGTGTGAGGGATAAGCCAGTCAACTCGTAAACTATGTTGTTGAAAGTTTTAAGAATACTCTGATACTGTTCGATATCAAAACTGAAACTGCACCACTCCACCTTCACCTAGACACGCCTAATTGTAGGAACAATAACAAGGATAAGAAGGGAAGCGGTAACATCCTGATAAATAGATAGGAAGAATTGTGCTTGTGAATGGAGGGGCGTGTCCAAGGCTCCATGGGTGGTACAGAGTATCTTCAAAGGGATACACTTCTCAGCCGACAGCCAATGAACGGCTGCTAAAAAGCAATGAGTGCGAGTGATAGGATCAGCTCCTGCCAGTAATCTGGCTGCCTAGTTCTAAAGAGTCTAATTCCGCTTTATAGTGTAATCAGGGCGACCAAAGGTAGATAGAAGTAGCATTGTCTAAACTAATGCAGAGATGGCAGCTACTAGCAAAGCTCTCCCCTCCTAATTCAAGAAGGGTGTGATATTTTCAGTTTCTTCAGATGGACAGGGAAGGCTGGCCCTATTGTCGAATATGAACAACCTGTTAGGGGGCAGAGATTGCTACTGGAAGTCAGGAGCCAATCCCATACAAAAAAGGAATACATTATTGTAGGAAAGTACCATCTGGCCTGGCATGTTACCCCCATTTTTACATGTATGTCAGTTTGTTTTTGCCTGTCTCGCTGGGATCGTGCTAGCCAGGACCCCAGTACTCATAGTTTGTGGCCTGAATGTGAATACCTCTGTAGTGCCTACCTGTGTCACTGAGGCTCTGCTAACCTGAACCTCAGTGCTCATGCTCTCTCTGCCTTAAATTTGTCACTATAGGCTAGTGACCACTTTTACCAATTTCAATTGGCATACTAGAACACCCTTATAATTCCCTAATATATGGTACCTAGGCACCCAGGATATTGGAGTTCCAGGGGATCACTATGAGCTGCACCATTTCTTTTGCCACCCATAGGAAGCTCAGGCAAACCTTTACACAGGACTGCCACTGCAGTCTGAGTGAAATAACACACACGTTATTTCACAGCCATTTTCACTGCACTTAAGTAACTTATAAGTCACCTATATGTCTAACCTTCACTTGCTGAAGGTTAGGTGCAAAGTTACTAAGTGTGAGGGCACCCTTGCACTAGCAAAGGTGCCCCCACTTAGTTCAGGGCCATTTCCCCAGACTTTGTGAGTGCGGGACACCATTACATGCGTGCACTACATATAGGTCAATGCCTATTTGTGGCTTCACAATGGTAACTCCGAACATGGCCACATAACATGTCTAAGATCATGGAATTGTCCCCCCATGCCAAATCTGGTATTGGGGACACCATTCCATGCATCCCCGGGGCTCCACAATGAACCCAGGGTACTGCCAAACTAGCTCTCTGGGGTTTTCTCTGCAGCTACCGCTGCTGCCACCCCACAGAAAGGGTTCTGCCCTCCTGGGGTCTGGGCAGCCCAGTACCAGGAAGGTAGAACAAAGAATTTCCTCTGAGAGAGGGTGTTACACCCTCTCCCTTTGGAAATAGGTGTTAAATGCTGGGGAGGAGTAGCCTCCCCCAGCCTCTAGAAATGCTTTGAAGGGCACAGATAGTGCCCTCCTTGCATAAGCCAGTCTACACCGGTTTAGGGAACCCCAGTCCCTGCTCTGGCATGAAACTGGACAAAGGAAAGGGGAGTGACCACTCCCCTGTCTATCACCACCCCAGGGGTGGTGCCCAGAGCTCCTCCAGTGTGTCCTAGACCTCTGACATCTTGTTTCCAGAGGTGTGAGGGCACTCTGGAGGCCTCTGAGTGGCCAGTGCCAGCAGGTGACATCAGAGACCCCTCCTGATAGGTGTTTGCCTGACTAAGTGGCCAATCCTCCACTGAGGGCTATTTAGGGTCTCTCCAGTGGGCTTTTCCTCAGATAATGACTTGCAAGAATTCACCAGAGTTCCTCTGCACCTCTCTCTTCGACTTCTGCCAAGGATCGACCGGTGACTGCTCCAGGACATCTGCAAAACTGCAACAAAGTAGCAAGAAGACTACCAGCAAAATTGTAGCGCCTAATCCTGCCAGCTTTCTCAACTGTTTTCTGGTGGTGCATGCTCTGGGGGCTGCCTGCCTTCACCCTGCACTGGAAGCCATGAAGAACTCTCCCGTGGGTCGAAGGCATCTTCCCCCTTCTTCAGCAGGCACCAAACTTCAGCGTCACCGGTACTCTGGGACCCCTTTCATCCTGACGAGCATGGCCCCTGGAACACAGGTGGTGGACCCAAGTGACCCAGACTGTCCAGTGGTCCAACTGTACAAATTTGGAGGAGTTAAGTCCTTGCCTTCCCTCTCCAGACAGTAATCCTGTGCACCGCGTGATTTGCAGCTACAAGGGCTTCCGTGCACATTCCTAAGAAATCCTGCATGCACAGCCGGGCCTAGGTCCCCAGCACTCTATCCTTCGATGCTCAGCTCCCTGAGTTGATCTCCGGTGTTGTGGGACCTTTTGCATTGTTGAGACAACTGCTGTGTTCAGACTTCTTGAACCCGTGTTCAAGGACTTCTGCGGGTGCTACCTTCTTGTGCATGGGCTCTCTACGTTGCTGAGGTGGCGACATCCTGGTCCTTTTTGGGCCCGGGCAGCACCCTTTTTCTCCAACCACGATTCTTGCAGCTAGCAAGGCTTGTTTGTGGTATTTTGTCAAGGAAACAACTCTGCATCCTCCCGCACACCATGGGACATCTTCTGCACAAAGGAGAAGTTCCTACCACCTTTCATTGTTGCAGAATCTTCAGCTTCTTCCATCCGGAGGCAGCCATTTTGCACCTTCATCCGGGGTTTAGTGGGCTCCTGCCCCCCCTGGACACTTTCGCATTTCTTGGGCTTGGTCCCATTCCTCTGCAGGTCCTCAGGTCCAGGAATCCGTCTTCAGTGCTTTGCAGTCTGTTGTGGTCTTTGCAAAATCCTTTATCACGACTTTAGTGTGTTTCTTGGGAAATAGTAGTACTTTACTCCTACTTTCCAGGGGCTTGGGGTGGGGTATCTTGGACACCCTTAGTGTTTTCTTACACTCCCAGCTACCCTCTACACACTACACTAGCCTAGGGGTCCATTCGTGGTTCGCATTCCACTTTCTTTTTATATAGTTTGTGTTGCCCCTAGGCCTAATGCATCCTATTGTATTCTACAGTGTTTGCACTACTTTCTGACTGTTTTACTTATCTGATTTGGTTTCTTGTGTATATTTTGTGTAGTTTACTTACCTCCTAAGGGAGTATATCCTCTGAGATATCTTTGGCACATTGTCATTAAAATAAAGTAGTACCTTTATTTTTTAGTTACTCTGAGTATTGTCTTTCTTATGACATAGTACCTATATGATGTAAGTGGTGTAGTAGGAGCTTTGCATGTCTCCTAGGTCAGCCTTGGCTGATCTGCTATAGCTACCTCTAAAAGCCTAAGCTGCTAGAACACTACTACTCTACTAATAAGGGATAACTGGACCAGCACAAGGTGTAAGTACCATTGGTACCCACTACAAGCCAGGCCAGCCTCCTACAGTTATCCACAGATGAGGACAAAACAGTAAACTTACAACTTCAATAAGAACCCCAGAGTTGAGTGGCATAGAAAAAAATTCCTTTCCATATTCAAGCACAGAAAAGGCAAAAGAAACTCGAACCCAAGCATGGTACTATGAAAACAAAGGAGCAAAACTGTAGTCCAGGTGGGGCATGGCAAACACAGGGAACTTGAGCACTGGAGCAAGCATGCAAGAGTATGGTAGCAAGGAAAAGATGGAGAATAAACAGAGGAAAACAAGTACAGGGAGCCTAGAAACTGCTCCATGCAAGACAGGAGAGACTAAACACTCCCAGATAGCAGAAGGAACTTAACAACTATAGCAAACATGTAAAAGCAAGGTATCATGGTAAATCTGGAGAACAAGCAGGAACAGGACAACAACTTGCAGGGTAAAACTGCAGATAAAAAATGTTGGGGCAAGAACGAGGAGATTAGAAACTGTAACAAGCAAGAGATATAGGGCCAAATTTACAAGGCCCTATCGCTACCAGGGAGTCACTTTTAGTGACGCACCGGTGGACTATGCATTGGGCTATATTTACTTTTTGTGGCTTAACGCCACCCTGTAAATATGGCACCTTCACAGGCAGCACTTTGCGTGGAAGGGGCGTGCAATTGGTGTTGCTTTGGGAGTGCCATAGCAAACTTATTGCATTTTGATGCTGCCCCAGATTTATGGGTTTTTGTAAACCTGAGCCAGCGCCAAAATCTAACGCCACCCCAGTGGTGGTGTTAGCAGGGCGCAACGAGGAGAAATGCTTTTATTTCTCCTCATTTTTTTCTCTTTCTATGTGTGCTGTATTCTGCATTCTGCAGCACACATAGAAAGAGCAAAAGGCCATTGAAGATTGTTTTGGTGCATGAAGGTGTCCCTTCCTGTACAAAAACAATCTCTCCCACAGTGCAACCATCCTTCCACCATGGCGCAAGGGTGGCTGCATTGGTTTACAGCAGCAAAGTTAGCGCAGGTGAAGTGGGCAACACAGGGGTGCACCGTATTCTATTCAATTCTGCGCATCTCTGCATTTTGAAAATGACAGAGCATGGCGCTGCCAAATTTGGTGCAGCGTCACGATCTGTCATTTTAAATCTGGGCCATAGTGTGGGCTTATTGAGGTCCTCGGCATAATTTGTGAGCGTGCCCCACTGCCACGTGTTACCTTAAAACAAATCTCTTGTGCACTTTTGACCTTTGTCTGTCTCAGCACACACAACAAGCATGTGTGCACACCGATGATCCTCGTTAGGTAGTGGCATTGAAAACAGTAGTTTTCCTCTGAGGTCTGTAGGGGCACACAAAGCATGGCTCCTTAGCAAGTGTGACTTCTACAGCTCGCCAGATTTCCTGAGAGCAGCAGTGGTGGCAGTGTGCAGTTAGTAGGCCTTTTTACCTGTGTATCGCAGGGGCTGCTCATCTGCTATGGTGGAGGAGCGTAGCACCCTCCCTCCCCCCAGCAGCAGCAGCTGCAAAACTGTTATAGTAGAAACATGATAAACTTTGTTTATCATGTTTCTATTATAAAAGGGGCGGGGCCACAGGTGTGATAGGGACAGAAGGGGAGTGCACAGCACTCCCCCTCAGAGTGCATGTGTGTTTGGCCGGCCATTTCAGGCAAGCCAAACACACATGCACGGCAGGCTCTCTCCAGCCCAGCAACACGGTTGCCATGCTGGAGAGAGCATGCACAGGCTCCCAGTCTGCCTGGGAGCGCCCTGGCTGGTGCTCCCAGCCAATCTTAATGCTTCTCTGAGCAGCATCAGGATTGGCCACAGGGCAGGATGGGAGCCTGTGCCTGCTGCCTGCAATGGAGGAGTGGATGGAGCTGTGCGGCGGCAGCGCTACAAAAAGGTACATTTTATTTTTTACATTTATTTTTTGGTCCCCCCCGCCAGCGCCGCCCCACTCCTTTTACCTCCTGCGAGCCGAGCCTGGTGTCTCACCATGGTAAAGTTCTTCAATGCCTCGTGTAACTGGGTCCTTCACTACATTTGACTTGTAGGCGATGTTACCTTGACCCTGGTGGAATCTCTCTTGGATTGCTAGGAACAAGCTATGTACAAAAGAGGCAGAGGTCGCCTGCATGAGAAGGAGGTTGTTTTGCTTGCATTCCTGTAGCCTTTTTTTTAGAGCGATGGAGGCTGTTGGCTCTTGAAAGATGCACTGATATGCCCTGGTTTTACCTCTCTTTTGTCCTTCCTTAAACACCCTATCAGGTGTGACTAGAGGGTGGGGAAGAGAAAGACTGCAGTCTCCTTACAAGCACAAGATCAGATGGTGTCAAGACTTCCCTTTTTGTTCCTCTAGAAGTGTCACTCTTGAACTGTTGAGAAGTGCAAGGTGGGAAGGTTGTCCTTTCGTTTTCGTCCATGAGTTTGGTGTCTGGAAGTAGATGGATCCCAGAACCATGCTCTCCTGCCTTCTATCACAAAAGATTAAGATAATTTCTGGCTTGATCAAGGATGAATACACCAAATAGCCACTCTAGCCTGATCCCGTTACAAAGTGCACATGAGGATTACACAATTCCTCCCGTGAGATGAGAATGAGGACTGAAGCAGCATTCATGGTTCCAGGACTTCTTCTTGGCCAATAAAGGCACTGCCCGCACAGTGGTGGTAGAATCCATTAAGACCATTAAGACAACGTTTATTGGAACTAGACATTTTTCAATGTGACTTGGCCTGTAGGATTCTAGAAAAAGGTCAGACCTCCAATATATGATTGGTGGGACAAAAAAAGGCATGTATCCCTGTCCTGAGTGCGTAACTGTGCTGTTGTTTGGATTCCTAATGCTGATTTTGGTTGTCATAGGCAACCATTGGTTAGGCCTCTCTCACGGACTGCAGCCTTGTTAGACCATGAGGGGCACCCAAAGTGCTACCCTCATAGTGGTGGAAGGCTACCATCTTCACCAAGAGTTCACCAGAATGAGCTTGGTGGTGGCAGCATACCGTTTAGTGATCAGTAGGAGGGAACAGGCCCTTTTTTTTTAGAAAGCTTTTTATTGATTTTAATTTTAATCAAACCATTTCAAAATTTGGTAGAGTACATAGAGCAGACTGTACAAAATTATGACAGCATATCATGGAATATATATTATTACACCATGTCAAAACATCCAAAAGAATTTTAACAGCGTGATCCCTTGCAAGAGATCCTGCATGGTTCGATCCCCAGTTATTTACTATAATTCTCCTCTGCAGGAGTGTGGTTCTCTGCTCACGGAGGAGAGCTGCGGCCAGAACCGTTTAAGTGTGAAGCATCTCCTCCCCTCCAAATTTTGTATTGCTTCTGGGGGCACCCCCACGCCAGGTATATTGGAGGTTCTAGGCCCATGCAAGTGGTCCATGTCCTAAGCCCATTTGGCGATGGATGGAGCCGTCGTGGCTTTCCATTCCTATGCTAGTCATGTTTAGCAATCACTAAGCCAAACCACAGCAGTGCCATTTGATATCTGTTTTCCTCAGAGGAACAGGTCCTATTTACCGTCTGTCACTAGAGTGAGGCCTACAGGCTCACTCACTGTTCTGCTGCTGTGTGCTTAACTCACCCTTAGCCTCCATCAAGTAGACGTAGAGTGCTGCGTAGTGCAGGAGTGGTAACTGCACTGGATAAATGTTTGCCTGTGAAGGGTACAGTACAGAGGTAGAGCAGTACTGTGTAGTACATGTAGGATTAGTGCATGTGTTCAGTGTATGTATGCCTGCGAGTAATACATTACATGAGAGATGTAGTGCTATGTAGTGTGTGTGCAATGAAACCATGAGCTTGGGTGTATGTGTGCTTGCGAGAAGTACATTACATGAAGGGTTAAGTGTTGTGTAGCAAGTACATTGTGAGTGTGTGCTGGCAGTGCGTGTGTTTGCAAACAGCACACACTGGTACAATACAGAGAGGCCACAGTACTGAAGAGAGCACGCAGATTGAATGCAGGTGCTGAACGTACGTTTGTCTGTAGTGGCATATTGCATGGAGATAACATTACTGGAAAGTATGTGTGCTGTGAAAGCTGCAATGGTGCATTACATAGAGCTCTAGCCTGCTTGGTGAAGACATGAAGAGTAGAGGAATCCCCCCAGATAGATTTGTGTACTGCTGCATTCCTATGAGCTGGGTGGGACTCACATTGGAGGAAGGGAGAAAGAGACCCCCCCCTTTACACTTCAAAGGATTGTTCTTTGATTCAGTGTTAGATCACAAGGAAGGGGCCTGGACACATCTCAGGAAGGAGATCGGGCTGATAAGGGAATTATAAAGAGTAGGGCTAGGAGCCTGGGATTAACCTTTTGATGCACATATCACTGTGACCAATATCCAGGTATGAACTCTAGTCACTCCCATGGTCTGTCTTGTGAGATAATCAGCTTCGGAGTCCTTCCTGTTGTGACAGATAGCCTTTCAAGAGGAAATAAGAGAAAGAAAAATGTACACTCCAACAGAAGCATAAAACTTCAAAGGCTCTGACCCTAAACCACATTAGGTGCCTGGAAATGGACTTTAAAAAGGGGAGGTGCAGACCCCAAATGTTGTCATCTACCAAGCAGCCAGCAGGGGAAGCTCTGCAAGACCTTTGATTGTGACCAGGACTGGGGTCCAAGGCCTGCTAGGTGAAAGTACAACCGGAAAACCAAGACCACCTGCCCTCTAGCATGCAGCACCAGAGCCTGTCTGCTTGCCAAGACTAGAGTGCCCTGTGAGGGGATGGGAAAGCGCTGGAGGGAGGAGATCCAGAGCCTTACTGAGAGGTCTCCCTCAGCGAGTTGAAACAGCAGTGCAGCAATCGAGTCATTGCCTGTGTGCCGTATAGATCTGGTGACCCCTGTATGCTAGGAGAGGGCCGCAGTGGGCTGAGCCATGCATTCCCTGTTGTGTGGGAAGCTCCAAGCCCATACCACCTCATTGCAGTGAGCCAGTAAGTCAGATAGTGCCACCATTGAAGTTATTGTCGCCAGCGTGTTGAGACCTGTGTCCATGTCAGCAGAGACCCCGTATGCCTGCTGCTGATACCAACTTTGGAGAAAATTGGGCCATTGCCCGGGAAGAAGATGGTTGAGCCTGCACACCAAAACCTGCGCCTCACAGTTCCCCCCAAGAACCGTGAAGGATGCTGTGGAAGACGTTGCACCCTTGCTGGGCTCCAGCCAGAAGCAGGATGATCAAATCACTCCACCAACTACCCCACTAGGTGGGGAAGATTGAGTTACCCCGTCTTCGGAGATTGGGACCTTCTCCGATTGTTGGGAAAAACCAGCAGCGCCACTTGAAAGACAGAGCCTGCGTCTCTTGGGTGCTACTGCATGTACCCCAAGCAGTCCGACTTCTCCAAACAGGATCAGGACTTGTGAGCGCCCAAAGACATGGCACTTGCTGCAACACTTAATGCTTCCGTCCTGCAGGAGTGGGTAAAACTTGAATTGAGCATAAGGGGCCCCTGGGGACTCACTACTGACGGTGCTGCGGCACCATAGACACTTTTGACTAATTCCTAATGAGTCAAAGTCTTGATTACGCCTAGAAGTGAGCATTCCCTGGATTGTGCTATTAGTGAATGGGGAATAACCCATACCACATTTTAAGGACGAGGATGGGATAGGGATTTGCTTAACAAATCCCAGTGCCTGACCTCAAGGGGATTGTGTTGTTGCTTACAAATGTCGTTATTCCTTTGAATGTGTAGAATTGGAACTTATTTTTCTTATAAAAGCAAGTATTTGACTGTGCATTGGTTTATTGACAGTACTGTATGCACTTTGAGTTATGAATCATGTTCATTCACCTGTAATTCCCCGCTCCCCTGAGGAAGCCTTTGACTGCTTGTGCAGAGGTGGTACTTGGCTCAGTTGCTCAGGATCCATAGTGGGTTAGGCCCTGGGACATCAGGAGTAAAATGCCTTAACCACAACAATTGGGCCTAGTAGCCCCTGTGTGCCTGCGGCCGTCTGAAAGGAGTTTTGACAATGATCCTCATGTCTGTTTTAAGTGATTTAACTTTTAGCCCATGGCTTCTCACACACTATCAGATAAAACATATACCTCATGGAAATTGTGTAACCAATCACATAGCTCTCCTCACTCACATAATGAGCTGGACATCATTGGCGTACATGTAGACAATCATACCTATGGGTTGCATGTGGGAAGCCATATTCTCACATGGAGATTTAAGGGGTCAAGGGATATGGCTAATCCTTGATGAATTCCACAACCCTTGGAAAAAGGTGGTGCCATTAAAGTTGAAGCCGGACAGACTGAGATTCAGTGCTTAATTTGTAAATTCAGAGGTGCTGGTGCTGAAAGCACTTCTCTTAAACACAAGGCTGCTGTAATTAAATCTGCCAGCACTGAATACTGAGGCAGCGTAATCCTGAAGCCATCTCAGGCCTCTTCAATCCATTTACGGCCACCCCTGCCCCTTCAGCTCATCCTGCAACTTTCTACTTTCTCCCTATATGACGCTTTTTAGTTTTTCCTTCTTTCATCTTTCACATATGTGTCTTTTGCTCGCAGCAAATGCTTGAAGCATAAGAATAAGCCCCGGCCCTCAAAAATAAGTGCCGGTGCTCAGCACCGGAAACAACAAGCACAAATTAAGCACTTCTGAGATTGTCTGGTCAGAAAAGACTGCGGCCAATTAAGAGCTGAGCCGGCAATCCCCAGAGCCGTCAAAAGATCAAACGTGAGGAATAAAACTCTGTTCATATTTCTAAGAAGTTATTTATGGTACTTCCATGCTAGTTTACAGATAAGTCTTGAAGTACAATCATAATATTGATGCCAAAGACATTCTGCTTTGCGATCAGTAGCTTTCTCAGAGAAGTGACATGAATCTCTACGCACCACTATGTATAATTTTGTTACAGATTAAATTCTTTTTGCATTGTTGTGATATTGTATTATATCTTGTAACATTTTTAAAAACTCAAAGCAAATAAATATTAAAAAAGAGTAAAGTAGTATCCCTGTGGGTCCTGTGAAAGTGAAAGTGTTTACAGTTCAATAGCATTGACATAATTTAAAAGAACAAAAATGTCCAGGAACAACAAAAGGGACTGAAACGTCATGAAACGAAAGTGACAAGGATAAGGAAACAAAGGCCAGTGATCATGTTTAACCTTGCAAAGACATTGCTCTGAAATAAAGAAACTGACACACATAAACACTACATATAGATTAGTGAGCAAGAAATTTGCTATAATTAATCTTAATCTGTCTATCCCCTTTACTTCATTAACATTGGAATACATTATTTTCTGAACACAACCTCCTAATATGCTAGTCGCAGACCCAGATCTAACGCAGAAGCAAAGTTGCTCCTATTGATACTTTCCCACTCTGGAAGGTCCAAGGTCAGTTTTAAATCTGCTAACCAAGAATCCAAAGCCAGCATAGATGTCAGATGTTTTGAACTTCTTAACGCGTCCCTTTATGTCAATTTTATACACATTAGGACTCGTTTTGGGCCGATGAATCTTTTGACCCAGTGGTGAGACACCGTAGAATGAGATAACTGATCAATAGGTCAAGCAATATGTCAATGACGTTATCAACATATATCACCACAATATACTTTACTTTAGTCATTTCTTAATCTGTCGGCGCAACCATGACATTCAGCCATGAATAACCACACCTTTATTAGAGTTTTGTGAATTTTATTCCCTATTGATTACAATCTAATAATAAGAGTGTTAATCTCAAAACCAAGAAGCACAAGAGCAAAGTCACAACACAATGGCTATGATAAGACTTCAATAATGCAAAGATCACGAACATGAGAACATAAGAATTGTATAGATCAGAGTGCATAGAATATCATATATATTTCAGTTCAGCATAGCACAATGTCAGTCACGTCTATTTGCGTCAGTCAAAGTGATTACCTAGCCTAACCACTAATTAGCATCAGCATGTTGGGCTTCATGGAAAATAATTTTGAACACGAATTTGGAAAACATCTGACTAAGGACTCTATCCAAAAATACAGCAGTTGGTACCTAGAAAGGAAAAGCAAACAGACAAATTACAATAGCAATTGTCATAATTACCCTCCTCGGAATAAGTCAGCATACAGGATCAGTCTTCGTCTTCAGGACATCAGTTAGATCGCCGACAGTCTACTTCATCTAAAGGACAGGGGACACTTCCCTCATAAGGAGGAGAAGTGTAAAGGGACAGTCTATGGATAAGGATGGTTTTGTCTAAGTCTCAAATCACCCAACAGAGTGACAAAGTTTCTGGATGCAATCAATATCATTCCCTACCTAATTCCCCGACTGTTCTGTGTCATGGTTTTTATCCCTTTTTCACAATACATTCCCTCAAAATTCTATTGGATAATAGCTATACCCCACTATCTTCAACCTATCAAATTATACATTAGGTAATCCAAATTGACACCCTACGATAATTTATAACGCTTTGATTGGTCTTCATAATTGACGTCTTCGTAGGTGGCACATCCGGGTGTTACTTTATTCTTTGGCACGTTCTTCAGGTCAAGAGTTCTCTTTTCCATGGTTAATCATCCTTGAATGTTTCTAATATTGTTGCAAAACGTATAAAACTTATACTAAAGCAGCTAGCATGCGGATGAGAGAAAACTAGCTTTGTTACATAAAACTAAGAAGAGAACAAATGCTGGGTCGTGGCCCTTTGCGAGTCAGCACACTGGAAAAACAGAAAAATATGCTTCAATATGAGAGCTACACAGCTAAAACTTCAGCTCACGCTAACTTAAGGCTTATGGGTTCTAATACAAAGGCAATATTCGTAAGTGTTAATATATTCGGTTAATTATAATACAGACAATTATTTCTTGCAGTTGACATTAGTTTGTGTGCATAATAGTAACTTCACTCTTATAATCACGTTAGGAATACATTTAAGCGAATAATATTTTATGATCGTTTTGTATGCAGCATTGTTAGGTATAAGCATTTCACATCTAAAATGTAATATTTAAACTATGCTCTCTCAGTCCCTCCTCTGATGACGCTCGTCATCACACAAATCTTTCTTTTGACTTTTTGCTTTTAATTTTTCACCTTACGCATGATACGCATTTCAACATCTTGCCCTTTATGCGAGCTTTCCCAAATTTCATTAAACATTTTCTCTCTTTCACTTTCTTCATTTCTCCTTGTTCTTTTGGTCCAGTTTCTCTTTATTTTATCATTGATTTTGCATGCCCCCCACAATCCTAATAAACAGGCCAGAACAATTAATAGACCCATCAATATTTTTGCAAGTACCCCATTCCAAATGTTGGTAAACTAGCTCCCCACTCGGGCAATTCCCTTTCCAAATTTCTCCCAAACACCGAGTTCTTTCAAATCCTTCAAGTCTGTACTATCTCTAGTAAGGTTAGTAAGCATGCTTCTAATCTTCTTACTGTTATCTGGTATAAATGAGCAACAATGACGCTCATTGAGCATCTTGCAGACCCCTCCACTCTTAGCTAAAAGAATGTCTAAAGCAAGCCGATGTTGAAAAATCATAGCTCTTTCTGCAGCAAGTTCAGTATCCATCAGGAGTATAGCCCCTGTAAAATTTGTCAGCATGTTATCCACTATAGTAGACAACTTTTGAATTTTCATGGAATTCAAGATAACCCCTACTGATGGGATTATAGCTCCAAATATATCACCAATGACAGCCGCCACTGATTCTCGTTTTTGTCTTGAATGTTGTATTTCAGACGTCTTAGGTATCTGTTTTAAGTCATCGATTTGGTAAATCTTTGGGAATACTATCCCCAAATAACATGTCCCATACCATCCCTTAGGGAGATGGTAATAAGCATTTAGCCCACAAATGTAATAGATTCCAGGAATCGCTGGATTTTGTCCATTTAGCATAAAGGTCCATTTACTCTGAAACAAAAACACATGCCTGCATTCACTCGTTCCTACAAACAAATTATCCTGTTCAGATTTCGGCCTATATATACAGAGCCTACCAACATGTAATGCATCTATAGCTAATTTGCCTTGTGTCTTGATTGCAGTGTAAGCATAATCATTTGCATATGTACGTTTTTCTAATCCTTTTTCTAATCTTTCTTTTAATGCTTTGCGTCTATCATCTGTGTGATCTAAGAAGCTTTTTTCTACAGGCAACAGTAAGCAAGTCAAATTGTTGCGATGTGCATAAGCAGTCCCAAATGTAAGCGTTGGCTCAAAGAATCCTCTAACTATTTTTATATCATGCTCTTTAGCTAATTTATTTAAAAATTCTATCACAGGCACAAAAGAAAACACGACATCCAGATTTGAATAAAAATATTGCACATGCTCTTGATTATAGAATCTTGTTAATAGCAAGGTGCAACTAATCCCATAGGTTAAAGGGAGGCTATGATAAGTAACTCCTTCCTGCACAGATGAAGGAATTTTAGTACATACATAACAATCTTTCGCATCCATGGTTTCTACATACTCGTTTAGTAAGCGATAGAAGACATTAGTAGAAAGTTCCCCCTTTGCATTAGTTCCCTCATGCATGTGTCTTGCGTCTTGCTCAAATCTCTCCCATGATGTTAGTGTGGTAGTTTCAGGTTTTGAAGTAGCGTTAAAAGTTTCCTTCTCTATCCAGGGCATTCCTACAATCACTCCCACATTTATTACTGCACACACAACACCTATTATAAGACCTAACCAACCACACACCTTACTTCCCTTGCTACTATTTCTATTGTAAGCTATGTTTGCATAGAATCAGAATAGCAGATCAACAATTAACTTGAGGATAAAATTATCTTTCTTTTTTTTTCTTCTGCGTATATTACAGCGTCTTCACTCACTCCAGGACCTCTTTGTCAAATCAAGTTAGCAGCGGATCATAATCAGATTTAAAGTCAATCCAGTCTTTAGTGTCACTTCCGGTTGTTTATAATGTCTCTTTCCAGATTCAAGAATTTCTCAGAAATTTAACCAAGCTTCACGTCTTCACTCATTCAGGTACCATAGTATTGGCCTGGTACTTCTCTATCAAAGCAGAATGCTAGAAATTCTTGTTGCCATTCAGAAGTTGTAGCATATGCCCATTCAGGACCCGTGTATCTTCTGTTTGCGATTCTTTTTCTCTTTAACCTTTGCTCACCCTGTTGTTCTCCTTCACTTAGATCATCCACTCTAGATGTATCGTTTTCTTCAGTTATTGTGTCTTTTGATACATCTCTTATCTTGAAGAGTGGCTTATCTGGCCAATTGTCGCCTCTATGTGTCTTTTCTCGATGTGTCTTTTCAGGACGTTGGACAGTACCCTCCTCTTGTGATATGGTGTTTTCTCTTGATGAACCTGCAACTGGTTCAGGAGGTTCTGGTTCGTTCTGATTCCTTTCTGCAATTTCTCCTTCTTCTCCTTCTTCTGGTTCTGTGCCGGGTTCGAACTCTAACCCGTATCCGTCTGCTTCTGGGAGAACCTCTCCTCGACTTAGTTCTCCTGTCGCTTCTTCTGAGATAGGCACTCCGTCACCTCCCTCTAACTCATTAACTGTTTGAGGGACAAGGCTGTTCTCAGAGGGCTCTCCGATAGTCTCAGTTCCTTCTTGACTGATCTCTGATTCTGAGACTTCTCTTTCTAGAGTTGTTGTGCCGGAAACTTCAAGTTCCTCATCAACGGGACACGTTACCCTTTTTGTATGACTGGCATGTATCCAGTTGGGAACCCCAGCACACTTTATGGCAGTAGTAGTTGTCAATATTACTTGATAAGGCCCTTTCCAGCGTGGTTCTAGACACAATTTTCTCACATGCTTCTTGACAACCACCCAGTCACCGGCTTGAAGAGAGTGGCCTGGTTCTCCGATCGGTGGCAACGTTTTAGCTTCCACCTGGTGAGAGAAAGAGCAAATCACATCAGCCAAACCTTTGCAGTAATCCAACACCATATCATCTGTAATATTCACTAGTGCATTTGCAGGTACGGCTGGTAATCTCATAGCTCTGCCCATGAGGATTTAATGGGGGGATAGTCCTGTTTTCTTGTCTGGGGTATTTTTCATTGACATCAGCACTAGAGGCAAGGCATCTGGTCACTTCATATTAGTTGCTGCACACATTTTTGCCATCCTCGATTTCAAAGTACCGTTCATTTGCTCTACTAATCCTGATGCTTCAGGGTGATAGCCACAATGCAGCTTTTATTCAATGTCGAGTGCAGCACACAGGAGTTTAATCACCTCATTGTCGAAGTGTCTACCACTATCTGATTCTATAGAAACCGGAAACCCGAACCTTGGTATCAGTTCCATAAGTAGTAGTTTGGCTACTGTAAGGCTGTCATTTCTACGTGTGGGATATGCCTCAATCCAATGACTGAAAACACACACAATCACCAACACATACTTCAGTCCTCCACAAACAGGCATTTCAATGAAATCCATTTGCATTTTGTTAAATGGACCTCCAGCTCTTCCAATATGGCTCAAAGTTACCACAGTTCCTTTTCCTGCATTCATCTGTTGACAGATGATGCATCTGTGACAAGTAATTTCTGCGGCATTTCTGAATTTTGGATTAAACCAATCAATTTTAAATGACCTAATCATGGCGTCTCTTCCCAGGTGTGCCTGCCCATGATAGAGCCCTGCAAATTGGGATAGAAGGCTGTTTGGCAAAACTAATTTTCCTTCATCTGAAACCCATAAATCATCAGCTCTCTGTACACATTGCATCCTTTGCCAAGCGCGTTTTTCTTCTTTACTTGCAAGGCTCTGTAATGTTTTTAGTTCATCCAATGTATCAACTACTCATAATGCTAGGTTTAAACATGTGTCATTCTCAGTTTGTGGTAACAATTCCCATTGCTCCTTAAACGATATACAGTTCAATGCGCAAAATCTTGCGACTTGATCTGCATAGCCGTTTCCCATGGATACAAAGTCTTGTGATCTAATGTGAGCACTGCATTTTACCACGGCAATTTCAAGAGGTAACTGAATCGCATGCAACAAATCCTTTATTTGTTCACCATTTTTCACAGGAGAACTCGATGAGGTCATAAAACCCCTCTGTGACCAAAGGTGGCCAAAATCATGTACAATTCCGAATCCGTATCTGCTGTCAGTATAGATAGTGACTTTCAAATTTACAGCTGCGTGGCATGCCTTAGTAAGGGCGATCAGTTCTGCCACTTGTGCGGAAAACACTCTTTCGAGCCAGGAGGCTTCGACGATGCCGGTTATAGTGCATACCGCATAACCAGTTCTCAGCGTTCCGGCAGAGTCTCTAAGACAGGACCCATCAACAAACATGATGCAGTCATTTTCTTTCAATTGAGTGTCCTGAATATCTGGACGAGGTTTGGTGCACAGTTCAGTCACCTCAAGACAATCATGTTCAAATTCTTCCCCATCTTTGATTTCAGTATTTTCATTTGGAAGTAAAGTTGCCGGGTTCAGTACAGTGCATCTCCTAAGTGTGACATTCGGTGACCCCAGTATGACCGTCTCATACCTAGTAAGACGTGCATTTGTCACATGCTGAGTCTTAGTTTGAGTTAACAGAATTTCGACTGGATGTGGAACCATTACTGTTAGAGGGTATCCCATGACTATGCCTTCGCATTGTAAAAGGCTCTGACCAACTGCTGCAACTGCACGCAAACAACCCGGTAAGGCTGCTGCGACAGGGTCCAAGGTAGCTGAAAAATATGCTACAGGGCGATTTGCATCTCCGTGGACCTGTGTTAAGACAGACAAAGAACAAGCATCACGTTCATGACAAAACAACAGAAATGGTTTCTCGTAGTCTGGCATTCCCAATGCTGGTGCCCTGCACATGCATTATTTCAATTCCATGAATGATTCAAGCTGTTCCTTTGACAGGGTTACGGTGTATGGCTCATCCTTGATTTCCTTTCCTGTCAGTTTAATTAATGGTTTTGAAATGATTGAGAAGTTGGGTATCCACTGGCGACAGTAGCCCACCATTCCCAAAAACATCCTGACATCTCTTTTTATTGTTGGAGGGTTCATTTGCAAGACAGCTGTTATTCTTTCTTTTGATATTCTCCTGGAACCCTTCTCAATCAAATGTCCCAAATATTTCACCTCCTTCTGACAGTATTGTAGTTTTCTGGGTGACACCTTAACTCCATTCTTTCCCAGAAGATTCAGTAATGCAATGGTATCATACTTGCAACTATCCCTTGTCTTGGATGCGATTAGCAAATCATCAATGTACTGCACAAGAGTTGAGTTAAAAGGCAGTACCGGTTGCTCCAAATCCTTCTTTAATATCTGATTGAAGATGGATGGTGACTCTGAGAACCCTTGAGGAATTCTGCACCAACTGTATACCTTATCCAAGAATTTGAAACTGAACAAAAATTGGCTATCCGCATGAAGAGGTATTGAAAAGAAGGCTTGTGATAGGTCTACTACAGTAAACCATTCAGCATCACAGGGGACCTGAAACATGATCACTGCTGGATTGGGCACCACAGGGCAACACTTTATCACGATTTATTTATTTTTCTCAGATCCTGCACAATTCGAACTTTTCCACAAGGCTTCTTTAACCCCATTATGGGAGAGTTACATGGACTGCTCAAAACTTCTTTCAGAACTCCTTGTCTGAGAAAATCTGCAATTATTTGTGACACTTCGATAAGAACATCTTGGGTCATGTGGTATTGTGGCACTTGTGGGAACTCTGCATTTGGTTTTATCTGAACTTTAACTGGTTCTACTCCTTTTATCAATCCTACTTCCTTTCCAGTTAAGTCCCAGACCTTTTCTGTTACTGTCCCTTGCAATTCAACAGGTAAGTCGATCAAGGTAAGCATTGGGAATAAAGTAATCAGAGGATAGTCCTCATTTGTTCCTGCTTCTTCCTCAAAATTTTGACTTTCATCTCCTTCATCGTCACTATTTGTCTGCACCTCAATTACGTCATTGGAACAGGTAATTGAGCATTTTGTCTTGCACAGTAAGTCTCTTCCCAGTAGGGATACCGGACTCGAGTCACATACAACAAACCTATGTAGTCCCTGGAAGTTGCCAATCTCAACCTGTACTGGATCTGTAATCAGATTAGTTAGATACTGATTTGCTACTCCAACCACTCGTATGGTATGCCCTGACAGTGGCAATCTTGGAACTTCTGCACTTCGGACTGTGGAGCGTGTGGCTCCTGTGTCAACCAGGAATGAAACCTTATAACTCATCACCTTTCCTTCTACGTATGGGCCTCTCTGATCCACCTCTAAGGATGCTGCGAGCCTGCACTCCTCACTGGCTGAGCTACCATCTGACCAATCCTCATTCATACTATTTTCACCTCGTAATGGGAATTGTTGCACAGTATTGTTTTGACTTGTTACCTGGCCTGTGACCTGCTGAGGAAGCATCACCTGTTGCTGTGCCATTGGAGCCATTGGTAATTGCATTTGCTGTCTAGGCACCATAGGAATCTGCTGCTGCACTGGTTGCACTTGTATTGACTGAAAACGCGGCATTTGCATCTGTTGCATGGGCTGTACCCCTTGCAATTGTACCAAATTATTCTGAAAATTCGGGTTCTGATGTCTTATTTTTGGGCCTCGTGAATTTTGTAATGTACCAACATTAGTGCTCTGCTGAACTGCACCATCCTGTACCATATTTGGGCACTCCCATTTCCAGTGCCCTATGCCCCCGCACATGTGACATGGTAACATCTTTTTCGCCCCTTGAACATCATTTTGAATAACGACAGTATTCATGTCAGAACCGCGGTTAACAAACCCTCTGCCTCGACCTCTCGGTTGTGTCTGAAACACACCATTCATTTGCGGTTGTTGCTGTATCATCTGTTGAACTCCATTTCCCTGTATTCCTGCCTGTGCAGCCCTTATCTGCATCACCATCACCTTTTCCTTCAACTTTTTCGGCTTTAACTCAATCTCATCACTACAGTATTTTGCATACTGCAACACCTCATAAATTGGTTTAGCTTGCCAACAAATCAAATGATTCTTAATCATTTGGCTAACTTCTGGTCTCAGTCCTTCGACGAATCTGAACACAAGGTGGTTCATATCTTTTGGTTCAATAGTCTCAGTACCACTGTAATGCTTAAACGCTTTTAACAATCTCTCGTAGTAAGCATGTATTGACTCTTTAACCTCTTGAGAGGTCCGGTCGATTTTTTGTCAGTCAGTCACTTTCGGCGACACCTTTTGTTTCAAAAATTCAATCACCTTATGATAATACTTCATCACCTCTTCTGAAGGTGGCCCTGTCACCTTATCTCTTGCCGGCTCCTTTGTCGGCCAGTCTACCCCTCTCTTGCACTCAAGCCACAAATCAGGCTGGACAATGATCTCAAACAAGGTGTTCAAGTCTTCCCAAAGACACTTTGCAAGTTTCACAAATCTATCTGTTTGTTGATACCACTCGATCGGCTTCTCCCTCAATCTGGGATAATCATTAGTAAAGGATAAAATGTCTCATCTAGTCCAAGTACATGAACTAAGACACCACCGGCCGTTTCTCTCATAGGTAATATTTTTACTGATTCCAAATCAGGTGAAGTCTTGGCTTGATTAGACCCTGGGCTGTCACTTCTTCCCTTATCTCTTTTCTTTGCCCATCTGCCTTCCCATTTTTCCAGTGCACCCCAAATTTGTGCGCTTTGCAACAGTTCTCTCAAATGTGCCTTCATTCCTGCAGATCTCATGTGCTCAAAATCTTTTGAATCAAAATCTAATCTGTAACTTCTTTTTAAATGCTTAGTGTTTCCGATATCGATATTGTATTTGTCGGCTAAGTTCGCTAATCTCTGATGTACTTTGCCTACCTCCTTGGTAATCTTGGGGCATAAGTATCTCAACTCTGCCTCTGTGTAGGACTCCAATCTATTTACTCCCATTGTCCTCTCTACCAACTCAACAGCTTCCGCCCCTAGTCGTACAAAATTCAGGTATTCATCTTGTTTTTCTTTCTCCAGTTCAACTGTAACCACTGCAGTTTTCTGTGATGTATAAGTCTTTTCTAACCATTCATTTAACTGTTGAACCATAAAACCTTGCAATGAAATATTCCCTGCATGTATCATTGGAGAATCTGAGGTATTTGTACTCATGGTTTGGGGAGTTAGAACTCCCAGACCTGCTTGACGCATTGCTTCGAGAGGTGCCCCTACTGGACTAAGGTCCATTAAGGGCCTTGGCTGTTCAATTACTTGTTCTCCGGGGGCCATTATCTGTGGAGTTCCCAGGGACACGCCTCTTGTCACCTCTTGAGTCATCACTCACTGATCACACACACCCGTTTTACCCTGTGCATATAATGGCACTGGTGGACCAACAGTAATGGGTAACGATATAGTGGCAGGTGTCTGACCCGGACCCAGACTTCTTGGAGCAGTAACTCCATAGGTCTGTTCCAATGTACCCGGAACTGGCACTAATGGTGGACCTGCTACAGGGTTGTATCCTGGTATTAGCTGTGGTTGTGGTTGAGATATTAATTTCAGAGTTGATTCAATTTGTATTAGCTTTGGCTTCGTGTATATCGGGTCTGGCGGCACTATCAAGTTCGTAGTTGTCTCAAGCACTGGGACGTCGGTATAGATTCTCTGTATCTGCGGTGGAGGCTGCAACTGTATCGGTATGTCTGGAGCAGTGGGTACACTGACACCATTCTGTATCGAAGCTGTATCGCTAGTCTGTACCGTATCAGTAACTCCCTTTCCCTGCGTCTGGTTCCCAGGATGCAAGCTAGTACTTGGAGCATTGTCGCTCACCGCATATGGTAGTGGGCGGTCGTGTAATAATCTGTCCATAAATTCCTCATCGTCTGAATCATCTTCCTCTTCCCAAGATCTTTTATTCTCTTTAGATTTCCCTGAATCTTTGTCGGTTTTACAGGAGGCTTTCCTTCCCTGCGTCTCTTCTCCCTGTGTTATTGCTGGAAATAATTTCAACCCGTCTACAATTCCCCGTCTCCACATTTTGTTCTCATCATCCCACCTAGCCTCTGCATAGGATTTCTCTGCCCTTCTCAGTCTTCTCTGAAACCTTTCTTGTCTATGTTTAAGAGCCATCAAGTCCCAAATTGCCAAAGCCTCGTACTGAGCTGGTCTCGGAGGTGGTTTCTGTGTACTTAACATCCACCTCAAATTTTCCAATACTTTTGGATTAAATGTCCCATGTTCTGGGAAGGCTAGACATCCCTCCATCTCTGTTAATTTGCACCATTGTTTCATCCATAAACAAGGTGCGACACCCTTCTCTTCCATAGCTATATAAGCTGGAGTACCCTCGGTGGTGTAAGCTCCCCATCGGTTGCGACAATATATACGTCTCCTTTCAGAGCGCTTTTAAATGCTTTAACGAAATTCATTTTTGTGATTCTCTTATTTTGTATTTAATCAGAAGTGACTTAGTTCCCATGACACTCTTCACCCACCTTATTCAATCTATTGCCTCTCACGGACGGCAGCCAATCCGTGCGCGACCCCTCTCGACAACTGACTTATCTCAGCGCGGCACCACTGACGTCACACTCACACACACTGCATCTGACAAAGTCTTGCGGCTCGTCCGCTCCTCACTGAACCCATACAATCCCACATAAACTGATGCGATTATTGCGAGCACTTTAAATGACAACACAAATCTGCCGGTTTACTACAGGAAGGGTAACACATTCGCTTCAGAACTTTACAGAGATTTCACTTGAAGCCTCAGCTGCTACTCTCTCCTTATCAGTTTCCGCATACGCAAGCAGAATTCGACCCACAAATCCTACTCTTGACTTGTCAATGACTCCTTCTAGTGCACTTTAGAATTTGTCAAATCACCATCGAAGGTTTTCATACACACATTATGACTCAGACTCGACTTGTCAGCCACGCCCGATTGACCTATTAAACCGCACAGATTACAACATAAACCATATTTTCTTCATACTCTGGAGTCTTAGACCTCAACAGGTCCGTACACAACGACCAACCACGTGGATAATTTTGAGCATTAAAGCGCTACATTCACATGAAGTACGCCGACTTCCCTACTCTCACACTGTGGAGTACGCCCACTCCTACTAAACAACACTTAGTTTGGCCTAAAATACATACAATTCTTCACAATCTTCTGCAAAAGGCATAAGCTTAGACAAGTGCGAAGACCCTAACCACATACACTATGGCACCGAGAACATTCCCCAACTCATTCAGGCAGGCTCCGAGATCCCGGGAAAGTCATGGTGAACTTAGAAACCCATCATACCTCTAGTTTGCATTATCACAGAAAAACAAATTAAACAATGAATCTCCGTCCTAGGACCCCGAAAGGCCAAACCGTCGCTCTGCTACCAGAACTGTTAACGTGTCTCTTTATGTCAATTTTATACACATTAGGACTCGTTTTAGGCCGATGAATCTTTTGACCCAGTGGTGAGACACCGTAGAACAAGATAACTGATCAATATGTCAAGCAATATGTCAATGACGTTATCAGCATATATCACCACAATATACTTTACTTTAGTCATTTGTTAATCTGTCGGCGCAACCATGACCTTCAGCCATGAATAACCACACCTTTATTGGAGTTTTGTGAATTTTATTCCCTATTGATTACAATCTAATAATAAGAGTGTTAATCTCAAAACCAAGAAGCACAAGAGCAAAGTCACAACACAATGGCTATGATAAGACTTCAATAATGCAAAGATCACGAACATGAGAACATAAGAATTGTATAGATCAGAGTGCATAGAATATCATATATATTTCAGTTCAGCATAGCACAATGTCAGTCACGTCTATTTGCGTCAGTCAAAGTGATCACCTAGCCTAACCACTAATTAGCATCAGCATGTTGGGCTTCATGCAAAATAATTTTGAACACGAATTTGGAAAACATCTGACTAAGGACTCTATCCAAAAATACAGCAGTTGGTACCTAGAAAAGAAAAGCAAACAGACAAATTACAATAGCAATTGTCATAATTACCCTCCTCGGAATAAGTCAACATACAGGATCAGTCTTCGTCTTCAGGACATCAGTTAGATCGCCGACAGTCTACTTCATCTAAAGGACAGGGGACACTTCCCTCATAAGGAGGAGAAGTGTAAAGGGACAGTCTATGGATAAGGATGGTTTTGTCTAAGTCTCAAATCACCCAACAGAGTAACAAAGTTTCTGGATGCAATCGATATCATTCCCTACCTAATTCCCCGACTGTTCTGTGTCATGGGTTTTTATCCTTTTTTCACAATACATTCCCTCAAAATTCTATTGGATAATCGCTATACCCCACTATCTTCAACCTATCAAATTATACATTAGGTAATCCAAATTGACACCCTACGATAATTTATAACGCTTTGATTGGTCTTCATAATTGACGTCTTCGTAGGTGGCACATCCGGGGGTTACTTCATTCTTTGGCACGTTCTTCAGGTCAAGAGTTCTCTTTTCCATGGTTACTCGTCCTTGAATGTTTCTAATATTGTTGCAAAACTTATAAAACTTATACTAAAGCAGCTAGCATGTGGATGAGAGAAAACTAGCTTTGTTACATAAAACGAAGAAGAGAACAAATGCTGGGTCATGGCCCTTTGCGAGTCAGCACACTGAAAAAACAGAAAAATATGCTTCAATATGAGAGCTACACAGCTAAAACTTCAACTCACGCTAACTTAAGGCCTATGGGTTCTAATACAAAGGCAATATTCGTAAGTGTTAATATATTCGGTTAATTATAATACAGACAATTATTTCTTGCAGTTGACATTAGTTTGTGTGCATAATAGTAACTTGACTCTTATAATCACGTTAGGAATACATTTAAGCGAATAATATTTTATGATCGTTTTGTATGCAGCATTGTTAGGTATAAGCATTTCACATCTAATATGTAATATTTAAACTACGCTCTCTCAAACTCATTTTAACAGTTTTCTTAATCCATATGCTAAAATAATCACTCTCCTAAGAGAACAAGCTATATCTTTGAAGCTATCATGTCAAGCACTGACATTTCACTTGTTCATGGATCCTAAGAACAATGAATAACAATTTATATTGACTGTCATCTCGCAAGGTCAGACTCAATACTATTGAAGTGCTGAAAGGCCTATATAAGGACCGCTTCAACCACATTATGCTAATAATAGGACTGAACCACAAGGAGAGGTCCATACACAGCATTGTCAAGATTCAATTAAAAAGAAAAATTCTGCCACAATTTTAAAGAAGTCATGGTTTACTTTAAAGGATGTTTAATGTTTATTACTTTCAGCAATGACTGACAGTGTGTCGATTGAAAACGGCTAAATGCAGAATATTAATGAACACAGAACAAGGTTGGTCTTTAGATGTATATATACCAACTGACTGAGCAAGAATAAAGCATATTGAGAGAAATCTTAGTGAGGAAATCTGAAACTGACCCACTTTTAATTTTAAAACTCTCCTGAGAACTTTGAGTCCAAGAGAAATCCTTTACACAAGAGAGGGAAGCCCTGCAGCTAGCATACTCTAAATGTTAGAAGAGTTTCCAAATCACTGGCCTCAATATATACCGACATGGAAAGGGGGACCCTTGCATCGCATGGATATATTAGGATCCTCACCCACTAGTTCCTCCGGTGGTATGTTTCATCATTGAATCCTCACCCACTGCACCTAGAGTAAGTTAGTGGGCTCAATGCAGTTTGTGAGCAGAGTTCTTACTAAAACCAAAGTGCAAGTTAAAAAAGACTTGAGGATCCTACTTCTTGTCTATTGATAAGGTCATTTAGCTGGGATAAAAACAACGTGATGTATGAAGAGTGCAATGATGTCCAACATCTATAATTTAATAAGGTTGACATGTTTCAGCCTATCGCAAGTGCCACTCAGAGTCAGCAGGCCTTTTCAAGACCAACTACATCAGTCAAAATTCTACAGATTATAATATGTACCAGTTCCTAATGCTGGTCTACCCAGTGTGCTAAACAGGAAGCTTGCAATCATCCAGATCATATAAGTCTTTTCCAAATTAATGGTCCATAACTCTTAGGAATTCAGGCTCCATGATGCAGTGGAGGTGGGTTGATCCCTGTAGTCACGCTTACACCAAGGGATATCATCCTCCTAATCACCTATTTGGCTCCCCATACTCCTCTGACACTCCCAAGAGAAACCCAACACAAGGTCTATAGTAAACACAGCATTTCAGATTAAGGGCCTGATTTAGACTCTGGCTGATGGAGTATATACCATTGCTATGGTGGGGTACTTTACTCCTGCTATGGCAAGTGTAGTCTGCCTGCCAAATTTCTAGCTGTCTGCTGGTTCAGCAAGCATCTGTTTCATTTCCAGGAAGTGCTGTCACGTTGGTTTCTGTAAATGCATTGGAAGTTTGCTGGAAGGAGCTATGTCAAACTTACATTGTTGTTAATTTTCAAAAACAAAATCAGAAAGTGAGATTTTGTCTATGAATATAACAAAAAAATTACCCCCACACCATGAGAGGTTTTTTCCCCATGGTTACGGGGTCATTTTGCAGTTTTCACTGCCTCTTACCTGGTGGTGACGGACAGTGAGAACTTGCCATTTGTCCACCCACTCTAAATAGGGAGGCAGACAAATGGCAAAACCGCTGACAGCCCTTACTCTGTTGGGCCGTCGGAGTTGTATGTTGGTGGAAGAGACGCAGTCATCTCTGCAGTCGACACACTGATGGTCTGCCCAACTCTAAATGAGGTAGGCAGACTTCAATTTAGCAGGGAGGGTACTCATTTCCCTTGCAACACAGTACCCTCTCTAAATGGGGTCCTTGAATAAGAACAAGTGCTTTAATGGTGCCCATTCCCTTCCACACCCAATTTAGTGGATATATATCTGGGAGACTCCATCATCGCTTTCAGAGAGGCACAGAAAGCTTCAAGTCAGACCTGGGCAAATAATACAGCATGCTAGGTTGTCTTGGATAACAAAGGAAATTTGGACTGCGTTCCCAGCAATCCCCAAAACAAAGGACATGCAGGTCACAATCCTAAATTGTGGAATGGAATCTAAATTAGTATCAGACCTACATAGATCACTGAAAACAGATATTGTATGAGTGGTAATAGGTACAAGGCAACACGGGGATGATCACTGCTGGATCCTTTGAATGATAAAGATTGAAAGGTGATGTGCTGTCAGTTTAAGACGGTTTTGAGTGATGCAAAGTTTAATTTGGTCCAGTTTAGCTCACTCAACTGATACTGAATAGAATTTACCTGGACAAAGCATCTGCTTGCTAGAGATGTGACGAAACTCTGGTCAATGTATTCAACGCACCAGGTTCTTTAGGATAATTGTAGGAAACTGGATGGATTTCATGCCTATGTTACGTCCCATAACTGGCAACTTGCTAAAAATTTAACAATGCCTCCTGGGGATAGTAACCAAACTCAAAATGTGCATAACAAAACATAGGTCTGTGGCACTGGAAACTGTACCAGATAAACATTGAATTGCAAAACACTGGCTGCACTCTTGGGGGCCCAACAACGCAGGCATGGGAAAAAAGCATGATGCAGCGGGTTCAGGGAGGAAATGCTTATTGGGGCCTCTATGCAAGACAATAAGGTCATGGAAGACCTGTCTGACTGGTTGGCTCTGATCCAGATGCCATTGCATCCCTCGGTTTCCAGACACCATAGAGCACGGATGACAGTTGCAGGAATCAAAATAGTTTAAACAAATAGTGAAGAGTGAAGTCAGGGTGAGATGAACAGTCATTGGTATTGTAACTGCACACATTCTGTGGTGTACCTAGGAGGTGAAATTGAACTAGCAAGTGAAGGGACAGCACATAATAGATTGGATAGATGTGGGCATATATTGTCTGTCATGACTTTAAATCTCGTCCATGTAACTATGGCTCTGAAAGCTTGCATTGATAGGAGTGTGTGTAATTCGTTGTAAAATGACAAATATATGAAACAAATATTGCACTGTAGACTTCTAAATTAATTGGCAAGTGTTCAGAGTGCTAAGGAGGGATGGAGGAGATGAATTTGGGATTATCTCTAGGATAAACCTTGTTAAGAGCTGAAGAATGCCACAATCGCTGTGGCATGCAGAGAAACAGAAGGAATACTCCCTGTTGTAAAGGGAGGCGAAGAAAACATTGAATTATGAATTGAATGACTTGAGGACCAGAGTTGGGAGGAGCAGGAATACATGGGGGTAGTGAAATAGTGAAATGTAAGAATCGGTAGTGGTAAGACTGTAGTCATTATCCAAAGTTACCTACTATGGAACTGTAATATTTGTGCCTAAAATGGAATTGTGGTGGATGTAGAGTTGTCACTATGGTACATTTTCGACAAGCGAGTGCTGTCCCAAATTCCAGTGTGGGCAATTCCAGAAAGTTGGAAGTAACGGGAAAGGCAAGGCATGCCCAGGGAGGTGGACACGGGCGCAAGCGTAGATGTTGGGCTCCTGAACAAATGCATCTCATTATCAAGACATTTGATATACCTCTGCAAATAGTAAAATCAATGTACCTTTCTACAACCAACACATATCTGGCAATCGCCACGTGTGATTCCAGAGACTCTCCATCACGCTGGTGAGCGATTCCTGTATGTGGTGGCTGCTGCTCTTCTGTTTCCGTATTATCCTCTGTAGCACATTGGTGGCCTATGAGCTCCAGTATGTACCAGTTTATACATCACTGAACCAGCTGAAGAACCAAATCCATGGGAGTCCATGAGTGTCCCTGTGCCTGAGACCCAAATTCACAGTATGGAGAGATCAGCATCAGTCTACTGCCATCCAAGTCATGCTGCACCATATCAGTGGCACACAGCTTTTCTCCAAGCTGAGTTTAAATTAAGGGAGGTGTCAGTTAAAACTAGGAGAATCATTGTGCTTCATAATTACATCTGACATGCACTTGGGCCTGTTTCCTAAAAGGTGACTGATGTCTGTTCAGCAGGTGAAATATGAGAGGAGGAAATACACTAGATAAATTAAGGTGTTCTTAACTGTTGATTTACAGTGAGAATATTCTGGTATTTGGAAAAAAACAGCAGTGCCATGATGATACTTTAGTGAAACATTGTGATGCCCTCGATGGAGACCGCTTAATTCCCAGAAAGAAAAAATGTAATTTGTCAGCCAGCCCTGAAGTTCTTTGGGCACATATTCTTCAGTGATGCCATAAGATATGGCCCGGAAGCGGTAGAAGCTCTAATGTGAGTGATTACCTCATCAAATGTCATGGCCTTCCGTTCTTTCCTGGATATGGCTAGTTACTGGGTCTGGCATATCCAAAACATTGGTTGCGTAGGTGCCTTGCTGAGAAATCTCAGCAAGACGAGGCAACCGCTCATTAAGTATCAACACCGCGAGGCAGCTTTTGAAGCAATAAAGTCCTGAATCACAGAAGCAAATAATTTAGCTTACTGTGGCCTGGTTTTGCAGACTTGTAAGAAATTGGTTTACTGGTGAGGATTAAACCCTACTCAAGCAGGAACTACAATCCTTGTCAGGGTTAGATTACAAGCAACCATAAAATTTATCTTTGCTCAACCCTTGGGTAGCTTAGCACAGAGAAGTCAGGGTTAACTCAGAGGGAATATGTAAAGTATTTGTGGAACACTTCAAACAGTAACACAGTGAAAACCCACTGCAAAAGGAGCCCACATGAGTTTAGAAAAGTACTGTAAGTTTTATTCAATAAAACAAGACTAAAATGACAAAATCCGTAGAACCGGAGATTTGCAAGCTTAAAGATTTCAATGGCAAGAGCAGCAAAATCCACAAAGTGTCAACTGTGGATATTTTTTTGCGCTGGATCCGGACAAAGTCACAAGTTCAGGCCAACCACAATGGAGTGCGGGCTAGCTACAGGGACTCAGTTATGCCTGCTAAACAAAGTACCTTAGGACCTGGTTGTGGGGCATTGCAAGAGTCCATGCGGAGGATGTGTTGTGCAGCCGAGGTGATGCGTCGTTTCTGAGGGGATGCAGAGCTGCAATGTGAGGTTCTGCATCATCATTGAGGATGCCGATGATGAGGGCTTGCACTGCAAAGGCTGGCATAGCAGGAAACGTCGAAAATACGTCGCTCAGTTGAGACAATGTATCGGTTCAAAAAAAGCTGTGAGGCCACAGTGCAAGAGTCTGCATCATCCTCGAAGCTGCTATCGACGAGAGATGCGAGGGCCTGCTTTGGGAAAGTTTAGCACAGGTGGCAATTCTGATGCAGCTGCTGGGTCGATGCAGAGTCCTTTTTTGTGAGAAGAACCCCTAGCAGCAGAGGCGATGGATCGAACACCAAAGGCGGTGCCATGGTTCTGCAGGATATGCACCTTGCCGTGGAGGAGATGCATTGGTTCTGCTGGATTCATAGATGGGCTGGCAGAGCACCTTCAAGCCCACTTCCAAGGGTCGAAGACTGGGGTGACACCACTTGGCAGGCTAGCACTCACAGATTGCACAGGCCAGATGCTGAATCAAAGGTTGCTGGAGCCTTCCGTCTCTGAGGCTCTGGCCAAGAGGCCAGTCATTTAGCCGTTGGAGTCACTTTGGGGTCCTGGGTTCAACAAATGCAGACTCAGTCCTTCTCGTCCAGGCAAGAGGCAGCAGGTTAGCAAAGTAGCAGTCATTTCAGCACCACAGCAGTCCTTCTTCCTGACAAAGTATCCACTGGTCCAGGAGTATACTGAAGAGATAGTGTCTGCTGTCCAATATTTATAACTAGCACCTTTTCTCTGGGAGGTGGGAGAAGCTTCTAGAGGTTTCCCTTTGAAGTCCCAAAGCATCCTGTCATCCCTGTCCTTGCTCCAGAATAACTACAGGCGGTATGCAGCCCTTTGTGTGCAGGCAGGACACAGTCTACTCAAGTGTAAGCAGGGATGTGCCCAGCTATAAAATCCTACCCAGCCAGTGATATCCCATCCAGGCACATCTAAGCTGTCTTTTGTGTGTGGCTGTATAGGTGGACTACGCAAAGCCCAATAGTCAGCTACACCCAGTCACATGTTCCAGGGACAGGCTACAGGCACTAAGGCCCTCATTACAACCCTGGCGGTTGGTGATAAAGCAGCAGTAATACCACCAACAGGCCGGCGGTAAAAAAAAAAAGATTTTTCACCACGCACCAACACAGACAGCCACTTTAACACACTGACCGCCACGGTGGTAGCAACAAGCACCGCGGCGGTAACTGCCAACAGCCAGGCGGAAGACAATGTACTGCTCACCATATTACAACAAGCCAATCCGCCAGCTTTTCCGGGACAGTACCAACGCCATTAAAAGCACGGCGGAAACAGAACAGAAAAGGGAAACGACTCACCTCTGGACACTCAAGGAAAAACCACAACGCCATGGAGCCCGAACTACAGGTGTTTCCCATGCTGTTATACCTCCTTCTACACCAGGAACACGAACGGCGGCGAAGACGACCAAGGTGAGTACCGCACCTAGCACACAAGGGAGGGGGGGAGGAAAAAGAGAGTGACACACACACGCAACAGGAACCACCCCCACCCCTAACACCATACTCACAAACAGATGCAACAACATTACATATCCACCTCGTACCCCTCAGGAATAACTCAAGGACAAAAGGAAGTGAGTAAAGTCAGTGTAATAATATTCATTTTGAGAAATACGTCCTTAAAGCACAAAACAGTATCTACAATATATACAAATGGAGGGACATTGCCCAGTCCAAAATGTCCATGGCCCACAGGGCCACATCACATAGGCCAAGGCCCCACTTAACTCCTGCCTCAATACGGAGAGAACACTGCTGGGGCATCAGGTTGAAAATAAACAGGCACCTCAGGGGGACGGGGAAGGGGGTGCACCTCAGCCGGAAGATGGTACAACGCCACCGCTCCTGGAGGGGGCTACATGCCCTCTGCGATGTCCTAGGGAATGCAAAGCCACAGTCTCTGAAGTGGGTGGTTTGCCCACTGCTTGGTCCTGGGGAGTGCAAGGCCACAGTCTCTCTAGTGTGTGGCTTCTCCACTGGTTCTGGAGGGGGCTTTGTGCCCAGTGTGCTTCATCCTGGCAAGGAGGGGGTGAGTGGATGCCTTCTTCCACTGGTTCTGGAGGGGGCCTTGTGCCCAGTGTGCCTCATCCTGGCAAGGAGGGGGTGAGTGGATGCCTTCTTCCCCTTGCTCTGGAGGGGGCCTTGTGCACAGTGTGCCTCATCCTGGCAAAGAGGGAGTGAGTGAGTGCCTCCTTTCACTGGTTCTGGAGGGGGCCTTGTGCCCAGTGAGCCTCATCCTGGCAAGGAGGGGGTGAGTGGATGCCTTCTTCCACTGGTTCTATAGGGGGCCTTGTGCCCAGTGTGCTTCATCATGGACAAGGAAGGCGTGAGTGTATGCCTTCTTCCACTGGTTCTGGAGGGTGCCTTGTGCCCAGTGATGCAGATCTTGGAGGGTGCAAGGTCACAGTCTCTCACCTGGGTGTCACGCCTACAGTTGTTGCAGGGGCCAGGACGCACTACGGCCCATGGAGGCACGACTACACACTGCCCGCCGTCGGTGACGGCTGCTCAGTAGTGGCAGTGCCGGGCTGTTGGCGGTGCTGCCAGTAGTGGGGGGAGGCTCCAGCCCTTCCCCCGAAGCCTCAGATGGCTGCACCCTGGGACTGCTGCTGCTGCCAGTGGTGCTGGTGGAGGTGCACGTGGCGGTGCTGGCGGTGGTGCTGCCAATGGTGGGGGGAGGCTCCAGCCCTTCCCCCGCAGCCTCGGATGGCTGAAGTGCCATGACTGGTGTTGTTTGCCCAGATGCTGCTCCAGCACCCGGCACCAGATCCATCCTGCGGTGTCTGTGCCTTTTTCATTGCCTTTGGCAGCTGGTGTTCCCTTCCAGCCCTTGGTAGCTGGTGGTGCCTCCTTGCTTCTGCCAGCTGGTGGTGCCTCCTTGCTTCTGCCAGCTGGTGCTCCCTTTTTACCCTTGGCAGCTGGTGCAGGCACACTGGCTGTGTGGACGGGTCTCTTCACGGTGCCTCTCACAACTGCAGTGGCTGCAGAAACGACAGTGGCCGTGGACTGGGTGGTTGAGGTGCTAGCCTGGGTCCTGACCACCCTGGCCTGAAGTGAAGGACGGTGGGGGAGGGGCAGGGAATAGGTCAAGGGTGGAGAGGAAAAGCTTTTTAGGGACACTGGGGCTGGAAGAGGGTGGAAGTTTGGGAGTGGAGGAAGAGGGAGTGGTGGTAGGTGTCAGGAATAAGGCTGTGTGCGGCCCAGGTCCCGCCCATAACTCTGCTGCGTGGATTTGCGGTGCTTCATGCGCACCAGTTGTCATCCCCTCTTGTTCTAAAAGTGGTCATCAGCGTCGTCTGCCCTGTGGTAAAGCTCATGTAGCTGCAATGTCAGGACATTGGTAGACAAGATGCACTTATCAGTGCTATTCTATGAAGGGACTACAATCCCCATGCTATTAGAGGCAGCAGCCATCTTGGGGTGTGGCAGGCCTATAAAGCCCAGCCACACCCAAGCACATTGCTCACTATTTAGAAGACTTCAATGCAGTCAGACTTCGTGGGGGTTCCTCTGAAGAAGAGCAGATTTCCTGCATGGCAGATAGACAGCAAATCGGAGTATCCTTGTTTCCATGGTGAATTCAGATACGAGTAGTTGGTCTTGATGAGTCCAATCTTGAAGGGAGTTGTTGCTTCCAAAGGTAAAGCTCTCCTTAGCACAACGAGCAAAGCGTTTTCAGTTTTAAGAGTAAAGCAGCCTTGGCGCGACGATCAAAGCGCTTCAGAGCACAACAAGCAAAGCGCTTCAGGCCACACATGTAAGGCGCCCTTGGCATGACAATCAAATTGCTTCACTCCACATGAGTAAAGCGCCCTTGGCACGGCAATCAAAGCTCTTCAGTTCACATGAGTAAAGCACCCTTGGCACAGCAATCAAAGTGCTTCAGTCCACATGAGAAAAGCGCCATTGGCACGGCAATCAAAGAGCTTCAGTTCACATGAGTAAAACACCCTTGGCACGGCAATCAAAGCGCTTCAGTCCACATGAGTAAAGCGCCCTTGGCACGGCAATCAAAGTGTTTCAGTCCACATGAGTAAAGCGCCCTTGGCATGGCAATCAAATCGCTTCAGTCCACATGAGTAAAGCACCCTTGACACAGCATTCAAAGCGCTTCAGTCCACATGAGTAAAGCGTCCTTGGTACGGCAATCAAAGCGCTTCAGTCCACATAAGTAAAACACCCTCAGCACAACAATCAAAGTGATTCAGGCCACGTGAGTAAAGCGCCCCTTAGCATGACGAGCGAAGCGCATCAGACAAGACAAGTAAAAGCGCTTTCTGGCATAAGGAACAAAGCGCTTCATGTATAATAATCAAAGCGCTTCTTGAACAATAAACAAGGCGCTTCTGCCCAACGAATTAAGCGCTTCAAGTTCAATGAGTAAAAACTTTCAGGTCTATAGTTGTAAATGTGAAAGCATTTTTGGAGATAAGGAAATTATAGTTTTCATTGTTTTTTGGAAAGCAAAATATGTGAGATGTATATTTAAGTCCTTGAGAATTTCTAGGCTGTGATCAAACGTTTATGTTATGAATGCATAGTTGTTACAGGATTGATATTCAGAGTATGACCATAGTCCAAAGCTCTTGCCATCTCTTGGTTCAGAGGTTGTAGTTTGTTCTTGTTCCATGATTCAAAGAAGGGGCTTCGCCCTACTTCAAAAGGGGTCTCAATCTGATATCACGAAGACACCCTTAGTCAAGAGTCTATTGCTAAGTTATACTGCTATGAATGAGTATATGCATATTTGTTCTAACCTTTTCTTTTCAGATATCTCTCCCTGCAGTTCGCTACCCTAATTCCCTTCCCCCCGCCTGGCTTCCTCATAACTCTGTGCTATAATAGCTTTCTGAGTTGGTGACGCCGGGAGGTGGGACTTTTGTTCAGCAGCGTGCAGATCCAGAGGAAAGGACACTGTGACAGTAGGAGGTGTCTGTCTGCTGTGCTTGGGTGCAGGTGCATGGGCTGGATGCCTTCGTGAGGTGGGCGGCTGTTGGGTATCTGAGTGCTTGCATTTGTGTACTTTGGGAGTAAAGGACACTGTGACAGAATAGTGAGCCCACAAGTTTATACTGTCCTCATTGGTCTGTACGTGAGCTGCGCAAAATGGCCACCTTAGACACCCTTATGCAAGTAGTCACTCAGATGCAAAGGGCTTTGACAGGCTCAATTTTTTTTACAGCTGATCTAGTTAATAAAGTAACTCAGTTACAGAGTAAGGTGGATGGTTCTGAATCTCAGTCTCCTTCTACGCTTTCTGCACCTACTAACATAGCTGTGGATGTGCCAACAGAGATTCCTCTAGCTGCACCAGAGAGGTTTTCTGGGGACCCCAATAAGGTTCAAATTTTTCTCACACAGGTGGAACTACATTTTACGTGTCGTCCCTGTGCCTTTCTGGACGCACAATCTAGCATTTTATTCCTTATATCATATCTGAATGGTGATGCAGCTACTTGTGCAGTGCCATTAGTCCGATTAGACAGTCCCCTTTTATATGATTGGCGTTGTTTTGTAGAAAAATGTATAAAGGTATTCGACAGGCGCGCAATAACTATGTCTGCAGACAAAGAGTTACTAGAATTACGGCAAGGAAACAAAGGTGGTCATTCCAACCTCTGCGGTAAAAGGCGCTTACCGCCGTTCAGAAGACCGCCATAACATCGCTGCGGTCGCGGTACACCGCCACGGTCATTCTGACCCACAACAGGCAAACCGCCAAAATACAGACATCCACAAAAGTCCGCCACACCAAAGGCCAGCGAGAAACTGGCGATGACCAAACCTCCACCGTCACGCCAACAGAAAAACGCCCATGCCATTACGACCCACGAATCCACGCGGCGGTCTTTCAACCGCGGTATTCCATTGGCGGTACACACCGCCGCGCTCAAAATACACACACACTTACAAAACACAGCCACATTGGACAAATCGAAATACACACACCTGATCCACATACATACACCACTCCCACACACCCAATACAACATAAAACCCACCCCCACATCACCCACAAACCCCCACTCCTCAAGATTCGTGAACATGCACTGAGAAAAGAGAACCGAGCACCCAGACACGCAATTTACTGTCACCCTGCAATATTACCACGCACTTCAAACAACATGATGAACTCAGGGTCATGGTGGAGGAAATTGTACGGGTAGAGCCACAGCTCTTCGGGACACAGGTGCAGCACACCACCATTGCCAGGAAGATGGAGCTATGGAGCAGAATAGTCGACAGGGTCAACGCTGTGGGACAGCACCCAAGAAATAGGGACGACATCAGGAAGCGGTGGAACGACCTACGGGGGAAGGTGCGTTCCATGGTATCCAGGCACAACATCGCGGTGCAGAAGACTGGCGGCGGACCCCCACCTCCTCCCCCAGAATTTACAACATGGGAGGAGCAGGTCTTGGCGATCCTGCATCCTGACGGCCTCGCAGGAGTAGGCGGAGGAATGGACTCTGGTAAGTCTAATCTTAACTACTTCATCCCCCCCACCCCACCAGCATGCCAACTCATACCCCCACCCTCACCCCCATCACACCTACTCCTTGCAAATGTCTCACCATCACAACCCACCCATCCCAACACCAAGCCCTGCATGCGACCACAAAGCAGGGACACCCATCACCTAAGCATGCCCACTGCACCCCCCCCCAAACCACCGTCACAAAAGCCCCCACAAGGGAATGGCAGCACTGGGGTACACGGGCACCCACCCATTGCACGCTATGGCGCACACAGAAGCAATAACCATACCTTTATACCCCTGCAGGACCCGAACGCCACGTCACCGCGCAGGAGGGTCCACAAATGTCCGCTCCACCCCCAGAAGAGGCCCACAGTGATGACAGCAGCTCTGTCTCCCTGGATCTAGATGACCAGCCTGGCCCATCGGGGACCTCTGGACAGTTGGTTCCCCTCAGACAGCCAAAGCCCACAGCAGACCTTCCCCCCACTGGGAACACCAGCACAGCACCCACCCAGCGGGCCCATACCTCTGTCCCCAGGACACGTCAATCAGCGGTGTGTCCACCACTACAGGGAACCCAGGTTAACCGACCACCCCAACAACAACAGGGACCTGGGGGCAGTGGTAGTGGGCACACGGTCCAGGGGACAGAGGCCCAGGGAAACAGGGGAACTGGGAGGGCTGCTGTGCGACGGGGGGGGGGACAGGCCCAGGGAACCCACTCTCCACGAGGCCCTCTCCTCCATCATGGGAGCATACTACCACTCCCAGGAGACGATGTCCATGGTCCTGGCCAGGTTTCAGGAGATCCAGCTTCTGCAGGAGCAACAGTATATGGGGTTCAGGGAGGAACTAAGAAACATCTGTTCCGCCATGGGCACCATCGTAGTGGCACTGAATCAGGTAGTCACCACATTGCGGGACACTCTGGCACCACAAAGGGCCCCTGTCACTAGCATGGACCAAGAACTGCCTACCACCTCCGCCGGCGCTAGTGGACAGGAGGCCCCGACACAAGACCAACAGGCCACCAGAACCCCACCTCCTGCAGAAGGAGAACCACCCCGCAAGCGGGCCCTGAGATCCAGGAAGAAGACAGAGTAAGATGCCAAGACCCCCGCCACGAAAGAATACCTCCCTGATTGTCATCCCACTGTCCCACATTGACACCCTGTCCAACCTTAAACTGCCCCTGCTCCACTTTCCACAGGCATTTGGACATTGCACCTGTAATACTGATAGTCTGGACTCTGCCATTGATAATCCTCCACCATCACCACTCACCGATTTGCAACCACCCACCAATTTAGAGCACTGTAATAAACACACTTATTGCACAAAACAATCAGGAGTCTGGCTGTTATTTGGAACAAATGTATTAGATATGACCGTGCCAAAATGCTTATTTTCATTGTGATGCCAACATACCAATGTCACACAGCTGTAGTCCATGGGGAAACAAAGCAGATGTCACGCAGTGGGGCCCACAGCTCTGAAATCTGAAGGGAAAGTCACAACTCAGTTACCATACACTGGGGGAAAAGGACAGACAGTAGAGAGGTAGTAGGGGTTAAGTAAATGTTATATGCCGGGGGGGATTCTTACCTGTGTGTCATTGGAAATACTGCAGTATTACTGTGTTCCTGTTGTCTATGTCGTCCTCTTCGCCTTCCTCCTCTTCACTCTCCACAGGCTCCACAGCTGCTACAACACCACCATCTGGACCATCCTCCTGCAGAAAAGGCACCTGGCGTTGCAAAGCCAGGTTGTGAAGCATACAGCAGGCCACGATGATCTGGCACACCTTCTTTGGTGAGTACATTACGGATCCACCTGTCATATGGAAGCACCTAAACCTGGCCTTTAGGAGGCCGAAGGTCCGCTCTATCACCCTCCTAGTATGTCCATGGGCCTCATTGTACCGTTCCTCTGCCCTTGTCCGGGGATTCCTCACTGGAGTCAGTAGCCATGACAGGTTGGGGTAACCAGAGTCACCAATTAGCCACACACGGTGCCTCTGGAGTTGATCCATCACGTAAGGGATGCTGCTATTCCGCATGATGTACGCATCATGCACTGAGCCAGGGAACTTGGCATTAACATGGGAGATGTACTGGTCAGCCAAACAGACCATCTGGACATTCATGGAATGATAACTCTTCCTGTTCCTGTACACCTGTTCCTGTATAGTGGCTCGGTCAAGCCTGTATGTCAGTATGACATGTCTTTCCTCCATTGTCGACAGGTCCACCAGCGGTCTGTACACGGGAAGATTCCTCCATCTCCTTGCATGTCCTTGTGGACGGTGCCTATGAAGGACAACAGCGAGCACAGAGTCAATCAAACCACAGGTACGTTCCCACAGCTTGCACATAACACGAATCCCTATGCATTGTATGGCTTGTATGAGTGTCGATGCAAGGCCTAGGTATGTGTGTCGCAGTACAAATTCAGCCATGTGGGCCCTTGAAATGGCAGCTGCCTGACGTGTGAAGTGCGACAATGGGATGTGAGGTCAATGCGCTGGTGTGGGACACCGTGGCGGTAGGCGGTCGAAGACCGCGGCGCAAAGCAGCATTGGCTAACATTGAACCCTATGGGTTTCAGGAGCCAATGACGATGCGCGCCGGCGGTCGCAGTACGCACCGCTGCGGTACGCACCGCCGTGGGCGTAACCGCCATTTTCTATCAGCTTAATCACTCGATACCTGATCTTCCACAGGAGAGGACCTACACTGAAAGTGCTGCTGTGACCTCGGTCTGGAAGAGACAATGGCTCATGCGACTGGGGAAAGGGCCCCTGCCTTCACTGCGGAGGAGTTGGAGAAACTTGTGGATGGTGTCCTCCCCCAGTATGCGCTACTCTACGGTCCTCCAGACCAACAGGTAAGTACACTGGGACCATGCTTTGTGGGCTATGCCTGTGTTGAGTGGGGTAGATGAAAGATGGTGGGGAGGGGAGCGATAGAGGCATGCATCAAACGACAGATGGGAGCATGTGCCACATGGCAAGGGTGGGGATGGGGGGCCACTCACATGGAGCATGCAGAAGGTGATGATTATACTTCTCTCCCTGTACATGTCACATAGGTCAGCGCCCACCAGAAAATCGACATTTGGCGTGCCATCGCCAAGGACGTCCGGACCCTGGGGGTCCACAACAGACGAGGCACCCACTGCCGGAAGAGATGGGAGGACATCCGCCGCTGGAGCAGGAAGACGGCGGAGGCTCGGCTGGGGATGGCCTCCCAACGTGGGAGGGGTGCCAGTCGGACTTTGAGCCCCCTGATGTCCCGGATCCTGGCAGTGGCCTACCCCGATTTGGATGGGCGCGTGAGGACATCACAGCAGACACAAGGGGGTGAGTACACTCTCACTCTGGTGACTTTGCGCGCAGTGGAGGTGTCTGGGTGGGGAGGAGGGCTGTGGGTATCCCTAGGCCAGGGCGATTTCTGTAGGCTAGGCCCCTCAATAAGGCATGGCCATGTGCCCCCGCCCCCCACCTCTGTAGGGTGCCAAGTACAGGTATCCATGGCCCTGTGTCATCTATGTGTGCAGTTGTTGTCCATAGGCTTGTAGGCCATGTCCCATGGATTGCGTAGTGGACCCCAAGTGCGCGGCGTAGTGCAGGGGGCTTCTGTGTCTGTCCTCTCCGCCAACGGTGTCGCCAATGCATGTACTCAACATGTCTTTATTTCTCCCCCCCCCCTTTTTTGTGGTCTTCCTGTTCATGTGTGCATTAGCATCATCAGGCGGAGGAGAAGTGGCATCGGAGCACGAGGGAGCTGAATCCCACATGGCCCTGGAGGGCCATGCAACGGAGTCCGAATATACCAGTGGGACGGAGGGCGAGGGGAGCTCCACAGCGGGGACTCGTGCTGATGTCAGTGTCAGCGACTCGTCCTCTGAAGGGAGCCACCCAGCGCACCAGCACCGCCCTCCCACCAGCACCTTAGCGTTTGCCCCGTGCCCGCTCACCCAGGAAGGTGGGCATCTCCTTCGCCCCAGGCACCTCAGGTCCTGCCCCTGTCACCCCTGCTGCCCTCAGTGAGGAGGTCATTGACCTCATGAGGACCATCATTGTTGGGCAGTCTACACTTTTGAATGCCATCAAGGGTGTAGAAAGGGAGGTGCACCAGAGTAATGCATACCTGGAGGGCATTCATTCTGGTCAGGCTGTCCATCAGCGATCGTTCAACGCTCTAGCCTCAGCACTGACGGCAGCCATTGTCCCTGTCTCTAGCCTCCCCCCTCCAACTTCCTCCCCCCAGACCCAATCCTCTGTACCTCTGCCTATCACAGACACACCATCAGACCAGCCTGCACACACCTCAACACCCAAGGGGAGCTCAGCCAAACATAAGCACCACACATCACACAAGCATTCACACAAGCAACATCCACATGCAGACATAACAACACCCACTGCCTCCACTGTGTCCCCCTCCTCCTCGTCTCCCTCCTCCCTCCCTGTCACGTCTCCACTCACACTTGCATGCACAACATCTTCAGCCACTACGTCCATCACCAGCACACCCACCAGAACACTCCGCACATGTGCAGTCACCACCCCCACTACCATTTACACGTCCCCTGTGTCCTCTCCCAGTGTGTCTGTCACCCCCTCTTCCAAACTACACAAACGCAGGCAGCCACCCACCCAACAGCCATCCACCTCACGACAGCCTCCAGCCCAAGCACCTGCACCCAAAGACACCAGACTTCACACTCCTACAACCACATCCTCTTCCTCCACTCCCATACCCACTACACCTACCCGTCCCTCTCTTTCGAAATTGCTTTTCCTTGAAAACCTTAACCTCTTTCCAACAACTCCCCCACCCCGTCCATCTCAAAAGACTCCAATCAGCACCTCAGCCACCACAAAACCGGGACCTATAAAGACTGTTTGCCATGGACTGTGGAGTCCCCCACCCTCAAGGGCAGGCAGTTCAGCTAGGAGCCAAGGCACGGCCAGCCCACCCCTGGAAAAGCATCCGAAGATTGCCAGTGCCCGTGCGAGAGGCCAAAGACACCAGGGACCAAGGAGGGCCCCACCAGCCCCATCCCAGGTGTGCAGGAGGACACCCACAGGCCCGGTACTGCAGCCCAGGAGGGCCCCGCAAGCCACGTCCCAGGTGTGCAGGAGGACACCCACAGGCCTGGTACTGCAGCCCAGAAGGGCCCCGCAAGCCAACAGACAGATGGGCAGGAAGGCCCCGCCAGCCACATGTCAGGTGGCGAGTTACATCCATGCCATGGCCGGATCCGCTGACCTGGACACTCATCTCAAGCACCGCTGACCTGGACACTCATCTCAAGCACCGCTGAACAGGGCACCGCCGTCTCAAGAACCGCCGTCTCAAGCACCGCTGAACTGGGCACCGCCGTCTCAAGCACCGCTGTACTGGGCACCGCCGTCTCAAGCACCGTTGAACTGGGCACCGCCGTCTCAAGCACCGCTGAACTGGGCAACGCCGTCTCAAGCACCGCTGGCCCATTGGCAGAAGGGGCAGGCCCTCATCTGTGTCGGGCAGGGCTGCACGAAGCACTCTGGGCACCAGTCCCCCTCCAGAACCATTGGAGACTGTAATCCACTTGTGAGACTGTGGCTTTGCACTCCCCAGGATGGCACAGTGGGCAACCCACCCACTGTAGAGACTTGAGAGACTGTGGCTTTGCACTCCCCAGGATGGAACAGTGGGCAAACCACCCACTGTAGAGACTTGAGAGACTGTGGCTTTGCACTCCCCAGGATGGAACAGTGGGCAAACCACCCACTGTAGAGACTTGAGAGACTATGGCTTTGCACTCCCCAGGATGGAACAGTGGGCATGGAGGCCCCTTGTGGATCTGGCGTTGTGGACTCATCTGGCTGAGGTGCCCCCCTTCCCTTCCCCCTGAGGTGCCTGTAGTTTTGCTATCTGATGCCCCTGCAGTGTTCTCTCCGTTGGTGTCAGGTATCCTGTGTGGGCTTTGCCCATGTGGTTTGGGCCCAGTGGTCCATGGACAATGCCTGCAAAAATTATCTGACTTTTAATATTTATGTATATAATAGTTTTAGATGTGTGATATATTTATAAGCCAGTGATACAATATATTCGACAGTTGATGATCATTTCCTTTTGTCTTTGCATTCTTCCGGGGGGTTTGGGGGTGTAACTGTGATGTATTGCTATGCATTGATGTGTGTGTTGTAGTGGGTGAGGGTGGGGGTGGGTGTGTCGCGTATGTGTGTCCCCATAATTTTTTCCCTCCCTCCTCACCTGTGTCGTAGGTGCAGTACTCACCGTTGTCTTCTGCGCCGGCGTTTGTGCTCCTGGTAGAGGAGCAGGAAGACAATAGCTGAGAGGATGTTGAGTTCGGGTTCCATGCTGTCCAGATTCCTCGTGGGGTGTATGGAGGTGAGCGTTTTCCGTTTGAAATTGCTGTTTCCGGCGTGTTTTTTATTGGCGGGGCTACCGCCCCGTAAAAGGTGGCGGATTGGTGGGTTGTGATAGGGTGGGCGGTACTTTGTCTCCCACCTGTCTGTTGGCGGTGACCGCCGCGCTGTTTGTTTGTCCCGCCGTGGCGGTCGGAGTGTTGAAGTGGCGGTCTCTGTTGGCGGTTTCCGCCAGGGTCGGAATTCCATTTTTTTTACCGCCAGCCTGTTGCGGGTTGGTCGCCGCTTTAACACCGACCGACAGGGTTGGAATGACCCCCAAAGACTTGATAACGTATTCATCACACTTCAACCGGTTAGTAGTGGAAACCACTTGGCCAGAGGAAAAAAGGTCAGCAGTATTTTATCAAGGACTAAAAGACGAACTGAAAGATGTATTGGCCCAAGTTGAACCGCAACCGGAAACTTGCACTGATTTAATTAATCTAACCCTGCGGATAGATCATAGACTCTCTGAAAGAAAAGGAGTAAGGAAAAAATGGGTAAAACCCAACTGGCGAATGGAATGGTCCAGACACATTCAATTGTCCTCAAATCCTATGATAGAACTGATGGATATCGGAGCAGTTCGCACATCATTGACCAAAGAGGAGAAAGACATGCAACAAAGAAATGGACATTGTCTGTATTGTGGAAAAAAGGGTCATTTCGTAAAGGAATGTCAAAAGAATCCCAAAGGTAAAATTGATCCAACATTTGTGACAAAGAAAAATATAGCGGTTGCTTTGGAAAATTCACAGGAAAACTAAAGTGCCCAAGAAAAAACGAAGGGGACCTCTCAGGCAAATTGACAATCCCTTCAGTGTGTTCTTCTACAAATCGTTATGTCAAACATTTTTGAATTTTAGTACAAATGACTGTACAAGGAAAAAGACATAATGTACAAGTTCTAATTGATTCAGGGGCAACAGGAAATTTTGTGGACCAACAAACTGCACTAGACTTGCATATACCCAGAGTCAAGAAAAAAGTTCCAGAAGTTGTTTATGCAGTTGATGGTAGTGAATTGGCAGGAGGCCCCGTTACTAAACAAACCTCACGAATACAAATGATTTGCAAAGATGATGAGAATCATAACCACTGTGAGATAATTTGCTTCGATATAATCCAAGCATCCCAATATGGTTCTATCCTAGGAATGCTGTGGTTAATGTTACATAATCCATGCATAGACTGGCACAACCAGGTTTTTCTGATTTTCTTCTTCCTCTTGTGCAAAAAAATGTTTTCAACCAAGACGAGACAAAGAAGGAAATCTTCAACACTCTATTGCTACGGCAGTCGAGAAGGAAATTGATCTGCCATCACAGTATTCAGAATATACTGATGTTTTCTGTGAAAAGAAAGCGAGCTCCTTACCACCTCACAGGCCGTACGATTGTCAGATCGACCTTGTACCCGGCGCCAATATACCAAATTGTAGAATCTATGCATTATCAGAGAAAGAAAATCAAGTCCTTCGAGAATACCTTGATCAATGTTTAGCCAACAAGCTAATTCGGGCAACACGATCTCCAGCGGCTTCTCTGCTGTTTTTCGTACCCAAAGTTAATGGCGAATTGATACCTTGTATTGACTTTAGAGCGATAAACAAGATCACTGTTAAAAATAAATATCCACTACCTCTCATACTAGTCTTGTTAGACCAGGAAAAATCTGCCGTTATTTACACCAAACTTGACTTACGAGGTGCTTATCACCTAGTTCGAATTCGAGAGGGAGATGAGCGGAAAACAGCTTTTAAGACTCATTATGGCCTTTTTGAGTATCTAGTGATGCCGTTTGGTCTATGTAATGCCCCAGCAACCTTTAAATGTTTCCTAAACGATGTTCTGAGAGAATACCTAGACATTTTTGTCATTGTTTATATTGACGATATATTGATTTATTCAAACTCTGAAGAAATACATGAAGAACATGTAAAAAAGGTATTACAAACTCTACAAAAACATAATTTGTTTTGCAAATTAAGTAAATGCGAATTCCATACCAAAGAAGTTGAATTTCTGGGAGTCATTTTAACACCTGACGGCATGCAAATGACTGAAAGAAAAATTCAAGCTGTATCCGATTGGGCCACACCAAAATCAATACGTGACATCCAATGTTTTTTGGGTTTTGGGAATTTTTATCGACGCTTCATCCATCACTTCTCCCAAAAGGTGGCACCAATCTCCAAATTACTAAGGAAAAAGGCCGTCTTCAATTGGTCCCAAGAGACAGAGGAAGCATTTCAAGACTTTAAAAAGGCCTTTACTTCAGCTCCCATTCTAGCTCACCCCAATGTGGAGGAACCATTCATTGTGTAAGCCGATGCATCCGATGTCGCTGTTGGGGCCATCCTGTACCAACGTCATCGAGAAACTGGACAATTGCACCCCATAGCACATGCGTCAAGAAAATTGAATGAAGCAGAACAGAATTACACCATAGCAGAAAAAGAATTACTAGCAATTCGCAATGCTTTCAAAGAATGGAGACATTATCTATTGGAAGCGAAACACACCATAACTGTATACTCTGACCATCGAAATTTACAATTTATGAATTCTGCCAGACTACTAACTCCCAGACAACTGAGATGGATGCTATTCTTTGCCGAATTTGATTTCATCGTGACTTTTAGACCAGGAGTAGATAATCGTAAGGCTGACGCATTTTCTAGGCAAGATTCTTCGATCACACATACTGAACAAAAACCCATGCCTATTGTGGCGGGGTCTCCTTCCCGCGTCGAGGGAATATTGGAAGAAGGCGATAGACACAGCACTTAAGGGGGTAGTATGTTTATTTTCTTGCTCGTTTGGGATTTATAACACTGACTTGTCCGCCAAACTGTTATACTCTAAGTCCAAAAATAAAATAATTCCCTTTTCTTTTCAGGGCTCTTTGGTGTTCTTGGGACGGCCTGGTCCGGTTCGGAGGGAGAGGTCTTGTTCACCCGGTATTCATGACCCAGGATTTCCCAAACAAAAGAAGGAAAAAGGAACAGTTAAGTGGGGCAAATTATTTATACACGGTTTAATAAGGGTTAGTAAGGAGTGAAAAAGGGGGGGGTTCTGTGAAGGTGGAGGAAAGTGGGGTTGCTTTTCGTTTTAGTGCCTTCCTTTTCTTGTGTCCTCTTTGTGACCCTCTTACACTTTTATCCCCTGGTCTGGATACGGAGGGTGTGATTATTCGTTAATTATCGGTCTTCCTACTCAGATGAGCTCCCCTTCCTTACAGGATCTCAGCCCTCCCTCCTTAACCCCCTTAAACCCAGCCAACCACCCAGAACCCCAGCCCCAGTCCCGGTACGCTCGTACCTGGCTTGGCCACGCCCCTCCAGGGACGTGACCGGCTTGCAGGGGATCTCCCGACTTCGCCTCGGCAGGGGCGGGAGGCGCCCAAGGCTTTCCGCTCTGCTCACGTCGATCCTCGTCTACGGCGGGGCTTCCTTTCCGTCTCGGCGATCCGTGGCGTTCCTCTCTCCGGCTCTGTTTGGCGTCTGCTTCTCCTTCTCGGACGCGCTCCGCTCGCCTCTCGTCGGCTGTTCTTGTCTGACGGATGACGTTGGACGTCATCACGTCAGGAATCCCTCGGGTGCCCCCGGGGTATCCCTTGGCGGTCGTTTCCTTCGACGGGGAAGGGGCGTCCGGAGGCGCCCGGTTACATATCCCCTCACATGAATGGGGCTGATCGAGCCCCACCAGATCCGGAAAGCGGGACAGATAGTCAGCCTGACCCATAAGGTCACCCGGGAGGTGGCACACCTGGAAGGAGAAAGGTTGGAGTTCGATGAACCATCTCAAAATACGATTGTTGGTATTCTTGTAACTTGAGAGCCACGTAAGGGGTGCATGGTCCGTATATAGTAGGAAAGGCCTGCCCAAAAGATAGCATTGGAGACTTTCGATAGCCCACTTAATGGCAAGACATTCGCGCTCTATAATGGGGTATTTTTGCTCCCTGGGAAACAACTTACGGCTAATAAAGACGACGGGATGGTTCACCCCATCTTCATCCTTTTGAAAGAGAACGGCCCCGACCCCCACATCGGAGGCATCCGTTTGGAGATGGAAGGGTTTGTCGAACTCAGGACATTTCAATATCGGTTGAGTGGTGAGATATCTTTGCAGGGTATGATAACTATGAAGTTGAGTCGGGTCTAGTTGTGGGATATTGTTGGGCTGTCCTTTTCTTAAAAGATTGGTTAGGGGGGCCGCCAAACTGGAATAGTGGGGAATGAACCTTCGATAGTACCCCACTAGACCTAAAAAGGAACGGATTCCCTTCTTCGTGGTGGGTGCATTGGTGTGTAGGATGGCCTCGATTTTATTCTTTTGGGGTCGAAGTATACCGTTGCTAATGTGATAACCCAGGTAGGAGATCTCCCTAAAAGCCAGTCGGCTCTTCGCGGGGTTGGCTGTCAGTCCAGCCTTCCCTAACGCCGAGAAGATGTGATCTATGTGGGTCACATGGTCTTCCCAGGTCTCACTGAAAATAACGATGTCATCCAGATAGGCCGCCGCGTATCTGGTATGAGGTCGTAATATGGTATCCATGAGACGTTGGAAGGTGGCGGGGGCGCCATGCAACCCGAAAGGGAGAACCTTAAAGTGATACAATCCGGAGGGAGTAGCGAAAGCCGTCTTTTCTTTGTCTTCGGGATCCAACGGGATCTGCCAATATCCCTTGGTCAAATCAAGCGTAGACATGTATTTTGCTTTCCCCAATCTTTCTAAGAGCTCATCTATCCTTGGAAGGGGATAGGTGTCAAACTGTGATAGGGAATTGACCTGTCTAAAGTCAATACAGAAACGTATAGACCCATCAGGTTTGGGTACCAATACCACGGGCGAACACCAGGGGCTGTGGGAAGGTTCTACGATGTCTAGATCTAACATCTTCTCGATTTCGTTTTCTAAGAGGATTTTCCTAGCTTCAGGGATACGATAAGGCTTTAGTCGCACGGTCTTCCCAGGTGGTGTGAGGATGTGATGATGTACCAATCGTGTCCTACCGGGTATCGAGGAGAACACCCGAACGTGTTTATCGAAGAGATTCTTCAACTGTGTATTTTGTTGAATCGAGATCTCTGTATTAATGAGAGGGATCTCCCTCTCGCCAGGGGGGTCAGTGGGACACCAGCCTATCTCTAGTTCCTTAACTGTATTAATTAGGCAGCCGTGCCTTGGGTCGTTCGGTAGTTCTTCCCATCTTTTTAATAAGTTAACATGGAAGATCTGGGACCTAGGGGGGTTATCGTTAAGCTGAATTTTATAAGTTACGGGAGTTACTAGTCCTGTTACGGGGTAGGGTCCCTGCCATTTGGCCAATAATTTGTTATCGGAACTGGGAAGAAGAACTAGCACTTTATCTCCTAGGGAAAAGGACCTCAATTGGGTATTCCGATCATAATTCCTTTTCTGCTTGTCTTGGGCCCTCTCCATGTGTTCCCTTACGCTTTCCCATACTGTATGTAGTTGGGTTTTTAACTCATGTGCGTATTTTAGAATGGTTTTTTCCCCGTCTTCTTCTTCCCACCTCTCAGCGGCCATGTCTAGTAGGGTCCGTGGTTGTCGCCCAAACAACAGTTCAAACGGACTATGGCCCGTAGAGGCTTGTTCGTGTGTCCTGATTGCGTATAATACTAAGGGGAGTTTCCTATCCCAGTCTTTACCTGTCTCCGAGATAGCTTTCTTTAGTAGTGATTTGAGGGTACGGTTGTATCTCTCTACTAAGCCATCGGTTTGTGGGTGATAGACCGACGTCCGTAACTGTTTGATCCCCAATAGCTGACATATTTGTGTCATCAGGTTGGACATAAATTGGGTCCCTTGGTCCGTTAGGACTTCTCGAGGAAACCCAACTCGGGAAAAGAAGCCTATCATGGCGTGGGCAACACTCTTGGTGTTAATACTAGAGAGGGGAATAGCCTCAGGGTATCTTGTGGCGTAATCCACTAATACCAATATATAACGATAGCCTCTCGACGAGGGTAGAAGAGGGCCAACGAGGTCCATCCCTATTCTGGAGAAGGGCACATCAATGATGGGGAGAGGTTGTAAAGGGGCTTTTCTCTGTGAGCCTGGGTCAATCAATTGACATTTTGGACATTGTTGACAGAACTTCCTAATCTGGGAAAATACCCCTGGCCAGTAAAATTTTCTCAACAAATACTCCTCGGTTTTCTCCCTCCCATAGTGTCCGCCCCCCGGCTGACTGTGTGCTAAGTGTAGAACTTGTTGTCTATATGGTTCTGGAACTATCAACTGTTTCTTTTCGTCTTGGTCTTTGTATGTGACTCGGTATAATAGGTCCTTGGCTATGGTGAACGAGGGACCCTTATCCTGAGGTTTCCGTGGCCGTGCACTTTTCCATGCATGAATCAGACTGGGGTCTTCTCTTTGAGAAGTCCGGAAGCTGGGAAGGGCAGTGAGGGCAAGGACCTTTGTAATTACCCGGGGCGTGCTGGAGATGTCTCGAGTATAGGCTTTCTTCATTATCTTTTTCTCCTTCCGGGAGAGTTTAGGTCGTATCCTCGGAGGTGATAGAGGCTCACCGGAGAAAGGAGCATCTTTCCACCAGTTGTTAATTTCTTCGAGCTGTCTGAGGCTGTCTAGGAGTTGTGGGAATTCCGAAAAGTCAGTTCCTATAATAGCTTCTTCAACCAGTTGTTCTACTAAACCCATTCTTATGGGTATTTCTTTTCCTCCCCAGGTGAGGGTTGTCCAGATTAGGGGATATTCTCTGGTTTCTCCATGGATGCAACAGATTGATACCGTGAGTCCCGAAGTACAGTCATGGGCGTCGAACAACCCGGCCCGGGCCACAGACTGGCTACAACCTGAATCGATGAGGGCCACTGTGCTTTTCCCATTGATAACGAGTCTCTTTTTATAAGGGGTGTCTCTTTTCCCTGTATAAAAGACTCTTCCCCTAGTAACCCCTATTTCCATGGGTTCCGGTTTTTCTGTTTTCAGGGGGCATCCTCGAGCTATGTGACCCCATTCCCCGCAACTGAAACACTGAGGTTGTTGTATATAGGGTCTATCCAGTCCCCGGGTTCTCCCTATGTCCTCATTGATTCTTCGTCCCCCTGTCGAGGATGTTCCCGAACCCAGACGCAGGGGACTAGGTGTTGACCGGGGGGGGGTTACTTTGAACTCAAGGGAGCGATGAAAGGCGCAGGCCAACTCGATGGTAGCATTGGTATCTGGGTTTGGATGTTGTTTGATCCAGTTGCGCGTGGACGGAGGCAGCGCGTCCATGTATTGCTCTAAGAGCACGATCTCAATAATGTCTTCCCGATTTGTCCCTATGGGGCCCAACCATTTGAGACCCAGATCTTTGATCCTAAAATATAGGCCCCGGGGATTTTCGTTGGGTCCCCACTTGGCTTTCCTAAACCGGACGCGATAATGTTCAGAATCAAAACCCACCCGTTCTAAGATGCTCTTTTTAATATCCTTATAGGGGGTTATTCCGCCGGGGTTTACCGCTTGATAGGCGGCTTGGAGAGTCCCCGTCAATAAGGGGGCGATATACTGGCCCCATCGTTCCGGAGGCCAAGTAGCGGAAGTAGCAACTCGTTCAAAATTGGTGAAAAAGGCATCGGGGTCTTCACCTTCTTGATATCGTTGTAAGACCGAACTGGGCACATTTGGGTGTACACGGGTAGCAGCGATGGTATCTGTGAGATTCTTAATGGCGGTTTCATGAACCAACTGGTTGTTGGCCATTATGGTGGCCTGACTCTTAAGGGCATTTTGTAGTGCCTCTCTTTCCAATTTGGCCTCTTTTTGTTGCTCTTCCCACACTAACTGCAGGTGTCTTTGTCCGGAGGCCAACTGTTGCATCATATCGGATATGGTACACTTCTCCTCCATGGTCGGACAGTCTCGGTCGCCTCTTCCAATATCCCACTTCTGACACCACTGTGGCGGGGTCTCCTTCCCGCGTCGAGGGAATATTGGAAGAAGGCGATAGACACAGCACTTAAGGGGGTAGTATGTTTATTTTCTTGCTCGTTTGGGATTTATAACACTGACTTGTCCGCCAAACTGTTATACTCTAAGTCCAAAAATAAAATAATTCCCTTTTCTTTTCAGGGCTCTTTGGTGTTCTTGGGACGGCCTGGTCCGGTTCGGAGGGAGAGGTCTTGTTCACCCGGTATTCATGACCCAGGATTTCCCAAACAAAAGAAGGAAAAAGGAACAGTTAAGTGGGGCAAATTATTTATACACGGTTTAATAAGGGTTAGTAAGGAGTGAAAAAGGGGGGGGGTTCTGTGAAGGTGGAGGAAAGTGGGGTTGCTTTTCGTTTTAGTGCCTTCCTTTTCTTGTGTCCTCTTTGTGACCCTCTTACACTTTTATCCCCTGGTCTGGATACGGAGGGTGTGATTATTCGTTAATTATCGGTCTTCCTACTCAGATGAGCTCCCCTTCCTTACAGGATCTCAGCCCTCCCTCCTTAACCCCCTTAAACCCAGCCAACCACCCAGAACCCCAGCCCCAGTCCCGGTACGCTCGTACCTGGCTTGGCCACGCCCCTCCAGGGACGTGACCGGCTTGCAGGGGATCTCCCGACTTCGCCTCGGCAGGGGCGGGAGGCGCCCAAGGCTTTCCGCTCTGCTCGCGTCGATCCTCGTCTACGGCGGGGCTTCCTTTCCGTCTCGGCGATCCGTGGCGTTCCTCTCTCCGGCTCTGTTTGGCGTCTGCTTCTCCTTCTCGGACGCGCTCCGCTCGCCTCTCGTCGGCTGTTCTTGTCTGACGGATGACGTTGGACGTCATCACGTCAGGAATCCCTCGGGTGCCCCCGGGGTATCCCTTGGCGGTCGTTTCCTTCGACGGGGAAGGGGCGTCCGGAGGCGCCCGGTTACACCTATTATAACGCCTTCAAAAGTGTTGTGTTTAGTAGCAGCCGAGAAATTCTTTGATCTCATTCGTAATCATTTTCACATCACCAAGTGGCAAGAGTGGTTACAACAATACACCAAAAGGTCCATTCAACAAGGCTTACCTCTACACGAATCTCGAGTATTCCTGCCTACTGAGGAGTTAAGAGAGACAGCTTTTCATTGGTTACATAGTCATCCTCTGGCAGGTCATCCAGGTCCTCAAAAAACACTCGAACTCATGAAAAGGTATTTTTGGTGGCCTACATTTGTTCACGACCTTAAGCAAATGCTACAATCATATGAAGTATGTGCAAGATGCAAAAGCGAACATAGCAAGCCCAAAGGTCTACTAATACCTCTACCCGTTCCCAATCATCCATGGGAACAAATCTCTATGGATTTTATTACTGGTCTTCCTCAAGTAAAGCAATTTACAAACATTTTAGTGGTGGTGGATAGCCTTACCAAATATGCTCACTTCATTGCATGTAAAGGTCTCCCAACCTCCTAAACCTTAGCAAATATCATCTTAGAAAACATAGTTCGCCTTCATGGACTTCCAAGAGTCATCCTCTCTGATAGAGGAACACAATTTTCTGCACGTTTTTGGCAGCAATGGTGCAAGGCTTTACAAATTGATTCCACTTTATCCACTAGTTATCATCCACAAACGGATGGTCAAACAGAGACTAAACCAAACTCTAAAACAATACTAACGATGTTATGCAACAAAGTCTCCTAAAACCTGGCTGGATCTTTTGTGGCGTGCAGAACTGGCTTATAATAACTCTCACCACTCTTCAATAAACTCAGCTCCTTTTCATGGTTTATATGGGCGTCATCCGCACCTTTTGCCAGTTATGCTACCTGCTTCTACTCAAACCACTCCAGCAGTCATGGACATGTTAACACACATGAAAAAGGTACATTCACAATTGCAAACTAATCTTCATTAAGCAAAGACAAAATATAAAATGCAATATGACAAAAAACACCAGCCTGGCCCTCAGTATACAGACAAAGATAGAGTTTGGTTATCCACGAAAAACTTTGTATTAAAAAATAAAAATATGTTTCATCCAAAATTCATAGGGCCCTATGAAGTTCTGCGACAAGTAAACCCAGTAACATATAAACTAAAATTACCATCGTCTTTGAAAATTCATCCGGTGTTTTCACACTTCACTTCTTAAACCTGCTTCATCCTCAAGTGTCACACAACCGGCTCCTCTATTAGTCCAAGGTCATTGGGAGTATGAGGTGCGATCTATCTTAGACTCCAGATATCGTGGGTCTTCCCTTTGGTACTTGGTGTCCTGGAAAGGATACGGACCGGAAAATGACTCTTGGGAACCTGCAAGACATGTCCATGCACCACGTTTGGTGCGACGATTTCACCTCCTCCATACTGATAAGCCGGGCCCTGGACTGCGCTTGGGAGAGGGGTGTAATGTCAGGAATAAGGCTGTGCACGGCCCAGGTCCCGCACGCAACTCTGCTGTGCGGATTTGCAGCGCTTCATGCGCACCACGTGTCATCCCCTCTTGTTCTAAAAGTGGTCATCAGCGTCGTCTGCCCTGTGGTAAAGCTCATGTAGCTGCAGGGTCAGGACATTGGTGGACAAGATGCACTTATCAGTGCTATTCTATGAAGGGGCTACAATTCCCATGTTTTTAGAGGCAGCAGCCATCTTGGGGTGTGGCAGGCCTATGAAGCCCAGCCACATCCAAGCACATTGCTCACTATTTTGAAGACTTCGATGCAGTCAGACCTTGTGGGGGTTCCTCTGAAGAAGAGCAGATTTCCTGCATGGCAGATTGACAGCAAATCGGAGTATCCTTGTTTCCATGGTGAATTCAGATACGAGTAGGTCGTACTCATAGCGGTAAGGTCTTGATGAGTCCAATCTTGAAGGGAGTTGTTACTTTCAAAGGTAAAGCTCCCCTTAGCACAACGAGCAAAGCGTTTTCAGTTTTAAGAGTAAAGCAGCCTTGGCACGACGATCAAAGCACTTCAGAGCACAGAAGTAAAGCGCTGCTTAGCTCAACGAGCAAATCGCTTCAGGCCACACATATACAGCGCCCTTGGCACGGCAATCCAAGCGCTTCAGTCCACATGAGTAAAGCTCCCTTGGCACGGCAATCAAAGCGCTTCATTTCACATGAGTAAAGCGCCCTTGGCACAGCAATCAAAGCGCTTCAGTCCACATGAGTAAAGCGCCGTTGGCACAGCAATCAAATCTCTTCAGTTCACATGAGTAAAGCGCCCTTGGCACGGCAATCAAAGCGCTTCAGTCCACATGAGTAAAGCGCCCTTGCCACGGCAATCAAAGCGATTCAGTCCACATGAGTAAAGCGTCCTTGGCACGGCAATCAAAGCGCTTCAGTCCACATGAGTAAAGCGCCCTTGACACGGCAATCAAAGTGCTTCAGTCCACATGAGTAAAGCGCCATTCGCACAGCAATCAAAGCGCTTCAGTCCACATGAGTAAAGTGCCCTTGGTACAGCAATCAAAGTGCTTCAGTCCACATGAGTAAAACGCCCTTGGCACAACAATCAAAGTGATTCAGGCCACATGAGTAAAGCGCCCCTTAGCATGACAATCTTAGCGCTTCAGACAAGACAAGTAAAAGCGCTTTCTGGCAAAAGGAACAAAGCGCTTCATGTATAATAATCAAAGCGCTTCATGAACAATAAACAAGGCACTTCAGCCCAACAAATAAAGCGCTTCAAGTTCAATGAGTAAAAACTTTCAGGTCTATAGTTGTAAATGTGAAAGCATTTTTGGAGATAAGCAAATTATAGTTTTCATTGTTTTTTGGAAAGCATAATATGTGAGATGTATATTTAAGTCCTTGAGAATTTCTAGGCTGTGATCAAACGTTTATGTTATGAATGCATAGTTGTTACAGGATTGATATTCAGAGTATGACCATAGTTCCTAAGCTCTTGCCATCTCTTAGTTCAGAGGTTGTAGTTTGTTCTTGTTCCATGATTCAAAGAAGGGGCTTCGCCCTACTTCAAAAGGGGTCTCAATCTGATATCACAAAGACGCCCTTAGTCAAGAGTCTATTGCTGAGTTATACTGCTATGAATGAGTATATGCATATTTGTTCTAACCTTTTCTTTTCAGATATCTCTCCCTGCAGTTCGCTACCCTAATTCCCTTCCCCCATCTGGCTTCCTCATAACTCTGTGCTATAATAGCTTTCTGAGTTGGTGACGCCGGAAGATGGGCCTTTTGTTCAGCAGCATGCAGATCCAGAGGAAAGGACACTGTGACAATAGGTGGTGTCTGTCTGCTGTGTTTGGGTGCAGGTACATGGACTGGATGCCTTTGTGAGGTGGGTGGCTGTTGGGTATCTGAGTGCTTGCATTTTGTACTTTGGGAGGAGGGGGCACAAACACAGTGGGAGAGAACACAGAGGACATGTGCATGGATGTGGGGGTGGTGACTGCCAGTGAGGGGTGTGTAGTGATATGCGTGATGGTGATGGAGGTAGTGGAAGAGGATGTAGTGCATGCAGGTGTGAGTGGAGACGCTACTGGGAGGGAGGTGGGCGAGGAGGAGGAGGGGGACACAGTGGAGGCAGTGGATGTTGGTATGTCTGCATCTGGATGGTGTGGTGCTTGTGTTTGCTAGAGCCACTTCTGTGTGTTGATTTGGGTGCATGCTGGTCTGAAGGTGTGCTTGGGATAGGCTGGGGTTGAGGGGAATGGGACTGAGTAGAGGAAGTTTGGGGGGGAGGCTAGAGGCAGGGACAATGGCTGCCATCAGGGAGTTGGCCAGAGCTTGGAATGATCTCTGTCAGGCCGCCATGCCAGACTGAATGCCCTCCAGGAATGCAGTTGTTTGTTGCAAATGCCCTGCCAGACCCTGGATGGCATTCACAATGGTTGACTGCTCAACCGAGATGGATCGCAGGAGGCCAATAGACTCCTCACTGAGGGCAGAAGGGCTGACTGGGAGGGCCTGAGATGCCTGGGGCAAAGGAGATGTCCACCCTCCTGGGTGAGCGGGCACGGGAAACACGCTGAGGGGCTGCTGGGAGGGCGGTGCTGGTACGGAGGTGGCGGCTGTACTTGTAGTTGGGGTGGCCACAGAGGTGTCCGCCACCACCAGGGAGCTTCCATCAGAGGAGGTGTCACTGTCCGAACTGTCCCTTCCAGTCTCCGCAGTGGTGCTCCCCTCGCCCTCCGTCCCACTGGTGCCCTCACCGTCGGTGGATTCGGCCTCATGGACCATGTGGGATGCAGCTCCCTCTGTCACCGGTGCCTTTGCTCCCCGCCAGGTGATGCTAATGCACACAAGGACAGGGTGACAAAACAAAAAGGGGGAATAGACAGAGGATACACTTGGTCAATGCCAGAAACAACACCACTGTTGGCGTACACAGCACACAGGGAACAGCCCTATGCACTAGGCCATGCACTACCAGTTACAATGCTAATCAACAGGCCATGGGGTACAATGCCTAATGCCAATAACAGCACACCCGAAACCCACAGGACCCTGCCCAGTAGTAGATGCCTACTAGCATATTTGGGGTTGGAGTGCATCAGAGCCTGCCCATCATGAAACCTACTCTGCCATGTCCGTCCTGGCCTAGGGGCACCCACAGACCCACACCCCCCACCCAGATAACACCTCAACAGGTGTAATTTTCTGATTCAGAAACTGTACTCACCCCCTTGTGGCTGCTGTGATGCCTTCAAGTGCCCATCCAACTCTGGATAGGCCACCGCCAGGATGCGGAACATCAGGGGGGTCAGGGTACGACGGGCACCCCTTCCTCGTTGGGAGGCCATCCCCAGCTGGGCCTCCGCCGTCTTCCTTGCCCAGCGGCGCAGGTCCTCCTACCTTTTGCTACAGTGGGTGCTCCGCCTGTCAAAGACCCCCAGGGTCCGCACGTCCTTGGCAATGGACCGCAAATCCCCTTTTTTCAGATGGGCGCTGACCTGCAGAAAAAGATACATAGAAAAAGGTATTAGTCATACCGTCTCGTCTGTTACACTCATGGCCCACCATATCCCTCCCATCCCCTTATGCACAGACATTGACCACCATACATGCAGCACTCTGCCCAGGACCCCTCAGCCCCCCCTTACACAAGGCTTACACACAGCACTCCATGCATTCATGCCCCATGCATCGTGCTCACAGTGTACTCACCTGTTGGTCTGGAGGACCATAAAGTAAACGGTACTTGGGTAGGGCCCCATCCTCCACTATCTCCAACTCCTCCGAAGTGAAGGCAGGGGCCCTTTCCCCAGACACTCGAGCCATGGTCGCTTCCAGATACAGGTCACAGCAGCACTTGCAGTGTAGGTCCTCTCCTGTTGAAGGTCAGGTAGCAAGTGAGTGAACTGATAGAAAATGGCGGTCACGTCCGTGGCGGTGCGTACGGACACCGCCAGCGTACATCACCATTGGCTACTGGAACCTATAGGGCCCAATGATCACCAATGCGGTGTTGCACTGCGGTCGTCGACCTCCTCCCGCAACGGCGCACAACGAATTACCTCATTTCCACTGGTTCCTCCACACAGGTCAGGCGGCAGCCATTTCAAGGGGAAAAGGCCATGGCACCTAACTGCGTCACAGCAGACATAGGCACAATAACGGAGCTACACGTTCACATACTGTTTCTGTCACAAAATGCAAGGCATTTTACTCTGAGGATATCTTTGAATATGACCATCTGCTCACCATTTTTCACCCTAGAGTTCAACCGCTGAGGATGAATAGGAGATGGAGACATACCCCTGTGTACAGACCCCTGGTGGACCTGGCAACAATGGAGGACAGGCACATTATCCTCACCTACAGACTTCATAGGGCCACAATCCAAGAGCTGTGTGCCCAATTGGAGCCAGACCTGATCTCAGCTATCCGTCACCCCACTGGGATCCCCCCTCTTGTGCAAGTCCTATCAGTGCTCTATTTCTTGGCAAGTGGCTTCTTCCAAGCGACAGTGGCCATGGCAGCAGGGATGTCACAGCCTATGTTCTCAAACGTGCTGACCAGAGTGTTGTCTGCCCTGATGAAGCACAAGCGCAGCTACATCGTATTCCCACAGGTGGAGGATTTGGCCACAGTAAAGGCTGACTTCTATGCAATGGGACATATCCCCAACATCATTGGTGCTATTGATGGTACACATATTGCCTTTGTGTCTCCCCGGAGAAATGAACAGGTGTTCAGAAATCGAAAGAGCTTTCACTCTATGAATGTGCAGATAGTGTTCCTGGCAGACCAGTACATCTCCCATGTGAATGCAAAGTATCCTGGGTCCGTGCATGATACCTTTATCATGAGGAATAGCAGCAATCCATATGTGATGGCTCAACTCCAGAGGCACAGGTTGTGGCTAATAGGTGAGCCCATGGTCCCCACCCAGTGTCTGTTGGTATATGGGGGTGGGAGCCTGTGGACAGTGACGAAGAGGAGGAAGAGGATGTGGACAATAGAACAACTATAATTCAACAGCATTTCCAGTGACACACAGGTAAGACATTGTAACCTCACCTTCCATTGCTGTTTTGTGAAGTGAATTTTCTCTGCCTGGCTGCTGTTCCCACTACTATGGCCACTTATTGCACCCTTTAACATATCTATTTGCAGATATCTGTGCCCTCCTGTGGCTCCTGGTGTATTGACTGCAGCAATAAATATGTATACATCACTGTGCAGTCTATTTCCAATGTCTATTGATTGTTAAACGAATACATCCTTAAATCATTTGACATACTCCATACTAAGGGTGATTATTTCAGTGCTGAGAAGTAAATGGGGATGTGCAATGGGCTTGGGTGATGATGGAGGAAAGTCCAGGATAGAGTTCAGTCTGTTTGTCTCACAGGTGCATTGTCCAAGGGGGCATAGGAAGTGGAGCAATGGCAGTTCAAGGTGGACAGGGTGACAGAGTGGGACACAAGGGTGACATTCAGGAGAGTCTTATTTCCTGGCTGGGGTCTTGGCAATGTTCCTTGGCTTCTGCCTGGATCACAGGGACAGTTTGAAGGGTGGTTCTCCTTCTGCAGGGGGTGGGGTGCTGGTGGCCTGTTGTTCCTGTGGCGGGGCCTCCTGTCCACTAGCGTCAGCAGAGGTGGAAGGCTGTTCATTGGTGTGGCTAGTGTCAGAGGCTCGCTCGTGTGCCACTGCCTCCCTCATGGTGTTGGCCATGTCTGTCAGCACCCCTGCAATGGTGACCAGGGTGGTGTGGATGTCCCTCAGGTCCTCTCTGATCCCCAGGTACTGTCCCTCCTGCAGCCGCTGGGTCTCCTGCAACTTGGCCAGTATCTGGCCCATGGTCTCCTGGGAATGGTGGTATGCTCCCAGGATGTTGGTGAGTGCCTAGTGTAGAGTCGGTTTCCTGGACCTGTCCTCCCTCTGTCGCACAGCAGTCCTCCCAGCTTCCCTGTTGTCCTGTGCCTCTGTCCCCTGAACCGTGTGCCCACTGCCACACTGACCCCTGGTCCATGATCGTAATGTGTTTGTGGGGTATCCTGGGGTCCCTGTGGTGGTGGACACACTGCTGATTGATATGTCCTGGGGACAGTGGTATGGGCCTGCTGGGTGGGTGCTGTGCTGGTGTTTCCTGAGGGGAGAGGCTCTGTGGTAGGATGGGACTGTGCCTGGGTAACCGACTGTCCAGAGGTCCCTGATGGGCCAGGTTGGTCATCCATGTGGTGATGGGTGTCTATGCAGGGCTCTGAGTGGTGTCCATGCATTGTTGTTGCATGCAGTTCTGGGTACTGGGAGGGGTTGGATGTGATGGTGGGGTGTATGTGAGGTGGTGCTGTGATGGGGGTGAGAGTAGGGGTGGGGGTATGTGATGGCATGCAGGTAGGGGGGGTGATAGTAGTAAAGAGTTGACTTACCAGAGTCCAGTCCTCCTGCTACTCCTGCCAGACCCTCAGGATGCATGATTGCCATGAGTTGCTCCTCCCATGTTGTTAGTTGTGGGGGATGAGGTGGGGGTCCACCACTAATCCTCTGTACAGCTATCTGGTGTCTTGCAACCACAGAACACACCTGGCCCGTAGGTCGTTCCACCTCTCCCTTGTTCTGGGGTGCTGTCCCACGGCGTTGACCCTGTCCACGACACTCCACCATAGCTCCATCTTCCTTGCAATGGATGTCTGCTGCACCTGTGATCCGAATGGCTGTGGCTCTACCTGAATGATTTCCTCCACCATGACCCTTAGCTCCTCCTCAGAGAATCTGGGGTGTCTTTGTGGTGCCATGGGTATAGTGTGAGTGGTGTGTGTGAGGATGTGTGGGGTGATGTGTTGGGGTGTGTGCTGTGAGGTGCGTGGATGGTGTATGGGTGATGGTGTTCTGTGGCTCTGGTTTTGTGGGTGCTCTTGGTGTGTCTCTGTTGTAAATTGTTTGTTGTGGTAAAGGGTTGTGGGTAATGTGGCTGTGTGTTTTATATTGGTGTGGGTGTGGTGTGTGTATGTGTGTCAGGTGTGTGTAGTTTGAATTGTCCAATGTGGTGTTGTTTTGTATGTGTTTATGTATTTTGAGTGCAGTGGTCTGTACCGCCAATGGTTTACCGCGGTTGAATATCCGCAGCGGTGATTCGTGGGGCATAATGCTTTGGGCGTAGTTCTGTTGGCGTAACGGTGTGGGGTTAGATACCGCCAGTTTATCACTGACCTTTGGTGTAGCAGACTTGTGTGTGTGTGTGTCTGTATAGTGGGTGGTTTCTATGTGTGGGTCATAATACATGTACCGTTATACCGCCATGGTCGCGGTATGTTGGCGGAAGTCAGCATGGCGGTAAGTGGCACTTACCACCAATGTAATAATGAGGGCCTAAATGTCTAAGGCAGGAATATGCCAACTTTCTAAAAGTGCCATTTTCAAAATTGTAATTTACAATCTGACTTTACCATAAGGGAGGATTTTTCATTACAATTCCAAAAACACAATACATTAACCTGTTCCCATTTGGAAATTAAAGTTTATTAAATATAATAAGGTAATTCCAATGTTATCCTATAGTGGAGGTAGGCCTTGCAGTAGTGAAAAACTAAATTAAGAGTTTTTCACTACCAGGACATATAAAACATAAAATTGCATGTCCTACCTTTTAAATATTTTGCACCCTGCCCTGTGGGCTGTTTGGGTGACATATGTATTTAAAAGGAGGGTTTGGGCCTGGTAAAAGGGTTATTTTGGCACAACAAAACTGCAGTTTAAACCTACACACACAGGCTGCAATAGCAGGCCTGAGACATGTAAACAGCTACTTAAGTGGGGGGCACAATGAGTGCCGTGGGCCCACTAGTAGCATTTAATTTACAGGACCTGTGCACATGTAGTGCACTCTAATAGGGACTTTCAAGTAAATTAAGTACGCCAATAGGGTGTAAGACAATGTTATCATGTTTAGAGGAGAGAGCACTTTAGAAGTGGTTAATAGTGGTAAAGGTTACAGAGTCCTAAGGCTAGTAAAACCAAATTCAGCAAAAGGTAGAGGGTAAAGGCAAAAAAAGTTTGGGGGAGACCCTGCAGAGAGGACCAGGTCCAACAAAACTGAAGTAGCTGTAGATACTAGTTCTTTTGGTCTCAGTGCCATCTTCTCTTAAGATAACATGATCCTGAAGTGCTGGCAAAGATCACTTCCTGTACCTGCAGACACAAGACAAAACCTGAAAACAAGTATTTGTAAGCTGAAAAGAGAGTTTAGTGGTGGAATAACTCTGTAAACTTTTTTTCCTGTTCATATATGGAAATGTGTTTACCATTGTCACTGGTCTCCAGGTCCTCCTCACCATATTTGAAACCACAAATTCCAATAGGCTGTCCCAGACTGAATTTTGGGCTTGTGACTGCAGAACCAAAGATTTCTTATTGTGCACAAACCTGGTACGGATCACAGTCCTTGTAGTATGTCCCCTGCTTTCACTGACGCATACCTCACCAAGGCCCTCAGTTGCTGAAATATACCAGTGGTACGTTCTCTGACACTTGCCCTGAAATAAAAAAGAAAATATTTTATTAGAAAGACCGTGCAGGAAGGCCCAACACTGGTTCCCATACCAGACTGTTTTTTCCCAAGAAGATGAGATAAGTAGTTGACCAGACTCATCATGGCACTGTATCCACGAATTCACAAGTGTTACACAAATGTGGTTCACGTACCTACCTAAGCTGGTGGATTAATGCTTTGTACCTCTCAAGTCTGTCGAGCCTTGACATGGACAGTGATCCAGGACCACTTCAGATGCCTCCTCAATTGAGGAAGTGTGGGAGGAAGTCCCAATTTAATGATGGCTTCATTCCCACAGGACACTATCTAGTTGCCACAAATGAGTACTATAGGTTCACTGAAGTCATGGCTTCTCCCAGCACAGCTGCGGATGTGGTCATCCTTGTGTTATACAAAATCTTCTGTACTTTGGTATGCCCAACTGCAGATTACGGACCTCTCTTCAGAGGGAAAGAATTTATATGGGCTTCTGCAGTCAAAAGATCATGCTGGTCTGGCTACAGACAAACGTCATTTTAGACGCGTCTGCCACAGGGCTGTCAGTCAATGTAATTCATGCTTTAAGATTACATTTTTCCTGTTCAGAATCAATTAGAAAATCCTGGCACCTCCGAATAGTAAGTGACATCCACACACTGGGAGAAAACTCCAGTTGTTTCAGGGCATCTGTTTTTCAGTTTTCAGAAACAAACCCTTGCTTCAGGGCTTTGTTTCTGAAAATCAAAAATGTTTGTGGAGTGTGGCCAAAATAACATTGTGCCCCTCAGTGAACTTGTTTGTCTTTTGTGTAATCTTTGCTCCATAACAGTTCAAAGCAAGGTGGGTAAAGATATCACAGTACAGCAGTCAGCTATCAGCAACAGTAGTAGAGGCTTCTACTGACTTGCCAGGATAAATGTAAGGGTTCAAATGTAACGAAGGTTATGAAACAAGGTAGGTTGTGGGCAAAAAGGACTAGTTTGTGCTGCCCACCCTGGTTCCATGGCTAAGGTGAAGACAAGGGGGGACAAGGGACAGCCCTGTCTTGTTCCCCTCGTCAGAGGAATGCCAGGCATGAATGCACCATGACTTTTTAGCTTGGTGGACTTTTTTTGTAGTTGGCTCGTATAAATGCTTTCATTTTGGGGCCTGGGTGGGCCTTGTCTAAGAACCTCAACAGGTATACCCAGTCTACCCTATTAACAGCCTTCTCAGTGTCCAGGGAGAGAAGGCCTATTAGTTGGTGTTGACGTTCTGCCACTTCCATGAGCCACACCGCCAGCCTCGTATTGTCATTTACTTGCCTATGGCCGATGATGCCCGACTGCTGAGGAGAGATCAGGGCGGGCCAAATAAGCTGGAGCTGGGACACAAGAATTGATGGAAAGATTTTGATGTTGCAGATCAGCAATGTGATTGGCCGATAAGATGAGCAGAGTGAAGGGGGCTTGTTGGGTTAAAGGTGGGACCCTAGCATGATGTCCGTCACCACCCTGGACACCAGACAGAAGTTGGAGACCTTTGCGAGGGGTTCAACTAGTAAAGATGCATAGACCTTGTAAAAGGTGTCCAGGAACCCATCGTGTCCTGGAGCCTTCCAGGAGGGAAGGTTGTTAATAGCAGACCGGACCTCCTCCAGTGTGATAGGCTCCTTGAGCAAGCCCTATTCGGCAGTTAGGTCTGAGGGCGTGAAGTCACTTAAATATGTGTCTTGGAGCTGCTCATCTAAGGTCTGGGCTCAAAACAAGGCAGAGTAGTATTGCTGGAAAACAGCAAGGATCTCTGCTGCCTCCTCGTCTCTAATCTCCCTGATATGATTGCGAGACTTTAGTACATGCAGCTTATGGGCCAGAAGTGTATCAGCCTTGTTGCCTCGCTCATAGTAAGTTTTGGTGATATATAGCAACCCCTTGGCTGCTTCCTTCATCAGGACCTGTTCAACCTCTCCCTGGAGGCTATGGAGCTCCCACAGAGACCTGTGGGAAAAGCCTTTCTTGTGCTGCATCTCAGCTTGTGAAATCTGGGCCTCAAGTTCCTGCTTGCAGAGTTTATCCACACGCTCAAAAGTTGCAGTGTGAGAGCTCAGCCTCTCCCATAAAACTGCCTTGGCTGCATCCCAAAGGGTTTCAAGGGACACCTCACCATTTTCCTTCTTCGTAAAGTAGTTTTCTATTGCATCTATAATGCAGTCATGCAGGGTCAGGATCAACTGGTCTCGAAAGTAGTCTCTGTGGGTATGCAGACCACACCACCAGCCATCCGGGGCGTGATCAGATAGTCGTCTAAGTAACACCTAGAGTGCCTTGGATTACCACCTGTTTCTCCCCTGATCCTTGTATGAGCCATCTAACTTGAAAGATAGAGCTCTACGGAAGAGGATTGCCACATCCCTGGATTTGTGGGCATATGACGAGTGAAATTGTGTTGGGTACCAAGATGAACAGAGAAATGGTGTCTGTCTGAAAGAGATGGGTCTCTTGGAGTAACAACACATCCAGTTCCTTCTGTCCGAGCCTTTGCAACAGGGCCCGCCACTTGATAGGGGAGTTTAGGCCATTGACATTAAGTGATACAATATGTAGGGTGGCCATGACAGGTCGTGTGGGGTATCACTACCTGCTTGCTGGACATGGACAGGAAAATACACTGCAAGCAACGCACTGCCTATAGCACCTAATGTGTGCCAACAAAGATACAAAGGAACAGAACAACAATTGAAAACAGTCCATGACTGCAGAGATCTGGTCCAGGTGATCAACGACCAGGATTAGCAAATGGATACAAGATGAAATAGAAGAGTTTTCTGAGGAAACAAAAGAGCCCTCCTTAGCCAATCTCTTGGTAAGAGAGGCAAATGTCAGTGGGGAGCAGAGGGTATTCCACCGACCGGCCCCACGGGCAACCCAGTCTGGACATAAAGGCCCCAAGTACTGGGTCATGGTAGAACGTCTTCTTCAGATGTTAGCGATCCGTGGTCCCGGCTGCCCTGATGGTGCTGTTTGTGTGCTTGCTTTCGGGTGGAGAGTGCAGAACGGAAATGCCGCTTCCTCCCACCTGGTCCACCAGCACAAGGCCTCTGGACCCCTTCGGAGGAGGCGCATGCCCACTGCCTCCTGGGCCTCTGGAAATGTGTGGAATGCAACCCGTTTCTCCTTGAATGTGAAGTGCAGGCGGAAGGGGAAGACTTAGCAGTACTGGATTTTATGCTCTTGTAGGTGGTGAGTGATCACTTTGAATTCCCTCCTCCCAGCAAGCGTTTGGGTGGAGACATCTTGTAAAAGGGAGATGGTATCCCATCAGAACGTTATCATTTCCTGTTGCCTGCTGGCTTGCATGATCTTCCCCTTAATGTGGAAGTAGTGGACCCTGTTGAGAGTGTCAGGAGGAGATTTGTTTGTTGTTAAACTGCCTAGTATACCCGCTGTATGTGGTCGAGAAGGACCGGCTGGTCATCGGCTGGTTGAAGGATATGAGTGAAAAGAGCCTGGACATGAGCTTCGAGTTCCACTGGGAGAATCGTGGATACAATACCCCTGATCCATATACTGTTGATTGGAATGATTTTCAAGATCATTGAGCTTATCTAGGAATGCTACCTGGTCACGCTCTAATTTTTCAATGTGGGCTGTGCGATCTATATTGTCTTGAACCTGGTTCGCATCTGCTCTAGGCTGTAGTCTGTTTGCACAGCGACTGGTCGGGTCAAGACAGGGCACAAATGAAGTCCTGCAAGAGAGAGGTGATGTTTTTGTGAAATTCCAAAAGCAATAACTGGTTCTGGGGAATATGGTTCCTCTCTGGGTTTGTCTGTGGCACCTGGGCAATGTCCCCCTGAGAGCGCTGCGCCTCCAGGTTCTGGAGCACGTCTTTGATCCATGAGGAGCGAGAGGTCTTTGCTCTTTGCTCTGCCATTGGTGACTTTGGGGGTGTTTTATGTCAGACAAGGCCGAGGCACAAGTCCTTCTGAAGATTTATTGCCCAAAGTCATCCACCAGGCCATGGCCTGCCCTCAGCCGTTGAACACAGGGGCTTGTCAGCTGCCAGCTGCCTACATGGCACCAATTGGGAGAGGAGTCCCTTTGGCCCCCCCCACCCACAGAACCACCAGTCACCAGCATGGTGGAGGACCCCCTGCACTTCTTCATAGTTATTTGAGGGGGATCCCGTGGCAAGGATCCAGCTACTGCATTCTCCTTAGGATGGGAGAGCTCCCCAGGTGGGCATTTGTCGGCAAGCAGACCGCCTGGGCCACTGCAGCTACTGGGCTTCCCTGCAGCTCCAAGGGGGCCTCTCTGCTGTTTACTGTTTAGGGCCCACGCTCACCTCTGTCTTCCAGGCTGCCTTCTGCCACCTGCCGTCTCGGGGTCTGGCTCACTGCAAGTTCGGTGTCGGCCCGTCCCACTGTTATGTCGAGGTGCTCACTAGGCTGCTCCCCTCAGTGGCGGGCTGTGGCGGGTGCAGCTTTGTATAGGGGCTCAGCTCCTTGCCTCAGGTCCCCCAGGGGGGGCCACCGCCTTCTGCTCTATCATGGGGGTGCCCCATGCGCTGAGGGGTTGCGAGTGCTGGATTCGGGGCCCAACGCAGCCTCACAGGAAATATAGACACCGCCATCCTCAGAGCCGAGAGACATGGCATCTGCACATCCACTCAGTGCAAACTGCTGTTTTTGGCCCCTCCTAGGCTCGGGGAGCTATGTCCAGATCTGCTGTTCCCAGGGCCTGCTGCATTATTCAGGGGGAATAAGGGGGTCCTACACAGAGCTCAGGGAAGACACCTCTTGCCTGCTCTCTGCCCTGACCACGCACCTCATAATAAGTAGGTATTAAGTGAAGCTTGTACAAGTAGACATTAATTTTGATAGTTGAATCATGAGCCAGACTTCACTATGTACAGCAACCTGTGCGTGGATGGTACCAATTTTGTTTTTCATAGTCTTCCAAAATACTGTTTAAATTACTTTATAGAGGAAATAACAGCAGTGATAGTAGTGACCTTGGTAGTGAGGTGGAAGCTGTTAGGATAGTCTAATGGGTTAGGCACAATATTAATATTTCTTTGCTATTTTAAGGTTTCCTGGTATTTGTGTGCTTAAGTTTGTGATCCTGTTTTTTAGGTTTGCTATCAGTGTGATACCTATTCCTATGAGCTCCAAGCATTGGGGGAAAATGTGATAATGTTCATGTTGCCTGCTGTAGCTCGTGAATTGTCATGAAAAGGGGTTCTTAGCTCCATACAAGCTTGAGCTCTGATGGTTGTTTAAACATGTGTTTGTAGGAGGCTGGCCTGATTTGTATTGGGTACCTAAGGTACTTACACCTTATACCAGGTACAGTTATCCCTTATTAGTGAAATGTAGACAGTGTCTAGAAGCCAGGCTCTCTGGGGTAGTGTGGATGAGCAGCCAAGGCCTAACTAGGAGACGTGCAAAGCTCATGCAATACCATTGTAGTCACACAGTACTCACACACATAAAAGAAAATACTCAGTGTTACAAAAATAAAGGTACTTTATTTTGGTGACACAAATGCCTAAAATACCATAGAGACTATACTCCCTTAAGAGGTAAGTAATACACAAATACACAAATTATATACACTAGTATGCAGAAATAGCCGTGAAAACAGTTAGAAAACAGTGCAAGTAGTGAAAATCACATTAGTTAGAAGTGTACCTAGGGGGAACACAAACCATATACTAAGAAAGTGGAATGCAAAAGTCGGTTTCCCACCTAGGCAAATGTAGTGTGTAGAGGGGAAAACACAAAGAACCGGGTGCAAATTGAGGAAATATGGCGCTCAGGGTGCCTAATCCACCCCAAGTAAATAATGGGGAACCCCACTAGGGAAACACCCAACCCTGTAAGGTCAACAAAAAAACCTCATAAATCAGACAATACACAACGAGGTGCCCCTAACATATACAGTAAACAACAAAATAATATGAAGAAATCACATGTTATTACGATAATCAGTCGATAATGCTACTAATGAGTCTTAGAGTGAATCAGTACAGGTAATCAATCAGTCCAAGATTTATTCAGAGTATGATTTCATATTGATCAGTCCACAATCCAAAGCAATATGTGCTTCCAACTTCCAGCCAACACGTGTTTCGTCTTTGGGAATAATTAACATCCCTTACGACTTCTTCAGGGCTTGAACCTCCAATGACACCATTAATACTACTCAGTGATGTCAGGTCATCCGTAATTGATAACTTGCAATGTCAAAATCCACCAAGCATAGGTTTCAATTCACCCAATATTCTCCAATTGAAGATTCACAAATGTAAATCTTGGCGACTCCGTATCAGAACGCCAAGTGCTGGTCAGCATACTCGCTGGGCGTCCTGACTTGGAGGCGCCGGTATTTGAATTCCGGAGATATTGATTGAATCACTTGGCGTTCTGATACGGAGTCGCCAAGATTTACATTTGTGAATCTTCAATTGGAGAATATTGGGTGAATTGAAACCTATGCTTGGTGGATTTTGACATTGCAAGTTATCAATTACGGATGACCTGACATCACTGAGTAGTATTAATGGTGCCATTGGAGGTTCAAGCCCTGAAGAAGTCGTAAGGGATGTTAATTATTCCCAAAGACGAAACACGTGTTGGCTGGAAGTTGGAAGCACATATTGCTTTGGATTGTGGACTGATCAATATGAAATCATACTCTGAATAAATCTTGGACTGATTGATTACCTGTACTGATTCACTCTAAGACTCATTAGTAGCATTATGGACTGATTATCGTAATAACATGTGATTTCTTCATATTATTTTGTTGTTTACTGTATATGTTAGGGGCACCTCGTTGTGTATTGTGTAGTGTGTAGAGGGGCGCTGGGAGTATTAGAAAACACCAAAGCTAAGTAATAGAACCCACCCCAGAGCCCAGGAAAGCAGGAGTAAATCACAGTACCTTTCCTATAACACGCAAGAACATGAGAAAGAAGATATTGCAAGAACCAGAAGAGACTGCAAGACTTCACTTCAAGGGAGATTCCTTCTTTCTTCTGGTGCAGGCTGAAGACAGGCAGTCATCGGCGGAGGCACGACCTGGAAACAGTTGCAGTTGCTGGTAGGAGCTGATGATACAATGTTGCAGAAATGGTCTTTGTTTCTTTGTTGCAGTTTGTAGAGTTCCTGGAGGGTCCAGATGCAGTTTCTTCGGTAAGAAGGTGAAGTAAAGGATGCAGAGGATTCCTGCTGGAGTCTTGCAATCCAAATCTGAAGAACCACCCAAGAGAGAGACCCTAAATAGCTCTGAAAGGGGGATAGGTCAGCTACACAGGTAAGCACCTATCAGGGTAGGGCTCTGATGTCATCTGCTGGCACTGGCCACTCAGATGCTCCAAGAGTTCCCTGCCAACTTGGAATCCAAGATGGCAAAATCCAGGGACCCTCTGGAGGAGCTCTGAGCACCACCCCTGGAGTGGTGATGATCAGGGGAGTGGTCAATCCCCTTTCCTTTGTCCAGTTTCGCACCAGAGCAGGGACTGGGGGTCCCTGAACCGGTGTAGACTGGATTATGCAAGAAGGGCACCAAATGTGCCCTTCAAAGCATTTCCAGTGGATGGGGGAGGCTACCCGTCCCAAGCCTGTTACACCTATTTCCAAAGGGAGAGGGTGTAACACCCCTCTCCCAAAGGAAATCCTTTGTTGTGCCTTACTAGACTTGAGCAGCTCAAGCAACAGGAGGGCAGAAACCTGTCTGAAAGGTGGCAGCAACTAGGGCTGCCTGGAAAACCTTAGGCGGCTGGAATGGAAATACTGGGGGTCCTCTAAGGAGCCCTCAGAGTGCATGAATCATACAACCAATGCTTGCAAAAGCATTGGGGTATGATTCCAACATGTTTGATACCAAACATGGCCATATTCAGAGTTACCATTGTGAAGCTGGACATAGAGAGTGACCTATGTCCAGTGCATGTGTAAAAAGGCATCCCCACACTCAAGAAGACTGGGAAAATGTTCCTGGAGGTCCTGGGTCACCTCTGCCAGTGCATGGGTGCTCTGCACCCTGCCTTCAGGGCTGGAAGGCCTGCCATAGGGGTGACTTATAAGTGACCTGGTGCAGTGTAAATGGCAGTGAAAGGGTGCATGCACCATTTCACACAGGCTGCAATGGCAGTCCTGTAGGATCCTTTGCATGGGCTCCCTATGGGTGGCAAAAGGAATGCTGCAGCCCATAGGGATCCCCTGGAACCCTAATGCCCTGGGTACCTAGGTACCATACACTAGGGACTTACAAGTGGGGACCAGAATGGCAATTTTTGGGTGGGGGATACCATAATTTTGTGACAAAAGTTAGAGGAGAAAGAGCAAAATCACTGGGGTCCTGGTTAGCAGGATCCCAGTGAACACAGTCAAACACACTGACATCAGGCAGAAAATGGAGGTAATATGCCAAAAAGAGGGTACTTTCCTACAGTGTTGTTCTTGGGTTGTGCGATACCTAGTTCTGACTACACAAGATACCATGGGAGAGGGCAGTATGAGGGCTGCAAGATGCAACTTACTAAATGCATAAGATGCTCGGGAGAAGATGGATGGTTGTAAGATATGCATTCCTATTTACTTGATATCCTGAAAGTGGGATACATGAGGGTTGCAAGATTACCATTCCTTTCTTTACTGTAATAGTCGGGGCTATAGGGACTGTAGAAAAGAAACCTGCACAGCTGCGCATTGCAAGCCCAGAGTGCATGCTTAAGAATTATGCAGTAAAAATAGTATACTCTTTTTTCTTGCATGATTGATTATTACTACTGAGCCATTTCAAAATAGAGTACTAGTTCAGTTTTGAATCAAAAATTAGGCCTAAGTTTGAAAAAAATGCTACTTTCTGTAACATATTTATACACATAAATTGGTCTGGTTGAAGTAACACAATAAACTGACATTGCCTTTGATCTGCTCAGGAGCGCGGCTAAAGACAGAGATTCTGAGAGTGTGACTTTGACCCGGTCCAGCACACCCAGATATCCCTAGTTGGCACTTTGTGCTTTTTGGTGCTAATTTTACAAAAATCTTTTTAAAAAAACATTACTCTGGATTGCATTTTTGTATTTTTGGTCTTGTGTTATTTTTCTACTCTATTTTTCTAACTTGGTGTGGGATCTTTTTTGTGTGGTATTTGTCACTTTATTACTGTTTGAAGGGTTGCACAAATACTTTACACAGTGCCTCTAAGTTAAGCTACCAAAGGGATGAGCACAGGTTAATTTAGGGTTGTCGTGTGCCTCATTCTGACAAGGATTGTGGTTGCTGCTTGACCAGGGCTCACACCCGTCAACCACCAACCCAATTTCTCACAACTATAATATAATGGTCACTTGCAGAGCATGGCATGGTTTCAAAAGATTTACCAAAATCTCAATAATTAAAGGAGATAAAAGCGTGGTCAAAATTTGAGGTTTTTACCTGGCCTACAAAGGCCGCATTCAAGTCTCCTACAATTAGGAACTAGGGTTGCCTATTATTTATTATACTGGATTGAAATCAATGTTATTCACAAATTGTAATAGCACAGGAAGAGGAGGATAAAGGTCCCTCCTAAAATAAGTGTTGGGAGGGACACTATTTAAAGATAGCAACAAGATTAGAATAGTAGAAGAGTCATTGGGTAAAAAGGTAACAGTACAGAAGAGAACTACAGAGATCCAAATAAGAGGACTGCCTGAGGGCATACACTTTCAAGAGGTTAGTACCTGAACAACATATGATGGCTACCTATCTAAATGTTGTGACATCTCTTATATTAATATAGTTTGCTATTTGTTAACAAAAGATACCCTGGATCTTGAAGTCGTGGGACAAGGCCAACAATATATTTTTAAATGTATTTATTTATTTTTGCAAACATCATCAAACAACACAAACCAGTGCTCACAAATAATATACACAACACTGATTCTGCTGGGAGGACTCTCAGAAACGCGAACGAGTCCAAATTGCAAAGAAAACCGCAGAAGAGACTTGTCCCCTACAGGAGCACCTCCATTCCGTAGTGCAGGTGAACTTAAGGAACAGAAAACAACAGAGAGGGAAGGAAAGAAAGAACATAGCAAGAAGAGGAAAAAGAGGGAAAGCAGCTCTGCTAACATATCACTCGTAGAGAGGGGGGGCACACATTAGTAGCCTAGCTGGTATGACCGTCCCAAATGAACCAACAATAAGTGGCTCAGAAAGTCAGCCTTCTCCATGTGCATGCGCTGCAAGAAACATCACCAAGGGGGCCCAGATATCCCTCGGACGGGAACCCTCCGGCATCAACTCCCAGTACACTGCCAGCTGCTCCTGACAGTATGCAGCATCTCTCAGCCAATTGTCACAGCGAGGCACCCGCTTCCGTCCCCAGCACATTGCCACCCGGCGCTTAGCCAGTAGCAGCAGCAGGCTCAGCAATCATCTGGACACATAGGGGATCTCCTCCACATGGCCCAGAAGTGCCAGCATGGGAGCACGCGGCAACGCAAGTCCAGTCATCTCATCTATTGCATGCAGTACCTCCGACCAGTAATCACGCAGCGCACCGCAGTCCCACGCCAGATGCATGAAGTCCGCCTCCAAGGCCGAGCAGCGCGCGCAATTAGCATCCACTCTAAGGCCCATCAGGCGGCTAGGTGTATAGTACAGTCTGTGCTGAAAGTGGATTAGTCACAATCTATACTTAGGGGAAAGCACCCGCATTTGAGCACAACAATAGCGCCACTGCTCCTCCGAGATAGGTGCATCGAAGTCTGTCTCCCAGTGGACTCTGGCCTTGGAACAGCCTGGGAACCCGTGGCTTACGAGCAAGCATATAGGCTCATAATGAGGCGGCAAGCAGTGAGCGCCTTGTACAATAGTTCCAGCACACGACAGAGAGGGGCCTCTGCAGGAAAACAGGTATATTGCGCCCGCAACAAAGCCCAAATCCTGAAAAAGAGCAATCAATATAGTGCAGCATTACCGCGCACACCTAGCGCCTCCTCCAAGGAAATAAACATCCCCACTGAGAACCAGGACACCAAAGTGACCATATCTAACTCCCGGAGATGTTCAGATATCTGGCCATCTTCCAGCAGGGGGAAACCCACTGCGATACGAACCGGCTTCGAAGGCGCAAAGACCTCGCGCACTCCTGTCTGCCTCAGTAGACATGTCCAATCTCTGACTGAGCACCTCACTGTGTCCACATCCCATCGACAGGGCCCAGCAGGGCTACCTATTACGCCGTCCAGCCTATTCGGCCAAATGGAGTCATGTTCCGCTGCCAAATGCGGCAAATATCGGATAGGATGCAACCAAAAATGGATAAACTGGGCCTGCGTGCAGTAATAGTATAGTTCCAAATCCGGGGCCGCAAGACCTCCCTGCTCAAACGGCAGAGTCAGAGTCTCCCATGCAATTCTGGCCAGTCCCCCTGCCCACACAAGAGCCACCTGCAAGGATCAAAGCCGTTTCAAGAAACCCAACGTGAGCAACAGAGGCAGGTTAACAAACAAATACAAGAACTTGGGAAATACCACCATCTTGACTATCGCGATGCGTCCAGTCAGCGACAACGGCAGTGAATGCCAGATCGTCACCTTGTCCTCCAGCCATGCAACCACCGTACCGTAGTTAGCCGACCATAATTCATCCGCCTTCTGGCTCAACCAAATACCAAGATAGCGCACCGGCCTGTCTACCCAACATAGGGGATACCTAGTTTGGCACTGTACAGTGGCATCAGACATTGGTAGTACCACTGACTTGGACCAATTAATGTTTATCCCGGAGAGCTGGCCGAAGTGAACAACCTCATCAAGCAACGCCTCCAGATGCACCTGTGGATCATTGAAGTACAGCGTCATGTCATCCGCACATAGAGAAAAAAGGACAGGCCGCTGCCGAAACTCCAGTCCCCTATGAGTATGGTGTTGTCACAGTCACGCCGCCAGGGGCTCCATGGCCACTGCAAAAAGTGGCGGCGAGAGGGGGCAGCCCTGACGGGTGCCTCTAGCAATCGAAATAGGTGCCGAAAGCATCCCGTTAATTCTCAAACGAGCAGACGGCTGGGAATACAGGAGGCAGATCAGTTGGATAAATCTAATGCTAAGACCCACTCTAGCCAGCAGAGCAAACATATATAACCAGTCCAGCGAATCAAACGTCTTCGCTGCACCCAGAAAGACTGCCACCGCATGTGAAGTACTGGGTTTTTCAGAACCCAGTGGTGCCAGGAAACACACCCTAAGACTTCGAGTCCTTCCTGTTTCAGACTACAGAAACACAGAGTCTTCTTGGTGAAGTCAATGATCTTGTTTATTGGCTGCAGCCAGTAACAGGTGTCCTTGAAGTACAACACGGTGTATATTCTCAGGAGACTGCTCCCTTTGCAAAGCTAACCTTCTCTTTTATACAAAATATTATGCTCTAGGCAAGCATTCCTTATTTTACAGTTGACCATTCACATATTTTCACTACAAAGTAATAGCAGGTTTATGATGACAAGCCCATATTTCAGTTTGTCCAGCCCTCAATCAATTACCCGGAAAGGCTTAGTACTTTCATCAGATATCGACGGACCCCCAATATAAACGGGCACCTCCTCCTTGTAAAGCAAGTCATAAAGAAAGAAACAGAGACAGGTGTGTGTAAGATTAGGCATGGTTTGTGTGTGATGAAAGGTTTATGATGTGTTGTGCCTTGATACTAATCTCATTCGGCCACTGGGAAAGAAACTGGCCGAACAGGTTTGGCTTCAGGCAGTGGAGTCAGCTTGCCCAGGTCACAGAGGAGTCAGCAAAGGTGTACGTGTCCTTCAGACTCGTTTTCAGCATTAGACATTGGCCTATGTGAGGGCAATCATAAAATGGCTGACGTTTAAATGGAACACGAGGGTTCAAGACGGAAACTCTGATATTCGGGTGATTTCGTTACCCGAATATGAATACAATGCTTGTGCATACTATTCTGATCATTCTCGGTCTGCTGATACCAAAATCGTTGTGATACGACGATGTTTATAACACGGGTCTAGAATTTTCAGTACCACAGACCCTCCTTTTGCCCTTACATAGGCAATAACCTATACTCACGCTAATCTGAGTCCAGGTCTATATTCATAAAGTCGTTGAGATGTTGCTGTAGCATCATCCTATTACCTAGCTCGTCCCTTGATACAGGTTTCCTTACACACGATGTAGCACAGAGGCCACATATTGCAGGAGCACACTGTACACACAGGCAGGACAGGAAAAGAATGGCTAAGATCATCCCAATGACTACCAGAGTCTTCCATCCCCAGGCGGATATCAGCTCCCAGAACCACCCCATCAATGACCAATCTCCTTTATCCACGTGAATAGACTCGGAGATCTTATGCAGTTTGGAAATGGCCTGGTAGACTGTCGGAGCGTTATCTGGGATGAAAACACAGCAACTTGATTGGATCACTTTACATACCCCACCTTGGTCTGCAAGTATGACGTCTAATGCGACCCTGTTCTGAAGAGTCATAAGGCGATCCGACTGGAGCTCAGCAGTCAAATTACCAAGGGCACCGGCGGTTTCAACTACCGTGGATTCAACCACCTTTGTCAATTGCCTTATGTTCCTGCTGTTAACCATAGGACCCCTAAACGGCAGAATAGCCTTTGCTAAATCTCCAAATTCTTGTCCTGTAGTGTCTTCTTTACTTATGACACCTCTAACTATCCTTGTCTTATGGTAATCTGCCGCGGCCGTGTAGGTGGGAGGTAACAGGAACGAAACAAAACATGTGCCTGAGAAGTCAGGAGGCAACCATGTATAGGCTCTATTATGGCAGATGAAATAGGTACCCTTAGCTGCTAAGAACGAAGGAGAAGTCTGAGACGCAAAAACATATGTTTCAGTGCAGATACTTTTCCCTAACTGAACTCTGGGATTCTTGCCATTACCTTGCAGACATAGGTGACCCTGATGGGGTACAATCCAAATCGGGGAGGATCTCTTTGCTCGCTGGTTCCCACTCAGAGTAACTCCATATCCTGTTATGTTCCATCCAATATATGCTAGTGTCTCATCTCTCGGGATAGTCTCATAGGAAATATCTTCCCTAATCATATCTACTATACCCTTAGCTAGAGCACTATTCTTAGGATTATCTTTCACAGAACGTAGGGGGTTGGCTTCATATGCGTATATGAACACCGTTCTATATGCCCATACAGAACCATTATGGCTGAAAGGTAGGACCAGATAAGGGATACCTTTATCAGTAGTATGAGGCATAAGACCACACACCCAACAGTTAGTTGTGTTCACTACTAATTGGTGTTGGTGTAGAAGCTGAATGAATGAATTGTTGGCAAACTCTAATTTTCTGGCAGACTCGTGTTCAGGCAGGGGGTGAAAAGAATGCGAGGAAACAGTAGAAGGAGGTATGGGCTGAGTAATGGGTGCAAATGTCACTTGAAAAGAGAATAAAACATATCCTATTAAAAACGTCATTACACTAAGCAACATGAAAATACATAGGGGGTCATTCTGACCTTGGCGGACGGTGGAGGCCATCCGCCAAGGTACCGCCGTCAGAACACCGCACCGCGGTCGAAAGACCGCGGCGGTGATTCTGACATTTGCCCTGGGCTGGCGGGCGGCCGCCAAAAGACCGCCCGCCAGCCCAGGGCAAATCAACCTTCCCACTAGGATGCCGGCTCAGAATTGAGCCGGCGGAGTGGGAAGGTGCGACGGGTGCAGTTGCACCCGTCGCGTATTTCAGTGTCTGCTGGGCAGACACTGAAATACTTTTTGGGGCCCTCTTACGGGGGCCCCTGCCGTGCCCATGCCATTGGCCCATGCCCCCAGGGGCCCCGCGGCACCCCCTACCGCCATCCTGTTCATGGCGGGAGAGCCGCCATGAACAGGATGGCGGTAGGGGGTGTCAGAATCCCCATGGCGGCGGAGCGCGCTCCGCCGCCATGGAGGATTTAGACGGGCAGCGGAAAGTCGGCGGTACACCGCCGACTTTCCGTTTCTGGCCGCGGCTGAACCGCCGCGGTCAGAATGCCCAGCGGTGCACCGCCAGCCTGTTGGCGGTGCTACCGCCGACCTCCGCCATGGCGGTAATTACCGCCATGGTCAGAATGACCCCCATAATATCAAAAATCGTTTCTTTGTCATTATTATACCCATTCTGGCTTTAAAGTCCATCTGTCTGGCAGGTCTCTCATTCTTGAACAACTCCATCCTCCCTAATTGCTGCTCGTGGTGGTAGGGTGTTCTATGCTAGGGAATGCTTCTGTCAGTCTAGGGCAACTCCCTTAGACCGACCAGAACTGTCGACCTAACGTCTTCAGCTGCACTCCAAAGACTTGGGCAACCACGACCCTACAGCTGAACCCGGATGGCGGTTCGAAAAGAAAAAAAAAAAAAAAATAAGAAAGTTTCTCAGATGAGAGAGCCGCACTTTAAAAAAAAATATCAAAGGAATGAGAAAAAAATTATTTGTCCTTAGTTCTTGGTCTCAAATTATAACGGCTTTTTCCAGGTACTGTCTGGTTCTGGAACAAGAGTTCAGGCTCTGTAGTTTTCAATCGAATTGACGGTGGCACAGCTTCTTGCAAATTATTGTCACTTTCTCGTTCAGAAATTGTTCCTTTTACACGTGCATCGCTAAATGGCAAAAACCGAGGCACAGTCTCAGTCTCAGAGTCAGCGATCCCCTCCTGGACCCACTGGTCGTACGGTAGAGGAAAAGGGACCTTCTTGCAGTGTACGCCGTGGATCCAGTTCTTTTTCCCTTCCACTCGAACAGCTGATCTTGTTGAGAGAAGGACGAAGTAGGGGCCGGTCCAACGGGGCTCGTCATTCTTTGTCCGCTGGAAGTTCTTGACCAGTACCCATGATCCAGGATCGATAAGATGTCCTGGAGCTTCAGAGACCTGAGGCAGAGTATCGTGAACCTGTTGGTGTAGAACACGCAATTTAGCTGTCAATTCATACAAATAATCAAGCAGTACAGGGTGTTCGATCTCACTGAATTTTGTTGGTCTTGGCACTCCCCATATGTTGGCCGGGCGGCCGAACACAATTTCATATGGACTAAGTCCCACTCGCGAATGCACAGTCATTCTTGTTGATAGGAGTGCTAGAGGCAGAGCGTCAGGCCATTTAAGACCAGAGCTCGCTTGTATCTTTGCCAACTTCAGTTTTAGCGTGCCATTATAGCACTCTACTAGTCCAGCTGATTGGGGGTGATTTGCAGCGTGGAATTTTTGCTGGATACCTAGCCCTTCACATACTTTTTTCATCACTCGACCCACAAATTCACTCCCATTATCACTCCAGACCATTCTCGGCATTCCAAACCTAGGGAAGAATTCTTTGGCAAGGGCTTTAGCTGTGGATAAGTCAGTGTTGTCTTTTAAGGGATATGCTTCTACCCATCTTGAAAAGGCACAAACAACAACGAGTACGTATTTCAGATTGTTGCACCTTTCCATGTGGATGAAATCTAGCTGCAAAACCTCGAACGGATACGTTGGAGGTGCAAAATGACCAGCTGGAGTTGGGGTTCCCATACCAGGATTGTATTTCAGACACACCATGCAATTCTTGACCACATTCTCTGCACATTTAGGAATTCCAGCATTTTGCCATACTGGAGCTAACAACTTACAAATCCCTTTCACACTGATATGGGCCATTCCATGAGCCATTGTCACCACTGCAAGCACATACGCATCGGGTAACAACCATCGCTGATGTTCTGACAAGTCAACCCAACAACCATTTTCATCCAATTTACCCGTACTTTCTTTCCACACACTCAATTCTTTCTCTGAAGCTTCAGCTTGAATAGACTTCACACCCTCTATCGTATCTTCACATATTCCAATGTCACCAACCCATCTTGCGGGGCCTGCAACATACATTCGATTCATCACATCTTTTGCTGTTTCTTTTGCGATTTCGTCAGCAAATGCATTGCCACGACCAACATCATCAGTAACCTTCTTGTGTGCACTGCATTTCACAATCGCAACTTGTAATGGCAAGGTCAGTGACTCAAGAAGCTCATTCACCAACTGACCATGCTGAATTTTAGTTCCATGCGAAGTCAGGAACCCACGTTCTTTCCACAATCGTCCAAAACTATGGGCCACACCAAACGCATACTGGCTGTCGGTATATATGGTCACTTTCATTCCTTTCGATAACGCACACGCTCTCGTAAGTGCAATCAGCTCTGCTGCTTGAGCTGAATTATGTGGTATACGTGCAGCTTCAACAATCGTATGCAAAGTTGTGACAGCATATGCTGCAGTCGTATCACCATTCGGAAGCTTGAAGCATGAACCATCCACCCATAAGGTACCATCACACTTTACAAGAGGAGTATCTTTAAGATCTACTCTCCCTTTCGTTTCTTCTTCTGTCCTGAGAAAACAATCATGTTGTTCAACATCATCTGTTTCTACTGAAATTGGCAATAACGTGGCTGGATTCAACGTATTGCACCTCTTTATGTGCACATGACTCGCTAACAGTGTCAACTCGTAACCTGACAATCGAGCACTAGTTAAATGCTGTGTCTTGGTCCTGTTTAACAACATGTCCACTGCATGTGGAACCATCACAATCAACATATTATTCATCACTAACCCAGCAGACTGTCGAATAGAAACACCTGCTGCCGCTGTGGCTCTCAAGCAACTCGGCAATGCTTTAGCTACCGGATCCAAAGTCGACGAAAAATATGCACATGGGCGCTGCTTGTCTCCAAAAGACTGTGTCAGCACTGACAATGCACAACCCTCTTTCTCATGGACATACAGTGTAAAGGGCTTACTGTAGTCGGGGGTACCCAACACAGGAGCCGAACATAATGCATTACGCAATTCGGAAAAACTTTTCTGACAATCTTCAGACCACGGAACAGGGTTCGGTGTATCTTTATAGGTCAATGCTACGAAAGGTTTGGCCAGCAAAGAAAAATTCGGTATCCATTGTCTGCAGTATGATGTAATGCCCAAGAAAGCACGTACTTCTCTCTGTGTCTTTGGCACACTCAATTTTGCAATTGCCTGAATTCTTTCTGAGGTCAGTTTCCTTCCCTCCTTCGATAAGAGATGACCTAAGTAGGTCACTTCTTGTCGACAATATTGCAGTTTTGAAAGGGACACTTTGTGATGTAAATCAGACAAATGACGCTACAACAACAAGGTGGCTTCTTTACAAATCTCTTCAGTATCTGTAGCGACTAGCAAATCATCAATGTACTGAATAAGGGTAGCGCCGTCAGGTAAAACAATTGCATCAAGCTGTGTTTTTAAAGCCTGACTATATATTGATGGACTTTCACAGTAGTCTTGAGGAGCGCGTTTGAAGCAGAAACTTCGGCCTCCTAAACTGAATCCAAAAATATCCCTGCTCTCCTCTGCAATCGGGATGCTGAAGAAAGCATTCTTTAAGTCAATCACCGAGAACCAGGTGGCGGAAGCTGGAATCATAGTCAATATGGCAGTGATATCAGGAACAACTGGAAACTGTGGCACAACTATTTTATTTACCTCTCTAAGATCAATCACGAGCCTGTAAACAGGTGGCTTAGAGGGGTCAGTACGTTTCAAAACAGGCAAAACAGGACTATTACAAACGTTGCCTCTTGTCTCTTCAATTACATCTCTTTCAATTAAATCATAAATGATCGCTAGCAACGCCTTTTCACCTTCACTAGAGATCTTGTATTGTTGAATGCGTGGTAATTTAACATTGGCTTTCAATGTCACAACATAAGGCGGTATTTCCAACAGACCCACATCATTAGGACCAGTAGCCCAAATGGTATCAGGAAGAAACGACAATTCGGTCGGAAGTTTATCCTTCGACAAATACATTGGAGAGACCACTTTCCTACCCAGTGTAAGTTGTACTCCCGAAGGAGAACAATATAATGTTGCATACAATCTTTTCAACAAATCCAATCCTAACAAGTTTTCACCACAACCTGTCGTCAGAATAAGGGGTGCTTCCAATTCACAAGGTCCAACAGAAAGGGACATAGGACTAGAAATCGTGTTTCTAACCGGGGCCCCAGAAAAACCTACTGAAACATTCATCTCGCCAGACAAAGGTGCGCCAGGGAGTTTTGAGTGCATAATAGAACTCTTTGTAGCACCAGTATCTAACAGAAAAGGCTCCGACACACCTGAGGTAATCACCTTAACATAAGGTCCATTCTGATCCACTGGAACTAAAAAAACTCCCTCCCTTCGTCTATGGCTGTCCTAGCAATTATTACCTTCCAGATTCTCATCTTCTGCATAGTAGTCGTCAGCATAGTACTGAGCCATCCTACCAGACGTGTTATGTTGCTGGTCAAAACTATTCATTGAGTTTTGAGACGGAAAGGAACGCGTGTTCTGGGGGAAACTTCCACGTCCTCTACCTCTAGGAGCTTGTTGAACACCTCGACCTCTTGCGCCAGAAGCACCATTCGTACGCTGTAACAAAATAGGACAACTATACTTGAAATGACCCTCTTCTTTACAATATGAACACTGATTGGGACCTACAGGAACACGTGGTTGAGAAAACTCGAACCTTTGCGAGTTTCTCTGGAACTGTTGAGGATGCTGATAGTTACTCTGACCACCACGTGGCGGATACGCCTGTTGTAAAAGAACCTTTGTCTTTAATTCTTTAGTTTTCTTGTCTGCTCTATCCTTCTCATCTTTTCCCTATTTTCGTAGTACTGTGCAGTAGCCAATATTTGTGCTGAAGAGGAAACGGCCCAAGAACTCTCTGAATCCTTCAATTTCTTACACAGCTCGGCAAGCAAATTGTGTACAAACTTGTCGACGAACAACCGTTGACCACCTTCTGTACTCATATCTTGACCACTGTGGTCGATAAACGTTTCCTCAAACCTGGTGAAGAAATCAGACACTGTTTCATCTTTCTTCTGCTTATACGCAGACAATTTATCCCAATTCACACGCATCGCAGGCATTAAAGTCTTCATGTAAGTAATGATCCTAGCAGGCAGTTCTGCTACCAAAGGCTCAGGCTTGGCACCACCAACTTGTCTGTCATTTGCAGCGCTAATATTAGCCCATGAGTCACCTAACTCTTGCGCATGATCTGTATGGCGAATCAATCCCCACAAAGGCTGTGGAACAACATTCCCAAATAACATGTCTATGTCGGCTAAATTCATAATGCATGAGTCTGCAGTCTGTGATAATTCCTTATAATACCCTGCAGGGTTTTTACGGGGATCAGGCAAAGTCTGCTTAAGGGCTAAAACTTCAGCTCGCTTCCACGGAACATGTACCCAAACACGCTGAAAATGAGCTGGGACAGCATCAATGTGATTAGCATCATCAGCCTCAACAGCGTCCTTCCATACCGAAGGGACTTCTCTCATTGGGTACTGTTGCACCTTTCTTTTAACAGAGGAGCCATGTTGGAACAATGACTGAGAAGGATCCTTATTCCTAAAGGACAACAACGTTGCAACTGCTGTCTCAACATCGGGACCCACAATCGTGCCCTTTGCAAACTCAAACCGTACACGGCACAAATCAGGCGGATTTGTTTCCAAATCATTATCTTCCAATTCCTCACAAAGGAAAGCACACATTTTCTCAAAAACGTATCTTTGTTTTGGTGCTCCCCATTGACGGAAGACATCCATAACAGACTCTACATCGTATCTTAAAGGGTAAACAATCCATTTACGCGCCATACGGTCAAACATTTCTTTCTCTTGCGAATTAGGCAGTTGACTATGCGACTGTTTACGCTCCGAATCTGGGGTCACACCAGACAACCCAAAGAGAGGAAATATAAGGCTGGCAACAGTATCTGTCATTCTCTGTCGGACAGAAGGAGAAGTTGATGAAAGAACAGGAGGAAAAACAGAGGGAGGCAAGGCAGACGCAGAAGCAGACGCAGAGGCAGTATCAGGAAGAACACCAGAAGAGGCAGTCGATGTAGTACATAAAGTCGTAGGAGGTACAGATGGAGCAGGTAGAGAAGTCGGCGGCCCTTGAAGGGGCTGCGCCATAGTAGTAGGAGCCAACTGAAAAGGAGCTGGCGGCTGTGGAAGAACCTGAGGCACAATAACCGGAGGTTGCACAGCTAAAGGTTGCGGAGGTGCTGTAGCATTCTGCGCATAAGGGAGTGGCGACCTCAACAAGTGTGACATTAAAGGATCTTTCTCAAGTTCTTTTGCTGCATCTTGCTGAAGAAGCGGAAGAACTGGATAACATTTATCGGTCACCATTTTACGTTGCCTGTGCAACTGCTCATTCATCTGTTCTTCTTCATCATCTTTAAACTGCATGGCAACTTGCATTATCGAGATACCCTCTTCCCTCTTATTTCTCTTTGCTAATTTAATTTCCTTCTGTTTGGCTTCCTTACGCCATAGGCGGAAAGAGTCAAACATCGCCGGCCGGGCTTTCTTCTTAAAAAGTTTAACCTCCAGATTATTCAGAATCTCTGTGTCAAAACTACCATATTGGGGCCATTTTAAAACACCATCTTTCCTGGTGTATCAGATCCATACTTCATTATATATGATGGGGCCTATGCCATGTTTCACATATAGTTCATAGGTTGGAGTTCCAATCGGAGGAACCGGACACGAGTCCTCCAATCGGGAATCCCTATTATAACCAAGACAAAACAAATTTCCATATCTGCTAAGACCAGGCATCTTCGCTCTCTAGTCTATCTTCAAACTTCAAAGGATTATCGAATACGATAGTTTTGTGAATACACGAATCCCTCGGCTTTGGTACTTGCAAGTTCCAAATCAAAGATCCCAAGGGGATACCAAACTAAGAACCAAACTAAGGACTGGGAGACGCTCCACTTATACTTAACTGAGGTATCGATGACGTCACCAGAAGACTTGTTTATCGTTTCGCTCTACCAAATCATCAAGGGTCCAAAACAGGGCGATAGTCAGGGCAGCAGTCCTTCGTAGCCGTCGGAAAGCGGGGAACCTCGCAGCAAAGACTTTCGGACCACGTCGACATACAGGGGTCGATGAAGTGGCGGCCTTCCTCCAGAATTTTCACACGAAGCTCCTCACGAACCTCTGGCTTGGACCGGTACCGCTGAAATCGCCCCACGGTGGGCGGCAACTGAAGTACTGGGTTTTTCAGAACCCAGTGGTGCCAGGGAACACACCCTAAGACTTTGAGTCCTTCCTGTTTCAGACTACAGAAACACATAGGCCCTCATTCTGACCTTGGCGGGCGGCGGAGGCCGCCCGCCAAAGTCCCGCCGTCAGGTTACCGTTCCGCGGTCGAAAGACCGCGGCGGTAATTCTGACTTTCCCGCTGGGCTGGCGGGCGGTCTCCTTCAGACCGCCAGCCAGCCCAGCGGGAAAGAGGCTTCCACGATGAAGCCGGCTCGGAATCGAGCCGGCGGAGTGGAAGCTGTGCGACGGGTGCAGTTGCACCCGTCGCGTATTTCACTGTCTGCGCAGCAGACAGTGAAATACATGTAGGGGCCCTCTTACGGGGGCCCCTGCAATGCCCATGCCAGTGGCATGGGCACTGCAGGGGCCCCCAGGGGCCCCGCGACCCCCCCTACCGCCATCCGGATCTCGGCGGTCCGACCGCCGGGATCTGGATGGCGGTAGGGGGGGTCAGAATCCCCGCGGCGGTGCAGCAAGCTGCGCCGCCGCGGAGGATTCAATGGGGCCGCGGTACACTGGCGGGACCCCGCCAGTGGTGCCGGTCCGACCGCGGCTTTACCGCCGCGGTCGGAATCCCCATTGGAGCACCGCCGGCTTGTCGGCGGTGCTCCCGCGGTCCTCCGCCCTGGCGGTCAAAGACCGCCAGGGTCAGAATGAGGGCCATAGTCTTCTTGGTGAAGTCAATGATCTTGTTTATTGGCTGCAGCCAGTAACAGGTATCCTAGAAGTACAACACGGTGTGTATTCTCAGGAGACTGCTCCCTTTGCAAAGCTAACCTTCTCTTTTATACAAAATATTATGCTCTAGGCAAACATTCCTTATTTTACAGTTGACCATTCACATATTTTCACTACAAAGTAATAGCAGGTTTATGATGACAAGCCCATATTTCAGTTTGTCCAGCCCTCAATCAATTACCCGGAAAGGCTTAGTACTTTCATCAGATATCGACGGAACCCCAATATAAATGGGCACCTCCTCCTTGTAAAGCAAGTCATAAAGAAAGAAACAGAGACAGGTGTGTGTAAGATTAGGCATGGTTTGTGTGTGATGAAAGGTTTATGATGTGTTGTGCCTTGATACTAATCTCATTCGGCCACTGGGAAAGAAACTGTCCGAACAGGTTTGGCTTCAGGCAGTGGAGTCAGCTTGCCCAGGTCACAGAGGAGTCAGCAAAGGTGTACGTGTCCTTCAGACTCGTTTTCAGCATTAGACATTAGCCTATGTGAGGGCAATCACAAAATGGCTGACGTTTAAATGGAACACGAGGGTTCAAGACGGAAACTCTGATATTCGGGTGATTTCGTTACCCGAATATGAATACAATGCTTGTGCATACTATTCTGATCATTCTCGGTCTGCTGATACCAAAATCGTTGTGATACGACGATGTTTATAACACGGGTCCAGAATTTTCAGTACCACACATGTTCGTCAGGCCCGATCATATTAGAAACCGCAAAAAAGGTGCACAAGTTATACAATGTCGAACGTCCAGGCACAAAACCAGACTGATCCGGTAAAACCAAGGATGTAAGCAAGGGTTGCAGGCGCGCTGCAATAAGCTTTGCCAAGATCTTGTTATCAATGTTTATCAACGAGGGCGGCCGATACGAGTCGCAGCTGCGAGGATCCTTTCCCGGCTTCAGAATCGTCACTGTTAGAGCCTCCCGCAGTGAAGCCAGAAGAACACCCCTGTCAAGGGCCTCAGCATAAACCTCACGAAGGTGCGGTGCCAAGGTATCTGCATACTCCTTATAGAAAGCCGACGTCAAACCATCCGGCTCCGGAGCCTTATCACCCGGCAAGCAGCGTATGGCCTGAATCACATCTTCAACCGAAAAGGGGACATCCAGGTACTGCCTGTGAGAGTTCTCAAGCCAGAGCAGGCTAATCTTGTCATAGTAGGCCTCAGTCTCCAAACCACTCACACCTGGCCGCTCAGCATATAAATCCGAATAGAAGTCGGACATGACACGCCGAACCTCCGCAGCACCTGTCCGAAGTGTCCCAGTCGAGTCCGTCAGCTCTACAATATAATTTCCAGCCTGCGGACCATAGACTCCAACATCCACCCGGCCTGCTCACCCTCACCATATCGACGTGCCTTCGCCTAGAAAACACACCTCGTGCAGCGCTGCCTCCTCATAACAGGTCAACGCCTCTACTATCTCAGCCAAAAGGACTGCCGACCAACCAGAAGCCAGCCGCCTCTCTAACTCGGCCAAGCGCATTTCCAACGCCGACAATTCGCATCAAATGTCCTTCAGCACGCCATGTTGCTTAGCCAGACACACACCACGGATCACAACCTTGAAGGCTTCCCAGAGAGTGCCCATGGACGACACCGAGCCCTGATTAATCCGGAAGCAATCCTCAATCGCAGTACAAATCTCTTCCCGAAAACCACGATCTCTCAGTGATCCACTAGGCAGCCACCACATAAACGCATGGCCGGGCCCGCCAGGCAAATGCAACTCCAGCAAAACTGGGGAGTGATCCAAAAGAGTATGCACCATATGTTCAATGGACGTCGTCTATAACTCCACATCTCTGGTACCGAGCCACCTATCTAATCTAGACCAACTGCCATGCGCATAATCAGCACATTTACCTTGTCAGTCTCCACCGTGTCGGGCCCTCCACAAATCCACCAAAGCGCCCTCAGCCATGATGTGCGTAAGCGCCCTCGCAGCCACCGTATTTTGAGGCCTGGCCCGGCTCTCGCGATCTCCAAGACCACATTGAAATCACCACCCCCCAAAATAGAGCCCGGGCCCAGCGAACCGATCAAGCGCCAAACTTCCCCCAAAAACTCGGGGTCATCAACATTAGGCCCATAAAGAGATATCAAACAGAACGGTTTATCATATAAGGTCCCCGTGAGCAGGGCATATCTCCCTCCTGGGTCAATCACCACCTCACCAGTGCGCCACAGCAAGCCCTTCCGAATCAAAATCGCCACCCTTCGCACATAGCCCGAGTGCATAGCCATGTGGTTCTCGCCTATCCAGCCAGCTCTCACTCTCGCTCTCGTGCCCTCATGCAAGTGGGTATCCTGCAGCATGCAAATATCAACCACATGGTGCTGCACATAAGCCGACACCAAGTGCATCTTGCGGCCATCATTTAGCCCCCTGACATTCCAGGTGAGACATCTAACAGCTGTGTCACAGGTAGTCACCGCCTCAACAACCATCCAGACGCACGTTCTCCACAACCAGTCCGCACTACGCAGCAGCTGCTAAAGAGAGTGGAAAGAAAAGAAAGAGAAAAGGGTAGAACATCAACAACCCTTTCAACCAGTATTTCACCACCCCACCCATGCTGGCCTCCCAATCGGGCCAGTCCGACGAACCCACCCTCACCCAAACACAAAACCCAAGACAACATAATGCTCAGTTGAAGAGGACTCATCCAAGGGAGCATCAGCGAGGCCATCCGAAAACCTCCCAAGTGGGGTGGACGGGCTGGAGCAACAAAATAACATGTAAAGTCCGGAACCAACACTGCAAGGTCAGTCAGGGCGATCAAGATTAGATCCATCACCTCAGTGGAGGGGCGCAAGGTCAATCAATGTTGCTACCAGCAGGGGGCTCCGCGTTCCCCTCTCTCTGCCCGCACACTGGCAGAGGGCGCAAATTTAGGGATAGTTTTGACATACTTGGCGGCCAGCTTTGGGTCCGTAAAGAAGTGCAATTTGCCCTTATGCAATTTTCGCAGCTTAGCAGGGGAAATGAGGGAAAACTTGGCATCCGTTTGACTCAAAGTGCGCTTAACTGGAAGAAACACTTTATGAGCGGCCTGCAACCCAGGAGTGTAATCCGGAAAACAGTTGAGCTCCATGTTATTGTATATCACTGGGCGCCGTTCGCGAGCCAACCAGAGTATTGTGTCTCTATCTCGGTAGTTCAAGAGGCGCACAACGATGGGAGGCGGAGGTCGAGGGCCAAGCGACCGGTGTGCCCGCCCCACCACTAGCCCCCGAGATAGCTCACCAGAGAATAGCGATGCAAACATACTCTCCATGTAGTCCTCCATGCGACCCATAGCCGTTGACTCCTGCAGACCTAAAATACACACATTATTGCGTTGGGACAGGGCCTCAAGGTCCTTGTTTTTATTGTGGATAAGTTCTAACACCCGCTCCATCCGCAGCAGCTTCTCACCATCTTTACGACGACCATCCTCTAAATCCGATGTGCGAGACTCCACATGCTCAAGCTGGGTGGTGTGGCCATCCACCCTCTCCTTCAAACGGTCCATCTGTTCAGTCAGATGATCCAGCTTCCCATCAATGCTATCCAGGCTAAGCTTGAGGTCCACAAACATAGCTTTCACAGAGGGCACAGAGACGTCCTCCTCTTGAGGTGGGTCGTCAGACGTCTGACCCGCCTGGTTGGTTTTCTTCTTACCCTCAAAGGTAAGTTTGGGCTGCTTTTGATCCGCCTTACCCATGGTGAACAGCACTGTTCGCACGACTCAGGTGAGCACCTTGGAGCGCACCAGCATGGACAGCCAACCAGGCCAGAAGGAGGACAGGGGGCACCAGCAGTCACCCAAGATGCCCAGGGCCAAGCCCCCCAGGCCGGCAGATTCAAGGGGAACACAGCACCTCACAGTTGAAAGGCGGCCGGATGGCTTCTGGCCCCCAGCGCCAAGGCCCTCCAATGCAAATGCCGCCTACCCCTCCTAGCCGCGGCCACCAAAGCCACAGCCAAGTGTCACCAGCCACAGGTGACGCTCCAACAGGTTGCAACAAGACGCTCACCTCTGAGGCGTCAGGCAGGGCCCCAAAATATGCCACCAGAGATAGGGGGGAGGGCCACAACCCGACCGCTCCCCCCTCGCAGCAGGCTTCAGCTGAAATAAAGCTGGATGGGCCCCGGCCTGCAGCACCAGGCCCTCCAATGTGGGCGCAGCCCCCACGGGCCTAGTCGTAGCCACCACAGTCGCCTCCACGCACCACCGACGTCGCCTATATGGGCCACAGCAGGCGGTCCATCGCCGGGGCATCAGGTGGGGCCCTGAAAATATGGCACCAAAAAATTTGAGGGGGGGTTGCCCACCACCCGTGCCCACCCACAGCCGGTCGAGGCACGGCCACGGGGTGCAAACGTATGTCCTCTCCTTCGCGGGAAGTGCAAAGCCTTCTCCCTAGGCCTCGCAGCGGAGCGAAGCACCAGCGGAGCCCCACCCGCCAGCCCAGGCCGCCAACTCCCGAGGGGCCTGCTAGCCAATAAACCCACCGATGCAGCCCCTCTGATGCACCATCACTGGTCCCCGCATGCTGCCCAGAAGCCGCGGGGCTGAAGATAGGCAGAGGAAGACGGGGAGGGGGCAGCCGCACCACACCTCCAACCGCGGGAGTGCCCTTACTCCATGCCGCTCCTGCGCAAAGCCAGGAAGGACGGTGCCAGGCCGACCACCACCCTCGCGGGCTGGGGAACCTCCTGCACCCCCGGCATCCGCCACAGCCCGCCGCCCCACAGAGTCAGGGGGGCAGCCACTCCAGACACCAGCAGGCAGTCCCGGCAGGAGAAATGCCAGAGAATCGCTCCTGCCCAGCAGAGCCTCACTGTAAGGAAATGCCTCCTTGGCATGATTACCCCCTGACTTTTTGCCTTTGCTGATGCCAAGGTATGATTTGAAAGTGTGCTGAGGCCTGCTAACCAGGCCCCAGTACCAGTGTTCTTTCCCTAACCTGTACCTTTGTTTCCACAATTGGCACACCCTGGCATCCAGGTAAGTCCCTTGTAACTGGTACCCCTGGTACCAAGGGCCAATATGCCAGGGAAGGTCTCTAAGGGCTGCAGCATGTCTTATGCCACCCTGGAGACCCCTCACTCAGCACAGACACACTGCTTGCCAGCTTGTGTGTGCTGGTGGGGAGAAAATGACTAAGTCGACATGGCACTCCCCTCAGGGTGCCATGCCAACCTCACACTGCCTATGGCATAGATAAGTCACCCCTCTAGCAGGCCTTACAGCCCTAAGGCAGGGTGCACTATACCATAGGTGAGGGCATAGGTGCATGAGCACTATGCCCCTACAGTGTCTAAGCAAAACCTTAGACATTGTAAGTGCAGGGTAGCCATAAGAGTATATGGTCTGGGAGTCTGTCAAACACGAACTCCACAGCACCATAATGGCTACACTGAAAACTGGGAAGTTTGGTATCAAACTTCTCAGCACAATAAATGCACACTGATGCCAGTGTACATTTTATTGTGAAATACACCCCGGAGGGCATCTTAGAGATGCCCCCTGAAAACATACCCGACTTCCAGTGTGGGCTGACTAGTTTTAGCAGCCTGCCACACACCAGACATGTTGCTAGCCACATGGGGAGAGTGCCTTTGTCACTCTGTGGCTAGTAACAAAGCCTGTACTGGGTGGAGGTGCTTCTCACCTCCCCCTGCGGGAACTGTAACACCTGGCGGTGAGCCTCAAAGGCTCACCCCCTTTGTTACAGCGCCCCAGGGCACTCCAGCTAGTGGAGATGCCCGCCCCCTCCGGCCACGGCCCCACTTTTGGCAGCAAGGCCGGAGGAGATAATGAGAAAAACAAGGAGGAGTCACTGGCCAGTCAGGACAGCCCCTAAGGTGTCCTGAGCGGAGGTGACTCTGACTTTTAGAAATCCTCCATCTTGCAGATGGAGGATTCTCCCAATAGGATTAGGGATGTGCCCCCCTACCCTCAGGGAGGAGGAACAAAGAGGGTGTAGCCACCCTCAGGGCTAGTAGCCATTGGCTACTAACTCTCCAGACCTAAACACACCCCTAAATTGAGTATTTAGGGGCCCCCAGAACCTAGCAAGATAGATTCCTGCAACCTAAGATGAAGAAGGACTGATGACCTGAAAGCCCTGCAGAGAAGAGGGAGACACCAACTGCTTTGGCCCCAGCTCTACCGGCCTGTCTCCCAACTTCAAGAAAAACTGCAACAGCTACGCATTCCACAGGCTCCAGCAACCTCTGAAGCCTCAGAGGACTACCCTGCATCTAAAAGGACCAAGAACTCCCGAGGACAGCGGCTCTGCTCCAAAGAAGAAACATCTTTGCAACAAAGGAGCAACTTTTAAAGACAACACGTTTCCTGCTGGAAGCGTGAGACTTTGCACTCTGCACCCGACGCCCCCCGGCTCGACCTGTGGAGAAACAACACTACAGGGAGTACTCCCCGGCGACTGCGACCCTGTGAGTAGCCAGAGTTGACCCCCCTGAGCCCCCACAGCGACGCCTGCAGAGGGAATCCAGAGGCTCCCCCTGACCGCAACTGCCTGCTTCTAAGAACCCGACGCCTGGTATAGACAATGCACCCGCAGCCCCCCGGACCTGAAGGATCCGACCTCCGGTGCAGAAGCGACCCCCAGGTGGCCCTCTCCCTTGCCCAGGTGGTGGCTACCCCGAGGAGCCCCCCCCCTGCCTGCCTGCTTTGCTGAAGAGACCCCTGGGTCTCCCATTGAACTCCATTGCAAACCTGACTCCTGTTTGCACTGTGCACCCGGCCGCCCCCGTGCCGCTGAGGGTGTACTTTTTGTGCTAACTTGTGCCCCCCCCGGTGCCCTACAAACCCCCTCTGGTCTTCCCTCCGAGTCGCGGTTACTTACCTGCTGGCAGACTGGAACCGGGGCACCCCCTTCTCCATTGAAACCTATGTGTTTTGGGCACCACTTTGACCTCTGCACCTGACCGGCCCTGAGCTGCTGGTGTGGTAACTTTGGGATTGCCCTGAACCCCCAACGGTGGGCTACCTTGGACCCAACTTTGAACCCTGTAGGTGGTTTACTTACCTGCAAAACTTACAAACACTTACCTCCCCCAGGAACTGTTGAAATGTCCACTGTGTCTAGTTATAAAATAGCTTATTGAATTTTTTTTATGAAAACTGTACATGCTATTTTGCTAATTCAAAGTTCCTAAAGTACCTAAGTGAAATACCTTTCATTTAAAGTATTACTTGTAAATCTTGAACCTGTGGTTCTTAAAATAAACTAAGAAAATATATTTTTCTATACAAAAACCCATTGGCCTGGAATTGTCTTTGAGTGTGTGTTCCTCATTTATTGCCTGTGTGTGTACAACAAATGCTTAACACTATCCTCTGATAAGCCTACTGCTCGACCACACTACCACAAAATAGAGCATTAGAATTATCACTTTTTGCCACTATCTTACCTCTAAGGGGAACCCTTGGACTCTGTGCATGCTATTTCTTACTTTGAAATAGTACATACAGAGCCAACTTCCTACACTCACACAATGGCGGCCATTCGCAGGACGGCCAAGCCACGCCCCCCAAAGCCAAGAATATTCCATGACAAAATACTCTGTTTTGAAAAGCTAATTCCTACTAAATGCTGCTGTAGGGTTTGTACTCGAGGACTCAAATTATCTACCTTTCTGTGGGATGGGTCCTGTGTTAATCCGGTTGTAGGTCAGTCATTTGAGTCCATCAAAGGCAATTGCTTAAATCTGTTCTTTAGTAAAATAGTGTCCCTATTGCTACTACCTTGGGTTAATAAGCTTGAGAAGGAAAAATAATCCAACCTTGAGGGGCAAACACCTAGAACTGGATGAGTTTGCTCCAAAGAAAAATTTCTCTGGAGAGACATTTCTCTGGAAGTTGTTTCTATTCTTTTCCATCCAAGTCACCTCTCATTAAAGCTGAAGGGACAAAGGGTAGAATAGCAATGTTATTTGAGAAGGTAGAGGCAGGGAGATAATGGATTGGAAGGGCAACTTGCTTGAAGTGGAATGTTATGCAGTGTGCTTTGTAATTATATTGATTTTCTTCAAATACATTTTTATTGCATTTCTCATGTTAGGTGCCGTGAGCAAATGTGTTGTCTGTTAAGGCTCTGGTTGACCAGAAACCCTATACACACTTCTTGGCATTCTTGACAAGCATGAACATAAACTACTTCATTGCACACTAAATGACAAGTTTTGTTGTTTTATATAACAGAATCGATCACCACAAATACTTGAATGGCATTACAACCAGACTAGTAACAGAACAACTTTTTGTTTTATGCATGAAGAGATTGCTAGTGACACACACTATTAACTCAGATACATAAAATTAACATCACATAAGGAATTTGCACAATTTTAACATAATGGCCATGATACTAAGAACAAATTTCATCCCACCGAGTGGAAAGAGCAGGACTAATGACAACCCTTATGTCTAACTAAATCATTAACACTGGGTTTCCGCAGTGTAGCATACTACCCGTCTGAAAGCACTTTAGCGCCTCATCAGAGGTACTAAGCACTATATAAAAACCCATACCATACAATTGATGTAGGAAGAATAGGAATACATCACATACAAACAAACATAAGTTCCCAAATCCCAATACAAACATTTTAGGCTATACAGTTGTAAACCAATGTAAGTAGTGAAAGGCTTAATACAGGACATGTTAAAAAAAAGATACTGTGGGTTCAATAGAAAAGGCAGGTCATATTTAGGACAAAAAACACTTATTACTTAGGAAACTTATACACATGCTGCATTGTTAAGTTAGCTGTGTTGAAACACACAAGAGGCCCAAGCCACATTAGAATGAGAGTTTTTCTTTAAAGCTGCACCAACTGTTGCTTTCAAAATGTTCACTTAGCATGAACAGGGTGGAACAGAAGGGTGTATCCTTCTTTAGCACAGGGGTCCTAAAAACCACAAGTCATTCATATTGTGTTAAGGGGAACTGTGTAAAAGTCAGATAAGTATTTGCAAGGCAGGGCTACCATGAGCAGCACGCAACATATTGGAGGTGATTCCTACCCTGGCGGTCGGTGATAAATCGGCGGCCAACCCGCCAACAGGCAGGTGGTCAAAAAAATTGTATTCTGACCCTAGCGGGAACCGCCAACACAGCCCGCCACTTTAACACTCCGACTGCCACGGCGGGACAGACAAACAGCGCGGCGGTCACCGCCAACAGTCAGGCGGCAGACAATGTACCGCCCACCCTATCACAACTCACCAATCCGCCACCTTTTCCGGGGCGGGAGCCCCGCCGATAAAAACACGGCAGAAACAGACTACGAACGGGAAATTGCTCACCTCAATACACTCCACGAGGAAGGAGGACAGCATGGAACCCAAATTAAACATCCTACCAGCTCATCTACCACGAGTACGAACGCCGGCGCAGACGACAACGGTGAGTACCGCACCTATGACACAGGGGAGGGGGGAGGAGGAAAGGTTACGGGCACACACATATGCGACACACACACACCCCACCCCCCCCAACTATCTACACACCAATGCAGAGCAACAAGTCACAGTGACACCACCCAAACCCCCCAGAAAAATGCAAAGACATAATTAAATTGAGATGCAAACTTTATGTATAAAATAGGTTCATTGAAGTCATGGTAAAATAGCAATATGAAATATAAAAAATAAAGAAAGAATATTGCGAAAACTATAAACATAGGCAATAAGTCCTGCACAGTCAGTTAAATTTCCATTGTCTGTGGGCCAATGTGTACTAACACATGGGCAAAGCCCACACAGGAGACCGGATACCATCGGAGAGAACACTGCAGGGGCATCAGATGATAAAACTACAGGCACCTCAGGGGGAAGGGAAGGGGGGGCACCTCAGCCACAGGAGTCCACGACGCCAGATCCACGAGGGGCCTCCATGCCCACCGTACCATCCTGGGGAGTGCAAAGCCACAGTCTCTCAAGTCTCTACAGTGGGAGGGTTGCCCACTGTGCCATCCTGGGGAGTGCAAAGCCACAGTCTCTCAAGTCTCTACAGTGGGAGGGTTGCCCACTGTGCCATCCTGGGGAGTGCAAAGCCACAGTCTCTCAAGTCTATACAGTGGGAGGGTTGCCCACTGTGCCATCCTGGGGAGTGCAAAGCCACAGTCCATCAGATGGATAACCGACTCCACTGGTATTGGAGGAGGCATGGTGCCCAGAGTGCTGCGTGTACACCAGTTCGACACAGAACCAGCTCTGTCAATGGGCCAGCGGTGCTTGAGACGGCGGGGCCCAGCGGAGCGGTGCTTGACAGGAAGGGCCCAGCGGAGCGGTGCTTGACAGGAAGGGCCCAGCAAAGCGGTGCTAGACAGGAAGGGCCCAGCGGAGCGGTGCTTCAGACGGCGGGGCCCAGCGGAGCGGTGCTTGAGACGGCGGGGGCCAGCGGAACGGTGCTAGACAGGAAGGGCCCAGCGGAGCGGTGCTTGAGACGGCGGGGCCCAGCGGAGCGGTGCTTGAGACGGCGGGGCCCAGCGGAGCGGTGCTTGACAGGAAGGGCCCAGCGGAGCGGTGCTTGACAGGAAGGGCCCAGTGGAGCGGTGCTTGACAGGAAGGGCCCAGCGGAGCGGTGCTTGAGACGGCGGGGCCCAGCGGAGCTTGACAGGAAGGGCCCAGCGGAGCGGTGCTTGAGACGGCGGGGCACAGCGGAGCGGTGCTTGAGACCGCGGGGCCCAGCGGTGCGGTGCTTGAGACGGCGGGGCCCAGCGGAGCAGTGCTTGAGACCGCGGGGCCCAGCGGTGCGGTGCTTGAGACCGCGGGGCCCAGCGGAGCAGTGCTTGAGACGGCGGGCCCAGCGAAGCGGTGCCTTTTCACGGCGGGGCCCTGTTCAGCGGTGTCTTTTCACGGCGGGGCCCTGTTCAGCGGTGTCTTTTCACGGCGGGGCCCTGTTCAGCGGTGCCTTTTCACAGCGGGCCCTGTTCAGCGGTGCCTGTCTTGGCGGGGCCCTGTTCAGCGGTGCCTGTCTTGGCGGGGCCCTGTTCAGCGGTGCCTTTTCACGGCGGGCCCTGTTCAGCGGTGCCTTTTCACGGCGGGGCCCTGTTCAGCGGTGCCTTTTCACGGCGGGCCCTGTTCAGCGGTGCCTTTTCACGGCGGGGCCCTGTTCAGCGGTGCCTTTTCACGGCGGGCCCTGTTCAGCGGTGCCTGTCCTGTCTTTCTAGGGAGCCAGACCTGACCAAGACTCTCCGCTTAGTCGCCCTCCGACCTTGCGGGTGCTGGCCCCTCCTGTGATGGAGTCTTGGGCCCGTGGCTGTCATCTGTCACATCCGGTATGGGGCTGGTGGGGCCCTCCTGGTCCGCTCGCCTGCTGGCTGACTTCTCCGCCCTGCTGCCCTTGCCCTCCTTCGATGAAGCTCTCTGGCCCTTGCCTCCCTTTGATGTTGTGGCAGGTGACGGGCCAAGGCTATGGTCCGTGGTGGCAGCCGTCTCACCCTTCTCGCGCCGGCCCTTATTTTTTCTGGTTCTCTTCCCAGGGGGTGGGCTGGCTGTCCCCTTGCTGCTGGCCGATGTTCCTGCCCTAGTAAAAGGTGGACTCCAATACCCGTGCACTATGGTCATACTTGATGCAGGGCTGGTGGTGGCTGAGGTGCTCTTAGGACTCTTACCAGATGGAGGGGGTGGGTCAGTGGTTGGAAAGAGGTCAAGGTTGGAAAGGAAAAGCATTTTGGAAAGACAGGGACGGGTAGGTGTAGTGGGTATGGGAGTGGAGGAAGAGGATGTGGTTGTAGGAGAGTCAAGTGTGCTGTCTTTGGGTGCAGGTGCTTGTGACGGAGGCTGTCGTGAGGTGGATGGCTGTTGGGTGGGTGGCTTCCTGCGTTTGTGTGGATTGGAAGAGGGGGTGACAGACACACTGGGAGAGGACACAGGGGACGTGTAAATGGCAGTGGGGGTGGTGACTGCACGTGTGTGGACTGTACTGGAGGGTGTGCTGGTGATGGAAGTACTGGCTGATGGTGGTGTGCATGCAGGTGTGAGTGGAGACGTCAGAGGGAGGGAGGAGGGAGACGAGGAGGTGGGGGACACAGAGGTGGTAGTGACTGTTGCCATGTCTGCATCTGGATGTTGTTTGGGTGAATGCTTGTGGGATCTGTGGTGCTTATGTCTGGATGAGCTGCCCTTGGGTGTTGAGGTGTGTGCAGGCTGGTCTGATGGTGTGGATGGGATAGGCAGAAGAACAGGAGACTGGGACTGGGTTGAGGGAGTTGGAGGAGGGAGGCTGGAAACAGGGACAATGGCTGCCGTCAGTGCTGAGGCCAGAGCGTTGAACGATCGCTGATGGGCAGCCTGACCTGAATGAATGCCCTCCAGGTATGCATTGCTCCGATGCACCTCCCTTTCTACACCCTGGATGGCATTCAAAAGGGTAGACTGCCCAACAATGATGGTCCTCAGGAGGTCAATGACCTCCTCACTGAGGGCAGCAGGGGTAACTGGGGCAGGGCCTGAGGTGCCTGGGGCGAAGGAGATGCCCGCCTTCCTGGGCGAGCGGGCACGGAGCGTAGGCTGAGGGGCTGCTGGGAGGGCGGGGCTGGTGCGCTGGGTGGCGGCTGTACCTGTTGTGGCGGTGGGCACGGATGTTGCCGCCACCGCAAGGGAGCTCCCTTCCGAGGACGTGTCGGTGTCGCTGACGTCTCCACGGGTCCCCGTGGTGGAGCTCCCCTCGCTCTCCGTCTCACTGGTGTACTCGGAGTCTGTTGCATGGCCCTCCGGGGCCAAGTGAGTTGCAGCTCCCTCGTGCTCCGATGCCAATTCTCCTCCGCCTGATGATGCTAATGCACACATGCACAGGAAGAAAAAGAAAATGGGTGGGGGGAGAAATAGGGACAGGTTGAGTGCATGCATTGGCAACACCGTTGTCGGAGAGGACAGACACAGAAGCCCCCTGCACTACGCCGCGCAATCGGGGTACACTACTCAGTACTTGTGACTAGGCCTACAGGTCTATGGACAACATATGCACACATGGGTGATGCAGGACCATGGATAGCTGTACTTGGCACCCTACAGAGGTGGGGGGCGGGGGCACAGGGCCATGCCTAACGGAGGGGACTAGCCTACAGAAAGCACCCTGGCCTAGAGTTACCCACAGCCCTCCTCCCCAACCCAGACACCTCCACTGCGCGCAAAGATAGCAGAATGTGCTGATACTCACCCCCTTGTGTCTGCTGTGATGTCCTCACGCGCCCATCCAAATCGGGGTAGGCCACCGCCAGGATCCGGGACATCAGGGGGGTCAAGGTACGACTGCCACCCCTCCTACGTTGGGAGGCCATCCCCAGCAGTGACTCAGCGGTCTTCCTGGTCCCGCGGCGGATGTCCTCCCACCTCTTTCGGCAGTGGGTGCCCCGTCTGTTGTGGACCCCCAGGGCCCGGACGTCCTTGGCGATGGCACGCCAAATGTCGACCTTCTGATGGGCGCTGACCTATTTGACATGTACAGGGTGGGAAAGGAAATATCATCACTTTTCTGCATGGCAGATGTGAGTGGCCCCCCTCCCCAACCTTGCCATGTGGCACATGTTCTCTTCTGTCGTGCGTTGCACTCCTCATTCGCTCCCCTCCCCACCATCTTACATCCACCCCACTCAACACAGGCATAGCCCATTCAAGGTGCACCCAGTGTACTTACCTGTTGGTCTGGAGGACCGTAGAGTAGCGCATACTGGGGGAGGACCCCATCAACAAGTTTCTCCAACTCTTCTGAAGTGAAGGCAGGGGCCCTTTCCCCAGTCGCAGCAGCCACTGTATCTCCCAGACCGAGGTCACAGCAGCACTTGCAGTATAGGTCCTCTCCTGTGGATGATCAGGTCTCGAGTGATTAATCAGATAGAAAATGGCGGTCAAGCCCGCGGCGGTGCGTACCGCAGCGGTGCGTACCGCGACCGCCGGCGCACATCGTCATTGGCTCCTGAAACCCATAGGCTGCAATGTTAACCAATGCGGCTTCGCACCGCGGTCTTCGACCGCCTACCGCCACGGTGTGCCACGCCAGCGCATTGACCTCACATCCCGTTGTCACACTTCACAGGTCAGGCAGCCGCCATTTCAAAGGCCCACATGGCTTAATTTTTACTGCGTCACGCAGGCCTAGGGCGTGCATTGCCACTCATACACGCCTTTCACTGCATTGCGATTCATTTACTGTGCAAGCTGTGGGAACGAACCTGTGGGTTGCTTGACTCTGTACTCCATGTTGTCCTTCCTAGGCACCGTCCGCTGGGACTTGCGAGGAGAAGGATGAATCCTCCCGTGTACCGACCGCTGGTGGACCTGTCGACAATGGAAGAACGACATATTATACTTCGATACAGACTTGACAGAGCCACTATACATGAACTGTGTGCCCAGCTGGAGCCAGACCTGATGTCCCCCATCTGCCAACCCACAGGGATTCCCTGTCTGGTGCAGGTTCTGTCAGTACTCCATTTTTTAGCAAGTGGGTCTTTTCAGATAACAGTGGCCATGTCATCAGGGATGTCTCAGCCTATGTTTTCTAAGGTTTTGTCCAGAGTGTTGTCTGCCCTGATGAAATACATGCGGAGCTACATTGTTTTCCCTGAGGAGGATGATTTGGCTACAGTGAAGGGTGATTTCTATACCCTTGGACATATCCCAAACATCATTGGTGCCATTGATGGGACCCATGTGGCTTTGGTTCCCCCCAAAGACAGTGAGCAGGTGTACAGAAACAGAAAAAGTTATCATTCGATGAATGTCCAGGTGGTCTGTTTGGCTGACCAGTACATCTCCCATGTAAATGCCAAGTTCCCTGGGTCAGTGCATGACGCGTATGTTATGCGAAATAGCAGCATCCCTTATGTGATGGAACAGCTACAGAGACACCGTGTGTGGTTATTAGGTGACTCTGGGTACCCCAACCTGTCATGGCTACTGACCCCAGTGAGGAATCCCCGGACCAGGGCAGAGGAACGGTACAATGAGGCCCATGGGCAAACTAGGAGGATCATAGAAAGGACCTTCGGCCTCCTGAAGGCCAGGTTTAGGTGCCTGCATATGACAGGTGGATCCCTAATGTACTCACCAAAGAAGGTGTGCCATATCATCGTGGCCTGCTGTATGCTTCACAATCTTGCTTTGCGACGCCAGGTGCCTTTTGTGCAGGAGGATGGTCCAGATGGTGGTGTTGTAGCAGCTGTGGAGCCTGTGGAGAGTGAAGAGGAGGAAGACGACGGGGACGACACGGACAACAGGGATACAGTCATACAACAATATTTTCAGTAGCACACAGGTAAGAATCACCCCTGCCATTTCACATTTACTTCAGGCCTCCTGCGTCTCTACTTTCTGTGTTTCCCCCCATTTCCTTTTAACTGAATTGTGACTTTCCCTTCCCTTTTCAGAGCTGTATGACCAACTGCGTGACTTCTGCTTTGTTTGCCCATGGACTACAGCTTATTGTCATTGGTATGTTGTCATCACAATGTAACAGAACATAATTGCACCGTTATGTGTAATACATATTTGAAAAATACAAGCAGACTCCTGTTATTGTAAGTGCAATAAGTTATTTATTTTAAGTGCTACATATAGGTACATGATAGTAAAACGGTGATGGGTGGGGGTGGAGTAATGTCCATGGCAGAGTCCAGTTCTCAGTTTCACGGGTGCATTGTCCATATGCCTGTGGAAGGATGGAGCAGGGGCAGTTTAAGGTTGGACAGGGTGACAATGTGGGACAGTGGGATGACATCAGGGGGTATCTTATGCTGGCGGGGGTCTTGCAATCCTACTCTGTCTTCTTGTGTGATCTCAGGTTCCGCTTGCGGGGTGGTTGTTCTTCAGCAGGAGGTGGGGTCCTGGTGGCCTGTCGTTGTGTGGGGGCCTCCTGTCCACTAGCGCCGGCGGAGGTGGTAGGCTGTTCGTGGTCCAGGCTAGTGACAGGGGCCCTTTGGGGTGCCACATGGTCCCGCAATGTGGTGACTATCTGGTTAATGGCCAGGACTATGGTCCCCATTGCGGAACCGATGTTCCTCAGTTCCTCTCTGAACCCCATGTACCGTTCCTCCTGCTGTGCCTGGATCTCCTGGAACCTGGCCAGTACCGTCGCCATCGTCTCCTGGGAGTGGTGGTATGCTCCCATGATGGTGGTGAGGGCCTCTTGGAGAGTGGGTTCCCTGGGCCTGTCCCCCCCCTGTCGCACAGCAGCCCTCCCAGTTCCCCTGTTTCCCTGGGCCTCTGTCCCCTGGACGGTGTGCCCACTACCACTGCCCCCAGGTCCCTGTTGTTGTTGGGGTGGTGGGTCAACCTGGGTGCCCTGTAGTGGTGGACACACCGCTGATTGACGTGTCCTGGAGACAGAGGCATGGGCCCGCTGGGTGGGAGCTGTGCTGGTGTTCCCAGAGGGGGTTAGGTCTGCTGTAGCCTGTGGCTGTGTGTGGGGAACCGACTGTCCAGAGGTCCCCGATGGGCCGGGTTGGTCATCTGGGTCCAGGGAGACAGAGCTGCTGTCATCGCTGGGGGCCTCTTCTGGGGGTGGGATGGACATCTCCGTACCCTCCGTGGCGGTGTGGTGGCATTCGGGTCCTGCAGGGGTATAAGGGTATGGTTATTGCTTCTGTGTGTGGCATTTCGTGTGATGGGTGGGTGTCTGTGTACCCAAGTGCAGGCATTCCCTTGTGGGGGCTTTTGTGAGGGTGGCTTGTGGGGGTGATGTGTGTGTGCGGTGGGCATGCTTTGGTGATGGGTGTCTATGCTTTGTGGTCGCATGCAGGTCTAGGTGTTGGGATGGGTGGGTTGTGATGGTGGGACATTTGCAAGGAGTTGGTGTGATGAGGGTGGGGGTGAGGGTGGGGGTATGTGCTGGCATGCAGGTGGGGTGAGGGTGGGAAGTAGTAGTTGGAATTGACTTACCAGAGTCCATTCCTCCGCCTACTCCTGCGAGGCCCTCAGGATGCAGGATGTGCAAGACTTCCTCGTCACATGCTGTGAATTCTGGGGGAGTAGGTGGGGGTCCGCCGCCAGTCTTCTGCACCGCAATGTTGTGCCTTGATACCATGGAACGCACCTTCCCCCGTAGGTCGTTCCAGCGCTTCCTGATGTCCTCCCGATTGCGTGGATGCTGTCCCACCGCGTTGACCCTGTCGACTATCCTTTGCCATAGCTCCATCTTCCTAGCAATTGTGGTGTGCTGCACCTGTGCCCCGAATAGCTGGGGCTCTACACGTACTATTTCCTCCACCATGACCCTGAGTTCTGCGTCAGAGAACCTGGGGTGTCTTTGGGGTGCCATGGGGTGGTGTGGATGAGGTGAGGGAAGTTGTATGTGTTGTGGAGTGTAATGTGTGTGGTGGTGTATGTTGTTTTGTGCGTGGTAATTGTGTGGGTGATGTTGTGATTGGCCTCTGTGTGATGGTCTACTCTAAGCAGTGCTGTCTCTCTCTGTCCTTGATTCGCAATTGTGGTCGTAGGGGTTTGTGGGTGATGTGGGTGTGTGTTTTATATAGTATTGGGTGTGTGGGAGTGGTGTGTGTATGTGTCTCAGGTGTGTGTATTTCAGATTGTCCAATGTGGTTGTGTTTTGTACGGGTGTGTGTATTTTGAGCGCAGCGGTGTGTACCGCCAATGGAATACCGCGGTTGTAAGACCGCCGCGTGGATTCGTGGGTCGTAATGGCATGGGCGTATTTCTGTTGGCGTGGCGGTGGAGGTTTGGTCATCGCCATTTTTTCGCTGACCTTTGCTGTGGCGGACTTTTGTGGTTGTTGGGTTTTTGGAGGTTTTCAGGTAGCGGGTCAGAATGACCGTAGCGGTTTACCGTGGCCGCAGCGGTGTAATGGCGGTCTTCTGACCGGCGGTAAGGGCCTTTTACCGCCGAGGTCAGAATGACCCCCATAATCTCTTGTTGTGCAGAAAGATAGATATGGTGAATGACGTCATTGTAACTTACCCACCCATGAGGCCAACAAGTGCAAGTGCTTCTTTCCAGAGGCACCTCATTATCTTATCTGTACTGCTTGTAGTTGCTTACGTAAATGCTGAACTCTTGAAAACAGTTTTTTGTGGTTTTTACAGTATAAATGCTACTGGTGTTTGAACCAGAACTTTGAACTTCAGTCATGGCCTCTATGTGAGACTGCCTGTTGTTCCCAGCTGAAAATCGATTAAACCTATATTATTGTGTCAAAATGATTTGTTTTATTTTATTAACAGATTTCCCTCTAACACAATACTTAGCCAACCCTCTCTCCAAAAGCCAGGCTAGATATGCATTTTCCAATGCCCAAGCTATGGGGAGACTGTTGGGCAAAGTGAAACCTATTGTATTTGTAAATTCTTGTTAAGTATTTGTTTCATTGTCTTTCTCTTTTGTTTTCTCCTTTCTTGCACTGGTTTGAAATTTTTCCTACATGTTCTATATTATTATTAACTTGCCTTATGTGTTATTGTCATGATACTGTCTGCTTATTTTGGTTCATGTTCTTTATAGTCAGATTTGATGTCATCGCATGCGCTGCAAAATAATTGCTTGCTGTGTGCAACAAGGGACTAGAAAGCTGAGGTGTAGAACTTATATGTGATTGGTTAAGATGAACAAATATGCAAATAACATGGCTAAGGGGAAAAAATGTATATACATTGCATTCTAATTCTGTGCCTCTTGTTTGGTAGGAAACTGTCATTGTGCGTTTGTGGAGCAAAATCTTTCACTCAGGAATTTCATGTGATATCTTTGTTATACATCACAATGGATAGCTGTCTTCTAGTAACCTGTTTGTTTCCGTAGCAGGACTCTGATCTTGCAATTAGTGATTAACAGCTTGAAAGAAACTTTAAGTAGTCAAATAAAAATACAAACAGCTGCAAACAGCTGCGTGAAAGCAGGGACAAAAAAGTAAGATATACATGACAAATGTATCTTTAGCAAAGTAAAAGAACTGACATTGTGTATCAATTTACTGTATTTTTTCATATTATGAAATGGAAAGATGCATTTCATTTGAAATCTGGAGTAGGAAAAGCTACATTTTTATTTAGCCTCCTGACCGTACACTGGACGTCATGTCCTTGATCCTGGGCTTTAGCTTAGCAAATTAGTGCATTCTGGTAGTTGGTGTCTTCATTTGCTACAACTCATCAATGCAATTGATATCAAGTATTTGTAAAGGGAAAGTTAAGGACTTGATATGTTTGGTGTAGCTGGTGCAATCGTACAAACCTATATGTCAACTTATAGCATAACGAAACGTAGATACTGCATTATTGTGCTGCATGTGCCGGATTATAGCAAAGAGTATTGTTACTAAAGACTTCATTCCAAAAAGTGAGGTGATTGAAAGGGCGTGGAACACGGACTATTGTTTTATCCAGTAAAATATATTTCTCTATGGAAAGGCCAGGGTCTGAGTAGGCAATGACACAAATCTTTCCTCTACCTCAAATTTGATTTCCTCAGCCAGTGCTTAATTTGTGCTTGTTGTTTCCGGCGCTTAGTCGTCTGCCTCAAGAATTTGCTGCGAGCAAAAGACACATATGGGAAAGACGGAGGAAGAGAAAAACGAAAAAGCGTCACAAAGGGAGAAAGCAGAAAGCTGCAAGAATGAGCTGAAGGGGCAGGGAGTTTCTGTAAATGGATTAAAGAGGCCTGAGATGGCTTTAGGGTTACGCTGCCTCAGTATTCCGCGCTCACACATTTAAATGCAGCAGCCGCGTGTTTATGAGGAGGGCTTTGGGCACCGGCATGTTTTTATTTACAAATTAAGCACTGTCCTCAGCTAAGGGTCAAAATATTAAATAGACATGACACCTGCGTTCATCACTCAACCTTCAACCCTCATTCCTTCTGATCACCCCCTTTCATCTATTCCTGCATGCTTGTGAGCTATCTGACCCTGTCAGGTCCCAACTCCCTATCCGTTTTGAAGAGGATTCCATTCACAAGGCTTCTTCCCTCTCTCGTTCTCTCCTTACAGCTGTCCTGACACATCTTAGTATTTCATGTGACCTCAGTACAACATAACACGTGCCTCAGTTTAAGCACAAGGGTGGCTGCAGCATACATGCTGGTGTTTGGAAACACCAAAGTGGAAGATCTAGATAAAAATCAGGGGGACATTATTTCATCATATATTTTCATTAAATAAGTTTCAAGCGAGAAACACCGAAAACAGCATAATTGTAGCTTAGACAATCACATGTATGACACATAAAATGCTATATCTGTGTGGATACCTGTGGTTATGTGGGAATGGGTGCCTGTGTATCCATTAGTCTATGTGCTTGCCCAGCTTTAGTGGGTGTGCTGGTTTGCTTCTGCATGTTTGATGTGCATGTCATCTGTAAATGTGCCCTTCTGTGTACACTATAAAGAAGGCAGTTATCGGCTTTGTCATTGCTTATGTCCCCAATTATTTTCACTTCCTCTGCACAATAGTTTGCTGCCATTTCTCCTTTCTATGTGTGATGCATAAAAGGCCCAGAGTTATTGGTTTTGGCAATTCTTGTTTATCTTTGTTCACTTTTTCTTCCCAGTTGTTTACTGCTGCTAGCGCAGGTGTTTTAATAAAAATCATTAACGAGTGTTCATGTATTCTGAATAAGGGATTTGTGTAGAAAATATAATATAGTAGAAAAATAATGCACACATTTGAAAATAGGGTTACGAAGAATGGCCGCCAATGTTCACAAAGTATACTTATTAGTAGATTAATATTGTGAAATGTTGAATTAATGTTTGACTAATGTAGTAATATGTCATATTAAGGGTTATGCTTTATGCTCCAGCTTTATTAATTGTAGGCTTTAACTTAGCGAGTGTCTTGGCCTACTTGCCAGGCCTCATGTCAAAGCTGTATTTCTTAACGTTTAATAAATGGCTGTCCTAGAGAGTTAAACTCTGATTTTCCATTTTTGCATTGTTTAAATGTGCTCCTAGCTGAGAATCCTTTCCCATGAGAACCGACTGCTAGAAGGTGCTGTTCTTGCTAATGTAACATTGTCTGTGTAATGCGTGTGAGACTGACTTTCTCAGGAGAAGAACAATGGAGATACTGACTGGAGTGGAAGCTGCAACAATATTGTTACCTGATGAACCCGATGATGAGGACATTGCAGGACGACCAATCAACGGCTTGTGAACGGAGTAATAGTAGAATTCATAGATTTTGAGTTTTAGTTTTATTGGAAAAAGTGTGAACATGCGATTAACTGACCAATTGGGATTTGGTAAGTAGTTTTACTAGTTTTAATATAATGACCCTGCACTGAGAGAAGACAGATTCATTGCCCATTTCTTTGCTGACCGAAAGGTCACTATTTTCTTGTGCGTCCTGACAAGAGACATGCTTAACTTTAATGCTTAAAGACTTTGCTTTTTCTGAACTTTGATGCTGAATCCTGATGCCTTGCTGATCGACTGATGTCCTGAGGACGAAGACTGACTTTTCTTGATGATCCACACTGAGGATAGGTATTATGAATTAGACTGGTGATTATTTTGCATATTTGCTTTTCCTTTCTAGGTACCAACTGTACTGTTTTGATAGAGCCATACTTAGATGTTTTTCCAAATTTGTGTTACTAAATTGTTTTGCATGAAGCGCAACATGCTGATGCTAATCTGATGTTAGTTAAGGATCTCACTAATGAAATTGTGCTAATAGGGAATAATGCTTGCTGAATTTTTCTGCTGAATTTGAATGTAGGTAATCACTTTGACGCAGTTGACTTTGTTATTAATTTGCACTGTAACCTTAGAATGTGTTGTAGTTCAAGCTTTGATTAGATTACGTTTCTTCTGCTGCTTTGGACAGCCAGTATTGTTTCTGTATGTGTTTCATTTGATTTTGAGATTGATCTACATGACATTAGCACTGTTAATATAGGGAAATAAATATTCTAACTTTTACCAAATGGTGTGGTTATTCATGACTGAAAGGTCATGGTGCGTGATAATTACTGACTCCACTGATTATTATTGTTATTGATTGTTGGTGATTATTGATATTGTGTATTGGTTATTGATTTGCATGAACTGGAGCTATGGTACGAACATCTTAATTGCGATTCAAAAGGTTCATCGACCTATTTGCGTCCCCTTGTAAGTTTACTTATTAAGGTCAGATGCGTTAACACTGCCATTTATATTTTTTCTTGGTTGTCTTTTTCATGATCACTTTGTGTCATCCTTCTGTGCCCCTTTCATCTTTTCTTCCTTTTATTGCTGTCCCTTCGGTGTAATTTCACGGCAGTGCAGTTTCCTCCCCATGCTGCTCTCCTGCGTGCCTCTTTGTGCTTTGGGGAGGGGAGTGTAGCTACGGCTTCCAAAAAGCACGCTAGTGTGGGTGTTGCAGTGAACTTTTATTGGAGCAAGGTTCACCCTATTCCTAAAAGCTAATTGCATCTGCATCCACCTTAGTAATTGCACAAAATATATTTACTATTGCCCATAACCGCTTACAAGTAACCTTAGTGTGTAATGTTTTCTTTTGCAAGTGCACGACTTACATTACTTTTACCGATTGCTATGGCACGCGTGTATTTAGCTTGAGAAGAGATCCTAGCGGTTATGTTCAGGCTCGTGCAGCGCTGCGCATAATTTGTTGCGTTGTTTAATATGGAGCGCTTCGGCCTCCGTGGTCACGAGGTCCCTCGTGTACCTTATTTTTGTGGAGCGGGAGAAGGAGCCGATCGTGGCTGCCATCTTGGTCAGCCGCGATCCAGTGTTCTAGTCCTTCGGGACTTTATGAACATGCGCGCGCTAATGACACTTGTGTTCTAAGAGTGTGAGGAGTCTGGGCTAGTGTTGAGCGGTGTGCTAAACCACTTTGAGTACCAATTTCGCCCTTGTGTGCCTTTTTTCCCCTCTCCTTGATTTAATCTGGCTCCTGATGCCCTGGGAAATCAGAGAGTGTACAGGGTTGTAGAATAGTGGCATCAACTTTGCCTAGAGTGTTAGCAGGTGTTTCTATTCCCCTTCTAAACAATTTCTTCACCTGCTGGGGCCACACTCCCCCTGGTTGTTAGCTTCTCAGCTAGTGTTGGTGCCTTTGGTCCTGTTAAGCACTGTTTGATCTGACATCATGGCACAATATGACTTGCCATGAGGATGATAGACCAGAATATCAGGAGTTCACTCCTTCTTTTGAGGTCTCGGATGTTAGCAGAAATTGCGAAGGACCTATGGCATTATTGCCTGCAACACCGGATCTCGATCATTGCGGAATATCTTCCGGGGACCAGGAATTCTGTGGTGGACTGGTACTCCTGTCATCTCTGGGACTTCAGCGCTTGGAGGCTACACCCAAGTGTCTTTGTTCTACTGAATACCGGGGCCCATGTTTGGTGGACCTCTTTGCCACCCGATTCAATCTTCAAATTCCTGCCTTGTTCAGTTGGTGTCCGGATCAGGAGGCCCTGGGATGGATGCATTCTTGCAGGATTGGTCATCCCACACAGGGTGTGCCTTTACGCTGTTCAGTATGATTTCCAGAGTCCTAGCCCAAGTACATCATCAGAAAGCTGACGTTGTGCTGGTGACCCCTCTGTGGAGGGCTCAGCCTTGGTTCCCCTTGGTCCTGTAGATTTCCTTTGAGTCTCCTCTTCTAATTCCTAACCGTCAGAATCTGTTGCTGGACCCAGTAGCCCTTCCATATCCTCTGATTCTCTCAGAGCAATTGCGGCTAGTGGCCTGGAGGGTTTCAGGAGTAGATAGAAGTTGCCAGGCATTTCGTCACAGGCTTCTGCTTACATCGAGCAATCAACCAGTGAGTTCCGTTTGGATACTAATGGACAGTTGTTCATTGCCTTGCAGAAGCCATTCAAGCCAGTCTCTACCACCACTCTGGCTAGATGGATATGTTGGCTACTTTCGGAGGCCGTCATTCATATTTCTGTGTTGGGGGTTAATTCTGCTAGAGGCGCTATGGCCTCAAAATCCTTTTCTCTAGGTTCCCGTTTGGACAAAATCATGAAAGCAGTGGATTGGTCCTCTGAATACGCTTTTAAGTCTTTCTATTACAAACCAATTGTGGATGTAGAGTCAGTGGTGGTGGCACAGCTTTGAATAAACATAATCTGAGCCTCTGGTTCTGACACAGAATATAAACTTTGATCACTATTGCATCAATAATTTTCAATTCTATTAAGGACACAGAGGCGAGGATTATCCCAACCTGATAAGATGTTGTGGTACGTTGTTAGGTATAAATATAATATTTCAAATTCTTGAGTATACAAAGTTTAAGTTCCCTTCCGTTATGAGATTATTGTTTGAGGTTTTGGGAATAGCTTTTACGGCTTTCTTCTTTATCTCTAGCCAACGAGCTGAAGCAGACCTGATGTGCAGTTGAATATCATATCTGTAAGTTCTTCATCATCTCGCCTTCATCTGGGTGGAGTTGCTTTATGCCAGGGGATGTTTTGTGGTTTCCTTGGTGGGCCTGGCTCCATCCTCCATCAGTTGGAAATGCTGTAGGACTCTGGGACTATGCTTGTGTTGGTTGTCTTATTCAGGTGCAGTGTTATGTGTCTAGTTCCAAAGAAACAGGATGAGTTTTAAGGTCAACAATTTTTATGGTCATGTGATCAGTATGTTTTACTGGGAAATTTATTTTTAATAAATCTCTCTTTTTATTGGCTGCTGGAAACAATAAAGTATGGAAAGAGAAGCAAAATCCTCGCCTTTATATCCTTTAGAAAACACAGCTGCCATCATCTGTTGAGATGGGCTGTAGTACGGGGAAAAGCAGCAGCTAGTAAAATGGGCAGGAACTGCTGTCAACCTTCCCAGCTTTCAATCCAAAGAGACTAGAAGTCAACAAAACAAACAAGGGATGGCAGGCATTTGGAGTGAAGCAGCCATCTTAGCCTCATGCAGTTTTCTGCTCCAGCAAGAGGTTCCTTGCAGGAAGTTGAGAAATATTACCTATGGCATGAAAATTCAGTCAACAAGTGCAGCTTATGAACTTCCCTGTGGCAAGTGCAATAAAATAATTACATTGTGTAGCTTTTGAATATACAACAATGTGTATTTATTTTTCATTAGTAATCTTTTGGACAGAGAACATTATTTAGTTATGCTACTATAGTAGTTCATTTTATGCTTTCTTTTTGAATTGCTGATAGTGTTTTTCTTGAGAATAATGTCAATGATTGACTCTGGTTTCACACTGCCTTTTCCATGGCGTTCATGGTTGTTTTGCTCTTCAGCCTTTTGTGGGTGAGTGGTTCCCTCGGGTTCCTTTGACACCGGAAGTGTACAGTGGAGGAGTGTGCACGGAAGATTGAGAAATTTACTAGTAGCTAGCGAGAAGGAACGTTTAAATTGTATTAAGGACACGGAGGCGAGGATTATGCATATCTTTCTTCCCTCTTTATTTAACAGCAAGTTCAAAGTTCAACAAAACCACGAAGAACGACAATACCCATGGAGCATTGTTCCCATTGTAACCAATGTCCAATCATCGCTCCTTCTGATTATATGTATAAATATTCCTTGCCGCCGTCATCTGCCCTTGACTTCACTGCGGAAGGAAGTTCAGATATCCTCAGGTTGTTGCTGCCTCTGATCCTACGAGAGCAACATCACATATTAAGCAAATGAATGACTCTTTCCCAATACAAAAACTAAACAGATGAAATAAGCATACCCTGGATAAAATGCATTTCCCCTTCAAATCACATTAAATATATGAATCAATTACCAAGTTAGCAACAAAAGAAATGAAGATTTCTTATACATCCACTGTAGGCATAGATACCACCTCCAAAGATCATGCTTCCAAACAGCTCCTGGGTGGGAGACACATTCCTTGTGTAGGGTGGGATAATCCTTGCCTCCGTGTCCTTAATAGAATTGAAACTTACCTTCTCTCTAGCTAGAGAATTTCTCATTCTGTGTCAGGACCGGAGGTGAGGATTCTGCAAGTTTAAAGCTTACTTACCACCAAAGAGGCTGCTTCATGAATATGTTTAAAATAGAATTATTTGAAGGTAGACTCCGACGACCAATCAGCAGCATTTACAATGTCTTCCAACCTGCCACCTATCTGGATGGCTTTGGAGGCCATAGCACCCCGAGTGGAGTGTGCCCCAAAAACTTGCACATTGATGCCCGCTTCCGCCAAAATCCATCTGATCCACCTAGCTATTGAAGGAGAGGAAACTGCCTTAAAAGGTTTCTTCAGTGAAATCAACAATTGTCGTTCTCCAGGTGACCTAAATTCGTCTGTCACCTCTTCGAACGTTTTGAGGCATCTTACCACGCACAATTTTGGTGCATGAGGGAAAGCTGGATAGGTTACCCACCTGAGATTACACTTAGTCTGCCTGGATACAATGAAGTTCACCCCTTCTGGGGGAAAAACCCTTGCCGAGACATCCAGGGCTCTGACGTCCGACCCCCTTTTGCACGATATAAGGCATAGCAATATAACTAGTTTAGCTGACAACAACTTCCGAGAGAGGTACTGGTTATCCTGCCACGAGGATAAGAGACGCAGAACCTGATTGACGTCCCATAATTCCGAATACCTGGGTTCCAGAGGTCTGGATATTCTGATACCTTTAATCAATTTGCACACTCAAGGATGCTCTCCCACCGGCCGATTCTGCAGTGGGGGATGACCCGCCGAATTCGCTGATCTAAAGAAATTTATGGAGCAATAAGACAAACCAGTCTCCGCTAACTCCGCAAGAAAATTCAGGATATCAGTAACCTGGGCCCCCATGGGATCGATATGTTTTTCCAAACACCAACAAGCCCATCGATTCCATGCAGACTTGTACCACTTACATGTTCCCAGAGCCCATGCTTGTCTAATGCATTCTTCAGCGTCCTGTGAAAGTCGGCAGTCCTTACAGCGAGCCCGGAAATCTTCCAAGCCGCCAGAGAGAGGTGGCCCTGAAGGACCAGAGGATGAAAGTGCCTTGCAGGGTCCCGGAGAATTGATGGAGAGTCCGGGAGAAGAATTGGAAAGTTGCAAGAGAGTTCCAGCAGAGACAGAAACCACACTTGTGGCCTCCAAAGTGGGGTTATCAGTACCATTGTCGCCTCCTGATGACTTACCTGGGCCAACACCCTCGGTATCAGAAGGAAAGGGGGGAACGCATACCCCTGGTGTCTCCCACAGTCCTGCAAGAACACGTCCACTGCTGCTGCTCCCGGGTCTGGGCGCCAGCTGAAGTATATCGGTAATTGGGCTTTCCATCTGGACGCAAAGAGATCCACCGAACATGGACCCCAGCGTTCCATGAGTGCCTGAAAAACTACTCTGCCCAGCTGCCAATCGCTGGAGTCCCCCAGAAACCTGGAGTTCCAGTCCGCCAGAGTGTTCTGGGAGCCCAGGAGGTACTCCGCCGTAACCAAAATCTGGTGCTGAAGACAAAAATGCCAAAAATCCTTCGCCAACTCCGCTAGGGCCCTCGAGCACGTGCCCCCTAGGCGATTTATGTACTGCACTGCAGACACATTATCCATCCTCAGAAGAACAACACAGAAGACTTTGTCCCGAGTCAGAGACCTGACCGCAAAGGAACCCACCAGGAGCTCCAGACAATTGATGTGCAGACTGAGCTCCTGTGGGGTCCATCGTCCACCGAACGAGACGTCCCCGCATCGGGCTCCCCAACCCTGACGGCTGGTGTCCGATTTTATGATGAGGTCCGGCAAGGCTCCGAAAATGGCCCTGCAGTTTCACGCCTCCATGTGGTCCAGCCACCATTGGAGCTCCGTTCTCACCTCCTGGGTAAGGGAGATGAGCTCGGAATAAGTTAGTCAGCATCGAAGATGATGCAACTTCAGATGCTGGGGAGCCCGGTAGTGAAGAGGGCCTGGAAAAATGGCTTGAATAGATGATGAGAGAAGTCCCACTACTCTGGCTAATTTTCTGAGTGAGATCCTGTTACGTCTCATGACCTTCATCAGTTCCTTCTTGATCTTGGAAATCTTCAAGCTCTGGAGGCTGAGGGAAGCTGATTGGGAGTCTATGAGAAAGCCCAGAAAAGTCATCGACTGCGAGGGCAGGAGATCCGATTTCTGCTGGTTGATCGCAAACCCCAAATCCTGGAGGACTACAATAGTCGTGGTCGCATTGGATAGAAGTTGGGCCCGGAATTGATCCATAAGGAGGATATCGTTGAGGTAAATGATTAGGCGAATCCCCCTGGACCAAAGGTATTCCACCACTTGTTTGAGCAGTTTGGTGAAACACCACAGTGCCGAAGATATGCCGAAAGGGGGGGGACATGAACTCGAACACCTTCCCTCCAAAGAAATTGTAGAAACCTGTGATGAGGGTTAAAAAGGTGGACCGTCAGGTAAGCATCCTTGAGGGCCAGACGAATCATCCAGTCTCCCTGTAACAGGATATCCCTGAGCATATGAATGCCTACCATTTTGAAGTGTCTGTAGACCACCCACTCGTTGAATGTTCTGAGGTTGATAAATGGGCAAAAGCCCTTGTCCTTTTTCTCTACCAGAAAGAAATTGCTCATGAAAACCCTGCGGTGAAGAACAGACTTTCATATGGCCGCCTTCCGAAGAAAGTCATGAACTTCTGAGTCTATCAAAGCGGAATCCGCATCTGAAAAAAACAAGGGTCTCGGCATACACTCCTGGACCGGTGTTCCCCAGAACTCTATGTGAAACCCTGTCACTGTCTGTAACACCCATGCATCGGAAGTTATACTTGCCCATTTGTGCCTGAATAAACGTAATCTCCCTCCAATAATTTGAGGGGAAGAAAGGGTAATCCTCACCAGTAGTGCCTCTTCGAGCGTTCGTTCCTCCTCGGGCGTTCCTGCTTGCTTTGCCTTTCCCTTCCCTGATTGGGGAAGAAGGCGCCTGGACGACCGTCTCGCCATCCATTATTTCTGTAGCCGTAGGAGTTGGGGCCTTGCTGATAGAGGCAGCCAGAGGAGCGGCCCCTGCCTCGTCCTCCCCCCCAAAACCTTCCCAGGGAAGATTTTCTTGATGGAAGATTGCGCCTTGTCCAGTGGTGACAAATTTGCCCAGTTCCTTGACGAACGGGTCGCCAAATAAATTACCCTGGGCGATCATTCCCGCTGATAGAGGCAGCCGGAGGAGCGGCCCCTGCCTCGTCCGCCCCCCCAAAACCTTCCCAGGGAAGATTTTCTTGATGGAAGATTGTGCCTTGTCCAGCGCCGAAAAAAGTGGTGACAAATTTGCCCAGTTCCTTGACGAACGGGTCGCCAAATAAATTACCCTGGGCGATCACTCCTGCCTCTGAGTTAGATAATTCCTCCAGTTTGGGGTCTTTCTTAATAAGTAAGGAACTGCGCCTCTCTGACGAGATGGCGCAGTTAGCGTTACCCAGGAGGCAGACTGCCCTTTGGGCCCACCCAGCCATGACATCCGTCGGCAGGGGGGTGTCTGTCTGTCTTGCACACTCGGCTAACTGAATTATCTGTGTTAGGGGTCCTAAAATGTCTAGCAGCTTGTCCTGGCAAGCCCTCCAGGACCTGTCAATACCCTTTTTGGGGTCCTTCGTGTACTTTGTACACATTTTCGGATCTATGTCCGGAGTCGCCGCAACTTTATCTGGCAAAGTAGGGCCCGGACACTCGGCCTTAAGGCTGGCCCGAACCTCCTTGTCAAGAGGTTGTCGAATCTTGCTAGCCACATATTCGCCCACCTTCTGCTCCGGTCGCCACTCTGATGACCTAGGATGATAGATGCCCTTGGGTTTAAACATGTCCGAACCGGAGTCATGTGCCTCCTGCGGATCTGGTGTGGTGGCACCAGGGCGCTAGGAGTGACCGGAGTCCTGTTCCTCCGCAGAGGAGGTATCCCCTTCAGAGTTCACTTCAACCTGTTTGGGCGACCCCACAACAGGGTCCAATATATGGTGAACCTCTTCACCAGTCAGTCCGGGCTGAGATCCCTCCCGGAAGGGTGGGCGCTTAGGCGCACACGCACTCTTACAAAAGGCCTCAGTTAGGGGCTCAAAGCCTTCTAGGTGCCCCGCGTCGCGCTTGTGCGATTTCTTGGGAGACGTGACATTCGTAGTCTTTAGTCCAGCCCCCGTCCCACCAATCATGCCAGTCCCCTTGGACACCCGTTTCGCCAGTTGTGCCACACTCTCTTTAATAGGGGCCAGTGCCTGGGCTGTAGCCTGAGAGAGCGAAACATCTACCCCAGGGGGTAGAGTGCGCTGTGAAGGGCCCTTCCCTGGGGACATGTTGGGGAAAAAATTATGGTCCTGAATGGACTGCATCATGGGACTCAAGAGGAAAGTTCTAACAGAAGAACACCCTGTAAAATAGGTAGGGTACCCCCCCATGCTCCTGTCGCCAAACCAGCAAAATACGGGACCTAACAGTCTCTAAACGCGATCCAAAGGTCGCGCGTCATTCCCCAGAGGGAAGCAGTCTTACCACAAAGTGGTGTTCTGTGGGGGTTGGAGGGGTTAAATGTGAGCCTTGGCTAAAAAAAACCTGTTGTGCTGAATTTCTAACTATCGAGCGCTTACCGCGACTCGAACGCTAGAAACGCTCTGTAGAACCCGGCGGCGCGGAAGAGCACCCTCTTGTGGAGCCGACACGTCACAGCGTGTGGAATCAGCGCTCGGGCAAAACAGCCTACTGTGCGCGGAGAGCGTCCCTAGCAACAAGCGAGAGAAGAGCAAATCAATGCCGTGTACAAGAACAGCTTCAACAAACAATCGTGTTTATAACAAAAAAGTACTCAAGAGGCAATAAGGGCAAGAAGACTTAACTGACAGTGGAGCAGTGAAGGAAGAGGGCGGACAAGAGCGGCAAGGGATATTTATACATATAGTCGGAAGGAGCAATGATTGGACATTGGTTACCATGGGAACGTTGCTCCATGGGTGTTGTAGTTCTTCGTGGTTTTGTTGAACTTTGAACTTGCTGTTAAATAAAGAGTGAAGAAAGATATGCATAATCCTTGCCTCTGGTCCTGACATAGAATAGAGCTGCAGACGCTGGGTGACTGCACTCAGAATTAAACACGTTGGTGAGCATTCTTCGAATCATTTTTTACTCTTAGTTTTGTTCAATCGATTCAGGGAAGCAGTGACGGCAATACCCCTGAATAAACGCTGGCCCGGAAAAATTGTCTAAAACGGGAGTTGAGGATTTTGCAAAATTTGAATTTTCATAAATGTGTGTGAGCACTACAGTGCGTGAAATTAGTTGATTACAATGTTTATCCAATTATGTGCTTTGGAACAAACAGAAAACACTGTTTTCTTACACAAATAGATGTTGACTTTTTGCCTGAGGTTTTTTTCACATTGACTATTGGGTTGAATTTGAGCCGCGAATACATACACAAACAAAAATGCTACTAGCTATGAACACACATAAAATATAAAGGTTATATTATGGATAGCAAAGAATATATTTTATAGATGTTGGCGTTCGTCTACATAGATATGTCTGTGTATAGGTGTTCAGCGTCCTGGAATTACTTTTTCCTACATTTTCAGAGGAAAATACTGGCCATTTCTTCATGTTTGGCGATTGAGGAAGGTCCAGAAGCTGTTAGCTGAATGATGATTTTTTTTCTGACATAAAATATGTTTGTTTTTTAACCAGACAATAATCATCTTACTGAGTTTAAAAACAAAACACAAAACATAGCAATAGGTTAGATGAGTCTGAAGTATTTTTGAAGTCATTTCTTTTATTTGACGTTTTAAGTTTATATTTTAAAGGGTAAAGTTAACAGCTTTTTCTGATTTTACCAATAGTTCTCAGCCTTGAAGTAAAAATAAAACCCATTGTGGCAAACTACTGGCAAGGTTGCAAGACTGGCTCAAACGTCTGTCAAGTAGTCCTATATTAGGAATGTGCAGGTTTATCATTCGTAACGGAAAAGTTAAACTACAGTACCTAAAGGAAAAGAGACCGGATAAGCTGGACTTTTATGACATCGGGAAATTTGAGATCTCTTGATTACATCATGTTGAACGAAAGACAATTTTAACTGTGGGTGAGTGAAAGCAGTTTGGAGAACATTAAGTTGTTGTATACAGTGTATTAGTGGGTTTCAAGACTGGAGGATAACTTGGCCCAGCTAGGGTCTTACTGGCCCTCTATGCCACGTCAACAAGGATGCCAGTAAAGAACATTCTTGTATGCTACTTCATAAGCTTTCAGTGTTGCTTCACATATTTGTTTCTATTTAATATGTGGCTGCTTATTTTTTCAAAGAACAATGACGCATCAAAGATAACTGAAGTGAGAAAAGAACCTCTTCCCAGCAGAACAGGTCTTTTTCAGTCTGACCCAGATGGCTAATGTCCAGCGCTTGCCCCAGAATATTTGGAATCTCTATCAGTTTAATGACAGCAATCCCCAACTTTGTATGGCAGTGGTACAGCCATCACATCTTATCTCCTATTTGTTTTGATCAAGTCACCCACTGGCACCCATGCTTTTCTACCATAATTCCTTCAGTTTTCTTTTTCTACACCAACCCATCCTCATCATTCATTAGAGGACAGGCTTAGTTGTTGTCTTCCTTCCTCTCATTAACTTAAAAAGTTCTTCAGCACAAAATGTATGCTGGGTAGTATGATGTGTCCACACACTTTCTACCACCACTTTTCTTACAACATAACTACTTTTTACAGTCAGTTGTATAGCACTTATGACTAGCCTAGTAGCTCTTTCCACAATCCCATTTGATTGTGGATTGTACAAAAAGTCCTTATGTATTTTGATGTCGCTCACTTTCAAGAAAGATTGCATCACATTCTAAGCCAACTGCACACCACTGTCAATGGCTAAATATGCTGGGTGCACTTCCCTTCTAAACATTATTTGAATTCATTCTCATAATCATATGTTAAAAACCAACTAGAACCACATAGAACTCACATGAACTTTGGCAACAGCACACCTCTCTCCCATGTAATATATGGATTGAGTGAAGTCAGGCCAAATACTTTTCCATGCTTCTCCAATTCAAGTTGACAATGCGGATGGGCTTTCCAGTATAGGATGATACAGGCAAACCACTCCAACATTCTGCGACAGTGACAATAGAAAGTCTGTTGAACATATGCACCCCATGCTACTGCAGTAATCATTGTTGCCAGATTTTGGAACAAACCCCTTCTGAAGCCCTTCTAAGTGCCAAAGTTGTTTAAGTACAAGAACAAATGAAGCCTAAGTCAACCAATTGCAGCCAAATGTAGCCAGTTGTACCACTCCCAAATTAAGCTTATCCTGCAAGAAACATTTTAAGTGTAACTCTATCATTTAAAGCCCTAAATGTATATTATTCACAGCGCTCAAAATATCAACTTTTTACATATGAAGTATGAATTTGCTTATACCAGATTTATTGCCACTCACTTGAATTCTTCTCACAACATGGTGCAAGGTAAAGTAAAATATCCTTCTCGGCTTGGCAGTACCAAGTAATACCATTAAATGAAGATGATATTAATACGAAGGGTTGCACACGTTTCATGCCTGAGCACTTTCTTTCAATATTCACTGACAAATGTAAGTGCTGCCAGTACTGAACATCTCTACATACACATATGAATGTATGTGGTACTTGTACATTGCAAAGTGAATGCAAAAGCACCGGTAGATGTATTTCTTACTTTTGGTACTCATCAGAAGATAGTAGCCCATTGACTTGCTACTTCAGATCCTTTGTACCATGCACAACATAGCGCAGGTGCATACTGCTGCCTCAGACAGGAGTCACCATTCCTGCCTTCTGTGCCTGGCATTGGCAAGTTTAATTGCGCAATTATGTTCTTCTGGGCCTGGCAGCGGCAAACGTAGCATACCGTAGTTGAAGGATATCCTTCAGTCCCTTGCAGTTTCACTTTTACTTGTGCAAAAGTTTTCTGTGAGATTGACTCTTGGAACAATAGCATGCCGTATTTGAAAGAAATCATTCTGGGTCTATCAAGCCAGGTTCAGTTACACATAAGTGTGAATGTTCAGTTCAGTTACACAAAAGTGTGAATGTTGGTATGATATTGCACTTGCTTTAGGATGATTTGTCTTCTGAGCTGTAAAATGTACATTGTTGTGTGATAATTGGCTAGCATGGGGTTTTGATATGGTGCATTTTTTAAAGTTTGCATTTGGGGCTACTGTGAGGTCCTACCAGGGGATTGGGGTCAGAACTCAGCGTGCCTTTATCTGAGTCTGCCATAATCCAAGTGCCAAGAACAAAGCATGCATATGTATTTGGTGTTTTAAATTGTGAAAGAAAATAAATTAGTGTGGCACCCTTTGTAGTCCAGTTCCATAAATATGAGAAGCTTAGTGTCTAAGCTGAATGATGTTATGGTATGCAAGATTTAGTGTAAGTATTCAAAAAGGCAGTAAAATGTTTATACAACCTTTGCAGATATTCTTGTGCATAGACTGGAAGATGAGAGTTAATTGCTCTGGTCCTGATGATGGAGGCACACAGCTGATTGAACTCACCTGCCCGGAAAATGCTCCATGCTCTGTTCTGCTCCACTGTTCGTCATGGTGATGAAGGAGCAGACCGCGTCTTCGCAATGTTAGCAGGGATGTTAGCAGCCTTCAAATCGGCAATAGAGCCATCCTGACTATTTTTGTTGGTTTGCTCGCTCTGGCTTGATTCCACACTTGTTGCAGTGCTGCTTTATCTCCAACGAGGGGATTGTGAGGTGAAGGACATGCCTCCGCGCTATGTCAGACCAATGCCTAGCAGCAGATGGTGGAGGTGTGGCTCACTCTCGCTGCGCTTCTGACCGGTCCTTGGAGCAGACTGGGGGACCTCAAAGGTTAGTACCTGGGATAGCTGGGCCCACTGGGCAACGTCAGCAGCAGCGGCAGTCGACCAGGGGCCCTGCTGACAGACATAACCCAGTGCCATCTTCACATGGAGCAGCTTTCACAAGACAGAGTTTTAGCCCAAAGTTGAGCTGGAGCCCGAAGAGCCCAAAAAGCCAAAGTCGACTTTAGAGGAACCCAAGGTAAATGCAATGGTGCAACCAAATAAGAGGTAAAGAAGCAGTGTACAGCAAGCCGCAGTGCCCCAGCGTTTGAGACTGAGACTGAAAGGCCATTAGTACAGGTACAGTTTTCTTTGGCTACATCTATTCCAGATACTGGTATGCTTATGAATTCACCTTATCTTCAGCAGCATTCTCCTAGTGCCTCTCACACTGGTTCCCCTGGTGGGCTGGCCTGGACCCCTGGCTTGGGTCCAGTCCAGAAAACGTCTGATTGTTTTTTTCTGGTAAACTGCGGAAGGGGTCCCACATGTGCATAGAGGCATCCAAATTGGCTTGTCCATCCATCACTATTCAGGATTATGTTGCTCAGTCTACCTCTTCGGGTTCCGAACAGTCTGATAAATTCCAAAAAGAGACCTTAACTCTTGAGCCTTCTCCCTTGAAATGCCCTCACCCTATTAATAGTTTGCATTTGTTTTAATGATTGTTGAGACAATCATCTATCGAATTGGACTTGGCTGGCTCTGCACTGGTCAGGGGTATGTGGGGGAGGGAGTCAGTTTTGTCTGTGTAGGAAGTTCTGAGGTCTGATGTTTACGGTGCTAATTCAAGGGTGAGTGCAGGGGCTGGCCCTGGCTCTTATAGTAATCTGTCCATCCCTCACAAGACACCTAATTCTCCACAGGTACAATCCTTGGCCACCAACATTCCTGAGAATGGGGTTTTCGTGCCTGACTCACAAGAAATGCTAGAGACTTTTTTTCAGATTTGTTGGATGGAGAGAGGTCCGTGTCTGGAGCAGGCTTGGACTTAGAGTGGCAAAGGTTATAAAACCTGGCCACTTTAGCGGATATTATAATATATGCACACTCTATTCATATTTCAGCCAGTAAGCAGGCTGCTGCTAACACTATGGCTAAAAAAGATATCAGAATGGAAAGTTGAAACTCCAACAAGCTTTACTGAAGACAGCAAGGGCTAGTGTAAGTATGCCTCCAAAATGCCCTCTACAATGCAGCCAGAAGACATGGGTGAACACTTTTTGGAGGCTGATGCATTGGCTGAAGATAACTTCTCATGGGACCCGGAGAGTATAGAGCTTACACCTGTGAACACTGGGGGTGAAAATAAGGTTATATTGCTCTGCGGAGAGGGAGTGGCAGAGTTAGGCTGTGTTGTAGCTGTAACTTCTGCTCTCTCCTCTCCCTCTGGCCTCAGTGCTCTGGCCAATCAATCTCCTCTGGAGAATAGGGACGTTTCTACAGCACTCCCTGCTCACCCTACCCCATCCCTGTCAGCTATTTATTGCAAGTACACAGGGAAGAAACCTGTTAGAAATCATTATCTTTGAAGTCTACACATTCCAAGATCCAGGTATCGCTGTGCAAAATTACTAAAATTTGGACATCCTCCCTGGGAGATTGAATGACGTGGAAAATCGGTCCATACTGATGCAGGAGACTGCACAGCACACACAGGCTCAGGTGGAAGTCCATGAAATACATAGCTTAGTGGGATTTTGCATAAGCTGGAGGACATGGAAAATCATATGCATTGAAACAACCTCCGTATATTAGGTATTCCTGAGAGGCAGGAGGGCTATAATGCCTGACATTACATTGTTCAGTTGTTTAGTCAGTTCCCCCTGTCTTTTGCCTCTGCCTCCTGTATTTTTGACTATGTGCTGGACTTCATTTATGCTGGTTTTAGTATTCTAGGCACTTTATCATTGCTTATCTGTGCTAAAGTGCAAGTGCTACCTGTGTAAATTGTGATTATGTTTGGTTATCCATGATTGGCATATTTGATTTACTGCCAGGGCCCATAGTGCACCATGTGGCCAGGGCCTGGAGATCAAATGATACTAGTGGGCCTGCAGCACTGATTGTGCCACCCACATGAGCAGCCTTGTAAACATGTCTCAGACCTGCCACTGCAGTGTATGTGTGTGCAGTTTTAAACAGCCATGCCGACCGCCCAAATCTTCCCTTTTAGTACACGTAAGGCACCCCTAACGTAGACCCAAGGTACCCCCATGGGCGGGGTGCAGTGTATTTAAAAGGTACGACGTGTACTGGTGTGGTTTACTTGTCCTGATAGTGAAATACTGCCAAATTCGGTATTCATCATTACAAGATGTATCTCTCCCATAGGTTAACATGGGGATTGCCTTGAAATATCTCTTAAGTGTAATTTCCCATTGGGTCAGATAGAGATATGGAGTTTGGGGTTTCTGAACTCACGATTTAAAAATACATCTTTTGGTAGACTTGGTTTTTATATTGTCTGTTTGAAAATGCCACTTTTAGAAAGTGGGCATTTTCTTGCTTAACCATTCTGTGCCTCTGCCTTGCTGTGGAATACATGTCTAGGCCAGGATGACAATTGAGCTGATTGTGAATTCACTCTAGACAGTCACACAAAGGGAGCTGAGGTGTGCCCTGCATACCCTGATGGGTCTTCTTGGGCTAGAGTGGTGGGAGGAGCTTACACTTGTTCTTGAATAGGGCTGTGCCTGTCCTTAGACAATACAGGCCCTTATTACAACATTGGCGGTAAATCCCACTTACTGCCATGCAGAAGACCGCCAACACACAGCCGCGGAATTCCGCTACAGCTATTACGACCCACAGTTCGGAATCCGCCAAAATCCAGACACCTACACAAGTTCACCACACCAAAGGTCAGTGATAAACTGGCGATAACAAAAACTCCAACGTCACGCCAACAGGAATACGCCCACACTATCACGACCCACGAATCCACGCGGCGGTCTTTCAACCACGGTAAACCTTTGGCGGTACACACCGCCGCGCTCAAAATACACACACATTTACAAAACACAACCACATTGGACAATTCGAAATACACACACCTGATACACATACACACACCACTCCCACACACTCAATACAATATAAAACACACACCCACATCACCCACAAACCCTTACGACCACAATTGCGACAGAAGGACAGAGAGAGACACTACCATCAACAAACTAGCATCCACAGGCACTCAACATCATCACTCACACAACATCCATGCACCTCACACAACACACACAAACACATCCCCTCACACATCACAACACACACCGCCTCACACATCACCCACACCACCCCATGGCACCGCAAAGACACCTCAGGTTTTCTGAGGAGGAGCTCAGGGTCATGGTGGAGGAAATCATCCGGGTAGAGCCACAGCTATTCGGATCACAGGTGCAGCACACCTCCATAGCTAGGAAGATGGAGCTATGGCGCAGAATCGTGGACAGGGTCAACGCAGTGGGACAGCATCCAAGAACACAGGATGACATCAGGAAGAGGTGGAACGACCTACGGCGGAAGGTGCGTTCCGTGGTCTCAAGACACCACATTGTAGTTCAGAGGACTGGCGGCGGACCTCCACCTCCTCCCCCATAACTAACACCATGGGAGGAGCAGGTCTTGGCTATACTGCATCCTGAGGGCCTCGCAGGAGTAGCAGGAGGAATGGACTCTGGTAAGTCAAATCTTTAACTACCATATCCCCCACCCTACCTGCATGCTATCACATACCCCCACCCTCGCCCTCACCCCATCACTCCAACTCACATATGTCCCATTATCACAAACCACACATCCCAACACCAAACCCTGCATGCAACAAAAAAGCATGGACACTCATCACCAAAGCATGTCCACTACAGATACCCACACAGACCCCAAAACAATTATCACACAAGGTCCTACACAAGAATGTAAGCACTGGGGTACAGGGTCACCCACCCATTGCACACCATGGCACACACAGATGCAATAATCATGCCTTTACACCACTGCAGGACCCCTACCCAACGTCACCGGACAGGAGGTTCCAGACATGTCCACCCCCCCCCCACAGAAGAGGCCTACAGTGATGACAGCAGCTCTGTCCAACTGGATCTAGATGACCAGCCCGGCCCATCTGAGACCTCGGGACAGTCACAGGCCACCACAGAGCCTCCCCCCTCAGGAAACACCAGCACAGCACCCACCCAGCAGGCCCATACCTCTGTTCCCAGGACACGTCAAGCAGCAGTGTGTCCACCACTACAGGGAACCCAGGCAAACCCACCACCCCAAGAACAGCAGGGACCTGGGGGCAGTGACAGTTGGCACACGGTTCAGGGGACAGAGGCCCAAGAAAACAGGGGAACTGGGAGGTCTGCTGTGCGACAGGGGAGGACAGGCCCAGGGAACCCACTCTCCACGAGGCCCTCTCCAACATCATGGGAGCGTACCATCATTCCCAGGAGACGATGGCAACGGTTTCAGGAGACCCAGCGGCTGCAGGAGGAACAGTATTTGGGGTTCAGGGAGGAACTCAAGTCCATCAACACCACCCTGGGCACCATTGTAGGGGTGCTGAAGGACACTGTGAACACGAGGAGGGACACTGTGGCACAACAAGAGGCCCCTGACACTAGCCTGGATGATGAACAGCCCTCCACCTCCGCCGGCGCTAGTGGACAGGACCACAACACCAGCACCCCACACCCTGCAGATAGAGAACCACCCCGCAAGCGGTCCCTGAGATCCAGGACAAAGACAGAGAACAATGTCAAGACCCCCGCCAAGAAATGAGACCACCCTGAATGTCATCCTTCTGTCCCACTTTGTCACCCTGTCCACCCTTAAACTACCCTAGCTCCACTTCCTATGCCCCTTTGGACAATGCACCTCTGAGACAAATAACTGGACTCTGCCATGGACATTCCTCCACCATCACCCCTGACCATTTTACAACCCCCTCTAAATAAACACCCTTGAATCACAAAACAATCTGGAGTCAGTCTGTGCTTTCACAAATGTGTATTTGCAATAACTGAGGAACATAGCAATGTCCATTCTATTGTCAACATACCTATGTCACACAGCTCTAGTCCATGAGGTAACATAGCAGAGGTCACACAGTGGGACCCACATCTGTGAAATGGAAAGGCAAAGTGACAATTCAGGGTCCATACACTGGGTGAAAGTGACAGACAGATGATAGGTCTAACAATTTTATCAGATGTAGGAGGCAGTGATGTCTTCTTACCTGTGTCTCACTGGAAGTATTGCTGGATCACGTTGTTTCTGTTGTCTATGTCCTCTTCTTCTGCCTCCTCTTCTTCAATGTCCACAGGCTCCACAGGACCATCCTCCTGAAGAAAAGGCACCTATCGTCGCAAAGCCAAGTTGTGCAGCATACAGCAGGCCACGATGATTTGGCACACCTTCTTTGGTGAGTAGTATAGGGAACCACCTGTCATATGGAGGCACCGGAACCTGGCCTTCAGGAGGCCGAAGGTCCTGTCTATCAATCTCCTAGTTCACCTATGTGCCTCATTGTTGCGTTCCTCTGCCCTTGTCCTGGGATTTCTCACTGGGGTCAGTAGCCATGACAGGTTGGGGTAACCAGAGTCACCTGCAAATATCGAGGGAAATCTGTTAGACACACACTAACCCCTAGGGACAACCCCAGACAACTATTCACAGGGTATAGGGTCCTTGTCCTCACCTATTAGCCACACACGGTGCCTCTGGACTTGCCCTATCACATAAGGGATGCTGCTATTCCTCAGAATGTAAGCGTCATGCACTGAGCCAGGAAACTTGGCGTTCACATGGGAGATGTACTGGTCAGCCAAACACACCATCTGCACATTCATTGAATGGTAGCTCTTACGGTTTCTGTACACCTGTTCACTCCTGCGGGGAGGCAAGGCCACTTGTGTCTCATCAATGGCACCTATGATGTTGGGGATATGTCCCAGGGCATAGAAGTCACCTTTCACTGTAGGCAAATCTTCCACCTGAGGGAACACAATGTAGCTGCGCATGTGTTTCAGCAGGGCAGAAAACACTCTGATCCCTGATGCTATGGCCACTGTTGTTTGAAAAGACCCACTTGCCAGGAAATGGAGTACTGACAGGACCTGCACTAGAGGGGGGGATTCCTGTGGGATGGCGGATAGCTGACATCAGGTCTGGCTCCAACTGGGCACACAGTTCCTGGATTGTGGCACGATCAAGTCTGTAGGTGACTATTACATGTCTCTCTTCCATTGTCGACAGGTCCACCAGCGGAGGATGCCGCCATCTCCTCACCTGCCCCAGCGGACGTGCCCTATGGATGAGAACAGCGAGCACAGAATCAGCTAACACTGAGGTAGTAAAAAAACAATTGTATTGCACACATTTGTCAATACGCTATGTGCCTGTCTCTGTGTATATGCAAGGCCTATATATGTGTGACGCATTTAAAATTAATGCCATGTAGCCCCCTGAAATGGCGGCTGCCTGACCTGTAATGTGGGACAAGGGGATATGAGGTACCTGCGCTGGCGTTCTACACTGTCGCGGTAGGCGGTCGAAGACCGCGGCGCAATCCTGCATTGGTTAACATTGGGCCCTATGGGTTCCAGGAGCCAATGACGAGGTACGCCGGCGATGACGGTACACACCGCCGCGGATGTGACCGACATTTTCTGTCTGTTCACTCACGTCTGGGGAAAGGGCCCCTGCCTTCACATTGGAGCAGTTGGATAAACTAGTGGATGAGGTCCTCCCCCAGTACACGCTACTCCACGGTCCTCGAGACAAACAGGTGAGTACACTGTGAGCATGCTGTATGGGCAATGCCTGTTTGGAGTGGTGTGGATGGAAGATACGGGGTGGAGATGAGGCCTGCATGATAGGACGGTGAGTGTATGTGCGTCAGGGCAAGGGTGGGAAGGTGGGACAATGACTGTGATGGTCCGGACAGTTAAAGTTTTACATTTTCCCCTGTACAATTCCTCTAGGTCAGCGCCCACCAGAAGAAGGATATTTGGCGTGCCATCGCCAAGGGCGTCCGGACCCTGGGGGTCCACCACAGATGGAGCACCAACTGCCGTAAAAGATGGGAGGACATTCGCCGCTGGAGCAAGAAGACTGCGGAGGCCCAGCTGGGGATGGCCTCCCAACGTGGGAGGGGTGCCCATCGCACCATGACCCCTCTGATGTTCCGGATCCTGGCGGTGGTGTATCCGGAGTTGGATGGGTGCTTAAGAGCATCACAGCAGCCACAAGGGGGTGAGTACCGTCACATCCATCTGCCTCTGCGGGCATTGGAGGTGTCTGGGTGGGAGAGCTGGGCAGTGGGTTCCCCTAGGCTAGGGCGAGCTTTGTAGGCAAGGACCCTTTGTGAGGCAGGCTAAGTGGCACCCCATCCCCACCAGTGGTAAGAGCCATCTACACCTAGTCAGGCTCCTGTGGCTTCCATGTGTGCAGCAATCGGGCATAGGCCATGTACCCCATGTCCCTGTGATTAATTAATGAACTCTAAGTGCATGGCGTAGTGCAGAGGGCTGCTGTGTCTGTAGTGTCCGCCGACGGTAGCGGTATTGTATGCACTGAATATGTCTTTCTCCCCCCCCTTTTTGTGGTCTCCCTGTTCTTGTGTGCATTAGCATCATCAGGTGGAGGAGCTGTGCCACCGGAGCAGGAGGGAGCTGCATCCCACATGGCCCTGGAGGGCGAGACAACGGAGTCTGAAGTCACCACTGGGACGGAGTGTGATGGGAGCTCCATGGCGGGGCAAGGAGCTGAGACCAGCGACACCGACTCTTCCTCTGATGGGAGCTCCCTTGCGGTGGCGGGCCCCTCTGTCCCCAACGCATCTACAAGTACGCCCGCCACCCCGCTACCAGCTCCGCCCTCCCAGCAGCCCCTCAGCGTGTGTCCCGTGGCCGCTCACCCAGGAGTGTGGACATCTCCTTCACCCCAGGCACCTCAGGCCCTGCCGCAGTCAGCCCTGCTGCCCTCAGTGAGGAGGCTACTGACCTCCTGAGATGCCTCACTGTTGGGCAGTCTACCATTCTGAATGCCATCCAGGGTGTAGAGAGGCATTTGCAACAGACAAATGCATACCTGGAGGGCATTCATTCTGGCCAGGCAGCCCAACAGCGAGCATTTCAGGCTCTGGCCTCTGCACTGATGGCAGTCATTGTCCCTGTATCCAGCCTCCCCACCTCAAACTTCCTCCACCCAGACCCAATCCCCAGTACCTCAGCCTACAGCAAGCACACCATCAGACCAGCATGCACACACCTCAACACACAAGGGTGGCTCTGGCAAACATAAGCACGACACATCCCACAAGCACTCACACAAGCATCATACCCATGCACACATACCAACATCCACTGCCTCCACTGTGTCCCCCTCCTCCACGTCTCCCTCCCCCCTTCCTGTCACGTCTCCACTCACACCTGCATGCACTACATCTTCAGTCACTACCTCCATCACCAGCATGCCCGTCACCACACACCGTTCACGTGCACTCACCACCCCCACTACCATTCACACATCCCCCGTGTCCTCTCCCAGTGTGTCTGTCAGCCCTCCTCCCACACTACACAAACGCAGTCACACACCCACCCAACAGCCATCCACCTTACGACAGCCTCCAGCCCATGCACCCTCACCCAAAGTCAGCATATGAATACCTCCTACAACCACTACCTCTTCCTCCACTCCCAAACTCCCTCCATCTACCCGTCCCAGTGTGTCAAAAAAGCTTTTCCTCTCAAATGTTGACCTCTTCCCTTCACCTCCCCCCCCGTCCGTCCCCTAGGGCCCGCCTTTCCAGTTCCCAACCCAGCACCTCAGCCACCACATCACAGGGCACAGTGGTGCCAGCAATATCCGGATTCTGGAGTGCGCCAAGCAACATGGCTGCCAGTGTCCAAACGAGCGAGTCCAAGGACATTCCCCCACCTCCAGAACAGAAGAAGTTGCCCACATCTCGGAGGGAGAAGGCCAAAACACCTGCCAGCAAGGGCTCAGCTGCGCCACCATTCAAGGTGGTGAAGGGCCTGAAAAAGAAAGGCAAGTCAACGTCGCCGCCAACCTGCACGGACAAGACCACCACCGGCACCACCACATGCACCGCCGCCACGGATACTGCCGCCAGCACCCCAGATACTGAGCCCTTTACCAGCACCGCAGACACTGTGCCCTTCAGCAGCACCGCAGTCAGTGAGCCCGCCACTAGCACCGCCGCTACTGACACCGCCGCCAGCACCGCGGTCAGTGAGCCCGCAACCAGCACCGCCGCTACTCACACCGCCGCCAGCACCTCAGTCTGTGAGCCCGCCACCAGCACCGCCGCTACTGACACCGCCGCCAGCACGGCAGTCAGTGAGCCAGCCACCAGCACGGCAGTCAGTGAGCCAGCCACCTGCACCGCAGTCAGTGAGGCCGCCACCAGCACCGCCGGCCCAATGACTGCTGCAAGCATCGCCACCCCAATGACCGCCGCAAGCACCGCCGCTACTGACCCCGCCGCAAGCACTGCCAGCGGCTACGCGACATCCTGAGCCAGTGGCACCACCGCAGACATGGCTGCCATCTCCAGTGGTAATTCGTACAAGGTTGGTGGTCAGTTCCAGGGGCCTGGGCAGCTTCGATGTTGCCCCACCGTCAGTGGAGTGTCACATCCACTGCCTCAGTCCTTGGCAGGATGAAGCACTCTGGGCACAAAGCCCCCTCCAGAACCAGTGGAGAAAGGCATCCGCTACCTCAGTCCTTGGCAGGATGAAGCACTCTGGGCACAAAGCCCTCTCCAGAACCAGTGGAGAAAGGCATCCATCTGAGAGACCGTGGCTTTGCACTCCCCAGGATAAAGCAGTGGGCAAACCACCCACTGGAGAGACTTGAGAGACTGTGGCTTTGCACTCCCCAGGATAAAGCAGTGGGCAAACCACCCACTGGAGAGACTTGAGAGACTGAGGCTTTGCACTCCTCAGGATACATCAATGGGCATGGAGCCCCCTCATTGAGCTGGCATTGTGCACTCATCCGGCTGAGGTGCCCCCCCTTCCCTTCCCCCTGAGGTGCCTGTTTTATTTCAATCTGATGCCCCTGCAGTGTTCTCTCCATTTCGATGAGGTATCGAGTGTGGGCCTCCCCCATGCATTTTGGGCCCAGTGGTCCACGGACTATATAGGTGCAGTACCTGGACTTGAATTCTTGGTGTACATATTTTTTATAGTGTATATAAATTTTTGACTAATGGATGTTTATTGATTACAATGGTTACAATCATTTCCTTTTGTCCTGTTTCAGCATGTATTGGTGTGTGTGTTGTTGTGGGTGGGGGCGTTGTATGTGTATGTCACTCTCTTTTCCCTCCCCCTCCCCTGTGTTGTAGGTGCAGTACTCACCGTGGTCGTCGCCGCCATCAGTCGTGCTCCTGGTAGAGGAGCAGGAAGACTATCGCAGGGAGTATTTGGAGTTCAGGCTCCATGCCATCCTGGTTCCTCGTGGGCTGTGTAGAGGTGGATGTTTTCCCTTCCAAGTCCTGTTTCCGCTGTGTTTTTGTTTGCGTTGAATCTGCCCCGGAAAAGGTGGCGGATTGGCCTGTCATAATAGTGTGGGCGTTACATTGTCTTCCGCCTGTCGGTGACCGCCATGCTGTTTGTACCGCCGTGGCGGTCGGAGTGTTAAAGTGGCTGTCTATGTTGGCAGTTTCCGCCATGGTCATAATTCAATTATTTTTTCTGCCGACCGCCAGGGTTGTAATGAGGGCCACAGTCTCCAACCCCCTAGAGTGTGTCTGGGACCAGGGCAGGAAAGGCAGGGCCTTGTGCACTACAAAGACTTTCCTTTGAAGTTTGCCTACTTTGCCTATTGATAATAGGCAGCATGGATTAATTCTGGGATGGGATACTACTGCTCATATCAATATGGCCATTTCTGTTTTGCATGTCGCGGAAACACAGGGAGAGGCTGCGGGACTGATTCTGTCCAATGCCGAGAAGGTGTGAGACAGGGTCTAATGAGGCTTTCTCTGGTTGGTCCTTGCAAAAATGGGGTCGGACATGAGTGTTTAACCGCGATCAAAACACTTTATGCTTCATTATCCGCCTGAATTGTTAGAAGAGGGCAAATATCTGACAGTGTCATGCTTCAACTGGGCACTTGGCAGGGATTCCCATTGTTCCCCTTTTTATTTTCATTATATTTGAAACAATTTATCCAGAAACATAAATTCTTGGACACAATCCCCCACTGTGCCATAATTGGTTCTTGGTAAGGTAATGGCGTATGCGGATGGCATTGCCATCCTTTTGTCATCTCCTGCTCTAGCACTTATTGGTATTGAGGCGGCTGCTGATTTTGTTATAGTTTCTGGATATAAATTGAACATCGATAAAACTCAAGTTATAATTAGCTCTGCTTTAGGTTCTACAAATTTCCACCATGTCAGAGAAGCCACTTATTTAGAAGTTTGTATTACCCCCTGAATGATGGACATGGTCGATCTTAAATATGAGGGGCTCTATCATGAATCCTTGACAATTTTCCGGAAATGGGATAAGCTCCATCTGGGGCTGTTGGGTGATGCAAATTGATTAAAATGGTTATTATGACCAGGTTTTTTATCTGTTTTGGTCTATACCAATATATCTTCCCAAGCAGGTTTTTAAAATGGTTGGACTAGCTGGCAGGGATTTATATGGGGGATATTAAACACCCTATTGCGCAATACCGTATCAGCAGCGACCTCGCAATATAGGAGGTATGGTCCTTCCCTCACTGCAGTTGTATTTTCTTTCCTCTTTTGGGCACCGACTGCTATCAGTCATGGGTGGGCTCAATTGGCAGCTATTCTATTTGTTTACTGAGTACTAGATTTTCAATTGTACTTTATTATCTATGCAGGGCCTCATTTATCTATCTAGTTCAAGCGTACTAGGTTTAAGACATTGGCTGGCTATCACCATGATCAGTATAGGGAAAGGTGCGGAAGACATTGTGATGCGAAGGGTTAATTAGCTTGAGCAGTGTAGATGAGCGTGATGCCTGCTGAAACCCCCCGAACAACGTGGAAAAGTTCATGATATTATTTTCAAGCTTGTTTGTGTAGAAGACTCTGTCTCAACCTTAAGAACGAGAGTACAGGGAGAAGATGGCATGAAAACAAAGGTTGGGGAAGGGCAAAGCAGCCAAGTGCTGATAACATAGCTAGAAAATGCCAGAAAGAGATAGAATCCAAGCTTTGAGTTAATTAAGCACTGAAGTGCGGGTGAGGGATTTGAAGCTCACAGATGTTGTTGTGAAAGCTGCCATGGCCCATCACTGCCTCCCTGTTTTGCTGTTCAGAGACCGTGATGCTTGAGGGGGAGAGAGGTCCAAGCAGGCGGTAGAGGGCTTCCCAGCATTTCGTGGACTAAGTTAAGTTCCACACAGGGATGAAATGCCTTTCTTTCTCTGCTCTATTATTATGATTGATTATTTATGCTTGCACTGTGTTTATAATCTGAAGTATTCAGCTCGTTTATATTTTGCTTTCTGAACATCGTAGTGTGAGCTTGCTGCAGTAATTGACACATGCATTTTGGTGTGCAGTAAATCGAAGCTTATCTGAAGTATTCAACTCATTTATATTTTGCTTCCTGAACATCGTAGTGTGATGCATTTTGGCATACAGTTAATCAAAGCTTATATCTGTCAATGAACTCTTTGCTTATATATATGCATAGATGCTCTTTGTAGTGTACTTATATATAAATAGATGCTTTTCATTGCTATTCTTATTCTACTATTGTTAATGTGCTAAATGCCTACATTTACCTGAAATTCTAGTAAAGCTAAATTGTATTCATAATTGGCGTGTGGTCCTTCATTGAGCGTCCTTATTGACTTATACCGAACAGGTGTCAACCAGTCACCTGGATAAGACATTTTGGTACCAGAAGTGGGGCATAAGTCAATAATGCCTCTTTGGAGACGTAAGAAAAATGGGGCAGCGAGCGGAAGGCAGCATGGGGCAGAAGCCAGATCCATTCCCGGGTGGTTAGCAACTGACCCGTTCTCTGGTGTGGTAGGACTCCTGGACCGGTGGGCAGCGCCGATTTTATGGGAAGCACTAGATGAGAAAGTGACTCCTCTCTTAGTGGAAGATGCGGTCGAGAGTGTGAAACTAAGAGGGGGGAACTTGGAGCTGAAAGCAGCAGGGCAAGTGGGGTGGCTTTTCCTGTCTGCGCTCCGTATGGTATACAGGAAGACAAAACTGCGGGATGAGGTTGCAGCCTTGTAGGAAAGGCAGCTACTTATGAAAGTGACGATAGAAAGTGCAGTGACTCGGGGTGATCAAATGGAGGCAAGGTGCACCACATTAGCAGTACGAGTAGCAAAACAGAAGAGTAGGCAGAAGCCTAAAATACCCTCAACTGTGCAAGTGAGGGCATTGGTACGCAAAGAAAATTGGGATCCATATACTTGGGATGGGACAGTCTCAGATAATGATGACTGGAATTGGGAGGATGAGGTGGAAGTATATGGAACAGAACTAGGTGGAGTTGAAAGTGGAGAAGAACGTGTAGGTGAAATTAAAGGGGAAAGGGGAAGTGTAATGGAGGTTCGCCCACTCATGCAAAATAGATCAAAGGGAGTGAATGGTGGGCAAATACAGAATTCTCATTTGGTAAGAGATTATACACAGAGTGAGTTGTTGGAGATAACTCGTATGTTTAGGCAGATGCCTGCAGAGCCTTTGTTTAAATGGTTGGTGAGATTGTGGGACACTGGAGCAAAAGATGCATTACAGAATCCTTTTATGTTAGGTCCCATCACAGAAGGAGACCCGTTTGAGCTGGAAATGATGGTACAGGATGATGTAGATGATAGAGTGATGTGGAGCCTATGGCAGAGGCAGGGAAAAAAGAGGGTGCCACAAGATTGGGCCTTAGTGGAAACAGAACGCATAACTGATGATCGGCCGGTCACCTTAAAAACATGGGTCTCTTTACTAGGTTGGACAAGAGAAGGAGGGGTTGACAATAAAGTAGGCAGAGGGCAGGAGTTTGCCATTGTGAAGTGGAAATGGTATCAGCAGCAGAGGACAAAACCGGGACCAGCAGGAGTGTCGAAGTTACAAGAAGATAAGCTAGGGGCAGTGGACTTGCAGGCAATGGCCCCTGCGCCAGAGCCCTCTGAAATTGAATCCTCACCATTTAGGACAGCCCCGCCTTTTGAACGACTCACTGAAGAAGAACAGCAAAATGCATGGTTCACAGATGGTACCGCCTGGTACTATCAAGGAAAAAGACAATGGCAAACAGTCGCATTCCAGCCTGCTACAGAAACAATGTTGCTGTGAGGAGGGGATAATGAATCAAGCCAGCTTGCAGAACTGCAGGGGGAAGCAGCAGTGATCGAACAGGCCCCCATCGGAGAGAAAACATTTGTGTACACTGACAGTCGGGCCACTTACCAAGGACTAGTAAGCTGGGCCACGACTTGGCGCAAGGATGGATGGAAAATTAAAGGCACCCCCATTTCGGGAGACGAGCAGCTATGGGAAGAGATGTGGGAGAAAGGGCAAAAATGTCAAATCTATGTGGGACATGTGGATGCCCATTGCCCATCGGATACCTCACTTGCATCTCTATTCAACAACACTGCAGATCAAATGGCCAAAACGCGAACAGTGGTCATCAAGGAGGAAGCTGAAGCTGCTTTAGCAAACAGGGACCATGCTACATCCGGACATCTAGGAGAGAATAGCACTTATGCATGGGCACAGCAGCGACAAATTCCAGTTACTAAAGAACAAGTGCAACAAGCAGTAAAGGAGTGCCCCATATGCAACCAGATTAGACAAATGCCCGTGCAAAAGAATCCTAGCGGCCATATCAGAAGAGGAACTGCAGCTGCTACAGTGTGGCAATTGGACTATATCGGGCCGCTACCAAAAGAAGGAGGAAAAAGCTACGTATTGACCATGGTGGACACGTACTCTGGCCTTATGTTGGGTATACCCTGTAAGTCTGCAGATCAAAAGTCCACTTTGCGAGGGCTAAACTACCTGATAAAACATTATGGGGCACCTGATGAGATCCAAACAGATAGGGGCACACACTTTTCAGGGAAAACAGTGCAGGGCTGGGGGCAGGAACATGGAATTTGGTGGATTGTGCACCTTAGTTATTATCCACAAGCTGCAGGCATGATTAAGAGATATAACGGATTGGTGAAAGAACAGCTAAAAAAGTTATCAGCACATGACAGACTTGCACGGTTGATTTGTGAACAAGCGTACACCCCCCACATTGAAGAAAGATCTGCCCCCCGATAACACCCAGAGAGGTGAGGGAGGATTTGGAAGCACAGGAAGAAAAGTATTGGTGAACCATCCAGGGAAAAAGCCAGAGGCAGGAAAGATATTGAGTCAAGGGGTGGGGAGTACGTATATTGTACTGTTAAAGAACTCTAGTGTACCTGTATTTGTACCTGCAGTGAGACTTACCCCACGGTCACAAACGATGACATCGGCGTCAATGCTGTGGTTCCTGTTTGTGGTCAGACCGAATGTAGCAGAGAATGTCGTTACGGACCTTCATGTCACTTGTGCATCTCAAGCCGCTAACGTAACTGATGACCAGAGATATGTTTTACTTTGCAACGTGAAGGTACCTGGAGGCAAGTGAATGGCTGCCAAAGTTGTGACCTGTGCCCTGAAAGGTAACTGGACAGCAAATCTGACATGCCAAAGGACTGAATGAGTTGCAGGGGACGCCAGCAACAGTACAGGCTTTGAATTATACGCTAAACATGATATGTAAATATTGTGATACCAGGACATATGGTGGTTGTTACAATGAACAATGGAACCAAAGGAGTTCGATACTCCAAACCACCAGCCTTCGTGTTTTATGTAACCGAAAGACGCATGTTTAGCAACTTAAGCAACGTTTCTATAGTTCGATATGGAATAGGATGTAAGCAAGCTCTGCATGCAAGCACAATTAATCGTATTGTGTTACAGATAAATATTGCCAAGGGGAAGGTCTCAAAGTATGATCCATTATGCGCACCATGGACACCACACTTATGGCCCTTACCAAAGTTACGCATTAGAAGACATCTAGGGTCCTTGATAGCTGGGGCCACCGGAATCGGGGTAGGGGCCCTGAATTCTTTTGATGTTGAAGCCATTAGGAATAAGCTATCTTCTACAGAATATAGTACAGGGGAGGCCATAAAAGTAATTTCTCAATGGGGGTCCACACACTCACAAGAAGTATGGAAAGTTCTGCGTGGTTTGTATCGCGATTGGCAATGGCATAATTTCATTTATGAACAATTCGGAAAAAAGCTTTTAAAACACACAAGCAGTGTCCAAGGGCATCCAGTGCATACTATGGCAAAGCATTGTTAATCAACAGTATGCAGACTTTAAAGCAGAATGGGGACAGCTTCAGGGTGAATATTGGAGACAACAATTGCATTTGCCTGAAGAAATATGGGTAAAGCCCATACAGTTTCACTGTGAGGAAGAAATGTGTTATGCTCTTTTTGATATAGCAAGAAGTGAACTTCCTCCTGACATATGGTGCCCCTTTATATTGCTCCCAGTAGTGATAAGTAAAAGAATGGTGGATACCTCACACTGACAAAAAGTGGATTGATGAAACAAATCACACTGTAGATCCCACTAGATGTGCAGATTGGTCTAAGGGGTGGGTATGTACCCACACTGGACGGGTGCTAGATCCATGTCTTCACACAATACCGGGAGAATATGAATGGTTACCTTATCCTTTTAAATGGCACAAACCTATATCAGATAGGGACAGAGAGCATATGTTATGTCATTAATCATCCCTTACTTATTAACGGATTTATACAAACCACCGGAGAGCAAGTAATGTGTATGCGCAATATTACCAGCATTATTGACATAAGCACTCACATCTTGTACCGACCGACTAAGTTCACCATAACCACATTACAGACGCAAATGCGTGCGCAGTTAGAGTGGAACATCTCGCTTGTTGTTAAGCTACCCAGATTAGAGGCAATCAGGCACTACGCACAAGTTACCTTTGCTAAATTTAAAATGGCAGCTAAATACACCAAGGATACAGCCATACTGATAACCATAAACGCTAAACAGCACACTGCTTCATGCATCCAGCAAATAACTGAGCATCATTGGTATGACATCTTCTTAGGCTGGGCACTAGGAGCTATGAAGACGCTAAATATAGTGTTACAACAGCTAATTTGGTTATTGATTGTTTGTGTTACACTAATGACTATACTATGTAGACTATATGTATGCACAAAACAGCTTTATACTAAGATGCAGGCGCTTAGAATAACGCTGACAAGTATTAGTAGCAACCTAGCTAGCGGAATGTCAAATTAAATGATATCTGTTTCGCATGCATCGCGCTCATCTAAGGGGTGGAGTGATCAGTATAGGGAAAGGTGCGGAAGACATTGTGACGCGAAGGGTTAATTAGCTTGAGCAGTGTAGATGAGCGTGATGCCTGCTGAAACCCCCCGAAAAATGTGGAAAAGTTCATGATATTATTTTCAAGCTTGTTTGTGTAGAAGACTGTGGGGGTCATTCTGACCCTGGCGGTCATGGACCGCCAGGGCCAGGGTTGGCGGGAGCACCGCCAACAGGCTGGCGGTGCCCCGCAGGGCATTCTGACCGTGGCGGTTTGGCCGCGGTCAGAAGAGGAAAACCGGCGGTCTCCCGCCGGTTTTCCGCTGCCCAAAGGAATCCTCCATGGCGGCGCAGCTCGCTGCGCCGCCATGGTATGGGGTGTCGTGGGGCCCCCGTAAGAGGGCCCCACTTTGAATTTCACTGTCTGCATTGCAGACAGTGAAATTCGCGACGGGTGCAAGTGCACCCGTCGCACCTTCCCACTCCGCCGGCTCCATTCAGAGCCGGCGTCCTCGTGGGAAGGTTGTTTTCCACTGGGCTGGCGGGTGGCCTTTTGGCGGTCGCCCGCCAGCCCAGTGGAAAACCCAGAATCACCGCAGCGGTCTTACGACCGCGGTGCGGTATTCTGGAGGGGGGAACTCTGGCGGGCGGCCTCTGCCGCCTGCCAGAGTTAGAATCACCCCCTCTGTCTCAACCTTAAGAACGAGAGTACAGGGAGAAGATGGAATGAAAACAAAGGCTGGGGAAGGGCAGAGCAGCCAAGTGCTGATAACATAGCTAGAAAATGCCAGAAAGAGATAGAATCCAAGCTTCAAGTTATTTAAGCACTGAAGTGCGGGTGAGGGATTTGAAGCTCGCAGATGGGGTTGTGAAAGCTGCCATGGCCCAGCGCTGCCTCCCTGTTTTGCTGTTCAGAGACTGTGATGCTTGAGGGGGAGAGAGGTCCATGCAGGTGGTAGAGGGCTTCCCAGCATTTCGTGGACTAAGTTAAGTTCCACACAGGGATGAAAGGCCTTTGTTTCTCTGCTCTATTATTATGATTGATTATTTATGCTTGCACTGTGTTTATAATCTGAAGTATTCAGCTTGTTTATATTTTCCTTTCTGAACATCGTAGTGTGAGCTTGCTGCAGTAATTGAAACATGCATTTTGGTGTGCAGTAAATCAAAGCTTATCTGAAGTATTCAACTCATTTATATTTTGCTTCCTGAACATCGTAGTGTGATGCATTTTGGTATACAGTTAATCAAAGCTTATATCTGTCAATTAACTCTTTGCTTATATATCTGCACAGATGCTCTTTGTAGTGTACTTATATATAAATAAATAGACGCTTTTCAGTGCTATTCTTATTCTACTATTGTTAATGTGCTAAATGCCTAAATTTACAAGAAATTCTAGTAAAGCTAAATTGTATTCATAATTGGCGTGTGGTCCTTCATTGAGCGTCCTTATTGACTTATACCGAACAGGTGTCAACCAGTCACCTGGGTAAGACACACAGGATTTAGACTTCAATTAAAAAAACATATTGTAGTATTGCATCCTTTAATCTGTATACTTCCCTCGTCCGACAGGTCGACATAACAGCTATTTACACTTTTGGCATCACATTGGTTTTAAACAACTTGACCACTTGTCCTCTAATGGGATAATCCTCTCTTTCAAGTCACTTCAGGGTTCTCATGGCACATACCGGCAGGGTTTCTTTAGATATCTACAGCTTAGAGATTTTGGGGGTTATTCCAACTTTGGAGGAGGTGTTAATCCGTCCCAAAAGTGACGGAAAAGTGACGGATTTACCACCAGCCGTATTACGAGTCCATTATATCCTATGGAACTCGTAATACGGCTGGTGGTATATCCGTCACTTTACCGTCACTTTTGGGACGGATTAACACTCCTCCAAAGTTGGAATAACCCCCTTTGTCTTCCATTTACTGGCTAATGATATCTCTGTGTGGCTCAATCTATTTTTGGAGTGGTTTGTTCATCTGTCCAAAGTTTGTTCTATTAGCATTTTGTATAACACTTTTTTGTCTCTAGTGGATCTAATGAACAACATTAGCGAACAAATGGACTAAGATTTTAGGTTTGATGGTGACTGAGGGGGATATCCAGGTCAGTGTTCATCTGGTCCAAGGCATACGTAGACCTTCATTATGACAGTGGCGGTAAATCCCACTTACCGCCACACTGACTGCTGCCTACTTACCGCCGCGGATATCCATTCACCATAATATGACACACATATACCAATCTGTTACTATTCAGCCACAGACACAAATCCGCCACACCAAAGGTCAGTGATAAAATGGCAGTATCAAAACCCACACCGTTACGCCAACACAGAAATACCCCCCACATTACGACCCACGAATCACAACGGCGGACATTCAATGGCGGTAAACCACTTGCGGCCACGCTCCAAATACACAAACACATATAAAACAACACCACATTGGACAATTCAACCAACACACACCTGACACCCAGACACACACCACACCAATACACCCACACCACTATAAAACACACACCCACATTGCCCACAACCCTTTATGACTACAAACCATTGGCACGAGACAGACACCATGACCACAGACAAAACCAGAGCCACACACTACTTACACCTATACACCACTCACGCACCCCACATCACACACCCCAACACATCACCCTACACACCCTCACCTACACACCCCACACAACACCCATGGCACCACAAAGACACCCCCGATCCACAGAGAAGAAGCTAAGGGTCATGGTGGAGGAAATCATCATGGTAGAGCCACAGCTATTTGGAGCACAGGTGCAGCAGATATCGATAGCTAGGAAGATGGCGGAGAATTGTAGACAGGGTCAACGCCGTGGGACAGCACCAAAGAACTAGGGATGATATCAGGAAGAGGTGGAATGACCTACGGGGGAAGGTACGTTCCATTGCAGCAAGACACCAACTCGCTGTACAGAGGACTGGCGGTGGACCCTCACCTCCTCCCCCACAACTCACAGCATGGGAGGAGCAAGTTTTGGCAATACTGCATCCTGAGGGCCTGGCCGGAGTAGGAGGATGGCTGGACTCTGGTAAGTCAACTCTATACTACTACTATCCCCCTAACTGCATGCCATCACATACCCCCACCCTCACTCCTATCACTCCACCACTTACCAGACACCCCACTATCACATCTCACTTATCCCAATGCCAAGCCCTGCATGCCATACCAATGCATGGACACCACTCACAGACCTGCATGGACACCTATCAGTAAAGCATGCACACTAGAGAGAATCAGCTAACCCACCATATACCACCTTACACAAGTGAAAGCTGCCAGAGCAAATTCAACCAAAGAGGGCAAGCCACAGATGCACAATATGTCAGACACAGAAACAATAACACAGCATTTACATCCTCACAGGTACCCCAGCCAATTTCAGCAAAGAGGAGGTGCCAGGAAGATCCAGTCCCCCAACAGTAGAGGCCCACAGTGATGACAGCAACTCTGGTCTTCAGGATCTGGATGACCAACCTGGCCCATCAGGGACCTCTGGCCAGCTGGTTACCCAGGCCCAGTCACACACCACCACAGAGCCTCCCCCATCAGGAAACACCACCACAGCACCCACCCAGCATACCCACACCTCTGTCCCCAGGACACGTCAATCAGCAGTGTGTCCACCGCTACAGGGACCCCAGGCCACACCTCATACCCAAGACAATCAGGGACCTGTGGTCAGTGGCAGTGGGCACACGGTTTAGGGGACAGAGGCACAGACCAACAGGGAAACTGGGAAGAGTGCTGTGCACCAGAGGGAGGACAGGCCCAGGGAACTGACTCTCCAGGAGGCACTTGACGAGATCCTGGGAGCATATCAACGTTCCCAGGACACTATGGGCCAGGTCCTGGACAATGTGCAGGAGAACAGGCGGCTGGAGTTGTGTGTGAAGTCCTCGGTTAAGGATGGTGGGTGGATGTCCTCTGGGCGGCGTATTGGTTGTGTGATGGGCCATGTGTGTGTAAATGGTGATGTGAAGGGGTATGGTGGGCCATAAGTGTAGGAGGCAGGACTGTTTGACTAATACTATTTCCCTGTGTGTATTCCCTCTGCAGGTCAGTGCCCATCAAAAGAAGGGTATATGGCGTGCCATCGCCAAGGACGTGTGGACCCTGGGGGTCTATGGCAGGCAGAGCACCCACTGTCGGAAACGGTGGGAGGAACTGAGACGCTGGGCACGGAAGATGGCGGAGGCTCAGTTGGGGATGGCCTCCCAACGAGGAAGGGGTGCCCGTCGAACCCTGACCCCACTGATGGCGTGCAGAATGGCGGTGTCCTATCCTCTGGCCTCCACTCTTATGGCAGCCAATGTCCCTGTTTCTACCCTCCAAATTCCATTTCCCAGTCCCATTCTCCTCAACCTCAACCCATCCCAAGCACACAGGCAGACGAGCATGCACACAAGACAACACACAAGAGTGGTAGAGGCAAACACAAGCACCACACTTCATCCCACAGGCACCCACACAAGCACCATCCAGATGTAGACATACCAAAATCCACTATTTCAACTGTCTACCCCACTGCCTCCTCCTCCACCTCCCTCCCAGTTCCATCCACACTCCCCTGCATGCACTACATCATCATCCACTACTAGCATCACCACCACACAAAGCAGAACAGACACCTCACTGGCAGACACCTCCACAACAGCCATGCACACGTCCCCTGTGTCCTCTCCTACTGTGTCTGTCCCACCCTCCTAAGGTACACAAACGCAAGCACTCAGACACCCAACAGCCATCCACCTCACAACAGCATCCAGCCCATGCACCTAGACCCAAAATCAGCAGACAGACTACTTCAACAACCACTCCCTCTTCCTCCACTCCCAAACCTTCTCCCTCTTCCCGCCCCACTGTCCCTAAATATTTTTTCCTATTCACCATTGACCTCTTCCCTGCCCCTCCCCATTTCCTGCACTCTGGCCAGGGTGGGAAGAACCCAGCCAAGCACCTCAGCCACCCAGTCCACGGGCCCAGTCGTCACGATACCCACTTGTGGTGGAAAAGGATCCAGGGAACATGTCCTGAGGGTGAAGGAGCCTGCCCAAGCTGCTGAGAAGAAGGGAAAGGAGCCTGCCTAAGCGGCTGCCAAGAAGGGAAAGTAGCCTGCCCAAGCTGCTGCCAAGAAGGGAAAGGAGCCTGCACCAGCAGGAAGGAAGAGCAAGGGGCCTGGGGCAGGAACTGTGATGGAGCCCCCACCACCAACCATGGTTGTGCAGCTGTCTGAGTTGCAGGGGATGGGAAGGAGCCTCCCTCACCAGCAGCACTACCACCACCACCTCCATTGAGCAGCCGTCCGAGGTTGCAGGGGATGGGCAGAGCCTCCCCCCACCAGCAGTACCACCACCTCCAGGGAGCAGCCGTCCAAGGTTGCAGGGGATGGGCAGAGCCTCCCCCCACCAGCAGCACCACCACCACCACCTCCAGTGAGCTGCCGTCACTGCCGAAGGACGGTATGTCATCCTGCCTCCATGGGCTGCTGTGCAGCCTGCCCCCTGCAAATCCAGTGGGTATGACACCCACCTGAGAGACTGTGACCTTGCACTCCCCAGGATCAAGAGCATAGAGCACAATGCCCCCTCCAGAACCAGTGGGTAACACACCCACCTACCCTAGACTCACCAGGATCAAGAGCACAGGGCACCATGCCCCCTCCAGAATCAGTGGGTAAGACACCCACCTACCCCAGACTTGCCAGGATTAAGAGCACAGGGAACGATGCCCCCTTCAGAACCAGTGGGTAAGACACCCACCTACCCTAGACTCGCCAGGATCAAGAGCACAGGGCACGATGCCCCTTCCAGAACCAGTGGGTAAGACACCCACCTTCCCCAGACTCACCAGGATCAAGAGCACAGGGCACGATGCACCCTCCAAAACCAGTGGGTAAGACACCCACCTACCCCAGACTCGCTAGGATCAAGAGCACAGGCACCATGCACCCTCCAGAACCAGTGGGCAAGTCACCAACTCGAGAGACTGTGGCCTTGCACTCCCCAGGACCAAGCACAGGGTATGTTGCCCCCTCCAGAGCAAGTGGGCAAGTCACCCACCCGAGAGACTGTGGCCTTGAACTCCCCAGGATCAAGCACTGGGCATGTTGCCCCCTCCAGAACCAGTGGGGAAGACACCCACTTGAGAGACTGTGGCCTTGCACTCCCCAGGACCAAGCACAGGGCATGTTGCCCCCTCCAGAACCAGTGGTGTTGTTCCATCTCCCAGCTGAGGTGCCCCCCATCCCCTGTCCCCCTGAGGTGCCTGCCTATTTACCAACAGATGCCCCTGGAGTGTTCTCTTCGTGTTGAGGCAGGTGCCATGTTTGACCTTGGACTTTGGCCTGTGGCCATGTGGACTACGTACATTGTGGACTGGGCTGTGTCCCTTTTGTGTACGTATATATATATCTCTTGTCTTGTCTCAGTTATTTATCTTGATGTGTTTCTCTCATTACATTCACTTTCTCAAAATCGTTTTGTCTTTGCATTATTCATCCAAGGTATGGGGTACAAATGTTTTGGTAATGCAGCTGAATGTGTGTATGGTGTTGGGGGTGTGTGTGAGTGTGGTGCGTGTGTGTGTCACTCTCTTTTTCCTCCCTCCCTCCCTTGTGTGCTAGGCATCTGTACTCACCGTCATCGTCTTCGCCGGCATTGGTGTTCGTGGTGGAGCAGCATGTAGAAAATCATGGGGAAGACCTGCAGCTCGGGCTCCATGGCGGCATGGTTGTTCCCTGTGTCTCCGATGGTGAATCCTTTCACTTCTGTGCAGTGTTTCGGCCAGGCTTTTGATGTTGTTGGTAATGCCCCAGAAAAGGTGGCGGAATCGTGTGTCTAAATATGGTGGGCGGAACATTGACTTTCGCCTGGCTGTAGGCGGCTACCGCCGTGGTGGCAGTTGTTTCCGCCCTGACGATCGGTGTGGTGCATTGGCTGTCTATTGGAGATAACACACCATGGTCATAATTTGGCGGCAATTACCGGCGGCCTGCTGGCCATATTACTGCCACTTTAACACCAGCCGCCAGGGTTGTAATGAGGGCCTTAATGTCTCCTGATTTAAGGCTAATCTTTTAAAAACCCTATATGATACATATTATAATCCTCACAGATTTTTCAAAATGTGCCTTTGGGTAACCTCTGATTGCTACTGGTGTTCGGCTCCAGGGGCAGGCACTACTCATATTTTCACCACTTGCCCCTCTCTCTCTCTTCGTTTTGGGTTTCAGTATTTAATAAGTTAAATAATTTATTACAATGGGAACCTGATTTTGATCCAAAGCTCATTATGTTGTGCGATTCAAGCTCTATCCTGCACAACAGGGTTTCAATCTACCTTTATGTAGTCACAGTGGCTAGACTGTGCATCCCTAGGGCCTGGCTGCAAAGCGAACCTGCCGATTCTAGGGCGTTGTGGCACAAGTTTATTTTTGCCTGTAGATTGGAATTTACAATCATTCATCATAAACCAAAAAGGCAAAATTTTTAAAAGTTGGGGCTCCATTCACGGAGGGTTTTGCTCTTTGTATGTGGGGCTACCTATCAGGGATTTTATATAATTTGGAAATGTTGGACCTGGCCCTTTTACAAGGTCATTCCCCAAACTTTTTGCCTTTTCCTCCATATTTTTCTGACCCTTTTTGGTTGACGTTATGACTCTGAGCACTTTACCACTGCTAATCAGTGCTAAAATACATGTGCTCTCCCTTGTAAACATGGTATGATTGGCTTATACCTAATTGGCATATTTCATTTACCTATAAGTCCCTTGTAAAGTAGTATCTCTAAACCCAGGGCCTGTAAAAGAAATGCTATTAGTGGGCCTGCAGCGCTGCTTGCGCCACCCACTGAAGTAGCCTTTCAAACCTGTTGCAGGCCTGCTAGCGCAGTTTTCTGCCACAAGAATCTGGCATCTAAATTTACTTGCCAGGCCCAGAACTCCCCTTTTACTACATGTAAGTCACCCCTAAGGTAGGCCCTAGCTAGCCCTATGGGCAGGGCGCTATGTATGTAAAGGGCAGGACAAGAGCCTAGTAATGGTGCCTGTCCTGGTAGTGACAAACAGCCTATTTGGTTTCTCACTGCTGTGAGTGCTGCCTTCTCATAGGATTGCATTGGAAATGCCCTACCTTATGTGTAGGGGGTATTGTCTGATTTATAAGGGGTAGCGTAGGCATGTTGGGTATGGTTGTAATGGTAGTGAGAAATGCTGCTTACTGGTGTAGGTGGATTTTTTATTATCATTACAGAAACGCCACTTCTAGAAAGTGCGCATTTCTCTGTACTTATGACTGGTGTTTTGCAGCTTGACTCCAATCCATCTCTGGGCAGACTGACAGTTGGGATTTTGTGCATACTTTTCAGATAGCCTGTGCACAGGGATGGTGGCAGTGTCACTGAGGTGCGTCTACATACTGAATAGTCTTCCTGGGCTGAGAGAAGGGAAAGGCGGGGCACACCTGCATTTGTAAAGGCTGTGCCCTGGCTTCACGCAATAGGGTTGTTTACCCCCAATTGATGTTTGGAGAGAGGAGGCACTCCCAGAACCAGTTGTAACTGGTTGGAATCTACTCTTCCCTCTCTTTGTGAAACACACTTTGAACTGAGTATAAGTACAAAGGATTTTTCCCCACAATTTAAAGATGAAGAGACTTACTTGGAACTGGACACTGGACGCTGCTGACTCACCAGGAACCACCTTGGACTGATGCTGCTGTGCTGAACTGTGACCTGCTAGGTCACTAGGAGGAACTGCCAACATCTGCATCCCATGTGCTGGCCTGTTGTTGGGGCCTGCTAGCCCTGTGATTCTCCCTGACCCCTGTAATCATCCACAGCACGAGGAGTGCTGCATCTCCTCATAAAGTGCCTGGAGAGCGCTTTTTTTTGTGCCACCCTGCACTACTAAGCTTTTGCTGTGAAGGAAGATTCACCGTCGCAGCCCAGGGCTCATTTGCGGGCCCCGCGCTTCGAAGAGCGTGCCGTTGTGCCAAAATCACCACTGCAACCGCGGCATCTGGAGATTGCCGAGGACATCTTAAACGCGCTGTCCCTGAGACACCCAGGGCACCATTGAACGACAGAAAGGAGCGAGTGCACTCCTATTGTGTCCCCTGGGTGAAGCACGCTCGGAGGAGCGCCCCTGGGGCACATGCCGGCACCAGCTTCTGTGCTGCTTTCACCGTCGAGGCCTGAGCTGCTCTGTGCCGGGCTGAAAAGGATCAGGCTGGATGGAACCCTCATCAGAGGTTCCCCACCCTGAGGAGCCATTGTTTCTGTCGGCTGAGACCAAAGGCGGGGCGGATGCCTCGCCAGAGGCCCCTGCGCCGCTGGTCTCCTTCTTGGCCCTCTTGTCATTTTGGGGCATTATTTTGGCCCCCCACCTTGTTGGAGGGCCAGTGGTGGTCCAGATGGGGCCCCCACAGATCACAGGCCCCAGGGCGGCCATTATAAACACCATAGGGGGTGCGTGGCACCCCTCCCCCTAGGATCAACACTTGGCCCCCATTTCTCGCATAGGAGTGCTATGGGCCCCTCATCTCGATCCTCATGGCACAGGAGGTGCCTTTCATACTAAACCAGGTACTTTCCAGAGACTACCTATCCTTTTCTAATGTTCCTGCTAGGGGCATTATAGGCCTGGGAGGTAACCTGTGTAGTTGATGTTACATATATGTTTGCCAGTGTTTCTTTTATGGGCATGATGTACTAATCTGTGCTTTTCGCTTACCATATGTTTTATGATGTTCTTGGTATATGCATTTATGATACTTTTATGACAAGTGCATTTATTTCTTTACTGTGATTCCTGACTACTGCTTATGTTGCAGAATCCTAAGAACGTATGTGTTCTAATATGACTACTGCTTATTCTTGAAGAGTATTAGTAACCTGTGTAACGTTCTGACAACTGCTAAGGTAGCAGGGTATTTTCTGACATGTAATGTTTGGTCTAATTATGTTTTGTTCAATACAGTTTATTTAAACATATCTCAGTGTTGTGTTTACTTTGTGGTGTAGATATTGCGTCACGTGTGTTGTGTGTGTTGTGCAAACGCTTTACACATTGCCTCTGGGATAGGCCTGACTGCTCGTGCCAAGCTACCAAGGGGGTGAGCAGGGGTTATCTTGGACGTGTAACTCCATTGCCCTGACCAGAGTGGGTGGGTTCTGCCTGGCTTAGGTGCATACCCTAGCCAACCAGAAATCCCATTTCTAACAGGAAATATATAAATTGGGTCACTTTAGATTTGTTCTGTGCTATTAAGCTTATGGTAGTATGACATTGCACTGTTTTTAATTCTATGTCTTTATCACTGTTCCTGAAATAAAATGGTATTGTTGTCATTCATCATAATCCAAAAAGACGAAGGTGTAAAAAGTTGTGGGCTCAAGTCAGGGAGGGTTTTACTCTTTGTATGCCCAGCTAACTATTGGGGATTTTTAATAATTTGAAAATTGTATAAATTGGTACAATTACAATTTTTGATGTGCTATTTAAATTATGGTAGTATGACATTGCACTGTTTTTTTTTTATATTTTTATTCTGTATCTTTATCATTGTTACTGAAATCAAACGCTATTATTATCTTGCTTATTGCATTTTTATCTTCTGATACTTTTCCAATAAAAAAATGTCAAAGACAGTAACATTTTTACCTGTACATACCGCTGTTGAACATTTCTGGCAGTTGAGATGGGCGCAGATGAATGAATACTAATTAATTTAGCCCAAACTTTAAATGAAGAATATATTCAAGTAGTTTGGATCCCATTCGGTTTCAGGTGGCATTCTACGTCAAGGTCATTTGAGAGAATACTCTTTCAGTGTGTGTGTTGGCTATTTTCATGGCACCCACTGAAAATTACCGAAAAGGTTTGTTTCCACCTGCATTGACTTAGTTATATACCTCAATCCCCTTCTTGGTGTTTTTGTGAAGACTTGAAGATGCCAATTGCATCTAGCATACTTTGAAGGAGCTGTTTTATACAATAAACCGACTGATTCTTGCCTCTTAAAGCCTGAAAATAATCTCCGATTTTTAAACTACTTAAACCTTAACATACAGGCATGGAAAAATCTACTCACCCCACTCGGTATGGCGTGCCAGATTTTATCAGGGCAAGCTATTTTTCATCTTGTTTTATTGCATTTAAAGCAAACAAAGAAACAATGGGATTAACATTGCGCATTGTGGCATCAAGACATATGTATGCAATCTCTTGTCTGTCCCCAGGAACCAACAATCTTCCTGTTTCCCTCCCCATAATTCATGGGGAAGCATCAAAGTCTGGGCGCCATTGACATAAAAACATCATGACTGGTATATTCATTCCATTTCCCTCATATTTTGGTCCATTTGTTCGGCAGCCCCTACTTTCATAGATTACTCTCTCTGCCAGCATGCCCCTTTTCTAATTGTTGAGGTGTGGTGCCAACTCTGCTCTCCACATACGTGCCATATTACATTTGACCACAATCATCATCAGAGCTAATCTGTATGGGTAAGGTCAGTTGTGTCCCAGACATTTAGGAGGTACCACTTTGCGGATGTCTTCAGTATTGAAACAGGCAACCATTGACTCCCAATACTGCTGAAGCATTGGGCAGCTCCATATCATGTGAGAAAGCGTCTTCTCCCGGCCACATTGCTTAGGGAATAATGCAGACTCTGCACTGCCCGTATTCACCATTGTAGCGCAGGCATGATAGCATCTATGTAGGACTTTTAGTTGCATTATGTGGAACCTTAATCTTATGCCCACCTCCCTGGTGGTTGCCAAGGCCTCAAGCCACTCATCGTCCTCAAAGCCCTCAAGATCATGCTCCCAGTGCTCCCGCAGATGAGTCAAGAGATCAGGGGATTTATCTATCAGTTTGCTATAAGTAAGCGAGATCACCTTCTTAGGCATGGGTTTGTCTAATAATCTATTTCGAGAGGGGACGATTCAGGGAGGTCCTTGCCTTTTGGCAGTGCCTTCTGCAAGGCGTGGCGTATTTGTAAATACCGGTAGGTTTCAGTGGGCGCTAGTTGGTATGCGCTTTGTAAGTCTGCAAACAAAATCACTCCACCTTGAGTCCACAGGTCTCCCACCTCGGACAGGCCAATTAAATTCCACTTGTCGAAACCCTTCTGTGTAGCAAGGGTACCCAGCTGTGCAGTGTCCCACAGAAGAGAGGCCCATGTGATCTTTTCTCGCCAACCCACAGCGGTCAGTGTGGTGTGTCGGAGCATAAGTGCGACTGCAGTAGGGCTGGGGAAAGATGTGGTGCGCGTTCCCCCATAGATCCATCGATATGCTGGTTCATCCTCCGGAAGATGGACCCAGTGGTTAATAGTGACAAGTTGCACCACCCAATAATTTTTTTGTACATCGGGCAGGACAATCCCGCCATCATACCAGCTCCTTGTCAATTTTTTAAGGGATATTCGGGAGGGCCCCACGTCCCAGAAAACCGTGCGGGTTTCACTTTTGATCGCTTGGAAGCAGGACTTCATAACAGGGTAGGCTGTATTTTGAAGCTCGTATAAAAAACAAGGCAGAGCCATCATTTTAAATAGGGTGATTTTCATTAGAAGTGACAGAGGCAAGAACTTCCAATGTTGAACGTCTCTTCGTTGGCGTGCGAGCGGTGGTTCAAGGTTATGGGAGGGAAGGTGTGCGGGTCTCTAGGAAGAGCTATTTTTAGGGCCTATTGTTCCTTTCTGGCGAGAGAGCTTGAGCTGGCAAACAACAGGTATTCTGTTTATTTAGAAAGTGAATGAGCAATAAAGATGCCTTTAAATCTTGTTTTTTTCTTGTAACATTTGTTGTGTGTTCAAAGACAGAGGTCAAATGTCAACTTATGTTCTAGTACAAATTACTGCTTATTTTATCCTGGAGATTGTTTACTTTTCTTTCTCTGACTGTATCCTTAGAGGATTTTGTGAAGCGAACTACCAGACAATTGTGCTGTGAAATGAAAGGCAGCAGGATGTCAGTTTTGTCTAACACAGAACATGTAGATAGCTTGTAAATGATCAGTACAGATATTTCAAACTATATCAGAAAATAGGAAAGCACGTTAGTTTGTAATTCTGAAGTATGATGGAAAAAAAGATTTTAATAGAATCAAAACAAATCAGAACACTTCATCTGATATGCAAATGATAAATACTTGCAGAAACCCAATTTCAAAATATTATAATTTGTACGTTATATAGTTTTATAAGTAAAACTGCACGTCAGTGGGAAATGTGGCTATTTCAATGGAAAATGTGCTGACTGTAAATGACAGTGCATAAACACATCAGGCTTTAGTAATTTAGTTATTAAAAGTGAGAGTTTTAAACATGAACGGAGAAACATTCCTGCCCCCGCCTTGAGGACAATGCTGTTAGTGAACTAGGAGGCATTTCAGGGATCAGGTGCTCCTAGATGTGGGCCAGGTTTGTATTATACATGGACCATAAATTTAGTCTATTATATCAACCAAACACATTTTAGATTTACTGTGTTCACATATTTGAAGATGCTCTCATGTGTGATAATGAAGGAAAAGGCAGCTCGGTGAAATAAAATATTTGATCAGGATCACACAATTTGAGACCAGTTTATGGGTTAGGAGCATTACAGTTAGGTTGAGTAGATTATTCAGGTTACTAGATCTGCAACTATGAAAACTGTTTTATGATTTTTCGAAGCCTGCGGTACTAGACATATATGTTGCCATAGTAGGGGAAGGTCCCGACAGCCATGAAAAGTCTTTGATGAATAGGCTTCCTCTGGAGCTGTGCTGTGCATATAAGAATTTGCATGCCTGATTATCTAAACTTCAGATCTAAGTTAGAAATTGAAATTTAAGAAGCCAAGCCCTTCTCAAACAATCTTCGGAAAATGTGTCAATTATATGGGATGCCTGTCTGGCGCACATCAAAAGTGCATATCAATCTTCGACTTAAAGGGGGACCTCAAACAATAATTTCTTAAGAAACATTGCATAATCTGCATCCATTGCCTGAATCTGGAGTTTTTAAAACGTTCTCTAAATGTTGTGTCTCTCTCACCTGTACTATTAAGTTCTTAATCCTAATAGTCAACTTAAATTCATTTTTCTCACGCACCATGTACCACTGTGGCACTTTGTTAACCCGTACATAGGTTACTGATTGCACTATTAAAAAAACAAAGCATAAATAAAAATATCTGGAGGGAGATTTAGACAGTTTTGGACTTCCTTTTGGTTTTGTTAAGTCTCTTACAGTGCTTTACACAGAATTAATTAAAAATATTCATACTAATTCAACAAATTTCATGATGTTATAAAGAGAAGTTCTAGGCACTAGTACACTCTTTCTTCCGCATAGAGCATGCTTGTGTGGTGAAACCGTCGTCCCGTGTAGTTAGGACTTGATTTGAAGCTTATGAAAAAATTCACATGATCACCTAATGGGGCTGTAATGTTCTGTTGTACCTGTTTGACCCTTAACTCTTCTTCCCCTTGAACTTTAACAAGTAATTCCAGTTGTTTTTTGTTATGGGTTCTGCGTCTTCGTACTCATAACTTAACTGGATCAGCAGGTCTGCCAAACAAGGTCTGTGTAAAGTAGGGCGGCAACTTTCCATTTTTACCTGTGGACATTTTGTGCTGAGGCGCTTTGCTCATGCAGCCACACCATAAGAAGTATATTTTGGGGAGCTATAAATCACCGATCAAAATGTTTTGCATTTCATTCTCTAAAGTCCTCTAAATCATGTCCCCTAGTCACTTAGATTAAATAGATCTGACTGGAATTTGAATTTATAGAGTGATTATTGTGTCAGACTACATCTGAGTTGCAGTCCCTCTGCCAGCTCCTAGAGTTAGCCTTGATTGCTTGCTATCGCTACCTTTGGAGAATTAAGTGTTCAAAGGTAGTAACTTGGCTATTCATTCAGAATTAAATACTAACTTAGGCTACCAATGGTAAACAGCAATATCCAATACAGATGCCGGCCAGTGAATACCTGCTGCCCTGCATCCAGTGAATTGGACTTAAAATCATCTTCTGCCTTTATTCCCTAACCTGCAAGACACTGAGAATGCTTAGAAGTAGGTTCATGTTTAGCAGTGAGCACAAAAATAATCTTCAGGCGACCCCAGTAAAGAGGCTCTTTTGTTGGAGTGGTCAAGGAGCAACACCCCTGCAACTAGATGAGATTTGTGGAGTGAGAAGAACTTCACATTTACTTTCGAATTTACAACTTTACCAAAAGTTGCTGATAATAAAAAAAACACATGAATACGAACAGGACTTCCAACCCAGTGGCATTTTCCAGAGATGACCGACTCTAGGCTTCCCCATGAGTACTACTCCAGTCACATTCATTGTGTAGTGTGTAAATTGAAAATTGTGGAACCTGGAGACACAGGGTTTACTCCTTGCATTCCCCGCGCCTCCCCATTGGGACAGTCACTTGAATATATTTGTTTACTCTGTTTTTCAAGCGTTATGAGGATTTGGAATTAGGTTGAATGGTGGCAGAAAGCATGCTATTAAAACAAATTGGACTGCAACTCAGTACAGTGAATATTAACCTGTTCTTTAGGAAGACCACTCAGACTCACTGTCTACTCAATAAAATGTCATTTAGCAGGAAAATTATGGCCTTTGAAATGTTCAATCCTGAATGCAGTCTTGATTCTCCTGCTACACCAAACTGATCCTGGGCAAATCCTGTCCTTCCTATGCGTTTGTCCCCTTTCTAATAGTTTGGTGCCCCTCCTTGTCCCCCCTTTCTCTGTTTAGTTTCCTCCCACAGAGCCTAACTACTCAGTATTGTTCTATTGGAGAACTTATCTGTTAGTTCTGAGGCACTCTTTCTTTTACTTTCCATGTCATGTTACTTGATGCAGCTTCGGCACTGCTTGCAGTTCACTTAATCTCCCTCTGGGGTGTCCCCCCCCATCACCACCACCTCCTGACCATTGTTTTGGTTAGTTTCCTGTGAGTTGGGCCTAAAAATAAAGAGATGGTGGATTACACCTCGCCTGCACAAACGGTGAAGCTCCAGCTCAAGGACCCCAGTCATTAGCAATAAACATGGGACTAAGGCAGGCCCTAAAAGGATTCAAAATGCATAATAAAAGTGGCTGTGTTTGATTTATGACTTAATTGATCTACTGGAGTGATTTATGATTTGATTTACGTTCAGGTGTCAATAATGCATTTCGATTTATGTCTTACTCGATCTACTGGAGTATTTTTGTGAACTTCACCCGAGGGCGAGTAGCACACAGCCTGTATCACACAGCCCAGTCCTTATCTTAATACACTGAAGAAATCAACACCAGAAATTAAAACTACTGCCTTTCTACTCTGTGGGTTTCCTGAAGTCGGCTCCTGGTGAGACTGGGGTGCCTATGGCTTTGCTGTGCGCTGATTCCCCGTGTTCTCAGGCAGCCACTCTACCTGTTGCATGAACCTGGCTGGCGGGAAGCAGAACCCGGTGGTCACTGTCAACCAAGATGGTGGTGCCCAGGAAGGCCGACCGCATGGAGCCCCGGGGATGCGTCTGAACTGGACTGTTCCCATTGGGAACAGGGTCATGACTGATTTGCATATGGCTGGGTCCAAACTGGGGTAGCATGGTGAGCAAAATAATTGATGGACTAAACCCAGATCTGTGACTGGGGGTGAATGTTTGATTTGTTCCGCATTCCGTCCATCCTTTGTGTTTTTTTGAACTGGATACAGAGCAGGGAGACAGAGAAGTGAGGCAGATACCTTGTGCCTCACAGGCCGGGAGACCCCGGTGGATACAGAAAACTCTGCAGTGTAACTTTTAAGAGCAGCTGGGGGTATGTAACGGCCCACAAATACGGCAGCGCAGTGCACCAGGGGCCTTGAAACGAGAAACCCCGCTCGGAGAGCGCAGGCCCAGGGACGATGATTCAAGTGCCCACAGTGCCGCCGTGCTACATGGATTGCTTACGGTGAGCAGATCGACTGCGCTTGCATGACCCAGGGGGAATATGGCTGCTTAGTAACCATGGCTGCCAAGTTTTCAGATTGCTTATTTGTGACATTTTCATAATTTCAGTGTAATTATGAGTGCCATTCAATGTAGGTTCTTTGATATCATGCCCTCCATTTTGTGGATCCTTTCTCCTCCCTACATATTAACGACCCATTTTTAAAATGGCGGCCCTTCTTATTGAACAAAATAGGAGAAGGACTGAATGACCGTCCATATCATGGATAGCATTGAAGGACATCACCAACACAAAGACAGCACTGCATCTCCAAATGGGCAGCCATCCTTGAATGGTATTAAATTCTCCCACAACCATTAAGGGTTCCACTAGCTATCTCTACCAGCTCTTCACATTCAGTCATTGAATGACAGTATGCTCATTATCAACTGATTATCTCTAATGGGGCAATCATATTAGAAGGTTTTTTTTCCCGAAAAACCCCAAACACACTACCTCTGAGAACTACTTGTAAGAAGCTGGATCCTGGCATCAGCTTTCAATCATGCCGTCTACACCCTCTGCCACCAGCTCCCCCCAAGCGCCCCTTTCCAAATCCGACACAAATGCTTTCAAGATTTAATACCCCCCAAATCTTTCCAGCACACAATGAAAAACTTGAAACACAGGACCTGGAGAGACTTGTGGAAGCCCTCTTTGCACACCAATACCTCTGCCAATGCAAAGGTTCCCTTAGAACCGACCTCCTCTGCACACACAACACTGACCTATGAATCAGATCCTTCCACAGTTTTCTCCCATCCTCCTCTCTCTCCAACATCCCCTTTGGACGTAAACTCAAATGCTACTCCTCCCTCTTTGGCCCCTCAGGCAACCTTCCCTGTCCAAACAAGGACCCTCACTCTAGTCAGAGTTTGTCACACACAATCCAAATTATCCTGTGCACCCCCCCCCCCGGTAGCTTGGCACTGAGCAGTCAGGCTTAACTTGGAAGGCAATATGTAAAGTATTTGTGCAATAAATTTTGCAATAACACAGTAGAACACCACAAAAATACATCACACAGTGTTTAGAAAAATATAGAATATTTATCTGGATAAATGCATGATCAAGATTTGATAAGTACACGTTGAAATATCACTTTAGAAAAGATAAAAAAGAGTCTTTAGTCTTTAAAAAACAACAAGTGTCTCTTGCAAGCACAAAGTACCTGGTTTGCATTCAAATTCTCCACAAGGGACCAAAGAGGAGGAGATGTGTGCGTCGGTTTCTCCGGGCACACACAGACGATGCGTTGATAATTTTCCACACAGGGAAGGCTTTGCATCGATTTCCGGTGCGCTGTCTTGGATCCTTTTCGGGTTGCTGAGTATTCGGACGCCCTGGGGATGATGCAGAGAAATCCTGGGCGTGCAGGATGAAGTGAACAGGAGCTGTGTCAATCCGGTGGGCGATGCGGGGGAACTTTTGTCGCATGGCAGGCGTTGTGTCGATTCTTCTCGCAGGAAGTTAGGCTGCATCCTTCCGGCTTAGCTATGGGTCGATCCAGTGGCCCGTGCGTCGAAGTTCTGGTCGTAGGGCTGGCGCTGTGTAGATCTCCTCTCGGGGAGCCGGTCTGCGTCGTTCTGGTTTGGCGTGCGGTGATTTTCTCACCGCAATGCAGGCTGTGCGTAATTTCTGGCAGGCTGTGCGTCAAATTTTTGACACACAGGGAGTTCTTTGCAGGAGGAAGTCTTTTTGGTCCTGAGACTTCAAGGAACAGGAGGCAAGCTCTATCCAAGCCCTTGGAGAGCATTTCTCAGCAGAGCCAGAGGACAGCAAGGCAACAAGGCAACAGCAGGCAGGCAGTCCTTTGCAGAAAAGCAGTCAGGTAAGTCTTTTGGGCAGCCAGGCAGTTCCTCTTGGCAGGTTGCAGGGTCTGGTTCAGAGTTTCTTCACCAGTGGTATCTTGTCCAGATGTGTCTAACTTCAGAAGTGTCTGAGTTGGTAGGTCAGAGGCCCTGTTTAAATACCCAAATGTGCCTTTGAAGTGGGGGAGACTTCAAAGAGTGGCTTAGAAGTGCGTAAGGTCCCCTTTCAGTTCCATCCTGTCTGCCAGGGTCCCAGTAGGGGGTTTGGCAGTCCATTGTGTGAGGGCAGGCCACTGTCCTTTGACATATAAGTGTCAGGCCCTCCACCTTCCCAGCCTAGGAAGACCCATTCAGTATGCAGATGTGTGCAGGTGTGACTGTACATCCTGTGTTTGGGGCTGTCTGAGTGAAATGCACAAGTGAGCTGCCAACTAAACCTAGCCAGACATAGATTGGAGACAAGCTGTAAGGCACAGAAGAATTTGAGTGTAGCGAAATGCTCACTTTCTAAAAGTGGCATTTCTAGAATAGCAATGTTAAATCCAACTTCACCAGTCAGCAGGATTTTGTATTACTATTCTGGCCATACTAAATATGACCTAGTTACTCCTTTCAGATCTACCACTCAAACAGTATATGAGGGTAGCCCTAATGCTATCCTCGGAAAGGAGCAGGCCTCACAGCAGTGTAAAACGAAGTTAGGAGGTTTACACTACCAGGACATATAGAACACACATGTTCATCTCCTGCCTTTTACCTACATAGCACCCTGCCCTATGGGCTACCTAGGGCCTACCTTAGGGGTGACATATGTAGAAAAAGGGGAATTGAAGGCTTGGCAATTACTTTTAAATGCCAAGTCAAAGTGGCAGTGAAACAGCACACACATGCCCTGCAATGGCAGGCCTGAGACATGGTTAAGGGCTACTTATGTGGGTGGCACAACCAGTGCGGCAGGCCCACTAGTAGTATTTAATTTACAGGCCCTGGGCACATGTAGTGCACTTTGCTAGGGACTTACAAGTAAATTAATATGCCAATTGGAAATGAGTCAATGTCACCATGTTTTAGGGAGAGAGCATATGCACTTTATCAATCAATCAATCAAAGGATTTATAAAGCGCACTACTCACCCATTAGGGTCTCAAGGCGCTGGGGGGGGGAGCTACTGGTCGAAAAGCCACGTCTTGAGGTGTTTCCTGAATGTCAGGAGGTCCTGGGTCTGGCGAAGGTGGAGCAGGAGGGAGTTCCAGGTCTTGGCGGCTAGGTGCGAGAAGGATCTTCCTCCGGCGGTGGTGCGGCGGATGCGGGGGACGGAGGCGAGGGCGAAACTGGCAGAGCGAAGATTGCGGGTGGGGGTGTGGAAGGTGAGTCTGTCATTGAGGTAGGCTGGATCTGTGTTGTGGAGGGCTTTGTGTGCGTGGATGAGGAGTTTGAAGGTGATCCTCTTTGGTACTGGTAGCCAGTGTAGGTCTCTGAGGTGGGGGAGATGTGGTTGTGGTGTGGAACATCAAGAATGAGGCGGGCACATGCGTTCTGGATTCTTTGCAGCTTCATTTGGAATTTGGTTGTTGATCCTGCATATAGGGCATTTCCATAGTCCAAACGGCTGCTGACCAGGGCATGGGTGACAGTTTTCCTGATTTCAACGGGAATCCATTTGAAGATTTTACGGAGCATGCAGAGAGTGTTGTAGCAGGAAGAGGAGGTGGCGTTGACCAGCTGAGTCATGCTGAGTGTGGAGTCCAAGATGAATCCCAGGTTGCGTGCGTGGGTGGTGGGTGAGGGTGCGGATCCTAGGGAGGTGGGCCACCAGGAGTCGTTCCATGCTGAGGGGTTGGTGCCAAAGATGATGATTTCTGTCTTGTCTGTGTTCAACTTGAGGCGGCTTGACTCCATCCAGCTGGCGATGGCGACAAGTCCGTTGTGGAGGTTGTTCTTTGCCGTTGTAGGGTCTTTCGTGAGGGATAGGATGAGCTGCGTATCATCTGCGTAGGAAACTATGTTGATGTGGTGGGTTCGTACGATGTTGGCGAGTGGGGCCATGTAGACGTTGAAGAGCGTGGGGCTGAGCGATGATCCTTGGGGGACGCCGCAGATGAGTCTGGAGGTTTCTGACAGGAACGGTAGAAGGTGGACTCTCTGGGTTCTGCCTGCGAGAAATGACGAGATCCAATCGAGTGCCTTGTCGCGGATTCCAGCGTTGTGGAGGCGTGTGCGGAGACTGTGATGACATACCGTGTCAAAGGCTGCGGAGAGGTCCAGGAGGATGAGTGCTGCTGTTTCTCCTTCGTCGAGCATGGTCCTGATGTCGTCTGTGGCAGCAATGAGTGCGGTCTCAGTGCTGTGGTTTTTGCGGAATCCGGATTGGGAGGTGTCATGTGCCTTGCTGTCTTCCAGGAACCGGGATAATTGGCTGTTTACGATTTTTTTCGATGACCTTGGCTGGGGAAGGGAGGAGGGAGAACGGCCAGTAGTTCTTGGGGACATCTGGGTTAGCCTTAGGCTTTTTCAGCTGGGCGTTGACTTCTGCGTGCTTCCATCTTTCTGGGAAGGTGGCTGACTTGAACGAGCTGTTGATGGTGTTGCAGAGGTGGGGGGCGATGATGATGTTGGCTTTATTGAAGATATGGTGTGGGCAGGGGTTCGATGGTGATCCGGAGTGGATGGAGGCCATGGTGTTGGTGGTGTCTTCTGTGCTGGTGGAGGTCCAGGTGTGGAGGAGGTGGGTGTTGCATGGGGCGTTGGGTTCGTGGGTGTTTGTAATCAGCTGGTGGGTCTGGGGGTTGAAGCTGTAGTGGATTTCTTCTATCTTTCAACGGAAGTGGGTTGCGAGTGAGTTGCAGAGCTCCTGCGATGGCGGGGGTTCGTTGGAGCAGGTCCCGGGAGTGGAGAGTTCTTAGATGATGCCGAAGAGCTCCTTACTATTGTGGGAGTTGGTGTCAATGCGGTTTTTAAAATGAGTCCTTTTGGTGGTGCGGATCAGTTGGTGATGTTTGCGTATGGCATCCTTGAAAGCAATGTGTTTGGAGTTATTAGGTTCAGTGTGCCAGGTTTTTTTCAATCTGCGGCATAGTCGTTTGGATTCTTGTAGTTCTGGGGTGAACCAGCTGGCCTTGATTCTGTGGGGGGTGTTTGGTTTTTTTTTGAGCGGTGCGAGGGTGTTGGTGCAGTCTTCTATCCAGCGATGCAGGTTGGTGGCGGCTGTATTGGGGTCCGGGGTCCCACTGGGTGGGGCCCGGGCGAGGGTGGAAATCAGTTGATCCGTTGATATTTTGCTCCAGTTTCGTCGGGGGTTGTGTGCGGTGGTGGTGAGTGACTGGTTTCTGGTAGGAGAAGTGGATGCAGCAGTGGTCTGTCCAGCTGAGTTCGGTGGTGTGGCTGAAGGAGACGTGGTTGCTGGCTGAGACGATGGGATCGAGTGTGTGGCCTTCGGAGTGGGTGGGTGAGGTGACAAGTTGCTTGAGGCCGAGGTTGGCGAGGTTGTCGGTTAGGTTGGTGGAGTTGATATCGTTGTTATTTTCTAGGTGGAAGTTTAGGTCGCCGAGGAGGATGTAGTCCGTTGAGGTGAGGGCTTGGGAGCTGATGGCGTCGGCGATGTCGTCGCAGAACTGCGGTCTGGGGCCTGGGGGTTTGTAGACCAGTGTTCCTCTGAGGGTGTTGTTGGCGTTGATGTGGATTTTGAAATGGAGGTGCTCGGCTGATTTGATGGTGTCGTGGGTGTTAGTGGTGACTCTTAAGGTGTTTTTGTGGACTATGGTGATTCCTCCTCCTGGTCTTTTGCTGCGGTCTCTTCTGGTGATCTTGTAGTTTTCTGGTATGGCTATGGCTATGTCTGGTTCCAAGGCCGAATTCATCCAAGTTTCAGTGAGGAATGCGACGTCGGGCGAGTATGTGGTCAGTAGGTCCCAGAGTTCAATTGTATGTTTGTGGACAGAGCGGGTGTTGACCAGGATGCATCTTAGGCGACTGTCTGTGGCTTTGGAGTTTGGAGGTTAGGTTGCAGGTGAAATTGCAGGCTTTGCAGGAGAAGGGTCCTTTGGTGTGCATCGGTGTGGACTGGAAGCAGATAGAGGAGGGTCCTGGATTGAGGGCGCTGAGTTCGTCAGCTGTGTAATGGTGGCGCGGGGCATGTTGGCCAGGGGGTCTGGCGCTTGACGCGGTTTTGGCACGGACGGGTGCAGACGGGCTTGCCTTTGGCGTGCCAGCGGCACGTCCACACTGCGGCCGGCATAAGAGGGGAGGGGGAGGGCGTGGCAGCTGGGAGGAGGGAGTTAGGGATTCTCCAATGGGAGTTCGGTGGGGTGGGGCAGCAGGTGGAAGAGCGGGAAGAAACAAGCAACAGATGGAGGGGGGCGGGCCGCGGGGATGGAGCAGCGAAATCCAGAGACAGCTGCCTACCCAAACCCAAATGATCACAACCTCCCCTTGACAACCCAGACCTATTCCATCTCCTAAAGACTTATGCAGCTTCAAATTCCACTTCCCCTTCCTCCTATCTGCCCGCTACCCCCTCCTCCTACCTTCCCGTAGGGGGCTGCCAGATTTCCACTATCATCTCTGACTGCATTAAAACTCACACACACAACCTCAGCGCACGCTCATCCCCTCATAACTTAATACAAATCCCAACTACCCTCCCGGATCAGCCAAATCAGAAACACAACAGCTTCTCCCTAAACTGCATGCTACACAGTTGTCGTTCTTTAATCAAGCATTGTTTCGAGCTATCAGACTCGATCCTGATCCATAACCTTGACATCCTGATCCCCATGGAAACGTGGCTCAGTGCCTCATCTAACCATGCTTTTTACCTTCTTCCTCCCAACTATTGCATTTTGTGGCATGACCGGGAAGATAGTTGCAGTGAAGGTCTCACACTCATTCACCGAAACACTCCGAGATGCCGACCCTCCCAACGACTCACTTTCAGTCCTTTAAAAGCTTGTCGTGGAACTGTCTACATCAACTACCTCCAACCTTAGATTGAATGTGATTTACCATCCACCAGGTCAAAACAACACCTTCATCAAGGAATGCATAGATTTCTTCACATCTCAACTTATCAGCTCTGATAACAATATCTTCCTTGGTAACTTCAACACCCACTGGGTAGACATGGGCAACAGTGATGCGGGCACTTTCACCTCCTTTCTCAATGCACAACCTCTTGATCCGGAGAAAATAAACTTATCAGCTCGGATAACAATATCTTCCTTGGTAACTTCAACACCCACTGGGGAGACATCGGCAATAGTGATGCGGGCACTTTCCTCTCCTTTCTCAATGCACATCCTCTTGATCCGGAGAAAGTGAACAACTACAGCCCAATCTCCACACTCCTATTTTTAGGCAAAGTTATTAAAGGCTGTTGTAGGAAGTTGGCTCTGTATATACTATTTCAAAGTAAGAAATAGTGTGCACCGAGTCCAAGGGTACCCCTTAGAGGTAAGGTAGTGGCAAAAAGAGATAATTCTAATGATCTATTTTGTGGTAGTGTGGTCGAGCAGTAGGCTTATAGGAGGGTAGTGTTAAGCATTTGTTGTACACACACAGGCAATAAATGAGGAACACACACTCAAAGACAAATTCCAGGCCAATAGGTTTTTATATAGAAAAATATTTTTTCTTAGTTTATTTTAAGAACCACAGGTTCAAGATTTACAAACAATACTTTAAATGAAAGGTATTTCACTCAGGGATTCTGGGAACTTTGAATAATCACAATAGCATGTACAGTTTTGACAAAAATGGCAATAAGCTATTTTAAAAGTGGACACAAGGCAAAAATCAACAGTTCCTGGGGGAGGTACGTAAATGTTAAGTTCACAGGTAAGTAAAACACTTACAGGGTTCAAAGTTGGGTCCAAGGTAGCCCACCATCGGGGTTCAAGGCAACCCCAAAGTTACCAAACCAGCAACTCAGGGCCGGTCAGGTGCAGAGGTCAAAGTGGTGCCCAAAACACATAGGCTTCAATGGAAATAGGGGTGCCCTGGTTCCAGTCTGCCAGCAGGTAAGTACCCTTGACTTCGGAGGGCAGACCAGGGGGATTTTGTAGGGCACTGGGGGGGACACAAGCAGGCACAGAAAGTACACCCTCAGCGGCACAGGGGCGGCCGGGTGCAGAGTGCAAACAGGCGTCAGGTTTTCAATAGGAATCAATGGGGAGACCCGGGGGTCTCTCTAATGATGCAGGCAGGCAAAGGGGGGGCTCCTCGGGGTAGCCACCACCTGGGCTAGGCAGAGGGTCGCCTGGGGGTCGCTCCTGCACTGGAGTTCGGTTCCTTCAGGTCCTGGGGGCTGCGGGTGCAGTGTGGTTTCCAGGTGTCGGGTTCCTTGAAGCAGGCAGTCGCGGTCAGGGGGAGCCTCTGGATTTCCTCTGCAGGCGTCACTGTGGGGGCTCAGAGGGGTCAACTCTGGCTACTCACGGGCTCGCAGTCGCCGGGGAGTCCTCCCTGTAGAGTTAGTTTTCCGCAGGTCGAGCCGGGGGCGTCGGGTGCAGAGTGGAAAGTCTTGTGCTTCCGGTGGGAAATGTGTGGTCTTTAAAAGTTGCTTCTTTGTTTCAAAAAGTTGCAGTTTCTTGAACAGGGCCGCTGTTCTCGGGAGCTTCTTGGTCCTTTAGATGCAGGGTAGTCCTCTGAGGCTTCAGAGGTTGCTGGACCCTGTTGGATGCGTTGCTGTTGCAGTTTTCTTCGAAGTAGGGAGACAGGCCGTTGGGGCTAGGGCCAAATCAGTTGTCGTCTCTGTCTTCAGTGCAGGGCTTCAGGTCAGCAGTCCTTCTTCTTCTTTAGGTTGCAGGAATCTATCTTCCTTGGTTCTGGGAGCCCCTAAATACTCAATTTAGGGGGGTGTTTAGGTCTGGAAGGGCAGTAGCCAATGGCTACTGGCCCTGAGGGTGGCTACACCCTCTTTGTGCCTCCTCCCTGTGGGGAGGGGGGAACATCCCTAATCCTATTGGGGGAATCCTCCTTCTACAAGATGGAGGATTTCTAAAAGTAAGAGTCACCTCAGCTCAGGACACCTTAGGGGCTGTCCTGACTGGGGGGTGACTCCTCCTTGTTTTTCTCATTATCTCCTCCAGCCTTGCCGCCAAAAGTGGGGCAGTGGCCGGAGGGGCGGGCATCTCCACTAGCTGGGTTGCCCTGTGGCGCTGTAACAAAGGGGGTGAGCCTTTGAGGCTCGCCGCCAGGTGTTACAGTTTCTGCAGGGGGAGGTGAGAAGCACCTCCACCCAGTATAGGCTTTGTTCCTGGCCACAGAGTGACAAAGGCACTCTCCCCATGTGGCCAGCAACATGTCTGGTGTGTGGCAGGCTGGCAAAAATTAGTCAGCCCACACTGGAAGTCGGGTATGTTTTCAGGGGGCATCTCCAAGATGCCCTCTGGGTGTATTTCACAATAAAATGTACACTGGCATCAGTGTGAATTTATTATGCTGAGAAGTTTGATACCAAACTTCACAGTTTTCAGTGTAGCCATTATGGTGCTGTGGAGTTCGTGTTTGACAGACTCCCAGACCATATACTCTTATGTCTACCCTGCACTTACAATGTCTAAGGTTTTGCTTAGACACTGTAGGGGCATAGTGCTCATGCACCTTTTCCCTCACCTGTGGTATAGTGCACCCTGCCTTAGGGCTGTAAGGCCTGCTAGAGGGGTGACTTATCTATGCCATAGGCAGTGTGAGGTTGGCATGGCACTCTGAGGGGAGTGCCATGTCGACTTAGTCATGTTCTCCTCACCAGCACACACAAGCTGGCAAGCAGTGTGTAGGTGCTGAGCGAGGGGTCCCCAGGGTGGCATAAGACATGCTGCAGCCCTTAGAGACCTTCCCTGGCATCAGGGCCCTTGGTACCAGGGGTACCAGTTACAAGGGACTTATCTGGGTGCCAGGGTTGTGCCAATTGTGGAGACAAAGGTACAGTTTAGGGAAAGAACACTGGTGCTGGGGCCTGGTTAGCAGGTCCCAGCACACTTTCAAATCATAACTTGGCATCAGCAAAGGCAAAAAGTCAGGGGGTAACCATGCAAAGGAGGCATTTCCTTACAGCTGTGTAGCGTCCCAACTAGCCTCATACATCCAAACAAACAACCTCCTAGATACACTGTAATCAGGTTTCCACCAGGGTCACAGTACAGAAACTGTGATCCTCCAAATAGTCTATGACACCATTAAAATCCTTGACTCCGGTAACTCCTGCCTCCTGGTCCTCCTGGATTTATCTGCCGCATTCGACTATGTCAACCATCATGACCTCCTTCTTATTCTTGAACTACGCATGGGATGTGGAGAAATGGTCCTTAAATTGTTCCCCTCTTGCCTATCCAACTGTTCCCAAATTGTGAAAATGGGCAACTCATTCTCAAGACCAGTTAGCTTTCACCGTGGTGTACCTCAAGGTTCGATCCTCTCCCCAACCCTCTTCAAACTCTACCTAGAACCACCATGTGTGATTCTCAGAAACTCTGGGATTTTCTTCCACCTCTAAGCTGATGATACCCAAATATACTTGAAAATCTCAGCCCCAGAGGACATTGCCCTGCTTTCAAATACACTCTCAAAGATTCAAAAATGGATTTCTAACCACCATTTCAAACTCAACCCAACTAAAACTGAATTTCTTTTGATCTCACCCCGAAAGCAAAAACGCATGTACAAGAATGGATGGCCAACCTTCCCGCCTTTGTAGGCTGCCTTGCCATGGTCACGAGAGCCAGATCACTCAGAATCACCCTTTGTCAATCGTCTTATCTCCACAGCCACATAGCAGCCATGGCCAACTGCGCACAATACCAACTTAGGCTGCTTTGGGGCACTAGACAAATGATTCTGGAACAAGATCTCAAAACAGTGGTTCAGTCTCTCGTTCTCTCTAGACTAGACTATGGCATTGTCCTTCTCGCAGGCATTCCTATAGTTCACCTATGCCCACTGAGAGCAACACTACATGCTGCAGCATGCTTCGTCTTGCGTCTCAAGAATCTTAACCACATTTCCTCTGCCTTGCTAACCCTCCAATGGCTCCCCATTGAATCGCGGGACCAATTCAAAATCGCTTGCCTCACCCACAGAACTCCTCCTCACCCTCCTATCTAAACAAGAAACGGATAATCTCTAGAGTAAATAGGGGTTCCAAAAATGCCCAATCCTTGCTCCTTGAACCCCCCTCCCACCTTTAAGCGAGAACGATACATGAATAAGTCCTTCTCTGGCAGTGCCACTAGTATCTGGAACTCTCTGCCTCCCTCACTCCATCTAAACACCTTCCTAATAACCTTCAAAAAGGCCCTCATGCTCCTACTATTTGACAGACATCTTGGTTAATTCACCCTCGACCAGACTTATTTACTTTCTCCAATACACACAGAATAAATAGTCCAACAGTGTAGCAAGGATAGGAGATCCCTGATGGTGTGTTGTCGGTTGAAGGAAGTAAGAGGTTGAAAAAAGTCTTAAGGCTTAGTTGTAGATGGTGTCTTTATTTGTAGGTGCTAGAAATCATAGTGCCTTCATCAAGATACAGCCAACACGTGTTTCGTCACACAGGTGACTTCATCAAGGCTGGGCCGTCCGGCCAGAATGGTAAGTAAAGTGGGTGCCCGGTGATCAGCTAAGTGGGCTATAGGAAATGAAATAGATCTATTCAAATAAGTAGATCTGTAAGTAATAAAGCTGCCCATGCAGCAACAGCTGAGTATGGTAATGAGCAAGTGTGGTGTGAAAGGTATAGGAGACCCTGATAAGCCTGGAATCAAAACCTGTGAGAACCGGTATGGACAAGTGTAGCGCGCGGTGTAGCGCTGTTGCTGCATGGGCAGCTTTATTACTTACAGATCTACTTATTTGAATAGATCTATTTCATTTCCTATAGCCCACTTAGCTGATCACCGGGCACCCACTTTACTTACCATTCTAGCCGGACGGCCCAGCCTTGATGAAGTCACCTGTGTGACGAAACACGTGTTGGCTGTATCTTGATGAAGGCACTATGATTTCTAGCACCTACAAATAAAGACACCATCTACAACTAAGCCTTAAGACTTTTTTCAACCTCTTACTTCCTTCAACCGACAACACACCATCAGGGATCTCCTATCCTTGCCACACTGTTGGACTATTTATTCTGTGTGCTTTGGCCATCTTGACCCATTTTGTCCTTGGGTACTCCAGTACCCGTTGTGGTGCCTACTGGGTAGTAAGGCACTCGGCCAGGTTGCACCAGACGTTGCCTCAATTTGAATACCTACTCAAGAAAAAATATTGTTTTACCACCTAGAGGTGCGGCACCTCTCACCCTTACTACCCTTGTGTTTTCTCTTTTCCAGGTTATGTACTTTCTCCAATAGACCTGCCAACTTCACCAGAAACCTCACAGTGTGAGGAGAGGGGCAGGGCCTTGGAGGGCATGTGGCCTCGTGCCGAGAAGCACCTAAAAGGCACTGTTGCCCCCACTTCTACCCCAAACCCCCGCCTCTAAAAAATAAACTAAAGCTTTAAAGCTTGCTGAGGCTGCTGCTATTGTCCTGCGGTGTTTTCACACCCATTAATGAACATCAGCAGTTAAAAGCCTCCGAGAACGAGCTGAAAAACACTGTTTACAGTGATTTTCAGCTTGTTTTCCCTGCCACCATGTGATATTGGCTCCTCACTGGGTGACCATTTGATGGTAGCCAATATTGTATGTCACATAGTGGCACAGTGTGAGCTGGCAGGTCTGCTCCAATGTGCCCTGATCTGCTTCATTTAAATGTTTATGTCCTCTGCTCTATTTTAACTGCCTCTTGTGGTAATTCCTTTACCCATACATTGACATAAACGTTGGAGTTCAATTGGTATTAATGTGACTCTGTATTCGTGTGTTGCAAAGCGCTCTAATATCTTTGGGCCATGTCCAAGGTAAGTAAAATTGCAAAAATAAATAAATGTACGAGTTGATTATACAGTAATGGCGATTTATGACGGATCAAGGATACAGACAAGCATGACTGATTTATGACCCCCCACTAATGTGTCAAATAAATCCGGAGCTGTTTTATAACTTTCAACATGTTCCCTGTATATTAGGGCATGCATGAGTGGGAGTGGCCACGTGCGAAGTTTAGTGGTTGGTTCTAGCAGAGCGTGGCCTGTGTACTCTGTTCCGGAAGACGATTGAGCGACAGCGGTGATTGACACGGACTCCGACCACTCCACACAAACAGTTACCACGGGACCTGAGCTTTCAGGCCAGGGAGTAAGTTGTGCAAGCAAGAGGACCGGCCGTTATTGGTCGCTTCGGGCTGTATTCTGATTGGTTTGTCCAGTAGCCAATAGCAAAGCCGTAGCTGCCTGTTCTCTACCAATGCGCTTGCAGGCGGAGGCGCCTCTCGGAAGCGGGAGGTTTGAGCCTGTCTGCGTGTTTAGCATGATCGCTGGCGAGAAGATCCTTGAGGTGAGTACCAGTGAGTGGCTGCTCGCGCCTCCTTGACGGTACCGCAGACCACGATCTTTCAGTCCGTGCTAACGAGCACACACGGAGCCCATGCGTGTCTTTTTTCCAGCGATCTGCGCGGACAGTGATACTGTGGTGTTGGTGTATTATGTGTCATGGGAGGTCCCTGGGAAGCGGTGGGCGGGGCCGGCGGGAAGCGGGAGGGAGAAACGGCGGCAAGCGAGCGGGGCGAACCGGAGAGGAGTAGAGAAAGGCGTCGGCAAGTTGCATAAGCGCAAACACACTAAACAAGTGTAATCAAAGCAGCCGAATAAACGGGGAGCAGTGGGCAATATTAAATAACCAGGGACATGTACGAGCAGACACCTGCTTGAAATACATTATTATCGAGCTACGTTTATTTTCATTACTATGACATTAATGCATACATAATCTGATGGTATCGGATAAGAGCGGTGTGCAGATAGCAGTCTCCGTGGTATTGAACATGAGGTGTTTTGAGGTCACGCGTGACATTCGTATGTTTGTCGGTGAGGAGGGTGGTCGTTTTACCAACAGCTGGTTTTGACAGTGTCGCCAGCCTGATTCAAGGGCTGTAGAAGTCATGTGTGTAATAAGTTATGCGGTATTAAAAACCAAAGCATGGGTTTGACTACGTTTTTCTTATTTTGCTGGCCTAGAAAGTTGAAGATGGATTTGAAAAGGATTCAAATACACGTTAGTGAGAGGCAGACCAACATGCAAATGTAATGCAAATTACATTTTTGCAATAAGTAATCAAGAGAATTATTGCGCTGCTTAACACATGCATTCGGTAAACTAATACAGAAATCATATTTTTAGCATGCGCTGTGCTACATCCCCCAGTGACGCATTTGATCCATTTCACAAGTAAAGCAAATGCATTCCGATGTCAAATAACGTCACTGTCAGCTGAACACGACAGCCACCGATCTGCAAACATTCCTCAGGTTAAAAAGGGTGGTAAAAAGGTCTTAGATTCGGGGCACACGAAGAGGGGCTTTCTGCAGCATCACTTAATTATTTTCTTGGAGTTCGGCCAAGTACAGTTGGAGCTGCTTGCACGGATTTAAAAAGGGGTTATCCTTACCCTGGCTTTGTACCTTTGAAGTATATGTATGGCACATACATTGTGAAAGTGATGGTAAAGATGTGTGCAGTACCAACTCCCAAGTGTATTGTTTCTATCTGACAGAAAAACGAAAGAAATGGCGTTGCTAACTCCAAAGAAGAGAAAGCACGGCTCTGCTGGCTCGGACAGGTATGTTATCTGACTTCATTTATTTTTAGATCATGTATGGATTCAGTTTCAACGGTTCTTTAGTAGTTCTGTTGTATGGGCCTAATTTTATTGGATCGATTGAGAAACCTAGTTAATTTCAGTTGTTCAACGGCAAGCCTCATTTTGGCAAAGATTCTAAGCACGCACACTGCCAATTTGTTCCTTTTCTTTGTCACAGTCCTTAATTTTAGAGTGACCTAAGCCCAGAGACGAGCACTGTATCTACGAAATCCCTCTTTTTATTATTATTATTTTCTCAGTCCTCTTAATGCAGTCATTTCATCCTTAATTCCCCTCGCTTCTCCTGTAGGTCAGAGTTTATGGATGATTCTCCACCAACTCACCAAACCCAAATCCTGAACCATCGACCCTCCACACTCCCAAGACCTCTGCAACTCCCTCTCGAATTACTTCCGCCGCAAAAATCGCAGATACACAACAGCTTCACATCATCAGCACCCACCACCATTGACACAACCAAGTTTAGTTTTTTAAATTTATAGAGCGCATAGTTACCCAAGGGCATCCCAGCGCTAGCAACAGCCGAAATCACGTGCAATTAGAGAAAAAAAGTTAGTTACGAAAAATAATAGTTTTAAGTTTTTTCCTGAAGAGTCGCTCTGAGGATTCATGACGGAGCTCCAAGGGAAGGGTATTCCAGAGACGAGCAGCTTTACTAGAGAAGGAGTTGCTACCCCAATTTCTTTTGGACCGAAAAGTGTGAACATACCTGAGAGAGGAAGATCATAGGTTCCTAGATGGAGTATACAGAAAAATCTGATTTCTTAAAAGGATTGGGCCCCTACCGTGTAGGGCCCTATGAACAATGCAGAGAGATTTAAAGTGAATCCTTTCCTTGATGGGGAGCCAGTGAAGAGAAGAGAAAGCAGATTTGGCAGAAGAGTATTTTGATGAATGAGTAAGGAGCCTGGCTGCTACATTTTGCATTCTCTGCAACTTCTTTATTACGTAGAGCGGAGAGCTAAGGAACAGGGAGTTTCCGTAGTCAAGCCGAGAGAGAATTAAGGCTTGGATGAGAATTCTTCTTGCGGTGGAAGGAAGAAGAGTGAGAATCTTCCTGAACATGCGCAGAAGACCAAAACAGGTGGAGGAAACTTTGTGCTTGAAAATCCATAGTGAGCCGAGGATCCAGCCACACACCGAGGCTTTTAACTTGAGATTTGGGAGGGGGGAGATTATTAAAAGTATCAGAAAATGATGGAAGAGGGAGGACGGGAACCATTGCCCAGAACCAAAACTTCTGACTTCCCGTCATTAAACTTAAGTTTGGAGTTAATCATCCATTTAGTGATGTCGCTCATACAGCGGGAGAGGTTATCCACCGACGAGTCTCTAGAGCTGGAGAGAGACACCACCAGTTGAGTGTCGTCTGCATAGGTGACCAATGAGATGTTATGAGGGGTGATCACTTTGGCCAGTGGTGCCAAATAGACATTAAAAAGAGCGGGACTAAGAGAGGAGCCCTGGGGGACTCCACAGGTCGAAGGGAGAATATCAGAAAAAAAAAGTGCGGTCCAGAACTTGAAAGGATCTCCCTTTGAGAAAGGAGGAGAACCAAGACAAAGAGCGTCCTCCTACCCCTATTTCTGAAAGTCTGCAGCAAAGAAGATCGTGATCTTTCGAACCAACACCACAACACCACACCACAACACCCTGCCGCACCAACCTACTAAACACCTTGACCCCCCACCAACGACGACGAAATAGGCAAAACCATGAACTCCATCCACTCAGGCCCCCCAACAGACCTTTGCCGCCACCACATTTTCAACAAGCCCAGACAGATCATTGCACCCCCAGCTCCGTGCCGTCATCAACAGTTCCTTCGACACAGCAACCTTCCCAGATATTTGGAAGCACGCCGAAGTCGGCACTCTTCTCAAACAACCCAAAGCAGACCCTGAAGACCTCACAAACTACCGACCCATTTCTCTTCTCCTCTTCCCCGCAAAGGTCGCTCAGAAGATAGTAACCGCACAACTGTCTCGCTTCCTAGAAGAAAACAACATACTCAACGCCTCCCAGTCTGGATTCAGCAAGAACCACAGCACTGAGACTGCTCTCATCGCCTGCACAGATGACATCAGGACCAGAGTGGACAAGGGCGAGACCCTTGCCCTCATCCTCCTAGACCTCTCTGCAGCTTTTGACACTGTATGCCACCAAACCCTCCCCGCACGCCTTTTTGACGCTGGAATTTGCCACAAGTCCCTGGACTGGCTCACCTCCTTCCTCTCCGAAAGAACCCAAAGAGTTTGCCTCCCTCTTTTCTGGTCTACAGCCACCAAGATCATCTGTGGAGTCCCCCAAGGATCCTCCCTCAGCTCCACCCTCTTCAACATCTACATGGCTCCTCTCACCAACATCCTCCGCCCCCACGGCATCACCATCATTTCATACTCTGATGACACCGAGCTCATCATCTCCCTCAACAGGAACCCAGCCACCGCCAAGATTAACCTGCATGCCGGACTCCTCAACATCGGCAAATGGATGACAACAAGCCACCTCAAATTGAACTCAAACAAAACAGAGATCCTCATCTTCGGCCCCAACAAGACCTGGAACGACTCCTGGTGGCCCACCACCCCCAATACCCACCACCCACGCACGCAACCTTGGCATCGTACTGGACTCATCTCTCTGTGACCCAGCAACTCAACACCATATCATCCTCCTGCTTCAACACCCTTCGCATGCTGCGCAAGACTTTCAAATGGATTCCTTTAGAAACCAGAAGAACAGTCACCCACGCCCTCATTGGCAGCAGACTGGACTACGTCGACGCCCTTTTACGCAGGGACCACAGCCAAGCTTCAAAGAGAACTCCGGCGAATCTAGAACGCAGCCGCACGTCTCATCCTTAACCTCCCTCGTCACGAACACATATCTACCCACCTCCGATCCCTACACTGGGTGCCCATCAACAAAAGGATAATTTTCAAAGTCCTTGTCCACGCGCACAAAGCCCCCCCCCCACAACACTGGACCGGCCTACCTGCACAAATGAGTAAACTTCCACATACCAACTCGACAGCTCCGCTCTGCTGACCTCGCCCTGGCTACAGTCCTCCGCATCCAACTTACCACCTCTGGCGGCAGATCCTTCTCCCACCTCGCCGCCAAGACCTGGAACTCCCTCCCCACCAACCTATGCAAGACCCAGGACCTCATAACCTTCAGAAAGCACCTAAAAACATGGCTTTTCGAGCCCTTCCCAGTGCCTTAAGACCCTACTGGGTGAGTAGTGCGCTTACGAAATTCATTGATTGATTGATTAGGTATGCAGTCTTCTTGTCTCCCTGTGGATACAGACACGTTCTTTCTGGTACGGTGTAAGAATTAAGTCACATGTGTTTCATACACTGACATTTTCTTTTATTTTCTTGAGGAGTCTACTATGCACGGTCTTTGTGCCTTGAAAAATAACTAGGGTGGGCTCAAGCGTGCTCGCCTTAGTCTCTGAGAAGCAGCTGTAATGCATATTGGGCATGCCATCTCTCTCGACTGTACACAGTCTTACAAGTACGTGCTGGAGGACCCTGATAGGTGGCATGTTGTACAGCCTCTCTAGGCAGTTAGGAGGGAGACGGTGTAGGGATGAGTGTTGGGATTACAGTTTGGCAACAGGGTCCGGTGGCAAGGGGTAGTACAGACGGTGTTTGTGCATGTGAAGAAGTGTTTGACGGAAAGGCCTTCCCAAGATGAGTTCAGTGTTCTCATCACTGTTTATGCCTGTAGCTGTCTGCTGTCTCAGAAGGAAGCCAAGCACCAATGTGTGTGAGGCCATGGACTGCTTACACGTGCAGATAGCACAGATACAAACATTTGACAGTGTGCCTGGTTTGTATAAAGAGGAAAGCACTTTTTTGTATTTTTCTCTTTGTACTATTTGCTGCTTGTGCGCTGTGATTCCTGAATTATTGTTCTTCGAGCTGGTAACCCCGGTCGTTGCCTTCAGTGGGAATCACTTCACGCCACTCTAAGAAGGTGGCTTCCTAGTATGTACGCTTGCCTTGTGCCAACGGTCATGCCTGTATCTGTCTAGACCTTTTGTACCAACCGACACTGTCCCAGTCACTTGTGCTGAAATAACCTCACCCAGCTATTCTATACCTTTGCCACCTGTGCCATTGGTCTCTACCCTTGTCACTGGAGCGGCTTGATGTATTTCCTCAATGCTGTTTTTGTTAGGCACTTCTGTGTAGAGTTTCGTCTTGACCATTCATGATTGACCTGGGTCTTCTGCATGACCTGAGTGAAGACCAGTCGGATTTGCCGATACCTTCAATGGAGTCCATTTAGCATATAGATGGAGTTATTAGACAAGGATGGAAGTTATTGCTATAGAAATGGTATGCCTGCTTGAGAACCTAGGGTTGAAGAAAGCCACACTCCCTTTTGCTTTGATTGAGAATTCTAATATGTGCATTTTCTGTTGGTTCCAGATGATCTTACACTGTACAAATGCCTTTGAAGTTTATCCTTAAGGATTTGAAAGAGCCTGAAAACTTCAATGTGGCACTATATTGGCCTATACAGTAGCTACTGTAGGGTTTTAAAGTTCTACTTTGAAGATGGCGATTTTGTTACCCAGTATTACTGGATGTACCACATTGGCTTCATAAGATGCCTTAGTTTGGACGATGTGGGGTAAAATCTTCCCTTAAAGAGGTCCAGCCTCCACATTTGCAGGCCAGCAGTCGTTCCAGCAAATTAGTGCGAATGAGTTCTTTGGGCAGCCAGGCAGTCCAACTGACAGAGTCCAGTTGTAGGTCTAGAACTGTCTGATTTTTAGACCCAGTATATATACCCAAACGTACCTTTGAAGTGGAGGAAACTTCAGAGAGTGGTTTTGAAGTGCACAAGTTCCCTTTTCAGCCCAACATTGTCTGCCAGAAGCCCGGTAGGGGGTTATCAGTCCTTTGTGTGAGGGCAGGCTGCTGGCCTTTGAAGTGTGGGAGCCCTTCCTGACTAGGGAACCCCATCTGGATGCAAATGCATCTAAGTGTCCTGTGTTTATGGGGAGCTGTCTACCAGCACAGACTAGCCGTGGGTTGGTGACAGGCTTTAAGGCACAGATGGCAGTGAGGACATAGAAATGCCTATTTTCTAAAAGTGGCATTTCTAAAATAGTAATGTAAAATGCAACTTCACCAGTAAGTAGTATCTCTCACCACCGTACCAAAAATGACAAGTCTATTCCTCTCGGATCCGAAATTACCTCTTAAACGCATATAACAGAATCTGTAATGCTGGCCTATGAGAGGAGCAGGGAGTTCTTCACTACCAGTACATGTAGAACTTATAAGTACATGTCCTGCCTTTTACTTGGATAGCAGCTTTCCCTGTGGGTGCTGTGTAGGTAAAAGGCAGGACCAGTACATATGTGTTTTATATGTCCTGGTAGTGGACAACTCCTAAATTCGTTTTCCACTAATGTGAGGCCTGCTTCTTTCATAGAGTGCATTAGATATGCCCTCATATTCCTTGTGAGTGGTAGATTCTGATCTGAAAGGCGTAACCAGGTACATTTAGTATGGCCAGAATGGTAATAGAAAATCCTGCTTGTTGGATTCTATATTACTATTTTATAAATGCTACTTATAGAAAGTGAGCTTTTCTCTGCACTTAAAACCATCTGTGCCTTACAGCCTGTTTCCAACCAACTTCTGTTCTGTGCTGGTTGACAACTCCCATGTTTTCAGATAAGGCTGGCCCAGTTTTCCCCTTGTGGGTTGCCAAGTAAGTGGAACAAGTAGTGGCTAGTAAGGGTGTAGGTGGATGTTGTACCCATCCTAAAAGGATGTCTGGGTTGATAAGATTTCCTGGCCTAATAGAAGCCTTGACGATTTCAAGGATTTTGTTTGTCCTGGCAAGTCTTCCGGGACCCGTCTATTCACTTTTTGGACCCTTGATGAATTTGGCCAGGAAAGTGGATTTTTTTTTCCTGTGAATTCCTGACATAAGGGCCACTTTGCCCTCTAATAACTGCTGAGGGTACTTTGTCTGAAGGCAACTGTGCACTTCTTTGTCCAGTGGATTTTTAGTCTCATGCTTGAATGTTGAGCCCCTTCTGAGTCATTACCTGTTCGGATTAAATTGGGTTTCAAACATCTTCAGGGTTATGGTGTTCTGATCCTCCCTGTGTCCCTGGTTCTATCGAGCCCTGGCCCTCTGTGAATGTAAGGTCTTCTTGCACTGATTTCTCCCCTAGACTTCACGTCTTGTTACCCAGTCTTCCTCTCTTCATCCTCTTGCTCATCAGTATGTAAATGAGCCTGCGGATCTATCTTTCTGATCTGAAGGAGCGTGTTGGGTTTCTGTGTTCTCTTGAGGAAAGCATTCCTAACCCTTTTAAAAGCTGTGGGCCACGTTTTCTCTTCACCACAGTGAGTAATATGGGTATTTCTGGGGCTTCTAGGATCTTCCCTCGCTGGGAGGGGTACACTTAGGGCTGCCTCCAAGAATAACAATTTTCTACTCTTGGTTTTCACTGCGGTATTAACTGCTGTTTGTAGCAAGGAATCTAAAGCCCTCTGTTAGGTCCTTCCCAGCAAGGAAAATACAGTATTACTTGTCGTCTTCATGGAGGTCCTTAGCCAAACACCCTCTAATTCCACAATAAACACTGCCTACTAAGACAGTTTTAGAGCAGTTCTCAAAGACTGAAGCCTCCAGGAGAAAAGCACATAACTGGCTGCTGAACAGTAAGGGACAAGGAAGTGTAGTTCCTCTCAAGTCTTTCAGATGGAAAGACTCTTAATATTTTCTTTTTTTACTTTCATGGACTCATGGGAAATCTAGTCCCTGAAACATGGTTATGTTTTAATGGCTGCTTTGAAAAAAGATAAAGGAAATAAAGACCTAATCCTCACCTTAATTTCTGATATAGAATACATGTTTCTTCTGTAATTCTTTTTTGTCATCATCCAGAAATAATCTCACCCAGGTACTCTGTAAGCCTCTAAATTTTGGACATTCATTGTTTTTTTGTCTGAAAGGGAAGGAGTTTCTTAGCATGTTGTAGTGGAGCCTAATTTGTGTTTCGCTTGTGGTACAGATAGTTATGGTACTGTAAGCTGAAAAGACTCTCGCCCTAAAATCTCCGACATTGGTGCCCTTTCACACAGGTTTTCCCCTTTCTTACTCTCCTACATCACCATACCTTCACACAGTATTTTAAAATCCGAAGGAAAAAATAGAGCTTGTTATTTTGCTTCGTAAGCAACTTAGGATCCTTTAAAAATTGAAGTCTCCTACCCTGTGCTAGTGGAAGTTTAATCTTTTACTTACTAGCTGTTCATAAGCCACACTTTTTTAGTACACCAAAGTTGAAGAAAATATCTTGTATACCTCACACTGGAGTTTACAAATATAAAGTCATTATCTAATAATGCATCCGATTTATTAATTTGTTTACAACTGTTCTTGGGTAGGTCAAATAAAACTAGAATTGTTCATGCCAACAAGGGAACATGTAGAAGTCCTGTGTGCCAAGACGGTGTGTCTTGCTTTACTGCTGACTGAGCCAAAATACACACACTGAAAGGAGTCAATAAGATTCTCTGGAATGCACTTCTTAATCTGAAGAAGACACGTATTATATCTTTTTGCAAGGCATGTGAGGGAAGTCCTGTAAAGCCAAAAATGTACTTTCAAAATGTACAATGAAGTAAGACCATGTACAAAGAATCTTCAATCTATAAATAGCAAATATATACATGCAAGGATACAAACACGTATATTGATATATACACACACAATGCAAAGCAAATAATTAATAAAAATCCATCACCGTAGTGCCGGTCTGGTACTTCATCTTTCTCCTTCCAGCAAGCCGATGACCCCGTTCGACTGCAACAAGAAATAGAGAATTGTACCCTCACGGGAAATATATCAGGCATTCAACGTCTAAAATCCTGATTGAGGCCTCTTAATCTCCCACTGTCGACCTGGGTCTCTTATATATTTTAAACAAATGAGGAAGGAGCTTTCTGGAAAAAAACCCTTACGGTGCAAGAAATATAAAAAAAAAAAATGCTGGCTATTTTAGGTCCGGGTTGAAGGAAACCAGTTGGAACTGGCCAGTTTCCCTAGGTGTGTCACCTAAGCCGTTCCCTGCTGCTCCATAAACATCAGTCTAGTACATAGGTACTCGCAAAGTTTTGCCTGTGGCATGCCCGAGGTCCACACAGATGCCAGTACAGCGAGGGTTGGGGTGATGAAAGGTTGGCGTAGGGGTACGCGAAGCAGCTGCATGGTATGGACAACAAAATGAGCCTTCCCATGGTTTCTGTCTGCCATCAATGCTCTATTCTCATGCCCCTAGAATTAAAGTCAAAGCATTAACATCTAATGTTAAACATGAGAGGGAAAGAAACGCTCATCTGGTCAGTGAATTGCAAAATGTGAAACCAGAAGACCTGGTTATCAGTCCTGGCACCCCCACTTAACCAAATTGTGTGATCCTAGGCAATTGGTTAATTTCACTTTGCCTTCCTTTTCTTCACTGCCACATATAAGAGCCCCTTGACACATACGAGTTCAGGATGTCTGCTGTACAAAAGTATAATGTTGTTTCAATTATATAACAAGATTACGCACAAAGTGCACCTGACAAATGAGTTGCCTCTTGTTTCAATAATGGCATTGTTTTCCAAATGGGGCTGGCATAAATGTTTCCAAGATCATGTTTGAAAACTGTCACTGCTAATGCCTCTAAAGTAGTGATATAATCTTATCTTCTAAGGTAAAATGCTCATGCATGTTGCTAAAATACCCTTTTTAAAACTTTGCAGAGTTGATCATGTTTCTGCATGTTGAGTGCAAGATGTCTTTAAAACTAAAGGTGTTTCTAAAGAGAGGTTGTCTAGAATACCTTTTTTTCTATACTGTTACTTTAATTAACATGTAAATAAAGTATACCAGTCTGTGTCGCAGCTTTCTGTTTGTTCCTGTGCTGTTAAGTGAACAGCAGCCCAGTGCTACTGTTCACCAGGGGCCGCAATTAAACCTCAAGAGGGCCACACTTTGAGTGTCCCTGGTCTAGTACATCCTTATCGTGCTGACTGACTGACTCCTCCACGTTATGTCCTAGCTCTTCGGTGAGAAAATAAGCTGAATACAAAATGGAGTCGGTAACTGGTGATCACGAATGTGACGGTGGCCAAGTGCAAAGTGGTGCGACACGAAGTCAGGGGTCAAAATACAAATAGCACGGTTAAATTCTGGTTCCTTGAAATTGAAGTGAATTTTAACGTTGTGCCTAGATTATGGTGATGCAACGTCCTCTAGTTATACTTGTACTGATTTCTCTGTTCTTTAGTGGGGTTGTTCTGTGCTACACCATCACCCTTTTCATATGTAGATTTAAAAGAACTATTGGTTTAACATTTTAAACGAGCTGTAAAATATGCATAGCTGTTGCTTAAATTTATTATTTGGTTATACCGAATGCAGTATTAAGATCGTGGAAGCAATGAGCACTTATGTTTTGTAACAACATCCACCCTAAAAGGCTAAATGAAGCTTGCAGGGTGGGTGGAGCGGGACTTGCAGGCCTGAATATTCCCCAAGATGCCGAGCTTATAATTCCTGTTCTTATATTGGTCAGGACCATGGTATTCAAGTCTGTGCTTGGCATTTGCGTTTCTCAAGTGTATTTGCTTCCTGATATTTATTTATTCTCTCTAATACTTTGACTTTCCAGAGCTTTTATGAGATATTCAGTACCCTTTTCTTCCTCCTGACTATAGGCTAAATACTTTATATTTTTTTGCTTCCGACTTGTGCCATTTTTCTTGTCATTTTATGATATAAAATTGCAACTTTATATGTGTTTGTCTTTTGATGAACAATATAAAATTGCCACAGTTGCTGCCCTGATAAGCTAAAAGGTCTCAAACAGAGTTGGCAACGTGGTTAAATAAGACGCATTATATAGATCACCTGTGAGTAAATCACTTCTTAATCTCTTTCTAGTGCACAGTATGCTTCTGGAAGCCCACTGAAGAAATTTGCCATCGATATAGATTGGACAACTTCTCCTGTAGCACCCAAAAACATGGGGAGTCGTCATGTGCAGCCTCGGGCAAGACGGGCCCTTAACATTCACCGAGCTGATAAGGAGAACCATTGTGATTCACCAGTTAAATCAAGTTTGCCTGTCAATGGGCTCAAGTCACCTATCCCGGGGGCCACAGCAGTTTCTAGACTATCTCCGCTTAAGTCCCCACATCTGCGATCTCCGTTTAAACCTAACGTCCCTACTGTATCATTCTACAGCAAAGACAAGGTGTATCTAAACCCCTTTGAAAGGAAGGTACTACATGAAAGTAGACCCATGAATCGGAATGAGAACGTCTCTGAAAATGCGAGTGCTCCTGATATGTTTCTGAGAAGTCCACGGTCAACACTTCGTATGGCGTCTAAGCAGGTTAAAGTTTTGCCCCACAAACCAAAGAAGACTAAATTGGAAGTACCTCCGTCCCAGCCTCAGGACGAAAGCAGGCAGATATCCAAAGTTAAATCTGGCATTCCTTTTAAAGTCTTGAGCCTTACAGCTAAACCAAGGCCTAAACTAATTTTAGGAGCAGCATTCTTTTCAAATGGAAGGAAGCCCCAGGCTACTCTGAGGAAGCAGGCTTTGCATTTAAAGCCCAATCCAGCAGTTTCCAAGCCTGTGATCAAAAGTGATCAGCAGAACAAAATGTCAAAGGAGTCTGGAATGCGCTCTGCTGGATCTGAGACAGTTGAGGTCTTGCAGCAGTTTTTGTCTGTACCACCAGAACACAGTGTGAAGGCAGAAGTAAAGAATGGAGAGGAGTTAACTGCAGGAATGATCAACAACTTGGTGTCCAGAAAGAGGACACTTCTGAAGAGTGAAGTTACTCAGCCCAGATTATCATTAATGACAGAAACTCTGGCCTCTGAAGCCCTTACGTATGAAGCAAACACAGTGAGTAGAAACTATGTATTTAGAAGTGTATCAATAAGCTATTTTGTAATGTTTTCTTGCTCCCTGTGTTGGACATGAATCCTGTGAGAAAATAGAATTTTAATATGTTACAAGCTGAAACTACTTTCTCATCATTGAGGTTGGGGTTTAGGAAACTCCTCTTACTGAGCCAGGCAGACACGCTATGTGAACACACAAATCAGGTACGCTTGTCTATTAATGAGAGACAGCAACCAAACACAGTTGCGGAGGTATATTTATTTAAGCTTGAGAGATACAAACCAGTTGGCCTTCAAAGTATGCTCTGCCAGACACAGCTAGCACAATCCTTTTATACTGTGTGAACTTCATTTACGTATGTTGAAATAGACGAGTCAGACATGTAAGTTAAGCTAAACACTAACAGGAATCTTATCAAAGCCTAACTACATTCTCACAGTGCTGAGGACAGGTGCAGTTTCAACATCTGCTGTTTGTCATCTTTTCTTATCTATTTCCTTCAGCTTTTGAAAACAAAGGGGTACTAACAAGGGCTTTTACCCTCAGCAAGTGCAAAAACACAGGGAAATCATGATGAAAACAAACCAACATGGAAATCAGTTGCTCAATATCACATTTATGCTCCTACAGCTTTTTTCTGTAACTCCGTTCAGTTATGTGTTATTGGTCATATATTGTTTTCACTATTTATCATACCCTTCAAAAGGACCAATCTCCTGATGCTTTCAGTCTTAGGGATTGATATTGTGCTATTTGTGTTATCAAGCTTATTGGCATTAAAGATTTGAGTTTGCATTGCTATGATTATAGATGTTCCCTGCAGTAGATTATTCATTGGCACATTATATGAAGCTTAGTGGATTAATTAGTGTTGATTATTTTTTATATATATATATATATATATATATTATTTTTTTTAAGAGTGAGTCCTGTGTTGTAGTGCTGACATGAGTGAATTTAGGGTTGAAAGCCCCTGGTGTATTATTCATGTTCCTCCTTGCCCCTGATTTCACAATATTTTGGTGCTCTGGAGATTCGTTCATTAGTCCCCCAAAGGTGCGCACCATGACCATGCAGTGGCTCCTAGCAGAATACAAAACTCCTGTCTGAAGGTCCAGGACATCACCCAAATTATGGTTGTTGGCAGCTGTTTGCTACATGTGCTATACATGTCTTCTTACCTGCACCCAGGCTGAGGATGCTGCCAATCAGCACCCACTGGTAAATATATGCAATCTGCCATGTCTGGGAGAGCTCACTTGCCTCATCTGTAGTGACTTTTGTGTGGCATGAGTATGAGAGGTTTGCGTATCCATGAATATGAGTTCCTGTACTCCCTGCGTGTACCTGTGCTGCTCTTTCTCTCCCCATTCCTACCTAGGACATTATAGCTGTGCTCCTAGTTTGTATATAAAAAGAAAAACCTTCATTGGAGCTCAGTGTTCATCCAACTGGATCAAACCATGTCACACTGCTCATGTAAACATAGCAACTTAACAAGATTAAGGGCATGAACGCTAGTATCCCCTCAAGAAAAGGTGGTGTTGGTAGTCTATCTTGCAAGACAGCTGACATGCCAGCAGCAGCCACTGACTGTCTGGAAGAGTTATGCAATCCTTGATTAGAGTACTAGATGCTAGCCTTCACCGAGCGGGACCATCATGGGATAATGCTTGCACATTAGTTGTTTGTCCCATTTATTTTGCTAACAGACGTTTTGCCCCCTAATTAAGCAGCTCTGCAGGTGGTGTAACGCCCATGGGAAGGGTGGGGAGAGCAGTGGAAGCCTAGGGGCACCCTCTGAAAAAATAGAGGCACTCGCTGTGGGGCAAACCCTGTGTGAAATATCTGCAAATCGTTTTCATATAGTCAATGCAACCCTATTAAGATTTTTATAGTACCAGTGGACAGTAACTGAAGTCCAAACAAACATAGCATACTGAAGATGTAGAGTCCAGAATTTTCAGTGTTAATCTGAAACGCTAATGTTGCCCAAAAGTGAAGCGTGACTGGAGTTTCAAAAGGTTGAAGCAAACATGGAGGAACTATGTGCACCATAACACAGTAAGAGAAGTACCTTTTCTAGGTGCAAAGTTGCAGATCGGAGAAGATATGCAGGTTAAGGCTCTACATTTATGAAAAGAAGGGCGATGGGCCACAAATAGAATTCTGTCCTGAACAGTGATCCAACCAGTGCAAATGGTGGGGATAGGCTTATGACTGTGGGTTCTACTATGATCAGTTAGATGCATTGTTATGAAAAAAACAGACGATGCAACCGAAATTTGAGCCACACCAAATAAATGGAGTTTCCATGACTTTAGCCTGTGATGACTGATGCAGCTGTGCACCCTGTATTCTAAGACCGATCAAGAACCTCTAAGAACACTGCAAGTTTTAACAGGTATCCAGTGAAGCTTTTCTTCACTTTCTTCCTTTGTCTCTGACTGACCCTCATCCCAGCTGTCTTTCATAACAACCAGCTCAGTCACAACTGTGAAGGCCTATCACTGAGTGGCTACCTTTTGGAGACAAAAGCTGTAGTCCACCCCATGGGATGTTTTTATTGTCAAAGTGTAAAATCTAGACAGACTCATGTCCTTGGCACAGTTGGTGCCAGTTTTACACCTTGTCAAGAAGTCTGAATTTTCTCCAGGCTTTCATCCCACCACCAATACTATACATTTGGCATACAATTCCCAACCAAGGAAAGCAAATTGGGGGGCTGATAACTCTAGTATATCTGCAGATAAATCCTTTAAGGCAACTATCCCTACAGTGGAAGTTCAGTTTGTATTTCCAACATTACCCCCAAACCTCCACCGTTCGCATTTTCTGCCTTCATGACCATAGGGAACCAGTAAGCAGTGGATTCATACAGCTTCCTTGTTCTCAAGTCAGCAGGACAAGTCACCCTGCACACAGACCGTATCGGCACTGGGCTTCAGAATCCATCAACCAGACCATTTGCTAGGGCCCACAACTGCAGTGGCATTCTTGGAAGGACTACACCACAACAATTGGCTAATGTATTTTCCTGGATGTTCATCGTAACGCAGAGCACTCCAGGACCACTCTGTCTTGCTTTTCCTCTCCAAGGTCAGGTTCCATTGTACCCACCCATGGGCTGTGTGGTACCTCACTGGATAACTCTGCCCTGAAGAACATGTTAGAAACTCCAGACTTCCCCTTTCATCCGCCATCCTGCTGCCCCATATAGTAAATCTTATCTATCCTAAAACAATAGGCCAGGGACATTCCTGATGCTCCCAGGTGCTCTCAAGATAGGGGTGTACAACCTTATACTGAAATTTTTCTTTTTCAACACCCGGGCAATCAACTAGCATACAAACCACTTTCTTGCACTAATGTCAATCATTGCAATTCAGAAATAAAGCTGTGTATATTTTTAATGGGTAGGCCAGACCCTTAATCAAGTCTAAATTCCTTGTGCTCCGAACAAAAAAACAAAACCGGTGGGAACATGCAAGAAAGATGCACTTTTTTACACTTTTCTTCCCACAGTGGCTTGCTTGTGACCACGTGGAAGTTCAGGAGAACAAATTTAATGATAATATGAGCCAGAATTTCAGGGGGTCAAATTCAGTGATAATTTTGATAAGTTCTTCTTGAGGAGGCCTCCTCTGTCACCCAGAGCTACATCTGTCTAGCTCTTCACTTCAAACATGCTTTAACTAGAATATTGTTTCCAGGAGCAGACCTCAGGAGCAGGAACAGTCATGGCCACTGGTCTACTCAGCTTAACAGCTTGATTTTGAGACCTTCTAGTTTGGACATTGAAACTTGAATAAAGCTATGAAAGAAGGTATGCATATTTTTTTCAGCTGAAAAATATTCTGTATGTGGTGTTTGGCTTACTGATATGAACCCTTACCCTGCCGTGATGAACCCTTGGCACCAAATCTTCATTTGATTAACAGGTGCCTCTAATACTCTTCCATACTATCAGCAATTATTTTTGAACATCCCTGATGAACAAGTTTCCTGATTGACATAAAGTTTTTAGGTAGAGGGGATGAAAATTCGCACTAGGTAGGGCTTGAGTGTTGTTTTGGTAGATTAATGTGATTGTGGGTGCATTCTTCTTGTGAACACGTGTAAGTCTTGGCTCCCCATTTGGCAGGGTGTGTGTCCTGATTGTATTAGGTATTGCATTATGTTGATCATGCTATTTTGTTGCATCACCTAGATGCTGTAGAGTTTCATTTTGTGCTTGGTTCTCACCCTTTCTCTGTAGATCAGTGGTCTTCAAACTTTTTAATGCCGTGCCCCCCCAGTTGAAAAATAAAAATCATTGGGCCCCCCTCAGAATTTTTCACAATTATTTTTAGAAAGATGGCAATGTTTAAATAGGTCTAAACCTATTTAAACATTGCAGTTAAGTAGTGTTACCTTTTTAACATGCTTCTGCTTAAAACAAAGGCATGTTATCTGTATAATATTTCTTTTGGCCAGAGTTTGGCCCCCCGGGATCACTTAAGGCCCCCCAGTTTGAAGACCTCTGTTGTAGATGCTCAATGTCAGTTTGGCTTTTGCATTTTTACGGTTGTACCTGTTGCCATGGACTAGGGGTTTTTTCAAGATCTGTTTTATCCTGCTGCCTGTTCAATCTTTTTGTTGGTCCTTCTGCCAGCTTTGCCCAGGCCAAAAGGACTTGCATGCCAGCAATACCTAGCTCATTTCTATGCTAAGGGAAGAGCGGTCATTGGCCACAAACGTTTAACATGTGAGGTTAATCTGGGAGCAGATTGGGAGCCATTTGCTTAAGTACAGTACAAACAAAACAGAGGTGGTGGATCAGTGAACTAATTATTAGCTCTGGGAGTCTGTTGAGCCTCATGGTCACAGGTTTGAGTCCCAGAAAGCCCACACAGCCTATCGTGCTTCCAAGGTCCATGAAATTACAACTGTTGAACTGGTTAACAATAAAGATCAGCGCAAAGAAACCAAAGCCTTGGGTGAGTGTGCGCTGTACAAATACATAGGCTAATGGGAGATCATCTTGCCTAGAGAGATGGGAAAAATGCCTTCCCCAGTTAACACAGTCGGTGACTTTGATGTCAGACATGACTCCGATCTTACAGTGGTACATCAAATCTCAGCTTTCTACTCCACTTGTTTGTTGTTCTTGTAGTCCTCAGTTATGAGGGGGATAGACGTTCAGTTGTAACCACCATTGACTCGTATTTGAATTATGCCAAGTCTTTATTTCATGGTCCCTCTGATTAACTTATACCACAGTGGTTCTCAACCACTGAATTATAACTGGAAGCTGGGAGCTCTAGCCTCTGCAATTCTTTGTTTTGAACCCTAAAACGATACTCAAAAATATAGAACACGTGCATCAAATACACAAATTATTAAATTGTATTTAATTCACTAACAAAAACATATGAAAATTGAAAGTTTAATTTTAATCAGAAGTTTGGAGCATCCAAAGTTTGGTTTTCTTGATGAAGTAATATGCTGGACTCCGTCATATCATTTTGTCTTTTTTGCTTCATATGAATGCTCTCTTCCTGTTGGATTTTACCAATGCTTACATTTCGGCCACCAATCGCCCATACCAGATTCATTGTGGGAGCAGCAATGGTAGAGCACAAATCAAGATAAGGATACAAACTTAATTTTTAACTTCCACTTTCAAATTCCTTCACACACAGCATTTTTTATTTTTTCCCCCAATATATACTTCTTTAATCTGCTAATATTATTCAATTTTCAGAACATCCACAGACCCGTTGATTATGCTTTAAGGACCCCCAGGGGTACACAGACCAAAGGTTGAGAATCACTATTTTACATCTTATTCAGGCGCTGTTCGTGACTGGAAACAATAGATTTACCCATGCTCTTTGTCTACTTCCTTTGGGTTTCTCTGAATGAGCGAATTTCCTTCAAAGTACTTTGCAATGCGCTTTGTAAGCTCTTTAGCGATCACCTTAGATTTATTTTCATTTATATTCTTCCTTCTGTGGTTTTGGAGTCCTCCACCTCCTCTAAATGAAGATTGGGAAAAGGGTATTTAGGACTGAGCTTCTCTATATAATCTACCATGTTGAAACATCTACACTATAAGCTATGACCTATCTCTGCAAATAATTTTCAGACAAGCCTATAAATCTCTAAATTTGGCAGGCAGGTTTCTTCACCCTTATGCCAAGAAACATGGTTTACAAGTACTGTAGAAGAGAGTATTAATCACAGGATTACATGAGAATAATTACATCTGCATATTGGTGATCGGTTTCAGTTAAGACACTCTTTAAATCGTCTTTTGGCTTCTGATAAAATACAGCCCCTTGTTTTTCTTCAAGTCTGATGTTCCTGCTGTTATGCGAACATGACCCCTGCCCACCTACTGTAATTTAAGTAGTTCCTTGGTTGTCCTCCTGTAAAATTTGTGTACAATTTTTCTCAGTAATACTAGACAGGGTAATCTTGTCTCACTAAAGAGAAAGTCCAAACACCTGCATCTCCTGCTAAATAAGAAATCAAAAACTCAACTGAAGACTGAGAATTAAGAAATTAGGCTGGTCTACAAGTGGAATGCAATTCCATCTTTAAGAAAGATTTGAACATTATCGGGATGCCCTGAAAAATGGTCCAGTTGGCGGCTTGAGGAGATAGTTACTGAAATGAAGTTGCTGCTACTGTGCTGCTTTGGATAGTAGGTTGATCTGTTTCTGTAGTTTTAACTACACTTAGGAATCGCCCCAACAAATGTCAAATGGATATCTTTCAGCATCCCATCCCTGAAACTAACTTCTTGATTTAAACTGAGTCGAATTTATCATTGAAGTCTGCTGTCTCATTCTTTGAATCTGGTAACTTGTATTGTACAAGCAGCAATGTCTCCAACACATCATCTAAGGTGGCCATTTTCAGAGCAAACCCTCCAGGAGGTATGAAATGTGTGGAATCGGTATAGTATTCTGTTAGACTCTGCATCACACTGGGAAATACCTCTGGATCGGTTTGATACGTCAAAGGGTCCACTTGCAGGCACTTGTCACTCTGCTTTGGATTACAGTCTTAGTAGCCAGTAGAGGGGAAAGATCTTTATGGAAAGGTCAACTTGGAAGAACACTCTTAAAGACAAAGGAAAGAGTTAGATAAAATCTGGTTCGTTTCATAGACTCTTCTAATTCTTCCTTGTTAACAGTGAGAAAGGAAACCTGTAAAGACACCCGGAAAGATGCTTGTAGAAGGACACCTGTTAAAACAAGGGAAAACGTTAGCGAAAATCTGGTTCGTTTCATGAATTCTCCTAACAATCAACTGAAAGAAACACTTAGTTTGTGGTCTGTGCCTCATATGAAAAATAAGATATCTCCTCAGGCCTAATCACTCTAACTAATCTGACCTATAATGTCGAAAATGCAAGAGATAAAGTCAGACATCTCTCAATATCATTTAGAGTTAACTCACTCTTAACTTGTGTCCACTAAGGCTGCACAAAGAATTAACTTGTTCTACTGCTTTTATACATTGTTCTTTTTGGCCCGAAAAGTCTTAGCTTGTTGGTTCAGGCCTTTGCGGAAAGCCCAGCACTAATCTTTTAGATTATTCTGCCAGTGAACACTAATACCAAGCTTGTCAGCTCTATTTAGCCAAGTTGTTTAGCCAAAGACAGAATGTCAAATTTTGATTATTTTGCTTCTTTAGTAAAATGCCACCACGAATGGCAGTGCCTACATCACTCTTACTGACCTCAGATGAGTTCACATCAACTGCAGGTCCTTTTTCACTCCTTTTACAAGGCTTCCCGAACTCCAGCAGGGCTTCTGGAGTCGAAGATCACTCTAAACAGCAAGTCTTCGGGCGCGGTGCTCTTTATAGGGGACCTGCCAAAGATGTCTGTTGTCCGGTGCCTGCTGAGGCCTGTAGTCCTAATTGTTCAGACACAGTCACCATTGTCTGACTCCTAAAGGCCGAAGTGTTTCCTGGCATATCGTGATCTCAGACTGTGCAATGAAAGTGAATTTTAGTTACTATCAATTATGGTGACTCTTATCCCTCCCTGTACAGTTACTACACTGTCAAAGTTCATGACAAGCATAGGCAATGTTAATAGGTCCGGCGTATGACTGAAAGTGTCATTGATAGTTTCAGGCATTCCATAAGTCATCATGCATGTACTGTCACACATCTTTACATTCATGCATCCCATTGACTCTTTCTTGTATTCTCCCTTTGACTCAACCGCAATAAAACACACACAAACTCACCACAGATGCAAGATAAGCCAAAGGAATGCAAGTAGAAAAAAGAAAGCATGCTGCCATCTAAACACGGCAGGCATATGCTTGCAATAACATAAGTAAACCTTTCATCGGTTGTCAGTTTTTCAAAGGTATTATTAAAAGTCCATCATTGTTTGAAGTTCAAGCATGGCTGGCAGGTTTAGAAGCAATATGTTGGCTATCTTGTGATGGTAACATAATGATAAACTATGGACAATAGCGTTCTACAATGGTCTCCTAGTGTAGAGGAAGTGGCTATGTGGCATGCACCACACTGCAGATAAAATGAGCAGCAAGCAAGCGACACATAGTATCCTCTCAAACATAACAAAACTTTAAAGTGAAAAGAGAAGGAAAGAAAAAGAAGGGGAAGAAGAAAATTGTAAACTAAAAAGGAGAAGCACGGACTGGGAACTGTAAAGGAGAAAATTCAAAACGAAAGGACTGGCTAACCAGCCCTGACACTGAAGCGAAATCATTGTCCGGTGAATGTACACATGCAATCGGAAAATAACATCATTCACATGGCAAGCGTGCCAGTGACTGATGTAGACTGAATCATTACCCCGTGCAGTTTGCTGTCCAATGGAAAAACATACCTGGCCCAAAGGTCCTCTATTTGTATAGATATATGCATAGATATATTTTTTTATATGTGTATTTTTTTCATAGATTTTTTTTTTTTTCTTTTCTTTTCTTCTTAATATTCACCAAGAAATATTAGTGCAAATCTTCTCCCCCACAGGGTTTATCAAAGGCAGTAACAAACACCAGACAAATTCCTTACAAAGGCAATCTGTGACAGTTCATGTAACAAAATACCCATTTGTCAGCTTTAATACAGATAATTATTAGTCTATCCTTAAAAGTCTGATTTTAACATGTTTTCAGTCAATACTTCTGTTTTAGTGTGTTTATAATAACTGTTTTCATAATAAAGAAGAATAATTTTCAATAGAAATAATTTTCATAGTGAATCAATCGGGCATAGGCCTCCGATGCAGAGTGTTAGTTTGCCCACAAGGCACTCGTCGGGCATACAGCCATAAAATTTCATAATATACAAAATTACAGTTGTCTAAATAAAATATCTCTCATAAGAGGGCCTAGCAAGTATTCTGACAGTACAATCGTCTGCATACTTTTTTTTTTTTTTTTTTTTTTCCCCAGGGGCTTAGGGTGCGGGGGTGCTAACTAGCACCAAAGAGGTAATGCGTAAGATTCCATGTAACAAAATACCTATATCTGGCCGCGAAAAGTCATGAAAATGTTACTAAACCTGCAGGTTGAGTAACTTGAATAATCTACTTTAACTAACTGTAATGTCTTTGGCTTATAAACGGGTCTCAAATTGTTTGATCCTAGGCAAACATTTTATTTTAAAGAGTCCTTTTTATTCATTCTCACATATGAGTGTACCTTCAAATATGTGAGTTCAGCATTTCTGCTGAACAAAAAACTCTTTTGTTTGATTAAATAGACTAAACCTTTGCTCCATGTATAATAAGAATGTAGCCCCCATATAGAGTACACATGATCCATGACTTGCCTCTTAGTTTACTAATAGCTTTGCCATCAAGGCAGGAGTTTTTCTCAGTTTATGTTTAAACACTTACTTTTAACAAATATATTACTAAAGCATGATGTGGTAGCACGCTGTCATTTACAGACAGTAAATTTCCCCAAAAATGTCCAAAAACCTTCCCACTAACTTGAAGCTTTACTGATAACACTATAATGTGTAATAGCAATAATCAGTGAAAATTGGCTTTCAGAAAGCATATTTATCATTTACACATCACCAAGTAAAGTGTTCTGATTTGTTTTCATCCTATTAAACCATGTTGTTTATCACACAGAAGTTGAGAAAATGGACTTTAACAACCGCTGACCTGTATTTTGAAATGTTTCTACAGTTCGCTTATTCAAATGTTGTGTGGTAGGAAAAACCTGACACTCAACAGCCTTTCGTTTCACATTTTTTAAAGCAGGCCAGACAGTTCACCTTACAAAATCCTGGAACTCTGAAATCTGAAGGAAAAAAAGACAAATTGGCTTATGACCTGTCTCTGAACACAGAGCAAATGTGACAAGAACAAGATTTAAACAAGTCTTTGTTGTCCGGTCACTTTCGGACTGAACAAAACACCTGTTCTTTATAACTTTAAAAGCCTATTGTCTTTAACTTATGCTTTTCCCAGTCAGAATGTCAGGCCTAAAACCTTTATCTTTGGCTCATCATCATGACCAAACTCTGGCCTTCTCTTTGGTCATAAGCCTTCCCACAAGGCAACCATTGGGTATGCCCTAATAAAATACAAAATATGTACAAAAGACAGCTGTCAAAACAAATCTGTACTAATAGAACCTGATAAGGATTACCTTATTCTAGAAAAGATTTTAGAACCTCTCTACCTGGAAATAGGTTTGACAGGAACGATTCCACAGTCCTAGAAGGGGTCCATAATCTCCCCCATCTTTAAAACTCTGGACCGGTCGCTCCCCGATAGCTGTCGTCTGATTGCCTTAATTGACAATGACGCAAAGTACTTTGCAGGTCTGTTATTGGATCATCTGCTTGCATGGTCTACTTAAAAGGGAATAATACCCACAATCCAAACAGGATTTTCCAAAAATACTGGCACCATCACGAACATCATGGCCATTGCCTTTTAACCGACAGCTATAACACTGAAACGTCAGCTCCATCCATGCTTTGTTGATTCCAAGGCCGCATTTGACCACGTGGACAGAAATCTGCTGTGGAAGAAGCTTGAAACCTGGGGGCTTCCACATCCACTCCTATGCCTGATAATAGCCCTTCATTCGGACACATGGGTCCAGATAAAATTGGGTACATGCACTCATCTTTTAAGGCAGATCCCTACTACCAAAGGTTTAAAACAGGGTTGTGTTTTGGCCCCTACACTGTTCAATCTATATTTAGCAGACTTAGCAGGTTCACTCACCCTTACAAACTCGCACCCCCCCAAAAATTGGGGACCTGGAACTACCATGCCTCATGAACTCTGACGACCTCGTACTGATCAGCCATATGGTAATAGGCCTTCAGAGACAATTAAACGCCACTCAACACTACTCTGCCACCAATGGCTTGACAGCAAACTTTGGTAAAACATGTACACTGTGAATAAGATCAAAGGCACCCTCGAGAGCTTGGTTTTGGGGTAAGACGCGACTGGTTTAAACAGACCAGTATAAATATCTTGGAGTAATTATTGACATATCGGGTAACATAATGCATCAAAGGAAAAGCCTAATGGGAAATAGCCTAGCCACAGTGCTATCTCTAAAAGGACTAAAAAAGTATCTGAATGGGCCTTCATACACCCCCTTCTTAAAAGTGCTAAAAGCCAAGCTCCTGCCCACAGTAACATACGGAAGCAAAGTACAAAGAGGCAGGGATTTAGATATCTTAAACAACGCAGTGAGCAAAGTTTACCGGGCGATCTTTAACATCCCCAGATTCACCTCCCCCACCCAACTGAGACTGGAGTTTGGTCTACTGAACCAATCCCTGGCTCGATGCGTTGCCTACATAAACTTCTGGAGCAAAGCCCGTGGTGCCTCCCTGGGCACTCTTAACTACCATATGTGGCAAGAGCTTGAACGTAGGAACACCTCCCTGTTCAGAATCCACTTAGATGATTCACTTAAGAAGACCGGGCTCACCGACCTTTGGAGGATCCCAATGCCGCACAACGCCTTCAAGAAAGCAGCTGGAAAATCAATTCGGCTTCAGTCACTATCTTTTTACGGCGGTCTCGTGCATGGATGACTTTGCACACTTACATGTCTTTGGCACCTCAGTCATACTTAGGCCACGGTTTCTCGAGATGAATAAAGGGACCATTCTTACAGTATCGAATTGGTCTCTTACCACTTGCTTTAAATGCGGCTCCCGTGCTGAGGGACGTAACCATCTGTCTGCTGCCTCTGTGGTGAGGACACAGAAGACCTCCTGTATGTCCTCTGCTCATGCAACCATCTTGCACAAGAACGAAAAGCCCTACTAAAGAACAAATTTACGAAAAAGGCATATCGGAACGGAGACAAGCAGTGATGGCGTGCTTCGCACCTGGGGACCTGCAGCTGAACTGTGCTTTGATGAAGTTTCTATTACAGGTGACGCAAAAGCAAGATTTAATAAATCTGCACCATCCCCCCTGTGATTCACAGGAGGATAGTTCACAGCTCAATGCCTGACAATGGACTTTAATGGCATTAAGCAATGCTCTACTCACTCTTAAGCAAGCAAAATCTTAAGTAGCAATATTTTACTACTTTTTAAAATGAGCTCCTACAGAGCGCATATTCAAATGACTGGACAATGCGCATAATCCTTCGATTTAGTAACATCACAAATGTATTTTTAAAAGTGTTTGCTTCTTTTCTCCTTTTTGTTATGGTTTTAAGTAACTAAACAATAAATCTTACTACTAGTACTACTAATAAGGATTACCATAGTACATATCGTCGGTCCCCATTGTTTGTTCAGGTGGGCCACCAACATCCTTCTCTACTACAGTAATCTCCAAGATTCCATGTCACAAATTACAGTCTATAACAGTGTAGTGACAATCTACTCTTTGAAGCCTTTTCCCTTTAGCACATGCTTTTCACAAAAGTAAGTAAAGCCTTGCTTTGTCGTACAATTTCACTATAAACTGATCACACCTAAGGAATCTGACATAACATTTCCCAGTGAACTGATGAGGCCTCTAGCCTTTACAAGTGGCTTGACACTATGTACAGCCCAGGCCTTCTGAAGTGTGCATACACTGGCAACTATCCGGCATAAACTAATAAAATTACAAATGTGTACAAAATTACATTTGGCAAAACAATATCAAACCCCATCTGGAGGGCCTTACAAGAATCATCACAGTGAAGTTCTACTTTAAAGGTTTGGCAGAGTCGGTGACCAACATTGAAATCCTTGACATGCAAAGAAAAACTTTTCTATGGCCTGTAACATAATGTGATATAAATCCACTGTTTTATGCCTACTAGCTTTACCATATGCTTTCCGCAATAAATAAGTTAAACCTACTGTAATTTCCACTATAAAATAGGCTGGACCTATGACATTGGCGTTAAATTTCAATGGACAAGTCAAGCCTGTAGCTGTTTTCATTGACTTGTCACCGTAACCAACTCTGGCATACTGTACGGTGAGGTTTCCCACAAGGGAATCATTAGGCTCACAGTTATAAAATGACAAATTTACACAAATTTTTCAGTTGGCAAAGCAACATACTTTATCTTCTAGTGGGCATTTCTTGTGCTTTGTCAGCGGGAGTAACTAATGCCCAGACCCTTGCCTTTTACGATAATCTGAGATTCCATGGAACAAAAAAACAAACAAGTTTTTAGTTCGGACTGATAACCCGTTCTTAAATGGCTATTGACTTTAACTTATGCTTTTCATAATCAATATGTCGAGTCTACTGCATTTGACATAACTTTTCATAATAATCAAGCATGTAGCCTTTTTCATTGGCTCGCCATTATAAGCAACTTGAGTCCATTGTATGCAAGCTTTCCACACTGCAACCCTCCACAGCAGTCATAAGATACAGATATATACAAAATCACATTTGGCAAAGCAAACTACTATTCCCTTAAGAGAGCCAAACGAGAATTATTGTAGTGTATATATTCTACCCCCAGATTTTGTTTGGATGAATCACCAAAACCATTCCATACTATGGTAATTTGTGAATTTCCATGAAACAAAATATCTGCCTACAAGCTTACATACAAAAAATAACAATCCATCTTTTTTAAAGCCTATTCTTATTAACACATGCTTTTCACCATTAGCTGATGAGGCCTACTGGCTTTGTCATACTGCTTCATAATAAATAGACGAAATCTGGCATGATTTTTCCATATGAACCAAACCCTTTAACATTAGCTTTACATGTTACCCATGGAGACATACTAACCTAGAGATTCGATCACCGCTCCACCTGCCTGCTGGAGCTCAGAGTGCAGGAATCTTCAGTAGTGCAATGGCCTTCCCGGCACCTGGGAGCAGAGCTCGCTGCGGGTGCCCTGTGGTGGTGGCGCAAGGAAAGCAGAGGACATGCGCGCTCCCCGACCATCGCAGCGGACGTGAGCGGGGGCTCGTGAGGGAGAAGTGGGCTGATTTCTGCCCGGCTGCCACTTGGTTCTGCTTTATACCCCGCCTTGATACCGGTGAGCATGCCGCAGGGCCAAGACACTCATGGAGGCCTGCCTGAACTTTGGTTGTAGAGGACTGTCAAAGACTGCCTCAGGTGAGGAGCTGGAGGGCCGGAGTGAACACTGGTCCTAAACGTGCTGTGCCACACACTGTTGCCTGAATCTGCACAAAACAGTTTACCACATTCTCCTTGCGGATCTGGTATTGGAGACTGGGCCTGCACTAGGGAGATCACAGCGGACCTGGGCGCACCTCTACATAAGTGAGTTGTTCCATTAGCTCATAACACAATTGATGTAAGTACTGCAGCGGGCTAACTGTGTGTACTACAACCCCCACTCCTCCTGTGCGATTGGGAGGCATTAACTGGCAGATGCTACATGATTGGAGGAGTATACCACTGATTATATATGCTCGAGGTGAATAGTGCTAACATTGGTAAAGCATAGCTCGTTGGGGCCCGAGGACTGCAAATTCACTTATGGTCCACTGTACTATTAAACCAATGGACAAAGCAGACAGGCACCAGATTTGAATCTAAGCCTACCCCTAGCCCCCAGCATGATGATCTGTCGGACTCTGAACATGATGTGCAAACCCAGGGCACCTCAGCACTGGAAAGTACACTTTTGGCCATGCAACAGAGCTTGCATTCGATTGAAAGTAAAATAGACACACTAAACCTACGGATAGATCATATTGCTACTAAACTAGACAAACTAGCAACACAGCTGTCTGAGGCAGAACAGCACATTTCTGCAGCAGAATACACACTGCAAAACAACTGTGAAAAGTGCCTCAACATGGAGAAAGTGCTCAATCTTATCCGAACGAAGATCTTGAGGCTTGCTCGTGCCGCAACAATCTGCGAATTACTGGTGTTCCTGAGACCACCAATACAGGGAAAATGGAGCTCTAGGTTGAGCGACGTTTTTGGATCGCAAAATTTCTCCAATGTGCTGATAATAGAACAGGCTCATCGATCCTTGGCAGCAAGACCGCCTCCTAGGGCCCAGCCGTGACCCATTATAGCGCGGCTCCTTAATTACCAAGATTGTGACACGGTGCTCTGCTTCTCCATACGGCACCAGAGAAACAACATCGCCTTCTTCATGGACTTCACGGTGTCTGTGCAGGCATCTCATAAGGAATTCCTTCCGATAAAGAAGAAACTGCAGCAGGAGAGCATTAACATATGCAATGCTTTACCTGGCAAGATTGCGCATAGACCATCCAGACGGTCAGAAGCTTTTCTCTACTCCCAAGGCAGGAAGGGATTTTCTCCAAAAAGTTGCCACCGGCTGCCGGGCGTCACCGGCAAAGGGACTGTGCGCATCTTAGTTTTACATTGCTGCCCCATTATTTTACAAGTTTGCGCAAATATCTATAGTTTCTGTACACAAGTCACAAAGGTTTTGACAGAGGTAGAGACGGAACTTATTCCTTGAATTCCACACGTCTTTTGAGTTATGTTAAGCCACTACAGCCAATGAATTGCAAGCTGGCAGCGGTCACTTTATTACTGGCCAAGAGGACAGTGGTCATTCATTGGGGTAAGAAATCACATCCTCCGCTCCAACAATGGCTACATGACATGCTGTATTGCAGAGCTCTACTAGAGACGTATGCTGAAGAGTGTCGGAGACCCTCTTGGCCAAAAGACTTTTGGACACCCACGAGCACCTACCTACTGTCACTTCCTGAAGAGACTAAACGGGTAATACTGAGTAATATGTTTCATGAGTACACTACACGCAATCTGTTATGCTATATAAACCTTGCTATTATGCCTCCACTGTATATCAGACTTGATGGCAATGTTTTTGTTGTTAATTGTCTTTCACAAGTTGAAAACAACTAATAAAAAGAAATTGAAATAAATAAATGTATGTATAATATTTGCCAGCTTCTGAGCACTTCATAGTTGTGATCTGTGTATAAAAACATTATGACAAAGCAAGTAAGTCTTTATTTAGTGTGAAAAGTATAAGTTAAAGGTAAAGAACATGTAAGGGTAAATTGTTATTACACTATGCTAAAGCCTGTAGGCAGGCATTTTGTCACATGGAATCCCGCAAGTTACTGTAGTAAGCAAGGGTTTTTAGTCCTATTGACACACCTGAACAATCCATGGGGATAGGCAATTAGCACTATTGTAATCCTTATAAAACTCTACTTGTGGTGATTTTGTATTGCTTTGATAATTATATGTTGTACTTTTTTGCAATTTTATTGTGGTAAACCTAATGGTTGCCTTGGGGGGGGGGGGGGGGGGGAGAGGGATAGTCTCATGACCCAGCACAAGTAGGTCTGATTGCTTGTGGTGACAAGCCATTGATAAAGGTTATAGTCTTGCTTTTTTATAATAAGTTATGATAAAGGCAGTAGGCTTGACGTATTGCTAGTGAAAGGCATTTGTAAAAGTCAGTAGGCATTTAAGGCTAGGTTTGTATTACTCTGTATTAAAGTCTATAGATTGGTGTTTTGTTACATTTAATCAGATTCCCATAGTAGGCAAGCATTTGGGGCTGGTTACCCCTGGGTATTGAAGATTTGTACTGCCAGAATTCTGGCTGGGCCCTCTTAAAAGAAAGGGTAATTTACTTTTCCAGTAAATTTGTGTACAATGCCATTTTATGACTGTGTGCCTGATGGTTGTGTAGGACAGCGCCGAGCGTGCCCAGTCCCTCCAATACGGCTGCCATCAATATCCCACGGTAAAATGAGGGACAGGAGCAAGATGGCCATAACCGTGCGACAGTCTGGTCGGGAGACATAAAAGATGAACTGACCTAACCCCGGCATTGGGTATGAGGAGGTTGGAGGATGGGGAGCAGCGACAGGAGCAACATGGGAGCCAGAGGAGCAAGAGACACGAAGAACCTGGGACCTTGACAGTTTGGGAGAAGTGACGCAACGCAAGGAGAGCGACCGAAGGATGAATTGGCAAGAGGAGACGGAGGAACATGAGGTGGAGAGTGTGCAGAAGTCCAGTGAGCCCCAAGAGCAGGTGGACGCTGAGGTTTCCCCAACCATGGTCCAGAAGGACCGTGGTCTTAGGCAAGTCATTGCACCGGCGGGAGGGTTCTTACAAAGGTGGTGGGCTGGGATGCAAGGAATGCACAATAAAAGCATGCAAAAGTCACAGAATTGGACACTAAAGTGCAGCATCAAGTTCCAGTGCACTTGATAATGGACACGTTTCTCCTAAAGCACGTGCACTTCCCTATTATCAGTCCTACCAGATGCTTGGCCATAGTGCTGCAGGGATTGTGTGTGGGGGATAGGGGCAGGAATCTACCAGCCACTGGCCAGATTATGTGGTACGTATCCCAGGCATCTATTGGTGAATTCAGGGGATGTACCCAGAGCTCCTCTCCAACCCCTACCTATTATAGTCACACCTTTCAAGTGAATAGGAATGGACTTGGTAGGTCCATTGACTCAGCCTGCTAGGGAACAGCAATAAATCTTGGTAGTTGTAGACTGTATGTAGGAAGCTGGCCAGGTATGTGTGGTGGTTACCTGAGGTACTTACACCAGGTCCAGGTAATTTCCTATTAGTGTAGTTAGTGTCTAGAAGGCAGGCTCTCTAGAGGTAGATATGGATGAGCAGCCAAAGCTTATCTAAGAGACATCCAAAGCTCATGCAACACTACTGTAGTCACACAGCACTTACACACATGAAAGAAAACACTTGGTTACAAAAATAAATGTAGGTACTTTATTTTAGTGACACAATACCAAAAAGTGCTAGAGAGGCAACCCTCCAAAAGGAGGTAAATAACACACTAGATATGTACGCTAGTAATCTGTAATAGGCATAAAAAGTGATAGAAAACAGTGCAAATGCAAACAGACAATAGTGACCCTACGGGGAGTCCAAACCATATACTAAAAACATGGATTGCGAGCACAGGACTCCCAACTAGGTAAGTGGAATATGTAGAGGGGAACTGGGTGTACTAGGAACCCCCAAAGGTAAGTACCACAGTGCCCCCTAGCACCCGGGAAGAAAGGAGTAAGTTACTGGATCTTCCCCAAACTACCGAAAAGGAAGAAAAAGAAGAAAATGCAACACCCAGACAAGACTGCAAGAAACCAGCGGTGGATTCCTGAAGAGGAAGACCTGTAGAAGAAGGGGACCAAGTCCAGAAGTCACAGAAGAGTCCAGGAGGAGCAGGAGCTACTACCCACCCAGCTGTAGCTGCAGGAGTTGTTCGACGGTAGGACGAAGATTGGAGGATGCAGTCGACTTCTCACGCCGGATGGATGATTGCAGTCGGTTAGTGGTGTGGAAAAGCCACCAACAAGCCTTGGCAAAGGCAGAGGTCGTGGTGAAGCATAAAGTGGAACTGCCAGGGACCAGCAAGGTCCAGGAGGACTCAACCCACGGGGGGAGACGTAGAGGGACCCTCAGCAATGCAGAGAGTCCAAAGAAGAAGAGGCAGCCCCCACAGGAGACCCATTGGATGGCGAACCAGGAGTCGCAGAGTAGCCCATGCAGCACAACTGGAGAAGGATACCTCGCGCAGGAAAAGCACGCAGAGGGCTGTGCATCACAGGAAGGAGTGCTGGGGCTACACAAAGATCCCTTGGCGGAGATACAAATAAGCCTTGGTAGACTTGGTGCACGGGATAATGTCCTGCGTGGTAAGACAAGAGCTTACCTCCACTAAAGTTGGACAGCTGGCAGAGAGGACCAAGAGGACTACTCTGGACCACCACCCGTGATGCAGGATCCACGCAGCTCTGGATGAGAGGACATTCATGCAGCCGGTTGTCTTTCCAGTTGGTGCCTGCAGGTGCAGGGGAGTGACTCCTTGACTTCTTCCTTCTTGTGCAGACTGAAGCCTTGCCACCCTCAGAGGATGCACAGCTGGGGAAATGTTGCAGAAGCTGGAAGGAGCTGTGGAAACAATGGTGCAAGCAGAGTTTTCTTGTGGATGCAAATTATCGGTTCCTGGAGGGTCCAGTCGTGGTTCCAGTGGCTAGAAGTCAAAGTAGAGGTTGCAGAGGAGTCCTGCTGGAATCTTGCAAGCCGAATCTGAGGACCTACCCAAGAAAGAGACCCTAAATAGCCCTGAAAGGGGGATTGGTCACCTAGGCAGGTGACCACCTATCCAGAGGGGCTCTGACGTCCCCTGCCTGACCTGGCCACTCAGATGCTCCCTGTCAACCTTGGAAACAAGATGGCAGAACCCAGGGACCCTCTGGAGGAGCTCTGGGCACCACCACTGGGGTGGTGATGGAAAGGGGAGTGGTCACTCCCCTTTCCATTGTCCAGTTTTGTGCCAGAGCAGGGACTGGAAGTCCCTGAACCGGTGTAGACTGGTTTATGCACAGAGGGCACCAAATGTGCCCTTCAAAGCATACCAGTGGCCTGGGTAGGCTACTCCTCCCAAGCTGTGTAACACCTATTTCCAAATGGTGAGGGTGTTTACCTCTCCCTTCCTAAGGAAATCCTTTGTTCTGCCTTCCTGGGCTTGAGCTGTTCAAGCAGCAGGAGGGCAGAAAACTGTCTGAGGGGTGGCAGCAGCTTGGACCGCCCAGAAAACCCCATAATGCTGGTAGGAACAATGCTAGGGATTCTCTAAGGAGCCCCCAGGGTGCATGGAATCATACTTCAGATACTGGAAACCGTATAGGGGTAAGATTCCAACATGTTTGATACCAAACATGCTTAGGTTCGGAGTTACCATTATGTAGCTGAATATAGGTAGTGACCCATGTCCAGTGCCCGCACTTACGAAGTCCATGAAAATGGGACTGGAGTTCGTGGGTGCACCTCTGCTAGTGCGGGAGTGCCCTCCCTCACAGGAACATGCACCTTGCCCTCTGAGCTAGGAGGGCCTGCCATCGGGGTGACATACACTGACCTGGTGCAGTGACTTAGTGAAAAGGATGCATGCACCCTTTCACTCAGGCTACAATGGCAGGCCTGCAGTTACACTTTGCATGGGCTCCTCATGTGTGACATAATACATACTGCTGCATTTAGATGATATCTGAGCCTTGAAAGCCTGCAGTAGTCACCTTCTTGATGTCTTGTGTTAGACACTAGTCATTTCTGTGCAGACTGCGGTATCTTAAACTAATACTACAGGTCCATTGAGTCAGTTACGGATACTTACTTTAGCAAGCTGCTGTACCTGAGCAAACGTTTGAGAACCATGACCTAATTTTCAGAAGAACAAACTTTTGTGGTACACTTAGTTTTAACAGACATGACAGGCCGATGATTTTTTAATGTAATAATAGATATGCTCTCCAAATTCCTTGAATGACCAAAATAACACATTCTTTACAATGATTTGTGTTTCTCTTTAATAGCATTTGTTTGTACCGTTGGCACCACCCTTTGATATGACTATTAGACTGTGGCCAAGATATTGATCTGCCCATAAAAGTGGCAGATGGTGAACTGCCCTGGAGGTAGAACACTTATCAGAGTAGGGTGTTGGCCTGTGGTATGTGTTCACTAAAATCATTAGACTTCTGAAAAATCTTGGTGGTGGTAGTGATTTTAGCAAATTTGAAAAACCCCTTCTGCAGCAGATTATGGGGGTAAGGACTCGTATCCATTTCTGTGTCAAAATTAAGCCAAGTTCTGCTTTTTTCAGAAAAATTCATGTATATAAGTTTCAGCCCAAAAATGGTAAGATTTTAGTATGTGAGCTGGTGGTGCAGTTTGGACCATACTGTTGCAAATATATTTCCAAAGCATCATGCAGTGGAGTCATTTACAGTCAGCACATTTTCTATTGAAATGGCCACAAGATGTCTCACTGACACACAGTTTTACTGCTATAACTACATAACGTACATAAGATAATATTTGGAAATCGCATTTCTTTGGATATTTATGACATGCACGTCACCAAGTAAAGATTTGGTTTGGTCCTATTAAAATCTTTGTTTTCATCACACTTCAGAATTACAAAAAAAAGTGCTTCATTTTTGCTTTCCTGAATGCTGATAAATTCTGAAATGCATACAATTCATTTACAGGTATTTACATGTTGTGTTACAAAACAAAATGACATAATTCAAAGTAAATACCATTCCCCAAGTTGGGTAAGCAGCAGTTTGTCAGAAGACATAGCAAGACTTCTGACTTTTTGGCTTCAAAACACAGCAAAAGTCACAAGATAAATGGAAAATGTAAAGATATTTGTATCATGATTTACCAGAAATTGGCTGGCGTCCCACCAGTGTGTTGCAACCCACAATTTGGGAACCACTGTCTTGGGCTGTTAGTAGAGGCCCTTTGTCGCTGTCACAAATCTTTGCTAAAGCAGGGCGTAGTATTGTAAGCCCTGACTAGTGAACACTTGAGTCAGACACTTGCTTGTTTTAAAAAAAAAACAAAAGAAAAACTGCTGTACCTTAGGCTTACGCTGTTACTAGAGATCCCTAGTGTCTGAAAACAAATTCTTCTGTAAAAACAAGGTGATGGACGTAATGATTGTATTAATCTCACTCGCCAACAGTCGCTCGGGCCACTTCTCAATCCATAGTTTTTTCACTCACCATGCCACCTCAGTTTGGACCCAGCCATGAGCAGATCTTTTCCATCTGTAATTTGTGGTATGTATATTAGTAAGTTTATGATTATATGTGTGATGGTTGCATTGTGTGAAGCTTATGCTTAGTACAGTAGACCTGAGTTGGTTGTGGTGACAGGCCTATGATAAACGTAGGCTAGATTTGGTCACTAGGAAAAGTTCTGCACAATGCCATAGTTCTCTTCTTATTTTTTTTTTTTTATGCAAACTTATGACGAATGCAAAAGACCTGTCTCTTATTTATTGCGAAAAGTATTTGTTGAAGCCAATAGGCGTTTAACTTTGAACTGTTATAATATGGGGCTACAGACTGTAGTGAAGTATATTGTCACATGTAATCTCACCGATTTCCATAGTAGGCAAGGGTTTTTGTCTGTAAAACCCTCTGGCAAACCTTGGGGGTAGAAGCTTTTCACTGCGATAATCCTTGTTTGGCCCTTTTGAGGGGGGTTGTTTTGCCTCTAATTTTGTACATATTTGTAATTTCATAGCTGTAAACAAGATGGTTGCCAGCTTATGTGCACATCAGTAGGTCTGTGTTGGTTATGGTGTCAAGCCAAAAGTAAGGACTACAGGTCCTAATGGTTCATTGGGACAGTCATTCCAGGTACCTGGGTTTGATTAGCTTATTATGAAACACTGACAGCCAGCAGATCTGACATACAGTGTATGTATTGCGAAAGCATATACTAAGTTCAATAGACTTTTAGGGTTGATTGTTATTTCACTTCGTCAAAGCACATATGCAGGTATTGTGTTATATTGAATATCAGATTACTGTAGTTAGGAACGATTTTGGTGCTAATGACCCGCTTCAACAAACTGTGCACTATAATAATTTTTACTCGATCTTCTTAGGCAGAATTTATTATTATTTTTACAACTGTGCTGTGAACATATTTGTAAGTTTAGTATGGTAAATCTAATGGTTGCTTTGTGGGAAAACCTTATGCTTGATACAGAAGGTCTGAAATTGTTAAGGTGACAAGCCAATAATGTTAAATGTTATCTTTATTGGTACATTGGAAAAAGATATTTCAAATGCATAATTGACATTTCCAGCGAAAACAAAAACACACAAGTACTGTAAACAATAGCTGCTCATGTTCTGGTCATCTATGTTGTCCTTGTGCTGAATTTTGGAATATGGCATGATTCGGGGAATTTCACGTACCAAGCACAATGTAAAAATGTGTCTATAATTTCTTAGGAATTCAAAGCCCCATCTTTTTTCATGTATAGAAGATTACTTTGAATGCATGACAAGAAGTAGCCTCAGTGCATCCCCAGCTTCTCATGAGAGGTACCTCTTTTCTCCCATACCCGCATATAGTTTTGGCTCAGATGCCCCCCCAGATAAGTTCTTATTGCATTTCTCTTCTTCACACACGGAGCATCCAGAAAGAATAAAAAGGACCTTCTTGCATCAGTAACATGCACTTTTATTTGCTGCCTGTGTTTCTCTATCTTTTGTACCAATAGATCAGAAAATGATGATCTTTGGTCTTGCAAGAAGCCTCTCAAGCACCTAGCTACCACTTCCTTTGATACTTCACACTTTGAAATTTGTGGTTCTGATGCCATTTTACAAGAGTTACATGTTAATTTCCTTATGAAGTTGGACTATCAGAACCTTAGCTAGTGCTCATTACTTCTCCTTACATTACTTGTTTTTTATCAAATTAACTATGCAGGAAATCTGTCACCCGTTCTTATCCAGTGTTTGAGATTTGTTCGCTATGAGACTTGTGGAAGAGTTAATCAGTGTTCCCACTTGTTCTTTATCTTTGCTTTCTCTCGCTTACCCCTTAAGCTTTCATCACTATAACCTAAACCCCTCACACAATAATCTTGCACATCCTCATAGAAGAACCTCAGGAACACACCACAGTTTCCAAGTTCCATTTCGTGCTTGGCAGACTTTGAGATACTCTAAGCTTATGAAGAAATGAGTCTTTGAAGAACATGTTGGGCCTTGCAGTACAAATATAAAGCAGTAGACTGTTTTACCTCAATGTAAGTAGTTACCTTTTTTGACAAATGCATGAACACTATGTAAAATGAAAGTATTAATATTAAATATTCGAAATAATTTTAGGTTGAATGAGAGTTCCTGTATTTCTGAGTACATTCTGTTTTCTGCATGCAGGTTTTAGACTCTGATGCTGAATCTTCCTCTGACTATGAGATAGACTTGGATGATGGAGAAATGATTTCTGGAACCAGTCAAAATAAAGATGACGAAGGTAAATAACTTGCTCATCAGATTACTACTTATTGAGAATGTGAGGGTTAATCTAACTTTACCATTATTTTATAAGTTGCTTTCATGAATTATGTAACTCATCTTGCTAGCCCAGCTGACATAATAAAAATAAAAAAACGAGTTGTTAAAGGCAAAGTGCTTGTAAGGGTGAATTGTCATTACACTGTGCTAAAGCCCGTAGGCAGGGATTTTGTCACATGAAATCTCTAAATACTGTAGTACACAAGGGTTTTGGTCCTAGTGACTCACCTGAACAAACCATGGGGATAGACTATTTGCCATATGGTAATCCTTATTAGACTCTACTAGTAGGGATTTTGTATTGCTTTGACCATTATATTGTGCTTTGACTCGTACACTTGCCGCTCTGGGCTGCGGCGGCTGAGGAGCACGCGCATTGCCTGTTTGTCGCTGTCTCTGCAGCAGTGCCTCCAGCGGCCCTGGACTTGTTCTACACACTGGCGCCTCTTGCTTCGAGATCGCCATCCAGCGTTGAAGCTTCTTTCTGGGCAGGCCTTTGGTCAAACCACTGCGCGATCTGTGCTTACTGGGGAGACACGTTTAAAACTAGACTTCTTGGGAGTGAAGTATTTGGTGCATTTTCATTTGTCGCCAGGCAGGTTATGGATGCAAATGGGGGCTGAGGGTGATATGTTGAAACTGTGGTCCAACTATTTATGTACTGAGAGCTACTACTGATCAGTGGAAAGTACTGTGAGCTACTGTAGGCTGAGCAACTTGCACATTACAACCAGATGCCCCCCACACCCAGGTTAGATGACTTTAAGCCTTATGTCAATAGAGCCAGGTATTTGAACAAAATACTTTGACTAGGGGCACTATGACAGGGCTGCCATGTGTGTCAGCGAGAGCATGGTCCTTGGGGATGTATGAACATGTGTGCGTATGAACGGGATATATGTGTACAAGTGACTGAGACTGTCTCTTATGTACTTGTGGACGATAACCTACTTTTCACCATATGTGGCACTGTTGCATGTATAACACAAGCATATAACCATAGTTTTTTTTTTTTTTTTTTTTTTTTTTTTTAAATGTGAAGTATTTAAAGTGCGGAAAAATGTTCTGCGAAAATGATCAGAACACAGAATATTTTTCTGCACTTAAAATTTCTCCCACTTAAAGTGATGGATGTATTGTTCACTTATAAATATGGCACGAGATTGAGAAAATTAAACTGAAGAGTTAACTTTGTTTATATAGATTCCATAAACTCCTAATTTAAATTTTCTCCCACTTCCAAGGGTAATATTTACAAACACCAGTGGCCTGTAGACATGGTGCCATATTTATAACAGAAAAATACATTTGTTTAACAAGGAAGCAATTTAATAGAAGAAATATGCATCTTAAAAACTTAAGACATAATTGGCTTAATTACTTTTGGAGAAAGACATTAAGATATAACGTTTCATAGAAAATGTTTTCTTCACTTTACAGCAGCCACATTGACCCTTGGGCTAGTGTGACCTGCCCCCACCGCCGGCGCCACCTGCTAGTGGACCCGCGTTGAGTTGCTGGAAGTAGAGGCCCTCCTCCACCCCAGGTTCCTGACTGTCCCTCATCCCTGGTGGTCTAGTGGGCCTCCCCACTAGCGCTGCCAGCGCTTCTCCTCTGCGCCGTACTCCCGTCTTTCTGCTTCTCAACTCGCTCACTCTCTCTTGCCTGCTTTTTTTCCAGATTGTTTATTCTTCCTTCTACCTTAGCCACTTGGGCTTCTCTTGCCTTCTCTGATGCCACCTTCCATTTTCCCGCACTCTTCTCCTGCCCCCTCCCCCAGCACCCCCCAGCACCGTACCTGCTCTGCTCCGCCCACCTGCCTCCCAGCTACGGCCCCGCCCACCCGCCTCCCTTCGCTATTTATGGTGGCCCGCCACTTGCACGCCGAAGGCAAGCCTGCCTGCGCATGTACCGCACCCAGCGCCAGGAAGCCTGGCCTCCAGGCCGCTTGCTCCTACAGGGCTCTCACTCTCAACGCTGGCAGATCGCCTGCCTGACACGCCACACCTCGAGGGACACCAAGGGACTCTTCACCTGCTGTAACTGCAACTTCACCAGCCTCCAAAGCACCGCCCCAGGGACCCAAGAAACAGGACGCAACCACCTCAGCTGCATCATCATCAACACTTAATCTATAGACAAACATGCAGAAAAAAAATCAGGAACCTCCTCGACTCAACCACCCCAGATGTTGCCTTCTTCACCAAAACCTGGCTCAACCCCTCCTCGACAGCGCCGCAGCAATCCCCGACGGATACAAGATTATACGTATGGACCGCACCAATTGTCCAGGTTGTGGCATCGCCATTGTCTACAAAGACACCCTTCGCATCTCCACACACTCCGAAGACTTCTTCAACCACCATAGAACAGCTCCACTTTCGGATAGGGACCAAGCCTAACACCACACTCACCCTCATCTACAGATCTCCAGGACTCCGCCCCCCGTTTTGCGACTCCATCGCTGATCTCGCCAGTACCCACACTCGCATCCAAGGACTACATCTTCCTGGGGTACCCATGTCCTCGGGAGGCAGACCAGGGGGGGTTTAGTAGAGCTCTGGTGTGGGGGAGACAAGTAGGCACACAAAACACACTCTCAGCGGCACAGGGGCGGCCAGGTGCAGTGGGCAAACAGGGCGTCGGGTGTTGAATAGGTTCAATGGAGGGACCCGGGGGTCACTCAGACGTTGCAGGCACCGGGGGGCGTGGTCGGTTTCTCACAGGCCTGGGGGCTGCGGGTGCAGTGCTTCTCCAGGCGTAGGATATCTTTATCCCGGGCAGTCACGGTCGGGAGTCCTCTGGATTTCCTCCTCAGGCGGCGCCGTGGGTTTCCAGGGAGGTCAGCCCAGGGTGGGCACATCTTTGGAGTCGCCTGGGGATCCTCTCTGGGTCGTTGGTTTCCCTGAACACGGGCCAGGGGCATTGGGTGCAGAGTGGTGGGGACTCATGTTCCTGGATTGAGGTGAGAGTCCCTTTAAAGATGGTTTCTTATTTCTTGGTTGGAAAGGTCCGCTGTCCACCGGAGTTCTTGATCCTTTGTTCTTGCAGGGCAGTCCTCTGAGTCGGCAGAGGTTGCTGGGCGCTCAGGATGCGTCACTAGTGCAGGTTCTCTGAAGTTGGAGACAGGCCGGTAGGGCTGGGGCCAAAGCAGTTGTCGTCTTCCTTCTTCTCTGCGGGGTTTTCCAGCTAGGCAGTCCTTCTTCTTTGTATGTCATCAGAAATCTGATTTCGTAAGTTTAGGGTTGCCCCTAAATACTAAATTGAGGGGTGTGTTAGGGCTGGGGGGCAGTAGCCAATGACGACTGTCCCTGAGGGTGGCTACACCATCCTTTTGCCTCCTCCCTTTTCCTATTGGGTTAAATCCTCCAAAACAAGATGGAGGATTTTCCAAGGAGGGGGTCACTTCGGCTCTGGTCACCTTAGGGGTGGACCTGGCTGAGGGGGTGACTCCTCCTTGTTTTCCTCATTATTTCCCTGGACTTGCTACCAAAAGTGGGGGCTGTGTCTGGGGGGTGGGCATCTCCACCAGCTGGAGTGCCCTGGGGCACTGTAACACCAGGCTTGAGCCTTTGAGGCTCACCAACAGGTGTTACAGTTCCTGCAGGGGGAGGTGTGAAGCGCCTCCACCCAGGACAGGCTTTGTTCCTGGTCAGAGTGCACAAAGGCACACATCCCATGTGGCCAGAAACTTGTCTGGGAGTGGCAGGCTGGCAGAGACTGGTCAGCCTACCACTAGCAGTTGGGCTGGCATGCAGGGGGCATCTCTAAGATGCCCACTGTGTGCATTTTTCAGTAACTCTCACACTGGCATCAGTGTGAGTTTATTGTGCTGATAAGTTTGATACCAACCTTCTCAGTATTCAGTGTAGCCATTATGGAACTGTGGAGTTCGTGTTTGACAAACTCCCAGACCATCGACTCAGTATGGCTACCCTGCACTTACAATGTTTAAGAATTGACTTAAACATTGTAGGGGCATACTGCTCATGCAGCTATGCCCTCACCTGTGGTATAGTGCACCCTGCCTTAGGGGTGTAAGGCCTGCTAGAGGGGTGACTTACCTATGCCACAGCAGTGGGTTTGTGGGCATGGGACTCTGAGGGGAGTGCCATGTCTACTCAGTCTTTTTCTCCCCACCAGCACACACAAGCTGTGAGGCAGTGTGCATGTGCTGAGTGAGGGGTGCAGCCTTTAGAGACGTTCCCTGGCCACAGGGCCCTTGGTACCAGGAGTACCAGTTACAAGGGACTTCTCTGTGTGCCAGTGAAAATAGATATATTTGCACACGTAACAGTAACACAAAAACCATTCAAGTTTCAATGATGTATTCAGATCATATTGCACATCTAATATATACAGAAACAAAAATCAAATTGTTTTGCAGTCCAATCTCCAATCAAATCTTCTTCCAATATAGGTTCCACACAAATCAGTCCAAAATATTTGTATTATCTCCACAGTCCAAAAATAGTATCTACAAGTCCAAATTGAGTTTCCTATATGATTAATTTCAGAGTTATCAATTTAGTCCAGCAACTTCCTCCTTTATCCCTTAGTCAAATTGTGTTGTCTTATGTAATTTGTTCCAAAGTTACCATTCAGTCCAGCAACTTACTCCTTTGTCCCTTTGTCAACACGTGTTTCATCCGGGGAGTACCCCTGGATTTCGTCAGGACCTCCTATAATAACATTGTGCACATAATGTTATACATTACATATATTGTATATTCCATAAACTATTCGATTAGTTGCATTGTGGCAAAATTACATGCTTGGCAGTGGAAATATATGTATATATCTATTACTTGATTGTAACATGTTTAGCATTACTACTCCACATTTCCAAATCCAACTACCATGTGTGAAAAACTGTGACTAGTTATCCAAAGTGTGCATGCATATCCTTTACATCACAAGACAGACAGAAGTGTACATCTCATGCACAGGTCACCCTATTTTGTAGTGTGTTCATAGAGGATGCTCCCCAAACTTAGCCAAGTTTCTCAAGCTATATTTAAAGTAATCATACCTTCAGAGTAACCTTGATTGTTATCTATACACCATAGTATCCTTTATAGCTTATTTGTTTGTTTCTTATATCCTATTTTAAACACATGTAAAATATTATAACTCTTCAGCAAACATTTCTTTTTAAGTATAATCTAAAAAATATACATTACTGCAATGTATATATATATATATATACCACTCACCCAGTATGTCTACATTTTCTTTATTTTCTTTTTAGTAGCTCCAATCGTTAATTATAATCTTCTTTGTATCCCTATAAAATTATATGAAGAATGCAATATTTGATAAATCCTTGTCCTTAAATCCAAAATCACCCACAATATAACCTAAAAATTATATTCCTAGTATTCTATTCTTACCTGATAAATATATTAACGTAAGCGAGTACGCTATTGTTTTGCCGTCCTGTTCGGCTCCAGTGTTAGAAACCGAGGCTCCGTAACCTCCAGCCATTCATACGTCTTTCCTTAAGATGGAAATGGAGGAAGGACTTCAAACATTCCCATCACCGTTTCCGGGATGGTAGAAACTAATGACGGACTTCTTTTCAATATTTCTGTTATAACAATAACATTTCCCCGATGTTGTCAACTGCAGCTATAATGTTCCAATCTACTCCAGCAGTAATATATATGCGGCTTTCACCATTTTTTTTTTTTTTTGAAAAAACTAATAAGTAAAATGCAGAAATAGTATATTATCAAACTTCCCTATAAATTTATTTACATGTATCTTACTCCATATAATAAGAGCTAATATATACCTTGTGTCTCATGTATTTCACTATGTTCCACTCTTATACTATAAATACATTATGTCTAGATAAATATATACTACTCTTTTAAAACGGACTAGATTATTATAGAGCAAATGTAGTATAATTAAATTAATGTATTATATTCTAGAAGACAAATCTCATATAGAATTACACAATTTTTTTAAATGAAACCTAGACCCTGCTCTCAATTAAACTATCTATCACCTAAAAAATATTCCAACTCATAATCTGTGTTCAAACCACTTTCTACTGCTCCCAGTCTCATGATCCATTTCGATTCTCTTCTCCGTAATTCTAACTCCCTATTACCCCCCCCGTGGGTTTATTTCACAATAATCAAAACCTATGAATTTAAACATTTTATGAACATCCTGTGCTGTACATGTTTTCATATGAGATGCTATGGGATACCGTTCATCCCCTTGTTTAATTGCCCTACAGTGTTCCGATATTCTAACTTTCAAAGGCCGTATCGTACTGCCTATATATATTTTGTTGCAAGCACATATGAGCATATATATAACAAATTTTGTATTGCAATCAATATGTGATCTTATGGGTATTTTTTCTCCTCTAATGCCCTCCAAATCCTTTTTTGGTTGCCATGCCCATTTACATACTGCGCATGATCCACACTTAAAGAAGCCCAAATTTTGCTTCGTAAGCCAATCCTTTGTAGTTTCCTCTGTCAGATAACTCGGACAGAGAATATTATTGAGGGTGTTTCCTCTTCTATAAATCACCTCTGGTCTTTTGCCTATGAATTTCTTTAATGTTTCATCCCGACTCAATAAGAACCAATGCTTATTCATGATTTGTACTAATCTTTGAGAATTTTCCGTATAGTCCAAGATGATTCTAATTTTGTGATCCCTTACATTATCTTTCTTTCGACTTCTACCTAGATCCAGTGTCTGCCTACGGGGTATTTTCCACACCTTCTGTAAAGATTTATGTATGAGTGTCTCAGAATAGCCTCTAGCTATAAATCTTTGTCCCATATCCCTAATTTGTTCACCAAACTCTTCAGTCTTGCTACAATTCCTCCTCGCTCTTATTATCTCTCCCAATGGTATTGCTTCGATCTGATGTCGAGGGTGGGCACTAGTGGCGTGCAGCAAGGTATTGCAAGCAGTTGGTTTACGATATAATCTAGGTAGAAGTCGAAAGAAAGATAATCTTCTATTGTGACCTTCCTTGGCCACAGGGCCCTTGGTACCCGGGGTACCTTTTACAGGGGACATACCTGTATGAAGAGACCTATGCACAAGTCACATGGGGACCCCCTGGGGGGACGGGGGGAAATTAAAGAACAAATAGGAATCCACAGCGGGGTTCGGCAGGGGTGCGTCCTTGCCCCACTTTATTCTCCTTTTACTTAAATGATGTTGCAGCCTACTTAAAGAATTGTAACAATGAATCCCCCTACATAGCTGGCCAAAAGGTTCCCTGCTCCTCTTTGCAGACAAGACCCTTTGTTGGTTTCTAAAACCCCAGCAGGCCCATGTAAAGGTCTTGATAATATCTAAAACGGTCTTAAGTTAGCATTTAGCACACTGTTACTGAATTTTTTTTTAATGCTTTGCATCTGAGGTTGCAGAAAGGTTTAAAGATTAAAAAAAAACAAAAAAACTGTCATTGCTCAGAGGTTGCACTGTATGCCAGGTTGAGTCTGGTTCCTCGGGGATAATTTAATGGTGATAAGTCTGTTATATACAGTATTCACTAAACAGACAACAGTGAAAGAATCTAAGACACTTATTAATTATGAATCCACCCTGTAGCATAATTGTTCTTTGCTGCATTTGGTATATTTAATAATGATTTGTTTAATTTCTTTATAACATACTTTAATCGTTTCTTTCTTAGTGTGTCTTTCAAAACAGACAATATATCCGATCTTCAGTACACCCTCAACTGCTAAGAAAAGGTCAGTTTTTGAATTGTTTGTTCGGCAGAGAATGTGTGATGGGGTATGTTTAATGTATTTTCAAGAAAATAAGCATAAGGTAAAAACATTTAGTCATGCAGCTTGTATCTCAAGATCAGGTTTAAAAAATGTTTAATATCTGCAAATATTATTTAAATAGTGCAGTATGGAATCTCATTTTCTTTGTCAGGCTATCTCAATAGTTATTGTCATTGGACCTCTGTATTTCTGAATAGATATTGAAAAAGAGCCATTAGATTGCAGACGAAGAAGGTTATCATGAATGGATTACTCAAACTATTTTAGTTTAACACCCCTTTTTTTATTTTATCGAGAGCTGAGTAAATCAGTACCTTATCCTGTCCCTGTTTGGAGTCCCACTTCATAACATTTCTAAGTGGGTGGAGAGAGGAGTGAAGGATCCCAATGGCATCCCATGGAAAATCAAATTCAGTGTAATGCAGCATCATCCTTCCCAAATCCATAATGTTTTATTCTCCAGAACACATCAAGTAACCATTCCTTAGCAAATAATAGAGAAAGTACATTTTTAGAGTTGCTAGGAAACAAGGAGCCCTTTATAATAGAGATGCAAGTCATTGACTGTTCAGCAGTATCTTAGTACTCCAGAATACACCTGCATCATTTTGCTGTTTTATTTGGAGCAGGTCTCCTGAACAGAAGGTCATACTTTCAATAATTTTGAATTTGCTTTGGTATATATGACTAGTAGGAACGTTTTGGTTTTGCTCAGTCAGATCAGAGTTTAGTTACTTTTTTTGGTCTTCTTAAAAGTAAGCCTTGTTTGTATTTAGAGTCAAAATGTGTCTCTTCTTGCCTTTTCTTAAACAGTATGGCAGGTCGTTTGGACACAGTCACACAGCATGTGTGCTATGCTGTCTGGATTTCTATTCCTTCGAGGGTTGTAATGTTTGTAAACAAAAAAAAAGGTGCTGCAGAGGAAGCTGAATGGCATTGAGGGAGCCACTGTGTAAGACTATGCTGAGTCTTGAAGGAAAACACCCGTCACCCTATGTCACAGGATTCTAGCGCAGCTTACTACCCAAAGCAGGTGTTTACTCTGCCTCAAAACTTGTGGCCTAGATGCTAAGCTGCTGACCCCAGGACCCAGTTACCTTGTTTCTGTCCTGTTCTTGACTGAAACAATCTGGTTCCTTGGCAGATCAGTTAATCTACATATGCCTAAAAAATGTAAATATATTAAGGGCTATTTAATATATGAAATTCATATAATTGTGGGTTTCAAACAACTTTAATTCACACTTGATGTATACGTTTTTGTATAGCTTCCCAGCAATCCCCATAATGTACAGCAATCGGTTACTCACGGGGAAGGCATGCCTAATGCAAATACCAATACATACATACATACATTTGAACACTGCTCCTACAGATCAGTCATTCCTAATGCCCTGTTGACACTGAGCCATGCTAAATATTCCACTTCGATGCATTCCTTGATGTTAGGACACAGGGACACGTTGAGATACTCCCTGTCGACCACAGCCACCAGTTCTTGATGTTAAAACACTATTCGCCTTCAGAATTCAATCTGTTGGGAGTTATTTCCCCATCTGAAAGTTAACAATCGCAAAAGAACGGATAACTCTATCTCTGACACCCTACAGGAAAGTCCTTCGCCTGAAGAGCCACAGAGGTACGGTGCCCAGAAGGAGGCTATTTTATCTCCTTCCGAAACCAATAATTCCGATTCCTCCACCTTCAAGGTCGCTCAGTCTCCCCCAAGCCAGAGCAAGACCTTCCAGTTTTCCAGCTTGGCTTCAGTGCACTAGGTCTAGAGTGAGAAAAGGCCATCCCACCTCTGGTGGTGATACTGATTCCAGTTGAGAATACTACTCACCATAGAAGCACAAAGGTAAATCCAGGGCTTGAAGGGTATTACCTGAATTGATAAATGAATTACTTGTAAGTTCAACATTCTTATACATGAAAGGACTAGAGGACTACAAATACAAGAGTTGCTATAGCTTGTTATGTTCTGAATCCAGGAGAGTCGCCGTGAAATACAATGAGAACCCCGGTTTGGGGAAAAACAAAGCACAGACAGGTGCACATGTACTTAGATTTAAATGGGTGAGTAAGCTGCACCTTTTCAAGAGTCTAGAAGCCGTACTGTCTCCCCCTTGATTGCAGGTTAAGATGATAGTTTTATCCTCTCACTGATAAGGGATCCTAAAGAAAACTTCTGTCTCCAAGCTTTCTTTGGACAGAAAATACCATTTTATTTGAGGTATTTGCATTTATTTGACCTCTTAAGACATCTGGGTCACCATGTGACTGTTTTTAAGCTGATTGTTCTCAGTGTTTGCTGAAGCTCGTTCACTGACCTTCATCCTGGTTATGTTTGATTGATGATCCTCTGAGGTGCAAGGATAGCCTGGGTAAATAATTATGTGTGCATGTTCCTCTTACAGATTCTCAAACAATAAAGAAGTGTAAAACATCTCACTAGATGCTATTCGGAGACTTAATTCTGCTCCAGAGCCAAGCTGGAAAAGCTTAGTGGACACCAGAAAATAATTCCAGTGGGTTCACCTCCACTGAAAGGGCAGACGATACATGATACATTAATGGCAATCCTAGACACTCCCCCTTGTGCCAGATCCCAAGGTGGAGTGGTTGGATAAAACAGGTGTGTGGGCATATTTGAGACACCAGAGAGGTTTGGCAGGTTTAGGATTTTCAATAGAGACTTAGCCCATAATTGGCAAAACTGGTTTCAACTCCCCCTACAGATAAGGGGACAAGTTCCGAGCAGCTGACTGCGCTGTAGTGGAAAAGATGATGCATAAATGGAAGAGGTTTGCGGCGAAACATGATAAAATATGGAGTCTGTGGATAACCTGTCAAACAAATTTTTAAAGTTTGAGAGAGCTTCCTGCTTATTGTTAGAATGCCACTACTTAATTATACCACAGAGGTGTGGTTCGGACATGCTACTGGTTTCCCTCTGATCTGTCTGCACTGTGTTGTTTGTTTAATGTATTGTTTCACAAATGCAATAAAAATAATTATGGACAAGGCAGACAGAATAGAACGCGTCCAATTTTACACTTATTAAAACAAGTCTAATACTTCACTGGGTTCAAAATACAAACTGACAGGAAGCAAAAATTACAGTGGCCAGAAAAAAAGGAAAACATTCTGTTTTTCCAATCTAACCTGCTAAAGGTTTCCAGGGCATTGGCCTTCCCGGTCTAGGCGAATATGGGGAACTGTTATGGTATTAAACATGGTTTCCTGGTGATATTGTGCGCACTGTATGGATAATTCAATGCTTTACCGTGAGGATGGCCTTTTCTGAGTTTAATGGGATATTTGTGAGTCTTGATCAATCCTTAATCCGTGCAGTTGGCAGTGGCCCCTGTCTAAAAGAGCTTCCCATAGCTGAATGACCAAACAGGAGTCACTCACCACAATCAAAGAAGTTACACTATGAGTGTTTCCAGTCCACCGAGTACAAGCACTCTGCAGAATGCAATAGTAATGCAACATCACCAGTGGTCTTGCACAAAATCATACTTTGTAATCCTCTGATACATCTGGAGTACTTGCACATGTAGTCTTCAGTTATTCATAAAATTAAAAGGACGGAGGCTTGGCACATTGTATTGTGCTGTTTAAAATATATTTTTATCCACCTGTTGTAGTCAAGGATTTCAATCTGGAGTAAAAGGGTAAGGATAATGTATAAATGACTGACTGTGGCAAGTTATACTGTTGTTCATTTGGCTAACATTTACTTTTTTTCACAATTGTGTCTTATTTTCACATTAATCAGGAGAACATGCTTCAGTCCGTCTGGGCCCCAGTCCAACAGGAATCTCTTGCTTTGCATTTGTTTTTCTGATCTGCTATTGTAAGTCTATTTACTCACTGGCCAGACTTTCCTTCAGACGGACACGTCTTGCTTGTAAGTTGGGCTAGGTGCTTCAGTCAGATGTTGACATGGGTCCATTGTTCCCTCATGTCAGAGTAAAGATGAATGCATAAAGTACAAATAGAGCTTACCATGCTTCACTCCACTTCCAGCAGACAAGCTAGGACAACACCCCTCACAGGCTATATCCTGTATCTGTTGATGGAGAGAAAAAGAATGAGATGTAGTCAGCCGAAGCTGAGAGCTGTACTTGAGCTCCTCTGCAATGTTTTCTCGTAGGAGTGGTTATGATTCTGTACCCTGCAGCTCAACCATGTAAAGGTTTTGACTGACCACACTCCATTATCTAGCTCGTGGCATCCATTTAAGTGGCAAGGTAATTGTCGCTATGGTGAGATCTCATAGTGGCCTTTAGTATGAAAGATAAATTATGTTCTTCAGTCTTTTATATTAATAACTTTTATTTTCGAAGGTCTGTGATCCCTATAGACTCATAAACCATCAGACTTCAACTTACCCTATTCAGAGAGTTGTGATGCATGGTTTTAACTCTTTAATAGATATCGCCATCATTGCTGCATCTCACAAGAAAATGCGTTCTTTGGTACAATGAGTAACTAGTCCGGTCTACAGTAAGATTAAACTTAGAACATGTATTTCAGACCTCCACCTTTCCATGATGATTTGGCCTCTCCTTTGGTATCTGTTGCTGGGGCCAGCACTCCTACGGCAGCCATACCTTCACTCGAACATGCTGCAAGACAAAGCAAAAAAAACAAAGAATCCCACAAAGAAACTAAAGATCAAATGATCATTGTAAGTATTTATTTGAAAATAGTATTGGCTGCGTTATTTTAATTTTCTGTTCCAGCATTGTGTTTACATTTTCTTTTCTAATGCATAGTTGATCTTGCTCATTCTTAAGTTCTTATTTTTTTTTTTTTCTCTATTTTTTTTTTTTTAATGTTCCCATGCATGTTAGACTAGGACTAAAAGCTTTGATACTTCTATATGCTCTCTTTCTCTCTCTCCCATTATCTACCATTGTGGTTGCGTCAGTGCCTCTTCGCAGGACCAGAAACTCCTTGAAAGAAGTTAATGATACATGATTGCTTTTATATAACCCTGGAACTTAAAAGGATAGGTACTACAAAAAAAAGCTGGACAGTCCACTGTTTGTGGACTGATAGATATTGATCTTGACAGAGAACTAAGTTTCTACTGTATTGGATCTTTCATAGATTCACATGCTTGAATCATTCCCTGTCGTCGAAGAGGGTAGTCCCACGTATTACAGAAAGCAGTAGAGCAAAAACCTACATAAAAGTCAATGTTAAATGACATTCACTTTAATAGCTTTTTAACCTCATTTAAAAGAGCCAAAGTCCAGCCAGTCAGGCGATGGCACCTTTTAGAACCCTCTCCACAAAGGCTCCAGTCTCTCAGATTTTCTACTACATGTCGTGTGGAGAGAGTCCCCTGAGTCTGCTCAGTTTACTACTTTTTCTGAACTTTCATGAAAATGTATTCAGGATATCATCTCTACATAGATTCACAGCATTATTCGGACTATCTTGTCAGAACCCACCAACAAAGGAATATTTAGACCTTGTGGAACATGTGGGAAAATGAGGCATCATTTGGAGGAGTCTCATCAAGACCGCATCTACATCACTAGGCAAGAGACTGCAAAATTTGTCAAATGACACTAAAAGACCAAGAGGACAGACTCTGATGTGGCTATAGAAGCTAAAATCCAAAGATGACCCTTTATCTGAAGAGGACATTTATCAATCCTCACAGACTGTAACATCTAGAAAAAGGGGTAGAGCGCTTCATAATCTGCCTCCAGAAACACCAAAAAAGATGTTTAGGTAGACCCACCACAGATCTTCAAGACACTCCAAAAATTCTGAAGCGCCTGAATTAAAAAAAGAGATTTCCCTTTGAAAAGGTTCATTCCGAGACTACCACTCCTTCAGTCAAAGAACCTCAACTGTAGAAATCACCTTAAGTCCTATGTCTACAACGCCACCTAAATTGACCCCCCCCCCTTCAAAATCAGGTTTCTCGTAGACGAGACTTCAGTTGATGACCTCTCAGTCAGTGGTGACTTCTTTTACTTCCACAGCAACTTTCACCATAGTGTCTTCACCCATGATCCTTTCTGCATTGCCAATGGCATCGATGACCATCATAACATCAAAAATCGCCTCCGTGAAGAAAGCAAAATTGCATTCGACAACAACATTGTCGACATCTGTACCAGCTCCGTTGGCAAAGACACTGCTGTCGACGGCACAGTCAACGGTAACACCATTGACAGCAACCCTGTCTATTAGGACACCTCAAGTGACGGCACTGTGGACAGCAGCGCCAATGACACTGATGGTGAGAGCACCATCGACGGCAATAAAAGCAAATATGTCAGCAAGGCTTTTCCCGGCTCATACATCCCCGAACAAGGTCTCTCCCTGCCCACCTCCTCATTTACTGGACTATGAGGAATAAGCGGATGAGGGCCTATTTGGAATAGCCCACAGCCCAGTTGAACTTCATGTGAAGTGCCAAGATGAGGCAGACAGAGTATTATGAACATCAAACTTATACACCAGAACCACTAACAAGGCATTGAGGAGGAGTACTTAGGTCATGAATACCAGGAGTGAGAGCAATCTGTGCAACTGCCTTTATCACTCATCAGCAATGTGCAGTCTATGCTGCAGGACTACAGTAAAAGATTCCCAGGCTCTGCACCTGCTGCCCCCTCATCACCAGTCCATTCTCCTCACATCTCCTTGCGGGTTCCATGCTCATCGTGGGTTGCGACTGAACCAGCTTCTCAGTTGCCCACATTCGCTGATACCCTAGCAGATTCTTCAGCAGATGACACACCTTCCACGGATGACGACAGGGAGGAAGGTGAGTTAAGGGACATGGCCTCAATCTCAAACGAATGGGATGATCACTTGATACTGACTCCATCCCCTTCACTACCTCCTCCTGTGGATTCTTTGCTAGCAACATAGATAGCTTTCATAATCTTATGGAGAGGGCAGCAAATGGATTCCAACTTCAATTGTCTGCACAACAGTTGGTTGCTTCCTCTATCCATGAAGAAAACAATCAGATGCATCCCTATCGTAGATTTCGTCTGGGGTGAGGGTATTAAAGTAATGAAGAATCCAGCAACAGTTTACCCCGGCAGGATAAAAAATACAAGGCACCAGAGGATTCTTCCGCCTGTTCAGTTTAAGCCAAACACTGTGATCTCGCAGGCGGCTCAAGGTTGACCTTAAACTCCAGATACATCTATCTCTACAACACCAGATAGAGATGGACGTCGTCTCAACAATACTGGGAAGCTCTTCTTGTCCATGGCTGCCACCACAGTTAAAGCTGCAAACTCATTGGCAATCCTAGGTAGCTCCGATCGCCAAATGTGGTCAGATATCGCTCCATATATTAACCTATTCTGAGACTATATCAAGAAAAAAGCCAGGAAAATTCTCCTGGAAGGAGAAAAAACATCTTCAGAAATTGACTGTCATTGATATTTCCTCGACCGGCTGGAGTAGCTGTCCTCGGAAGACAGGGCTTGCTTAAAGCCACATCCTCCCGAACCGAAATACAAAACAAGATACTTGATATGCCCTTTGATCCGGAAGCACTATTGGTAAGCACGTAGACACTGCCCTTCAGACCATAAAAGCTGACACACTGCCAAGTCACATGGCACACTGCAAATGAAGAGAACGCCCTTTTGGGGAGCCGGAGGCAGAGGTTTTTTTCTCCTATTGAGGGAGTTACCAACCTTACAGGCAACAATATCGTCCAAAATATTCTCAACAGTACACCTACAGAAAAACAATCCACCAGAGCAGTGGTTCCCAAACTTTTGACTTCCGTGGATTGCCACTTTCTCATTACTGGAACCTGGTGACCCCCAATGAATCATTATTGGAATCCGGGGACCCCACTGAGCATTACTGAAAGCTGGGAACCTAGTCTGTTTTAATTAATTATTTAATTTTCTAAGCAGCTGTGGACCCCTAGGGGTCCCAGACCACAGGTTGGGAACCACTGCTCTAGAGGAAGAGACACTGCCAGGAAGCAGTGACAACCCTACGACCCCCCCCCCCCTCCCTGCCCAAAACAGTCTGCGTTAACAAATGGGAAGGGTCGGAATAATTTCTTCCTCAATGGTCCCTCATGACATCGGATAAATGGGTGCTAGACATCATCGCTTGTGGACACACACTAGAGTTCATACAGCACCCACCAGATGTTACCCCAAAAAGAGCTTCACCATCCCATCTCCAAGAACTATTACTTGAAGTATCAGCCAGCCATGTTAAAAAGAGGAGCAATAGAGGAAATCCCAAAGACTCATAGGGGGACAATATGTCTATTCTTGCTTCTTCATCAGGAAAAAGTCAAGAGACTGGTGCCCCATTTTAGATGTTCAGGGACTCCACAGATATTTACGAAAACAGTCCTTCCGCATGGTTGCCATCCAGGATGTGCTCCATGTTCTCAATGAAAGCAATCGCATGACGGCTATCGATCTCCAGGATGCATTCTTCCACATTCCAATTCAACCAATGAACGCAAATTTCACAGTAGCTTGCACCATTATCAGTTCAAGGTACCGCTGTTCGGACTGAAATCAGCACTGTGCATTTTCACCAAATGTCTCTCTACAGTGGTGTATCTCAGACAGCAGGGAGTCTAGGTGTATGACTGGCTCATAAAAGCTCCCACTTCTCTGCAAGCTACCAGGGACACAAATGTGTGTGTGTGTGTGTTATGGCATGCTGCAGATTCACATGCTGTGCATAGCTCTTCTGACATCTAGTGTTGGGTTTGGAGTGTTACAAGACTAGCCGCTGGTCTGGGAAATGCCAGAGCGGCTGGGTTGCCGACATGTAGGTACATCCACCGGTATTTCGCTTTGGAGTGAGTGTGACTACAAGGGATACCTCCCCCGGCATTTCCAAGACCAGAGGCTAGTTGCCTTTTACCCTGGGACCTACTCTAGTATGAACAACCTGTTCAGGTAGGCCTTTTACCCTTTTCCTTACACTTAGCAAGCATGCTTAATAGCGGCCCTATCTAGGGGATCCTAGACCCTGACAAATGCCCCTGACCTTCCAGCACATTGAGAGGGCAGAAACATGTTGGTCCCTGTTTTTTAGACTCTACGAGACATTAATACTCAACTGAGTCCCCATTCCATTTTAACCCTACCTGCGTACACTTTTATTAAAAGTACCCAACCAGGATTGGTGATACGTACGGTATTTTTATTCCTAACCTCATCTAGATCCCTGTTAATTATCCAGTAAGATTTATTTCAGCACTCCCTCGACTGTTCTGTTGAGTCCGCCCAGGTAGTACTATCTTACCTGGGTGGGGCTAGGTGGTCAAATGCATGACACTATAATGTGTGTGAGATCACCTAGTCCGTAAAGGGAACTCCCTTTTGTCAGACACAACCATCCTCATAGCTACTTTTCATGTACACCTCCATCTAGAATTTATCTATACCTAACCGGTATTATTAGTTGAGGATGCACTAATCCAGTTGCACCCTCCTCTCCGACCCCACACTTCCAGTGGTATATGGATGTTTCCTAAAAATACCATTGACACACCTTTCTTCCTTGTAGAATGTGCTCTAGGAGTGATCAAAAGTTGTCTTTTTGCTTTGATGTAGCATGTTTGTATGCATCTTACAATCCATCTTGCTAAGCCTTGTTTAGATATAGGATTGCCTTTATGTTGTTGTTGAAAAGCAACGAAAAGTTGTTTTGTTTTCGTAAAATCTTTAGTTCTGCCTATATAGTACATAAGAGCTCTTTTGACATCTGGAGTATGAAGAGCTCTTTCTGCAACTGAGTTTGGCTGTGGAAAGAAGACTGGCAATTCCACTGTTTGGTTGGTGTGAAAAGGAGATACTACTTTTGGTAGGAATTTTGGATTTGTCCTTTGTTTGTGTACTTGGAAAACAAGGTTCCACAAGAGTGAACGCTTGTATTTCACTAACTCTTCGTAATGAAGTAATAGCTACAAGGAAGGCAGCCTTCCATGTAAAAAATTGAATTTGACAAGAGTGCATGGGTTCAAAAGGTGGGCCCATGAGTCTGGTAAGTACGATATTTAGATTCCAAGAAGGAACAGGTGGTGTTCTAGGTGGAATAATACGTCTTAATCCTTCATGAAAGTTCTAACAACAGGAACTCTGAATAGAGAAGTGTGTTGAAATAGTTTGTAAGTATGCAGATATTGCAGTAAGGTGGATTTTGATGGATGAGAAAGCTAAATTTGTTTTTTGCAAATGAAGTAGGTAGCATACAATATCTTGTATACATGCTGTAAGTGGACCAGTGTTTTTAGATTGACAGTAGTAAACCAATCTTTTCCATTTGTTAGCATAGCATTGTCTGGTAGTAGGTTTACGTGCCTGCTTAAGCACTTTCATACATTCTGATTGAAGTTTTAGGTAACCAAATTCTATGACTTAAGGAGCCAGATCGCTAAATTGAGAGCATTAGGGTTTGGGTGCCTGATTTGTTCTTTGTTTTGTGTTAACAAATCTGGTTTGTTTGGGAGTTTGGAATGAGGTACTACGGACAGGTCTAGGAGTGTTATGTACCAGTGTTGACGTGCCCGTGTTGGGGCTATGAGTATCATGGTCAGATGTCTGATGTAGTTTGCTGACCAGAAAGGGAAGGCGTGGGAGAGGGGGAAAAGCGTAAGCAAATATCCCTGACCAATTGATCCATAGAGCAGTGCCTTTGGATAGGGGATATGGGTGTCTGGATGCGAAGTTTTGGCATTTTGCGTTACTCCAGTATTGGAACTTTCATAGATTCACATGCTTTGAATCCTTCCCCGTCGTCGAGATGGGAGCCCCCGGTACATCAAAACAGCAATATAAAAGCTACTGCATTTAAAAAAAAAAAAAAAAAGGCCCAAGGCTTTCACTTTAGTAGCCTATCTTTGTCTCGATGAGTAAAAAGGACCAAAGCAAGTCCCAGCCAGTCAGGCTTCCCCTCCCTCTAGAACCCTCCTGTGAGAAGCTCCATTCCCTCAGATTTTCCCAAGCATGAGTGTCAGAGTATCTGAGGAAGACTACTAAAGTGCTTGCCGTTTTGATGTACCGGGGGCTCCCATCTCGACGACAGGGAAGGATTCAAGCACGTGAATATATGAAAGATTCCAATAATGGACAACTACAGTTACAGGTAAGTCACTAATTTTCTTTTCGCTTGTTGCGAATAGGTCTATTTCTGGTGTTCCCCACTTCTGAAAGTACTTTTGAAGTACTTGGGAGTGAATCTCCCATTTGTGAGTTTGTTGGTGATTCCTGCTTAGATCTGCTAGCTGATTGTGTATTTCTGGAATACATTCTGCTAACAGATAAATGTGATTGTGAATTGCCCATTTCCATATTGTTTGGGCTAGCAGAGACAGTTGAGATGAATGTGTCCCGCCCTGATTTGTGAGGTAATACATGGTCGTCATGTTGTCTGTTTTTATCAGAACAGTCTTGTGTTTGAGAAGGGGTTGAAACGCTTTTAGGGCAAGAAACACAGCCAATAATTCTAGGTGGTTTATGTGAAATTGTTTCTGTTTGAGATCCCATTCCTCTTGAATGTTATGGTTGTTGAGATGAGCTCCCCAACCTATCATTGATGCGTCTGTTATTATGGTCTGAGGCACAGGGTCTTGAAATGACCGCCCCTTCATTAGATTGCTGAGATTCAACCATTGAAGGGACATGTACATTTGGCGTCCATCAACACTAGATCTTGAAGTTGACTTTGTGCCTGAGACCATTGTTGTGAGAGGCATTGTTGTAAGGGCATCATTTTTTATCTTGAATGTGGAACTATGGCTATGCAAGATGCCATCATCCCTATAATTTTCTTGATAAATCTTACAGTGTATTGCTGGTTTGGCTGTATGTGTGGTATGTATGTCTGGTGTGAGATTTTGGAATGCCTGTATCCTTTGTGTATTTGGATATGCTAGGGGTTTTTGAGTATTTAGAATAGCACCTAGTTAAGGTCATACCTGTGCTGGTTGAAGGTGAGATTTCTGGTAATTTAGAGTGAACCCTAGTGTATGTAGGGTTTTTATTACATACGGAGTGTGTTGTTGGCATTGTGCAAAATTGCTTGATTTTATTAGCCAATCGTCTAGATATGGAACGACGGGAATGTGTTGCCTTCTTAAGTAGGCTGCTACTACTGCTAGACATTTAGTGAACACTCTTGGAGCTGTTGTTATGCCGAATGGCAAAAGTTTGAACTGGTAATGTTTTCCTGCTATAACGAACCTAAGGTATTTTCTGTGAGCTGGATGGATGGGTATATGGAAATACGCATCTTGAGGTCTAAAGCAGTCATGTAATCTTGTTTCTTTAGTAGTGGAATGACATCCTGAAGAGTTACCATGTGAAAATGTTCTGACAGGATGTGTAGATTGAGAGGCCTGAGGTCTAGGATAGGCCTTAGAGTGACATTTTTTGTGGGAATGAGGAAGTATAGTGAGTATACTCCTGTTCCTTGCTGAGAATGTGGGACCCATTCTATTGCTTGTGTTAGTAGTAGATCTTGTACCTCCTGTTGAAACAGAACGTTGTGTTCTGGGGACAATTTGTGGTGACGCAGTGGAAGGTTTGGAGGGGTGGAGATTCATTCTAGGCAATAGCCATTGCGGGTAATTGATAACACCCAGTTGTCTATGGTGATATTTTGCCAATGAGAGTGGAATTGCTGTAGCCCCCCCCCCCCTTGCCAGGAGATGTGTGTGGTGAAGGGGTAGGAAGGAAGTCACTGTTTGGATTGTGTAGTGGCTTGTTTTGAGGCTTGGAAATTGCCTCAGTTTCTAAAATATTGTCCTCTATAGGACCCTCTAAACCCCCCTGTTTGATATTGTTGCTGCTGTTGTCCCTGCTTTGCCTCGGAGGTAGAAGCTTCAGAGGATTGTGGTTTGAATCCTCCCCTAAACTGTGACCTGCGAAAGGAGCCTCTATACGGTGTTGTGTATAATGCTCCCATTGCTTTGGCAGTATTTGAGTCTTTCTTCAGCTTTTCTATGGTCGTATCGACCTCAGGCCCAAATAAGTGTTTTTTTATCAAAAGGCATGTTAAGTACTGTCTGTTGAATTTCTGGTTTAAAACCAGAAGAGCATAACCTTGCATGCCTTCTTATTGTAATGGAAGTATTTACACTCCTTGCAGCTTTATCTGCAGCATCGAGGGCAGACCTTATCTGGTTGTTACTTATGGCCTGTCCCTCTTCTACAACCTGTTGTGTTCTCTTTTGATGCTCTTTTGGGAGGTGCTGTATGATGTCTTGCATCTCATCCCAGTTGGCTCTATCATATCTGGCAAGAAGTGCTTGGTAATTGAGCTATTCGCCATTGGTTGGCCGCTTGCGTGGCTACTCTCTTGCCCGCAGAATCAAACTTCCTACTCTCCTTATCAGGTGGAGGAGCATCCCCTGAGGATTGGCTGTTAGCTCTTTTCCTAGCCGCACTCACCACTACTGATTCTGGAGGAACATGGTGTGTGATGTGGTCTGGGTCTCTAGGGGCAGGTTTGTATTTTTTGTCAATTCTGGGAGTAATTACTCTAGCTTTGACCGGCTCACTAAAAATTTGGTCCGCATGTTTGACCATTCCAGGCAACATGGGAAGGCACTGGTATCTAGGGTGAGTGGAAGACAGAGTGTTGAACAAGAAATCCTCCTCTAGGGGCTCTGTATGCATAAGCACCCCATGATGAGCAGCTGCCCTATAAACGACCTGAATGTAGTCAGTCGTGTGCTCTGGTGGAGAAGGCTTGGAGGAGTATAGGTCAGGATCATTATCTGGAATAGGATCCGGGTCATATAGATCCCAAGGATCCACTGTATCTCCATGAGAGTATTGTGAGTGTGTTGGAGAAGGTAGTGGTGGTGGACTATTGTGTGGAGGTGAAAAAGAAAGCTGTGGAGAATGAGGAGAAGTAGGGACAGGTGCTGGTTTCTCATTTTGCTTTTGGACGTTTGCTGGTGTTGAACAGAGTCTAATTCCTCTTGAAAAGCAAGCTTTCTTTTAGTTTTCAGAGGAGGTGCAGTAATAATTCTGCCAGTCTCTTTTTGTATATGGATCCTGGATTATCTTTCATCCTGAACCTCCGATATAGGCTGAATCTCAATGACCTCATCAGAAGGCCTGTAAGATTCTTGCATCAGCTTCGAGGTTTGTTTAAGTCAGCTCAAAAGTTCTTGTTCCTCTGTGTAAGAGGCTTTTTTTGGTTCTGAAGTCTGAATCTTTTTCGGGCCCGAAAAGGTAGTCGGCTGTTTCGGCTCTGAAGCAGGGCGTGTAATCTTCGACTCCGAAGAGTGAGGGCGGTTAATGGAGTCTGAGACGGGACTTTTAACCGACTTACTCGACTCCGAAATGGACGGAGGAGTGGCCTTTTTTGGCACCAAACCCGAAGGTCGGTCGGTCGACAGTCTTTTTTCGGGCCGAACCATGGCCTTCCGGTAGTGGTGTACCTAAGGCCTTCGATACTTTTTTATATGTGGGCGTAGGGGCAGATGTACTCACGTGCTGGCCAGCAGTGATAGGCCTATCTTCTTCCGATTCCTGCTCGGAGTCGGTATTTCAGATGGAGACTGCTGTCTGCGCCTGTTCTTCTTCCATGACGTCGAGATGCTCTGTACTTTTCGACGCCATTTATAATTTTCGGGCTCTCCCATCTCTCAAGGTCTTCTTTGATCAAAACGATCAACAGGGCTCGCAGTCCTCTTCTCGATTCGGCGATAGGCACAAACTACAAACCAGATGTTGGTCTATATGGGGAAACTTTGTTTGGCACCGAGGGCAGAATCTAAATGTAGTCAGATCCATCAGGCTTCCACGCAGTAGGCCCGAACAGGCCAGAGTCGGCGCACGCACCCAGAAGGGTGAGATCTAGATTCCGACGGTACTATAGGTTCGAGGCTAGATGGAAAACGTGATTGAAACAATACCGACGATTAAATATGTTTTCTAAGGTTTTCCGGTTTGAAATCTTGGAGCGAGAGGAAACACGTCTGAATCCGACAGTGGAAAGAAAACAATCTAACAATGGAGTCGATGCCCATGTGCAGAGTAACCGAGAAGAAGAGTCACTCGATCCCGTCACTCCGAAAAGACTTCTTCGAAGAAAAACAACTTGTAACACTCAGAGCCTGAAATATCATCTCACCCCTACAACAGCCCTAACTTTCTTGGGGGCACTACTAGATACCGTCAAGATGAAAGCTTTCACAACACAAGATAGGAAGGTAAAAATTCAAGAACTAGCATGGAAACTACAACATGAAAGGTCTGTTTCTGTCATGTAATTCCATGTCATGCTCTGATCTTCCATTCCTTTGATACCAAACTGCTGACTCCAAATGCGTCCGCTGCAAGAAGAGTTGGACAGACAATGGCTTCAAACACAAGGGTCGTTTGACATCATTCGGAATACCCCAACCACGATCACAACCATGCTTTGGTGGGAACAGAAAACAAACATCGCCAAAGGGTCTACTGTTCCTAGCACTAGTTTTGGATTATGTACTAACAGACGCTTTCCTAGAAGGCTGAGATGCCTATCTCCAGGACCTAACGATAAGTGGCATGTGGAATCTTCTCCAAAAGAAGATGCACTTCAATCTTCTGGAGCTCAAAGCAATAGCTCTGACCTTGGTCTCTTTTTTCATCCCAGAATTGTGAACTCCTCAATGCTGATACGAATGGACAATACTACCAGCATGTATTACATAAACAAGCAAGGGGACACACATTTGCCAGAGCTTTCACTGTGAGCGCAAGACATAGGGAAGTGGGCTATTCAACACCAAATTACTGTCAAAGTGGAGCATGTCCCCAGAGCCAGCATTGTCTTCACAGACACATTGAGCAGGACAGAGACTACCTGTCACAAGTGGGAAATATACCGGCACACTCTAGACAACATCTTGGCGCATAGGGGCAAACCATATTTAGATCTTTTTGCGATGAGGGACAATCGGAAATGCCAGTTCTTCACAAGCTGACACACTCGAGAGGGATCACAGGAGAATGCGTTTTCGGTAAGATGGTCAGGGATTTATTCATATGCTTTATTCCTCACCCCATTAATTCAGAGATTCCTCAGGAAACTGAAGAGGGAGCCCTGTCGGATAATGCTGATCGCCCCAAGTGGCCCAGATAATTCTGGTTCACAGAACTCCTGCTTCTCCCGGAACAACCTCGTAACCAACTGAAGCTCATTCCAATACCCCTGACTATGTACAAGGGCCAGGTCCATCATCCCAACCCTACATCGCTTCACTTATCGACCTGGCTCCTAAGTTCCATGAATTGCTACACTAGATATTCCTTCAGGTTGCAGAGAGATCTTATAATAAAACCAGGGCTACTACTACTACGACGAATAAGACATACAAACTGAAATGGAAACGCTTCTGTCTGTGGTGCAGTGACTATAATGTTCACCCTCTTTCGTCTCGGTCGGAAAAACGTCTCCCATAGCTGCTTCATTTGGCTAAATCTGGCTTGTCCCACTCTTCCATCAGAGGCCATCTAGCAGCAATCTCTCAATTCCCGACGAACAAATAAGACACTGTCATTATGGTCCAGCCGAATAATAAAACAATTCCTCAGAGACCTCTTCGGGACGTTTCCTCTAGTAAAGTTGCTTCCTCCTTCTTGGCACCTCAGTGTGGTACTGGCACAGTTATTGAGAGCCCTGTTTAAGCCTATTTATAAAACAGACCTAAACACCTAACTTGGAAAAAGGAAACCCTTGTAGCACTTACATCAGCTAGGAGATTCAGCGACATTCAAGCCTTCACGATAAGAGCCATTCATTCAATTTAAACAGGACTCTGTGGTGCTTTGGACTAACCGTACATTTGTACCTAAAGTCCATTCAGATTTCCATCTGAATGAACCCATTGTATTACAATTTGTTTTTGCCAATCCGCAAACTGTAGCAGAGCAATTTCTACATACATTAGATGTCAGAAGGTGCATAAAATTTTATTCACACAGAACTCTTCAGTTACACAAAGCGGAGCAGCCTACGGAAGCTTAAAGGGATTACCAGTTTTTAAACAAACTATAGTACGATGGGTTACGGCAACTATACAGTTCTGTCATAACAAAGCTGGGAAACCATTGACGAGCAAGGCTAAAGCTCATTTAACTAGGGCTGTCTCCATCTCCAAGGCCCTCTTTGCTGGTGTGCCTATTCAACAACTATGCCGTGCACATACATGGTCAAATAGACAGACCTTCACTCAGCACTGTTGTCTGGATTCTGCAGACATGAATGAAGCGCAGTGGGACAGATTGTCTTGCGCCATCTGTTTCAATAAGGTGGGCCATCTTTACATATCTTTCCCATCATCTGTTATGTTGTATTATGATATTGTCTACAAATGTTAACTGCAGACAATTCAGTGTACATCGCAAGTCTACAAATGTTAACTGCCAGTTATTCTGATTCAAGCATGTGAATCTTTTGAAAGATCCAGTACTGGAGAAGTAAATAATTTACTTACCTGTAACTGTAGTTCTCCAGTATTGGTATATTTTATAGATTCACATGCCACCCACCCTCCTCCTTGTAGAGGTTCTCCTTATTTTCCTTTGTGTTTTATCACACTTGTGCTGGAAAATCTCAGAGATTGGAGCCTCTGTAGTAGGGGTGCTAAAGGGTGCTGACACCTGATTGGCTGGACTTTGGGTCTTTTTAAATGAGGTTAAAGTGAGTGCCATTTAACCTTGACTTCTATGTAGGTTTTTTCTCTGTCGCTTTCCGTAATACCGCAGGACTCCCACTTTGACGACGGGGAATGATTCAAGCATGTAAATCTATGAAACATACCAATACTGGCGAACAACAGTTACAGGGTAAGTAACTTATTTTCTTACAGATCAGTAAATTTCCCATCTCTAGATTATGCCTGGTTAGCAGATTTGCATGTTGTCCACAGAACTTCGTTCATTTTGGAGAGCATTTGTCATAATGTGTTCAGCGAGAGTAGAAGATGCATAACATTTTCAGAGCCTCACATCATGAAATACTCAAAGCTCCAAATTCACTAAATCTTTTGTGTTAGACCTAACAGTCTTTGGGTAGTCACCCCTAACTTTTTGCCTCCCTCCCTCCACTTTTTTGGACACTGTTTTTGCTTGTTTTTAGACTCTGCGCACTTTACCGCTGCTAACCAGAGCTAAAGTGCATATGCTCTCTCCCTTTAAACATGGTAACATTGGATCATACCCAGTTGGACTATTTAATGTACTTATATGTCCCTAGTAGAGTGCAATATATGTGCCCAGGGCCTGTATATTAAATGCTATTAGTGGGCCATCGGCACTGATTGTGCCACCCACTTAAGTAGCCCCTTAACCTTGTCTTGGGCCTGCCATTGCAAGGCCTGTGTGTGTAGTTTCACTGCCAATTCGACTTGGCATTCAAAAGTACTTGCCAAGCCTAAAACTCCCCCTTTTTTTAATTTTGTTTATACATATAAGACACCTCTAAGGTATGCCCTAGGTAACCCATAGGGCAGGGTGCTGTGTAGGCAAAAGGTAGGACATGTACCTATGTAGGTAGTTTACATGTCCTGGTAGTGAAAAACTCCTAAATTCGTTTTTACACTGTTGTGAGACCTGCACCCTTAATAAGCTAACATTGGGGCTGCCCTCATACATTGTTTGAGTGGTAGCTGCTGACCTGAAAGGAGTAGGAAGGTCATATTTAGTATGGCCAGAATGGTGATATAAAATCCTGCTGACTGGTGAAGTTGGATTTAATATTACTATTTTAGAAATACCACTTTTAGAAAGTGAGCATTTCTCTGCACTTAAATCTTTCATTGCCTTACAGTCCACGTCAGGCTGGGTTTAGTGGACAGCTTCTTGTGCATTCACTCAGGCATACCCCAAACACAGGATGCTCAGCCTCACTTGCATACATTTGCATTTTGAATGGGTCTTCCTGGGATGGGAGGGTGGCGGGCCTGCTCTCACACAAAGGACTGCCACGCCCCCTACTGGGACCCTGGCAGACAGGATTGAACTGAAAGGGGACCTGCTGCACTTCTAAGCCAGTCTTTGAAGTCTCCACCACTTCAAAGGCACATTTGGGTACATAAAAAGGGCCTCTGCCCCTTCTAACTCAGACACTTCCTGGAGAAGAAAACTGGAACCAGAACCTGCATCCTGCCAAGAAGAACTGCCTGGCTGCTCAAAGGACTCACCTGACTGCTTTCTGTGAAGGACTGCTGCCTTGCTGTTGGCCTGCTGCCTTGCTGCTCTCTGGCTGTGGTGAAGAAGTGCTCTCCAAGGGCTTGGATAGAGCTTGCCTCCTGTTCCCTGAAGTCTCAGGGCCAAAAAGACTTCTCTCTTGCAACTGGACTCCTTGTGCGGTGAAAATTTGACTTACAGCTTGCTAAAACCGACGCGAAGCCTGCCCTGCAGTGAGAAATTCAACGCACGCCGAACTGGAACGACGCAGCACGACTTCGCAAGGAGAGGATCGACGCAACACCTGTGTTGCGACTGGAACTTTGACGCATGGCCCACCGGCGTGACACACAGCCGACGTGGGATGACGCAGCCCGACTTCCAGAGGGGAACTCGATGCAGCGCTTGCCGTGCGGGAGAAAATTCCACGCAACGCCCACAGGATCGACGGAGCGCTGGTGACTCCGCAAGCCCAGGATTCCACGCACAGACCCCGGGGCGTCTGAAATCCCCGCAACCCGAAGAGGATTCACGACTAAGCTGTCCCTGCATGAAAACTAAAAGACTTGTTGCTGTGTGCGGCCCGAGAAATCGACGCACACCCCTTTGTTTCCACGCTTCTCCTCTGCGGCCCTTAGCAGGGATTTGTAACGCAAACCAGGTACTTTGTGCTTGAAAGAGACTTTGTTTGCTTTAAAAAATACTTAAGACACTTCATATCACTTTTCAGTGATAGCTCTCCATCTTTGATCGTTTTGACCTGCAAATATCCAGATAAATATTATATATTTTCCTAAACACTGTGGTGTATTTTTGTGGTGCTGTATGCTGTTATTGTATGATTTATTGCACACATACTTCACACATTGCCTTCTTAGTTAAGCCTGTCTGTGCAGTGCCAAGCTACCAGAGGGTGAGCACAGGATCATTTGAATTGTGTGTGACCCTGAGTAGAGTGAGGGTCCTTGCTTGGACAGGGGTTAACCTGACTGCCAACCAAAGACCCCATTTCTAACATTTTGCTTACCCAAATTCAACATAACTGTAAAAATAAATCCAAATATAAGGACTAAATCTCGGTGATGATTCATAGGATTGTTCGACCTTATCCCTTTGTAAAGGAATGTACGACTACAGAAAATCTGCCATCATAGTGGAATTTCCACATTGACATATTCAGGGTTAGACACTGTTTATGGGCTGTTCTGAAAGCTCCTTTCCCTAAAGTAGCTGCAGGCTTACAAACTGACGTTTTGGGGTACTACATCTGCCATGCTGGTAATGTCCATCCATGGAAACATGGGAATTTACTTTGGGCATGCTTCCACAATGTAAAAGGAAAACACCCTCATATTTAATGGGAATATAGAGGGAGCTGAATGTGCAAACACACATTAACTTCAGATTTCTTAGTGCAGAATTTTCCACCTGTTGCAAATTCCGCAGGTATAAATTTTATACATGTGAGTATGCCTCAAAACCTGCAATAGATGTAGCTCTTATGTAGTACTATTGGAATTATTGAAATGTAAAAACCTGTAATTAAAAAAAGACAAAATCCATAAGTTGGAAATCTGCTTTATGAGTAGAATAAGTGAACAACTTTCTGACTTTCTTTTTCAAAAGTTTATGTTTTGGGCTCTAAAACATAAATATGCAAAGCTGTGCTGAAGTATCTGATTGCAGAGTCCTCAGAGGGATTGCTTAGCTTTCTCAGTGGTGGAAGATATTTATAGAGGAGAACATTTGGAGGTTGGTAACTTTTATAGTTGTTCATGATCTTTCAAACCGTGTTGAAGAAAGTGCCAGCATTTGAACATGAAATTATTTGACAGCAAAAGGCAGGCTTTGCAGTTAGCCGAGCATGTTTACCGAATTACACTTCCATCGTTTATCTCATAAACTAAATGCAAATTAATTTTAGTTAATTATCAAACTTGGATTTGCATTGAACATGCTTCTTACTTGAACATTAAGTACTGTTGAACTGTGAGCTTCTTGGAGAGGGGAGCACTTAAGGTCTTGGAATTATGTTGGACATAGAATAGCAATTTTACTGACATTTACTGCCTATGGAATGATCAACTTAAGCAAATGTACATTTGGGTCATATTGATTTTGCTTGAGAGTAGAGGCAGAACTCTTGTGTTCATTCTTATAGAGTTCGAATTTAAGGATGCATTTATTTTCACCTCACCTGGATGATACAAGCACATTTTGTTGACCGTTTCAATATAACTAGATGTGAAATCTGATGGTACAGAGACGGCCAGTCACCGCTTCTCCAGATATTGTGCTAACTAGACATACTCAGTCTACCTGTAACATGTTTAGCCACTGCTTTTGCTTATCATTTAACACGTATAAAACAGGTAGAGGAGGCACTTTAGATGTTTTTGTCTCGAGACGTGCATTTAGAAAGTCAGTTGACGCTGTGACAGTGTACCTGATTAGTCAGGTGAGGCTGTGATATTTTTTTAAATTGTTGTTTTTATTTGCATTTAAAAACAACATAACAATACTTATCATTTAGCAGATTTTGTAGTAGTGAATGTTGAGCAGTTGTCAGGGGCTGTTTATGTGGAGCTTATTGACATAATCCTACTTGTGCATGTCACATAGGTGTTTATCACACTGTACGAGAAAGTGGAATTGTCAGATGCACATCCTGGTGCATCACATCTTCCCTCAGCAAAGCATTTTGTGCAACAAAATCAAGCTGAAAACTGACTTTTGGCATCTTTAAAAGTGCTTGTGAACATAATGTACCTGTACACGTCTGTCTATAACAAGCAACACATATGACCCATTCAGCAGATGTAGCAATGATTCCCCTCCCATGATTACTAATTGCAGTCCGCAGGCACACAAATGTTCATTGTGATACTTTCGCCAATCTCAGATGTCCTGTGCCCAAGTTAATGACACAATTGTACTCGACCAATCCTCAGCCTTAGGATATTTATGTAACCCTCTCTTTTCTTCTGTCTTTAGCAGTTGCCCACATTTCTACTTAACTCTGTGAACTCTCTGGGTATCTTCAATGCACAGCAGTAGCATGTTTAGCTAATACCAAGGCAAGATGAAAGAAATCTGGCACATGCGTTTGCTATGCATTGTTGGGGTAATTCTAGATCAAAAACTAGGAGTCCGGCAGCCCCATCCTCATTCACCAGTGCTTCCAGACTGCTCAGCGATAAATATGTTTCTTATAACATCTGTATGCTAATATTAGTAATTTAGGCAGTTTCACAGAAGTCTGACCCATTCCCATCAGGAGGGCTATTGATGCACCCCTCTGCCTCTTTTTACCCACATATCCGATTTGCTCACAGTATATCACAGCCAGCCATCTAGCCACTAATTGCAGTTGGGCTGCTATGTAATAGAGTTTGAAATCTGGGACACCCAGTCCCCCTTCCCTGGTCGTACGCTGCATGACTTGAAATGAGACCTCCTGTCTATCAATAAAGCTGTGATTTTTCCAAAAAGAAAATAACGTAATAACTAAGTTGTTTGCTTTTATTTTGAATTCTAGGATGCGGGCCAGAAGCATTTTGGAGCTGTTACGTGCAAGTCTTGTGGAATGATCTATACAGCTGCCAGCCCTGAGGATGAGGCACAACATATCCAATATCATCAGAGATTGCTTGAGGGAATCAAATTTGTTGTAAGTAAAGAGGGTAGTTCATAAAAACTGAAATGATGGAACCAGTGCTGCCTTAAAATCTAGTTATCAAGTTGCCTGTTATTGTTCAGGGAATACTTTGCAGAATCTCCACGCACTTCTGTATGAAGGCAAATAAGCAATTGCCGACTGATGAGCCTCCAGTTAGGAGCTTCGCATGTATTCTAAACAATGAGCCTTTTTTGCCTGATGCATTAAACTCTTTAATGTGAATCAATTGAATCCACTTCCCCAGAGTCTATAACCACTCTCATCCTTCTACTCTCCTCCTTGATGCCAGCCACTCTAAGCCCACTTTGTCTGAGGTTTGTGGGCCCTCAATTGATCTAACCTAAATGGGACATAAATTGAATGTTTCAGGTGTCACTCTATACTGGCTTTGATGCCAAGTTTGCCAATTTTCTCTTTTAAGAGCAACGAAGTTGATGCATTTGTCAAGACATTAATTAAGAATGTTCTGTAAATGCAAATAAATGTCATTCCTGTCTGTTGGCGCCTTCTTCCCTCAGTGATTCAGGTGCTGCATGGGTTTGGGATGAGGAGGATGGCCTGTTTTTCTCTTCAAAAAGTGGCAGTACTAGGCGGTACTCTGGTGATTGAGTTTAGCCATTTGCTGATTGAAGGCGTATAGCCAGGTCTTATTGGGTTGCGGTACTTGCCAGATGAGACCATGCTTCAGTGCCTTAGTTCCCAGCTGTCATTGTAGAGCATTGTCTGGTTATGATCAAAGTTTACAAAAGGGGCATCTTTTTTAGGTCAGGTGTTGGGCAAAACCTTTTGGTTTTACTAAAAATTATATTTGCAGTATACCTACTGTAGGGAAATGCCTCTCATGGCATGATTACCCCCAAACCTTTTGCCTTTTGTTGATGCTAGTTATGATTGAAAGTGTACTGGGACCCTGCTAACCAGGCCCCAGCACCAGTGTTCTTTCCTTAAACGGTACCTTTGTTCCCACAATTGGCACAGCCCTGGCACACAGATAAGTCCCTTGTAACTGGTACCAAGGGCCCTGTGGCCAGGGAAGGTCTCTAAGGGCTGCAGCATGCATTATGCCACCCTGGGGACCCCTCACTCAGCACATGTACACTGCCTCACAGCTTGTGTGTGCTGGTGGGGAGAAAATTACTAAGTCCACATGGCACTCCCCTCAGAGTGCCATGCCCTCAACCCACTTCCTGTGGCATAGGTAAGTCACCCCTCTGGCAGGCCTTATAGCCCTAACGCAGGGTGCACTATACCACTGGTGAGGGCCTAGTTGCATGAGCACAGGATGGCCATAAAGAGTATATGGTCTGGGAGTCTGTCAAACACAAATGGCTACACTGAAATCTAGGAAGTTTGGTATCAAACTTCTCAGCACAATAAATCCACACTGATGCCAGTGTGGGATTTATTGAAAAATACACACAGAGATGCCCCCTATATACCAGTCCAATTCCTAGTGTTAGGCTGACCAGTTCCTGCCACATCCAGACTGGTTTCTGGCCACATGAGGTGAGTGCCTTTGTCACTCTGTGGCCAGGAACAAAGCCTGCACTGGGTGGAGGGGCTTCTCACCTCCCACTGCAGGAACTGTAACACCTGGCGGTAAGCCTCAAAGGCTCTACCTTGGTGTTACAGCTCCCCAGGGCATTCCCAGCTAGTGGAGATGCCTGCCCCTCCGGACACAGCCCCCACTTTTGGCGTCAAGTCCGGAGGAGTTAATTAGAAAAACAAGAAGTCACCACCCACCACTCAGGACAGCCCCTGCTTTAAGAAATCCTCCATCTTGGTTTTGGAGGATTCTCCCAATGGGATGTGCTTTCTCTCTCTCCCCCCTCCCCCCCCCCCCCCCCCAAAAGACCTAAACACATCCCTAAATTGAGTATTTAGGAGCGACCCTGAACCCAGGAAATCAGATTCCTGCAACCTGAAGAAAGAAGGACTGCTGACCTAAAAGCCCCACGGAGCCGACAACTGCCTTGGCCCTAGCCCCACCGGCTTTTCTCCAGACTCAAAGAATATGCACAGCGACCTCAGAGGACTGACCTGCACCTAAAGGACCAAGAGCCTCCCGAGGACAGCGGCTCTGTCCAGAAACAACAGCAAAGAAAGCAACTCTAAAGATACTCTAACTTCCTGCCAGAAGTGTGAGTATTCACACTCTGCGCCCAACGCCCCCGGCTCGAGTTTAGGAGACCAACACCGCAGAGAGGACCCCCAAGCGACAACGACGTGGGCACCCTGTGTCGACCTCCCTGCACCCCCACAGCGACGCTTGCAGAGAGGATCCAGAGGCTCCCCCTGACCGCGACTGCCTGGTAACAAAGGAACCCGATGCCTGGACCAAGCACTGCACCCGGAGCCCCCAGGACTGAGAGGAACCACCTACCAGTGCCGGAGTGACCAGCAGGCGGCCGTCATCCTACCCCAGTTGGTGGCTGGCCCGAGAAGCCCCCCTGTCCCCTACCTATATCGCCAGAGTGACCCCCGGGTCCCGCCATTGTTTTCAACGACACACCTGACACTGTGCACACTGCACCCGGCCAGCCCTGTGCCGCTGAGGGTGTATTTTGTGTGCCTGTGTGTGCACCCCCCCCAGTGCTCTACAAAACCCCCCTGGTATGCTTCCGGAGGACACAGGTACTTACCTGCTAGCAGACTGGAAACTGAGCACCCCTGTTCTCCATAGGCACCCACATTATTTGGGCCCTCCTTTTGACCTCTGCACCTGACCGGCCCTGTGTTGCAGTGGCTTTGGGGTTCCCTTGAACCCCCAACGGTGGGCTGCCTATGCCCAAGAGACTGAACTTGTAAGTGTTTTACTTTAATTGTTGATTTTTGCACTGTGTCCACTTTTAAAATAGCTATTTGCCATTTTTACCAAAACTGTGTATACTACTGTTTAAATTAAAAGTTCTATACTTACCTGTGTTAAGTACCTTACAATGTATGTACTTACCTAAAATTTGAATCTTGTGGTTCCCAAATAAAGAAAATAATATGCCTGGAGTTAAGTCTTTGAGTGTGTGTTCTCATGTATTGCCTGTGTGTGTACAACGAATACTTAACACTACCCTCTGAGAAGCCTACTGCTTGACCACACTACCACAAAATAGAGCATTAGTATTATCTAATTTTGCCACTATCAACCTCTAAGGGGAACCCTTGGACTCTGTGCACACACTCTCTCACTTTGAGATAGTATATACAGAGCCAACTTCCTGCACCTACTTATCTGGCCTTTCGGCCAGCCCTCTTTGTTAATGGGTCAGTTCTTGTTTTCTATCCGACCATTGCAGAGGTTATACCCACTTCACCATTTTCTAACTTCACTGCGAGTGCCAGCATTCTACCTGTTCACAAAGAGCACATTCACAAAGTAGTTGCCTCATTAGAGTTAAAGCTGTCCTTCTTGTTATGATTGAATCACATATAGAATATTTTGTAGCGTGTAGCTGTAAGACCTGGTAGAACTCGGTCATGGTGAAGAGGACTGTCTAAAGATCTTTTGAATCTGAGGTAGCCACTTTCCAGTGTGAGTTGGAGAGGTAGGGAATTCTACAGGGAGGAGCCACGGCCATCTCTCCTGTACGTAAAAGGTTGGGTTAACAGTATGCACAGGTTGGATCCATGGCTTCTGTTTAATTGGCAAGGTACAAAGAATTTAAAAGGTAGTTTGGTGTCCATGCGTGGAGCTGCTGTTATGAGACAAAGTTTTATATGGTGTCTTTCTTTTACTGGAAGCCATTAGAGGGGTTTATTGGGCAGTGTGATGTAGTGGCATTGTTTTAGGCCAGACAGGGCTGTTTTGTGAGAGATGTGTTGTGCAGATCAACTTAAAGGCTCATACAAGAATCCAATCAAGTCATCACCACACTGAAGATTAGGTCAATTTTCTGAAAGTAATGAAACATCAGTGTGGCCTCTTTCGGCAGGTGTAGATGATGAAAGGCACTATTATAACCTGCATTTCTATGGTTGGGGGGGTGGGGGGGAAGGAAATGAAAGCTTGCCATCAAAAGTCACATCCAAATTACATGGATTATTTACTGGGATTTGGTTGTGGGGGAAAACCAAGTTCCTCTGCCAAAGGGAGAGGAAGGAGGGCTGGATTAACAGAGCATACAAGAAGTATTTTTGGTGCCTGTTTTTGCCTTTTAAACAGAGCTTGCTAGTCTGCATCCATTGAAGTTCTGTCTGAAGTGAAACTGTCAGTAGCATGTGTGACATCTAATCTCTGTAGAAGTCTAAAATCTCAGTGTTTTAGCGTTGAATAGGGACGGTGGCAGAGCATAGCCCTGAGGGATTCTGCATGTAATGTTAGCTATTCTAGATAGAGATGAGCCTAATATAACGTCATGAATATGTTTTTGCAAGAAGGCAATACGGAGACAAAAAGTAATTGGCCTAGATATCAGAGTGATCCCTCAAGGGATACTTTAAGTTAATTATAGTCTCAGTAGTCAACTGCTATTATAATGTTATGACTATGCATATTTGGAAGGTGTTAACTGTCACAGGCAAGTTACCTCCAAGGTCCTATTAAACTCACGTCAAGATTCTACATATCGCAGCCCACCATCAAACAGGCACGACACAGCTTTTGCCCAGTGTGAGTGTTTATGTAAACTTGTTGGTGGCCGAGTCGTGGTGTTGGATGATGTGGGTGAGTACATGTGAATGTTTAGTGTGTTAAGTGGACAAGTTACCTGTGTAAGACAGAAGTGATCTTAAAACAAAGGCATAAATGACGGATATTGTGTGAGCAACTGATGAATATGTGCTGATTCAAGTATGTGGGTGAGCGTAGTTGCTGACAGCTGTTGCTAGTAGCTGAATGATGCCTTGTGGCTGAGTTGTGATACAGTTGTTTTGGGTGAATAAGTGTTGTGGCAAGTGGGCGTGTCATAATGTTGTCTGGGTGCTTGGTGTTGTAGGTGAGCTGGGAGTGGCTGAGGGTGAATGGGCAGTAAGGAAATGGTGTAGAGTGGTATTAGCCATGTTACCTGTACAAGGGAAGTCGACTAGTGATGTGACCGCCTTTTAGACAGTAGTTGATAGTGGTTCCCCTGTTTAGCTTGGCGGGTAGTTTGATGTATGCCTCCACCCTCTGATAACAGCAGAAGCACAGAGAGCCCAAATCAAGAAAATTTGGTTCAGTATTCTATGTGCTGCACTGTATGACTAATGGTTTTCACCTATGCCTCTCAATAATCTGCACAGATTACATCTTGGTGTTGGTGAAGTCAGCAGAGGAACACCAGGCCAATGTGGAATGCTTTACTTCTTTTTAAAACCATAATAAGTAGAAACCAGTTAAGACTGGGAATGGGTCACTTACCAGAAATCTTTTACTCTGATGAACCTTTCCCTACAACAGTCATATAATCACCCCTGCCCCTCTCCTCCAGATCCATCGTTCAGTTGCCGTTGTGACCTGCTAGTCATAGTGTGGTGAAAAACTTTTTAAATGCACAAGACCTTGTGGAACTTATCTAGTCCAGGTTATTGCTTTGCATTCTGAGGCTTGTAGTCCCATTTTATCCTGTCAGGACTACAAATCCCAGAATACGTAGAAATACATGAGCTCACTGAGCTACTGATACAATGATTAAGATGGTCTCTTATAATCATGGTGCAACATACTTTTAGTTGCACTAAGGTGTAAAAATGTTTCTCTCGTAGGGGATTTCCATGTATAGTCATAAGCGTAGAATAATTCCCCGCCCGCCAGCGGGGACCCCAGAGCACTTTTTCCCATATCACTTCTTTAGTGTCCCTGTTCGCCTTACTTCAGAAAGGCCTGCCAAGACACTTAAGAATGTTCCCATGCAGCCTCTTCATTCATTCAGGGAATCTTCATTCAGATTGCCCTTGAATTAAAATCATTAAAATGCTTGACAAATAAAAGCCATTTTTCAGACAAACTACTTCCAAAAACGTATTTTATTTCACAAAAACCTCTAAGATGGAGTGCAGAACAGTGTAGCCCATAGGCTGCCATTAGTAATGAAGAAAAATGATACTGTGCCTTTAAGAACAGCCAGCCCTCCAGTATCCCATCATGCATTGAGAGAGGCTGTTACCTCAGTTCTTTTTTCCGGCACCTGCTGACAGGACCCTGGAGCATTGAACTTTCAGAAAAAAGACTTCATTCAACGTCTTTTGTCTTTCTCTATTACATTTTGAAGTTTTCTGACAGAAGTTTAAGGCTTTTTTCCTCAAAATGCCTTCCTTGTTTGACAAGTGCCCTAAATGTGGCAGAAAGAAGGCTAAAACAGACCCTCATGAGCTCTGTATTATTTGTCTACCTTCATCACACATTCCTGCCTCCTGCAACATCTGCAAGACGTTCTCCAGGCGCACTTTACGCGACAGAGAGAAAATTTGCCTTCAATGGAGAGCAGAGAGAAGACGCCAAGGAACCAGTGGGACCTCTGAGCGAGGGGGAAGGTCAGTCTTCCACCAGGGCTCATACCTCAGCCTCCAGTGGTCGTGGGAGGTCTGAGAGACGCTCTTCAGGGCGAAAAAGACATCGGTCCCGGTCGACGTCGAGAGGTGGTACGGTGCCGACATGTTCGCCGTCGAAGTCTGGTTTGACGTCGTACAGAAGTCACCAGTCGACGTCAAGGCACCGTACGACGTCGAAGACCCTAAGGCGTCCTGAGTCTACGTCGAGTGCTCGACGTAGACGTCATGGGTCGACGCCCCACACAGTGTCGACGTCGAGACGGAGAGAGATCGACGTCGAGGAGCCACAAGAGGCAGAGAATTTATTACTCATCGGAGCGCTCTTCCTCAGTAGTGCCGCTTCCCTCGTCACATTCTCGTCCTTCTCCGCCTAGGTCTCCTCCTCCAGAGCTTCCGGCAACGCCGCCTCAGCCAACGGGCCAAGAGTTGCCACAACCAGCGCCACTTCCGGCACCTCAAGTACCGTTTAGTATACAGCCTAGACCGCGCTCTACATCGCGCCACCGTTCACGCCATGGCCCTGACTTTTCCAGATCAAGATCGCACCGCAGATCGAGGCGCAGATCAAGTTCACGGGAACATGACAGGGAGTCTTGGTCTTCCACCAGAGACTATTCACCTACTTTGTCAGACTCTCCTCCACCTCGGTCCTCACCGGTGGATGACATTAACACCTTCCATGAGGTCCTGGTCCGAGGTGCGTCGTAACTAAATATTCCGATGGTTGCCCCTACGCCATCGGCATCTGTCATCTTTGAAACACTACAACAGCGTTCAGCTACCAGACCACTACTACCCGTAGTGCCTGGCCTCTTGGAGCCCGCTATGGAGGTTTTCCTTACACTGGCATCAACAAGGCCTGCTCCGTCCAGGCTACAGAAGAAGTACCGCCCTCCGGAGCAAGATCTGGTCTTTTTGCGCTCTGATCTGCCACCGGACTCAGTAGTTATTTTGGCAGCGCGCAAGACTCGCGCAACTTCTCCATCTTCCACATTTCCTCCAGACAAGGAGAGTAAGCGATTGGACTCGACAGGCCGTAAAGTCTGTGGTTCGGCGGCGTCCTCTATGAAAACGGCGAGCGCCACAGCCCTTTTGGGCAGATATGATAGATCTTTGTGGGACTTCATCTTGCACTTTGCAGAACATCCCCCATCTTCTTTTCAGAAGTAGCTAAAGAAGGCGCTATGGTCTCCAACCAAATCATACGAGCGGCAGCGGAGGCTTCGCTGCTTTCAGCACATTCTTACTGCCATGGTGTGACGCTGAGAAGACATACCTGGCTGCGGCTCATGTCATTAAAACCGGATGCGCAGCAAAGAATTTTGAATCTGCCATTTACAGGATCCACGTTATTCGGCTCACACGCATATGACGAAATGGCAAGGATGAAAGCGGAGGTGGACAAATTATTAAAGGCAGTAGGATTGGACAAACCTAAAGAGCAACGTAGGTCCTTCCGTCCTTTCCATCGCCGCTACACCATGCAGAGGGTTCAAGCCCCTCAATGGGCCCCTACGAGGCCTCACCAGCAGTACCAGCGGCCCTACCAGCACCAGCGTAAGGCACAGAGGGGACGATCAGTCCACTCAGAGCACCAAACAGCCTGCCACCTCAAAGCCCTGAAAATTTCCTCCCCCCAGCTTTAACCACTCCGGTGGGGGGGGGAAGCGTCACCAATTGCCTGGTAGAGTGGCAAAAAATTACAACAGACACTTGGGTCTTAGACATTGTACAGAATGGATATTGTCTCAGATTTTCAACACCACCTCCGGCTATTCCGCCAAAACCAACGACTGCACACCTCGATCTCCTAAAGGCGGAAGTTACCATCCTCCTCGAAAAGAGAGCAGTGGAATCGGTTCCCCTCGGCCAACGGGGAAAGGGTATTTACTCAAAGTACTTTCTCATCCCAAAAAAGGACAAAAACAAATTAAGGCCCATTCTAGACCTCAAAGTGGCCAACAGATGGATCCGAAAGGAAAAGTTCAGGATGCTATCCTTACACCAGATATATCCTCAGATTCAGCAAGGAGACTGGCTTTGCTCAGTGGATCTGCTCAATGCCTATTTCCACATCCCCATCGCGAAGAAACATTGGAAATTCCTGAGGTTTCTGGTAGGTCAAGATCCCTTCCAATACACGGTCCTACCATTCAGTCTAAAGTCTACACCCAGGACCTTTTCAAAGTGCATGGCGGTGGTGGCGGCTCACCTCCGGAGGAAACGAATCTTCATATACCCGTATCTCGACGACTGGTTAATCAAAGCGTCCACTTATGCAGAAGCGAAACGGCATTTCCAAATGACCTGCGACCTCCTCTACCGATTAGGTCTTCATATCAACTTTCAAAAGTCAACGACAGTACCTGTCCAGAGGCTACATTACTTAGGAGCTACCATAGACAACCTGCAGGCAAAAGTGTGTCCTTCGGAGGAAGGACGTTTATCTATTCTCCGGAAGTGTTGGGATCTCCGATCAATGCGTCACCCAACAGTGCGGACAGTCTCCTCACTTCTCGGATCCATGGCATCCTACATTTATCTGACACCCAACGCTCGCCTCCACATGCGTCCGCTTCAGGAATGTCTGAAGGACCAGTGGAATCAGTGGTCGGGGAGCTGGGAAGATCGAATTTGCCTATCCACTCATGCAGTCAGATCTCTAACGTGGTGGTGCTCTCCAACCAATCTCCTAAAGGGGATGCCATTCAGGGCACAGCCTCCAACGCAGACGATTGTGACAGATGCCTCTCCTCGGATGGGGAGCTCATATGGATCACCTGCAAATACAAGGCCGATGGACGCAGAAAGAATCTTTATACTACATCAATCTCCTAGAACTACGAGCGGTACACCTAGCTCTCAAGGCATCTCTACCATCAATCATAGCCGACAACTTAATGGTGCAGACAGACAATACCACCACTATGTTCTATCTGAACAAACAGGGGGGCACCAGATCCAGAATCCTGTCTCAGGAATCCCAGACAATATGGCACTGGCTCCTAGCCAGGAAATTGAACATAGTGGCTACCCATCTTCCAGGGGTTCAGAACATGCAAGCGGATGCCCTCAGCAGAGTTCTAGAGGAGAACCACGAGTGGGTGCTCAACGAAGATGTCGCTCAAGACATTTTCCGTTTGTGGGGCACACCTTCTATCGACCTATTCGCCACAGAGGAAAACAGGAAATGCCATGACTTCGCCGCCAGGTTTTACCACCCAGAATCGCTGGGCAATGCTCTGTGGATAGACTGGTACAACAAATTTCTGTACGCCTTTCCACCGATTCCGCTGATCCCAGCAGTCCTCCTCAAACTGTTGATGACATCAGCCACAATGATCCTCATTGCACCAGAGTGGCCGAGACTGTGGTGTTTCCCGGATCTGCTTCAGAAATCACTCCAGCCCCATCTCAGGCTACCCTGCAGACCGGACCTCCTGACGAAATTCGGCGGACTAATGAGGCATCCTAATCTCTCATCATTGAATTTGGCGGCATGGCTCCTGAGCTAGTCCAGTATGGTCACCTAAACCTGCCTCAGGATTGTATGGACATTTTAAAGGAGGCAAAGAGGCTGTCTACTCGTTCGCCGTACTCGTTCAAATGGAAAAGATTCTGCATCTGGTGTTCCTCCAAAGGGATAGATCCTACATCTTGCGAAGATGTCATTCTCCCTTATTTGTTGCATCTGGCACGATCGGGCCTGCAGCTTTCTTCCATAAAAGTGCATTTGGCAGCCTTAACTGCTTCTAGGAAGACTCCTTCGCAGACCTCCTTCAGAATCCCAGTGATAAAAGATTTTCTAGAGGGGTTAAAGGTCTTTCCTCCAATTAGACACCCTTCACCACCATGGGAACTTAATGTTGTCCTTTCACGTTTAATGCAGCACCCATTTGAACTGATACACAAGGCATCCCTCCAACACCTCACTTGGAAGACAGCCTTTCTAGTAGCGATCACCTCGACACGAAGGGTCATCGAAATCCAGGCCCTCTGTGCACACGAGCCTTACACAATATTTCATTCTTCCAAAGTAGTCTTACGAACACATCCAAAGTTTCTACCTAAGGTCATATCCGACTTCCACATTAACCAGTCGATTTCCTTACCCACGTTCTTTCCACACCCTTCCACCCCAGCTGAGAGGGCGCTCCATTCTCTAGATGTTAAGAGAGTATTGAAATTTTATCTAGATAAGACCAATCCTTTACGGAGGACTACACAACTGTTTGTTAATTACGGATCTGAACGTACTGGCTTAGCCACCTCCAAGCAATCAATAGCGAGATGGATAGTCTCTTGTCTTTTATTGTGTTATCAACTAGCTAAGAAAACCTTACAGGGTAAGCCTAAAGCCCATTCCACCAGAGGAAAAGCGGCTACCACTGCTCTATTGCGGAATGTTCCATTAGCAGAAATTTGTAAAGCTGCGACTTGGAGATCAGTTCACACCTTTACTAAACATTATTGTCTGGATTCGGACGCTAGGGTAGATGCTCAAGTAGGCCAGGCTTCTCTTAGAAACCTTTTTGCTTGAGAACATATTCACAGATTTCTCTAACTGCTCCTCGGCGGGTTTTGGGATGGGCTTGGTATTCTATTCTACGCTTATGACTATACATGGAAATCCCCTACGAGAGAAGGTATAGTTTCTTACCTGTAACTCCAGTTCTCTCGTAGGGGTATTTCCATGATAGTCATAAGCAACCCTCCCTCCACCCCGGGGGAGCAGTTAGATGTCTTGATTACGTTTATTCCTATTGTCAGCCAGTAACTACCTGCAAAAAGAACTGAGGTAACAGCCTCTCTCTAGGCATGATGGGATACTGGAGGGCTGGCTGTTCTTAAAGGCACAGAATCTTTTTTCTTCATTACTAATGGCAGCCTATGGGCTACACTGTTCTGCACTGCTTCTTAAGAGTTTTTTGTGAAATAAAAGAAGTTTTTGGAAGCAGTTTGTCTGAAAAATGGCTTTTATTTGTCAAGCATTTTAATGATTTTAATTCAAGGGCAATCTGAATGAAGAAGCTGGGACACTGTAGCCCTTCCTAGAGGCTGCATGGGAACATTAAGTGTCTTGGCAGGCCTTTCTGAAGTAAGGCGAACAGGGACACTTAAGAAGTGATATTGGAAAAAGTGCTCCGGGGTCCCCGCAGGCGGGCGGGGAGTTATTCTACACTTATGACTATCATGGAAATACCCCTACGAGAGAACTGGAGTTACAGGTAAGAAACTACCTTTTTGTGGAACACACACTGACTGCAATGAGGAAGTGAGGTCTGTGATTATCATGAGCCAGCTGTATGTTTTTATAGTAGATTGGCACAGTATTTTAAATGGAAAATGTCTGTGCAAGTACTCTTCCGAAGGAGCAGTGGGTGGGGCTAAGGGATAGGGCTAGAATTTTGACCTTTGCAAGCTTTGTATTCAAGAAATCTGCATATTCATTGTAAGAACGTTAGATGTATCTGTCCATAAGTTATTACACTAACTTTCTCTATATAACACTTAATTATTTGTATTACTATCCAAAGTAATGCCTTTTTTAGCAACCCTAGAATAACAAAAGATTGAAGAAAAAAGAAAGATTCTAAATATATGCATCGTGGTTTGCATGGAGCTCCTTGATCCATGGTCATAACTCTCTAAGCTAAATGACAAGAGTTTAACATGTGATTTGCTGGTTAGACGTAGCTGTACAGCAAAAACACTACCAACTATTTGCATAAAAAACAAATCTGTGAGCTGCAGTGTGCATGCTGTGCTTTACAGCATTTCCTTGTATGTAAATTTATGGTCAGTTCAACCTGTGACTAGAAAGCACACAGATCTTTCTAGCAAGTGCAATAATGTTATTAAAGCGCCATTGTACCGTGGAACTTGCTGCATATACAAAGATCTCTGCAACAGGCAATATTTTTCAGTTTGGCCTGTGTGGCAAATTGAGTAAGCCAGAACAGAGTTGCTATTACAGTTGTCCTCTTGTGAAACTCTTTAGGGCACAGTTTCAAAAAAATAAATGTTGCTCTTTGTGACTCCGCCCCCTTTCAGCTGCCAACCATTGGCCTTTGCTATTTCTCGATAGTGTTGGCCTCATGAGTGCTCATTTTTATAATACTTTGTTACCACTAAGCTAGCATCATTTGCTCAAAAACCGATATTCTTATTAAGAAATTGACTTCACAAAATTTAACAAATTCTCAGCAGTCCATTCAGCGTCCTTTGCCAGGAAGTTAAAAATCACTTCCTGCATGCAGGCTCCCAAGTTTCTGATGTCCGGAGTGCAGTTGCAAACATCTCATTTCTAATATTCAGTGCCAAGGTGGGAGTAAGTACTTATGCTGAATTCAAAGAGGCTGTAACGTGGCTGGTCTTGAAATGAAGGAGACTGACTTTTAACATGTGTGCTTTACACACTCAAAAAACGTAATTGCCAATTTAGTTCCATCTGAAGCAGTTTCACACATGTGCCACTTTTCATTCTCAATCAGTCCCAAGCTCGCAATCTCTCACACGCTTTTTGCTTTGGTGGTTAGCAGTAATTTTAAGATCAGCAGAGTAAGAAGCAGCCACAACTGCCAGGTACTTGAGTCTTTGTGTCTCTGTGTGGAAGAAAAAGAATAAAAGTATCGGACTCGGGCGTTAGAGAGTGTGATAGTCATGAGGGTGTATGAGAAGATTAGGTAAGGTGAGGATTTTTGGGGGGGTGTGTGGAGGATGAATGAGGGGAGAATTTTATTGACGAGATGGTGAAGGTGTATGTTAGAGAAGCATTGTAAGTAATAGGAGCAGGCGGGAACGGGATGCTATGGAGAGGTGGTTCTGAGAAGAAGAGCTCGATGTCTAACTAGAAGTCATCTGCAAAAATTATGAGAATGGAAGAGTAAGGTATTTAACAGAGAAAAGAAATGGGGTGAGAGGATAGCAAAGAGTAGGGCATTAAATGATAGGGTGAGGTGATGAGTTTGAAAGAGGAGGGTGTGAAAGGATGTTATGAAGAGGGTTGGATATGTGAAGGAGGATAAATGATATAGAAGGCTACAACAGATTCAGGAGAAATTGAGCTGAAAAGATGAACACTAATGGGTAGCAGAAAAGGGGAAGATGAGGGATGTGAAGAGGTGCCATTTCTTTTGATCGCCCAGGGAAACCTACGTCTTGAAATGGCCCATCTGGGCTCTGGCCTTTCACCCTATTCCCTTTCTCACCCTGAGAAGAGAGGCTCTCTGTCTAGGAAAGGCAAGTGCTCTAGCCCGTCAGGTAATACATCCCTTGCCGTATCTGCAACAGTTTGTAAATCAAAACAGTAGCATGTGGTGCATGTTAAGTTTGAGATACATTGATCCAGTACTGGGCCCAGTAATGTTGATTAATATCATCATGGGTTGAGGCACATTTACAAACCTGTCTGAGAAACTTGGTACTAGAACCCGTAACAAGGTAGGAACTTATTCTATGTCTCTTGCTCTGATTTGCACCACACAGTTATCCCAACATAGAAGCTTTCACAGATATTGAATTTGATCATGCACGCACTGCTGTTAAAGGGTCGAAACATCCTACAAACTCTGAAAATGAACCTAGGTACTGACCTGAAATAGACCCCTTTACCAATACTTGCATAGCCACAATGCTCTCACAAAGCACCTTTAGTTTGACCATCACAGTACTCTGGTCTTCTAGATTTAGAGAAATAAAACAGCCAAGGAGTCCTAATGCACCTATCTATGCATTGGGATGCCAGTAATGAGACACCTGCAGATCCTTTAGAAGGTCTCCATCTTGCTTCCTCTATTTACTGAAATTCCAGTATTGAAATATTAGCATGGCCCTCACAACACCAATATCCAGACACTGACACTGAGATCCAGTACTGACATATATACAGGAGTCTTACATTGCCTCTCTGTATTGACCTACTAGCTTAGTTTAGCTTCTTTAAAAAAAAGAAAGTTTATAGCCTGCCGGTGGGAGATTCTTTTTCTTGGATTTGCACTACTTTCCCGTCACTTTTCCTTCCTTTCTACATCTTCCCATCACTCCTTTCTGCAGTTCTGCAAGGCTCATGCATATCGCGTTGGTGCATGGATCTTGCTTCCTCACCTAAACATGCCAGGAGAAAGGAGAATATATTGACAACCTGATTCCTGGCTCCTGGTGGGACTACGAGTCCCAGGAGCACTCGCCAACCGGAGGGGGCTGGACAAGGCATCGCAGGTGCTACAAAGCGCGCCTCAACACCCGGGGCATCCTCTCCACCTGATTCCTGGCTCCTGGTGGGACTACGAGTCCCAGGAGCACTCGCCAACCGGAGAGGGCTGGACAAGGCATCGCGGGTGCTACAAAGCGCGCCGCAACACCCGGGACATCCTCTCCACCTGATTCCTGGCTCCTGGTGGGACTACGAGTCCCAGGAGCACTCGCCAACCGGAGGGGGCTGGACAAGGCATCGCAGGCGCTACAAAGCACGCCTCAACACCCGGGGCATCCTCTCCACCTGATTCCTGGCTCCTGGTGGGACTACGAGTCCCAGGAGCACTCGCCAACCTGAGGGGGCTGGACAAGGCATCGCGGGCGCTACAAAGCGCGCAGCAACATCCCGCGGCGCGGGACGCCCGCGGGCGAATCCCGGGCCAAGGGTTGGCCTGTCTGTGCCCGACAGAGACCGACAGAAGGCCGGGCTGGGCTGGGCAATCCCCCCTTTGTTGTAAGGTAGGATTTTCTACAGTTCAAACTCTGTGTAGATATTTCCTCTTTCCAGACTTTTAGGTATTTTTTAGTTTTAGCGAACAGCTCCTATGGGGAAACGCAAAGCCAGAAATAGCCCACCAGGGGGAAATGCCCAGCCTAAGATTCCCAAGTTGTTTAAAACTCCTCGCGCTCCGTCTGGTTGTGTGGCAGATGATATTGACATCTTAATAGAGGAAGTGGAGGCCTTGCTGACCAAAAAAGATAAAGAACCACAAAAGTGCTTAAAAAATGGCTCCCTTTCAACTTTCCTAAAACCCTGTGACAAGGGAAATATCCTTATCAGCGATGTCATAGCAAGGCCCTCACCTTCCCAAAGCAAAGGGGGCCCATATGGAGCCTCGTCAAGTGTGGAGGAAACCCCAGCCAGAAGTGTGATTGTCCATGAGATCCCATGTTCAAACCGTTTCTCTGCTCTGGAGTCCCTGGGCCCTAACGATGATCAGGGTGTTTCTAATGATCAAGCCACTAGTCAACATTCTATTCTTCCCACGCAGAAGGACCTGTTAACTCTTGTTGTAGAATTAAAAGAAGAGAAAGACCTAAAGTCTTCTTTAGCTGAGGTCTTGTCTTTACTCCGTTCTAAAAGTACCCTTATGGAACTTTGCAATCCAAATAACCATGAGCCATCCACTAAAACAAGGCCTTATAAAGCACCTTTTCCTGGGAAAATTAAGGAAAAATCTTTGCTACAGCCACATAGTGCCTCAGCTCAGGCAAACTCTGCTCCATCATCTGGCCAGAGTAGTCCCTTTGGAACTAAAAAAAAATCCTTGTGTACCAATATTGGTCCACCCAAAGCATACAAGGGTTGTAAACTCCGCACAAAATGCATTCCAGCCTAGAGACTATGATTATTCAATTTATATGTGCAGGGTTCCAGCCGTAGCAACAGATACTAAAGAAGACATGATGTCCCTAAAAAATAGTCATACACTGGATTCGACACACTCGCCAATGTAGCTCTGTAATACACTTAGACATAATCTCTGCCCAGCGATATCCCGCATCGGTAGGCCAATTTGATACGATAAAGCTGACATTATCTACCCCTCATTTGGTAGAGGGTCTCCTATCTCTAGAAATGAGAAACCCTTTGAAAAATGGTTCGAAGATCTACTTTAAAAGTTGCTGGCCCGAAAAAGACCATGTGCCAATTATGAACTCACGAGCTTCTAAGAGACCTTTGGTACAATCAAACCACCAGGATAGTCCCCCTGTGAATGTTTCAACAACATTAAAGAGTCCTGTCCAATTACCCCTGGCAGATGAATCTGATTGACTTATTCCCGAACAGGATCAAAGGAAGTTCCCCAACTTTACATTTTTGGGGGAAAAGGGGGCCTCATTAGAGCCTCCTGCTGAAAGGAGGGAGAAATCTCCATTGCCAGGTATAAAAAATGTTTTGTTTAGCTCTACCTCTAAAAACCCAAATGGTAACATGTGTAGTCTTGCACCTTCACTGAAGAAGACCGTAAGCGATAGGCATTTAACTCCAAACCTTTTGTCATGGAATTTGGCAGGAATTCGTACTAAATTGGCTGATCCAGACTGGGGGGGTCTACATCGACAACTTTGATATTTGTTTTTTCCAAGAAACATGGATGATAGATAATGTACTTAGGCAAGGTTTCAAATCCTACTGCAAATCAGCAAGTCCTTCCCCGATGGGGAGACCAGCTGGAGGGCTCATTATATGGCTGAAGATTACAGTCAAGGGGAAAATTAAAGAAATTGAAGTGGACTCAGAGGACATATTGGCCTTATCCATACAGCAGAAGTGTGGTTCTTTTCTACTATGTATTAATATCTACAATGGACCAGGTCCCCCAAACAAACTGTTTAAAACCTTCTATGTACTAAATGCCTTAGTTTCAGAATATATAAATTCGCATTTTATTTTTATTGTAGGGGACCTAAATGTAACACTTGAACCAAATTGTGCTTTCTCAGAAGTAATTCAATTAGAAGACGCAGCATGGAATATCCCGCCTATTTCCTCTCTAAAGAAACAGGTCAGGTCAAACAGTAGAGTGCTCCAATTTATTCATTTTATGATCACTCATGGCCTTCGCCCCGCGAATGGCCGTTTTCCCTCGGACATACCTGCTAAGCACACTTTATTTTTAGAGGCCAGTATAGTAGTACATTGGATTATGCGGTAATTGATACAAGAATTTGGTTTTGTGTACATGATATGCATGTAGGAAGACAGTATACAAGTGACCACGCCCCAGTTTTAGTCACCTACGAGGGCCTAATTCTAGAAAATGAGGATACCCATTGTAATAAGAGTTTCTCTGCCCCTAACACTCATCTAACAAGCGTACCTTGAAATGAGAGTGTTTCCAAAAGTCAACAAAATTGCAGAAGACTATGTATGATATAGTATCAACACATCAGCTTGTTGAAACCTCTTCTTTCCATTCTCCAAATGAGATCCTAAGTCTCCATATGGCATTATTTGTTACTCTGCGGGATCTTTTCCAAAAAACTAGTAGAGACGTCAAACACCCGGTGCGTTTCTGTCACAGGTGGTTTGACAAAACATGCAGGGTTGCTAGAAATGGCTTGATCAAAGCGATCAAATCAAGAGATAAAACCCTGATAACGAATGCCAGACGAGATAATGCGTTAACAATAAAGCATGTCAAAAACAATTGGGAAATGGAGGCCTGGCAGAACCTATTGACAGCAGCCAGGAAAAAGCATATAAAACGTTTTTGGTCCCTGGTAGCTTCCAATGGGCGAAACCAGGGCAATAGACTTGACTGCCATATCCCCGCCGATACTTGGGCTGATCACTTCACGAAACTCTATGAAGAGGAAGTTCATGATCCTGAGGCGTACAAACTGGGTTCTCTCTCTGAGAAAAACCCTATGCCATTTACACTATCTGAAACAAAAGAGGCTATTATGGCCCAAAAAACGGGAAAGACTCCTGGTCTCGATGGTATTCTGGCTGATTGATACAAATCTGACCAAGAGATATGGGTCCCATATATAAATAAAGTATCAAATGCAGTCTTGGCCACTGGAAATTATCCTCGCACCTGGAAGGGTGCTATCATTATACCTATCTATGAAAAGGGAAATAGATCTGACCCAATAAATTGCAGGCCAATTAGTCTTTTGGATAACCTCGAAAAAATATTTTGCCATCAGATCCTGATGAGAACTAAGGTATGGATGCAAGAATCACAAATCCTGAGTGACTTCCAAGCTGGCTTTAGGGAAAAAATTAGCACAATCGACCAGATATTTAGATTCCTCACGATTAAATGGAAGTCTGTCGACCTGGAAGGAGGGAAGTTATTCGTAGCCTTCGTGGATCTTAGATCTGCATTTGACTTGGTCCCACGTCAAAAGCTATGGGAGATACTGGATAGCGCAGGACTCCCATGTACGCTATTAAATACAATCAAAAGCTTGTACAATAAGACCTTCGCCAAAGTTAGATGGGGAGAAAATGGGGAAGTAACAAGAGAGATCCCAATTAAAAGGGGAGTGAGACAAGGGTGTGTTTTGGCCCCAACCCTCTTCCTAATATTTATAAACGCTTGTATTCCTTATCTATTTGCTTGTGACAACGATGCTCCCAAATTAGGCGGGGTGAAGACACCGTGCCTGCTCTTTGCGGACGATACATTATTGCTATCCCAAACTGTGTCTGGTTTAGCAAACTTACTCCAAAAATTCACATCCTTCTTTAGAGATCATGATCTTGAAGTGAATTCTATGAAAACAAAGTACATGATCTTTGGTGACAACAAACATAAAGTAAGAAAGAGCATCTCTATGGAAGGGGTAGAGTTGGAGAGAGTTGCTGAATTTGTGTATCTGGGGGTTAGACTGGAGGATACGCATAGATGGCAGGCCCAGATAGCAAGGGCACACATGTCACTGAAGCAGAACCTGGGTGGCGTACTGAGATTTGCAAACAGGTCCCCTAGATTCACAATCACTCCAGTAATGGAAATATACAAGCTACAAGCAAGAGGGAAGGCTCTTTATGGAGCGGAGCTATGGGGACATGGTAACATAAAGGATCTGGAGATTGCTGAAAACTCTTTTATAAAGTCTATTCTCAGAATACCCACTAGTTCTCCTACTTTGCCTGTACGCATGGACATGAACCTTGATTCTATTGCTCATATAGCAGCGCTGAAACCAATATTATATTGGATCAGAATATGGTCCTTGGATATACTTAGCCCGTTTAGGACATGATTGAAAGCTCTGATTAGTGGAAACAACATGGAAAAAATCCCCTGGTGCAAGTATGTTAGGGCTAGTCTGACTAAACTGGGGCTGGCCCATTTTTGGATGGCTCCTAATAATTTACCCAAAAATGTGGCACAAGTTGTAAAGGATGGATATTGGCGGTGGCTAAAAGTGGGAAATTTAGCAGAGGTCCCTCTAGGTAGTTTGACGGACAAGTTTACATCAGTCAAATGTCACTACGAGTTTGAATCGTATATGGATTTGATTACATTCCCTCGAGCCCGCGCCCCTTTACATCAGATTCAGGCTAGGCTCGCTACCGCTACGTTCTTTCACCTGTACTTAGTCTAAAGAGGATCCTTATGCCAATCTTTGTCCGTTGGGATGCTGCCTTCCTGAATGTAGTGCACATGTACTATTCCATTGTCCTGCTTATGATAAACAACGAATCAAATAGATTGTACCTCTTTGTAGAATCATGGGCTTCCAGAATCGTTTTACTGCCCTCAGAATTTTTAGGTCTAATACCGAGGGCACGGTGGCATTTGCCTTAGCAAGCTATTTAGATGAAATTTGGTGTGTTAGAACAAAAATGTTAAAATCATCCCATTAATAGGAGTTCATAATGGGAATGTTTTGTACTTTCATTTTAACCCATCTGTCGTTTTGAATTAGGAATATATTTGTTTCACGATATTTATTATGGAAAATGTAATATGTTTTCTATCACGATTTTATATGGTATGATCTTAAAGGGAAAACGTTTTACATTCAAGGACTTTTATCCATAGTCTATTTTTGTAAAATTGTGATTTTTTGTGATGTGCTTTTATGGTATTTGTGTTTTACCGAAATAAAGCTATGATGATGATGATAACCTAGATTAGCATACATTAATACAGAAACCGTTTCCTGAAATGATTCCATTTTCACTAGTTAAAAAAAAAAATCCAAAATAAGTCACTGTTGATATTTGTTTTTATCCATGATGCATGTGGACGAACAAAATATGTGAACAGGGACTTGTAAGCTCCCAAAAGGCTGAATGCTATGTGACTTTTTCAACCAGTTTCTGATTTTTGCCATCATCATGCATGGAATTTATAAGATCCTGTTGCTTGTTAAAATCCCGAACTGTCTGAAATGACGCACGTTCCATGAATCCTCCTGTCACATTTGGTTTATATCTGTTTTTTTCATTTGAAGTAAGAAGTTGCTGCTTTTAAACGTACTAAACAGACATGCTAAAAAGCTGTGTTGCCCTGAACAATGCGTCCCACACCTCCACCCGTTAGGCTTTTTGAATCTGGATGTATGGAGAATCAAGACAGGACCTCTCCATTTGGATTGTTATATTTAAAAAATAAAGATTTTTTTTTTTTTACCGCAAAGGTGCAATTTTAAAAAAGGGCGGAAGGGGCTGCAGCTGTTGGAAGGCTGGGGGTATAACGCAAGCAGGGGATGAGAAACGGAGCACTCGGAGGAAAGGAGGACAGGGGAAGAAGCACAAGAGGAGAACATCACAGACGTTCACAGGAAAGTGGTAAAGATGGGAAGGGAAGCGTACAATGGAGACAGCTGGAAACCACTTGTTGTGGAGAACCTAAGCAACAAAACAAAATTAAGGTGGAGTGGGAAGAAAAGAAGACGGATTAGAGAGAGCAACACAGTGGGAGGAGGATAAGCTCAGAGGGGAAACAGTTGGGGAAAAAAAATCACGCACTCTCTTGGAGTGCTTAAGGGGAAAAACACAAAAGTATTTCTTTAAAAGCAAGTAGTAAAAAGACGCAGGTAAAGAGGCTGTGCTCCAGGGGAGCGACAAATACAAGATGGGCATGGCAAGCCATTGAATAAGAAGCATGTATGAAAAAACAATGGTTCACCAACAACCCAATTAATAATAGGTAAAGAGATACGAGTCCGATGAATGCATCACTGAAAACAATATGTAATACCAAAATAAAAGAATGTATGTGTAGCCTGTGCAATTCAGTAAGATGGGTTTAGTAGCTCTAATCGTAAGAGGACCATTAAAAAAAAAAAAAAAAAATGTGCAGCAAGATGGAAACGAGAAAAGAGTGCATAGTGTCCATAATGACTACATGAGGAAAGGAAGAACCTGGTGCTCATATAGAATGTGGCATATACAGAAAAAAACAAACATTTTTGAACCACTAGGCTGTGTTCTAGGTAATTTTGATGTAGTATATAGCCGCAGGCATATATTGTGCTGACCCTGTGTGTTGTCGACTTATTTCGAAATATAGGGGTCTCTGCAGGAACACTGAGTAAGTGGGGCACCTGTTCACAACTCATATGACCACTGGGTTGATAAAGGTAAATATATGGGATGTATCAGGATGGTAAGGAAGGATCGTAAAGAGTTTTGCCAATACAAAGGAGAAAGCACAGAATTGTACACAGGCGGTTTTAATTGAAAGGATCCACTGGAAATGTGTAAGGGTCCAAAGGACTCTTCAGACAGGGGCATTTAGTGGGCACGTGGGACTTAGCGGTAAAAGGTTGACCCTCACGGCAGGCCAGGAAATTGGCCATAGGACAGTGCAGGCTATCCCTAAAAGAATGAAATGTTGCAGGGGTCTGGTTAAAATACTGACTAAATAGATTTGTGCACATTATAAGGATGAAGAACAGCAAGTATATAAAGGAAATACAACCCAAAAGAGTAGGGGCACCTGCCAGTGCTGAACTCAGATAGCCCATTTTCTTCATAAAGATTCTTGGTCTGATCTTAATGCTATTTCAGCATTCATTTTATGTTCATACTAATATTAGTATTTGTCTTAAAACATTTGTGCAAGACATACTTTACATTTCAGCATCACAAATGCTGTTGCTGTCCACCACAAACAGCATCAAATAAATCCGCCATTACCAATACTTTTTCATCCGAGTGATGTTTTAGAAAACTGATCACTAGTACATTCTCTTTATTTTAACTGTTGGCAATCTAAAAGATATCTCTAATTGTGTGCCGTGCGGTCAGTGGTTAAGTGGCTTCTTATGGGTCACAAGCACGACTAATGAATAACTGTATAGATTAATATGGGGAAGGCATTCAGTGCCTCTGTGCCTGCACATACACAGCTCATCTCAGTACAGATTAAAGAAATGCCTTCATGAACAGGTCTCCTATGGCAGAGGCTGCAATCCAAGTGCTGGCCTGCACCCCAAAGTTGGGGTGTATTTCTGCAAAACGAAAACAGCGGGAAATCTGCTGCCATAGGTCATTTACTGATGCTTGTGGGTCTCTGCTTGTTTTTAAATACATGGATCAGCCTTGCAGGAAGAATCTGCATTGGAATACCCACCCTAAATAGATCCGGCCTTATAACATATTGAAGTCAGTGACTTGAATAGTGATGGGCATTAGAGATGGATTTTCCATGATTGAGTCTGCTGTGTCTCTGTTGCTCAAACCCCAACTGTTCTTTCACCTGGGGATTTGGTAGAGTGGGGCATTTGCAGGTTTACATTAATGTCCTACTTCTGCCAAATACTAAGTGAGCCCAGTAAGCTACCTTGGATGCAAATCCATATAATTTCAGATAAAATCTGTAACTTAAATGGCACACTAATAGTGGTTTTTCCACATGGTGCACTAGATAATTCTATTTTCAATTCATTTCTCTCAGATCTGTGTAGAAGATAGTTTTATAGATTGAATTATCTTGACTGTCTATTTTTATCTTACTTTTCACTGATAGGGTTGGAAGAAGGAACGCATTTTAGCAGCTTTTTGGGATGGGAAAATTGTATTGATCCTGCCTGATGACCCCAAATATGCCATTAAAAAGGTAACATATGCACTTATTTTCTTAATTTTATTATGTATGCTTGTGGTTCCCGAAAAATGTTTCCTGTTGAAATACTTAACATTGACATATGCCTGGCTTTTAACACTTCTGTAAAAGTCAACACCACAGTACAAGCCTATTACCCACCTCATCGTCTGCCAACAATGAGGTGATTTACTGTCACCTCTGATTCCTCATTAGCACCCACTTATGTTTTATACCAGTGGTTCCCAACCTGTGGCCCGGAGACCCCTGGGGGTCCGCAAAGCCTCCTCGGGGTCAGTGACTGCTTAGAAAATTAAATAATCTTAACAGATTGGGTCCCCAGCTTTCAGTAATAATTCATTGGGGGTCCCTAGGTTCCACTAATGATAACACGGGGGTCCACAGAAGTCAAAAGGTTGGGGACCACTGTTTTATGCCAAAACCTTTGAACTTAAAAGCAGATGTCATACATTAGTAACCAGGTTGCTGCCAGACTAGAGAGAAACCCTAGCATAGTTTAGGAAAGCTGTGCGGCTTTATTCGCTTTGTCCGATCGGTCTTACACTTTCACCTGGTGGACTAGACGTTCTGTAGAGCCATTGGGTGTGCCTCCTGATTTTTTTTGTCAAGTTAGACATGTGGGCTTTATGGTTTTCAAGTGCATCTAAAGTGTTAAAAATAGGTGATTTCCTTGGAGATTGCTTCCAGACTTTGGGACCCAACATTCTTTTTGATCTCAGATTTTGTGTCTACCCAAACCATATTTGTCTAGTGGAGCAATAACCACCAGTCCTTCATAGCTGGTATTCCCACAATTATACTCTGTCGTTTTTGCCCTCAAAAACATCTTCCTTCAAGCCGGGTAAGTCAGAGAAGCTCAAGAAAGAGACTTGAAATGTTCTTCGACATCCAAACACCATGCATTTAGGCCCCTGTCCTGCAGTTCTCCTGCAGAGCCAGCATCAGAACTCTCTCTCTGCTACCTAGAGTTTCCCAGAGCTGCAGCAGTGCCTGCGCATTTGAAAGAATTATGTGATGCAATGTCTGCACTCTGAGCCACTTGGTCCCCCTGGAGCTTCTTTGGGGCCCAGGGGTGCCCCCGCTGGGTTACTGTTAGCTGATCGTCATCTCTGACACGATACAGCACCGTCACTGCCGATGTTGTCTGGACTCTCTCGCTGACCTCTTCCTTACCAAAGGAGATGATGGAGAGGAAGTGTAGTTCTTTCTTGGCATGGTTACCCCCATTTTCTGCCTGTTGTCAGTGTGTTTGACTGTGTTCACTGGGATCCTGCTAACCAGGACCCCAGCGATTATGCTCTCTCCCTTTAAACTTTGTTATTTGAACCACGCACACCCCACATTTGGCAAACTGGTGCCCCTATGTAAGTCCGTAGTATATGGTACTCAGGGCATTGGGGTGCTAGGGGATCCCCATGGGCTGCAGCATGTATTATACCACCCATGGGGAGCCAATGCAAAGTGTATCTGCAGGCCTGCCATTTCAGCCTGCGTGAAAGGGTGCATGCACCCTTTTCACTACAGGTCAATGTAAGTCACCCCTGGTGGTAAGCCCTCCTAGACCAAAGGGCAGGTTGCAAGTAACCGTGTTTGTGGGCACCCCTGCATGAGCAGAGGTGCCCCCACGAACTCCAGCTTCATTTTCATGGACTTTGTGAGTGCGAGGACACCATTTTACATATGTACTGAACATAGGTCACTACCTATGTCCAGCTACATAATGGTATCTCCTAATCTAGGCATGTTTGGTATTAAACGTGTCCGAATCATACCTCAATACTGTTGCCAGTATTATAAGTATGATTCCATGCACTCTGGGGGCTCCTTAGAGGACCCCCAGCATTGCTCCTACCAGCCTTCTGGGGGTTTCCGGGCAACCCAAGCTGCTGCCATCCCTCAGACAGGTTTTTGCCCTCCTTCTGCTTGATCAACTCAAGCCCAGGAATTCAGAACAAAGCACTTTCTTTGAAAATAGGTGCTTTGGCTTGGGTGGTTAGCCTCCTCAAGCCACTGGTGTGCTTTGAAGGGCACGTTTGGTGCCCTCAGTGCATAAATTAGTCTACACCAGTTCAAGGATCCCTACCCCCTGCTCTGGGCGAAACTGAACAATGGAAATTGGAGTGACCACTCCCCTGTCCATCACCACCCCAGGGATGGTGCCCAGGGCTCCTCCAGAAGGTCCCTTGAATCTGTCATCTTGAATCCAAGGTGGGCAGAGGCCTCTGGGAGCATCTGAGTGGCCAGGTCAGGCAGGTGACGTCAGAGCCCCCACCTGATACGTTTTAACCTGCCTAGGTGACCAATCCACCCTCCCCCTTTCAGAGCTACTTAGGGACTTCCTCTTGGGTGGGCCCTCAGAATCGGCTTGCAATTCCTGCACCGGCACCTGTCTGCAATCTTCACTCCAGCGTGAGACATCTTCTGCATCCATCAGGAACTCTTCTCCGGCACCAGGGCTGCAGTGCTGACCTGTTCTTCACTGTCGACCAGCTCCTGCAAGTACAGCTGGGTGGGTAGTAGCTCCTCCTACTTCTCCTAGACTCCACTGTGACTTTTGTACTTGGTCCCCTCTCTGCAGAGGTCTTCTCCTTCAGGAATCCACCGCTGGTTTCTTGCAGTCTTGTCTGGATGTCTTCTTTTTTGGTGGTTTTGGGAAAATCAAGTGTTTTACTCCTGCATTCCTGATCGCTGGGGGGTACTGTTACTTACCTTTGTGGTTTACTAGTACTCCCAGCTCCCCTTGACACATTCCACTTACCTAGGTGGGAGTCTTGTGTTCTCATTTCAATTTTTTTAGTATATGGTTTGTTCTCCCCCTAGGGTCACTGTTGGTTATTGCTATTTGCACTGTTTTCTAACCTTTTCTAAACCTGTTACTGTTTACTAATGTATACAATTAGTGTATTACTTACCTCCTATTGGATGGTTGCCTCTCTAGTACTTTGTGGTATTTTGTGACCAGAAATTAAGTACCTTTATGTTTGTACAACTGAGTGTTTTCTTTCATGTGTGTAAGTGCTGTGTAACTACAGTAGTATTGCATGAGCTTTGCACGTCTCCTAGATAACCCTTGGCTGCTCATCCAAAGCATACCTCTATAGAGCCTGATTTCGAGACACTGCCTGCACTTCACTAAGAGGGGTACCTGGAGCTGGTATAAGGTGTAAGTACCTTAGGTACCCACCACACACCATACCAACTTCCTACATTCATGCTATATTGATCACACCAAGGACCATTAGGTGGCGATCAGCTCTTTATTGAGTTCTCCAGAAGTAAGGACGACGATGCTGTGCCGGAAGAGACCGTCTCCCAATGGATTGTACTTTGCATAAGCATTGGTGCGCACAGGTGAAAAAACAACTCCTTCGGGCTTGCAGACTCACTCCTCTAGGGTTAGAGCCGCCACTACTGCAATAGCACTCAGAATTCCTGTCCTGGACATCGGTCAGGCCACCACGTTGTCATCCCTCCAGTATATTCATAAAGCACTACTGCTTGGATGGGCATTTCATCTGTTTAGTCTTCCAGGACTAAACCAGTTTGCAGGCCCACCCCCAGGGTGATATCGCCTAGCTATCTATTCTAAGATGTGGAATCTGCAGTTAGTTATTTTTATCAGAAGAACAAGTTACTTACCTTCGGTAATTCTCTTTCTGGTAGAGACCCTATCTAACTGCAGATTCCTCACCGGTCCTCACATCTTCCCCATTCTGTATACTGGGCTTTTCCGTAAAAAGCTCCCATTAGATATTGCACACTGGTCGAATTCTACATTTGTTTTACACGGCTCCATGTTTTTGCTGCAGTACTAGTCACAAAAGAAACAGATGTCCATGTACCAGGCTGGAGCCTATATAGGCACCGTAATGTCACTTCTAAAGCGGCTGACAGGCGAATTACGCCTACTGGCACGCAAAGGTACTGCTCAAGAGTTTTCTGGATCTAGTCTGATGTCTGGGGAATATTCTAAGACGAGAATAATGCAAGTGTCCCCATATATCTCATGATGGATAACAAGCATGAAACTGGTGAAAAATAACCAAGTCTTGTTTTAAGACCATCCCCCAAACCTGTCCTGCTTAGAGGTTTTTGCAAGCTCTGTTACCCAGAGGTTTTACAAACACATGTCCAGGTGGGCCAATAATGTTTTCTCCACATCTGTCTTTCAAGCAGGGATGTGCGGCCTAGTACTCTGTTTACCAGCATATGACTACATCGTGCCATATAAACATGCTTCTTACATTAAACCAGCAGTAATCCTTAGATTCTGCTACTGAAAGATACTGACGATTTTGGTGAAAAGACACTAATGATTTTGATGAATGTGACTTCTATGAACCTCTATCTCTTAATGGCAAACATCTTTGTTTCAAAAAGCTTATTATACCAGGATTCTTCCTTAACTTGCAGGAATAGTAAACAATATGCACCGAAGGTAGCCCCAATTTAAAAAGTGATGTAAGTGGTATGAAACCTTTCTTGCACCCATATATTTACGTAAGTGACTATTGTAGACTTGTGCTTTGACACCATTAATATATTCATTGTGTCTAGCCCTAAATGTTGCCACTTCACACCAAATTGGAAAAAACAACCAACATTTGTTTGGCTGATTCTTGAGGATATTTTGATTTCAATTTTATAGGTTTCTTTGTAAAAGTACTATGTTTAGATATGAATTTATTATGTTAAATACATACAACTAGATAGCTTACTCTTGTTCTCATCTGGTATGTCATATCTTAAAGGAAGATAATGAATTTGGAGTGGGAGGATGCTGGAATGTTGGGATATTCTGAGGCATTCAATTCTATAATATAAAATGAACATCCGTGATGTAGTTTGGTGTATGCATCAAAACATTTTTGTGATCTTCTTTCCTTGTGTGCAGGCAGAAGAGGTGCGAGAACTTGTGGATAGTGAGCTGGGGTTCAAACAGGCCACTCTGAGCTGTCCCAGCAAGGCTAAAACCTATATGTTTGTATCTAATGAGAAGAAAATTGTTGGCTGCTTGATTGCAGAACCTATCAAACAGGTATGTTTGGGAATAATATATGGAGGCTTTACAAAGACAAAATGCTTGAAAGTGCAATTTCACTCTTTGAAATATTTCTTCTGTATGCCAGAATCTTAAAATTTGTCGCTGTTCCATAGACAGTTTCTTTTTAAAGGGGCATCATATTGACATTTCTGGTAGGAATCCAAGCTGAGCACCACCCATACACTTATACTAAAAAAATATGCTTATATGGTATATGTAACAGAAGAAGAGGAAAGCATAGTTAGAATGGAAAAGATATTCTGTTGATAAATAGTGAAATTCCTGAGAAGCAGTTGCTGCTAACGTTAAGCAGCCGCATGAGTCAGTAACACATGGAAACCCCCTTAGCAGCAATAACTTGCAGTAAACATTTCCTGTAAGTTTATCAGTGCAGTATTTTTTGTTTTTTGTTTTTGTTTTAAGCCATCCTCTCGTAGATTTAGTAGTGCCTTTTGCATCATTGTCCTGTTGCATAAGCCACGTTAGGCTAAGCTTTATCTGTTGGACGGATCATCTCACATATTCCTCAAGAAAGTATTGTTTATGAAGTGCCCAGGTCTAGTGACTATGAAGCAGGCCCAAATCTTCACCCTGCTGCTTAGTGGCTGGTATGAGGTTCTTTTAGTGATACCCAGAGTTTAGTTTTTGGGGTGCTGGTGAGGCATTGTAAGGCAGGATGTTAGTTTCTTGCGCCCGTTTTTTTTTTTTTAACCCTCATCTCTGACAAAGTTTCCAAAATTATTTATTTGTGTCCAATGGACGTGTCCCCACAAAAAACTAGAGTTTAAGCCTTGTAAGAACTGTCAAAACAGATGTTCATGCCAAGAATCCACAAGCTACGTCTCTGGTGTCTAGAGTTGTCACACTACGTCAAGGCCTGGTACGACTGTGCCCTGATGAAGCCAAGTTGTGGGTCTTCGGCGGCCTTCCGCTCCCTCTGGCATGCCATAAGGGCCCACAGGTTCGAGGAGACCTCCAGTCGGGTTACCATTGGTATTTCGGTCGTCTACACCATCTGTGCCTCTTGACCCCAGGATCCATCCTTACTCTGTAACAGATGCCCATTTTTACTTTGAGCCTGGTTCGACAGCCCACACCAGTGGGCTCCAGGGTACTCTGAGACAAAGCCCCCATGACCTCGACTGAAGTTGTGCCCCGTGTTCAGACAAAGGCTGTCCAACCTCATTTTGATACCGTCAAAACGTTTCCACTACCCAAGAGTTTCTCTCAAACACTTAAATACTGCTGGCTCTGATTCAGAATATAGTCCACATGGTCTTGGTGATGACATTGGAGATGATGTCGGTGATGCATCCCATGCTACATTGAAGAAAACCTTTTTATGAACCTACAAGAGATTCGTGGCTTTTACACCTCTGCTGATATTGGGTTGAGTTCCACCCATTCGCCCCCTCAAGAGAAGAGAAAGCCATGTTCACTGCAGTCATCCGACAAGCTGCTGAAGTTTTTAACTTAAAGCTACTATTAACTGAGACCAAAATTAGCGTACTAAGGATTCACAGACCTCTACCGACCCGCTTCTCACTCATGCCAGGCACTGGCTGACACGCTGATGGGCACTTGCGCCAAACATTACTCATGCCTGACAGTAAGTGCGGATCTAGCTAGATGCTAGAGACCTGCCCCATGTGACTCAGCCTTCCTCACATAGCATCCCACGCCCGAGAGCCAACTGATTCAGGCTTCTACAAGTAGGTTGAACCCAAATAAATCTTCCTGACAGGGAGTTGAAACATGTGGAGACATTTGGGAAACAAATATTCTCCTTGGACAGTCTGGCCCGCCATTCAGTAAGTGCCAGCTGCCTACTAGAACGATACTTGAATGCACTGTGGTGCATGGTCAGCAAAATCTTGCGGGCAGACCCAGATTCATTTTGCACTAGTGTAGCACAGGTCATTCAGGATGGCCAAGACGCAACAAAATATCATCCGCTTTGGGCTGGACACCAAGGCAGAGCAGCATGTAACAGCGTGGTGCTTGGACACTTCAGCATCTCTGTTGATTCTTTTCACACTCTTAGCCAGGACACCACCAGACTGCACAGTAAGAAATGTAAAAAAGAAGAAACGGGGCAACAGTCCTTTTCCACCTAAGCACCCAGGATCTGGAGCAAAGTCCCTGTAGCAATCAGGACTGCCCCAAATGCTTCTCAAGTTTTTGGATATAGATGAAGACCCACTTCTTTAAAAACACTACATGATGGTTTTGCTGTTCTGAGTTCTTGGTTGTACCACCTGGACTTTTGTAGTCCTTTGAGTCTAAGGGTAGGGACACAATGAAATCTGCAACAGTTTTGCAGAAGCTGGAACACGGACCTGGGTGTTGGTATGCAAGGGTGCCTCTGATGGTTGTTTTGTAGTCAGTGTTCCTTGGGGATGGTGGTGTTGATGGTGGTGCACTGTATGGTCTTTGTAGATGATGGCTGTTCCTCCTCCTGGCTTGTTGGTCCGGTCCCGTTAAGTGATTTTTATATTGTGGATCTCTGTGGCAATGTCTGGGGCAGATGTGGGGCTGAGCCAGATCTGGGTGAGGAAGACTATGTTGGGTGTGAGGGTGGCAGTTAGTTCCCATAATTCAGTGGCATGCTTGCAGTGTGTGTGTGTGTGTGTGTGTGTGTGTGTGTGTGTGTGTGTTGAGAAGGGCATATGTGAGTTGGTATTTTTGTTCAGGTGATGTCTGTGGTGTGTTCGGGGTGGGGCTGGTGTGTGTGTGCTGTGGCAGTGGGTGCAGGTGAAAGGTCCCAACGTGGAGCAAGGATCAGCACAGTGGCAGTGTTTGTTGCAGTGTCTGGGGTAGAGGTTGGCTGTGGTGTATCTTCAGGGGGGAGGACCAGGGGTCGTGGCGCTGGGCGCAGACAGGCTTACCTTTGGTGTGCCAGTAGCACGGTCGCGCTGCTTCCTGCATTGAGTAGGTCGTGGGGTGGGCGGGTCTTTTGTTGACAGGAAGAACGGTGAGTGGGGAAAACCCTGGCAGGAAAACCCAGGCAGCTGCGGTGTCACTGGATCACTCTGGGTCAAGCAGGAACTGGAAGCCACGGGCAATTGGAAGGGTAGCTGTCCAGGTGATGACAGCCCATTGTTGCAGGTTGGGGACAGAATGTTTCAGACTAGCATGCCTTAGTTTGTCTCAGATTACTTGCGGAGCACGATTTTTCGCTTTTCTAACCTGTTCTTTTCCATCAATGAGTCAAAATCCCACCTCCAACGGATGCAGAGGCTACCCTTCGTTGGAGTCGGGACATTCAGGCTGCAATACTGATATTTCAAGTAAAAGGTGTTGTTCCACACTTGACAGTTTTGAAAGTGCTAGATCTGTTAGGCCTCTTGCATTCTACAGTTGCCCTTTGTTTGGCAGTACATAAAAGATGTTCAGTGGAACTTAGTCCTGCAGTGGCCCCAACTCTGGGGATATGCCTTTTGGATAAGTCTGCATTTCATAAGAGGAATCTTGGAACTTGCATTTGTGACTTGAGTCACAATGTGGCCTAATGAAAGGAGCACAAGAAAATATGTGACAGCCTGTTTAGGAAACATATCACAACACGTGACTCGAATGATGAGCCCTCCTTTGCTCCTTTAACTGTGCCACATTGGGATTCAGTTTTGTCCTGGTCTTCCTGATGTGTACTGCAGCTTTGAACCGCTTCATAGCTGCACTCTTTAGCGTTTTTTACTCTCAAAACTGTTCCCCATTGTGATCACTTTGTGTGCTGCTTTAGCAAGCTGCAGGATTTGCCATCTACCCCAACACACATAAAGCCTTCTTCCCAGACATGCTAGTTATTGGGACACGCAAATCTTTTTTTTTTTTTTTGGAAAGTAGTGTCCCCCCTTTCATACGGGGCAATCCATAACATTTCCCACATTCTTACCTATCCTACAAATGAGAAAGTGATATTAACACGACTGGACCTGCGACGTGCCCATATCTTCTGTACGTATAGGTCTAAGCAGCACCACATTCATAATCAGCTCTTTATTGGCTTCTTCGGTCTGCAGAATTTAAGATCGATCTAGAAGAGAACTGTTACTTGGAAGACGGACGTCTGCAAAAGTTTCCTTTTTGCTCTTGCCAAAAAGGACCCCAGTAGGGCCGCTGGCTCCTTCATTCTGACCGAATGCTGAATATGCAACCCTCTCTTGAGTATTCCTGTGTTGACCATCTGCCAGCCCACTACATGGGCTTGTATCAGTACTTTCAACAGAGACTTCTGAATCTATTTGGTCTGCAGGGAGGGCCTGTTTGCACATTCTGTCCTGCAGGGCTTTCTGATGTAAGTCCACTCTGCAGATTTTGGAGGGGTGGAAAGTTTTGGTACTCATTCAACAGGTGAATAATCTTAGGGTAGAAGAATCAATCAGAAAATTCGTTAGTTACTTTTGGAAACTCTGCCTGTTTTTCAAAGACTCCTCTTTCTGTAGAGGGGACTGAGGTTAATTCAGCTCCAAGTTAGATTTTTCTCACTGCCACTTGTCATATCAGACATATTACCATGTCTGATGGTATGTTTAAATAAAAAAAAAAAGGAAACTGATGTCAACACGCAGGGATGGTGTAGGAAGCTGGACTGGTGTGTACCGAAGGTACTTGCACCTTATACCAGGCCCAGGTATCCCCTCTTAGTGAAGTGTAGGCAGTGTCTAGAAGCCAGGCTCTCTAGAGGTAGCTGTGGATGAGCAGACAATGCTTATCTAGGAGAAGTGCAAAGCTCATGCAATACCACTGTAGTCACAGCACTTACACACATGAAAGAAAACACTCAGTTGTACAAAAATAAAGGTACTTTATTTTTGGACCAAATTGCCACAAAATACTAGAATAGCAATCCTCCAATAGGAGATAAGTAATACAAGTAATATATACACTAGCAATCAGAAATAGACGTAGAAAAGGTTAGAAAACAGTGCAAATAGCAATAACCAATAGAGACCCTCTGGAAGCACAAACCATCTCTGTAAAGAAATGGCTCCCTGTTGCAGTTACCCCCCACTTTTTGCCTGATACTGATGCTGACTTGACTGAGAAGTGTGCTGGGACCCTGCTAACCAGGCCCCAGCACCAGTGTTCTTTCACCTAAAATGTACCATTGTTTCCACAATTGGCACAACCCTGGCACCTAGGTAAGTCCCTTGTAACTGGTACCCCTGGTACCAAGGGCCCTGATGCCAGGGAAGGTCTCTAAGGGCTGCAGCATGTCTTATGCCACCCTAGGGACCCCTCACTCAGCACAGACACACTGCTTGCCAGCTTGTGTGTGCTGATGGGGAGAAAATGACTAAGTCGACATGGCACTCCCCTCAGGGTGCCATGTCAACCTCCCACTGCCTGTGGCATAGGTAAGTCACCCCTCTAGTAGGCCTTACAGCCCTAAGGCAGGGTGCACTATACCACAGGTGAGGGCATATGTGCATGAGCACTATGCCCCTACAGTGTCTAAGCAAAACCTTAGACATTGTAAGTGCAGGGTAGCCATAAGAGTATATGGGCTGGGAGTCTGTCAAAAACGAACTCCACAGCTCCATAATGGCTACACTGAATACTGGGAAGTTTAGTATCAAACTTCTCAGAATAAGAAACCCACACTGATGCCAGTGTTGGATTTATAAAAAATGCACACAGAGGGCATCTTAGAGATACCCCCTGTATTTTACCCAATTGTTCAGTGCAGGACTGACTGGTCTGTGCCAGCCTGCTGCTGAGAGACGAGTGTCTGACCTCATGCGGTGAGAGCCTTTGTGCTCTCTGAGGACAGAAACAAAGCCTGCTCTGGGTGGAGGTGCTTCACACCTACCCCCTGCAGGAACTGTAACACCTAGCAGTGAGCTTCAAAGGCTCAAGCTTCGTGTTACAATGCCCCAGGGCACCCCAGCTAGTGGAGATGCCCGCCTCCTGGACCCAGCCCCCACTTTTGGCGGCAAGTCCAGGAGAGATAATGAGAAAAACAAGGAGGAGTCACTGGCCAGTCAGGACAGCCCCTAAGGTGTCCTGAGCTGAGGTTACTCTGACTTTTAGAAATCCTCCATCTTGTAGAAGGAGGATTCCCCCAATAGGGATAGGAATGTGACCCCCTCCCCTTGGGAGGAGGCACAAAGAGGGTGTACCCACCCTCAGGGCTAGTAGCCATTGGCTACTAACCCCCCAGACCTAAACACGCCCTTAAATTTAGTATTTAAGGGCTTCCCTGAACCTAAAGATTTAGATTCCTGCAACAACAACAAGAAGGACTGCCTAGCTGAAAACCCCTGCAGAGGAAGACCAGAAGACAACAACTGCCTTGGCTCCAGAAACTCACCGGCCTGTCTCCTGCCTTCCAAAGAACTCTGCTCCAGCGACGCCTTCCAAAGGGACCAGCGACCTCTGAATCCTCTGAGGACTGCCCTGCTTCGACGACGACAAGAAACTCCCGAGGACAGCGGACCTGCTCCAAAAAGACTGCAACTTTGTTTCAAGAAGCAGCTTTAAAGAACCCTGCAACTCCCCGCAAGAAGCGTGAGACTTGCAACACTGCACCCGGCGACCCCGACTCGGCTGGTGGAGAACCAACACCTCAGGGAGGACCCCCGGACTACTCTACGACTGTGAGTACCAAAACCTGTCCCCCCTGAGCCCCCACAGCGCCGCCTGCAGAGGGAATCCCGAGGCTTCCCCTGACCGCGACTCTCTGAAACCTAAGTCCCGACGCCTGGAAAAGACCCTGCACCCGCAGCCCCCAGGACCTGAAGGACCGGACTTTCACTGCAGAAGTGACCCCCAGGAGTCCCTCTCCCTTGCCCAAGTGGAGGTTTCCCCGAGGGAGCCCCCCCCTTGCCTGCCTGCAGCGCTGAAGAGATCCCGTGATCTCTCATTGACTTACATTGCGAACCCGACGCTTGTTCTAACACTGCACCCGGCCGCCCCCGCGCCGCTGAGGGTGAAATTTCTGTGTGGACTCGTGTCCCCCCCGGTGCCCTACAAAACCCCCCTGGTCTGCCCTCCGAAGACGCGGGTACTTACCTGCAAGCAGACCGGAACTGGGGCACCCCCTTCTCTCCATTATAGCCTATGCGTTTTGGGCACCACTTTGAACTCTGCACCTGACCGGCCCTGAGCTGCTGGTGTGGTGACTTTGGGGTTGCTCTGAACCCCCAACGGTGGGCTACCGTGGACCAAGAACTGAACCCTGTAAGTGTCTTACTTACCTGGTAAAACTAACAAAAACTTACCTCCCCCAGGAACTGTGAAAATTGCAGTGTCCACTTTTAAAGTAGCTATTTGTGAATAACTTGAAAAGTATACATGCAATTGAAATGATTCAAAGTTCCTAATGTACTTACCTGCAATACCTTTCAAACAAGATATTACATGTTAAATTTGAACCTGTGGTTCTTAAAATAAACTAAGAAAAGATATTTTTCTATAACAAAACCTATTGGCTGGATTTGTCTCTGAGTGTGTGTACCTCATTTATTGTCTATGTGTATGTACAACAGATGCTTAACACTACTCCTTGGATAAGCCTACTGCTCGACCACACTACCACAAAATAGAGCATTAGTATTATCTATTTTTACCACTATTTTACCTCTAAGGGGAACCCTTGGACTCTGTGCATGCTATTCCTTACTTTGAAATAGCACATACAGAGCCAACTTCCTACAATCTCCTAAAAATTGGAATGTGAACACAGGCCCACGTAGGCAAGAGGAATGTGTAAAGGAGAGCTGGGGTACTAGAAAACGAGAGTTAAGTAACACAGTACCCCCCGGAAAGCAGGAGTAAAACACTGGATTTTCCCCAAAAGGAAGAAAAGAAGACATCCAGACAAGACTGCAAGAAACCAGTGGTTGATTCCTGAAGGCAGAAGACCTGTGGAGAGAGGGGACCAAGTCCAAGAGTCACAGTGGAGTCCAGGAGGAGTAGGAGCTATACTACCCATCCAGCTGTACTTGCAGGAGTTAGTTGACGGTGATAAAGAACAGATCAGCATTGCAGCCCTGGAACTGGAGAAGAGTTCCTGATGTAAGTAGAAGATATCCCACGCTGGAGTGAAGATTGCAGACTGGTGTCTGTACAGGAATTCCACCAACCAGGCTTGGCAAAGGCAAACTTGAGGTTAGTGGAAAAGTGGTGCTGCCGGGGACCAGCAAGACCCAAGAGGACTCCGCCCAGGAGGGGCAATCACAGGAGATCCTCAGCATCGCAGAGAGTCCACAGGAGCAAAGGTAGGACCCACAGGAGTCGCACAGGAATCACAGAAGGAGCCCACACAGCACTACTGAAAGGGATACCATGCCGCAGGAGAACCACGCAGAGGGCTGAGCATCGCAGGAAGTAGTGCTGGGAACTGGAGTTGCTAGTCACCTGAAGATCCCTTGGAGGAGATGCAATCAAGCCTTGGCAGCTGCAAGAGACACAGTGCACGGGGCTACTGCCCTTCGTGAAAAGGCAAAGGCTTACCTCCACCAAAGTTGACATCTGGCAGAGAGGACCAAGAGGACTCCTCCAGACCACCTCCCGTGATGCAGGATCCATGTAGCTCAAGATGAGGGGAGATCCACGCAGCCGGTTGTCATTGCAGCAGGTGCCTGCGGATGCAGGGGAGTGACTCCTTCCCTCCGAGGGAGATTCCTTCTTCCTTCTTGTGCAGGCTGAAGAGGTGCTGCCTTCTGAGGATGCACGGCCGGGAAAATGTTGCAAAGCTGTCAGGAGCCCTGGAAACAATGTTACAGAAAAGTTAATTCTTCTTGGGGGCAGCTTGTCGGGTCCTGGTTGTTCCAATCACAGTTCCGGAGGCCAGAAGCCGAAGCAGAAGTTGCAGTGGAGTCCTGCTGGAATCTTGCGGGCTGAATCTGAGGACCCACCCAAGAGAGAGACCCTAAATAGCTCTGAAAGGGTATTGCTAACCTAACCAGGTAAGAACCTATCGGGGGGGATCTGACGTCACCTGCGTGGCCTGGCCACTCAGATGCTTCCCAGAGTTCCCTGTCAACCTTGGAAACAAGAGGCAGAACCCAGGGACCATCTGGAAGAGCTCTTGGCACCACCCCTGGGGTGGTGATGTACAGGAGAGGGGTTACTCCCCTTTCCATTGTCCTGTTTCGTGCCGGAGGGAGGGGGGGGGGTCCCTGAACCGGTGTGGACAGGTCTATGTGCGGTGGGCACCAGATGTGTCCTTCAGAGCAACCAGTGGCTTGGGGAGGCTACCCCTCCCAAAGCCAGTCACACCTAGTTCCAAATGGAGATGGTTTTACCTCCCTCTCCCAAAGGTAATCCTTTTGTTCTGCTTTCCTAGGCTTGATCGGACCAAGCAGCACGAGGGCAGAAACCTGTCTAGGGGTGGCAGCAGCTGGGCTCCCCGGAAAACCATGTAAGATTGGTGGTAGCAATGCTGGGGGTTCTCCAGAGTGCATAGAATCACACTTTCAATACTTACAACAGTATTGGAGGTATGATTCTGACATTTTTTATACCAAACATGCCCAGGTTCGGAGTTACCATTATATAGCTGGACATAGGTAATTATCTATGTCCAGTACATTCGTAAAATGGTGTCCCTTCACTAACAAGGTCCAGGAAAATGGATCTGGAGTTTGTAGGGGCACCTCTGCTTGTGCAGGGGTGCCCTCACACACAGGTACCTGCACCCTGCCCGCTGGACTGAGAGGGCCTACCACAGGGGTGACTTACAATGATCTGGTGTAGTGACCTGTACTTAAAATAGGGTGCATGCACTCGTTTCACACCGGCTGCAATGACAGACCTGCAGAACCCTTTGCATGAGTGCCCTCTGGGTGGCAGAATAACTGCAGCAGCCCATAGGGATCGTCTGGAACCCAGTGCCCTGGGTACCTAGGTACCATATACTAGGGACTTACATGGGAGGACCAGTATGCCAGTTATGGGAAGGAAAAGGTTCCAGCAACCAAGTTCAAAGGAGAGCGCATTATCACTGGGGTCCTGGTTAGCAGGATCACAGTTAGCACAGTCAAACACACGGACAAACAGGTGGGGGTAACCAAGCTAAAAAGCGGCTACTTTCCTACAGATGGTTTCTATATATGGTTTGTGTATCGCCATATCCATGACAGCAGTTTCTTGGAAGTTGATGGCACTACCCATCGGTGTGTAGGAGCTATTTTGCAGATCAGTTTGGCACCTTAAGATTCAAGGTGAGGCAGGTACAAGAGGTAAGGAATGTATTCTTTTCACATGAATCCAATAAAATGGCATGCCATTGTATGTGTCATCACTTGAGGTCAGGCTTATTGAGTATTGGGGCTTGGTGGTAAGCTGATGAAGGTCAGGTATATATTGTTAATGTTATGCTACTAAATTTGTAGAGTCCACTTATTAACCCATATGGTTGTGTGACACTAGCCTGAGCTGAGTTTTCAGAACCTTGTTTATTTGGGAAGAGCAGGTGGCAGGGACGGCTAAGCTTTTAAAAAAAATATTTGTATTTTTTTATTTTCCATAACAAGGAACTTCCACCGAGCCATGTTCTGTGAATTTTGACTAGTCGGGTATCAAGGAAAAAGGAGACGGGTACGCAGAGGTGCAAAGAAAATTAATTTCTTGCATGAAGACACCCATACCTTGTTGCATATTCAGAGCCTCCTGATTATTTTTCTTACAACGGGAAGCCGGGAAACTGATGAAGATGCCTGGACACAGATGTGTGACATATACGTGCAAAAGGGGAATAACAGTAAGACTTGGAATTAGTTCCATTTCCTTAAACATATTTCGAGAAGAGCCAGGTGCAAATAGTTGCAACAGTCCACGCCCCTTTCGCAGCCTGGATGGCTTGGATCTGGCATAGTTTAGAGAGAAACACAGTATCTTTTCTTAGCGTTCTAACAATATATTCAGTTGGAAGAAACTTTATTGAAAGTTTATGGTCCAACAAGAAGCCAAGGTGTTACGTGCAGGGATGAGGAGGGTGCCAAGACTAGACAACCACCAGTTGACAGTCCTCACGTTTCAGGGGCTCATCCGTTTGGCCACTGCCAGGATAGTTTGAAGGGTAAATCGGGCAGCACAAAAATGACTGTTCAGTCTAAGAATGATTTTGAGTTGTCAATGTATACCGTGAAGGAAAACCCAAAAGAACAAAACAGTGGTGCTAATTTGGTGGACTGAGTGAGGACCCCTGGATGCTCCAAAAAATAGAGGCCAAACGCTGGATTTATAAGGCAGCAAACTAACTGCTTGAGAGCACTTTGAAAGAAAATAGTGAAGTCAAGCAAGACCTTCTCACCTAATCCCGTTATTAATCAGCCTGGGAGGCAGTGTCAAAGGTCACAGAAAGGTCCAAGAAGGTCATCTTTACAGAGTAAATTGAGTTGTGTAAAAACTACCATTAACCTGGTATTGCCCAGCTGTAAGCCACGGGTGATCAGGTAAGCAGCCACACTAATATTATAGAAGGACACAATATCAAAAGGACTTTGTGTAAAATAGAAATCAGCTTGGATGGAGCAAATTGGTCTTTAAAGATATTTGAAATAGCACATAGCTCGTGTATTTGTAACTCTTTACATTTCACTAGAGTTCTTAATAATTCATGGTCTACCACCAGTTTGTTGATGATGTTCAAGGAAATAGCTGCAAAATAGTCTAACCTGTATACTGTTGAGGGCGTGAAAAAGTGTGTGCTTCTAGATGTTAAAATGACATGAGTAGGGTCACTATCGGATGAATTCTGATTGTTTCTGTTCTTTTTTCTATACCTCAGATAAATAGACTGCAAATATTAGGCATTTCTAAGCACTTTTTGTAATAAAAACATATGTACTTGGTAGGCACACCGGGTACTGGTTGATCCAGTTCACAAAGGACCACAAATCGAAGCGGAGAACCAGCGTGCCTGGCGCTGCTCTACAAAACCAGAGGCCGCCATTTGTGGGATCAGCAGAATTTGGGTATTCAGTCTACTGCGTAGAAAAGGCATAGCTACTCGCATGATGGATACTGTCCGGTAAGTGGGATTTTACATTTAGTCCAAAGAAAGTAATTCTGTAACTTCATGAGGATGGGGGTTTGAAGCATGGGGTCTGATATTGATAAATATCCCTGTGTTCTCACTGGTTGATGCTTGTAAGTCTACAAAAGATAATCCCAGATGCAAGTGTGCCATCTTGAACTGTTCCCCTGCGGAATCTCACTGCGCCTTAGTACTGATTCTTTTTGTTTTTTATCATTGATATGTCTTATCCCCAGCAGTGAGTTTGTATCGGTAGGGTCATTATAGAGTCTTGGAACTTTGCTGCCTCCCAATCTTATTTTTGTCTTTCTGGCTGATTTTCTATAAAGTCATGTTTAGCTGGACCTTGCATTTCCTGTTGGAAGGTGAGACATTGAGCAGATCAGGAGGAGGGGGGCAGTTACCTATGCATTTACCAAAGAGGCACGGAGTGTGAGAAATAAATACTGCTCACTGTCAGAAGATATGAACAGACACCATCCTTCCGGTGACTGGTTCGATCCATCATCAAGAATTTATTGAAGGCAGCTAATGGCAGACTTTCTGATGTCTGAAAGTGCCTTTAATATGGAAATACACAAGTGATATCCATTGGGACAGTTCTGCAGGACTTCTTGACGAGCATCCTCCCTGCCATAACATCCAGATCTTAGTGTATGAAAGACCATGTAGAAGTGGGATGTATGGCCTCAAATGAGCTTTGTATGGCAGGAGCTCTTCTCCAGTATTGTATCTTTACTAGATTCACATGCTTGAATCATTCCCTGCCGTCAAAGTGGGAGTCCCAAAGTACCATAATGAAGCAGTATATATCACTACCATAGGCTATAGTGGCAAGGAAAAGTCAGTTAATAGCTTATTTATGTCTTTAAAAAAAAAAAAAAAAAAAAAAAAGGCAAATTTGAACTATACCCGTCGGGCAACAGCACCCTCTAGAACACTCGCAACGGAGGCGGGCTCCCTCAGATTTTCTATCGCACATCGTGTGATGGGAGTCTCCTTGGGCTCTGCTGATACTACTTGTGTCCTCGCAGCTTTTTCAAAGGAATTGAATTCCAGTTTATCGTCATTTCTTCTGCCTGTTCTTGACACTGTCCCAAACCACTAACAAAGGACTTTTCAGGGCCTGTGACACCTTTGGAAAGAAAAGACTTCATTCAGTGGACCCACACAAGTAAAACATATTGCCTCTATCCGGAGCATCAGGTGAGAGACTGCAAAATATGTTGCACCTTTTCACTGACAACCAAAAAGGAAAGGGAAGGAAGACTTTTTTTTCTATGGCTACAAAAGCTAAAAACCAGGGAGTACCTTTTATCTGTGGAGGAGAGTGATGACTTCACAGACATCATCTGCTCTTAAATGACCTAAAACTGGGGGAAAAATGACCCCAGAACCACCTGCAATGGTCATTAAGAAATTAAAGCATGCTGAGATTGGGCACAAAAAGAGGTAGAAGGACCTTACTTCTTTGATAAAACTGCCTCACAAAAGACTCGCTCTGACCTACTACTTCTTCCCTGTATGAAGCACCTCCAAAGCATGCGCCACAATTTGTGCCGTTGATGAAAAATCCAAGAGAAAGGTACCCTCGTCGAGGAAGACACCGTTGACCACTTCACCCTTTACCACTGCTTTGTGTCTACTGATCATCTCATTGTCACCGCAGTCATCGATGACTATTGTGAATATTAGGATCCTGAAACGCCAATCGACGGAGACACAGTTGACGGTTTCCTTTCTCATCTTATCATCAATGACGAAGATCCTGTTGATGTCACAATATTCGCCAACAATTGACTTGTCTGACACCATTGGCAAAGGTCTTGTCAACGATAATACAGTCAGCGTCCCCGTTGCTGATAACCAGCTTGTCAACGATGATAGTCGACGATGACTCAACCAATACAACTGTCGAAGATGCTGCTGTCTGACACAACCGACGACTACCTTGTTGTCAATGAAGGAACCTCCAGTGCCGTGACACTCAGAATGAAACTCAGAGTAATCTACAAAGACATTCCCACAACTGTCTTTAATCTCTTTAAAGGAAAAGTGATTGTCATACACCATCTTACCAATTCACAGCTCCCCAAGTAAAGTGTTGCCTTACCCACCGGCGCAATTCTTGGATGAGGACTCTGACGATGAAGGTCCTTTTGGGATAGTTTGTAGCCCTATTCCAGCTACGGGTCAAATGGCAAGATTTCAGAAATGACAAAAACGAGAAAGAATATCAGGAGGAGTACTACTCTGCTAGAGAGCACACACAGCCATAGCGCTGCTACCCCTAGTCCCTTAGTGGGTGTGCAATTGGCATTTATCACAATATCATGCATGCAACATAATAAATGCTAGGACAACATTTTGTGGGTATAATATGTCGCAAGTTTATTATTTACACAGGTTGGGTTAGCTTACGGGCGATCCCGGTGTCAGCGATGAGTTTCTTAAACATTGGCCGACACCCATCCTGAGAAAGCTAGAGCTGTTCCATCTGGTGTTCTCTGCACCAGCACGCTTAGCATCTTACAGCTCGTTCCTTTATTGTGGTTTACCACTTTATCAATTTGTCATGCTCCTGACAAGTCAGAGCGAGACCCAGGCCAGTCTCCACAGTTGCTCAGGATTCCAACTGTCCCTTGCGGGATTAAGGAGCGCCGTCACATCATCCCAGGCCCCGCCGTAAAAGGCTCCAAGTAGCCTGAGGAATAGCTTTTTGCTCCAGTAATCACCATCTGGAGGCCTTTTAATCATTTATAGCTTTAGGATCGCCCTGTAACTCCGCTTTGCGACGTTTCTTGATGTTCCTGTTGAGAAATTCATGTTGTAAACACCTCTTTCACATATGTAATCACCTCTTCATCTCTGAATGCATGAGCTTGTTTGCCCTGTCGTAGGGGTGGGTGGGAGGTTGCTCGCCTTTCGCCAAAAGAGGCCCAGCCCTGGGAGGTCACCCCTTAAATGGACCTCCTGGCCTCACTCCTCCCTCCTCGCACCTTTTGGGGCCATAAATCGGGGGTGGACCACCCTCCCTAGTACGGAGGCCCCCCTGGCCAATTTTTCCTCTAACAGGGGAGCGACGCTAAGAAGCTGTCCCCTTTATTGTCGCCCTACGTGCGACGTGGCCAGCCACATAGCGCTGCTACCCCTAGTCCCTTAGTGGGTGTGCAATTGGCATTTATCACAATATCATGCATGCAACATAATAAATGCTAGGACAACATTTTGTGGGTATAATATGTCGCAAGTTTATTATTTACACAGGTTGGGTTAGCTTACGGGCGATCCCGGTGTCAGCGATGAGTTTCTTAAACATTGGCCGACACCCATCCTGAGAAAGCTAGAGCTGTTCCATCTGGTGTTCTCTGCACCAGCACGCTTAGCATCTTACAGCTCGTTCCTTTATTGTGGTTTACCACTTTATCAATTTGTCATGCTCCTGACAAGTCAGAGCGAGACCCAGGCCAGTCTCCACAGTTGCTCAGGATTCCAACTGTCCCTTGCGGGATTAAGGAGCGCCGTCACATCATCCCAGGCCCCGCCGTAAAAGGCTCCAAGTAGCCTGAGGAATAGCTTTTTGCTCCAGTAATCACCATCTGGAGGCCTTTTAATCATTTATAGCTTTAGGATCGCCCTGTAACTCTGCCAAGCCTCGGGGATGGCATCTCGCGATAACCGAGGCCCCCCCACCTGTGCTCCTCCCTTACTTATTAATTCTCAGGCTGTTATCTCGAGAGGGTTTCTACCCTTGTTAGGAAGTGTCTGTGCCCGCCTCAGACCGGTGTACCCATCTGCTGAATACCATCCATGCTGATTCACACTAGCGCGGGCTGACTCTTTGCCTGGACATTCCACTTGGGGCTGGAGACCTGGCTCCCTGAATCACCTCTCCTGGGATCTTCTTGGCCCAATTATGCCTCAGAGCTCCCTCGGGCAACCTTTCTGGCCAGACCCAGTGTTAAGACGGCCCGCCACCGTGGACCTCTACCGCCAGTTGTTTAGCTAGTTTTCCCCCAGGTGGATTTCTGGAAAGGCTGGCTTAACCCCTTCTTGGCCCACCAGCTGGCCCACTCTAGCTCACACATGGCACATCACGTTCCAGGGGGTTCCCATCCAGGAGAGTTGCTATCGCTGAAACCGGGTTCCAGCCACCCACTCTGGCCAGGCGTTCAGCTCTGGCCACCACGGAGTGGCCCCATCATCATACTGTCGCATTCCCTAGATGGACGAGAAGGGAAGCATTACCTCACCACTTCTTGACATTTGTTACCGCACATGTTATGGCTCGTCAATGCTCTAGTATATTTACATGCCCCCTTTTTTTTTTTTTTTTTTTTTTTTTTGCCATGCCTTAACTTCCTCGGATGTGTCCGCCATTACTGCAGTCATTACCCTGCATTACTGAAGTGCCTTTCTTCGCCTGTGCCACCACTTCCTTTGTTTGCAAATATTGCACCTGTGGTTCTTAAAATAGACTAGAAAGATATTTTCTCTACACAACCTATTAGCCTGGAATGGTCTCTGAGTGTGTGTTCCTAATTTATTGCCTGTGTGTGAACCACAACGCCCAGCACACCTCTGATAAGCCTACTGCTCGATCACACCACCACAAAACAGCGCATTAGAATTCTCTCCTTTCGCACCATCTTACCTCTAATGGGAACGATTGTGCTCTGTGCATGCCATTCCTCGCTCTGAAATCATACCTCCAGAGCGCGCTTCCTACAGCTGGGCTACAGTTCGGCCCGGCTGAGATTCATTTAAAATTCCTAAACCTATGTCGCTCCTTTCGTTTATCTGCTTATCCATTATTATTCTGAATTTCCAATAACCCCCCACTTCGTGCATGTGTGTGATCCTAATTCATTGCCTGTATGTGAACCACAATGCCCCCGCACAAACCCCTGATAGGCCTACTGGCTGACCACACCACCACAAAATACCACATAGAATTCTCTCCATTTGCACTATCCTACCTCTAAGGGGAACCCTTGTACCCTGTGCATGCCATTTCTTACTTTGAGATAATACCTCCAGCCCGCTTCTTACAGCCGGGCTACAGTTCGGCCCGGCTGAAATTCCTTTAAAATTTCTAAACCTATGTCGCTCCTTTCTTTTATCTGCTTATTCCTCATTATTATTAATTTTCGATAACCCCACTCCGTGTATGCATCCAGGCCCCAGCGCTGCTGGCCACCGATTGGTCACAACCCTACTCTTAGAGGCAGCTGGGGCCCCAGCATGATTACCTGCATAAACTCCTGCCCCACTGGCCTGCCTCATCCGCTTGACAACAACACGTCTCATCTCGGTAGCTGGGCCGCAGTTTCCTTACCTGTGTAGGCTCCTGTGACAGACCTTTGCCTCCTAACTCAATCACTCCCTTTGTCTCCTCAAATGACAAGTCCCTAACATTACAAGTCAGGATAAGTTCGAGTGCCACGCATTGCTCTCTATATGGCTGTCAGACAGAATTTGGAGGCAGGTTATAAGTCACAGATGGTAGGTCCCATATTGCTAGTTCTATCCTGTCAATTGCCCCGGAGTCCTGCTATTTGCGGCTAAGCTTCTGCTTCGCATCCTTATTGCTATACTTACTTATATATGTTAATTTCATTTTATTAATATTGTGTATATATATATATATATATACACATCTTTTTTTTTTTTTTTTTTTTTTTTGTTCCCGAAGCGTAGTCCAGAAATGCACATGCGCCTGGAATCGTTCGCCTGACTCAACCCTCCAACAAGTCCATCTCTTATGTATGCTGCCACCATCGTTCTTTCATGTCAGATCTGGTGGTGCTGTCCTACTCTCCATCGCTGCCCCACCTTCGCTAAGTCCTGTGACACCGCAGTGAACCTTTTGTGGGGGAGGCAGCCGGGTTACCAATGTTACACATAACATACTGTTGATAATAGGGCCGCTGTGTTACCCATGTTATCAGTAACATACTGTTGATAATGGTACCCTAGGGTAAACCTGTCCTCCGAGCAGGATCCGAACCCGAGACCTAAAGATCCCTGACTTTGCTCACCGTCCTCCGCTCTGCCAACTGAGCTATCGAAGGGGCCGTTAACCTACTGCCCCACCCGATTCCATGGGCCTAATTGAATAGACCCCCTGGTTTGGCCGTTTTGAGGGACGAGGGGCTGAAGCCTAGCCCCGAACCTGGTTCCCCCGCTCAAGGTTGTCTCCACCGTTGTGTTGTCGATCTATTAATGCAAACTCGACACAAGGGTATTAGAGCGTTGTTAGTTGACTTCATTTGCGCCCACTCTACCTGAGGTATTGGAAAGCTCGGAGATGTGTTGATCGGCACACATGTTGCCCACCCCCCTCAGGCGGCATCCCTAGTTGTTACGCATCCTCCCCTGTGTGACCTTACCATATATATATACATATATATATATATAAACCAACCTTAAGTGTCCCGATAAGATACACATGTTTTCTTTTATTTATTATATATATATATATATCTACATACATACATACACACACATATATACATATCTATACATACATATATATACATATATATACATATCCACATACATACACACATACATACTTTCTTTTTTTTTTTTTTTTTTTTTTTTTTTTTTACTTCGCATGCCTCGTATGTCTTAATGCCTCACGACTGTTGCGTATCCCTGTGTCATAACTGAACGGTGGCTTTCAGCTCCCCAGGTGGCACCCCCAAGGAATTCTTCGTAATGCTACAATTACAAGGCCGTTCCTAGTTTTGCCAGGTAATTGGTTTGATGATGCGGGGTTTCCTTACGCGTACACATATCGTGCGTATGTAACTTGTCCTCATGCTGTGGGTACTCCCTGATATACTGTTGGCCTACTGTCCTGAAATAAAGTACCTTATTTTTTGTACTTTTGTGTATTGTGTTTCCTATAATATTGTGCGTGTGACACCAGTGCTCACTGTCAGAAGATATGAACAGACACCATCCTTCCGGTGACTGGTTCGATCCATCATCAAGAATTTATTGAAGGCAGCTAATGGCAGACTTTCTGATGTCTGAAAGTGCCTTTAATATGGAAATACACAAGTGATATCCATTGGGACAGTTCTGCAGGACTTCTTGACGAGCATCCTCCCTGCCATAACATCCAGATCTTAGTGTATGAAAGACCATGTAGAAGTGGGATGTATGGCCTCAAATGAGCTTTGTATGGCAGGAGCTCTTCTCCAGTATTGTATCTTTACTAGATTCACATGCTTGAATCATTCCCTGCCGTCAAAGTGGGAGTCCCAAAGTACCATAATGAAGCAGTATATATCACTACCATAGGCTATAGTGGCAAGGAAAAGTCAGTTAATAGCTTATTTATGTCTTTAAAAAAAAAAAAAAAAAAAAAAAAAAGGCAAATTTGAACTATACCCGTCGGGCAACAGCACCCTCTAGAACACTCGCAACGGAGGCGGGCTCCCTCAGATTTTCTATCGCACATCGTGTGATGGGAGTCTCCTTGGGCTCTGCTGATACTACTTGTGTCCTCGCAGCTTTTTCAAAGGAATTGAATTCCAGTTTATCGTCATTTCTTCTGCCTGTTCTTGACACTGTCCGAAACCACTAACAAAGGACTTTTCAGGGCCTGTGACACCTTTGGAAAGAAAAGACTTCATTCAGTGGACCCACACAAGTAAAACATATTGCCTCTATCCGGAGCATCAGGTGAGAGACTGCAAAATATGTTGCACCTTTTCACTGACAACCAAAAAGGAAAGGGAAGGAAGACTTTTTTTTCTATGGCTACAAAAGCTAAAAACCAGGGAGTACCTTTTATCTGTGGAGGAGAGTGATGACTTCACAGACATCATCTGCTCTTAAATGACCTAAAACTGGGGGAAAAATGACCCCAGAACCACCTGCAATGGTCATTAAGAAATTAAAGCATGCTGAGATTGGGCACAAAAAGAGGTAGAAGGACCTTACTTCTTTGATAAAACTGCCTCACAAAAGACTCGCTCTGACCTACTACTTCTTCCCTGTAAGAAGCACTTCCAAAGCATGCGCCACAATTTGTGCCGTTGATGAAAAATCCAAGAGAAAGGTACCCTCGTCGAGGAAGACACCGTTGACCACTTCACCCTTTACCACTGCTTTGTGTCTACTGATCATCTCATTGTCACCGCAGTCATCGATGACTATTGTGAATATTAGGATCCTGAAACGCCAATCGACGGAGACACAGTTGACGGTTTCCTTTCTCATCTTATCATCAATGACGAAGATCCTGTTGATGTCACAATATTCGCCAACAATTGACTTGTCTGACACCATTGGCAAAGGTCTTGTCAACGATAATACAGTCAGCGTCCCCGTTGCTGATAACCAGCTTGTCAACGATGATAGTCGACGATGACTCAACCAATACAACTGTCGAAGATGCTGCTGTCTGACACAACCGACGACTACCTTGTTGTCAATGAAGGAACCTCCAGTGCCGTGACACTCAGAATGAAACTCAGAGTAATCTACAAAGACATTCCCACAACTGTCTTTAATCTCTTTAAAGGAAAAGTGATTGTCATACACCATCTTACCAATTCACAGCTCCCCAAGTAAAGTGTTGCCTTACCCACCGGCGCAATTCTTGGATGAGGACTCTGACGATGAAGGTCCTTTTGGGATAGTTTGTAGCCCTATTCCAGCTACGGGTCAAATGGCAAGATTTCAGAAATGACAAAAACGAGAAAGAATATCAGGAGGAGTACTACTCTGCTAGAGAGCACACACAGCCATTCCCTCAAGAACATTCGATGCTGGACCAACCGGACCCGTTGATGCCATTGTCCCTTGTAACTAATTTGCAAGGTATGCTACAGGACTATTATCGCAGATTTCCACCATCTGTTGCTGCAACGCCTATGACACAGACAGCACGGCCATAGCAACAGTTTCAGAACCCTACCCCTTTGCCAATACCTGCAGCAGTGATTGGAGCACCTAATGCCCCTCTGCTAAGGTTAGCAGGTGATTTAGCTCATCCCCTGCTTGATGATACACCATCTACTGATGATGATAGAGAAGAGGGAGAAATAAGAGAAGTTACAACACCAAGTGAGCGGGACGACTACTTGTGCCACCAGTGGTGGAGATAAGATAGACTCCACCGGAAGACATTGGTGGCTTCCATAACTTAATGGAAAGAGCAGCCAAACGTTTTGAACTGCCACTGCTTACAAAGGCAACCGACTGTTTTCTGTATGATTTTAAGGAACCTGCTAAGAAACTGGTCAGAGCTATCCCGAACATCGATTTTATTTGGCAGGAAGGCCTGAAAGCCATGAACAACCCAGCTGCAGTATCACCAATCATCCCACGATGGGATAAAAAAAAAACATGTAAAGCTCACAATATTTGTCCGACTTGCCTTATTGGATAAACAAAGCCAGACTTTGTAGTATCATAGGCAGTGCAACATCGCTCTAAGAACCCCTCCACACCAATTTCCTCTCCTCTAGACAAGGAAGACCATTGCCTTGATAACATCGGCAAGATTCTCCACCATGGCGACCACAACAGTAAGAGCGGCAAATTCATTAGCTGTATTCGGCAGTTATGACCTATATATAGGCTTGTTACCAGAGGATGCAAAGCTGGAAGCTCTAAAGATCCTCCAGGACGAAGCACGCATATCTGCTGAAATAATTGACTGCGCCATCGATGTGTCAACTATTGGCTTTAGACAGCTTGCAGGTGTTGTAGTTCTCTGCAGTCTGGGATGGTTGAAATCCACCTCCTTCTGCCTAGAAATTCAGACTAAAATACTGGACATGCCATTCGATGGCAAATCATTGTTTGGCAAACATGTGGATAATGCCCTACAATCTATCAAGGCCGACAGGGATATAACATAATCCCTCAGTACACTCTGGTTTCGAAAGCAGCCCTTTTCAGGATGAATAGGAAGAGGAAAATATTCCTTTAGAGGCGGTTACCAACCCTACTGACAGTATCAGTCAGGTCAGAGACAATACCACCCACAATATGTTCAACAGCAGCCATGCAGGCAACCACCAGCGGCTGCATAGAAGCAGTCTACCAGAGGAAAGTTGCTTGCCCGAGACAGATACAACAAAACAATGACCACATTGTGATACCGTCTACCTCATCATAGATTGGAGGTCAAATAACACACCATTTCCATCAGTGGTCCACAATAATATCAGACAAATAGGTTGTAGATGTCATCTCCAGAGGACATTTCCTAGAATTTCTCCAAAAACCTCCAAACGCCCCAACATCAGGACACCTGTAGGAAGCTGTTCCAGTGTGTGGTGGACACCTGTGGGGATACACCTTATACTGGGTCCAGGCAACCCTGTTTAGATAGTGTTACAGTGCCTAGACAGCCAGGGCTCTCTAGGGTAGTTGTGGTGAGCAGCCACGACTTCTCTAGTTGCCTACGAGTTGTCCCTTGACTGTCGCCGGATTGCAGATGGGTCAGTGGTCAGGATGGCCACCAACAAGTACAAGCAAATACAAGAGGAGCTGTTGGAAGTTTTGCAGAGCTGTGGAGGACCAGCAAGGCCCTGGGGACTCGACCCTTGGAGGGGAGTCCGGGCTGACCCTCAGGAGGCAGGAGAGCCAGAAGAAGCAGTTGGAGCCCCCACAAGCAACCCACTGGCAGCAGGGCACAGTAAGTCGCAGTTCAGCCCAGTCAGCACACCTGAAGAGGAGTCCCACGTCACTGGATCTGCAGAGAAGAGAATGTCCTTGCAGAGGTAGAGTGCTGGAGGCTGGGGCTACGTGGAGCCTGAAGATCTCTCTGAGCAGGAGTCAACAAGCCTTGGTTTGTGCAACAATCGTGGTGCACAGGGCTTCTGTCCCAGTGGCGGAGCCAAGGGCTCACCGTCTCCCACGCTGGACAGAAGGCAGAGTGGACCCAGGGGATCTCTCAGAACCACCACCTGTGTTGGAGAATCTTCGCAGATCCGACAGATGGAAGATCCCACCAGCTGGACATCGTTGCCTTAGGTCCCTGCGGATGCAGGGGAGTGACTCTAAGGTAGAGTCCTTGCTTCTTGGTGCAGTCGAAGTCTTGCCAACCCCAGAGGATGCACAGCCTTGGAGATGTTGCAGAATGCTGACAGGAGCTGTGGAAACAATGTTGCAAAGAGAATTCTTCTCAGGCCGTGCAGTCTTGTCCGGTTCCTGTGTAGCCAAGCAGCGGTTCCAGAGGCAAGATGCAGACGTTGTCTTGCAGAGTTACTTGCAGTATCTTGCATGATGAATCTGGGGACCCACCCACAATGGAGTCCCTAAATTGCCCAAACTAAGAGGGTGTGGGGGAGAGGAGGTGTTGGACACTCTCTGGGGTCACCACCTATCAGGAGGGGTCACTGATGTTAGCTAACTGGCCTACCCAGTCAGATGCTCCTAGAGGCCTCTTCACACCTTGGTTCCAAGATTGTAGAACCAAGTGGCCACTTGAAGGAGCTCTGGGCACGAGGGAGAACAAGAAATGCACATTTTTTTTGTAAGTTGGCATCCCCAAAAGGGATCGTGTTGGGAATGGATTTTCGATGCAATGGTCAGAAATCAATGCCTACACTTTTCCCCCGATCCCATGGATCCCAAAGGTAATCAACATACTGAAGAGGGAACCTTGCTGACTTCTTATATTCTTATAGCCCCCAGGTGGCCCAGACAATTTTCGTTCAGGGGGCTCATACTTGTCTCTGAGCAATCCTGACTTGTTGACAAAGAAAAAGGGCCTGATACAGCACCCAGACCCAACATCTCTCCACTTATCAGCTTGGATCCTGAGTTCACTGAATTCTCATTGATGGACATTACATCGGATTGCAGAGAAATACTTGCAAAAGCGAGGGCAGATGCAACAAACAGAACTTACAAATTTAAATGGAAACGCTTCTACCTTTGGTATGTAACCTCGGACGTCCATCCTATCACATTGCTGCCAGAGCAAATCCTACCATATCTGCTACACCCAGCGGAATCTGGTTTGTCTCATTCTTCAATAAAAGTACACCTGGCTGCAGTTTCAAGATTTAGACAAACCAATAATGCACCTTCCCTCTGGTCTAATCAAATTAAGCAATTTCTCAAGGCCTTCAAGCTTTTTCCTCCTATATGAAAGCCTCCACCATTGTAGTACCTCAGTGTTGTTGTAGGACAGTTCATGAAGCCGCCATTTGAGCCAATTCATAAATCAGATTTGAAGTATCTCACTTGGAAAACTGAGCTACTGGCTCTCACTTCAACCAAAAGAATAACATCCAAGCTTTTACCATCAAAGAACATTTTCTTTGAATTACAACAGAGTGTTATTCTTCTAACCAACCCGACATTTATTCCGAAATTGCTGTCAGACTTCCACCTCAACGAAACTGGTTCTCAGGACATTTTCCCCAAATCCGCAGTTGGTTGCAGGAAAAACCTCTGCATTCTCTAGATGTTAAACGATGCCTCAAGTTCTATTTGCACAGGATCCATCACATACGGAAAGCATACCAACTGTTTCTGGAATATGGAGGTATCAGGAAAGGTCTCCCAGTAACCAGAATATCGCCAGATGGATTGAAACATCTCTACAGTTTTGCCATTCACAACCCGGAAAACCATCGTAAGGGAAAGTAAAAGCCCATTCCACCAGAACCGTTTCCACAACTACAACTCTATTTGCTAGAGTACCAAATGCAGCATATCTGCAGAGCAGCAACATGGTCCAGCAGACACACATTCAGAAAGCATTATTGCCTGTATGAGGCTCGCATATCAAAGTTATCCACTTTGGCTTCGAATCAGCTTTTTCGGAAGGACGGTCATTAGGTATTCTTGTGCTTTGACTACTGGTTGGTAAAACACCAACGGCATTTTAAGTGCCCAGTACAACAAAGGTTTGCCAAAAGTTGGTTCACAAACTAGGTGTCCTTGTGAATTATCAAAGATCCTCAGCTCCTCCATCCAAGAAGATACTGTTCCTTTGCCACAACACTATATACTGTCCAAGACAAAGACTTTTTGTCCCAAGACACACAATGAAGGGTCTAGGAACTGGCTCTGGAATGAAGAATTAAAATTCAGTGCATTTATTTATTTAGCTTTTGGGCATCATGTCCTCGGCGATCAATATGGTCCTCTTGCCCTCCTAAAAACGACAGCCTTACAGCAACAGCTGCAAGAATTATAGTTTCAAACACAAGAATAGTTCAAGGACCTGGTGTATTTTACACAGGTACAATGGAAGCTCTAGCCTGATGGTCCCAGACCTCCCACCTGTAAGAAGACCTCATGTTCTTACCTCCAATACCTCACTTCGTAATGACTACGGAGGCGTCCCTGGAGAACTGCAAACTCAAGGAAAGTGGTCTCTGCTCCAGATGTGCATACATATCAATCACCTGGAGCTCAAAGTCATGTACTCAGTCTCCAAGCTTTCCTGCCAATGATAGCAGAGTCTTCGGTGTTAGTTCCCATGGACAATACCACCAGCATGTAATACGTGAAGTAACAAAAGCGGCACAAGATTACTGGCGCTGTAGAAGGAAGATCAGGAAATCTGAAGCCGGGTAACAGCACACAGAATAAGCCGTCAGGCCGAATATGTGCTGGCGCTAAATCTCTAAGCAGATATGCTAAGCAGAACTGTAAACAACCTCCATGAATGGGAGTTTGATCAGTCAGTGCAAAGTATGATCTTCTCGTTTTGGGGCAAACCAGCTCTGGATATCTTTGCAACAAATACCAGTTCTATGCAAGTTAACTTCCATATCCAGGATTGTGGAGGAATGCCTTATGACAGATGGACTTGGACCTGTGCCTAACTTTTTCCCGGAAACCTTTAATATCAAAGATTTTCAGCAAGAGGAAAGGGGAGCAGTGTCATTTCATCCTGATAGCCCCCAAGTAGCCCACACAGCATTGGTTCACTGACTTCTGCTAATGGAATGCAACCACGTTCACCTACCAACATCCTGTAAAATTTTGATGATGAACTAAGGCCAGGTTCTTCATTCCGACCGACCTCTCCTCTTATGCGTACAGCTCCTAGATTCCATTAATTCGAAGATCTCAATATTCCTCAAGACTGCAGGTTTATTCTCTCTGAGTCAAGGTGGAAGCCATGATAAAGATATGTAATCAGCAATGGAAACGTTTCTGCCTATGGTGCCAAAAATCAAATCTACATCCTCTACTGCCATAATCTGGCAAATAACCACCCTATCTTCTCTCGCTAGTTCAGTTATGGATGGTATATGTGTCTGTAAAGGTATGGCTTGGAACAGTATTAAGATATAGATGCTTATCACATAGTCTCTTTTTCTGCTCTTGCAGAATAATCAAACAGTTCATAAAATGATTATTCAGTTTTCCTCCAGTAAGGGCACCTTCCCTGTAATAACACCTGAACATAGTTCTATTTCAACTTGTGAAGAGTTCATTCAAACCAATTCTCAGAGTACACCTCATGATTCTCACAAGGAAGATCGCCATGCTCTTAGTGCTCACTCCAACCAGGAGGGTAGATGAGATACAGGTTTTCTCAAGAACCTTCTTGCGCCTCACAGGAAATTTAGTACTTCTCACAACCGATCCAAAGATTTATTCCCAGGGTTCCTTTGGATTTTGCCTCAGTTGTCCTATAGTAATTCGGACTTTCTTCTTGAATCCAACATCACCAGCTGAGAGGTCTATTCCTATGCTAGGTATCAAATGAGATCTAAAATTCTCCTTACATCGCACTAAACAACTTGTGAGAACTGACCAACTGTTGTACTCAGATGGACACACTCTTAAGGGTGCTCCAGTCACGATGATAACCATTACTCAATGAATTTCAGCTGCAATCCAGTACTGCCACTCAAAGATTAGCAAGCCCTTCACAGAGAAAACCAGGGTGCACTCAACTAGGGCAGTTTCCACGTGAACTACTTCGTTTGCGGAAGTGCCTCTGGAGAAGCTGTCGTGCTGCGACTTGAAAAAGTGTGCATATAATTAATGCAGCATTGTTACATGGAATCGGCACGTTGCAGTGATTGGAAAGATTTTACTACACTCCTTATTTCAATAAAGGGAGCCTTTTTTGGTTCTATGTATTTTTTTTTATTGTATGAGAGATATGTGTATATATTAAATTGCGTATGAAGGTTATGTATATATTTTCTACCCACCATCCACTATTTACGTTAGTGTTACAACATATACAGATACAGTAACTGCTTGCTATTCTGATTCAAGCCTGCGAATCTATGAAAGATACAATACTGGAGAAGAAGAAAAGTTACTTACCTGTAACAGCAGTTCTCCGTTATTGGTATCTTTCATAGATTCACATGTGACCCACCTTTCTCACCAGAGAGGCTCTCCTCATAGCTCAGGATTATTTATTGCCACTTGTGCTTGAAAATCTGAGGTACTCAGCCTCTGTTGGTAGTGCTGTCACCTGATTGGATATAATTCAGGTTTGGTCCTTTAAAAAAAAAAAAAAAAACATAGATGGGATATTAAATCGCCTTTTTCATTGCCATTATAACCGATGGTAGTAATATCAACTGCTTTATTATGCTGCCGTGGGACTCCCACTTCGACAGGGAATGAGTTGGGCATGTGAATCTATGAAACATACCAGTATTGGAGAATTGCAGTTATATGTAAGTAACTTATTTTCTTTTCCTTGTTAGCTAGTTGTGATGGGGGAGATTTATTTGATTACAAATGTCTGCTAATTTCAGGCACTTTGTGGATGTCTTACTAATTATGAATTAGTCCACTAAATTACCTACAGTGTATTTCCTACACTGCTTGAAACATGTTCCTTAGATATTTAATTCCACATATAATAGTGCAAGACACAAAAAACCTAGGTACAAAGCGCAAAAATATAGGTCCCTTGGCAGTTTTTTTTTTTTTGGGTTGAATTTGAGCTTTTGGGTGTTTTTGTATACCTCGTTTCTGGGAATGTAACTATAATTCAGTATTGCTTGTCATTATATAGGTTTTGATTAGTTGAAAATTTTTAATACATTTAAAGTTGTTCCAAACAGGGTCTTTCAAAATATGTTTTGCCCAGGGCTCCATAAACTTTAACATGACATTGCTTGAATCACTTACTCTGGCGAGATGAAGGCTGAAGGGAAAGATGACGCTAGAAAAATGTATCTTTGTGGTTATGATTTAAAAAAGATCAACAAACAATGACTGAACGCATTTTATAGATCTGTCTAGTCAAATGTCTCCATTATCATGACATTGTCTAGGTTGACAAATGTCAACCTGTTTATACTTTTTCCGGCTAATTCTTTTGCTTTGTTTCTCTCATACCTTACTGAGCTAGACCCCCACATCTCTTCTGTAATCTCACGCTTACGTTGGTATTACAAAAAAGCCACAGTGCCTAATGGCGAGAGCGGCCGGCCTTGGAACATGGGGACACAAGTTTGAATCCTGGCCTCAGCTCAACATCATGTGATTCTGGACAAGTCACTTAATTTCCCTGTCCCTAAAATGGGGAAAAAAGTGTAAGATAAACTGGTTCTGTTGTAAGGCACTCTGAAGCTCTTGGGCCAGGTTGTGCCATAGAAAAACTGCAAAAAAAATTGTTCATGCAAAATTTGAAGTATCCTTACTCTTTCAGTGAGCTCCTCCGTTGGTCATCGTGCATGCCACATTACACACTGGTGTTCGCAAGGTGCACTGGGAAGCTGACTGAGTTGGCTTGAGACCACATGCGTGGAACAATGCTAGATCCATTGGCTTTGCCAATACTTGTTGTTAACAACACTTTCTTTTAAAGAACACCAGGGAGCAAAGAATCGCATAGCACTCCACCACCCCGGGTCTCCACGGGACATTGATGATACAAATCCCAATCTGCCCACCCCACCTCCCTATATTCACAGTGATCAGTCCATAATATGTAAGCCACTTCCCCCATATCTTCTGATGTGATAAGTAGTTTCTTCCAGCTTGGCTGAACAATCCATGCCCGATCACCATTGCCTCAGGGATGGGGCTTCTTGCGATTTCCAGCATTTGGCTAAGTCTCTTTTAGCTAGTAATGTCTCTGATCCTACAAAGGCTCAAAATTCCAACCCTCCTCACCCCCTGTGCTTCCCAACTCATCTACTAGGCTGAGCAGTGTGATTCTGGGTGAGGCCTCCAGCCGATGGCCCAGCACTTCAGACAGCGCTGCATATATAGCTAGCCACTTTGGTTGAATACTGGGGCACTGCCACACCATGTGAAAGAAATCCCCCCCGTCTCCATGGCATCTAGTGCAGGCTGGATCAGGGAGCCTGCTGGATTGGGAAGCCTGCAGGCTTTCCATAAACGTTGAGATGTGTAATAGACACAGTGGACATGGTGCATCTGGGCTGAGATTTTTAAGGTTTGTTGGGACATGCAAACCTCCATCCAGTCTGTTCCCTCCAAAGGGCTCAGCTATTCTTCCCACCTTCCCCTCAGGGCCTCCAGACAACATGGAGCATGATTTACCAGTGCTCTGTAAATTAGAGAGATGCCTCCCTTAAATCACGGGCCCTCCAGGGTGTTCTATTTGAGGGGGGGGGGAATCGACCAAAACCTCCAGAAGGGTGGAAAGTTTGTGCCGGAGTTGGAGATAGCAGAAGAATTGTGATTCGCAGAGAGAGAACTCTGCCTGAAGGCAATGGAAAGATTTGACATGATCACACTCGCAAATGTCACCCAGACGTGATATGCTGATGGTGTCCCATCCCCTGAAACCTTTGAAGTTGCATTGCCTGTTCTTGCGTTTTGCCTGCCCACACAGGATTCTCCACTGTCACTCGCCTTACCCACCCCATCCATTGTAGGTTTACCCACCTTACCTCAAGGACCACTCCAGTGATCTCTGGGAGTAACCGGTGCACTGTATAGCATACCCATGAGGTTGGCCAGTGAACAGACGCTGCATGTGGAGCTGTGCCCTGCCACCGTTCCCTTCACTGGTGCCCTGTGGCAGGGCGAAATCATTATGGATGGTGTCTGCCCGCCATCCCTGCGTGGATCCGGTGTCTCAATAAGTGCAACGGGCTATGCCGGGTGACCGCGGCACATCAAGGGCCTTTCGTAGACTCCCAAAGCTTACCCTGTGGCTGGCAGGCAGCGCACTGCACCAGCACCGCTGTTGGAAAGTAAGGACAGGAAACTGAGAATTAACTAAAAAATGAGTGTCAGCTGTCATGGCTCCTCACTCCTTGCCAATGCTTGTTTTCCTGGGTGCTAATCTCCAGGTGCTGGAATAAGGATCAGTCCCACCTCCCCTTGCTTCCCCCTTCCCCTCACCTCCAACACCATCCGCTAGTTAAAAATAAAAGATGAAGCAAGCAACCTTGCAGCAAATACAAATCTGGATTTCCCTGTTGCTCCTTGAACCTTTATTAACATGAAAACCTTAGCTATCATGTACAATCAAGTGTTTCTTGATTCTCTTTTCTGTCAGGTCCCCACAGGAAACAGAGAAAGTAGAATGGCTAACTTTCCATTATCACTTTGAAGGACTTGTTGCACAGGTGAAGACCATTTGCATTCACTGACACATCAGAAGACATCTGTTCAGGGTGGACTACGTGTTGCAGAGCTTATTTTTTGGGGGGTTGCATTCCATAACCTTATCCTTTAAAGCAGGCACCCTAAAAGATGTCTCCTCAATATATTGAGACTATCGATGGTAAGTACCATGTTGCAATGTTTTCGAGTTGAAGTCACTTTACTAACTACTGGAGGGATCCTTGTCTGCTCATTGTTGCCACTTTTGATAGACAAGTTTACAGAATAAGTAATCAAAATTGAATTAAATAGTCCTAAACCCCAAAACACCCAACAGTAAAGCAGTATCCAAAATGGATACTGCACAGTTGCTTTCTGCTGACACACGGCCCATAGAAAGTCTCACTGTCTGCTTCTGTCTTTTCATTATTTAAAATCTTTGGGGAGCTTAGAAACAGATGGAGTACAGAGGCAAGTGCTCTTTAAAACAAAAACAAAAAAAAGTGCCAGAACCCATAAAAAGCGGGCAACTTGCTGGAGTGGTTGAGCAATAATGCTAGTTGTGGTCTTCAGTCATCAAATTAGTGCACTTGATGTTTAATCTAGTCCTTTAATACTCCACTTAAACACGTTGGAAATAAATGTGGTACTCTAAATCTTGGAGGGCTCTCTGCACAGTGACATTTGTCTGGATAAGATAGTCCCTTATTCTTTGCTATCAGATTCACTGCCACCCCTTTTGTGGTCAAGTGGGATAGTTGCAAACTGTGGAACCAGAAGACATGGCTTTTTAACCCTGACTTCCACGTGTGGTGTGTTCTTAGACAATTAGTTTTAATTTTGTTTTGGGGGAACTGGTTATTGCCTGGGGAGTGAGGCAGTGCACAGTGTCCTGGTATATTCTCCAAAATGTAGTTTTATGGTAAATTTATAGACTTAGGAGCATCTAGTATTGTTTCAGTCTTGGGTCTCCTACTTTACCAGTGTTTGATCTGCGTCTCTGACAATTTATGAACACTCTGAAAAGGTTTAATGGAACAGCTGCCCTCCGGAGGCACATTGCCAGTACTGCTCCAAGCATGCTTTTCATTCACACTTGCTGGGCTATTTAGAAAGAGGTACATTCTGTAATTACCTTTCTAAACCTGAATGCGCCCCTGAAGCTGCATTGTCCATGACCTCTCCAGTGCTGCATCTCTGCCCTCCCAGTCACAAACAGGGTCGAGCCTGCGTCGCATGCGATTCGCTTGCGAGACGCTTTAGTAGTTAAAGGGCTGGAGCCCCGTCCATGCAAAGGTCTTTCATTGGGTTGTGGGCTTGCCTGTTAAAATGTGCTTGCTTTCATTAGTGGAAGGCATGCATACGGCATGCCTTTTCCGGTCGTTAGCCCTCCTCCTAGCGCAGCGACCAAGTACTGAAAACATGCAAGGCTTGCTGTTTTCCGTCTGGTTTGTGGACTACTTTTTATCTTTTTTCGCAGCGCGATCTCGCTTGGCAAAAGTTGAGCGCTTTCCATGACATCGACCTTGTTACATCGTTAATGGCACTTTTGTCGGTTACGTAGATAATTGCACAGTGAACTGTAGCAGCGTGATTGCGCTCTTTTTTTCCATTTAATGTGGCAAGAAAAGTCCGGTTGGGAGTTTACAACTGCTAATAGCTCTAACTTGGAGAAATGCGAGACCCGTTGCATTGCAAATGTTTGTTTTATTTAGGTCTTCGAATGGGAGCTGCCCTGCTTGTTGTGTGAATGGCAATAAACCAGACATCTGAGGCTCTGCAGCAGTCCAGTGTGTAGCTGAACGTACCACTCAAAAGCAGGACAAATCTGCAAAACACAGGACGGTTCGCCAACCTTGGAGGAAGATCGCTGCCAGCTGAGTAACTCAGTAGTGTCAGCACTCTATCGCTTCTTGATGTTTTTTTTTTTTTTTTTTTTTCTTGATTGCTGCTTTGTATATTCCCACTAAATCACGAGCTACAGAGGCATTAGAGGGGTCCCACCCTCTCAATTTAGGTGTGATCCAGTCTGAGTCAATTACTTTTTTTTATTTTTATTAAACCCTGTCCAGTGCCTCAGCTACCCTCATTTCACCGTGTTTTCTTCCTTCAAGCTGACAATTCTGACTTGAAACCAGTAGATGGGCAAAAGGAGAATGAAGATTAATCTGGGCTATTTAAAGCATTTAGCATGACATTGTGGGCTCCATAAATCGCCCTCACGTCTTACTCATGTATAGTAATTGTATCATTTGGCATTTGTATTTGCAGTCCCACCCTTGCAAAGGCCCAATAATGAATTGCTTTTTATCTGGCACTTCATACCATGTACACACAGCATCCAAGCTGTTAGTAGTCGCCAGCATAACAGCGCTCTGTTTGTGAAAAGGAACCAGGAATGACTGATTCCACAGCTGGCTCAGACTTCCAGCAGTGTCATTATCACTGGAGGAGCCGGTTCAATGTGAGTGACTCAGTGCCAAACACATGGAAGGGTAGCCATTGCGAACTCTCCTGCCCCATCTGCACTAGCGATGGAGCTGCTGGGCGCCGTTTTGTGATCATGACCACTGTGGTTTCAGCATTCATAATTGGCATCAGTAGTAACTCTGGAACACATGGATTCAGGGGCTAAGCTGCCATCTTCACTTGAAGCTATTGAATAGTGAGAGAAAATGATATCTCTGTTTCATGATTGGGAACCCTTAACCAGCTGTGACTCCTTGCCGTCAGCCTTCGATTAGAGTGAGTGAGTGGCTCGTTAATGTTTTGGAGTCAAAACTATTCTGGATTCACATGCTGTACATAAATACCCCTTCTAGTGGCTGGCCCTGGGAGTATCCTTGAAATAGTTAATTCTTAAGGCATCTGCCATTGGGCCCGATTCTCTGAGGACCTCTGTAAGCTGGCAATGCCTCAGTAGCCACCAACTTCAGATTTATTTTTTTCCTACTGAGGAGTTCGGAGGGAAAGCAATGGCCGTTTCAGGGTCTATTGCTTTCTCTGTAATTCACGGAACATGTGTAGGTGTGTTAAGGAGAATGCAGCCTTTATTTTTTTTATTTTTTTAATATAATTTCCATAGTAGAAAAAAAGCAGAGTACAGGGTTTCAAACTTACACCCTCTGCTTGATCATAAATTTAGGCATTATGAATTATGTTCAATATTTAAACATTAGACAGCATAAAACTTTGGAAAACAACATTGGGCACACTACGCCATGGCCCAGAGATTGAGCTCATGTCTGGGACAGGTGATAGCGCCCACCATGCAATGGGCTACGAAGATCTTAAAGTTGCCGAGGGGGCGCAGTGAGAACAATTCCTTGACTCCATCGAAGAAATGTCTTTCTGTAATGATGTTGATCCTAAACTTATTTTATCAACTTCGAAATACCATACTCAGAGTGCCATGAAGCTATAAACCTTGGTTGTTGAAATTTTGGACTTCTTCTTACCAGGGGATGATCTTTCTGTTTAGTCATTGTGAAGGTCGTCTAGAGAAGGACCTTTGTGTTCCAGGACTGGCTGTATTAGAGTTGTAAGAAAACAGCCCTTCTCTCCAGGGCTAAGAACACGGGATTTGGATAAAGGAAGCAAATGATACTATATGTATGTAAAATTCACACCGATCCAGCTGCCGCAGTCTGGGCATGGTGGTATAGCAGAGGATTGAGCTTCCTTAAAGGAGCACGGTCCTTTTTCTTTGACTTTTTTCTTTAAAAAGGTTTGTGAAAGTTTTTGCTGGTCATTAGATAGCAGATGGTGCCAGTTTTTTAAAGAACTATTAGTCAGTACAGCCCGTGGCCAAGACAGTTCAGTACTCTGGACTTTAATGAAGATTTCCATGATTGAGGATTAAGATTATACACAAGTAACCATTTTTTATTGCTCACTCACGCATAAAATATTGAACCAGCTTGCCTACAATGTATAAAAACCCTTGAGGATCTTTTTTTTTTCTTTTTTTTTTTTAAAGTCTCATTCTTGATTTTCTCATTTCTACAACACTTTTTTGTTTATTCATTTTTAGGGGCAACTTCATGTACGGCTCGTTCCTCAGTTTGGATGAGATTGCTTTCTCAGATCCTACACCAGATGGAAAGCTGTTTGCAACAACGTACTGCAAAGCCCCAAACTTCATGGTCTACAATTTCATAAGTTGAAATGTTAAACTTTGACAAAGACATTTTGTTTCTCTGTTTTACACTTTATGATGAAAAATGAGAAAGGCAGTATGTTTGGTTTTATATCCGTAAAATAAGAACTGCTGAGATTTACCATTGTATAGTTGTAATGTTCTTAGTTTTGGATGTGTACATAATTCATCTTTATAATAAAAGTTTAATGTTTAGAGAGATTACAATAAAAATAGATTATTTGGGGACTTATTCCTGTACTTATTGGGTTACTGCCAGTGTGACTATTGCACTTTTATTTATTAATTTTATTTCCATTGTTTTAATGAAAGGCCCTTATATTTCCATAATGCGGTTAAATAAAACTTGGCCAGCATTTGAAACTTTTCATTAAACGCTTATAAGGTGAGTCATTTGTGAGGACTGTGAGTACTTACTCTGTATCTAGTGCTTTCTTTCAGCATAGGTATACCTAAGCTTTTGATAAATCGTTTTTTAAACGAGCAGAATATTAAAATAAGTTTATTTAAAGTACAATGATTTCCATATCTCTTATGTCATAGTACAAGTATTGTATATCTGAATACAAAATCTTTTATACATAATACAATATTTTTTGTTCCGGACATGTTAATTTATAAGTGTTAAAAAAAAAAAAAAGAAAAAAAAAAAATGACAACTATGCCTACATCTAAACACCCAGGATCTGGATATAACACCCTCATAACCAATAAGACTGGCCCTGCCCAGCTCTAATTTAGGAAACAGCTGAATATGCACCCCCCTCACCGCATTGATAGGATCTGTGCCTTGACACTGTAGAGTGCGCTTCTTACTCTTGTCACTGTTTATGCTATATAAATTCCACATACACACATAAAAAAAATCTCACAGCAGTTAAAGGAAAGCCACGTATCAATGGCACAACATTAGCTTCCCTTTTTCTGCACCTTTAGCGAGGATCTGGACATTCACTCTCTGGGGACTTTTTCCCTCACATAAAATTATACAAACTCAGTACTGTGTCCCCTCTCAAGAAATCTGGGGTCATACCCTGCAGGGATTGTGAGCGACAGATGTCCTTTACGGATGCCCATGCCTTTGGTGCCTGGGGTCAGACCATGACTTCCGGGTCTGATGTTTTTGCCTTGGTATGCATCCTAAGGCCATCAAAGTGCGGGAAGGCAGGCTTTTCATGGCCAGGGCCACAGAGCCCCAGTAACGGCACAAGTGTTTGAGGCACTGCTCCAGATCTCAGTCATCCTCTTAAACTGGCAAGAAAAAGAAGCAGCACAGAAAGTCAAAGAAGCACTCAAAGGGTAAGTCTCCCCGTTGCTCTGTTTTCCACAGGACCTTTGTCCTCAGAGCAGGAGTTACTCGACTTAACACCAGGTCACCTTCCTCCACACAGCCCTGCTCACCACTAGGCCTGGCTCTGGAGCAAACTCAGTCCCTCCTGCCACCACCCCATGAGACACCAGTGCCAGCCTTACCCAAGTTCCAGACACTGGGGTCGGATCCGTCTGCATTCCTTAGCACCATGTATTGTAGCCTTGCGAATGCCTCAAAACGGACTGGTGTCTCTTTGGGACTAGTGACCCCGTTACAACTTCCAGCATTAATGCCTTTACACCCGATGCCCTTTGGGTTCTCAGCTACCGATGCTGTGGCCAGCACTATATCCAGCGCTGCCGCATCGCGTGTTGGACACAACTCCACTGGGCTCTCATAACAGATCACGTAGAGTGGCCCGATTTTCTTTTAGAGGTGAAAGCATACAGATCAGTCTCCTTGACATGTTTGGGACAGACTCCTATCCTATTAAGTTTATGCCCTATGGAGATCATGCTCAAGATCGCGGAATGGATGAAGCTCAGCCGCCTAAAGCTGAACTCAGACAAGACGGAGGTCCTCATCCTCGGACAATCCCCTTCTGCCTGGGATGACTCCTGGTGGCCCACGGCTCTGGGCACCGCACCAACCCCCTCAGACCACGCACACAACCTCGGATTCATCCTGGACCCCCTCCTCACTATGACCAAGCAAGTCAACGCCGTCTCGTCATCATGCTTCAACACCCTACGCATGCACCGAAAAATCTTCTGATGGATCCCCGCCGAAACCAGAAAGACAGTTACCCATGCCCTCGTCACAAGCCGTCTGGACTATGGAAACACCCTATACGCAGGGACCACCGCAAAGCTACAGAAACGTCTCCAACGCATACAGAAAGCCTCTGCACGCCTCATCCTCGACATCCCTCGCCACAGCCACATATCCGCCCACCTGAAACACCTGCACTAGCTCCCTGTCAACAAGAGGATCACCTTCAGGCTCCTCACCCACGCACACAAAGCTCTCCACAACATGGGCCCCGAATACCTCAACAGCCGCCTCTCGTTCTACATGCCCACCCGTAAGCTTCGCTCAGCCAGCCTCGCCCTCGTCCCACGTATCCGCAGAACCACCGCAGGAGGAAAATCCGTCACCTACCTGGCAGCCAAAGCATGGAACTCCCTCCCCACACACCTAAGAACTACCCAGGACCATCTCGCTTTCAGGAAGCGCCTCAAGACATGGCTTTTTGAGCAGCAGTAAACCCCCTCCCCCCCCCCCGCGCGCCTTGAGACCCTCTCGGGTGAGTAGCACGCTCTATAAATTCATTGATTGATCCTCTAGAATTCCAAGGGCTGTCCTTGAGAACGGCAGACACTTCCCCACTGGCCCAACAATGCCTGAATAAGTATCTCTACATAAATTGATGATAAAAGTTACAGAGATATATCTTCAACTTTCCAGTACAGAAACCAAGACCAATGTTCTGACCACAGTCCTTTTGTCTTCTACTGCACCTTCAGAACTGATTCCTTGAATGAGGTTCCATTTTGGGGGCTTGGGAGAAACACACTCTTCCACCCCAGTGGTCAACCAGCTCATAGGTCACCACTGTTGCCCAGACCCAGCTGCTGATGACCCAGTATTCCTTACGGCCCATCCATCACCAGAGAGCCTCGTAGTTCAAGCCTCCTGTTCTAGGACACAATCTGGAGGAGCCTTTCTGACAGCTTCATCCAATAGGGAGTTGAAGTGACTTGAGGCCTGGGGTGAAAAGATCTTTTCTGTGGGTAGTATGGCCCTGAAATCCCTTACCCCTGAATTGCCTTTCATACAGATGTAACTTTACCTTGTTGGACATGAACATGATCTTGCAACGTGTGCTAGCTGAGATGAAAGTCTATTTTCAGGAGCTCATTGTAGATGGTCAGAGGGCCTCCTGCTGCGTAATCAAATCACACCTTGACCCTGCGGATTAGGTGGCCCGGGCAATGGGCGCATACACTAACTGTCTGGGAGCATGCTTGGATCTGCAGTTCCAACTTGTCATTGGATGTCCAGGCAAAGCCTATGGACCGTCACTTTGATGGGGGTATGTCCTTGCAGACTCAACCCTAGAGTGATTTAAGACCAGTAAAGCCATTGCATGTGCCCTCGGACTGCTGCTCTAGCCTCCGCTCAAGGGCTACCGTTCTTCCTTTAGTTCTCAACAATATCAACCAGCACAGCAATAGCAGTCTAATCCTACTTATCCACCTTGCAACCCTCCTTCTCTTCCTCCTCTTTTCCTGCACCGCCAAGAAAGCAGGTCTAGTTTGCTTTCCCAACCTCATACAGACCTGTGGGAAAGGGGGTATCACATTTTTATTTGGCCTGGAACACCATTACTTGGGACCAGTGGGTCCTTCAAGTCATGGAAAAGGACTATCCTCTGTCCATCCTTCAGGCTCCAGCCCTGCCTACACCCCTAAGACCATTTGCCCAATCTTCAGCAAGAGGTGGCAACTCTTCTCAAAAGAGCGGTGGCGTTAGTGCCAGAGATGTTAAGCATGTTACTTCCTGGTGCCCATAAAGGACGGTGGTCTGCGACCCATCCTGGACTTCAGGGACTAAACAACTTCTAAAAGGAAAAGTTCAAGATATTGACCCTAGCTCAAGTTCTCCTGGTGTTGGAGATTGGTTACTGGATAGTGTCACTCGACCAGCAGGATGGTACTTCAATATTTCTATCCTGCAGTTGCACTGGAAGTACTTGTGATGGGTTCTGCACAGTACCAGTTTGCAGTGCGACTCTTTGGTTTAACATCGGTACCTCAGGTCTTCTCAAAGGTGATTGTTGGTGCAGCCCATCTCAGATGGCCAGTCATCCGTATTTTCCTGTAACTGAATGACTGTCTATTCAAAGCCAGTTTGCCGAAGATGGTGTTGCACCATCTGCTCCAGATAACATCCATGCTGTTTGACCCAGGCTATTCGATTAACGAACACAAATCAACCCTCTGGCCTTCCCAATGGCTCCAGGCTATAGGGTTGGTACTGGACACCATCCTTTTCTGAGCCTTTCCTCCACTGCAAAGGACATCCAGGAAATGGTTCTATCTTTCCAGGAAAACTCAGGCATCCCAATTCTGAGATTCCTAGGTCTGCTGGCTTAGTGCATTCTCCTAGTCACATATTCGTGTTGGCACATGAGGGCCCTGCAGTGGTACCTCTGCAGGCAGAGGATCCAGTACTAGGAGAGATCTGTTGCCTTCACCAGCGGAAGTGGTTTGGTAGGGTAGGGTCTGCCTGTTAGGCTGTTATATGTATGCTCACAGGGACATGGTCAGCAAGATCTTTCCAGCAGTCTTCGATGTATTTCGGGCTTCTTAAGCTCAAATCATTCAGAATAGACAGAATGCTGCCAAGTGTGTAATTAGGACTGGTCTTGATACTAGACTGCTTGGGGCGAGCGGTGGGTACTAGTGGACTGCCAGGAGATCCAACTAGTTGATTGTGGAGCCCAGACTACGTCAGAGATCAGAGGCCTCCAATCTCCACATCTTCCATGTGGCCAGCCCAGAAGTGATGCACCTCTGACCACAGTCAACTCTGGTTGAGGAAGAGAGAGGGGTCTGCCAGAATCATGGTTCATCATCCACCAGTGCAGATCTTTTGCAGTTCCCGCCAAGATTTGGACCAGGTCAGATAGATGTCCCTGATGCGGTGCCCACTGGAACTTCAGGTCCCCCTGCAGAGACAACATATGCTAATGGTGATGTGTCACTAGCAAGATGCAGGAGGACATGAGGGCCAACAGCTTGTCAGGCTCACCAAAATCTAGGATGAAGATTGGAACGTCAGCATCAGCCTGAATACCCTGGACTCGTTCGGGAGGATAGGCCCGGAAATGCCGTGTCCAGAACAGCCTTGATGACAGGAAGTGTCTGAAAGGTAGTCGCTATGGCTTCGGCACACTGATAGTGAACCCCAACAAATGCAGGAAGTTCAACCTAATCTTGAGGTGGAGATGGCTGCCCGGGGCTAGCCCACCTTCAACAGCCAATCGTTGAGGTAGGCGGAAGACTGGAACCCCTGACATCTGCAGATGTGCTGCAACCTCCACCATCACCTTGGTGAACACACAAGGGGAGCTAGTAAGGCCAAAGAGAAGCACAGCAAACTGTAAGTGCTCTTGGCCCACCGTGTACTGCAGGTTATGTCTGGGCAGGCAGGACATGAATGTGGAAATGTTTCCTGCAATACCAACACTATCATTCAGTATCCAGGACAGACGGGACCATTTTGAGTTTCTCATTCATCAGGAAGAAGTGGAGCTGGGGCATGTCTATCATAGGAAAGAGACCTCTGTCCTTTTTGGGCACCAGAAAGTATCAGGAATAGCTTATATGACCTACTTCGGAAGCCGGCACCCTCATGATGGCTCGGCTGGGCAAAAGGGCTGGCACTTCCTGACTGAGCAAAGAGAGGTGGTCCTCAGTCAGTCGATCCTACATGGGGGGTGGCAGATTCCAGGAAGGGGGAGGAGTTCTGTAAAACCCACTTGTCTGATTTTTTGGACTGCCAAATGGGACAGATGATGGCGGATCCAGCTCATGTTGGTATAAGGGCAAATTAAAGGGGTTTTGAGGCTGCAGCTGCTTAGGGGTTTGGTGGCCTGGCCAGACCTTTTGCTGTTTGCTGCACATGGTCTGTGGGAACCAGGTCCATGGCCAAGGCCACGAAAAGGCTGGGAAGCCTGTTGGCCTTGGTGGCTAGATGGGAAAGAACACAGTTGGTAGCCCGTCTTGTAGCCACGGAAGGGGCAAAAGGCAGATTAGAATTGGCATGGGCCACGGATAGACCCAAAGATCTGCCCATAGCTCTGCTGTCTTTAAATTGCTCCATCGCCAAGTCTGCCTTTTCACCAAAAATGGAGGAGCTGAAGGGCATGTCTATAAAGGAAGCTTGGATAGACCCTGAAAAGGCAGTGGTTCTCAACCAGGCGTGATGTCTAAGTACCAAAACTGACACAAGTGCTCTGCAAGTCGGTTGTGTCCAGCTCACATATGATGGTGACCTTTGCTGCATCTAACCCATCAGCAATTGCTTGAATATGATTCGGGCCTCCTCCTAGACCATAGGCATTACTCGTGCAACTGAGTCTCACACAGTGTGGGTGTATCAGCCCAGTTGACTAACTGCAGAGCTAGGCTGGCGGAAGAGAACATATTCTTGCCAAAGGTATCCAGCCATTTGGACTCTCTATCCAGTGGAGTGGTAGAGGGCCAGGAGCTTGGACGATCATGCTCTTAGGGTGGGGTGTTCAGTGAGAAAACTGGGGTCCCCAAGAACAGGCATCTAAGCCCTTGTGCAGGGCTTGGACCAGGTCCCAAAGTGGACATCTGTAGGGGCTTCATTGAATGGTAGTAAAGCTTCAGAAGGGGCAACTCCCAGCTGAAGCACCTCCATCAAGACATTAATTTTGTCTTGAATGCCTCTGAGGGCAGTTGAAGGTCTGGGACCCCAGCCGCCCTCTGGTCCCTCCTCTGTAGCCACAATAGGTAGAGACCAAACAAGTGTCTGGTGAGGTGTCCAAACCACTGGCATCTCTGAATTCCTCAAACCAGTTGTCCTCGGGGGGTTGATGGTACCCATAAGGGTCCTCAGGCTGTTACCTATCGCCTCCCTCTCCAAATCTATTGAAAGAAAAGGGCTCAGACGGCATGGTACTAGCTGGCACTGGAATCTGCATTGGGTGACACCCATCCACTTCCATATCAGAGACAGGAATGATGAAGGGGGCCAGCGCTACCACGAGACAGCAGCACCAGAAACACCACCACTAAAACGGATTTTGAGGAAGGTTGCAGGTCTCATGGGCAGAGCCGCTCTGGATCCAGCACCGGATTGAAGTGGCACAAAATCCAATAGAGGTCCCTCCCGAACGCATGGGGCTCTAAGAAGCTCCAGAGGAGTTTGGCCACCCAAATGGGGTGCATGGCCTCATAGAACTCCTTAAATTGGGCAGAAGGTTGCTTTGGCAAAGTGTGATGACATGGACCAGTGTGTGAAAGCAGAACACTCTGACTTCGGTTTGTGTGACTTACCCGAAGATTTCAAATGGAACAATGAACGCCAAGAACTGCTCTGCAATCAATCCCGAAACCTTCAGCACAGCCAGTATCTTGAACGTGGGAGATTGAGGGGTGGTGAGAAGCTTCAGGGAACATCTTGGAGCTGTTGTCCCGCTCCAAGTTCCACAAACAAACAACAAACCAAATGTGGACCGGTCACATCTCCAGAAAAGCCACTGGATCACATCCATGCATGTTAGCATCTGGTGGCTTCTCTGAACACCTGAGCTGACAGACAGCTGTTGATGCTTAGTGGATCACAAATGGCATCTCTATCCGGAGGTGGTGCACGGTCTCTTTCAAGAGTGAGGAGAGCCTTGGTTAGATCTGTTTGCCACTGCCCAGAACATACGTCAGCAATTTTGTGCACTGGAATTTCCAAGGTGGCTCTCACACGGCGACGCTCTTCCGTCTCGTGTGGAGCTCAGGCCTCCTGTATGCCTTTCTGCTGGTACCACTCCTGCCCAGAGATCTCAAGAAGATCATGAACATGCCAATCAGTCATTCTTGTGGATCTGGATTGGGCACAAAGTGTCTGGTATCCCAAACACCTGAGCATGAGCATCGGCCCTCTGATCAGGTTACCCCTTTGGGAAGATCTTATATTGCAGCAGAAATCTTGCCCCTGAACCTGCACACCCTCTGCCTTCATTCTTGGAGGTTGAGTGGCAACAGCTTTCAACCTTCCTCTCAAAGTCTGTGATGTTATTCTGGTAGCCAGATGGCAATTCACCAAGATGGTATACACCTGCCATTAGGAATAATTTATGGCATGGTTTCTTTCTGCACCCATAGCGCAGGGTTTACTGTTTGTCCTTTCTCTGGCCCAGCAGGGGCCTGCTCTGGGCACTGGTAAAGGTTACTTATCAGCCATTTCAGCTTTCTTGTGGTTGCTGGATCAACCTTCTTTAAGTCACCTGTTGTGACCCATATTCTCAAGGGTCTTCAACACTTACGTTTATTAATTATTGGTGACCTAACTTCTTTAATGGCACCTGAGGATGGTCTTAAGGGACCAATCAGTATTTATGTTAGTATTACAGTAAGTCAGATTGTTGGATATGTCAACCAACAGAGACCTATGTAACCCTTCAGTCCAATTATGAAAGTCCATTGTAGAGACTAGTTTAGGGTTTATGAAAAGAAGGTGTAATTTGGATACACCTTCACCTCCTATATTCTGTATCCATCATTGTTAATATACAGGTGTGCACTTCCATTATTGATGCGGCACAAAGACTTCAGACTGATCATGACCACCTAATTACATCCTTTAGAGCAGAGGAAGCTGCACCTGGAATCCTTCTGCCATATTTCCTCTAATCTTAGAGTTCTGAAATGTGCTTTTCTCTAGTCATAATGTGTTATTGCTGTGAATGCAAGAGATTCTTTCCTCTCCAGGAAATCTTTATTGGTGCAGAGATGGACACAGTTCTTGCAAGGGTCCAAAAATAGGGTAAATGGTAAGGTCCTACCTCTGTTTGCCTGCTGATAGACTGACTGTGTGACAAGGATGATATGCAAAGAAGAGTCCTGCTAGAGGCTGCCACAGATTCATGGGGCGCAAAGGTGCGGCAAATCAATGAAGATGCAGAGCATGGCTTCCTTAAACACCTCAATCTGTTGTGGCATTGCCAGTGGTCTTGGGAATTGGGGGAGAATCGAGATCGGTTGCAGAATCTATTCTTCAGACGGAGACAGAGTGACACATTTGACATCTTCTTGACTGCTCAAATGGAAGTTAGTGAGGCAGGGATGTCTTCCGTTTGGACTTCTTGTTTATTTGGAATTACCTGAAGCCTTTGGCCACAATGACATCACAGAAACGGCACTGAGAGCAGGAAGGGGTCAATGTCCTAGTCTTTGAATGGGAATTGTGCAACCTCCTGCGGTGTACAGTTTGGCAATCCCAGATCACCTTTGGTGTTTGAGCCATGACTCCAAATCGTGCAAGGAGTGTGTCCTGATGCACTCTGATTGTTGTAAGGAACAGGGGGTCCCTAAACTGACCATATAACCAATAGTACACCAGGAGGAAACAAATAATACCCAGAAACTTTTGTTTGATCAACCATTTAAAACCATGTATTTATTGATACAATTAAAACTATTTGTAGTGGTAAGTACCCTACCCCCAACCCCCCCAATGGGGTACAGGACAAGTCACTCGGGCATAAATGTGACAAAAATTCCAAGAATACAGTCACAAAATACAAAGCACGACACATCTGCACCCATAATTAATTGTACATAATCAAAAGGATCACAGTGCCTATGTTGATGTTTTAATCCTCCTTAAATTATAGGATCATCATCAGGACATTGTGATGCATGCCTGAGAGCTGCTGCACAATAGTAATCAAAGAAAACCTGTAAAGAGAAGGGTAGGAGAGGGAGGAACAAAAAAAAAGAATGAAAAAAATGAAATAATTGGCCAATATCTGAAAACCGTTTGTTTGGTGAAATATTCATGCATAATATAATTTCTTCATGCTGTATCAGCCAGTCAAAAGGTGAGTGTTTAGGATCTAAGAATAACCAAGCCTCAAAGGCGATAATCGCCCTAACATGTTACTTCTGGTGCAAAAAGTGCTGTTCAATAACCATGCATAAGTGCTATATACAATACATGCAGAATGTGGCACCTACCAAAAGGAGACAATTACTTCCATCCAAAATAAAGGAATAACTGTCCGAAGGACATTGGAGCCCGAGGGTAAAACCTGCTGAACCGCTCCTGAGGAATTGGTTCACCCAAACGACTTAATAATGTGATCATGAGAACGGCTGAAGGCTAATCTAGGTACAAAAGTGAAGGCAGTCTCAGTGGCCTGAGTGCCCTATCACTGAAATAAAGATTGCGAGGGAAAAAACCTTTACTGTAGTGCCCGCAGGACCGACTGGATACTAACCGTATGCAGTCTCAGGAGATGTGAATAGGTATTCTTGCCCAGCTGAAACCATCAACGTGAGAAGGGGACTCGGAAATGTGCAGAGTGCCTATCCCAGTGGCAGCCATCTTAGAATAGTCGAGCCACAGTAAAGTCAAAGAAGGATAAATGTATTGACAGAAAAAAATTCCCAGGTTTGAAACCTAAGAAAATCAATAATATATCTATTTGTAAGAACTGACAGTACAAACAATGAATTAAATAAAGTGACAGAAATGGAATTAAAGGGTTGAAACCTGATACAGCCAATGATATATATAGCGAATGTGTTGGCTACTTATAGGGGTGGCCGACAAGTTTCATAACCGGTGGCTAAGTACTTCTCTTCCAGGGGATCCTCATCAATAGTCATAAACATTGAATATTCCCGCCCTTGTGCGGGCACCCCGGAGCATACATAAAATACACACATATAAAAGTATGAAATATGCACGAAAAATATATATATAGCATTTTTAGTAGACAAATTTTCATACTAAACTCATATATACGTGTGTAAAACAGCAATGCAGACTATATTCATAAACAGGCTAAAATGCTTTATCTCTATGGATTTTTTTTTTTTTTAAACAGACCTTTTCAAAATTACAATACGAGAAAAAACTTTCCAAAGCCCCATAGCTGGGCCCAGTGAAAGAAGCAGTAGCAAAATCAGTGAAAAAAGAGAAAAAACTACATTGAAAACAATGGAGCATTATTAGCCAATAGGCTGCATGCTGGTTAACACAGGAGGACTATAAAAATTCTGGCACCGTGCCTTTAAGACCCTGAGCACCTCCAGTATCCCACCATGCCTCAGGGGTGAAGGAGAGGTGACAGTTGATTCACAGTTAGGTCAGTACTTTTTTACGGTGACAACTTGTGCAGCAGATTCGAAAGATAGTGTGTCCTGCACTTCTAGGAGACTTGCGTCCGGGGAGGAGGTTGGTTGTTTATGACTTTGATGAGGATACCTCTGGAAGAGAACTAGGATTTACAGGTAAGTGTCTAATTAGTTTGGTTTTATCCAAGTAAAATTTTAGCACTCTTTTCAAATCCAGGGAGTGCAAAGCTTTCTCCGCCGGAGTATCCGGATTGGGGAAAAAAAGTTGGTAGTGAAATAGTCTGATTGATGTGAAAATCTGACATGCGGTAAGAATGATGGATGAGTTTGTAGAACCACTATTCTCGTGGAAGACTGTGTATGGTTCTTTGGAGGACAAAGCCTGAATTTCACTGACCCTCCTCGTGGAAGTAATGGCTACCAGAAAAGCCGTCTTCCACGTAAGGTGTTGCAAAGAGGCTTTGTGTATAGGATCGAAAGGAGGGCCCATGAGCTTCGATAGTACTATGTTAAGCTCCCATGGAGGGGAGGGTTTTCGAATGGGTGGAAAAACGTTTTTCAAACCTTCTAAGAAATCCTTGACTACTGGCCTTGTAAAAAAAGGATTCCTGAGAAGGTGACTTACGATAGGCCGTAATGGCAGATAAATGTACCTTAATAGATGACACTTGCAGACCCGATTTTGCCAAATGGAGTAGACAGTATGACCTCCTCCTGAGCCAGTATAGGGTTCTGAACTTGCTGACGACACCATATGTAGAACCTCTTCCACTTGAACGCGTAAGAACGCCGCGTGGAAGGTCGTCTGGACTCCTTTAAGATGTTCATGCACTCCTGCGAGAGCCCTAGGTGCCCATACTGCAGGAATTCAGGAGCCATGCCGTCAAGCTCAGAGAGGGAAGGTTGGGGTGAAGTAACCTGCCTCCCAGCCTGCAAAGGAGATCCGGTCTGCACGGCAGCCTCCTGTGAGGCTGTTCTGATAGGTTGAGGAGATCTGTGTACCAGAACTGACGAGACCATTGCGGAGCTATGAGAATCATTCTGGTGCTGGATCTGTAGAGGTTGTTGATCACCACAGGTATGAGGGGAATCGGTGGAAAAGCGTAGAGAAATATCCCTGACCAGTCGATCAACAGGGCATTCCCTCGAGACCACGGACGGTAAAACCTGGACGCGAAGTCTGGGCATTTCTTGTTTTCCTCGTCTGCAAAGAGATCTAATTGAGGCCGACCCCATTGAGCGAAGATGTCTTCGACGACCTCGTCATGAAGAACCCAATAGTGGGTGTCCTCGAGATTTCTGCTCAGGAAGTCCGCCTCCACATTTTGTTGCCCTGGTAGGTGAACTGCCGTAAGAGACATTCCCCTCGCTAAGAGCCAATGCCAGATGGCCTGAGACTCCCGAGATAGGGGCAGGGATCTCGTTCCTCCTTGTCTGTTCAGATAATACATTGTTGTTGTATTGTCCGTTTGCACTAGAAGAGATTTCCCCTGAATCGATGGAGCAAAAGACTTGAGAGCCAGATGAACTGCTCTGAGCTCCAGCAGGTTGATGTGGTACTCTCTTTCGTTGTCGGACCACAGGCCCTGAGCTTGAAGGGAACCCAGATGAGCTCCCCATCCCTGTAGCGACGCATCCGTTACCAGAGTGTCGGACGGGATTAGCTGGTGAAACGGAACTCCTACGGACAGCTGAGGTCTGTGCATCCACCATCGTAACGATTGTCGTGCTCCTATCGGAAGACGCATTCTGTCCTCCCAACGGCCTGTGCTCTGGTTCCAGTTGTTTTCCAGCGCCTCTTGAAGAGGCCTCATATGTAGCCTGGCATTCGGGACAATGAAAATGCACGAGGCCATGGAGCCCAGTAGAGATGTCACCAGACGGGCCGTAGGTGCGTCGGACTTCAGAAGGTCTTGACACTTTCTCTTTATTGATAATAGTCGTTCCCCTGAAGGATACACTCTTTGGGGCTCTGTTTTCAGTATTGCTCCCAGGTAGTGGAGATTTTGCGTTGGAATGAGGGTGGACTTTTGGTAGTTGACCTGTCGACCTAGAGATCTGAAGACACTGAGCACAATGTCCCGATGGCTTTTCGCCTGCTCCGGAGAGGAGGCTTTCAGTAGCCAGTTGTCTAGGTATGGGTAAATGAAGATTTTCTGCTTCCTTAGATGCGCCGCTACGCATTTTGAGAAAACGCGAGGGGCAGATTTTAGGCCGAACGGAAGCACCTTGAACTGATAGTGCTGGGAGGCTATCTGGAAGCGTAGGAATTTCCGATGCTTGGGAATGATCGGGTACGCGTCTTGCAGGGCTATGGAGCACATCCAGTCTCCTCGATGCAACTGAGGGAAAATCTGGTGGAGAGCCAGCATCCTAAACTTTTGCTTTTTTATGTACTTGTTCAGTAGTCGTAAGTCCAGAATCGGTCTGAAAACTCCTTCTCGACCTTTTTTTGCTACCAGAAAGTAGCGGGAGTATACTCCTTTCCCTCTGTGCGCAACTGGGACTTTTTCTATTGCTTTTTTCCTTAAAAGGGCGTGAGCCTCTTTTCGTAATAGGTTCATGTGAGCCGGATTGCATTTGGTTGGTGGCAACTGAGGAGGAGGTTGTCAGAAAAGAAGAGAGTACCCATTCTCTACAATGTTCAGCACCCATTTGTGTTTTGTTATGCCACGCCACTTGTGAATGAACGCTGTGATACTTCCCCCCCCCACCGGAGTGGTGCACAGTGTTAAGGGAAGCGAATCCTCATTGCTTTGCAGGAGCTTTGGGTGTGGACTGCTGAGGTCTGCTTGACCCTTGGTCTCTCATGGCCTTACGAGATTGGAAGAGTGAACGCCCTTGCCTCTGGGACCAATGAGGGTCTTGGACCCTCTGCTGAAAAGGGCACCTGTCGTAAGGCCTATACCTTCGCCTGAAGTCCTTCCTTCTCTCCAGGCCCACTGCTCTCATGGTGTCCACTTCCGCCTTCATACGCGCCATCTCCTCATCTGTGTGGGTTCCAAAAAGCGAGTTTCCGTTGAACGGAAGTTTTAGGATACGCTGCTGCGCTTCCTGCTTCAATCCTGTCAGTCTCAGCCAGGAAGACCTTCTCGCACAAACCCCATGCGCGTAACCATGTGCTGCTAAGTCTGCCCCATCTGCTGCTGCACTGATGACCTGATTGGAGACCAGACTCCCCTCCTGAAGGATCTCCTGAAAATCCTGCCTGTCCTCCCTAGGCAGCTTCTCTGTGAACCTGCTCAGCGAGTCCCAGAGTGATCGGTCGTATCTGCCTAGGAGTGTGGAAGCGCTGAAGACCTTCATCATGGAAGCCGCCGTTCCACACATCTTCCTCCCCAGAGAGTCCAGGTGCCTACTCTCCTTGTCCGGTGGAACCGTGGAGGATGATGCCACTGAGTGCGTCTTCCGGGCTGCGGCCAATATGACTCAGTCCGGCGGTGTATCAGTCCTGAGAAACAAAGGATCTTGCTCAGGTGCCTTATATTTCTTTAAGATCCTAGCAGGAGCTGATCTGAGGGTGGGTGGTGCTAAAAAGGTGTCCATGGTTGGTTGTAAAAGACCAGGCACCAGCGGTAGCAATTTCTTTGATACCGCTCTATGTTGCAGGGTTTCAAAGATCACGGATGAGGAGGTTGAAGGTTCCGGGACCTCTATATTCAGCTTTTGTGCTCCCCTGAGAAGCACCTCGTTGAAGGTTGTGATATCGTCCACCGGGGAAACTCTAGCTGGTGGAGAATCCGTTAGCGTAGGGGAGTACTCTCTTACTGAGGACCCCGACGATGACCAAGAAGGAGACCTTCTGCGACGTCATGACCGTGATCTAGATCTTCTCTGGGAGCATGACCTGCTCCGAGATGTTGTAGCTGCGCGTCGAGGCCTAGTGGCCGACTGGCGAGACGCAGAACAAGCCCGTCCTGCCCGCACTGTTGTTCTCGGGAGAGAAGCCGAAGGTGAGTACATCCTCGAGTATTGCGAGTCTGGTGAGGCAGTCGTTTTATTAAGGCTCTCCAACCACCTTGGTGACAAGTTGATGGGCGAGACATGCCCCTACGATGCGGCTCTCGACCGCCCAGATGAACCACTCCTTATGGAGACCACCGGAGATGTTGGGGTGTTCTTATCCGCCGGCTGTAGCCTACTAGCCTACGCTCTTCCCCTTGTAAGACAGCCAAAACCTGTGTCGACGTCGACAGTTGCAACGACGTTGAAGGGAGTGACGTGGGTTGCTCTGGTCTCAACATTGAGCACCTCGACGGCGACCGGCGATCCCTTGACCGCGACCTGCTCGACGTCGTGTGCCTCGCCGTCGAGAGATGGGCCGTCGACGGCGGATGTCTTTGCTCTCGCCGTTGAGGCGATTTCGACGTCGTCTTTCGTGCCGTCGAGGGGTGCTAGGCCTTCAACGGCGAATGGGCACGCCGGTGCTGGCTCGACGTCGATCGGTGGGTTGCCGTCGACGGAGATCTGCCCCTGTGGTGGCCATGTTCCTTCTACGTCATATCCTTCGACGTCGGTCGGGTCGCCGCCGATCTATGGAGATGTGACGGTGGCAGCGATGAAGTCGACGGGGAACAAACAGGTACCTTCCTACCTGCTGACGTTGATCTAGCCTGTCTCTCCTGAGAATGGCTTGTTGGCTGCCTGGGAAGCGAAGAGGACGATGTCTTCTGCTGCTCATGAAGACCATGAAGTCTGATCTTTTCCCTGTCCTTCAGAGTCCTTTTTGACATGTTCTTGCAGTGTCTGCAAGTGTCAGGGCAGTGACTTTGATGAGGATACCCCTGGAAGAGAACTAGGATTTACAGGTAAGTAACTTATCCAATTAGAACATTCAAGGTGAGGTTAGGTTAAATTAGTTAAGCATACAATGCCACAGCCAGTAGGGCATGTCATTTAAATGATCTACAAATTGTTTAATGCATTCCCAAATATTCTGACATTTCATAATCCTTATTCCCATCATATCAAATATGGGAATGTAATCAGTGTGTAGGACAGCTGGAAAAAGGACCTCTGAATCACAAAATCATCCTGTGTAATGGCGCATTAGTTATTGAAATTAAAAACAACATGGTGATTGGCCATAAAAGTAAGAACCAAAGTTCTGCATTGGAGGCATAAGGAAGCGCCAACGGGGAAAATGCATAGTCAAATAATGTGAAAATAATCATGTTAAGAAGAATAAAAAAAATGGGAGTGATGTGAACCATGAGGCCAACAAAAAGGGGTGGGGGGGTTTAAACAACATACAATAAATGAAGATTTAAAAACCATACCAAGGGAATATAAAGTCCACAACAGGATGTAGCATTCTGTACCACTCACAAAAAGGCATCAATACGGTAGCATAAACGTTTATCAAAGGGGCAGTAGAACCAGGAATAGGGTTCATATTAATATCTGGTTCTCTATCCTGTGCAATCCGCTATCGGAACTGTCCTTCTTAGAATCCATTTGAGTTCTTCGTTGTTGAGTATCAATGAAATATCACCACCCTGCTCACGTGCTTTCACGACAGCTATCACTTGCCATCATAAGATCGACTTGATATGACTGTCTCTCAAAGTGTTCCACCAAGGGTGTGATGGCTACCTTACATCCAAGCCAGCTCCTGTGTTGGCATATCCTCAATCTGATATTTTGTGTTGTCTGACCAATATAAATCAAATTGCAAGGACAGGTGATAGCAGAAGCGTGTTAATGCAATTTTTGCATACAAATTCCTTTTACAAAGGTAAACTCACAGACCCTGAACTTCCACATTTACGGTGGCCAGTCAAGCGTGTCATGCCCCACAGGTCACTCAACATAGTTTGTTTTAGCAGGGGGAAGGCTTGTCCTGACCAGATCTTTTATTCTTGTGGAAGGCAAAAATGGGACGTTCTATGGATAATTCCCCAGCATTCAACACCTGCCAATGGCGTAAAATGGTTTTCTTTACCTGGTTAGAAAGGTCGGGTTCGGGGAAGGTTATCTATCTATCTATCTATCTATCTCTTTCTCTCTCTCTTTCTCTCTCTCTTTCTCTCTCTCTCTCTCTCTCTCTCTCTCACACACACACACAAGTTTTTCCATATCACTTTTTTTATGTGGAGGTCACAGGTGCCTCCCTAGGACAGTACCATGCTCTCTTCATAAATCTAGTGATTTATATGCATGGATAACCTCTCATGAGAAGTTTCTTGGACAGTACTTTGGCTTCTTTGAAAAAAAAGCATGCCTAAAAGAACAATTTCATCTTATCCTCAAAAATTGTGAGTTCAGGTGGGAGTCTCGTAATGCCCTCGGGTGATGACTACAATAGGCAAACACTATGTTCCTTTTATTCAGTTTTATGGTACATGGACAAATATAGTTCCCCTTCATGTGTTCCGATCATAAGGTCCAAAAGGGATATTTCTTCTATACTGTATTCAAGGGTGAATTTAAGTCCCTTGCACTGAGTAGTGAGCCATGCAAAAAAAATGCAATCAATGTCTGTATGACCCTTCCAAATTAGAAAGCTGTAAAGTATACTATTATATGGCACTCTGAGATACAACTCATGGGTATCAGTGACAGACATTGTTGCAACAGTCCATACAAGGCTTAAATATGTTGTTTTAGAAGGAAACCTGTTCCCTTGCAGCCTGGAAAGAAATTTTGTAGATAAAAATCACAAACGGACGACAGAAAGTTAGGAGCTAGCTCCAGATAGGCCACAGAAAGAAAAGAACTGTCAATTGCGCCCTTGGGTGGTGCCTACATGCAGATTTAGCTATCATGTTTGGAGAAACCCAGTATCGACAGCTGCACACCACCACCTACTGGTGCTCAGGGGCTATACTGAAAAATCTTCCAGATCCAATTTGGCACCTGTGGTACTCTTAAGGTAAGGGATCTGTAGTATCCATCAGAGTTCCTTATACTAGTTGGGACTACTGATAGCCACAGACTTCTAACGGCCCTTTGTAGATATCCCTTCATCTATGTGCACTGCAGTTGAGCAGATCACATCAGTGATTAGAATAACTTTTCTTTTGTAACTGAAGAACTGGTTGGACATTGATTTATCAAGTGTTTTTGTGTGTGCAGAGTTCTAGCCCACACCATCTCCATATGTAAGCTTTAGATGCTCTGCTTCACTAACCAAAGTCAAGTGCTAAATGGGTGTACTGAGTGCTGATTTTTGGGTTAGATAATAGTTTTGCCCAAGAATATCAGACCTAAATTGTCCCAACTGGAATCCAATGAAACATTTGTTGCCTCTGGTGGATACTCTATCCAACTGTAGATTCCTAACCTTTTGAATATCCCCCAGGCGTCAGACTGGATGTGGAACCTTTTCAAGCAGTACTCTTGTGTGCCGGCAGGCAGGCAAAACCTGGGCTGCTGTATTGTAAAGTTCAAGGGAATAGCGTCCCAAGAGGCAAGGTTAGCGGACAAGAACATGCAATTTCCAAATGCTATGATGCATTCAGATTTGCAGTCTGGAGGAGTTGTGGTAAAAGCATTGGTGTTAACCTTGCTTGTGGACGCTTACCCACTAGACTTTCCACTGGATGCTGGGTCAAAAAAAGCCTGATCGCCCAGGGCTGGGCAATGGTGCCGTGCGTTTTTCTCTTTACGGGCAGCCCAGAGTATGGCTTTACTTGAGCGCCTAGAAGAGTATCAGTTAAGGCCTCATTACAAGGCAACAATAGTTATGTGGTCTCTGACCTGGCTGAAGAACCTTCATTAGGACACTGGTACTTACCTCCATATTTAGAAACTGGAGGTCAAGTACTTAAGCTGCTGTTCGCATGAGCACAGAGGCACTGTCTTCGGTAGTAGGACCTCGGGTGTCATGGGACTAGACCAGAGAAGTTACCAGATCTCTGGCATCTTCCAATTCCTCATTTATCAATTGCCCACTGAAAATTGAGGAACAAACTCATTCCCATCGTCATAGTTTCTCCATAATCTTTTTGGCACAGGTTCGAATAAATTAGGCCCTGACGTTGGCAAAGGATCAGAGTCTGATGGGCTACTGGAGGGCCGCGGCCCAGTGGCATCAGGGAGTCGCCTTGGATGTGGTCGAGAAGAGTTTGGCTCGGTGTCAGAAATCACAGTAGCCTGCACCTCTTCCTCTGCCATCGATGCAGTATCAAGAAGGATGAGTTGATGGCACAGTGCTTTGGTATGCAGAAATTGGACAGCTTACAAGTATGTGTGTTTGTAAAGTACACCATCAGCCAGGCTCTGCAAGCAGGAACACTTCTGGCTTGGCCTATGACTGGTGAGTGGGGATCTGTTTTAAGTTTCTTGCAGAATTCATGAATTGAAGACGCAACTGATGTTTATTTTCAGGTTCTTCCTGGCTTTTGGAGCGATGTAGAAAACTAGACTGCTGGCACTACTGTGTGTACAAGTAGGATGCATGAGAGTAGGAGTCCAGCAGTACAGAAGTGCCTGGGGGTTAGCTGGGCCTGCGTTGTGTAGGGCTGTGAAGATGTATGCGAGGAGCTTGAATTGAACACGTTTGTGTACTGGAAGCCAGTGGACCTGAAATATATTTGGGGAAGGTGCGGCTTGCAACCACTGAGAATGGTGGGGCGTGCAAATAGGCGGGGTGGGTGCATGCATGCTCTACATGAAAGGACGGAGAGCAATACATTTTAAAAAATAACTTGTTTGAAGTTGCTGATAGACACGTCCTCCTCGCTCCGTTTTCCTCCTTCACTCCAGCCTCCATCTTAGGCCCCATCTAACTCCCTTAACCAATCCTGGCACTGCTGTCATGCTGATGACCAGCATGAAAACAGCAGCAGGATTTGAGGGGAGGCCTTTCTCGGTGTTCCTGAGGGCACTGGAGGCCTAGGCTGTCTCTAACCCAGCTTTCTTAAGACAGCTGGGTTAGAGAATTTTAAAGTGCGCATGTTTGGCTGACCCTCGCAGAGTGGCCGGCCAAAGGGACATGCACACTTTCAACAAGTGCACAGGCAACCACCCTCCTCTCCACTGCTGGCACTTGTTGAAAGTGTGCATAAAATGGCGTTGAAGTTAACTTATCACCATTTTATTTTGTCAGGACTCGGTTCAGGACGGAAGATGAAAAATAAAATGGTGATAAGTTAACTTCAACGCCATTTTATTTCTCATCTCTGATCAGTGACGGGTGGCATATTTCCCAGTGGGGTGACACTTCTCTGTTCTAACGGAGGGGTTCCCCTGGGTAGGGGTGGTGTGTGTGTGAGTGAGTGAGAGATAGATAGATATTTTGGCTGCCAAATACTGAATGGTTCTGAGTGGCTTGCTCATACTGGTGAAGGAGTGTTCCTGTAGTCCTGTAGTCAGGAGGGATGGCTGTGGCGATGTCAGATGCAAGTGTTGGCTTGGGGTATGTCCGGAATGGGATTTATGGTTGGCTAGGGTGTGCACCTCAACCAGGCAGAAACCACCACCACTGTAGCGAGGGTAATTTACACACCAAAGATAACCTTTGCTAACCCCCCGGTAGCTTGGCACAAAGCAGTCAGGCATATCTCCAGGGGCAATATGTAAAGCGTTTGCTCAACACACACACCAGTGACACAATAAATACACCACAAAAGACACTCCACACAGGGTTGTATCAAAAATAAGACTCCTGTATTATACATCTATATATCATTGGGTCACACAATATGAACCACACCTACTGTGAAGGCACAAGTATCACTAGCAAAAATTGTATAAATCACAAGTACTGTGCAGGTACATATACATACCATGGGGCTCGAACATTACAATTCACCATTAGTATGTAAATGCATACATATCATTAGCCAAAATGGTGTAAATCCCCAATACTATGCAGGCTCATATATGAATATTACTGGGCCAAACCGATATAAATTACTGTGCAGTGCAGATTCAGCTAATGCGGAGACATTACTCGTTATCTTGGGCGAATGCAGGGTAAACAAAAACACATACCCCTACAGTAGCGCATGTAAAGCCCATATGTTTAGAGAAAAGACCTGTGGGTCACTAGTTGTCCCTCTGAGTACCTTGGTCACCACGTTGTACATGGGGTATGTCTGTTGCGATACACATAAATCACCATGACCTATTCCATGAGAGTGCAGTTTCTCACGGAGGCAGCCCCTCGCCTCTCCTGGGGGGGAGGAGGGGTGTCTATATTTAGTATGCTAGCAAGCACTGCCCCCAGCCCAGCTCAAGGTAAGGAGATTGGAGGGGCATGCACACTATAGAATATCACGTGGGGACTCTCTTTTTGGGTCCCCGCATGTAGAATCACTGAAGTGGGCAACTGTCGCAGGCATGCGGTGCCACTGGTGCCGATACCAGCTGTAGGGGTCCGGATCCTGTGGGGGTGGGTGTTTCCCTCCAGCCTCAAGAGGGGGCCAGTTGTCAGAGATCTCCTCATTGTTTGGGCCATACACCCGACAAGTACGTGGCTTCTTCGAGCATGATGGTTTAGCAAGGTCACCCCCCGCTCCCTCCGGGCTGCTCGGGCCCTCTGGTGAGCCGCTCTCAGAGCGCTAATCACTGCTTGATCACAGCGTTCGGCCCAGCACGCCCTCCCTCGCAGTGCAGACCGGTGGAGGTAGGCGGACCACAATCAGTGTTGCCAGATTTTGAGACCCATCCATAGCGCCAAATCTGTCCGAGTACAAGCTGAAATTCAGCCCAACGCACTGCAGTCTCAGCCCAAAAATGCAACTCTCAACTCATGCAAAAATAGCTTCCAAAGCTTTTTAAAGGATAATTCTAAAGTCTATTCAATAGACATATAGTTAGAGGAGTACAATGGACACCAATGGACTTCTGCAATCATGCCAAACGTCTGTTAAAAACACTCATTTAGGAGTCCACTCCCCACTGTGGCTTTCTAATTGGCCCTTCTGGCACTGTAAATCCAAACTCGAGCCTGGCACACATGAAATAAATCTACAAGAGCACATCATCGAAGAACGGTAACATCAAAGCTATGTCAGCAATGTGGCTCCAAAAAAAGAATATTGAACAGATTAACGCCACACAATGATGCATGTAGAATGAAATGACCCTTGAGTTAGAATAATTCCAGTATGATTTATCTGACGAGGTTTGCATTATATCTAATTGTCTGAAGATATTCAAACAAAAAACAGATCTTTTACAAGGTATACATGGCAGTATGGGGAACAAATAAACAAAAGTTGAGGCAGGTACTTAAGTGTGCTTAAGTACGAAGTGACCATATGAACATACTTGAAAGACTAGGAGCAGTGGCCTGTTTGAGAGCTGCGAGGGTCGCTGCCGTAAGAGCAGAGGCCCACACCTCTTCAGTTAAATTGTCTGATAAGGCTGGAAAAGAGACATTAATCTACTCTGACCAATTCCCTTCCCTCCCTTTCACCATGAGCACTGGCACTGGCAATAAAAGTTACACAGGGTGTGTGTTGCCTTTGTACTGCAGCAAAAACTAGCCTTGGCATGAAGCAGATGTTTGTTTGGTGTCTAGAAGACCTGTTTCTTCAAAACATACTGCAACAACCTCTCTCCAGTATCTGAAAATTGATGCTCCCTTGACACTGTCATCATTCCTCTTGTCCCATCGCAATCCATTCCACTTCATCATTTAGGCTGTACTGCTGTCACACAAGCAATCTCAGGAGACTGTGCAGCTCCTTTCTACTCATCACCCACAATGGAATTTACTTGTGGCGAATCATTAAATTGACTTTGAAAAGGATACCCACATTCATGTTCTTAACTTTAAAGGCAAATGCACAGAGCAATTTCTTAACAATAACAATGAAAACCCTAAGGTAATCCATAGCAGCAAAGCAGTCCCTGTTTACAGTTCACATGCTTAACCTTATCCATATGAACATTTCCTTTTTCCAAATGTTATGTTTCTGTAGTTTTTTTCATGCAACATAGGACTACTATTTAGTACGTATTCAGAACGGAGTCCCGTAAGTCGGTGTCTGGTAAGTTCAGATTTTGGGTGGGTGTTCACGATAGACAATTGTGAGCCCTGAGGCTGAAAGCGGTACAGGTTTCTCACAGTGCCTGCCATGGGTCATTAAAGAGTTTAGACTACATTCAAATGCAATCTTGGCCTCGCTACAGAGTGCACAGATCAGTGGTTACATAGTCACATTGTAAATGAAAGCAGCCCTACACTTGTGCAACAGGATGCTGGATCATGACCAGTTTTGCATGCCTATTTGGGTGAAGTGAGGGTAGGTCTGTGGGGTCCCTTTTATCCCCCACATTTTTCTGAAATTCTCCATGTGCATACCTCACGTCACCTCTTTCCTCTTCAGCACCAGTTTCCACTCTCAGTTTTCCTTTAATCGGTGCAGGAAATGAGGATCTGGAAGCTATTATTGAGCTGGCTCTGAGATAGGGCCAACATCAGTGAAATACACTGAATTTGTCCTGGTGTAATCTGCCAACACCAGGACACATTCAGCATCAGCCGCGCAGGGTCTGCTTTTCTTTGAGAGCAGAAACTTGTAGGGGGCTTCTTATTCTCGCTTCCAACTGGGCCCAAAACAATGACTTAATGGGCCATCATCCCTCGTTTTGTTGGAGTCCTGGCCTGTCCCAGTGCTATCTGGAGCCCCAACAGCTAAAAATTTATGCAATGGAGGGAAACGGACACAGCTTGTTGTCACTTCATAGGTGCCTAACCAAACTATGATTTGGAGGGAGGGTTTGACTTTGTTCATTCCCCATATGTAAGAGATATGCATGTACTGTAAGAATGTCAAATGTATGTCGGAATGAGTAATAACACTAATGATATAAATACCACTTACTAATTTATTTTTCAATTTGTTTTATAGTGCTATTCATCCTAATGTAGCATGTCAGAGCGCTTTACTTCACACAAACATACTATACGAAGACAATGAATCATACAAGAGTGCAAATCAATGTACCAGGGGTTTTACATAATGCAATGAGAACTTTGGGGCATATTTATACTCCGTTTGCACCGGAATTGCGTCGTTTTTTTTAACGCAATTTCGACGCAAAACTAACTCCATATTTATACTTTGGCGTTAGACGCGTCATTTTTTAGCGTGGACACCTACTTTGCGTTAATTATATGCAAGGTAGGCGTTCCCGTCTAAAAAATCGACTCCGAGGCATGTGCGTTGGATTTATACTCCCGGGCAAAATTCACGCCCGGGAGTGGGCGGGTCAAAAAAAATGACGTACGGCCGCTTTTGCGCCGTTTTTTAGCGCCTGCAAAAGGCAGGCGTTAAGGGACCTGTGGGCTCTGAAGGAGCCCAGAGGTGCCCTCCCATGCCCCCAGGGACACCCCCTGTCACCCTTGCCCACCCCAGGAGGACACCCAAGGCTGGAGGGACCCATCCCAGGGACATTAAGGTAAGTTCAGGTAAGTCATTTTTTTTTGTGGCATAGGGGGGCCTGATTTGTGCCCCCCTACATGCCACTATGCCCAATGACCATGCCCAGGGGACAGAAGTCCCCTGGGCATGGCCATTGGGCAAGGGGGCATGACTCCTGTCTTTGCTAAGACAGGAGTAATTTCTATGGGGGTTGGGAGTCGAAAAAAATGGCGCAAATCGGGTTGAGGCGAAAAAATTGCCTCAACCTGACTTGCCCCATTTCTTGACGCCCAAGCCCCATATCCCCCTACGCCGGCGCTGCCTGGTGTACGTCGTTTTTTTACACGCACACCAGGCAGCGCCGGCGGCTAACGCCGGCTAACGTCATTGATTAAATACGGCGCCCGCATGGCGCTTCAGAATGGCGTTAGCCGGCGCTAATTTTTTTGACGCAAAACTGCGTTAGCGCAGTTTTGCGTCAAAAAGTATAAATATGGCCCTTTATATATTAAGAGCAGTGCTTATTTTTTAAAAGAAGGAGTGCCGGTGCTCAAAGATCTGCTCCAGAGGTACTTTTAAAAATTGGCACCCTAAATACAGAGGCTGCATACTCTGGAATTTACCTCAGGCCTCTAATCTACTTCTAGACATTGCTGCCCCTTTACTTCACTATTGCCATCCTCTGCTTTCTCCCTTTCTAGTTTGTGTGTTTTTATCTGTCTTGCTCACAGTCAATATCCGAAGAGGAAATATAAATGACAATCCCCAAAAATGTGTGCCGGTGGGCCCCATCGGCAACCACCAGGTGAAATTAAGCACTGATTAACAGAACTTGGTCTGGAGAAACACAAAGTAAAGATTTAAACCATAATGTAGTGGCTGCCAGTACTAATTAGACTTTTTTTTTTTTTTTACCCAATGCATGTATATCCTGGATGTCAGTTCACAGCTCACTGTGCTGCATTAAAAGGATATTAACTTCAACTGACTAAGGGATCTCTGTGACAAATGAAGTAAACCACTGAGCGATCTAAACATCACAAATCAGGGGTTTGCATGTTACAAGTAGAGTTGCCAGCAGGTCAGATGTTTAACTGCATGAGCAGTATGTTAAGGTCCCAGCGGGTAGAAAAATTAGCAAAATTGTGAAAAAACTATATTTTGCTTCTCATTGGTGCATACCTTCAACAGTAAATATAACATGAAAACAGTTTAAGATGTGCTCTAGAACTGGCTTAATCATGCCTGACCGATAATTGATACAAAGGGAAGAATGACATGTTAAAATTGAAGGTGAATTTTTGCAGGGCAGTTCATGGAAGGTTATAATAACCAGTTATCTTACCGCCGTTTATGTCCCTTCACTATTACTGACCACTCTTGCCCAGCACAGGTGCGGGCTGGTGGATGGGCAGGGCTCACCACGAGGCAATCAACAAAAAACAAAACAAATAAGAGCCTGGGCTCAGCAGAGCCTCACAGCCTGCATTCATTTTGCCAAGTGTCTATGAGCACAAATGGGGCAAATATCACCTAGTTTTCTCCAGACCACCTGGGGTGTCTTTTCACGCACAAATCGGAAAAATCTCACCCATTCGTGCGGGAAATCGCCCAATCTGGAAACATTGGCCACAGTATGAATGACGATACTGGAGTTCTGCCGTCGCCCCGGCAATGCGTTGAGTGATCCGATGGGGGGTGGGGGGGGCACGCTGCGAGAGGCTGGTGATCCCTGGACTTCAAGTCCTTTCCCCCTGTGGCCCCTAGATGTAGCACACTCCATACACGCTGACAATAATCAGAAGCTCCTCGCACAAAATTTGAAGTGCTCACCATGCGCTAGAAGCAGAATGGTGCACAAACTTCACCCGGTGTAGGGCCCTGTGAGCCCCAAAGACAGACGTGCATACTATATGATAGTGAGGCACCAAAATGGACAAGATGGAGCGCTCCTCCTGCGCTAGTTCTTGGCACAAACAATCTGTAAAATATAGTGCTCACCAGAGGCTAGATTTTTATAAAAACTGGGCAGGCCACCAATACCTGGGAGAACACAGGGAGGGCAAAGCACATGGAAACTACCAACAGGAAGGCCAGCACATAAGGGCTCTGAATCATGGTTCCTCTTGCCAGTGCCTGGGTCCTCCAAGGTAACGGAGCAGCAGGGTAACAAACAGAAATGCCATCCAGGGAGTTATGCACCCCCCCCCCCCCCCCCCAAACAGCAGCAAGAAGCAGAGCAACCACAAAAGAGCAGTCAAGATGAGTCCTTTGAGCAGTCCAGCAGTCCCTCTGGCAGAGGTTCAGTCCCAGTTCGAAAAGTGCTCTATCCACATGGGTTACAGCCTCTCTACTTGTACTCAAAATGGCCAGCTTCTAGAGGGTCAGAGAAGGTTCCAGCCAGATCTGACCAGTTCTAACAATTGTCCTTCTCCTCTACCCTGGCTCCAGACATCAGTAGGGGGTAAACAAGCCCTTTGTGTGAGAGTCGGCCTATACAAGTGTAAAGTGCTCTCTCTCGTGTTCGTTCTCTTTCTCTCTCTCTCTCTCTCTCTCTCTCTCTCTCTCTCTCTCTCTCTCTCTCTCTCTCTCTCTCTCTCTCTCTCTCTCTCCCCCCCCCCCCCCCCCCCCCTAGCCTGTCATACCTAACACCCCCCCCCCCCCCCCCTCTCTCTGATGAATGGCTGTCCGGGGAGTATGCACAAAGTGGAGCAGTCACTCTGCCCCAGACATGGATTGGAGTCAGTGGGCAAAGCACCAGTGTTATAAGCACAGAGAAATTGCCACTTTCTAAAATAGTAATGTAAAATCCACCTACAGCAGTAGCAGGCTTTTTCTCTACCATTCCAAACACACCAAACATGCACATGCTACTACATGGAGCAGTCACCCTGCCCCAGACATGGATTGGAGTCAGTGGGCAAAGCACCAGTGTTATAAGCACAGAGAAATTGCCACTTTCTAAAATAGTAATGTAAAATCCACCTACAGCAGTAGCAGGCTTTTTCTCTACCATTCCAAACATGCACATGCTACTACTTATAGATCAGAAATTACCACATATATATATATATATATAGGAATTCCCAATGCAAACCTATGAGAGGTGCAGCACGCACAGCAGTGACAAAGAAACAGGCGGTCATTATTAGGACACGTAGCACATAAAAATATGTCCTTTTACATGAACAGCACCCTGCCCATAGGCCTATCTAGAGCCTACCTTAGGAGTGACTTAGGTGTAGTAAAAAGGGAGTTTAGGCCTTGAATTTTAGTTTGACTTGCCAAATCAATGTGGCAGTAAACCTTGCACTCGGGCCTTGTAGTGGCAGGTCTGAGACAGGTTTGAAAGGCTACTTCTGAGGGAGGCGCAGTCTGCACTGCAGACCCACTAGTAGCATTTAATTTACAGGTCCTGGGTATATGGTATACCACTTTAGAAGGGGCTTACAGGTAAATTAAATAAGCCAAACGAGTATAAGCCAATTATACCAAGTTTTAGGGGCGAGAGCACATGCACTTTAGCACTGATTAGCAGTGGTAAAGTGCCCAGAGTCCTAAAGCCAACAAAAAGAGGGTCAGAAGAATAGGAGGAGAAAGGCAAAATGCTTGGGGATGACCCTGCAGAAAGGGCCATTCCCAACTGGGTACTCTTGGTACATCGGCTCCAGAGCAGTGATCAGCTCAAACTGGGATAAGGAAAACAGAGTAGGCCCTTTCGAAGGCAGACTACAGGACTTCTCCCTGAAGCAGGAACTTCGGGGATGCACAGTCTAGCTTAGACATCTTATATTTGCGCTTTATTTTTTTACTTTGTCCTTGACTTATCACAAAATGGTAAATGGGCAAAAGAGTGATTTCATGACTAAGTAGGATCTACCCCGTTTCTTGTGTTCAGCAATGTAGAGTTGGGCTTCCCACTTACTCCCTGCTGGCCTTATGGAGTATAAGGGAGCATTTGCAGCAGACATGTTTGGTGCTGAGGCACCAAAAGACAATATTGTGTGGGTTTGTGACTAACACCTGGTTCCGGAAAGTGCAGAAGTGCTTAAGCCCTGTTTTGTGGGTAAGGTCATTGAAAAGTTTTGGAGAAACTACTGCAAGTGGCCGAAAAGTGGGAGCAGAGCACTGGACCTGCATTAGAGGGCCCAGAAAGAGTGTAACAAATGTCAGCCAGCAAGGGGTGGCAACTTAATGCATTTATGTGCTATCATGTCTGGAGGCAGGAAGTAGTAGCGATGGAAGCCAATAGCACCATCTGTAAGCACGCACAGGTGGAAGACCGACAGAGTAGAGGGCAAGGTCTAACAAATAAAATATTTAATGCAGGTATGGTAAATGTGCTGTTTTCATAAGGCCTGAAATTGTAGGGAGGGAACATCAACAGGATAACAATCATTTAGTTTCAAGGCTGCATGGCCATTCATTCACTACAGACGATTCAAATCACTGTTTTTGGAACTGGCCCTTTCTGCACGGTCATCCGCAGACTTTTTGCCTTTTCCTTCCACTTTTTGCTGAACTCGTATCTGTTGGCTTTAGTACTCTGGGCCCTTTAGCACCGCTAACCAGTGCTAAAGTGCATGCGCTCTCTACTTAAGATATGGTAATACTGGCCTATCCACAATTGGCATATTTAATCTATTTGTAAGTACCTAGTAAAGTGCACTACAGTATACCTATCCAGGGCCTGTAAATTAAATGCTACTATTGGGTCTGCAGCACTGAGTGTGCAACCCACTACAGTAGCCCTGTATACATGTCTCAGACCTGCCACTGCAGAGCCTGTGTGTGCAGTTGTAAACTGCCATTTTGACCTGGCAAGTGCACCCATTTGCCAGGCCCAAACTTTTCTTTTTAGTAAATGCAAGTCACCCCGTAAGGTAGGCCCTAGCTAGCCCCAAGGGCAGGGTGCAGTGAACTTAAAAGGTTGGATGTGAACTTTTAAGTTTAACATGACCTAGTAATGAAAAACGATTACATTTGTTTTTCACTACTACAAGGCTCATCTCTCCCATAGGATAACTTTAGGATTTCGCAAAGCACCTTTTAAGATAGAAAAATGGAGTTTGGTGTCTCTGGATTCTCAATTCAAAAATCATAACTTATGGTGAAGGCAGATTTTAAACTAAAAGTCTGAAAATGCCACTTTTTAGAAAGTTGTAAACAAAACAAGATGTTGGAGTGTTGAAACATTTCAAACACTCACACCCAGTGAAGAAATGTGGGTTAAATCCATTGTCCTTTTGCTCACCATGCCACCCCAGTTGGGACTCAGCCATATGCAATTCAGCCTTGACCCTGTTCCCCATGGGAAAAATCCAGCATGATGGATTAAACCCAGATCTGTGACTAGGGGTGAATGTTTGATTTGTGCTGCATTCCGTCCATCATCTGTTCATTTTGCCCTTTTAGAAAGTTGGAATTTTCTTACTTTAACTATTCTGTGCCTGTCTCTAAATACACATCTGGGGTGGATGACAGCTGGGCTTTGTGCATTCCACCTAGACAGTCACACACAAAGGGAGCTGGGGTGTGACATTTGCATCCTGATGGCCCATCACCAAGTTGATGGGTCTTCCTGGGCTAGATGTAGGCGGGAGCCACCTGAATAGGGCTATGGCTCTTCTCACACAAAGAGCTGCATACGACTATGTAGCTTGTCTGGAGCTAGGGCTGGTAAGGAATGGACTTTCTGACCTTCAAAGGCCTCTTTGATGTCTCCCCCATTTCAAAGGCACTTTTGGGTATAAGTAGTGGACCTCTGACACCCAAACATCAGTTAATTTTTGAGACCTGAGGAGACTGCTAGGCAGAGGATCTGCACCACAGGAGGGGCTGCCACTGCTGCTTTGCTGTGTTGGCCTGTTGCCTGCCGATTGCTGTGCTTTAGGAGGGACTGCCACTTTGCTGTGCTAGCCTGCTGCCTGGCTCTTGCCTGGGCAGTGAGAAAGACTAAACCTTATCTCTGCAAGCTCAGAAATAAACTGAAGTGACTCCAAGGGCTAAACCTCTTGCCCCATGTTCAGGAGGTCTCAGGATCATCAAAGACCTCAGCCCTTGACCCAGCCGTGGGACTCTGCAACTGGTGAGTCCAGCAGGTGAACTGGACAAGATCAGCCTGGAAAGCCTGATCGCTAGCTCTACCTTGCTAAAAGGACAGAGATACGAGACTCAAGCTGCTCTGGCTGTTTGATCTGACCCAGTGTTCAAATCCCCTGCACTGCCTCTCAGCATGGCTCCACCGCGACGCGTTGCCTGGGTGACAAGGGGCATGTCTAAAGACGCCAGGCTTGTTAGCCGCCCATGCCCACCAGAGCTCTGGGGTGTGCTCTGCCCCAGCACCCACTGTTGGGAACCAAACAAGTGCGATGATGCGGCCCTGCTTACGAGGCTTGCCAACACCCCTGCAGCCCTGCTCGTGCAGTGACTCAGACTGCTTTCCAGCATCAGTGATCCCTCTGAGCAAAGGTACTGTGTCCCGTTGGGGCCCCAGGGGATGTGCGTGAAGCTGACCTACACTCCCTCGTAGGTGACTACTTTACAGAGTTGCAGCCTGAGAGGGGCCTCAGACCAAAATGTTCTGCAGGACTAAAAGGCCAAAATGCTCTGCCAGTCAGACCTAGCTGTCAAGGCATTGGTGCCTTGTGAACATGTGCACTGATGCCCATGTTGCAGCCTTCAATTATCCTTGGCAGGCACTCCGCATGCTAACACACTGGTTGCAGCCTTGGGTCTGGTGGAATGGGTCCTCAATGCATCTTTGGCTATTATGTAGTAGACCTAATACAAAGAACTATCCATCTGGACAAAGTTTGTTTCTGCACTGCTTTGCCTTTTTTACCCCCAGAAATTGTCCACTCGATGATCTTTCATACAGTCAATGTAAAGGCTGAGCACTCTTTTTGGGTTCAAACGATAGTCATTTCCTCCTCCTTCGGGGGGTGAGGTGTGGCATAGAACGTCAGAAGAGTGATGGATTGCCTGATGCGAAAGGAAGTTGCAAATTTAGGGAGAAAGGCTGCCCTTGCTCTCAACACCATTTTGTCCAGAAAGGTGGTGGTGTTGGGTGGCTGAAATGACAGCATGAAGGTGGCTCAAGCGACAAGCAGAGCTCAGGAGACATAGTGAACAACCGTGCAGCAACTCCAAAGGAGTATACATAATGAAAGTAAAGACCAAATTAAGATCCCACTCTGGCATCACAAAAGGTTAAGGAGGGAACACGTGGACCAGACCAGACAATTGAGAAAAGGAATCACAACAGAAGATTTGAAAAAGATGGTTGATACGGTACAAAAAATAAAGTCCAAAAGGGCCAAGGATGAATGTTACCTGTGCCCACTGTAAGTCCTAAGACAGAACAAACAGTAACACATCCATCTGTTTAGCTGGCAACTGGTCAGTGTGCCTCACTAAGCCACAAACGTGGTCCAGCATCAACAGATTTTGCAAAAGCATGCCTGGCTGTCAGGCCAACGTCCACTAGTTCAGAAGGTAAAACAAATGCAGCCAGCTGCTGCTGCTGCTGCTGCTCAGTCTGCACAGATGGAGGTGTAGACTGCGCAGGTCCAGGTGCAAAACCCTGCATTGCTACTGCAATAGAAGATCCTTCAGGAGTGGTAGCCTGATCCGAGGACAGATGCTCATGCCCAGAAGTTCCAGGTACCACTCTCTTGGCTTAGTCAGGGGCCACTAGGATGACTTGAGCATACCTGATTTTCTCCTGAACTCAGGGTAGAAGAATTAGTGGCTGGAAGGGATTTAGAAGGTCTGTACTTCACTCTAGGTGGGATGAGTGTCCAAGCAAAAAATGTGGACACTGAATATTCTCAGAGGTGGCAATCAGATGGAGGCAGAGCTCTCACCGTTGCAGAAAGATGGTTTGTGCAACCTGCAGATGTTGCTGCCATTTGTGATCTACTAGGCATCAATGACTGAATTTGTCCATATCAGGGATTAAGGATTCCACTAGTTGTACGATTTGGAAGATGGTTTTAGCTAGGTCCAGAGGCGCAGGACCTCGTGGTACAGAGCCCAGTACCCCACCCTGCCCATTTTGTTGCAATACCACATAGTACTGCTTTTTGTGAGGACCTGAATCAGCCTCCCCTTGATGGATTGTAGGAAGGCTTTCAGTGCCAGGCGAATGGCCAGCAACTCCAGTAGGTTGATGTGGAGGTGGATCCCCACAGGAAAACAGAATCCTCTGATATCCATCTCGCCCAGATGACCTTCCCAACCCAGCAGTGACACGTTTGTTCCGTCTGACAGTTCTGGGTTAGGTAAAGAGAGGGGAATCTGCCAGCACTGCAGATCTTTGCAATCATCTCCGAAACCTAGATGAAGTCTGACAAGTTCCCTTGGTGCTGGGTCCACTGATGGTTTAGATGTTACTACATGATTAAGAAATAGGATGCAGGAGTGAAGTAGGCTAAGAAGTCAAGTCTCAGAGCCATCCTCACTGGGAACCAGGACTAAGGGTGAAACATGGGGACCATATCCCAAATGTCCAGGACTCTTCGTTCCGGAGGGAAGGTCCGACTCAGCACCATATCCAAGATGGCTCCAATGACAGGGAGCTTCTGTGAAAGCCTCAGGTGTGACTTCTGCACATCGAAAGTAAACACCTGTGATGTTAGGAGGTTCGCAGTTGTCTAGAGGTGGTCCACAACTGACTGTGTGAGCCTTCCTTCAACAGATAGTGGTTTTAAGAGGAGCAGATTGGTACACCCAACCTCTGAAAGTATGCTGCAATCACTTTCGTGAACATCTGAGGAGCACTGGTAAGTTCGAAAGGGTGCATGGCAAACTTAAAATGCTCGTGGCTCACCTTAAACCGCAGTTAAATCCCGGGGGTCTGCAGGGCGGGGGAATATGGAAACAGGCACCCTGCAGATCCAATGCCTCCATATAGTCTTCTGGATCCAAAACACGTAGAACTTAAGTCAGGGTGAGCATCTTGAATTTGCCATTCGGCAGGAATTGAATAACCAAATTTTTCAGTACAAGGAAATAACAGGATTCACACATTGTTCCATTCCCCAAGGCCTGGACCGCCTCTGTAGGGCTCCTTTCTCTAAAAGGCCCTGAACTTCCTGCCACTAAATGGACAAATGGTCCTCTGAAAGCTGCTCTGATATAGGTGGAATAGGCAGTGGGCAGAAGAGAATGGCAGGGTGCATCCCTGTTGGACTATCTGCAGGACCCACCTGTCAGAGTTTATGGCTTGCCACCTGTGGAACAAAATGGCTGATCCTGCCTCCCATGAGGTGGCTGTGTGCTGCTAAGAACAAACTAATGCAGCTTGAAGGAGGCTGCTACCAGAGGGGTTGGGAACTGGGAGGCTTGTTGCTCCTATTGGCCTGGACACACTGCTTTATCCCTACCCTAACCCCTAAAGGACTAGGGTGCCTGTTGTGGTGGTGGGCATTGATGTTGTCTGAAGCCAAAGCCCCTAGCGATGCCTTGAGTGATGACATTGTTGAGGATTTGCTTTGCAGGTCTGGAAAGAACATGGAAGCATGCAATAGCTCTACTTCCTTTAAAGCACTTGGGGGTGTAGATGGCCAAACCTGTCAAAAGGCATAGCTATGAGTGATGCCTGAACCTCAGCTAAGAAGCATGTGAACCTCATGCAAGGAGTGGTGCTGAAGCACTGTGCAAGTGCAAGAAGTTCTGCTTAAGGAGTCTGTCGAGTCTGGCCTGACTAAATGACGTACTTGGACACACCCTGGCCATCTTGAAAAGTCTATGGCAAACTGAAGCAAAATTCGTCTGCCACTGCTGGTAAAATCTCAGCAATCAAGTTCCATAATATATGGGAATACCATCCCAGTAAACCACTGACATTTGAGGGCGAGTGTAGGAAGCGGGCTCTGTATATACTATATCAAAGTGAGATATAGTGTGCACAGAGACCAGGGGTTCCCCAGATGCTTAATAGAGGCTGAAGTAGATAATACTAATGCTATCTTTGTGGTAGTGTGGTCAAGCACTTAGGCTTATCAGAGGGTAGTGCAAAGCATTTGTTGTACACACACAGAAAATAGAAGAAGCACACACTCAAGGACTTAACTCCAGACCTATGGTTTTTATATTGTAAAAATATATTTTCTTAGTTTATTTTTTTAGACCCACAAGATCCACATTGCAGGTAAGTACCTTCAAAGTTACATATTTCACACAGGTATGAACAGTACTCTGTCTGAAATAGGTAAGCAATACAGTTTTGAATTATTGGCAAAAAGGTATTTTAAAAATGGACTCTGCAATTTTCGGAACAGTTCCTGGGGGGGGGGGGGGGGGTGGGGGGAGAAGAAAAGTTAGGTCTGTTTATAGGTAAGTACAACACTTACAGTTTCAGTCTCTGGGTTTTTGGAAGTCACCGGTTGGGGTTCAAGTTAACCTCAAAAACCCACCACCAGTAACACAGGGCTGGTCGGGTACAACGGTCAAAGTTGAGCAAAGTTACCGTGGGCTCCTATGGAGCTAGGGGGTACTTGGAATCAGGCCTGGCTGCAGTTAAGTACCCGTGGCTCGTAGGTCAGACCAGGGGTGATTAGAAGAGCACTGAAGGGGCCACAAGTGGGCACCAAAAGCACACCCTCAGCGCCAAAGGGGTGGCCGGGTGCAGGGTGCAAACAGGACATTGGGTTTTCAATGCTGGTCTATGAGGAGACCCCGGGGGTCACTCAGAGGCTGCAGACGAGGTCGAGGGGGGTGTCTCGGGCACACCACCGATGAGACAGGGAGGAGGGCCGCCTGCTGAACTTTGAGGCACCGGGGGTCGGTTTCTCCAAGGCCTGGGGGCTGCGGGTGCAGTGTGCCTTCAGGTGTCGGATATCTTCATCCAGAGCTTCGTGGTCAGGGGGGGTCCTCGGGATTCCCTCTGCAGGCGTCGTTGTGGAGAGGTCAACCCAGGGTGGGCACTCACTCGCAATCGCCTGGGGACTCTCTCTTGATGGGTGAACCACCTGGACACGGGTTGTGGCCGTCGGGTACACAGGGGTCAAAACTCCCGCATCTGGAGTGAGGTGAGAGAGTTCTTAGGTGTGAGTTTCATTAGACAGAGCCGCTCTCCTCTGGAGTTCTTGGTCCTTGTGGGTGCAGGTCAGCCCTCTGGAGTTGGCAGAGTTTGCTGGGCCGGCTGGACACGTCGCTGATCTTTTTGCAGCTTCTTTGAAGTAGGGGACATGCCTGCAGGTCTGGGGCCAAATCGGTTATCTTCCTTCTTCTCTACTGAGGGCTTCAGCTTAGCAGTCCTTCTAGTAGGTCACCAGGAATCTGGTGAGCTGGGTTCAGGGAGGCCCTTAAATCCTAGATTTAGGGGCGTTCTAGGGGTCCGAGGGCAGCAGCCAATGGCTACTGTCCGAGGGTGGCTACACTCTACTTGTGCCCACTCATTTTGGGGAGGGGGGCACATTCCTATCCCCATTGGTCCCTGCACTCCAAACCAAGATGGAGGATTCTGCAGGGAGGGGGGGGGGGGGGGGGTCACCTCAGCTCTGGACACCTTAGGGGTGGTCACTCCTCCCTGTTTTCCCCACTGGACTTGCCACCAAAAGTGGGGCTTTGTCCGGGGGTGGGCATCTCTACTAGCTGGAGTGCCCTGCAACCCAAGGCTTGAGCCTTTGAGGCTCACCACCAGGTGTTAGAGTTCCTGCAGGGGGAGGTGTGAAGCACCTCCACCCAGGACAGGTTTTGTTTCTGACCACAGAGTGCACAAAGGCACTCACCCTATGTGGTCAGAAACTTGTCTGAAAGTGGCAGGCAGGCACAGACCAGTCAGTCCTCCACTAGCAGTTGGGCTACCACACAGGGGGCATCTCTAAGATGCCCTCAGTGTGCATTTTTCAATAAATCTCACACTGGCATCAGTGTGGGTTTATTGTGCTGAGAAGTTTGATACCAAACTTCCCATTATTCAGTGAAGCCATTATGGTGCTGTGGAGTTCCTAATGACAAACTCCCAGACCATGTACTCAGTATGGCTGCACTGCACTTACAATGTCTAAGACTGGACTTAGACACCATAGGGCATATTGCTCCTGCAGCTATGCCCACACCTGTAGTATAGTGCACCTTGCATTAGGGCTGTAAGGCCTGCTAGAGGGGTGACTTACCTATGCCACAGGCAGTGGTTTGTGGGCATGGCACCCTGAGAGGGGTGCCATGTCGACTTTGTCTTTTTCTCCCTACCAGCACACACAAGCTACAAGACAGTGTGTATGTGCCGAGTGAGGGGTCCCCTAAGGCGGCATAATACATGATGGAGAACTTAGAGACTTTCCCTGGCCACAGGGGCCTTGATACAATGGATACCTTTTACAAGGGACTTAACTGTGTGCCAGGGCTATGCCAATTGTGGAAACAAAGGTACAGTTTTGGGGAAAGAACACTGGTGCTGGGGCCTGGTTAGCAGGGTCCCAGCACACTTTCAATCAAAGTTGGCATCAACACTAGGCAACAGTGGTACTTTCCTACAGTGACGCTAGTTGAAGATGAGACTAGTTGAAGGCATTTGAAAGTAAAGCTAGTTGAACAAAACTTCCTCTTCCCAAACTGTCCAAATTGTTTTGACTCTGTCCAAACGAGTAGTGGGAAAAGAAATTGGGTTAACCTTATTAGCGGAGGTCTATCATACTGGGCTCTCAGGAGTAGGGTGTTGTTAGAAAGCACACTGGGTCTGTGGCGAGATCCCACCTGTTTTTCTGGGTGGGCAAGAGTAGGGTGTGGTCCAAGTTCCCATGAGGGTGTTGGTCAGGCCCCGTTGAACATGTTACTTACCTTCAGTAACAATTTATTTTTTAGAGACATATTCTAGTTGAAGATTCCTTACCTTAGAATTTTCCCCAGGCATCAGTCTGGATATTTTTCTTCGAGCAGTACACTCGCACGCAGTCAGGTGGCATTGGTCGACTCCGCGTCCGTCAGCTATGACATCACGGGACGTACATAAGCGCCACCCCGGTGCGCTGACGTCCATGGCTTTTTGCAACTTTTCACGCCAGAAGCACAGAGCCATGAAGAACACCGATACTGGTGCGCCAGAACTATCGCCCTGAAAGGGAAGTTCCTGTACCTAGAAATCAGTTTGCAGAGTGGGGAGGATGGGTGAGTTGGTAAGGAATCTGCAACTACACTATGTCTTTACCAGATAAATCATTACAGAAGGTAAGCAACTTGTTCTTCTGATAGGGACTTCAAGGTGCAGATTCCTTACCTTAGAATAGATACACAATCAGTACCGCCCCCGGAGGTGGGTCTGCAAACCAAGATCATACTAGGAGGTTCTGCAGGACTGAACGGCCAAAATAGCCGTCCCTGCGGACCTGACTTTACAGGCAGTAGTGTTTAGTGAACATGTGTATGGAGTCCCACGTTGCTACCTGACAGATATCCAGGACTAGAACTCTGCATGCTAATGCAGTGGTGGCAGCCAGCTGTTGCTCTGATAGAGTGAGCATGCAAACCCTCAGGGGATTGCTTCTTAGCCAAAGCACAGCACATTTTGGTGCAGCGAGAAACCCATCTCAAGATGGTTCTTTTTGGCACTGCCTGACCTTTCTTGGCACCAAAATAGCCCACAAAGAGTTGTTCATGCACCCGGAACTCTTGAGTACGATTGTGGTAAAACGCCAATGCTCTTTTTGAGTCCAGGCAGTGAAGTCCCTCCTCTTCCTTAAAGGGATGTATGGGCGTGTAAAAAGTAGGCAAGGTAATGGATTGGCCTACATGAACTGGCGTGACCAATTTAGGGAGAAAAGAAGCCCTAGTACGAACCACCACCTTGTCAGGGTGGACGGAGAGGAAAGGTGGCTTAGAAGAAAGAGCCTGCAACTCACTCTGCAGGCAGCGGTTATAGCCACAAGGAAGGCTGTTTTCAGAGTAAGCAGGCAAAGTGGACAATTGTGACGTGGCTCAAAGGGAGCACACATCATGTAAGTGGGAACCAAATTCAAATCCCACTGGGGCATTATGAACAGGGAAAAAGGAAAAGAGATGGGCAATACCCTTAAGAAATTGTCCCACAATGGGAGTTTTAAAACACAGATTTGTTCAGGCAATCAGAGGAAAGCCGACATGGCAGACAAATAACCCGTGAGGGTGCCTAGAGCAGAGCCCTGCTGGGTTAGAGAAAAAACAAACAAAAGAGCCTCAGAAAGAGAGGCAGAGAGGGGATGAACAGACTTGTATGTGCACAATGCCACAAAGTTCTTCCATTGACAGGCATGTATTGTTTTGGTGGAGGGATGCCTGGCTGCCAAGATAACATTGCAGATTTCAGATGGAAGGTCAAAAGCTGTCAACTGCCGCCGCCTAATCTCCACGCAAGAAGGTGAAGACTGCACAGCTTCGGGTGGAGAACTGTCCCCTTCTGCTGCGACGGAAGATCCTCCCAAAGGGGCAGTCTGATCAGAGGATCGGTGACCATGCTCAAGAGCTCAGGATACCATCCTCTATGCCCAGTCTGGAGCATCAAGAATGACTTGGGCTTAATCGTTCTTGAACTTGAGAACTCCGGCCAGAAGTGGTACTGGTGGAAAGGCAGCCTGAGTTCTACTCAAGACGAAAAGCATCGCTGAGTGAGTGCCGCCTTGGAAACTCACAACGTGCGAAACAGTGGACACAGCATGTTCTCTGCAGAGGGAAACAGATCTAACCAAGGCTATCCCCACTGCTGAAAGAGACCTAGCACCACCTTTGGTTGGAGATGCCATTTGGGATCAACTAGGCATTGACAGCTGAGTTTGTTCAGAGAGACTGCCAGATATTGAACTACCAGGGATATCCGTGATGTTCCAGCGATGCCCAGAGGCAAAGAGCCTCCTGACAAAGGGTCCACAAAGCCACCCAGCCCTGTTTGTTGCAGTACCACATGGCAGTGGTGTTGTCCATGAACACCTGCACCTCTTTCCCTTTGAAAGAGGGAAGGAATGCTTTCAATGCTAATCTGATCGCCCGAGCTCCAAAAGGTTGATATGGAGCTCAGGCTCAGCTGGAGAACAGACGCTACTGATCTCCACCTCTCCCATGTGGCCGCCCCATCCCAGGAGTGACGCATCTGTCACTACAGTCGCATCTGGTTGGGGAAAGGAGAGAGATCTGCCTCTGACCCAATTGTAGTTGAAAAGCCACCACTGCAGATCTTGTGCAGTCCTCTCGAAGATCTGAACCTTGTCGGAGAGAGTCCCCTGATGCTGCGCTGGAACTTCAGGTCCCACTGCAGAGCCCACATATGCCATCTGGCATGAGACCCTAGCAGGATGCAGGAGGCCATGAGGCCCAGCAGCCTCAGAGTCATTCTCACCGAAATCCAGGATAGAGGCTGAAACATCGGTGTCATAGCCTGAAGATCCTGGACTCGCCGCTCGGGAGGATAAGCCTGAATCTGCAATGTGTCCAGAACAGCTCAAATGAAAGGAAGCGCCTGAGAGGGAGTCAGGTGTGACTTCGGCATGTTTATAGTGAACTCCAGTGAATACAGGAGGTACACCGTAGTCTGGAGGTGGGAGACGACAGCCTGGGACGAGTTTGTCTTCAACAGCCAGACATCGAGGTAGGGAAAGGCTGAAACCCCCAACCTGTGCAGATGAGCTGCGGCCACCACTATCACTGTGGTGAACACCCAAGGGGTGCTGGTAAGGCCAAAGGGGAGCACAGTGAATTGAAAATGCTTGTGACCTACCACGAACTGCAAGTAACGTCTGTGGGCAGGCAGGACGGGAATATGGAAATAAGCATCCTGCAAGTCCAACGCTACCTTCCAGTCTCCAGGGCAAATAGGACCTAAGCCAGAGTGAGCATTTCGAAGTTCTCCTTCCTGAGGAAGAGATTGAGGGACCGCAGATCGAGGATACGGCGGAGGTCCTTGTCCTTCTTGGGCACCAGAAAGTAGCAGGAATAACAACCATGAACTACTTCTGGCGCAGGGATCCTCTCTATGGCTCCATTGGCCAAGCGAGCCGTAACCTCCTTGCGGAGAAGTACCAGGTGATCCTCCGTCATGCAATCATAGGATGGTGGCATGGCGGGAGGAGTAGTTTCGAAGGGGAGGGAGTAGTCCCTTTGAACTATTTGCAAAACCCACCTCTCTGAAGTGATGGTGGTCCAGTGGGGTAGGTGATGGCGAATCCTGCCGCCAACTTGGTCCCTAGCGGGGAAGCGCCCGGTCAGGAAGGCTTGGAGGCTGCAGCAGAGGGGGGAGGGGTAGAGTGGACTGGCTAGACTGCTGGCTCCCAGATCCCTGCGAACACTGGATCCCACGTCCTCAGCCATGCAGGGGCTGTGCAGCATGGTGGCTGGCAGGCAATGGACGTGGCTGGGTGCCCCTTCCGTAGCCATGAAAGGGGTGGGAAATCAGACTGAGAGGGATGTGGGGCAGCCGCAAGGCCAAGGGACCAAGCCATAGACAGAGACTCCTTAAAACGCTCGAGTGCTGAGTCTTTGTCCCCAAAGAGACGTGTGCCATCAAAGGGCATGTCTCAGTAGATTGAACATACCCTGATAAGCCAGATGTACGTAACCAGGCTTGGCATCTCAAAGCCACCGTTGATGTAACGAAACTGCACAGAGAGTCAGTTGTATCCAGCCCACATCTGATGATCTTCACTGCGTCCCTCCCATCAGCAACAGCTTGGGAGAGAATGGCCCGGGCCTCCTCTTGGACCTGTGGCAGCACTTGCGTGACCGTGCCCCATAAAGTATGGGTGTAACGGCCAAAAAGGCATCTGGTGTTCACGGACGGCAGTGCCAGGCTGGAGATAGAAAATTACTTCTTCCCAAGATTGTCCAGCCTCTTTGATTGCCTATCCAGGGGAGAGGAAGCGAGCGTGCCATGGGAGTTTGAGGCTTGGATGGCCAAGCTCTCCGTGGTAGGGTGTTGGGTCAGGAAAGCTGGGTCGTTACGCGCAGGCCTATGGCGGCGGGCGATTGTCCTATTAACAGGGGGCTCTGTGCTGGCCTTGGACCATATACCAAGCAGGACATCAGTGAGGGCTTCATTAAAGGGGCAAAAAAAGAGGTTCTGATGTGGAAGCCCCACGTTGAAGCACCTCAGTCATGAGGTTAGTCCTGACAGACACCGAAGGTAGCTCGAGGCCCAAGACCTCGGTTGCTCTTCTCACCACCATACAGTAAGAAGCTCCCTCCTCCATAGCCACGGTAGGGGGAAAAAGCATACCAGCGTCAGGTGAGGTATCCAACCTGCTGGCTTCGCCAAATTCCTGAGCCCAGTCCATAGGATCGTCCAGCAGGTATTCTAAAGGGTCCAACGACCCCTCCATACTCTCGCCGAATTCAGACCCATAAGAACAAGGGTCTAATTCCAATCTAGGGACCAAAGGCCCTGCTGTAGACGGAATCTGCATCGAGCGACATTTCGGCTCTGGTTCGGAGTCGGCGATAAGTATAGGATTGATGCTGTCCACAGGCCCTATTGGCATCAGGAGTATCAACACCTGAACTGACGTTGGGTAAGGTCGAGATATGACCGATGCAGGTTCGCATCCGGAAGCAGATCCTCGGGTGCTCACGGAGCTGAGGCCGAAGCCCCCGATGCGGAACCTGAAGGGGCCCATGCCAACCCCAAGGAGGCCCAAAGGCTCCCCAAAAGGGCTGGCCTGCCAAAAAATGAGGCGCACAGGCCTGTAGAACTCTGAGTTGGGCTCGGGTGGCTCCACGTCCCAGAAAGTTAGGAAGGCACAGAGCCGTCCCAGGAGTAGGGTCTGGAGACGGAGGCCTACAGAGAGGACGTTCCTTGTCCTGCATTGCATTGTCTGATTAACAGGGTAAAGTCGAAGGGCCCTTGTGCTTATTCAGCTTCTTCTTCTTACCCACTTGTCCCGAAGATTTAGAATGGGATGAAGAGGAGTGGTGGTGGTGGCTCCGTGAGCAGTTTTGGGACCATCCTCTCGACCGAGAGCAAGGCAGAGCCGGACGCCGGGCCACAAGCAGCTTCAGGGACCACCCTCTCAAAGCCTTCAGGTTCATGGCCTGGCAGTCAGAGCACGACTTTGGGTCGTGGTTGTGCTCCAAGTACAACAAACACACCAGGTGTGCCTCAGTCACCGTCATCATGCGGTGGCAGGAGTCACGGGGCTTGACATCCTCGACGCACCAGAAAAGTCCAAAAAATGTGAACATTCAGTCAAAAAGTGACTGAGGGTACCTGTTGGACCTGGCTTGTTGACAGGGACATCCCCAAACGTTTTGCCTCCTTCCTCCTATTTTTTCTGACCTGTTGTTCTTGGCTTTTGACCTCTGGGCACTTTACCACTGCTAACCAGTGCTAAAGTGCATATGCTCTCTGTGTAAATTGTAGTATTGATTGGTTTATCCATGAATGGCTATTTAATTTACTTGTAAGTCCCTAGTAGAGTGCACTATATGTGCCTAGGGCCTGTAGATTAAATGCTACTAGTGGGCCTGCAGCACTGGTTGTGCCACCCACTTCAGTAGCCCCTTAACCTTGTCTCAGGCCTGCCATTGCAAGGCCTGTGTGTGCAGTTTCACTGCCACTTCGACTTGGCATTTAAAAGTACTTGCCAAGCCTAGAACTCCCCTTTTTCTACATATAAGTCACCCCTAATGTGTGCCCTAGGTAACCCCTAGAGCAGGGTGCTGTGTGGGTAAAAGGCAGGACATGTACCTGTGTAGTTATATGTCCTGGTAGTGTAAAACTCCTTAAATCGTTTTTACACTACTGTGAGGCCTGCTCCCTTCATAGGCTAACATTGGGGCTGCCCTCATACATTGTTGAAGTAGCAGCTGCTGATCTGAAAGGAGCAGGAAGGTCATATTTAGTATGGCCAGAATGGTAATACAAAATCCTGCTGACTGGTGAAGTCGGATTTAATATTACTATTCTAGAAATGCTACTTTTAGAAAGTGAGCATTTCTTTACACTTAAATCTTTCTGTGCCCTTCAATCCACGTCTGGCTAGGTTTAGTTGACAGCTCCTTGTGCATTCACTCAGACACACCCCAAACACAGGGTACTCAGCCTCACTTGCATACATCTGCATTTTGAATGGGTCTTCCTGGGCTGGGAGGGTGGAGGGCCTGCCCTCACACAAAGGACTGCCACACCCCCTACTGGGACCCTGGCTGACAGGATTGAACTGAAAGGGGGCCTGGTGCATTTCTTAGACACTCTTTGAAGTCACCCCCACTTCAAAGGCACAACTTAGTATAAAACAGGGCCTCTGCCCTACCTCATCAGACACTTGCTGGAGAAGAAACCTGAACCAGAAACTACATCCTGCCAAGAAGAACTGCCTGGCTGCTCAAAGGACTCACCTGTCTGCTTTCTCCAAAGGACTGCTGCCTTGCTGTTGGCCTGCTGCCTCGCTGAACTCTTGTCTGGCTGTAAAAGTGCTCTCCAAGGGCTTGGATAGAGCTTGCCTCCTGTTCCCTGAAGTCTCAGGACCAAAAAGACTTCTCTTTTTCACTTGGATGCTTCGTGCACCGAAATTTTCGCCGCACAGCTTGTTCAGCGGCGAGAAAAACGCTGCACACCGACGTTGATCGACGCGAGGCCTTCGGGACGACCGGAACTTTGACGCACGGCCTCGCAAGGACAACGCCGCCCGACTTCCAAGGAGAAATCGGCATGATGCCTGCCGTGAGAACGAAACTTCGACGCACAGCCCCGCGGAACGCCGCACAGCCAGAAAACAAGCAGGAGAATCCACGCACAGACCCGGGACATATGGTAATCCCCGCGATCCACAGAAAGAGACTGTCCGCGCGCCGGAAAACGACGCACGACTTCCCCGCGTGAAAAATAACGACGCAAGTCCGTGTGTGCTGGGGAGAAATCGACGCACACACCATTTTTCCACGTATCTCTTCTTCTGCGGCCCTTTGCAGAGATTTTCCACTCCAAACCAGGTACTTTGTGCTTGAAAGAGACTTTGTTTGCTTTTTAAAGACTTAAGACACTTTATATCACTTTTCAGTGATATCTTTACAAATTCACATTGCATCTTTGATCGTTTTGACCTGCAAATACCCAGATAAATATTATATATTTTTCTAAACACTGTGTGGTGTATTTTTGTGGTGTTATATTATGGTATTGTATGATTTATTGCACACATGCTTTACACATTGCCTTCTAAGTTAAGCCTGACTGCTCGTGCCAAGCTACCAGAGGGTGGGCACAGGCAAATTTTGGATTGTGTGTGACTTACCCTGACTAGAGTGAGGGTTCTTGCTTGGACAGAGGGCAACCTGAATGCCAACCAAAAACCCAATTTCTAACAGTATCTCTTCTCCAGATCTGCGCATTGGCTGGTGCCTTAAGAAAAGAACTGACCTCTGCGTGCCAGGGTGGTGCTTATGTATGACCTGCGACCTCATATCCGGTGACCACGATGCCAACGACGGACGTGGGGTCGACCGACGCCACCTGATGGCGCACAAGGGTATTGCTTGAAGAAAAGTGTCCGGATCCAGACCGACTCCTGGGGGAAATTCTAAGGTAAGTAATCTGCAACTAGAAGTTTCTATCAGATAAACGGCAGTAGAGGTCCAGATGAGGATTGTCTTTTTAGCAACAATTCAGTGAGGATGTTGGTTTTTTAATCTCAATGGAGGACAACTGTAGATCCAAGACTTCGGCCGCCTCTCAAATGAAGCAAACTCTTCCATGGAAGGGACAGGTGGCGAGATCAGCCTCGGGTTAGGAGAAACAGTTTCTTGTAGGGTCATATACAAACTTTCATCATTATATAGTGGTGAGAATTTGCCATAACCATTAAGCTGGTTGGCTCTGGTCAGACTGATCCAAATAACTGTTGGAGCAATGGAGGGCGGCTGCTAGGCAAAAGAGCTGTCTTGTCCGAGTCAGAATGTACGGGGGCTGGGCATGTATGGTCTGCACTTAAACATGAGGTTAAGACTGATTTGGCTTGGTGCTGTACAAAACTAAGGGCTCTATGTTCTCCTCAGGCCTCAGCGGTGTCTGTGCGGGAGGAACCGTGGTGCCAGGTGTGGAGTCGGCTTTGGAGTTGGTACAGAACTGGAAACAGGTTCGTAAGGCACAGATTGTGTGGAGAGTGCACCTGCCAGCAGTAAACAGACTGGAAATCTCAGCAGATCCATGCAGTGTACCAGAGTGAGCCGGAAGAGGGCTGAAAATGCGAAGTATGGCCTCCTTAAATGCCTCAATTGGTTGTAGTGGAGATTAATTTAAGCATTCCATCTATCATCTTGTTGTTTTTGCATTTTCAATCTGTTGTGGCATCACTGATGGGCTTCGAAATTCAGGGTGCATCAGAATCAGTTGCAGATTATGCTCTTCAGTAGGGGACTAGGAGAGAGACCTCATGGCACCCTTGATGTCCTAGCAATTAATCAGACAGAGTGGTGAGGCTCATCTGGACTTCTTGTGTTTCTTTTTGACTTTGATGAGGCGTGTGCAATCTCCCTTGCTGATAACATTAGGCCCCAGGGGGAAAACCCACCTTCCCCTTAAAAAAAGACTGGGGGATGGGGTCCTGGGCCAGGCCCTGTGGATCAACCCCCCACAGCGCACATCCAAAGGCCGTGCGTAGCATGGGGCTGGCTCATGTGGGGCTGTTCTACAGCCAATGGCCATGCGCTGCAGGGGATTGGATTTGCGTATCAATTAAATACTATCTTACGTTAAAAAAAAAAAAAAAATAGAAATTCACTGAAAAAAAATCTAAAGTAATGTTATAATTAGATGTGATAAAAAGATCTGCTTTTATTATTTAAAAAAGAAAATCTTAGAAATTCACTGAAAAATTAAAGTTAGTTAGGTGAATGTTAGTGACAAAGTTTTGAAAAAAAAAAATGAAAAAAAACCACACAGAAATTCACCAGTTATAGTTAGCAGACCTAACCATAACGTGCGCCCCACCATGCACTTCTTATGACCTCATATACATCACTCATGAAATCTTCTATAGCATTTGACATCACCATGACATCTCAAATTACATCATCCAAACTTCTTTTGAACACCTTGCTCTTTAAGCAGGTATACCATTATCGCTATGAAAGTTAACTGCAAAATAAGTCAGAACAATATAAAGCGTCTTAACCTGCTATCATACATACAAACCCCATAGGTAAAGCAAACTTGAGCTATTTGCAACATTGACCCCCTACCAAACACTTCATGGGTAGATGAGTTCATGTTGACTATGAACCGCAGATGAAACGGTAACTTGTCCTACATACGGTGTTCAATCTGTATATAACTGTTCAAGGGAAACCAAGTTCCTCCAAATACTCAAAGCCCTGTAACATAACTAATGCCCTACTACGGATACTCTTTATCTGTATCAAACCCGACAGTCACTGAACCCACATTAAAAACTGAAGTGGATATGAGTAGAAAGCGGGTACTCTTAACAGTGTTTGCTCTATGGAGAGAGTTTACTCTGTACCACACGGTCTGCAGACAGTGAAATTCATGAGAAATACACCAGAGTATTAAAAAGTATGTAATAATCACAGTATAAACTCTATGCAAAATGTGTTCAAAGAGTGACTATTCACTTAAAATATCCAAGGTCAGAAGGTGCTAAAGATCATACTACCGGCAGCCCTCATACTGTGGTGAAATCTTAACAGATAGCCTATCTTCTGAAGCAAAACAAGCATGTGTACAATAAGTTAATTCCTGGTGCACACAATCTTCTATATTAAGTAGCAATTGTCATGTTGAGACGATTCTGTCTAATAACTCAAGGCTGCTTACAATAGTTAGCATGTAGTACATAGAATCTTTACCCTGTTGTAAGCTGTTTCTGCAGGACCCAAAAACTTTCGTGGAACATGATGAATACAAGTCAACTGTCACCTGCACACAGAGTTACTCTTCAAATCAAAGATGTATAACCTACTTAATACCTGTGAGAAATCAGGACTTTTTTGCAGTGCCCCCCCCCCCCCCCCAACACCTTTGCCCCCATTTTGACTACTTTTCTCACTCTGATTGGGCTTTGTTAACCAGACCAAGGGCCAGTGTTCTTTTTCACAAGGTGCATGGTAATTAGATGTAAGTACAATTGGCATGGTAACATACCTGTAAGAACTTAGTATATGATAAGGGATGTAGCATTAGAGGCCCAGCAGATTTAATGTACTAAAGTATGCACTGATGTGTGGCCTGCTGTCACTGTAAAAGTCAGCCCTGCTTTCCTTCAAATTAAATTTATATGCAATTTTGACTTTGGAAATAAAAGTACTTCCAAAGTCGTAAACTGCCTTAATTTTACATATATGTCACCCCTAAGTGCCCTATAACTATATGTAGGGACATTATAAAATATGTTTTATATGCTCTGGTGAGGAGAAAAAACTGCCAAATTCCATTTTTCCCCAATGTAGTGGATTAGCTCCATAGGCTAACATGGGAATACTGTATTAGGTAAAACTATTGATAGGAATAAGCTACAAATATCACTCAAAGACTTAAAATGATAGTTAGAATACATTCAACAACATACCACTGTTAGATTTATTATACCTACCACAGAAAATAAGTTATAGAACTTGTTTTTCTGATAAGCCAAAGTCCAGCCTTCCAGCAGCCCTTCTCTGATTGGCCTGCATTGAGACAAAGGACATCTGGGGAGATTTACAAGCTGCAGAGCAACAGGCAGGAAGTGGTCTAGGTAGCCAAACTGGTCTTTAAAGAAGGAAGGACAGGATACAGGGTCAACCCACTTCCTGCATCTCCATGCAGCTAGGAGTTCAAGTAATTGAATTAGCAGAGGGGCTCAAAGAGGAGTGTTAAGGAAACTTACGCACACCAAAGGGACGACTTAGCAAGATCGTAACATCCAGGAGAGAGCTTCTCCGTTTGGGATTTTGAAAGACTAGTCCTTTCTTGGAAAAGATGCCACACTTTGGAGGAAGTCATCATACCTCTGGCTATCACCCTGCACCGCATTGGTCAGGGGTGGCCCTCTGCTGGTCACCAAGGAATACTGGGCAGATATGGGAGAGTTGCCTAGCTATTCAGATCCTTGCCTGAAACTACAAAGAGATGAAGAACTGTCCTGCTGAACCCAAGATCTGTGCTAGGAAGCACTGCACCCAGTGCACACTCTGGGCTTTACAAAAGAGGACTTTGCCTGGGCTTCTAAAGGATTCAGGAGTGGACCTCCTGTAAGCAACAGGTATAAAGGATCTACCAAGAGTCACCTCCATCAATTCCTGTCAGAAAAGCCCACCTGGACAGTTTTTAACCTTCAGTGGACTTAAGGATTTAGCCACGTGCACTGTGGGAATTGTAATCCCCACAAGCAACTCCAATTCTGGAACTTTGGATTGGTGTTGTGGGCCCTCAAAGTTACAAAAGAAACGTCTGGAGAAGGACTGCCCTGTTGGACACTTTGACTGCACAAAAGAAGACTGCACTCACAAGGAGTACACCTACTGCACTTGCAAGGCTTCACAACAATAAGACTTTGCCTGTCTTAAAGGATAAGAAGTGGACTCCCTGATCAGCAACAGGTAGGAAAGTCCTGGAAGGGCCACATGCAACATCAACAACGAGGACAACTCCAGCTGACAAGCTTCACTGGTATTTTACTTGGATTGACCAGGTGCAGTGTTGAAATTGTAGTCCCAGATCCCAAGAGGCAAACCAGAGCTTCTGAACCCTTGGCTGGTGCTGTGGACCACTTTCCTGCACCAAGAAACACTTCTGGAAGTAGGTGTAAAAGTGTTACATCGTGGGTTGCCTGAACTCTTGACTTGACTTTCTCCCGGTCCAGCAAGACTTTTTTTTAAACCCTTTGAGCACTATTTGCTTCTAAGCGCTAGTTTTACTTTTAATCTTAAAAAATTCATATCTCAGGTTCCCTACATTGGATTTTTATCATTTTGGTCATAAAAATATAAGCTATTTTTATGAACTGGTGTGGGATTTTTATTTTGCCTTACTTAATGTATTGGTGTTTTTAAATGCTTTACACACCTGTCTGCTTGCAGTCAAGCTACCAAGGGTTGAGGAGCAAGGATACATTTTTTGGGACCTTGACTGGCCCTTATGTGTGATTGTGGCCTTACTGCTAGCTGTAGGTATCTACCTGCATCTACTAATTATCCACTTTCCAACAATACCTCTACACTCTTATGGTGCATTAGTAGCACAGTCATTTTGTATGCACATATACCAATTAGCTGGACACAGTGGTGTACAAAAGTAGGTAGAAAAGTAATATGGTAGGTACCCACCACTATGTAAAAGTAACACTCATTGGATGATGTCATGAGTGATGGCATACATGATGTCACAGAACACGTCATGAGTGATGTCATAAGCAGTGCATGGTGGGGGTGCAAGTTAAATGGTGAATTTGTTATATATATATATATATATATACACACACACACAGACATTTACCGATGCATGTGTGGAATATTACTTACAGAAACACTAGCTGAGTGACTGAAAACACGCAAAATGCATATCTTTTAAACAAATGCTATTGTAGTAGCCAAAATAGATTTCTGATGCTTCAAAGGTAGAATCCAGAACAGCTGATGGAGCCAGGAAGAGCTAAACCATCCTTACGTATATCATTCTATCAAAACAGAAGCAAGAAGTTTTGCAAAGGGATGTCTCTGGCTTGAAGCCCAACAATTCCGACAGCACACTCATACCATCTTGGAAAACAGTGACAGGATAGCCACCTTAATTTCCAGAATACAATCACAAAACTGATGAAGGAAGCGACATGGTTGTTTTTTCCATCTGTACCTTAACTTAAGGCTCTGAAGTTGAGTACAGAATGTCTCTATGAAGCGCAAGGGCCGAGCAAAAATGCAAAAGAAAGAAGGCGAAGGTCCAAACAAATTCAAATGTTGCAAGAAAAAATATATGTTTGCACAATTACCAACTATGAGCTAGTGAAGGGGACATACAGTGATGAAGAAAGAGAACTTCTGGTCCATATCCTTTTCCTCAAAGGTCAAAAATATTTTTTGCTCCTTAATATATGAATAGATTTTTCATGAAATACAATTATCCTATTGTCACAAGAGAGTTGCAAAGTTTAGTAGGACTGCTTACTGGTAAGGAGTGTAATCAAATTTACATTACTACAATTGTACCAACTAAATCCCTCAAGATAATGTAAAGAATATGAGGTGGAAGAGTCAGTGGAAAAAGAACAGTAATAACGTAAAGAAAAAGATAATATTTTATTATTAAATATTTGTTTCACATTTTTTTAGTCCTATCAACAAATCAATATTCTATTCAACAATGAGGAAGCATTCGGCTTACAAAGTAATGTATCTAAAAAATTTGGTTTAGACGGGTGCTACTATTGGAAACTGAGACATTAATATAGACAACACACAAGATAAAAAACAAACTGTACAAACAATCTTGTTGCAAATTCAAAAGGGTGCAACAATCTAAAACGTTTTACCTTATCAAGCAGAAGACTTGCAAAGGTTGAGTTATACAATAAAAACTGCTTACTAATCCAGTCAAAACTAAAATAAAGGGATAGGTCTGCAACAGCTCAAAGCAAACAATAGGTCATTTTGCTGGGCAAACACATTTATATAGATAATTTGTAATGTTTTAGTGGATTAATATAACAGACTGTTAATGTCCCATTAAAGAAAACTCTTTAAGATCTCCAAACTAATGGGATTTCAGGTTGCAAGTACCGTGTTAGCAATGTGTAACAAGACAGCAATTATCTGTAGATGATAACATGTTGACACCTTTATTCGATGAAATGATTTTCTTGGCCAATTTAAATTATTCATTTATTACTATTAGTTATCAAGTGCTATTTATGCTTAATGGGCGAAGAACCACACACAATCATAATGCTTTGTGGTTACCTCTTGCAACCAATGGTGCTAGGGAAAAGGTATGGGTCCTCTTAAATCAGAGATGGTCAAGGACTGTATATCATTGAAGATAATTCCACTAGAGGGTGACTGCGTGTTCGATTTAGGTCTCCAGCCACGTCTGAAATTTCCAGAACAGTATGCGTAAATTTATTGTGCTTTGACCAACACTAATTTGCAATATAAAAACAAAACTAAAAAAACTGCAGCATTGTAGGTTATGTCTGGCTGCAAGAGTCAAAACAGTAGTGTATAACCAAGCCGCTTATAACAAAGACAACAAATTAAACAAAACAAAGTGGATTGTATCCTGGTACTTGTTATAGATATCTTATCCTTTACATTCTGCCTCTAAGACTGCCAAAATCTGGGCAGCAGATGGGCGTTTTTTGGGATCCTCATTAGTGCAAACAGAGAACAGCTCAATGACCTTCTGGTATGATTCACCAAGCTCTTCTATGTTAAGTGCAGGTCTAGTGCCCAAAGCTTCATAGTAAGCATCATCATCAAAGTCCTCTTCATCAAAAGATTCATCTGATAAACACAAAAAAGGAAAATTGTTTCACTTGTAATGTTGTTCTCCATCATAAATGTTAAGAGTATCTACCTGTATACAGAAATTCACTCAACAAATATATAACATACATTTCCAAATTCAAAATAATTTTACCCTGAAAAAACACATGGAGAAGGCAACATTTTCTCTTTTAACTATGTAAGCTTTATTGTGAAATTTGCAAATCTTGTGAGCTACACAATGAGGGAATCCTGTGCCAAAGGTCGTCCAATGGTCAAGTGGTTGTCCTCCTGTTTTCATGCTTCAGGGGCACAAAAAGCACAAGGACTCCAGATCCCAAGAGGGCTGCTCAGAACTGGACCCTCTAAGGGGCCTGTTTAGCGAGGGACCTGGAGCCTAGCCATAAATAGCAACGGGCTGCCAAACTGACCATGAGGAACTTGGTCTCAACTTTTTCCAAAGTTCTGGGTTTATTGGGCAAGGTGCAGATGTGTGCCCCAGGAGGTCACACGCACAAGTGGGCAATAAAATCATGTATGCCCCACTCAGAGCTTAATGTCACAATACAAAGTAGTTCAGCTGTGTCTTGCGGGAAAGGTATCAGGCTTTGTGGATCCAGGCTAATGTTTCCTCCTTACCCCGCAGGAGGATTGCAATTTCCATAAAAAATGATTAAATCATAAGGTTAAACTTTGAAAGAGGATGAGATGGTAAATCTACATGACCTACAAAGTGTCCTTGCCAACAATGAAACTAAATGTTGTCCTGCTTAGAGCTTTTGAGCCAATAGCAAAGGCTTAATCGGGAGCTTGAAGACCACGTATATGACTGAGAGGGACCACTGCTGGCCACAGTCTTGGACCTTGTCCCCCTGGTAGATTATAACTTCAATTTAATTTAAAAATTAAAAATAAGAAGGTGAAAGCTGTAACCAGGATGTCCGCTTAGTATATCAATCCTCTGCTCCATTGCGGTAAGTCTGAAATCTCACCTAGATCCAGTGATAATTGGACCAGTGACTTAATTGGCCCTTTCTATGCATTTTTTACCCTAAGTCTTTAAAAAAATTAATGATCTCAGATTCCTCTTAACTTATTTTGATGACCTTGGCGTCCTTTTGCTAATTACATATTTGTCTAGTTATCTAAATTGGTTTCGAATTTTATTGTGGTTTGCTCTTCACCTTACAATAGCTAGTAAACTTGTACTTAGCACACACTTCTGCTCGTGCAATTGCTACCAGGGGTTGGCCAGAGATTTTCTCAGCACTGTTTCGACCTAACCAGAGTGGGTTTATTCAGCTGGTAGGGGTAATTCTCTACCAAATGAATATACCCATTGCTAACAGATCCTTATACAGTAAGCAGATACGATAAAGAGCCCGAATTACTATTGTGTGCATGAAGGGATAGAGCAGCCTCCACAGTTCTTACAATGGCACAGTCAACTTTCTCTCTTGTAAAGTCTGTGTTCTTTCTTTTGAAAGAAATGTACACAGCTGGATTTTCGGTCAAAAGAAATGTATTGCAAGTGACTTGGCTAACAAGCCTGTTATTAAAAATGTGAGTTTACAATCAATGAAGAATTTCTCAGTCGAAAATTAAGTAAAATAGAGAGCAGCAGTTTTATAGAATTTACAATAGAAACGTACACAGCTGTCTACATTTAAAAGGATTAAAGCTTCAATATCTCACCTTCATCCTCTTCAGGAGGTAGGTTCAAATGTGGGATGGCCAGTGTCATCATCTCCCATAGCGTTAGCCCAAAAGCAAAAATATCTGACTTATCAGTAATGACACCATCATCTTCCAATGCTTCTTTAGGTTTCCATGGCTCTGTGCCAACGTAGTGCAGCTGAGGATCACTTACTGGAAAAGAAACACCCAAACATATCCATTTAAAATATCTGTAGCCCTTTAGTGAGTTTCAAATCGGTCAAAGCAATAAATGAAGACCGGGCATTCTCTAAATAAACTTACTAGGGAACATCCAAATACAAACCAAACTCTAGCTATGAAACCTACATTCAGTCAACTGAAATGTACCACTGTTACATACTCCCTTATCCAAATTATGTGCATAACCATAGAGCATCATTTTTAGGTCTGTTTTTTTGCTGGATCGCATGAAAACAACCCAAACCAATACACCCAAAGAGACTTTGGATCAGTTTCATTGAGCTACTGGTTGCTTTAGGTCAGTCTCTTTCAGCCGCTGTTTTTGATACTGTTAATCACATTGCAGATCATGTCAGTGGTTTAGTCCTTTCTCCCTGTTGGCTACTAGCTGGGATAGTCCACCACCTTAAGGAGGTCTTCCATGAAGAAGTGCAATGGAGGCACATTTTGTTTTTGAGGAGCAGCAGCCAGCCCTCACTGTGTCACCTGGTCAGAACAGGACACAGTGTGGGTCATGAGGACAACAGATGTTACATGCCAACATTGAACTCCTGGCTGTGGTGCTAAATTTTCACTACCTTGACAGCAATGCCAAAAAAAGAAGTAACAGGCCAATGGCAGCCATACTGCCTCCACAGAAGCCTGCCATAGTGCAAGACGTAGACCTGGACAGCACCCCACCACAATCCAGCTGAACCCAACCGACAGTTGCCAATCCCAGACTACCTACTGAGTATCCAGAGAGCCAACTGTGAGGCTGGCTGCTGAACCTGAGATAGCTCTGTAACTGAACTACAGACACCAAACCCATACGGTGGAAATAGATTGATATTAATACTTTAATAATGGGATCACACTTATTTCCAGCTGGTAAAACACCAGTGTGGTTTTGTAGCATGGAGATTTTTCTTTCTAGTTTTAGAAGTACATTTTCACTTTCCCAAATGAGGCTCCTGATTGCACTCACTCAAGACGGCCAAAGTGACTGTAGACTTCCTGCATCTTAACCGGTTTTAACTTTTAGCAAATAATATCTTTTATTTCAGGGAAAACTATTTACAATTCAGATGTGCCTAAACTGCCTTTTCCTGCCGACTCTTGCACCGACTCCCACCTGGGTCTCCGTTACAGAACATCACACAAGTCTTTATTGCTCAATCACACTAGACTGTTTGCCCGCATAAGGGGCATTATTCATCTAGCAATGACACTTCACATGTATCTCTATTCTACAAGCAGTACCCCTGCCACTGTGAGTCATCCTGATAGGCAAAGACTTATTCATCCATTAATGTATCATCACAAACTGTGGTACTTTCCCAACTCAAACTCCTGGGACAGCGAGTTCTTTACCTAGTACTGTCCTGTGTTTTTAAGCTTTAATCAACAAGATACCTTGCAGCATTGTGTTCTCTCACGCTGTATAACTGATCTAGTGGTGCCCTTTCTCGTAGGGCATTGTTGGACCTGGCTTTTTGACAGGGTCATCCCCAAACTTGTTGCCTCCTTCCTCCTATTTTTTCCGACCTGTTGTTGTTGACTTTTGAACTCTGGGCACTTTACCACTGCTAACCAGTGCTAAAGTGCATATGCTCTCTGTGTAAATTGTACTGTTGATTGGTTTATCCATGATTGGCTATTTGATTTACTTGTAAGACCCTAGTAGAGTGCACTATATGTGCCTAGGGCCTGTAAATTAAATGCTACTAGTGGGCCTGCAGCACTGGTTGTGCCACCCACTTAAGTTTCACTGCCACTTCGACTTGGCATTTAAAAGTACTTGCCAAGCCTAAAACTCCCCTTTTTCTACATATAAGTCACCCCTAAAGTGTGCCCTAGGTAACCCCTGGAGCAGGGTGCTGTGTGGGTAAAAGGCAGGACATGTACCTGTGTAGTTTGTGTGTCCTGGTAGTGTAAAACCCCTAAATTCGTTTTTACACTACTGTGAGGCCTGCTCCCTTCATAGGCTAACATTGGGGCTGCCCTCATACATTGTTGAAGTGGTAGCTGCTGATCTGAAAGGAGTAGGAAGGTCATATTTAGTATGGCCAGAATAGTAATACAAAATCCTGCTGACTGGTGAAGTTGGATTTAATATTACTATTTTTTAAATGCCACTTTTAGAAAGTGAGCATTTCTCTGCACTTAAATCTTTCTGTGCCTTTCAATCCACGTCTGGCTAGGTTTAGTTGACAGCTCCTTGTGCATTCACTCAGACACACCCCAAACACAGGGTACTCAGCCTCACTTGCATACATCTGCATTTTGAATGGGTCTTCCTGGGCTGGGAGGGTGGAGGGCCTGCCCTCACACAAAGGACTGCCACACCCCCTACTGGGACCCTGGCAGACAGGATTGAACTGAAAGGGGACCTGGTGCATTTCCTAGCCACTCTTTGAAGTCACCCCCACTTCAAAGGCACATTTTTGTATAAAACAGGGCCTCTGCCCTACCACCTCAGACACTTGCTGGAGAAGAAACCTGAACCAGAACCTGCATCCTGCCAAGAAGAACTGCCTGGCTGCCTAAAGGACTCACCTGACTGCTTTCTACAAAGGACTGCTGCCTTGCTGTTGTCCTGCTGAACTCTTGCCTTGCTGCTGAAGTGCTCTCCAAGGGCTTGGATAGAGCTTGCCTCCTGTTCCCTGAAGTCTCAGGACCAAAAAGACTTCTCTTTTTCATTTGGACGCCTTGTGCGCCGAAAAATTTGACGCACAGCTTGCTCCGCGGTGAAAAATTCACTGCATACCGATCCGGAAAGACGCCGCTCGACGCGACGCCTGCGGTGCGACCGGAACTTCGACGCACGGCCTCGCCTGGACAACGCCACCCGACTTCAGAAAGGAAAATCAATGCAACGCCTGCCGTGAGTGAGAAGATTCCACGCACAGCCCACCGGATCGACGGGCAGCCGGAAAACAAGCCTAGGATTCCACGCACAGCCCCCTGGACATCTGGTAATCCCGCAAACCACAGAAGGAGACTGTCCGTGCGCCGGAAAACGACGCACGACTTCCCCGCATGAAAAATAATGACGCAAGTCCGTGTGTGAAGGGGCGAAACCGACGCACACACCATTTTTCCACATATCTCTTCCTCTGCGGCCCTTTGCGGAGATTTTCCACTTTAAACCAGGTACTTTGTACTTGAAAGAGACTTTGTTTGCTTTTTAAAGACTTAAGACACTTTATATCACTTTTCAGTGATATCGCTACAATTTCATTTTGCATCTTTGATCGTTTTGACCTGCAATTATCCAGATAAATATTATATATTTTTCTAAACACTGTGAGGTGTATTTTTGTGGTGCTATATTGTGTTATTGTATGATTTGTTGCACAAATACTTTACACATTGCCTTCCAAGTTAAGCCTGACTGCTCGTGCCAAGCTACCAGAGGGTGGGCACAGGATAATTTGGATTGTGTGTGACTTACCTGACTAGAGTGAGGGTTCTTGCTTGGACAGAGGGTAACCTGACTGCCAACCAAAAACCCCATTTCTAACAGGCATCATTTACTTATTTAAATGCTCCCCTCCACAGGACTCTGGCAAATTATATCCCATTTAATGATAAACCAGAGGAGATGATAGTCACACAGCAGTGTACCTAGCATAGAGCACAATTATCCTACAAATGCCACCTTTCAAATAGGGTCTGATCAGTAAAAAAAAAAAAAAAAAAAAAAAAAAAAAAACACGCACACAGGGTTCTGAATACGAAGTATTCTTCTTATTGCATGTGTATCTCTTCCCCTTCCCCTTCCCCCAGTCTGATCTGGACTCTCTCCTCCCAAACCACACACTTCCAAGAGTATTCCATGCCAGCACCTCATATGTGAGATGCTCCTGCGGTAGTCACGCTTAAGAAATAATACGCACTAGAAAATCAAATCACTCTGCCTGCGAAGGGTCAACCCAAATTTCTGCCCTCAACAAAACAAAAGTGTTCCCTGTGACGAGAGGATATGGTCTTGGCATAAAGGCAGTATGCAGCCAAAATAACTTCGACCACATCGGCCAAAACATCTTAGTTTGTCCCGCTTAATCTCCAGATGAAGCAGATGGAGAGCTCTTGGTGGAGCTCTCAGCCCTACTGCTGGGACTGCAGATCCTCTCAAAGTGAAAGTCAAAGAGAACAGATGCTCCATGCCAGAAGTCCCATTGTTAGACCTGGCATCCTTGGCGTGGTCTCCCCTAACTTTTTGCCTCTGGTTCCCAGGTTGTTGCTGTGTGCTGGACTCTGTTGTTGCTGTTTTTATTACTCTGGGCACTTTACCCATGCTGACCAGTGCTAAAGTGCAAGTGTTCCGTACATAAATTGTATGTGTGATTGGCTTTTCCATGCTTGGCATATCTGATTTACTAGTACTTCCCTAGTTAAGTGCACTAGAGGTGCCTTGGGCCTGTAAATCAAATGCAACTAGTGGGCCTGCAGAACATGTCTCAGTCCTGCCACTGCAGTGTCTGTATGCAATTTAAACTGCCAATTCGACTTGGCAAGTGTACCCACTTGCCAGGCCTAAACCTTCCCTTTTTATACATGTAAGGCACCCCTTATGTAGGCCCCAGATAGCCCCATGGGCAGGGTGCAGTATATGTTAAAGGTGGGACATGTACTGATGTGTTTTACATGTCCTAACAGTGAAATACTGCCAAATTCGGTTTTCACTGTTGCAAGGCCTAAATCTTGCATAGGTTAACATGGGAGCTGCCTTTAAATAGCCTTAAAGTGAAGTTTCCTTTTGAGAGCTGATCGAAATGTGTAGTTCGGGGTCTCTGAACACACAATTAAAAAATACATCTTTTAGTGAAGTTGTTTTTTAGATTGTTAGTTTGAAAATGCCACTTTTAGAAAGTGGCCATTTTCTTGCTTTAACCATTCTGTGATTCTGCCTGTTTGTGGATTCCCTGTCTGGGTCCAGTCGAGCAGTTGGGCTGTTTGTGAATCTCCTCTAGACAGTGACACAAAGGGAGCTGGGGTGTAGCCTGCAAATTGTGATGAGCCACCTGGGCTAGAGTGGAGGGGGGTGTGGTCACTTATACCTCAATGGGCCGTGCATTCCCTCACACAATACAGTCTCCAACACCCTAGTGTGTGTCTGGGGCCTGGCCAAGGCAGGATCTTGTGAACAACAGAGACATTCCTTTGAGGTTTGCTTCCTTCAAAGTCAGAAAGGGGTATAAGTAGTGGACACAAAACCCTAGACTTTATATCACTTCTGGATTCAAGAGGAACCTCTGCCAAGGAGAAGAACTGAAGAGCTGAGAAGTGCTGCCCCTACCTGTGCTTTGTTGGGCTATCCTGCAGTTGCTGCTTCTGCCTGTGAAAGGGGACAAAGACTGGACTTTGTTGTGCATTCCTGCTTGAGAAGGATCTCCAAGGGCTTGGACTGAGCTTGCCTCCTGTTTTGAAGTCTCCAGGCCAAAGACTTCCTCTGCCAGCACATGGACTCTCTGCTGAGACTCCTGCCCTGCCAAGTGGTGCACTATCCAGTCGCTGGACCCTTGAAAGGAAGTTGGCAGAACCAAGACTGAAATCCACGCACAGAACACCGTGAGGGGAAATTTTCAGTGCACTACCAGCAAAGCAGCTGATAACGCTCCACCTGCGGATGGAGAAACGACGCAACACCCGCTTGCGGCTGCTGATAATGATGCAAACCCCACACAGCGTGGTTTTCCAACACTGTGCGACAGGATTTCACATGCATCGTCGCTGGGCGGCAAAGTCATCGTGAATCTACGCGGATTTCAGGTTCCCTGTCCGGAAATCGACACATCGCTCTCTTACAAGGGAGGAAAAACTACACATCACCTACCCGACCGGAGAAGAAATGACACACTCGCCTGTGTGGCTTTATTTTTGACGCAAACCAGGTACTTTGTGAAACAACAACGTTTCCATTGTTTTCTCTAAAGTAAGACTCTTATTCTTTTGAAAATTCATAACTTGTGTATGTTCGATTTTTGTCGTTTTGGTCTTGTTTGATTTAGATAAATATTACCTATTTTTCTAAACTGGTGTGGTGTCCATTTTGTAGTGTTTTCACTTTATTACTGTGTGTGGTGGTACTAATACTTTACACATGGCTTCCGAGTTAAGCCTTTCTGCTCGTGCCAAGCTAGCAAGGTATTGAGCAGGGGTTAACCAGGTGTTTTTCTCCTTTGCCCTGACTAGAGGGAGTGTCCTTTCTTGGACGGGGGGGAGGGGGCTAACCCGACTGCCAATCAAAGACCTCATTTCTAACACTCACCGAATGAAGAACATGTTTCCAAAGTCCCTGGAAGAGGAACTGAAAACAAGGCCTCAGGGAATGCCCGAAAAGCTGTAAATACCACATAGTTCATAAAAACAACCGACTGAGCTCATACACTGAGCGAGCCAGCCAGATAATTAGCCAACAGCATTCCTTGTTAACCAGAGCCACAGTCTCAGTGCCTCCAAGACAAAGAGAGTGCAAGCTAATGCCCATCATGTGGTTGATACGTGGAGAAACCTCCTGGTCAACAGCAAAAACACCTTCAGGGCCAGATGGTTCACATGCAGCTCCAACAAATTTGTAGTGGTGCAGCTTTAACTAGAACCAAAGACCCCCTGATCTCTGCTTTTTCCAGAGAGCCACCAACCTGATGGACAATGTAACATCCACTAGCAGAGCAAATGACAGGTGTGCGAAGAAGGGCATGCCACACATCAGCCGTCTGTCCATCAGCCACCATTTCTGAGAAGCTGCCTCAGAGATTCAGGTCTTGACCGAAAGAGAACCCAGTGGGGACTGGACAAGTTTAACAGGAGGGCCCACATGTGTTACTGACCAAAAGGTGTCAAAAAGCCCGGCAGTTGCAAAACTTTAGACTGTAGAGGAGGAACTTTCACCTGAACCATCCAGATCATAAGCAAAGTACCTCCTGATTCAGAGGAAGTGGAAGCACCTTCAAAGCGTCTGCATCCAAAATCACACCTATGAAGGCCAATCTCTGCATGAAGAGTGGGTGTGACTTGGACCCAGTGATCAACAGTAACACTATGCTGTGCAGGTGATCCAACACCAGCTCCTCTGGCCCCATCTTCCACAACCAGTTGCCGAGATAAAGCAATTATCCCGATCTGCGAAGCTGAGCCACAACCACTGAAATTGACTTCATAAAGATCCGAGGGGCAAATGTTGGGCCAAATGGTTGGACAGCGAATTGGTACTGAGTGGCGCCCACCACAAAGCAATAAGTATTCTGGAAGTACACATTCTGGAAGACACTATCCAGTCCAAACCAGGGCCAGCAAAACCTGAATAACGGACAGCAGGAACGAGTTCAACACTGAAGGCCCGACAGCAGTCACAGATCCCTGGCCTTCTCAAGTGCGAAGTTAATTTAACAACAGCCTTACCCAACCTTCCCTTTGGGCACCAGATGGATTGCACACTTGGTGAACCTCTCTAAACAGGATGCTGGAGTGATCTGCAGAGACTGCTGGATAAACAAGCAGGCTGTGGGATGGAGTGCCCTTCTAAGGCAGGGCATACCCAACACTAACGATCTGCAGGGTTACCAGTCCAAAGTAATGGAACGGTAGATGTCCAATACTGCATATCACGGCCTGCCCTTCTCCCATCCCCCAACCCCTTAAAAGCACACATGCTCACTCCAGGGGAATTGAAGAGGTTTTGTTGTGTTACCAGGAGGGAATGATGACTGATGTCACCAGACCACTGTTATCCCTGAACCCATGAAAGCTTTGCATGGGCTATTACACCAATCGTATGGCTGCCTCAGACAGAAAGAGAGGCCCTTATAGTGGCTGTGGAATATCTGATACTTTTGATGAAACTGGTATTCGTGGTGAGCTAGCCCCAGCAAGGGCATTGTAGTATGGCTCTACTTAACTTACCTCCAGAGTGGCATCTGCCACGTCACAAAAGAGTCAGCACCATAAAGGACATGCCCTTAAAGCAGCCTAAATGTCTTCAGAACCCGAAAGAGCGCATCCAGGCATGTCTGCAAATGGTAAAACTGGTTCCCATGGGACAAGCAACCAAATCTGCGGAGTCCTGGCTTCAGTGCAAGATCTATTTGGCCGCATCCTGACCACCTTGCAGAGCTTGTGAAGGAAATGCAAGATCAGAACGCCATTTGTCGCAGGACCCAGAACTATGCTTAGGCCCAAGACAAGTGTTGAATAGGTCTATGTCTGACCTCTATTAAGAACATGTATGACAGTTTGAAACCCATGCTCCTATGTGGCATCAGCTCTACTCACTTCAAAAGAATTTGTAAGTAAAAATGTGGAAAATCAAACAGAAATGACCCCTTTGCCCTCACAACACATCCATTTTTCTTAAAACTTTTCACTGGAACCAACCACTAAAGTCTACCTGGTTATGGTCCACAATGGAAGACAGACACTGCTCTATTGTGTGTCCTAATCTAGCATTGTATTTATGCTTTCTTATTGTTGTAGTTGAATGTTTTTCTTCCCATAAGTTTTGATGCCTACATTCAGTTTTCATAGTTTTATTTTGCTCAATAAAACGTTGTTTTAACAATTTGATTTGGAAATAACTTTGCATTTCTTAACTGTACTACTTTTATAGGTAACTATACATATACCACATGCAACTTCTTTCTAAGATGTTGCTGTTTGAACCATGTTGACAAGGGTAAGTCCTGGGTTCCTCACAGAAAACAGTTTTCTTTAAGGTGAAGGACTGTTTGGACTTGTTAGAACTCTGTGGCATTCCCCGTCACTGTGGTCTCCAACAATGTATAACAAACAGTACTTCCTGCAATAAAGCTTTGCAGAAACTTCATGCAATCAAATTAAATAATTAATCCAAAAAGACTAAGGAATCATGAGATAATGCTTGGGCACAACTCTTAAGTCCTGAGAAACATTGCTACAGTGGAAAGAAAAAAAAGAATGGATTCTGGCTGAGCTAGTTTCTCTAGTTTTCTTGAGGGATTGTGTCAAAATTAATGAGAAACAGTTTTTCGACCCCAAATCCACTACTTCTGCAAAACATTTCCTTTCATTTCTGTGTTTAATTTACCGGTCATGTTTTCATCCAATGGAAGGGAAACTCCAACATCACAAATTTTAATTGCTTCAAAGTCTCCTTTAATGACCACGTTAGAAGACTTGATGTCACCGTGAAGCAGTTTCTTTTCATTGTGCAAGTACTGAAATGTAGAATATAGGTTAGTTAGCACAAAGACGAAAACACAAATTACATTAAACAATTCACAGATTACCAAGCAAATAGTAAATACAAGAAGCAGGATTTTAGGATTAATAAAAATTGAGACCCAGCCTTAAAGGCACAGTTGTCACTTCACAGTGGACTTAACATGCAAATCATTCTCAAGAATAGTACTCCGCAGTTCTCGTGTAGGACTTTCTAATGCAAGCATCATGCACAACTTCTGCCTTGTTTGACAGCAACTTTGTGATGGACAAGAGTGCCAGAGATGCATTTGTTAAGGCCTATTTGCCACTTTTGAGTACCTTGCATGAGACAATTGAAGATCTTGAGTTCAGCAACTAAGGCAGAATGGAAGCTATGACGGTGATCAATGAGATTTAAAAACACTGAGCAGCTGGCATTTCTCCCTTGCGTGTCACTTTGATGACGTGCCACCATGAAGTATGCTGTGGAACAGATACTGGAATGTATCGTTCAGTCCGTATGAGGTGGGTAGGAAGGGCTGGTTCCGCTTTGGAGTGGTTGTAGTCACTGGCAATTCTATTACACTTTTATTTATTTCTTGAACTCAAGGTGTTCAGTTGAAGTCTCAGAATTGGAATGGGGGTATTCCAAAGAGTAGGGTCGATAACCCTAAAGCCACCCTCTCTAGTAGCCATATTTTGCTGGTCAAGCTAGATGTAAAGTTTCTGGTTAGGATACAATGGTGTCTCCAGCTCTAAATATTCCCCCCTTGTCCCAGAAGGCCCTATGCAACAAGAGGAATGTTTTGAATTTGATGCATTCTACCACTAGGGAAAAAAGGGAGTAGTATCAGTACAATGTTTGAGCATTTTCCTATTTTCAGATTCAGCTACCTTACAGCTGTCTGGTTCAGAATTACATCGCTTTTTTGTTTTACATAGATCAAGTTTAATATTGCCTTGAGCAAAACATAAAAGGAACATTGATGCATCTGCCTCCATGAGGTGGTCAAAATTAAATGGAAGCAGTTCCCTGAGCCTATCCATCAGAAAATGCTCCCCTCATTGCTGCATTTGTGCCTTTATGGAACTAAAGACAGGAATCAAATAGGATGTCGACATTTATAACTGGGTTTAACAGGGTGAAAGTGTGTCATGCAAGCACATTGCAATGTTGGAGGTAAACATGTCTCTTTGGGATGCGAGATCACCATGGTGATGCTTATGTACAAGGAACAAAAGTGCATAATGTAACAATATGAAAAGTGGAGAGTAACAGTCCCCCCACTAATCAAAAGACTTCTGTTTTATCTGTTTAGGCAGAAAAAAACGTCTCCCCTTGGGCCAGTTTTCCAAATGAAGTTGGATCTAGCTAATGTCTACATACATTTGAAAATAAAGATAGAGTGATGTACTATACTGGAGACATCGAATTTGTGATGGCCCTATCAAAGGAGCAGAGGTGATCCACAAATATTCAAACACAGAGTAGGTGCCTCTGCCAGGACTGAAACCTGATGGGTGATCATTAAGTATGTTTGCCACCATACACCTCCCCCCCCAACTCTTGCACAAACTTAGTTTCTTGTACCTAGTTTAGACAGGATATTTTATAGATGGAATAGAAATTCATATGGCCCCTTGGTGTGTTGACATGCTGACTCTTCACCTGTTTTTGGCCATTTTGCCAAATGGTTTTACAATTTTATTTTTGAGGTTGCAGAACATTCCTTTCAACTTGGCAAGTTGCAAGGTTTGCAGATGAGCTATTTGGCAGAGCTGGTTATTATCCTTAATGTTTTGAAGAAAGCTTATAATCAAGTAAACTGAAAATGAACAAGTTACTTACCTTCTGTAACATTTTTGCTGGGGGATACTGTTAATCCAGATTCCACACGTTAGAACTCCCCCAGGGGCCAAACTGGATCCAGAGATTTTTTTCATAACCGTGCTCCTGTCCACCACTAGGGTGCATCATGCGGCTTTCTGTTGTTCCACACCTGTCCAAAAGTGACAAAGTGTGGTCACATGTTGCTCCCCACCTCTCAAGAGCTGACGTCTGTTTATTATCTTTACCCTTTCTGTGCCCTGTTGTGGCATGAACAATTGTTGGTAACAGTTTCCTGCCTACTAACTTGGACCCTTTTCAGATGTTAAAAAAAAAAAAAAAAAGGCATTCACAGAACAGAGAGGTAGGGGAACAGTGAGGAATCTACAGTTAGATAGAGCATCCACCAAAATAGCATTACCAAAGGTAACTTGTCCTTCTGATGGATACCTCTATTCGCAGATTCCTCACTTTAGCATAGATAGCAAAGCAGTACCTCCTCAAGGTGGAGTGATCTCAAACAAAGTCTTGCAGCCTGAGTAGGCATATGTTCTTTCCGCCTAGCCTGGCTATCAAGACAGTAGTTCTTTGTGAACATATGCACTAATGCATATGTCGCAGCCTAGCATGTGTCAAGTACAGGCACTTCACATGCCAACGCAGTGACAGGCCCCCGTGGTGGAATGAGCTCTCACACCTTCTGAAAGCCATTTTTTTGTCAGTCTGTAGCTGCTTTTAATGGGGAGCAATCTCCACGTTCACAAGGTCCTACTCTGCACCACTTTCCCTTTCTTCACACCACAAAAAGATGACAGTCCACTTAATGGTCCTTGCTTTGATCAATGTAAAAGCTTAAAGCCTTTTTGGGGTCCATTAGGCCTCTACTCTTTCAATGGATGTGTGGGAGCAAAAAATGCTTGTAAGAGTGATGGACTGTTCACTGTGGAAGGGAAATCATGACTTCAGGAAAGGCACCCACCTCAGCACCAATTTGTCCAGACAAAAGGTGTTGGTGGAAGGTTGCACTAAGTGCCTGTAGTTCACTCACACGAGATGAGGTAGTCACAAGGAGAAAGACTGCCTTCAAAGTAAGGTGACGCGGAGAGCTTCTGTGTATCACCTCGAAGAGCAAACACACAAGAAGTGTCATGACCAAATTAAGGCCCCTATGTGGCATCACAGACAGCATGGGGGGAGGGGGGCTTGTCAAACCTTTAATAAACATCATTATAACAAGCGATTTAAACAAGAGCAGTTGGTCAGCCAAACAGAGAAAAGCCAAAAGGACTGACAAATAACCTTTACAGTACCCACTGCTAGGCATTCTTGATCTAAAGGATGCTCCACAGCTTCGCCTGTAAGGGGTCAGTGTTGAACATACCAAATGGAATTTGCGGAAGGTGTATGACAAAAAGAATGAGACCCATCACTTCAGGCTGCAACTCAAACTCAGTTAATTGCTGCCGCTCAATCTCCAAGCATCTAAGTGTATATTGCGTACATTTGGGGGGAGGACACTGCCCTGTTTCTAAGACAGGAGGGCCTTGCTAATTGACAGCTTCATTAGAGGACACTCCCAGAAGCTCCGAGTACAACACTGTCCTCATTTAATCTGGTTCCACTTAATTTACTTGGGCCAGTTATTCCTGATCTTCAGAACTCGAGGCAGATGGGGTAGAGGCAGGAAAGAGCACTGGAATCCCTTGGACCATTCCAGCCAGAATGCATCATCCAATGAATGTTCTTGTGTCCAGCTAAATTGTTCACATTCCACACTGAATAAAGGGGAAAAGGTCTAGGAAGAGTTTTCCCCACTGTTGGAAGACACCCTTCATCACCTTGGGATGCAGACGACACTCGTGAACTGCCACACGACATCTGCTCAGCTTGTCCACTCTCGCATTCAAGAACCCTGCCAGGCGATTTGCAATTAGGAATATGCCGTGGCGCTCCAACCACATCCAGAGATGCAAAACTTCCTGGCAAGGGACTCTACTGCACCCTGCTTGTTAGAGTACTACATGGCTGTGGTGTTCTCTGTGAAAACTTGCACCAGCTTACCTCTGATTGATGACAGGAAGGCCTTCGAGGCCAGACAAATGGCCTGCAGTTCCAGCAGACCGATGAAGACCCGGCTTTCCACCGGAGACTAGAGTCCTCTAACCTCCATCTCCCGGGATGACCAACTCAGCCCAGACAGTCACTACCATCAGCTCTGGGTAGAGAAGGGAAACTGCTAGACCAACTGGGCTGAAGCAGCCACAACTTTAGATCTCGTGCAGTCCCCCAAAAACCAGGATGGCATCAGAAAGGTTGCTTTGATGCGGGGCCCATTACAGCTTCAAGTTCCACTGCAGAGCACACGTGCCACTAGGCATGATTAATAAGGAGGATGCACAAAGCAAAGAAGCCTCAGAGCCACTCTCACCATAATCCAGAACTTTCCCTGAAACATAGGCATCATAGCTTGAAAGTTCTGGACTAGATTCTGTGGAAGGAAAGCTCAGACTTCCCCTTTGCAGAGGATTCCAATGTCTAGGGGAATCCTGGACAAGGAATTCGGTGGACGACTTCTCCTGTATAGTAACCCTTCCCGCCCCACTCCAAAGAGGTCAAGAAACCGCCTTTGTCTGGAGGTGGTCAACGACAAGCGTGCTGCCTTTAGCGGCAAGTCCTGATCTCCAAAGAAAGGCAGCAAGCTTAGCATACCTTTTGTGAATACCAGAGGAGCACTGGTGCCCTGGACAAATTGTAAATTCTCCTAACCCACCTTAAACCACATTTAACATCTATGGGACTGCAGGGCGGGTATATGAAAATACACATGCTGCAACTTCAAAAAAACGATCCAGTCGGGTACATACCAGACAGCACCTTGGTTAACATGAGTGTTTTGAATAAGATGTTCTGAAAAAAGGCATTCAATGGTGAAAATCCAGGGCAGGCCTGCAGTCCCATACTTTTTTAAAACAAGGAAATAGGGAAAGAGATAAACCCAGGTTATTTTTTTTTTTTACTCATCAGTAGACGTTTTGATGGCACCCTCGGAGAGCTCTTGTAGCAGAACGGACAGGTGCTCTTCCAAAATTATTCTTGATATGGGGCAGGGAGGAGTGAAAAGGCAGGGCATAGCTGTTTTGAGCCATCTGTAGGACCCACCTGTCTGACGTGATGGACTTCCAACCTGGGAGGAAATGAGGAGCCTCACAGACCCCTCCCTCCAACCCCACTGTTGGGCAGGTGCCACTAGGGGCAAACTAAAGAGGTTTGTTAATCGTTGTAGCAGAGAAGGAAGAGATGCAAGGCTGGTGCCTCTGCAGTCCTGCACACTGCCTGTTAAACAGACTGGGTTGTCTGCTGAATCATTGTCTGTCTATATGCCAGCCCTCTGGAATAGCCTCTAAATCTTAAGATCTGGAAAAAAAAAAAAAAAAAAAAAAAAAAACTTTAAGGCAGGGGTTAACAGCTCCAAGGAACGTGCTATAGCCCTGCTGTCTTTAAAGCATTCCAAAGTGGAGTCAGTCTTGTCTCCAAAGAAGCAGGACCTATCATAGGTAATGTCCATTAGGAAGGCCTGTATGTTGCCCGAGAATCCAGTGGACTTCATCCATGTGTGTCTACAAAGGTTAACACTGGTACCAACCCATCTGCCCAGGCAATCCATGGTATCCAGGCCTGCACAAATAACATGCATGGCTGCATCCTTCCCATCCTGTATCGTTTGGGCCGAAGAGCAATAAGATCTTCTGTGACCACCAGCAAGATCTCACAAGCCATGTCCTAAAGGGCATGTGTGCAGTGGTCCAACAGACAGATTGCATCCACAAATCGGAAAACCACACTGGCAGAACAAAGCATGCATTTGCTAAAAACATCAATCCTATTGGATTCCCTATCCGCAGGAATGGTTGGAAATTAATTTAGATTCTCCTTACTGGTTGAAACTCACACAATAACGCTCTCTGGAGTGGGTGGTTTGTGAGATAATCCAGGTCACCAGGTATGACATCTGAGCACCTACCTATTCACAGGTAGGCAAGAACATGGCTTTGAATAAGCGTCCATCAGAGTATCTATGAGAACATCATTAAATTAAAGTAAAGGCTAAGATGTTGCTGGCCCAGGCTGCAGAAATTCTGTCAAAATATTAGTTTTGGTCTCAGTGTAAGGCAGCTGTAATTCTAGTACCTTGGCTGCCCTTCAAACCACCACTGCAAATGAGGCACTCCCTTCCATTGATGGCCAATATGACGAGTCAAGCTCTGTCTCAGGGGAGGTATCAAGCTGACTGGTGTCCTGTACGTCAAGGTGTACAGCATCATCAATATAAGGAGGGTCATCATAATTAACATCCTTGGGCACACCATACTCTGGAACAGGATAAGAGTCAGAAATGATAAGATATGAGAGCCTATGCTTGTAGTTGCAACATGCCAGAGGCACAGGGCTAGGGTCCATGCTGCATGAAGACCAATGTGATTTTGTAACGTCATAGTGCAATATCAGTTGAGCCCAAGCAGACATCGGTTTCGGGTCCAACACTGGCATCGCCACTGGATGATCCTTCAGTGGCATCAGCACCAACTTCGGTGTTGCCGTAACTGGTGTGGATAGTGGGGCACTAGTAGAAGTCAGACCAGCTTCTTATTTAGGTTTGAAAAATAGATGGACGACTCCAGAAATGCAATACTGTGCAGTACTTTTGAAGCCAATCAACTGTTCATTGTCTATCTAGAGATTGAAATTTCGGTTAGAGGCAATGTTGGTATATTGTTTAAAAGAAGAGCCTAGCCAAGTGCCTGCTTACATAATATGTAGAACTGTAACAACCAACAGTCCAATCCCTTGAAATATGTGAGAAAAGCACTAATGTAAGTTGAGGGATTTAAAGAGGTGCCTATGATGGCTTTAACTACGATTCTGCAATCTTACTTCATTTCCTGCAATCAACTATGAGGTATCTTAGAAGAAACAGTGGGCATGACTTGTGTTGGACTCATATGATTCAAACACTGGTTTTAGTGACTAGAGGGCTTTAACAGATTCTTAAGCTATTAAGGAGGCATGTTCCGGTGTGAGGGTGAGTTTAAAGAAGGTTTTCCATGCACTCAGATATTTAACAACTTTGAAGTAGATATTAATTGGTTCCCAGGTTTCAAAATTAGTTTAGAATGAGGCTGTTCCATTATCGTAGACATAGTGTAGACTGTGGTGATCACTTGTTCTCTGATAAAGCTTGGCATCATCCTAGCCATCAGGCACAAGTGTGTATCTTTATTCATGTCATTTGTTGTTTGTAATAGATCAACTTTGTTTACTAGAACTGTGTTTGAATGAGTGATGCACCTATTAGAAAAAGGCACGTTAATGAGTTGATGTTGGAGCACGCTAAAGAAGTGAGGGTAAGGGCAGAAGGGTTAAACCCAAGTATAATTAATTACTTACACCTTACTTTGGGGGGCCCGTTTCCTAGTTATTTGTGGAACATCAACATAAGCTGGCAGAGATCTTTTTTGTTAAGGTTTCGGGCCGGCATTATGAAGTACCCCCTTTGTTTCTCTATTGGTTACCAATCAAATCTTAGTTTTAAATAATTTCCCTGCCGTAATTTACAAAAGCAAACCACGACCCCATTCTCTTGTTCTGTGATTACTATTTGATGTGTACTAAAATATCTTAAGCCCCTTTTGAGGCATAGGAATATTCGTACCTGCCTCGATGCCTATAATTTTTTAATGGGGTTGGGTGATGATGAAATTTGTAGAAAAATGGCACTATTACTTCGGGCTGCAACCCGTTCAAGGAGATCTATGAGCATGGATTAGTTGCATAGCTCTATGGGTTATAGCCGATATATTTGTGCAAAGTTTGGATATTTTAGTATATTATTTTTAGCACATTACTAATTGTGCATTTTATCATATGATATTTTGTATTTTATCCTTTTAATCTATTTTATAGTTTCTTATTTATTATGTGTGTTTTTTTGTACTTTTATGGTTATTATATTAGCCGAATAAAGATAATTTTGACTTGAGTGATAAGCTAAGGGGGGTATATGGACAATAATTTGATAGGACGCAATGAAATTCTTTAGCAAGCGGCACATTTCAATGTGCCCTCGAGGCCTTGTTTATGGTTTGGAAAACAAACCATGAACCTGGTTTCTTCACTGAATTGTCATGTGGCTGAAAATCATATCAAGAAGTATTTGTGGCCTAAACATGACAAATGCAATGTATAGAATAAGACAGGAACAAATGCAGCCCCTTTCTTCTGCAGCAGTGGCAGGACACCTTCCACTTAAGTGCCTGAGGTTTCTTGGTAGCATCCGGAAAGAGGTCTTCAGGGATGTTCAGAGTTCTAAACTCAAACAGCTCACAAGCCAACCCGTTTGGTATATAAAGCTCAATTCTAGTAATACCTGGCCTTACTTTGTCAGAAGCACTGGATGGACTATGAACCAGACCCACTGGTTTGTCCACTGAAAGAGCCTGAAGATCATCATCCAAAGGTTTCCTGCTAGGGCAATGACGATTAACCTGTAACTCTCCATTTTGGATGGTGGTTTGGGGGAAGGAGGATTAGGGGAAAAAGCATAGACAAAGATTCTTGATCATCTAACTGAAAGCGCCCAGTCCTGTTACCACTTGATGGAGACTTGCTGAAGCATGGAAATGTCCTTCTCCCATTCATTTACAGACTTCTGTCTTAGATTACGGCATCCTATTTGAGAGGGGGGAGGGGAAAAGGGAGTGGGGGGAGAGAGGGAGGGGAAAAGGGAGTGGGGGGAGAGAGAGAGAGAGAGAAGAGTGTGTGTGTGTGTGTGTGCACGCAAGTATTCTATCAACATTGAAATTTGTTGTTTATTGAGTTCGCCACATCTTCAGTGCTTCCCTGGAAAGCATGTGGGGCCATGTGCTTCCTTGTTTCGATAAAGAACATGGAAAACATGGTTATCAGAATTCACAGATGATTTCTGAACACGGACACAAAGGTCTGAATAATTATTTAATTGGTTTTACCTAATGCAGACCACCGCCCGTGCGTCAACATATCGTCAGGGGCAGGGGTTTACCTCAGACCTCAAATTGTGCGTAGTGTGGCAACATTTAGGGAATGTTCGGTGAGACCCAAAGGAAGCCTTATTTTAATATCCCTGTAAACTCGACACAGTCATCGACCATGGAATGCGGTCTGATGCAACCAACAGACCAATTTTCCAACAGTAGGCCATGTGTGATGTCTGCAATGAAGGGGAAGAGGGATGCATGAATATATTAGTCCCAAAGAAAGACCTGTATTGCCTTTTTGTATGGGATGATTTTCTGATCAGGGAATCAAGGCCAATTAACCATTTTCAAATAGTCAGCTTGGTAACCCTTTGCCTAAAGCAGGTTGAAGTGAGCCATTATAAACAAGATATTCTGCAAGTAGCTGTTTATGACGACTATTTGCCCAGCAATCGACCGAGGTGCTGGAGCAGTTCAAGCACAGTTGCTGTTGCTTTCCATGGGTTATCCACAACAGTGCTTTTAGTAAGGAATCAGCCAAGCAAGGGAATATGTGAAGGTTTAAGTGTCTGATTTGTTCTGCTACAGGGGTTAAACATTCTGAATATTCTTGGGGCCCACTTCAGGTCTGTCCAGTGAATATGACACACAAACATTCAAAGTGGCTGGGATAGACAGGTACAAGGAAGTTGGCTTCTTCGAGAGGGACTTAAAAATAGACTGTGCAAGAGAGAAACAATGCCCTGCAACGTTACTGTAATAGATGACTATTTTATAGTCACATGTTTAAAAGTCATGCTTAGAATGGTCCTCCTTCCTTCTCTTTTTCCTCTGCATCCTTCTCTTTTTTCCCCTGACAAGAAAGTACTTGGAGTAAAATCCCTCTTGACAATGGTTTTTGGAAACTTTTCTATTGACTTTTTTTATTTTTTATAAACAAAGACATAACCGTTCTCTCCAAGTACTTCAGGTGCCCAAAAGTTTCCTTTTTTGTTAAATTGGTGGGGGCCTTTTCTCAAACTCCAACAAATGGAAAAATTGGACTCAGTACATGTGTGAGATTTTAGCCAAATTCAGCCGTGTATTGGTGTGGTAAAAGTGGGGTTGGCGATCTGAAAAGAGTGATATTTTTATTGCAGACTCCTGGATACTGCTCAAGCTGGAAACAGTACCCTTACCCGTAGATGTGAAGGATTGAGTTTGATATTAGAGCATTGGTAGAAGTATATTAGTTGATAGCTAGTGTGCCAAACGAATCCGCATGAATGGTAAAAAGCATTATCTTGCACTTATTGAATACCCTCTCCCATCTTGGAGAGTGGGCCAAAGAGCTCATACTAGATCCATTTGGATCCTGGTATCAAGAGATGGGTCTAAACTCTTAGCATGGGTCCTAACATCAGAGCCAAACCTGTCACCCTTGTACTGATGTACAAGCTATCAGTTTAAAACCTGAAGTGATAATATCCACTGGGGTATCTGCACGTGGAAACCACTCCTTCCCACACCCCATCACTCACATAAAATGGCCTTCCTATTGACTCTTATACGTTCAGTAATTATATATACAAAAGAGATAATGGCACTCTTAATTTCCTTATAGTTTTAGCAACAGTAAATGTCACCTTTTAAACCAAAATCATCTATGCATATCCTTCTCTATGTAGAAACTGTACATGATGTGGCTAGGTGTCTGCACTGTAACAAAGGACATCACTGTGATTATACACCAAAATTAATTGAACAATAAATGCATTTCAACAGAGTATACCGTTAAGAGGGAGTCACCGGGTATAGACTCTTGAACCAATCAATGCTCTGGAGCACGGGAAACCACTTTCCCCAAGACTTGCTGAGCAGAGCTAATTGTAATTACTTGAATTCCTGTTGTATATAAACATGAGACCAAAATCCCAATTGGATTTTAAATTAGTGGGACATTGGAAATTACTTTGAGAAGGTTTGTTTCAAGTTTATTTACTAGAATGATTGAAAACCTTATAAAACAGCTGTATGCAGCAGGTCACGTGCAAAGTGGTTTCCCATGCTCTGTAGGGTTCAAAGCCTTTGGATGGATTTTCTGACTAGAATGACATTCTGATTGAGTTGTACTGTTAAAGCACCCATACAGGGATGGGTCTGGGAACTTGTACCTTACCTTCATTCTGACAATGAACGCACACACTAATCCCTGGACTTTAACAGTCAGCACAACTTCTAAAAGGTATAATATGACTGCAAAGGCTTTCAGACTCTTTAAAATGATACAAAAAACAATGTTTCACCTTGGTTCATATTTGGAGATCATTTGTTGCAGACTTACCATCAATCTAAGAATGAAACCAAGCAATATTATCGAGGATGGGAAGTTGGGAGGGAAAAAGTGATAAATAGCTGGGCACCTTCTAATATCGTGTACTTGTTCACTTTAAAAACATTATGGGCATCATCACCTTGCTTTCAAAATGTCTTTCTACGAACTGCAGGTCATTGCCTCCCTCATCCAGGTACACATAGACAAAGAAGATAAAAGAGCCCTTAAGTGCTCTACGGGGCTGATACTCTGCCAGGAGGTTTGTCTTAATAAACAGTCAATTCTGAGAAAGCTGAAAGCTTCTGATAGTGTTACTGCAACAGCAGGTTGGGTAATGAGATCTGGGGCCATCTTTTAGAACGGAGCATTCATTGCTTGCACTTGGACCACCGACATGTGCATCTCAGACGGTGGCAGTAATGGCGGTGTTAGGATAGTAGGCACCAACATCACACGCACGATACTCAATAGAGAATCAATACCGAAGCTGCTAGCAGAGATTCACAGCCTCATCACAGGGAGCCACCTGCCTCTTCCAGGTGACCCCCAGATGGAGTGTTAAAAAGTTTGGTTCCATGGTTCTAAAAACCTGGCTTCCAAGTAGTCAATAAACGCTGTCTTGGTCAACAAAGATGCTATCTATGACCCCGGCCAACTAGGATGTCATGAAGTTCAGTCTTGCTGAGATAGAAGTATCTTTACCAATCTGGTAGCAACTGAGGAGCAATGCATCTTAGTTTATGAATATATTTGGCTAATGTAGTCTTAAGGGCTTTTTTAGAGATAGGGACTACTGCATTGCAGGTCGCTCTTATAGCGGCTAACTGAAATCAGGTAAAAGCTCAATGGAGGTCCCGCCCCTTGGCTCCCCTTAAGGTCATGAGGTTTTTGGAGAGCAGGAAGGCGGCGGCCCCAGTGTAGAAGCAGCATCTGCTGGGGTTTCCTGCCTGCAACGCTGTTGGAGAGGCAGTAAAGAGCGCAAGAAGTGCATGCTGACGTAGACAGCGGGAGAGGGCCTGGCTTTTGGATCACTAGCGCTAGCTCGAAATAACATTCACTGTGCTGGCACTATCAATTTCCATGTTGACGAGTGCTGGAATCAGAACCATTGAGCCGTGATATGAGCACATATATATATTTTATTAAATAAATGCTGACAAGAATTATAATCTGTGTGCAATACCTTTAAGCCCCTTGCCATGCTCAGCGCAACTTTCAGAATGGTTTCTGCTGGAAAAGGCCCTTCACCATTCTCATTTTTGGCTTCTATGAGATCATTAAGAGATTTTTCTCCCCCATACTCCATGGCAAGGCACATGCTTCCATCACTGGCTTTGGTGAAAGCACGATAACCTGAGTAAACCAAAAAAAAAAACCAACAACAAAAAAACACATTGTTGTCAGATCACAAAAAGGCTGACGTAAGATGTTTTCCAAACCAACTAAATTTGCTGCCTTTAAAAATAATTACAAAGTAACCCATCCCACAAAATGCCATACTGATAAAAAAGAGAGAGGGTGGGTAACCGGACAGAAGAGAATCAGGAAACATGCACAACAAAATGCATCAGTTACATACTGCAAAATCAAAACATATTATATAAATAATGAGGAAGTGTAACTGAGTGGTTTGCTAAGCACCTTTGTCCTGTAAATATGGTGGTGTGATATACATGAAATTGCAGTTCCTTTTTCCATTTCATCCATAACGTAGGAGCCACCTTGATACAGAAGGTGAGACTACATATGTATACCCTCTTGACTAGGATGCTGCATACTCGGAGAGAATAAAGTCTACTCCACCACCTATAATTATGGATAGCTGGAATGAGCCGTTACGTTTTATCTCTAAAGAAGTGGTACGAAAACAATATTTAGCTGCAAAACAATATAATTGTCTTATTCTATTTACAGATGAAATATACAGTGAAAGCTGATAATTACTGTTGGAGTGGTGAAGACTTCCTCAAGTTCTGAGTCGTTTTATTGACATTTGGGACACTTTGCATTTGATCGTTCATCTACAATGACATACAGGCCAAATTTGCGTCCCTAAATAAACCCTGGGTTTGTGACTTAAAGTAGAGGGTAATGGGGAAAAAAAACAGAATAAGGGAATATTGTTCCTAAAAAATAAACAAATGTAAAAAAAGGGGGGGGGGGGGGCTGGTGGCGGGGATTTCCTGTTCAAGAAACCGTTTATACTCAATCGGCATCGTTTCAACTTTTCAAAAAAAAAAAAATAATAATAATAATAAAATATATATATATATAATATATATATATATATATATATAATCTCCTTATCCAAAATTGCTCCGTAAGTGGCCACAGACCCTCCAGGGCGGCCGCGGTAAAGGGCGAAGCATCCCAGTATAAATTGCAACAGAAAGCCGAAGCACCAATCCACAGTAAAATCAAGCGTTTTATTTCCACTTCAGTGCAGCAGAAATTGTGAGTTCTCAATCCTTAGGTATTCTATCTCTGTCCTAGCTTTCCACAGACTTTCGACGTGAACTTTTATTTTGGGAGCAGCAGGTGCATGCCACAGCCCGTGGATATGGAATGCATACTGACAGGGAAAATAAAGCTCCCAGAGCCAATCAGAACACACTATTTTTTGAATTGGCACTCCTTCAAGAATGTTGCAAGCCTCTTGCGGACCCAACCATCCAGATCTACAAATGTTTTTTTTTTTACCCACCCTGGATTTCTAAAAATCCTCTGAACGGACTTACACCAAATCACGAAAACCAAGATCTAGCTTCCTGACAAATTTGGTGTAATTCCATTCAGCAGTTTTTGCGATAATGCTTCTAAGAAGTCTATGAAAAACGCATGGGGATTCAGAATTTTGGAACCTCACTTTTTTCTCAGACCCGCTTGACTGATCACTGGAAATTTGATCAACTTGGAAATCTTTCATACTTTTACTAAAAATTACAGTCTACATGAAGATTCTCGAAATGATACTCTAGTGGGTCAGACAACTATGTGAAATGTATTTATTAATTAATCCAAGTAGATTTCTTGACTTTCCTTCAGGCGTTACTGATAACTAAATTCTTTCTTTGCATTGACAGCCGCGAAGCAGGGATATGCTTGCTACTCTATTCTTCTGTCGTGGCAGTTAGTGAGACTCCTACGATGGAGAAGAAGTCTTGCTTACTTGTCATTCTAGTTCTGCATATAGGTATTCTCACTCAAGTCATGAACAATCCTTCTCCTCCCCAGCTGATAATGCAATCAATCAGTCAATTAATTGTCAGTTCGAGTTTGATTAATTGACACAAAAAATAAAAACATGTAATTCATTTATATACAAATAATTCCTTCTGAATGTAATTTATTCCCTTGCAAAAGGAATTGAGCCTGTGTGGCAACAGCCTGTACATTGCAGACTGGGTAATGGACGCTGCTGGCTCACTTAATGTTACAGTGAATGCTGGGGGCAGCTGACAAGCAGCTTTCCCTTCGTTCTTTTCTCTGCAGCTACAGCAGGGTTTTAGGTCAGCGTTTTATTGTATGGAATTTCCCGAATTAAATTCTGCAAGGTGGCACACAATTATACTACTGTGGCTTTCTACAAAAAAATGCAGTCAACGCTGACCTGTCATGGGTTTGTGAAGTCACCAGAGACTGTTCAACACTGAGGTGCCACCTCCAAAATCAGATAAAGATTATATATATATATAGGTTCAGAGGTCACCACACGCAGGTGGGGCTACTCTACGTTCATGAACATCAGTGAGAACCCTACAATGCAGCACAGTGTGTTTCTGCAATCAAGTCTGGACCGTATTTATTCCACTATTACTTTTCACAGACCAGTGTACTGCATAGTATGAAATGTACACTAGTTCACATTGTGTTGTGTAATATAGATCAGAAGGAGAAAAATAGGAATGCGATCCCTCTTCTGTACAGATTTTTAAAAACTGCAGGACATCATCCCCCCCTCCACCCCCACCTCCAACAAAAATGTTACTTGCGCAAAAAAGTGACATTTTTCCAATGGAGACATAAGGGAGGGGGCTCCAGAGATTCAGCTGAGCAAACTAAGCACAATGTATTGCATTTTTTGAGCTGTCCCACTGAGCTCCCTATTCACAGCAGAAAATCCATCAATGCAGTTCTATGGATAAATAATGATGTGCAACTTCATTTCAATCCCTTACCGACAATGTTGGGGTGCTGCAAATTTTTCAGAATTCCAGCTTCTTCGTGGAGTCTCTTTTGGTAAACATTTTTTTGGGATTGATCACATCTTGGATTAAGCTTCTTCACTGCCCATGGTGAATGGTGAAGGCCTTTTGGAGATCTGAATGAAGAAAACAGTGCCCGATAAATAAACTAGAAATAATTCAGAGGAGTGTCCAGAAATAAGCTGCTTACCTGTAAAAGTTAATCTCCATAGTTTAAATCTTAATAATTAAAGGATATTTTCCAGACCTCATTGGAGTAGAAATGAGTAGATTAAACTTTTTGAATCACCACTGTAGTAGGTTTATTAAGTTCATTAGACAGAAGTGATGGAGATTTATTCTAGTGATGCTTAGAAGCTCTCATGACCACCTATCCCCAGGCATTATATAATGATTTCAAAGAAAAAATAAACACGTTACAAGTATTTAAAGGTGGCTGCAGTTTCTATTTTTTGCAGGTTCCATGCTTTCTTTATTCTTTGAGGGGGACCTTAAATGATCACTTTCCTATAGTTCTTCAGTACTGTTTTGGTTTTATGCCATATCAAACTGCATGTTTCTACAAATATGTTTATATCTTCTGTTAAATTAGAGGAGGAATCTGGCACTGATTCTTTTAGTTATACTCATCTACAATGACAATTGTAAGCTGGGTGAGAGATATTCAGATGTCTAGGATAAGAGCTTCCTTGGTCTACTCAGGCCTAGAATGAGGTTAAGCCTCAGTGAACATTGAGCAAGAGACACAGCATCATTGTTTCTCAAGGTATAATGTTTTTCAGCGATCTTAGTGGATTTGCTAAAGTTTCTGGTCGAAGTAGATTTTTTTTTTTAAATGTCACGGTCATGGACTAGGTTTGCTGGATAAATACTTACATGAGTCTGGGCAAAGGGAGAGAAAGCACATTCAGGTTGCTCTTCTCCTTTCTCATCCGAGATGCCACAACCTTCGACTTGGAGTCCAGGCTAATACTGGGCCCCAAGAAAAACAGCATTGAGAAAAATAACAATTTGCTTCACCTGACAAAGTGCTAGATCAGGTAAAGTATGTTCTTAAGCATCAAGTAGAGGACGTATCAGATCATCACTGGAGGGACCTTGGTTATGTTCTAGAGGGTCATTTGTTAAGATACAGAACAGAGCTTCTTGGTGAAAATCACTGATCTTTAACTCTTAGTATTCTGTTCCATAAAGCAGTTAGAAAGTTTATACTCCATGAATGGAAGGACCTTAATAACTGTTTCATACTTTATATCAATCATGTATCTGAAAGAGGGAAAAGGCAGACGTTTTTCAGATGCTCAGGACTGACACACCTGGATGGATGAATGAATGTGTGTCAGAGTGGGAAGTATGCAACACATGAATATTAATCTTTGATCAAAAAGTGTCAGACCTTCTAACCCATTCTCCAGGAAAGAAAATACTGTTCCATGCTTTTGGAGAAGTCCTACTGCCAGGTCAAAATATTAACTCTGGTATTATTCCCTGAACAGAGGGACAATGCATTTGCTTAGGTAATAAGAGTTGAAGCAAGAAAGCATTTAGGTTTGAAAGAGAGGGCCTAATGGGTACAGAAATGGTCTTTTCAAGTGCCTAGTCTGACAACTACTTACAAACATCGAGATTTCACTGACAAGAGATCAGCACCCAAACGCCAATCACTCTTACATAGGTAGTCTCCTGGATGTTAAATCCTACAGAGATAATATTGCACCAGCGTAGGGACTATTCGGAGACCCCAAGAAATAGCCATTTGGACAGTAGGATCAAACCATTGAGTGCCCAACCATCACTCGGCTCATCAATCTCTTACTTACTACACAATCAGAAATAAAGGAGTGCACCTTTTATCCAGGAATGTATTATCACCTTCATTCTTACTGATCTATCAGTGACACAACCTTGCAAAGGGCGGAAGTATTGTTAGGAATGAAAACATCAAGAGTCACAGGAAAGAAACAGTAAACAATTTAAAAGAATGGGGAAAGAGAAACAGAAATAGCTGTTTGAGTTTTCAAGTGCTGTGAATACTGGCCTTAATCTGCTGCCCTGCCAATCCTACCCTACATAGACTAAGGGATGAGGATGGCGATGGAGCCTGGCCTAATTCCATCCATCAGCATTTACCTGAGGAAAAGGTAGGTCTGAAGTTATTTAGCCGATAACAACCTGTGCGTCCCTGTCATGCATGACTTGAGGAGAGGCAGTAGTAGTAAACTACAAATGGGGGGGGGGGGATTGCAAGGACAGTGATCTGGGGCAATGCACCCCTGTAAATCCAGAGGCAATTCAGAGTAACTCATCTTCTTTTAAATCTCTATAAACACATACCATGCCCAAACAAACCTGGTTATGTTTGTCGTCTTACCTTTTCATCAGGTAGACACTGACACCAGTCCCGTACCCTAGCTTCTGCATGAAGGGAGAAGCGGGAATGACTAGGGCGGTTGGTGTGCCCGATGAGGAGCCTCCTAGGAAAAGAAATTCAAAGCATAAACTAAGCTTCATGCAAGTGAACTCAACTCAATACAACTTAATGTGTAGAGTATTTTGTGTACATAAACAAGTCCCACCGTCCCTCTGATGGACTGAAACAGGTTATCAGGATGATTACTAGCATAAGTGAGAAGTATACAGGTCTTACTAAAATCCATCTGGCATACCCAACATTTCTGATGTCTCTGAGAATATTTTGATTTATCTGCATACTGCCTTCCCTACAAGAATAAGGTGAAAGCATCATCATAGTAACGTGAATCGTCTTGGTCTTGCGTTTATAAGAACCACTGTTCTCTGGCATCATAACTCTGTACAGTTTAAAAAGGCATGTTTTTGCCAGTCATGGGTTAGTTTACCCAAACCTGATGCACAGGAAGTCCATTGCCTTGACAAAGCCAGTTGTCTTGTTTGTAATTAATGTTGCTTGTTTTAATTGCTACAGCTAGAGTTGGTGAAACACAAGAATATGGTTTTTATAATTTTAATAGTGTACATCAGTGGTTCCCAACCTGTGGTCCGAGGACCCCTGGGGCTCCGCGAAGCCTCCTCAGGGGGTCCGCAACTGCTTAGAAAATTAAATCATTTTAACAGATTAGGTCCCCAGCTTTAAGTAATGACTCAGTAAGGGGGTCCCCAGATTTTAATAATGATTCAGTGGGGGTCCCCAGGTTCCAGTAATGATAAAGTGGGGGTCCACAGAAGTCAAAAGGTTGGGTGTACACATTTTGAACAGGCATAAAGCACAGCTAATCTAAGTGGAATAAATGGTGGCCAATAATCAGCACCCCTGCTTAACTAGTTTGTCTTCTGAAGTGTTACCCTTCTATTAAACACTGTACTGCCGCCCCACAAACCGCTCCAAACAACTCCATCTATACACATGGCTCACATTAGTCCTTTATAGAGGCAACACTAAACTAAAACAAGATGTAAATGGTTCACTATGCACTTGGCCCCTGAGTACCACCAGCAATGGTTTAGATTGCTCAAATGCTGACCCAGTAATAGGCAGGGAGGCTGAAAAATTCCACTCTACCTAGCCCAATATTACACTTGTGTCTAGACACTGATAACAAATTATCCTATTCTGTAGTACTTCTTCCCTCAGCTGCAGAAGGACAAAAAGTAATAGGCAACCAAAGATTCAAATAAGTGCCTTTCAGGTGATGCACACATCTCAAGTGAAACTATTAGTCATCTCAATGGTAGTGCCCACTCTACTTGTTAGATTGTGGAATGTTTGGGTATGTGAAGTTGTGCTCTGATATGTCTTATTTAATTTCAGTCTGTTATGTTTCATGCTTTGCTATGCTGTTATGGTGTGTTGCTGTGTCAGCCTTGTAATTACATTAAAGAAGCGTGGCCGTCCAGTACAAGCTTCACATCATGTTGCATCTGCGCTTTAACAAATGTGCTACTCAATGTCTCATCACCAAAACCTAATGGGAATTCAAATGGGGCAATTAACCATTCTCAAAATGCCATGGGCTTGATTGGCATTTGGGCCAAGAAGTAGCAAAGTGTATCAACCACATGGAAGGCAATGGCTGAAGGTGGCGGTTATTATTTAACAAAATAATAATTAATGACACAAGGGCCCCCAGGCAGCTGGTATGGAGTAGGGCTGGGTCACCCACTGGCATCATAACAGAGAAGTGTGCCTGCATAGCATGTATTGGTCTTCAAGCAATGTTTTCAAACAAAAGGTGACTTACTGGACGAAAGAAAGAAGGCAGAAATGGAGACAGAGTATAATTGAAAAGCATGCTGAAGGCATGTCTGTAGGAAAGTACCATCTTTCTTGGCATGTTACCCCAATTTTACATGTATATCAGTATTCTTTTGCCTGTCTCACTGGGATCCTGCTAGCCAGTACCCCATTGCTCATAGTTTGTGGCCTGAATGTGTGTACCTGTGTAGTGACTAACTGTGTCACTGAGGCTCTGCTAATCAGAACCTCAGTGCTCATGCTCTCTCTACCTTTAATATATTTGTCACTATAGGCTAGTGACTACTTTCACCAATTTCAATTGGCATACTGGAACACCCTTATAATTCCGTAGTATATGGTACCTAGGTACCCAGGGTATTGGGTTTCCAGGAGATCCATATGGGCTGCAGCATTTATTTTACCCCCCATAGGGAGCTCAGACAAACCTTAACACAGAACTGCCACTGCAGCCTGAGTGAAATAACACACACGTTATTTCACAGCCATTTTCACTGTACTTAAGTAACTTATAAGTCACCTATACGTCTAACCTTCACTTGCTGAAGGTTAGGTGCAAAGTTACTAAGTGTGAGGGCACACTTGCACTAGCAAAGGTGCCCCCAAATAGTTCAGGGCCATTTCCCCGGACTTTGTGAGTGCGGGACACCATTACACGCGTGCACTACATTTAGGTCAATACCTATATGTAGCTTCACAATGGTAACTCCAAATATGGCCATGTAACATGTCTAAGATCATGGAAGTGTCCTCCCATTCCAAATCTCGTATTGGGGAGCCAATCCCGTGCATCCTGGGGGCTCCATTATGGACCCCCAGTACTGCCAAACCAGCTCTCTGGGCAGCCCAGTTCCAGGAAGGCAGAACAAAGCATTTCCACTGAGAGCAGGGTGTTACACCCTCTCTCTTTCGAAATAGGTGTTAAAGGCTGGGGAGGGGTATCCTCTCCCAGCCTCTGGAAATGCTTTGAAGAGCACAGATGGTGCCCTCCTTGCATACGCCGGTCTACACCGGTTTAGGGAACCCCTCAATCCCTTCTCTGGCACAAAACTGGACAAAGGAAAGGGGAGTGACCACTCCCCTGTCCATCACCACCCCAGGGGCGGTGCCCAGAGCTCCTCCAGTGTGTCTCTGACCTCTGCCATCTTGTTTACAGAGGTGTGGGGGCACTCTGGAGGCCTCTGAGTGGCCAGTGTCAGCAGGTGACGTAAGAGACCCCTCCTGATAGGAGCATACCTGGCTAAGTGGCCAATCCTCCTCTGAGGGCTATTTAGGGTCTCTCCAGTGGGCTTTTCCTCAGATTACGACTTGCAAGAATTCATCAGGGTTCCTCTGCGCTCCTCTCTTCGACTTCTGCCAAGGATTGACCGCTGACTGCTCCAGGACGCCTGTAAAACTGCAACAGAGTAGCCAGAAGACTACCAGCAACATTGTAGTGCCTAATCCTGCCGGCTTTCTCAACTGTTTCCTGGTGGTGCATGCTCTGGGGGCTGTCTGCCTTCACCCTGCACTGGAAGCCACAAAGAAATTTCCCCTGGGTAGACAGAATCTTCCCCCCTGCTCCAGCAGGCACCAAACTTCAGCGTCACCGGTACTCTGGGTCCCCTCTCATCCTGACGAGCGTGGCCCCTGGAACACAGGTGGTGGACCCAAGTGACCCAGACTGTCCACTGGTCCAACTGTTCAAATTTGGAGGAGGTAAGTCCTTGCCTCCCCTCCCCAGACAGTAATCCTGTGCACCGTGTGTCCTTCCTGGGCCCGGGCAGCACCCTTTTTCTCCAACTGCGACTCTTTCAGCTAGCAAGGCTTGTTTGCAGAATTTTGCCAAGGAAACAACTGTGCATCCTCCCGCACGCTGTGGGACATCTTCTGCACGAAGGAGAACTTCCTACCTCCTTTCGTTGTTGCAAAATCTGCAGCTTTTTCCAACTGGAGGCAGCTATTTTGCATCTTCATCTGGGTTTTAGTGGACTCCTGCCCCCCCGGAACACTTTAGCGACTCTTGGACTTGGTCCCCTTTCTTTGCAGGTCTTCAGGTCCAGAAATCCATCTTCAGTGCCTTGCAGTCTGTTGTGGTCCTTGCAAAATCCTTTATTACAACTTTAGTGTGTTTCTGGGGAAATAGTAGTACTTTACTCCTACTTTCCAGGGTGTTGGGGTGGGGTCTCCTTTATACTCTTAGTGTTTTCTTACACTCCCAGCGACCCTCTACACAATACACTAGCCTAGGGGTCAAGTTGTGGTTCGCATTCCACTTTTTTAGTATATGGTTTGTGTTGCCCCTAGGATTATTGCATCATATTGTGTTCTACAGTGTTTGCACTACTTTCTGACTGTTTTACTTACCTGATTTGGTTAGTTGTGTATGTTACTTACCTCCTAAGGGAGTATATCCTCAGAGATATTTCTGGCACATTGGGGCTCATTCTGAGCCCGGCGGGCGGCGGGAGCCGCCAAATGACCGCACCGCGGTCAAAAGACCGCGGCAGCCATTCAGACATTTCCTCTGGGCCGGCGGGCGCTCTCCAAAAGAGCGCCTGCCGGCCCAGAGGAAAAGCCCCTGCAACGAGGACGCCGGCTCAGAATTGAGCCGGCGTAGTTGCAGGGGTGCGACGGGTGCAGTTTGCACCCGTCGCGTATTTCAGACACTGAAATACACAGTGGGGCCCTCTTACGGGGGCCCCTGCAGTGCCCATGCCATTGGCATGGGCACTGCAGGGGCCCCCAGGGGCCCCGCGGCACCCCCTACCGCCATCCTGTTCCTGGCGGGCGAACCGCCAGGAACAGGATGGCGGTAGGGGGTGTCAGAATCCCCCATGGCGGCGCAGCAAGCTGCGCCGCCATGGGGGGATTCCAAGGGCAGCGGAAAACCGGCGGGAGACCGACGGTTTTCCTTGTCTGACCGCGGCCGAACCGCCGCGGTCAGAATGCCCTGCGGGGCACCGCCGGTCTGTCGGCGGTGCTCCCGCCGACCTGGTCAGAATGACCCCCATTGTCACTAAAATAAAGTGCCTTTATTTTTTTTTAGTAACTATGAGTATTGCCTTTGTTATGATATAGTACCTATATGATATAAGTGGTATTGCATGAGCTTTGCATGTCTCCTAGTTCAGCCTTGGCTGCTCTGCTATAGCTACCTCTATCAGCCTAAGCTGCTAGAACACTACTACACTCTACTAATAAGGGATAACTGGACCTGGCACAAGGTGTAAGTACCAGTGGTACCCACTATAAGCCCGGTCAGCCTCCTACAACTTTTTTCACCTTAGCACGTAAAAGGCTGTGTAAGGCTATGTATAGTAAGGATAAAGATGTAGGGTATCCACATGATAAACTGTCGGGAGGAGAAATGGATTTTAGAGTCTTGATAGGGCCGGTGACTTGGCTTCTCTACTGACCCGACATGAGGGCCCTCAGAAACAAACTGTTTTCCATGAGTAGAACTTTTGTTCAGTTTTGGTAGCTGGTCAAAAAAGGTCAGCCACACCTCAGAAAAAGTGTGTGAATGTGTTCTATACAACAACTAACCAAACAGGCATTGGCGAAACCAACAGGTCTCACCTTTCGGATCTATTGGCTTTCCCAATCCACAAAAAGTAAGAAGCTTGTTGTTTACGCGGCAAAACATAAAAAAAAAAAAAAAATAAGATAACTAGGTACGATGACGTGACCGCTGTTGCGTCATTGTGTACGTGCAGACATGTTTCACCATGCACGCATGTGCATACAGAACGACGTTGGCAACTATTTTCTGAACCAGGATGGTAGATGCCACTTGGATCGGTAATAAAAAGATGACTTTATTAACCCCTCCAGCAGCGGTGGGAGGCAACATAGGAGAAGGTGGGGTGATTAGTTGGGGGATGGGAAAAGCAGCACCTGAAGGAAACAGCTGCATAGGGTGGGATGGAAAGCATGTGACATTGTGTGCAACATCAAGTGTGGGCATGGGGATAATGGGAAAGAAGCACATGAGCAAGACAGCAATGCAGAGCAGGGGCGAGGGAAACTGGGGAGAGAAGCACATGAGAAAGAGCGAGCAGCACACAAGGGAGACAGCAAAACGGAGTGAGGATTAGGCAAAGTTGAATCACATAAGGGAGAAAGATGGGAAACACGTGCACTCTCATGGAGTGCTTAACCAAAAGACAAAAAGCAGTTCCCTAAAAGTAAGATGTTGAAGTTAGTGAAAAAGTATGGTAAAGAAGCTATGTTCCTGGGGAAAGAGAATCACAAGAAAAGGAAGGCAAGCCACTGAATAAGCAAGAAAGCAAAAGAGGGTGACAAGCCAGGCAATGCCAAGCAAGTCCACCGTAAGTACTCAACACGTCTTTCACAACCATGCAGCGTGCACCTTCTAAAAGGGGAGACCTAAAAAGTAGGCCTTGGAAACCATAACTTATTTTTCAGAGGGATCTAATTTCATGAAAATGTTGGCCCATCAAGACTTGCACTGTTACAAGCAATGACTGAAAGTGGATGCCTAATCCTAACTCATTTCCTTCAAACCAAAGACAAAACCAAAGACAATCAGTATCATCAGCATAGATCTATGTATGTAGATCTGCAGAAAGGTGGCACATTAAAAACAAATGCTAGCATTCAAGCCCTACTATAGTATTGGACTCGACATAATCAGAGAGGCTATTATCAGAGCTCTTATTTAATGAGATTGCTGCTATAATGTGCTGCTGCTCTACATGGCACCAAAGTGGCAGGTAGATTTTTTTTTAAAGGACAAGTAGATTTATGAACAAACATGTCATATGTACAACTAGATATTTTATTAAATTCCACACCCCTGAAGGCAGCATGGCTGGATGAACCAGCGTTGTGTTAAATGGAACTTCCTAGCTCAAGCAGTATCTAGGAGCACAGGGAACCTACAAAATGCTGTTAATATTTGTGTACAAATAACTTCCATGCAATAATAATGTGTTTATATAGCCCTAAATACAGAATTTTGCTATTTCTAAAAGCTAAATAACAGTTGTTACTATTACCTTTAATATAAAGGTTCTCCAGTTTTCCAACCTCCGAAGGATGGAAGGTTGAGCTTACATTTGGTAAATGCCACTGCAATTCAACCTGGCTAAAAACCATTAACACTGACAATGCCAATAGCTCTCGGATTGCCGGGACCATTTGGGGTTTGCCAAAGCTTGTTAGGATAAGCTTTCAGAAGGTACAATGAAAATACAAGCAAAACAGCGTGGCGCCAGTTAATGGTGTCAGACGGGTAATCAGAGGTGATCATGCGTACTGCATGCAATAAGGTAAACCAGCTGTGGACTTGAAAGACAAACTGGTTTAGGCTGAAACATTTCTATATTGCAAAGATCGGGTGCCAAGCTCAGCTGAAGTTATCCCAAAACACGAGCCCTGGGGTGTGGCACAGGTGGTTAGGTAAATACATAAACGTCTTGCATCAGATTAGAAGGACAAAACAAGGTGAACTGCCCACCTGGACTGTTTACCCCAGGGCGAGACAGCAGTAAAGGAAAACAAGTGATGTACTAAAAAAAAAAATAATACAAAAAAAAAAATGCTACTTTCTGGTCAGTTTCACAGGGGCATGATTCATCAATAAAAAGGGAACACGGCAACAGCATACAAGACAGAAAAGGGCCATGGTCGTAATAATCTGTGAATGTCCATGACCCAGCCAGTCACAAATAGCTTACTGTAAGAAGTGAAGTTCACTGTACAACAGAGGCAGTAACCTGACATAATTTCAAGTGAACTTGAAAGCAAATGTGACTGTTATAGTTACAATGATAAGTACTCTTGTATAGCAAAAACAATGCTATATGATGTAATATGTAAACGCTAAACTACTTGCAAAGTACAACCATGTCTGTGAACACATACATACAACAAAGGAACACAAGTAAATAAATGTTTGTTTCTTTTGGCAAAAACTTATTATACAATCTAAGCACTACTTTTGCCATTTGGAAGTCTGCCATATATATTACACGTGCAAGCAGAACTCACCTGAGGCTAGCTAGGCAACTGAAACAGAAAAGAGACCCCTCAATGAAAAGCGAAATACGAACGGAGTGCTCGAGAAAGCATGCCCAAGGTGATACCACTAGAACAGCATACGCAAAGGAGACACAGCAGATCAGAGCATGCATACATTGAATACAGGACGCAAGGGGGTTAAGTGCACCACTGAACCCGGCGCCACTCCATCTGGCATCACTGCATTCTACGACACTGCATTGTAAGCCGCTGAATTCAATGCCACTGAACTCAATGCCACTATACTCTGCAACACTCTACCCCAAAGCACTCTAAAGCAGTCTACCCTATGCCACTCTACACGACTCCACACTGTGCCATTCCAATACATGAGACACACTGCAATTCCACTCTACGACACTCCACGTGACTCTCCTCTACACCACTAACTTTTAGCCATGCTGAACAGCAGCAACACGGGTGTACAACATGGCTAAAACACATTGACAAAGTCAATAGCTCTTACATAAGTGAGACCTATTGGCTCTGCCAATGCTTGTTCATACAGTTTTCAGTTCCAAGGGAAAAGTAGTCAGAGAAGATTTACTCCAGTATTGGAACCTTCATAGATTTAAATGCTTGAATCATTCCCCGTCGTCGAGATGGGAGCCTCCGGTGGGATATAAAACCACATTCAATTGCATATAAAGCTCAGAGAAACTAGGCCTCTTAATTTAGTAACATCTCACAGTCATTTTATTAAAAAAAAGGACCAAACTTAAGAGACAACCAATCAGCTCTCACCACCCCTTAGAACCCTCCTGTGAGGAGCGGATTTCCCTCAGAATTTCCACCGCACGTTGTGCTAAGGAGTCTCCTCTGAGCTCCGCTCAGTTTTTCTCTCAGAAATTCTTCCTGAGTGGATTTGGATATTTTATCTCGTCAGGAACAGTTCAAGGTGGTTTAAACTGGCTACCATGTAAGAGACACCTAAGAAAGGGGTCTTTAGAGCTTGTGCTACCTGCATGAAGAAAAGGCTGCATGTTGATAATCAGCATAAGGACTGTATTTATTGTCTCTATCCGAGCCATAAACCTAGAGACTGCAATGTATGTAGAACATTTTCTACCAAGACCCTTAAAGGCAGAGAGGGTCATCTCATCTGGCTCCAGAAGTTGAAATCCAGGGACAACCCTGTCTCTGATGAGGACAGTGCCTCTTTTCTTCTGTTTCTGTGGTGAAAACGCCTGTCAAACGACAATCTGAAGTTTCTTCAGAGGAAAGACCAAGAAAAGTTGTTAAAAAATCTGCTAAGGCATCCTCAAAGACTGCTAGCCCTTCAAAGATGAAGACTAAAGCTTCTAAGTCCAAAAAGAAGCCTGTCTCTGAGCCGTCAACATTAGCATTCAAGGTAAAGCATACCTTCAAAAAACCAACTTCTGTGCCATCAACAGGACCATCGTCGATGACGGCACCGTCGACAGCTCAGGTACCGATGACGACTTCTACCATCTGTCTCTATGGTGAGATCCGGCTCTTCGTCGACGATATGTTCATCCTCGTCGACGGTACGTCCTATAGCTTCACCGTCAGCGATGATACTGGTGATGCTCTCATCGACGACCCCGCTGACTACAGCCTCATTGATGCTATTCCCGCTGTCGACAGCCTTGTCGACGCTGCTTCCACTGACGACGGCATCGTCGACAGAACAACAGCCGTCGACGGCACTCCAACCGTCGACAATCCCACCATCGACGACAATCAATACGGCGATGCTCTCGTCAACGATACCACCATTAATGCCACCACCGTCGACGGCACACCTCTCGTCGACGACGACAAATACTGAAGTAAAGGGTCAGAGGCCATGTTCATTGCCTCTGTTGTCGTCAGGAGACCAGGATGCTCACAGGAGGGTGAAAAAGTATCATCTAATGCCCTCAATTACATCTCCTAGCAAGGTTTCCAGCCTTTTACCCTCGCATATCTTGGATAAAGATGACTCAGATGAGGAGGGTATTTTGGAGTCGCCAGCAGCCCTTCACAGTTAAGGGTTAAGTGCCAAGAATACTCCGATGATGATGAGGCTTCATACTACACCCAAGGCTATTATGAGCAGCCGCCATTGGTCGGTCTTCTCCCCTGGGCTTGTTTCTGACTTGCAAGCAATGTTGGCAGATTATCAGGAACGTTTTCCAGCTAAGCCTTCGTCAGTGCAACAGCTGATACTTCCGCCTCCGCCAGCAACTCCTCTCTTGCAGCAAACGCATCATGCACCTCAGCCAAGGTCACAGCAGTCTGTTCTTTCCACACCAAGACATCAGATATCCTCCGATGAGGATGCTGAGGAAGGTGAGATACAGCCTGATAATGATGAGTGGGATGATTATATTATACCGGCTCCTACTTCACCTACAGCCCTAATGGTGGAGTCTCCACCTGAGGCTATAGGTGGCTTCCATAACCTGCTTGAGCGTGCCGCTACGCGGTTCGATCTTCCAATGCCTGCAACTCAGCAGGACTGCTTCCTATAGGACTTTAAAGAGCCCCACAGGAAAATGGCCAGAGCTATACCCATTATAGACCATATTTGGAGCCAGGGCCTGAAAATTATGCAGAATCCAGCAACGGTCCCTGCAGTTCTACTGAGACTGGATAAGAAATATAAGCCAAAGGAGGATGCTCCGGCTTGCCTCTCAGGACATCCAAAGCCAGACTCCGTAATATCACAAGCCGCCCAACGTCGCTCCAAGAACCCCTCTACGCCATTGACATCACCGCCAGATAAAGAAGGAAGGCGCTTAGATAACATCAGCAAGCGTTTCTCTTCCATGTCCGCTACTGTGGTAAGGGCGGCCAACTCCCTTGCTCTGCTAGGCAGATACGATCGACAGCTCTGGTCAGATATTTCCCATTCACTAGAAGAGCTTCCAGACACCTCCAAAGCAGAAGCTAGGAAAGTTCTGATAGAGGGCCAGCAATCTTCAGTGGAGATCATCGATTGTGTGCTGGATATATCGGCAATGGGCTTCAGACTACTCACGGGTTCAGCGGTGTTAAGGCGTCAAGGTTGGCTCAAAGCTACCAACTTTTGGCCAGAAGTACAAACTAAAATTCTAGATCTTCCATATGATGGGGAAGCTCCATTTGGCAAGCACGTCGACGACACCCTTCAAGCCATCAAGGCAGGTACAAAAACGGCGAAATCCCTGGGCACTCTGCAATATAGGAAAGTGCCCTTTCGGGGTGCTAGGCGCAGAGGTCAACCTTCCTTTTGTAGTGGATACCAACAATATAGGTACCCAGCCTATTCCTCCTCGTTTCAACCTGCTAGAACACAGTACCAGCCGAGGCAACCACCTCCCACAGCATATACCACACCCTACCACAAGAACAAACAGGGACGTCAATCTAAAGAATCCACGCGTAGACAATGACTGTCTAGCGACACGTCCTATTCACTCTCCTCCTACAATTTCTCATGGAATTCTGAAACATCATATACAACACCGGCAACAAATAACCAAAGACAAGTGGGTGCTGGATGTCATCCGCTTCGGACATGTTGGAATTCACCTAGATGACCCCTTCAATGCCTCCATCACAGGTTCAAAAACACCTTTGTCTACTCTGCTTGGAGGTAGCAAACATGCTGAAGAAATGGGCTATAAAGTATGTTCCGCATTCCCAGAAGGGAGAGGGTTTTTACTCCCGTTTCTTTCTCATCCGAACAAAGTCTTGCCTATGGCGGCCAATCCTGGACTTACGGGAGCTAAACAAGTACCTCAAGAAGCAAACATTTCGTATGGTCACCATCCAAGATGTTCTCCAGCTTCTGAACAAAGCAGACTACATGGCCTCTCTGGAACTTCAAATGCGTACTTTCACATTTCCATTCAGCCGCTCCACAGAAAGTAACTGAGGTTTGCGGTCAACGGCAAACATTTCCAGTTCAAGGTCCTTCCCTTTGGCCTACATTCAGCACCACGAATCTTTACTAAATGTCTAGCGCCAGTGGCGGCTTATCCAAGGAGAAACAAACATCAGGGTTTTCCCTACCTCGATGACTGGTTGGTAAAAGCGCCAGATGTTCACACAAGAGAAAGTTCAGTCAAGGCAACTCTGCGCCTTTTCGAGGAATTAGGCCTTACGCTCAACAAGGAAAAATCATTCCTACAGCCATCCACTTGATTAGCCTTCCTAGGGGCTATCTTGGACACTCAATGAGCCAAAGCCTATCCAGCGCCGGACAGACAAACAAGGCTAATACAGGTGGCAAGGCACATCCAAAGAAAAAGGTGTCTTTCAGTTCGGCAGTACAAGTCCTTGCTGGGCATGATGTAGTCATGTATCAGCCTCATTACATTCTGCCGCCTCCGAATGCGTCCAATTGAGGAAGAACTGGACAAGCAACGGATGCAAGCACAAGGCTCCTTCGAGGATACCATCATTGCCTGGTCCATTCTCTGGATTGGTGGACGAATCCCGAGAACATTTCCAAAGGACTCCGTTTATTGGCACGAGTTCCTCCAATGATTGTAACTATGGATGCATCGCTCACAGGATGGGGCGCATGCTTGCAGGACCTTTGGGCGAGCAGCAAGTGACCGCCCTCTCACCGTATGTTCCACATAAATCTTCTTGAGCGGAGAGCGGTCTATTACGCCTTGCAAGCCTTCCTTCCAAGGATACGAGGGTCAGCGGTGCTTGTCAGGACAGACAATACCACCACAATGCACTACATAAACAAGCAGGGAGGAACACAGTCTTGCATACTCTCTCAAGAAGTACAAACCATCTGGAAATGGTACATTTACCACTCAATCCACATCAATGCGGAGCATGTCCCAGGCCTACAGAATAACATTGCGGAGTCGCTAAGCAGATTGGTGACATCCTCCCACGAGTGGGAATTAGACTAGAGGACGCTAGATCGAATATTCGACCAGTGGGGAAAACCGAATCTGGCCCTATTTGCATCCTCCCGGAATGCCAAATGCCAAATCACCAACAGGGGTCATGGGGGGATGCATTTTCGATCACATGGTCAGGGATCTATGCGTGTGCTTTCCCTCCGATTTCTCTGATCAAGGGTGATCAGGAAGATGAAGTCGGAACCCTGCCAGCTGATCCTCATAGCTCCAGTGTGGCTGCTTCAACCGTGGTACACGGAGTTGCTTCTCCTACCGGCCTCTCCATCCATCAGGCTCAGACCAATCCCCCACCTGCTTACCATCAATCGGGGACAAGTGAGGCACCCGGACCCCAAATCTCTCAGTTTGCACGCATGGCTCCCGAGTACAATTAATTTGGCCATCTAGATCTACAGTCTGACTGCAGAGAAGTGCTAGCTAATGCACATGCAGATAGTACCAGCAAATCTTACTGACTAAGATGGAAGAGATTTTGTGTTTGGTGCGAAACCCAAAACGCGCACCCGCTCTCCTCCGCACCGGAGGCAGTGTTGCCGTATTTATTGCAGCTGGCACGTTCAGGTCTAGCCCATTCCTCAGTCAGAGTCCATTTAGCTGCCATCTCCAGATACAGAAGAGCACCAGGCAAACCATCCTTAAGCTCTCTCAGATTGGTAAAGCAATTTCTCAAAGGTCTCTACAGACCTTTTCCTCCAGTAAAACCTCCACCGCCGGCATGGCAACTTAACATAGTCCTTGGCCAGCTTAGGAAGGAGCCTTTTGAGCTGATTCACAGAGTGGACATCAAGTACCTCACTTGGAAAGTGTCTCTCCTTCTTGCCCTTACTTCGGCGCAGAGTTAGTGAAATTCAAGCTTTCACTATACAATAACCCTTTCTGCAGTTCAGGCAGGACAGAGTCATCCTGCGTACTAATCCTAAATTAGTTCCCAAGGTGCCTTCGGAGTTCCATGTCAACGAGCCAGTGGTGCTCAGAACTCTTTTCCCGAACCCGCAAACTGCTGTGGAAAGAACTCTCCATTCATTCGACCTTAAAAGGTGCATGAAATTCTATCTGGACAGGACAAAATCGTTCAGACAGTCCACTCAGTTATTTGTAGCATTTAGTGCTGTAGAAAAGGTCACTCAGTAACCAAACAGACTATATCCCTGTGGATTAAGGACACAATCATATTCTGCCATCAGAAAGCAGGAAGGCCATTGAACACAAGCGTATGAGCCCATTCTTTAGGGTTATCTCTGCATCCTGTGCGCTGTTTGCTGGTGTATCAATTAAAGACATCTGTCATGCTGCGACATGGAGAACAACTCACACCTTCACGCAGCATTACTTCCTGGACACGGAGTCACTTCGGGATGCAGCCATTGGTCAAGCGGTCCTTCAAAACCTGTTTCAATGACGGTGAGCTAAAATATTTATTTCCCTCCATCCGCTTATTTTCTGTTATATCACATTTTCTTCATTATAATGCTGTAGATCAGAGCAAGACGTGTATGTACATATTATCATGCCAGTTCACATTTCAGAGTGCTATGCTACTATTTGTAGGACGCAAATGTGTTATCCACTGCTTACTATTCTGATTCAAGCATGTGAATCTATGAAAGTTCCAATACTGGAGTAAGAAACAAGTTACTTACCTGTAACTGTGGATCTCCAGTATTGGAAACTTTCATAGATTCACATGCAACCCACCCTTCCTCCCCTGGGGAGCTCCCCATCATTTTTACCAGTCCTAGATTATTGCACTTGTGCTGGGAAAATCTGAGGGAAATCAGCTCCTCACAGGATCATTCAGTAATTTGTTAAGCGCGCTACTCACCCGTAAGGGTCTCAAGGTGCCTGGGGGGAGTGGGGGGTTGCTACTGCTCGAAGAGCCAGGTCTTGAGGCTCTTCCTGAAGGTCAGGAGGTCCTGGGTCAGACGTAGGTTGACGAGGAGGGAGTTTCAGGTTTTGGCGGCAAGGTGGGAGAAGGATCTGCCGCTGGTTGTGATACAGTGTGTGCGGGGGACGGTTGAGGATAGGTTGGCGGAGCGGAGCTGGCTTGTCGGGATGTGAAAGTTGAGACGCTCATTGAGGTAGGCCGGTCCGGCGTAGTGGAGAGCTTTTTGAGCGTGGATCTGGAGTTTGAAGACGATCCTTTTGTTGACGGGTAGCCAGTGGAGGTCTCTGAGGTGGGCTGAGATGTGTTTGTGGTGAGGGAGGTTGAGGATGAGTCATGCTGAGGCGTTCTGGATGCGCTGGAGTTTCTTCTGGGGCTTGGCTGTTGTTCCCGCGTAGAGGGCAGTGCCATAGTCCAGTCTGCTGCTGACGGGGGCGTGAGGGACAGTCCTTCTGGTTTCTACAGGGATCCATCTGAAGGTCTTGCAGAGCATGCAAAGGGTGTTGAAGTATGAGGGTGAGATGGCATTGACTTGCTGGGTCATAGAGAGCGAAGAGTCCAGTATGGATCCGAGGTTGCGTGCGTGGGTGGTGCGCATTGGGGCTGACCCCAGAGTGGCAGGCCACTAGGAGTCATCCCATGCTGATCTGTTGGGGCCGAAGATGATGATCTCTGTCTTCTCCAAGTTCAGCTTGAGGCAGCTTGCTTTCATCCAGTTGGCGATGGCGTGGAGTCCGGTGTGGAGGTTGTTCTTAGCGGTTGCAGGTTCCTTCGTGAGAGAGAGGATGAGCTGAGTCGTCTGCGTAGGAGACGATGTTGAGGCCGTGGGATCGGACGATGTTGGCGAGCGGAACCATGTAGACATTGAAGAGGGTGGGGCTGAGTGAGGATCCCTGGGGAACTCCGCAAATGGTCTTGGTGGCCTTAGACAGGTAACGGGGAGGTGGACTCTTTGGGTTCTTCCAGAGAGGAAGGAGGTGAGCCAGTCCACGGCTCTGTGGCGAATACCGGCGTTGAAGAGGTGTGTGTGAAGGGTGTGGTGACAGACTGTGTCGAAGGCTGCGGAAAGGTCAAGGAGGATGAGGGCAACGGTTTCAACTTTGTCGAGCCTGCTCCAGATGTCGTCGGTGCAGGCGACAAGGGCGGTCTCGGTGGTGTGGTTCTTGCGGAATCCGGACTGGGAGACGTTGAGTAGGCTGTTGTCCTCCAGGAAGCGGGATAGTTGGTTGTTGACTATCTTCTCGATGAACTTCGCAGGGAAGGGGAGTAGGGAGATAGGTCGGTAGTTTGAGGTCGGCTTTGGGCTTTTTGAGCAGGGCGTTGACTTTGGCGTATTTCAAGCTCTCCTGGAAGATGGTGGTCTCGAAGGAGCTGTTGATGATGGTCTGGAGCTGGGGAGCGATGATTTGGCTGGCATTATTGAAGACGTGGTGAGGGCAGGGGTCAGTGGGAGAGCCGAGTGGATGGTACTCATGGTCTTAGTGGTTTCCTCATCGTTGGTGGGGGTCCAGGAGGATTCTAAGGGGTGGTGAGAGCTGATTTGTTGTCTCTTACGTTTGGTCCTTTTTTATAAAAAGGACTGCGAGTTGTTACTAAATTAAGAGGCCTAGTGCCTCGGAGCTTTATATGCAATTGAATGTGGTTTTATATTACACTGGAGGCTCCCATCTCGACAACGGGGAATGATTCAAGCATGTGAATCTATGAAAGTTTCCAATACTGGAGAACTATAGTTACAGGTAAGCAACTTGTTTCTTCCTCCTTCAACAAGCATTTCTGTTTTATATCGGATAATAGAGATGTCAACGTGTATTAGAGAATCCTGTTACCCTCTTGAATAGGCTGCCTTTTCTTCCCTTTTTCTTAACACAACGAGAGAAGAAGAGGGAAGAGAGGATTGAGACCCCATACTGCGTCCCCTGAGCACGCAACCAAATACACAAGAAGTATGGGGTGTCATGTGGGTACAAAGTAGGGTTAAATTGCCCTGGACCATCTGAATATCCGGCACTTATTTGTGTGATAAATGTGGTTGTCAGGAGGGGAATTTCTCCTTACGGACTAGGTGGTCTCACACTATATAGTGTCATGCTTCATCATATGACCACCTACCCCCAACCAGGTAGGACAGTACCACCTGGACGGACTCAACCTCGTCATTAAAAGAACTTGGAGAGAGTGCGAAGAAAGATTATCTGGATAATAACGGGATCCAGTTGTACTACAGAAAATCTAAAATCACCTCATCAATCACCTGTGTAATATTGCACATTTACTTGTTTTGATTGTTGGTAAGATTAAAAACACAATGGGACGCTTCTAGAGGATAATAACTCGAAGAGTCACCAAGAATTCACTGGCAAACATGTTTCTGCCCACTAACTCAAGCCAAAGGAGGTCTAGGGGCATTTGTCAGGGCCTGGATCCCCAAGTTCTTTTCTTCCCTTCATTCAAGCAAACCACTAGTTAGCTGTAATTGAGACGAGTTCCAAGTATTCTCGAAGGTGCCCGATTGCAGCTGCATACAGGACAGAATGTTAGTCACCCAAATGTTTAATCCTCTGGCCATTAGTAATGACCCAGAATTATTAGGTGCCTGAATTGTGTGAGCAATGGAGGAATCTAAAAAAAAGATACTGAAACGACTTTTGAATTAATTATGAAAAAGAAAAAAAAAAAACACAACAACAACAACACCAACAACACTTCTTTTACAGTGCCTACGTTACTCTGAGAACTGCCCCATGCACTGCACTCAAAGCTATGCATTTGTTGCACCTGGGTTGGCATAGCCACACTTGTGCAAGAAAAGAAAAAGCACTTATGTCATTTAATTTCACATGTTCCAACAGAATAGAGCTCGTCACAGAAGGACAGATGCTAAAACTAATAACTGCTAGATGCCTACAACTAAAGGCAATTAGGTGTGTTCAGGCAGAAAACATACAATGCATGATGGTGGAACTGAGTAGTATGGGGTAGATGTGGGACAAGATTTTGGAACCTTTCTAAGAAAACAGGATGTCACATTCACTTAAGTCAATATACTCACCAGATTTTTTACGGCTTTGTCGCTGAGGTGTCCGAAAGCTGTTGGCACTATCCACTGAGATTGACGTCATATCTATGAAAAGAACATTACATTAACTACAAAAACAGAAATCAAAGTTCAAAGTCCATGGCCAGAATCTGTAAACTGGACCTCTGGAGATTAAAGGATCGGGGGATTGACTGGTAAGTGTTGCTAGGATACAGCACACTGTTATGCCTTAAAAGCTTGCTTGCACCTTTTAAAAGTTTCTCTTGCCCCTCGGTGTGGGCCTGGTGTCACCAAAAGTATATTTTTTGGGGTAAAGGTGTGCAGCCTGAGCCTTCAGGGGGCCCCTGGAATCAACTCCCCAGGGCGATTCTTTTATTATGGCAGGGGAGGTGCGCCCGCCCCCAAACTCCCCCAGAGACTTTGTAAAGTTCTGGAAACCCCCTTCTCACAGGGCCAATTAATTTATTAGGGGAGGGCATGTCCAGACCCCTGAGCATCTTTAAGGCCTCAGGGACACCTTTAATTCCCTGCCTACATTCTCTCAGACAGGGAAAACAACCTCAATAAGCTGCCTCTGCAAAGATGGGAACAATGTAACAAAGCTGACTCCCATGAAGGGTGCTGGTTGGGGAACTAGCAGGTGTCATAAGTGGACACCCACTTTCAAATAATGGTCAGCACCCACCGGCACTGATGAAGGTTGTTGGCTGGGGAGCTGGCAGGGGGGTGGGGGTCCCTACACAGCAACTTTCAAGTATTTAAGAAAGGAGGAGTATGTGTTACACTGGGTTAAAGTTATTCAAGTTCTCTGGGTTTGCTCCCGGTTTCTTTTGTAAGGGAGCAATCTTGCCTATTTTAGGTCATTAGAGATTAATCCTTAAACTAGGAAGGGGTTGATGTTAGTCCAGAATACTTGTGGGATGATACTTTTTGAGAAGTGAGGAGGAATGGCATCTTTCAAGTAGGAGGAAGATTTAATTCTCCCAATGGCGAAGGACATCAAAATATGAGTAACCTCCCCGAAGTAAGAGGTTCTGTTTTAAGAAATTACTCCTTAGGGCTCATGTGATCCAACATGAAATCTTTTAAGTGGGTAGTTCAGAATTGCTGTGCAAGATCATATTTAAAAGGAATTAAGATAATAAAGAGACTAGTGATTGGTCCTACCTTAAAACAACGTAATGCAAAGGTTCCTGAGTATCTTCTATTAGAGGCTGACATCAGGTGATCGATGATGACGACGACAGTTAGTTTTTTTTATTTTTTAGAGATAGCTGTACATTATGTGGATTTAATCAGAATTATGCAGAGGATTTTATTCCTATAGATAGGAACCGATACCAAAACAGTCAATAGTTTTTGACTATGAATGCCACTCCACCTTTCATTTTACCATCAAGGCCATTTTACTTTCATAATATGTGTGTGGCACAGTCACAGAAAAGCACTGAATTATCAGCCTTAGAAGCAGGGTCCATGCAAGACAATCAGTAGGAGGGTAAAGCTGAGAAAAGGAGAGAGCTCGGTCATAAGAGCATCTCCATTGCATCAGATTATGCACTCACCAGGACTTTTGCCAAAATCGTCAGGTGGGGTTTTAAAGTGTTTTGAGCTATCCATGACAATCGAGAGAAGATCTGTAAAAGAAAAAATTCTAAATTAATAGGCCAACAGAGATGAACCATATATATATATACACATTTACTGGATAGCTTAGCAAGTTCAACATCAGCATCCCAAATGTGTGTAATCTGGAGAGACCATATGTCCAAATATAGCCATGGACAGTTCAGCTTTTCATCCTTTAGGTCACTAACTTGACCAAGTCTGGTTACACAACCAAATACCTTGGCTTCAGGTAAACAAAAGAACTGAACTCTCATCTTACATCTCTAAGGCCTCAAGAGTAACATCTGTGATTACCATGCATGTTCGACATATATATATACACACACACACACACACACACACACACACACACACTGCTAAATGCTATGCATAAACTCACAAAACTGTCTATAGTTGGAAAACCAATATACAACCCCTAACAAAGACAAGATTTTTAAATGCAAATCCACCCACCCCCCCTTCCCGGGCTTGTCAGAGGGGACGAACAAACATTAAAACCCATATCAACTACGGTAATCTGCCAGATTCCATGTAACAATTCCTGTCGGCACTGTTTAACACTGTGCAATAATCCACTCATAGGGGCCTATTTCTTTAACATATGTTTTTCACAGCCTTATTACATCTGTAATAGCTTCCTTTAAAAAAAAAAAAGGTGACATAAGAAATCTTAACATAACGTTATAATGATTTCCACTTAACCAGTCAGGCCTGCAGCCTATATCATTTAATCGACGCTGGCCTATTGTACAGAGCATGAGCTTTACCACAAGGCAACCACCAGGCAAACAAGCATAAATTTACACATATGTACAAAACTGCAGTTGGCAATACAATATACAACCCCTCTTAAATTGGCTACCAAGGGTTATTGCAGTGCAAATGTTCTACCATGAGGGCTTGTCAGAGGCGGAAACCAACACCAAAACCCTTGCCTCCCACAGTAATCTGTGAGATTACATGTAACAAAAACCCAGTGTACAGGATTTACCATAGTATAATAATCCCATCATTGTAAACTCACAAGGTCAGCTATGAAGGGCATGGCACGTTCATAAATCCCGCTGCACAGTAACAACCGTAAGGCAACTGAGCGAAGCCAGCAAGGCACACAAAAAGGCGGTCTGGGACCTGAAGAACTCAGAAGTAGAGAATGAATGTACAAAAGTCCACAGTATGCTACAAGAAAGAGGTCTCCCCCACTTCTGGAACTGCATCAGCAATTTAAAATCTCCGTACCGTACTACAGAACATGGAATTCCTGAAGAATACTGGGTGATTCATGTTATAGCCAAGCGACCGTATGGTCCTAACAGACCAATGAAACATGGAAAGGGACATCCAGCTGATGGAGAAACTATCATCATTTACAAACACGACTCAGGTTTGCCGCCTCATCAAAGAAATGAAAAACGGTGGTGCCCCCGGACCAAATGGGCTCCCCGATGGAATCTTCAGATGCTCAGTGGAGGTCTGGGCCACGATGGCAACACACCTCTATAACCATGCCTTTCAGACTGCACATATCCCAGGAGGAGTGGAGGGGCTCGATTGTGTGCCCAATCTTCAAAAAGGGAGATCATACAATGACATCCAACTAAAGACTAATAGCCTTGCTAGACCTTGAGATGAAGGCCAATGCATGGTTAATGCTTAGCCTGGGTACAGGACAACATACTTCCATTCTTCCAAAAAGGCTTCAGTAGCATCAACTGTTGATAACATCTTAGCTCTCCCTGCCTTAAGTCAACGAGCAGCCCAAAGGAGACAGCTTCCCCTTTTCGCCTGTTTTATTGATTATAACACCACCTTTAATAAAGTCCACCGACCAACATTATGGAGGGAATTCAGCATCCACCCCCATCCTCCTGCAGGCTACACCCTCCCTTTACACTCAGACTTGGGTTTGTGTCAAAACTGGCCCCCACTCAGTTATTTCCACAATCCCTACCCTAGGCAGCTTGAAACAGGGTTGCGTTCTTGCCCTGCTCCTCTTCAACCTATATACTGCAGATATGGGGGGAGCTTTAGTGACTAGCAGCCTGATACCTCCAAATACAATAAACGTCTGACAACACTGTTATAATGGACCACACGAAAACAGGTCTGCAGCGTGCATTAAACAGTATCCACAGCTACGACGAGACAAACTTTCAAGATTAACCGACAAGACCAAGGTTATAATACTTGGGCACCATAAGAAAACATTAACGTGGGACTAGGGGATAATATAATCAAAACGACAAGGAACCACAACTACTTGGGGGTCGGTCTGGCTCTCTGAAATACCGAAACCCACAGCACATAAAGCTTCATTTAAAAGGAAAGCAGCCGCAATAATATATTGGATTGCAAATCTGAACAAGAATCTAATAAGTGCATCTGCAGCCCCAATGCTCAAAGTTATTAAGGCCTGCCTCTTAACAGCACTCCACTACGGGCACCAGGCATTCCTGGAGGGCTGCACTACCACCCTGGACCACTTGCAGACTCTAGGATACAAAAAGGTTTTACAACTTCCCAGATATGTCATGGAATTTGGACTATCAAGCCAACAACTAGTATGTGCATCAGACATTCTGAAATACCTCCAACCAATTCCCTGAAAGGCTGTCTGAAAAAACACATTTAAAAGACCAGGATCCTCATGGCAGGGCCAACTGCAGAAGGCAATTCAATCATTTCAAATAGATACAGCAGCCTTGGCACTCGTTTTGGTGGATCTGCCATCATGGAACAGGGCCATCAACAAACAGGTGCACCTTGTATCATTTCAGCAAGACACTATCACTGCAGGAATCAGATATCTAGCGCCCCTGAATGCGTCACATTTGATGGGAAAACCTCAGCCTTACCTCCCTGAGGCTATTAAGCTGCACACACGCAAAAACATCAAGTGTCTACGCCTGCAAGCAATTCCTGTGAAGGACTTTTACCGGGCCTTGCCCCAGTTGGGTAAGAGTAGGGCCTGCAGGCTCTGTGACTTTAGCAAAGAGCCTTGCTTCCACCTAAACTCTGCTGCTGCCATGTCTTAGAGGCCGCTAGCAGGTCATTATTGAAGCTGGCGTTTTAACCAAAGGCACCTGCACCTGCAATTAGGCTTCTGTGACATGCTTTGCACAAACAGAGGCAAGAACCCTAGCAAGACGTACCAACTATGTCCGTCATATCAAAGCCCTCCCTTGCCCATGACCCATAGTAAATAAGCCACTGAACTTCACCCCAAAACTCATGAAAGACTATATGCTTCCTACTTAGGCACCTGCTAACCCCCAGGCGTCACATTTGATGGGAAAACCTCAGCCTTACCTCCTTGAGGCTAAACTGAACATAGTATAATAATACACTCTCGAAGGTCCAATGACTTTAACAAATGCTTTTCACAATAAATAAGTCAAGCCTACTGCCTTTGTCATAACTTTGATCAATAATACGATCAAACGAATGACAGTTGACAAATGGCCTAGTAATTTCATGCATATTGTATTGAACATAGGCTTTCCTACAAGGCAACCATTTTCACACAGTGATAAACGTACCAATACGTACAAAATTAGAGCTGGCAAAACAATATACATTAACTTCCAAATGGACATAACAGGAATTCTAGCAGGTTAAAGCTTCTATCCCAAGAGTTTGTCAGACAGGGTAACCAACACCAATATCCTTGTCCACTATTGTAACCTGTGAAATTCCATTAAAAAAATATAACTGTTATATCTTTCCATACCAACAGATCAGAACTCTGGCATTATTTGCTTATTACCATAACCAACTAAAGTGTACTCTACACTACACAAACTTTGCCACAAAGCATGAAGTGTAAAACAAGCACTCTTTTTCAGCAGAAGCATACAGCTTCTAAACAATCAAATGCTGTAGTTAAGGTAATAAACATGCAGAAGGAGTTACTCTCCCAGTAGTGCTTCTCAAAGCCCTTTTTCTGCTGATCACGTAAGGTGAGGTGATAGGGGCACAGACAACCCATAAAAAACGGTGCAAGGGGTAAAAAGCATTTCTACAGTTTCTTAATAGTACATGAACCAGGCTGTGTTCCATCACTGTCAATTTTACGATTAACTAAATGGGAGAGTGACAAAGAATTAATGAAACTTGAGGTGTCTATTCACACTAAACAGTCCTTTGAGTTGCACCATGCACTCATTCAAAGTATGCATCAAGGGTAGAAACGGACAGGTGAACGGACATTGAGAGATTTCCTGGTGGGTGAGGCCGCTGAAAGGCTGATCAGTCACAAGGGCTGTTAAGGCACAAAAAGAGCCAGACATGCTTGCTTCTGAGAGACCCTTTAGTTACATTTCAGGCATGTGCTTTTTGAAATGACAATTAGGGTGGTGCAGAGCAAGTCACGATAGATCTGTGTTTCCAACCAGGTGTCCCTTCCTGCACAAAAAGAATCCTGCATGCAACGCAGGCACCCGTGCACCATAGTGCAAGCCGGCCTGTGTTGGTGCTAGGCTGCCAAAAGGGTGCTGGCGCAGGGGGAAAAACAGGAATGCAGCGTATTGGATAACGATGGCACATTCATGCCCTTTCCCTGTAATGCAGGGCAACGCAGGAAGGTGACTTTCTGTGCTGCACTACAAAACCCATAAACATGGGTCTCAGTGTACTTACCCGAATTTAAACTTGTGGCTTTAAGATTATAAGCAAACGTCCCCACAGAGGACACCCAAACTCTCAGAGCTATGCTACTGGCTCTTGCAACTTGAGATGAGCCACTAAGGATCCATCTTGTATGTTGTCCTTCCTCTCAATGGTATGCCCTCCTCCGTGAGCAAATCTCGCCTGCCGACTTTCAATTGCGAGCCAAATTTGGTTATCCCTTATCCCAAGAGCCAGTGCATTTCTTCATCTTCTTTATGTGAAGCGTTCCTTTTTTAGGTTACTGTTGTCAGATTTGTCCAGTAACTCAATCATTACTATCAGGCATATAAATCTATACATCTCTTTTATGTGTTGATTAAAAGGTAGAAAATGTTTACGAGTTACATGCTCAATACATCTCTAGGAGTAAATGTAGGCTGCTTGCTTAAGCTATTCTTGTAGAGAATGGGATACAAGCTAGAGTAATTAGTCTATCCAATATTTATGACTCTAAAACACCACAAATTCTGTCCAGATGCCCCAATATCTCAAAAACGAAGCACAGACTCTCTTCAGAGAGCAGCCATTAGTCACGTCCCAAGAAGACACTCCTTTGACCTGCAGATGTGCAGCTCACAACTGGCCAATACGCATCCAATCACATCAGGCCATACCTCTGCCTTACCTCTACCTATGGAGTAAATATCAGGAAGAAAGCCTGCACAAGTGCCCAGTGTTCTGGTTGGCTGAGATATCAAAAGCTGAATAAGATAAGGACCCTGACTGGGCTCTGAATTGCTGCCAGTGGCCCCACTTGAGTAAAACGGCCTCATCCTCTGGTGGTAATTCTTTTAGCTCATTCAGACTCCCAAAGGATAGACTACATGTCAGCTGAGTGGGATAGAAGAACTGGTGATGGTGCTATTTCTTTGATTTCCACACATCTAGGACAAAGCCAGAGTCATCTTCAAGCTGCCTGAACCCCTGGTGCCCTTAGCAAAGGCACAGCCCGAGACATAGAGAAGTACCTTCTACAACTACTGGCAGTTTAAGGACATGTAGGAAAGCCCAGCAGTTGGGATTATCTGATGAGCTTACTCCCCTGAATCATACTTTGAACAGATTTCTTGAGACAGGAAATGAAATGAAAATACAAATGAAAATGAAAAGTACAAACATCAGTGTAAATTATATCTGTGTATTTCCTAACAGAATGAACATGAGTAATCATGTGCAAAGAAACAAAATATGTGTGGCTGAAAAGAGCATTAACTCACTCATAGGAGAGTCAATACACATGTTCATGTAGAAGCCACTCAATCAGAATCTGTTAAGGTATACCACAAATCTCCTATTAGCCTGCTACTACACCACTCTATTACTGTTTTATGTTGTATTACACCAAGAAGATTTGTCCTTCTCCATCGGCAACTTCACATCAGCCCTTCAACACTACCACCAGAAATTCCAAATGCTCAGCCATAACCGAACAGATCAACAGCAGCAGCAATAACCCAAAGGGAATTTTCTCCATATTGAAGAATATGCCAACCCCACTGCCAGCTTCATGTCTGCCACACCATCACAGAAGCTCTGTTCCCAGCTCCCTCTGTACTTCTACAACAAGCTAGGTGCCATTAACAACAACTTCTCACCCCAACCAGACATCTCCACTCTGTCAGCCCTCCTACAAGACGAAGAAAACACCATGACCTGCTGGACCCGCACTGCCCCCACAGAAACTGATAACACCATGTGCTCTATCCACTGACACCTTGCTCTGGTCCTTGGCCTGGTGGCTGTCAGAACAACAACCCATCCCAGGCCCACCTAACCAAGCAAGGAACTTTGGGACTGGGATCCACAGCAACATCTCGATGTCCAGCCAATTTAACTTGATCATCTCCTCTGCTTCTACACCGTCAAGCTCCTTAGAAAAATCTGTAGATGGCTCCCCCGCCACACCCTTCTTACAATCACTCAAGCTCTAATCACCGCAAGTTAGGCCATAGCAGGTTTCTCCAACGAGTAGTTTGTGAGCTACTGGTAGTTCTCCAGCTATATAGAAATAGATCTCCTGTGTGCAGGCCAACCTAATAATAGAGAACCTTTTGTTAGGTTGAATTAATATATGTAGCCCAAAATTTAAAGTTGAGTCTTCATGATGAAAATATGTGTGTTTACAAAACTCATAAGCTGACATTTGGAGAAAAATGGATTTCCAAAATATATTTAAAAATATTTGAGTGATAAATCATGCAATATTACTATTAACCTGGTGCATTGCAACTATGGCTGCCATGTATTACCCATGAAGAACCATTCCATATTGAGAAATCCTTTTTACATTACTGCATGATGCACTAAGATGATCACTGCTGGTAACCTTGCATGAGGTGGCCACTAATGTAATCTGGTCTGACATGGTCACTATTCCTACACTAATATTAGTAGCTCATGACACTTTTCTTTGAACAAAGGTAGATCTAGTTACATAAAAGGTTGGAGACCCCTGGACTACGACAATACACTTTACATGGGAACCTCCGCTCAACTCACCAAACACAGGAACCAGGCTTATAATCAACATATCCCTGGCATGTACATTTCCACTTAGGCTAATAACTTCGACTGGTGCCTCATCCATAAACATGCCCTTTACAAACTACTCACACACAGATACAAAGCATTGTACAACCTAAGTCCTGCTTACCTTAACAGCCACGTCAGATTTCACAAATCAACCAAACACCACTTCGCCAACCCCATGTTCACTTCTGTCCCTCGCGATTGAAGAGCTAGCTATCTTGCCTTTTCATGCCAGGCTCATAAAATGCGGAAGGACCTCCCCTACACGAGAGCCACCAAGCAAAGTACTAGAGCTCAAGAAGAAAATAAAAACTGGTTCTTTCACTAGGCCTTATATGAGGCAGTTCCCTCCTTCTCTTAGTACCAGAATCCCCTTCCGGGTGGGATGCTAACTCTACAAATTGAGATAACATTACCAAATATTGAGGCTGTTTGACAGCAACACTATGTCTATCAGACATACAGAGAAAACCAATGAGAGCACAGTAGACCAACCTGGAGCAAACTGCATACAATCCTTCTACAGATATTTGTGATATGGAGCACGATCCTGAGTGATCTCATTGACACAAACATTTGCAAAGTTAAACACATTAAATAAAGGATATATTTTGATGTAGAAAAGCATCTGTTAGTTCAGCTCGTCAATGAGAGCACAAAGAAAAATAGCACGGTTTTGGCCAGCCTTCCTATGGAGTCTGTTTACAACACTTTTTCAATTATTTAATTTAGAGGTGGTAATATTTATGAAATAGCAAATTCATGAGTTGGCTTTCAATATCCTTAGAAACTAGTTGGGAAATACCAGATCTCTTAATGTCGACACTCATAAAAGTAATTTTATCAAAGTAATACTAAACACCTAGTGTATGTGTCCTTCTTCCTCAAGAAAATTAGGAAGAGGAAAATGAACTAAAGCCACAACTTTTAAGTGGGATGTACAAAGCGGCAGAGATCCCTAAAAGAGGCATTGCAATTAAGGGTGTGTCTTAAACATGCAAGTTAAATTTTGATGATTTTCGCAGTGTGCCACTCAAACAGTATTTTGGTTCCTCGCTGAGCTATTGTTTAAGCCAGATATATAACACAACAACTGACATACACCTAAAAATCAGCCAGGACTATTGCCTTCATCAGTGGCTGTCAGCTGTTTAAGAGTGAGTAACAGCAATGATTGTGTTGTAAATAATATTGAAAATGTTTCAATTATGAGTGTGCGCTAAACATTACTGAGGTCTATGGAAGACTCTTCAGTGTCTCAGTCACTTCAGTTATGTTCACTCTATGTTAGATATGAACAACCATTTTCTCTCCACATCTCTTGTATCAACATCTCACACCTCATCTCTTGCCTCTTCAGCACCCTCTTTTTCATTTTCTTCTGCATGCCCTTCCTCGCATATTCATTATATTATCACTCTCCAAACACAAATCTTACCCACTCAACTATAAGCACTACATTTCATTTTAGTTTTGCATGGTTAATATTTTGACAATTGTTGTAAACTGGACCTTCCTACAGGGTCATCCCCAAACCTCATGCCTTCCACCACCTATTTTCTCCGAGTTTTTTTTTGCTGGCCTTTTTAATACATATTTCACCCCAAGGATAGGCACTGGACATCCCAAAGAGCAGGCTGCAATGTATTTAAAAGCTGGGCCTGTACTTTTTATTTCTATATGTCCAGGTAATAAAAAAAAAGACAAAGTTGTTTTTCACTACAGCAAGGCCTAGCTCTCCCACAGGATAACATTGGAATTAACTTATTACATTTTATAAGTGTAAATCACAATCTGGAAGAGATTCTGAAAATGCACTTTTAGAAAGTTGGCATTTCCATTTTTTTTTTTTTTTTTTTTTAGCAATTTGGTGCTTGCTGCCTGTCTGATCACTTCTCTGGGTGGGTGACAGCTAGGCTTTGTGTGTTCCCTCTAGACAGTAACACACAATGGGAGCTTAGGTGTGACTTGATGGGCCATCCAGGTAGGATGGGAGGGAGTAGCTGGGAACAGTCTCACTGGCACCTGGATAGGATGTGTCCTGTCCTCATGCCTAGGGCTGCATAATCCTCGTATTGAGTCTGGAGCCAGGAGTAGGACCTCTGTATGCTTCAATGGCTTGTCTTTAAAGTCTCCCACACATCAAAGGCCCAATCGGGTATGACTACTGGACCTCATTACACTTCTGGACCTGTGAAGACTGCCAGGAAGAAGGGCTGCTGTGCTGGTAAAGGACTGGCACTCTGATAGACTACTATGCTGTGCTGCCTTGCTGCCTTCTGTTCCCCTGCCTGGGTGAGAGGGACTAGGCCTGCATCACTTGTACCCAAAGTGATTCAAAGGGCTAGCTGGCGGACTCCCTAATCTGACATGTCGAGGACATAAAAGACTTCCAACCACCTTGTTCCTACACCTGGATTCTGCCATTTGTGAGTTTGTCCTGGCAAGTGGCGCCAACTTAGTGCTGGACCCTTGGAAGTGGGCCTAAGGTGTTTCCTTAAGAGGAACTGAATCATCCTCTGATGCAGGAGCAAAATTGACGCATCAACGCTGTTGCAGGGAACAGAATCAACACATCACCTTCAGAACTGCACTGCAACACTTTCCCCTGCGCAAGTTCTTCACATTCCCATCTGCAGCAGCCTTGACAATGAATCTCTGCGTCGCAGCCTCTGCACTCATCAGAACTGACATCGCATTGACTGCAAAATCCATCCTTGATACCGGTCTTTGCATCACAAGCCCCCGGAGTTTGGAAACTCTACATTGCAGGAACTCGCACCCTAACTCCTCTGCAGCTCGGTACTGACGCACTGATGCTGTGGCATGGAGAAGATCAACGCATCTCCTCTACTGCATGGTTTTGAACTGACGCAATGCTCCACAGCCAGGATTTAAGGTACTTTGGTTCAACCTGCACTCCATTGCGGTCAGCCTGAACTTTCGACTTTCTCCTGGTCGAGCACAGCCAGATATACGGTTGGCGCTTCTTGCTTGTAAGCACTATTTTACAGTTCAATCTTTAAAAATTCGTAACAAGTTCTACTTAATGGATTATTGTCCTTTTTGTCTTTTTTTTTACTTAAATCTAAGTTCTATTGTTCTAACCTGGTGTGGAATCTTTTTTGTACAGTGTTTTCACGGTTTGAAGTGCCTTCTTCACAGTGACTTCACACGGTCTGATTGACAAGAGCCAGACACCTACAGAAGGCAGGCAGCAGCTTTATTTTAACTTGCTGTGTTTGCCGTAGCAGGAGGTAAAATCATTGGGCTGCCTACATGGGCGGCCACAGAGTTGGTGCCTCTTAAGGACCGACAGGGCATGCCTCTTAAGGACCGACAGGGCATGGGTAAGGTCAGTCACTTTACAGGCTGGTGTGTTCCAATGATAACCCGGTAGAGCACAAATACTTTACACATTGCCGGTAAGCTATGCCTGACTGCTGTGTGCCAAGCTACCAAAGGGTGGGCACACATTAATTTAGAGTTTGTTTGACACCTACCCTGACTAAGAATGTGGTTGCACCTTGAGCAGCGATCATAGCCCAATTAATCAACAACCCAGTTTCTAACAACAACTGTTTATCGTCTTCACATATATTGTAACAGAATTACATTTGCAACTGGAATATGTGTCCATTGGCCTGCAGTGTATCCAAGAACTGGATGACCATGTATTCTGGACACCTTTCTGTCCCACTAACAGGCACTGTGAGAGGAACTAGCAATCCCTCCAGCCTCTGCTCCAGAGCTCTCAATAGAATACGTGGAACGGATTCAGCTTAATAATATGCAAGAGTTAATATGATACACACACAAAAATACAAAAACAACATCCTGGAAACAGTTAGCACTCACATAAAGCTCTCTGGGCAAAAAAACCTTTTCGAGACGGGAATCGTTAGACCTAGTAACTCTCCGATTGTAGGTGATGCATAGGATTCGAGAGAGAACGTGAGCACCACTCCCCTAATTCTGGGCTTTCGTTTTCACCAAATACCGTCTGATGGATCGATTCAAAAGACTCACTTGCACAATAATCCAGGATACAATGCCCATAATGCACCAAATCACTAAATGAACGCCCCCTGCTGGAAAAGCGGTGCCTGCAGACACCGAGTCACCTGCAAACAGCAGAGCTGGACCCACTGCTTAATTTGTAAAAAATAAAAAAATAAGTGCCAGGGCCCTGGTTAGGAGGCCACTGCAGCTGCACCACCCATTGCCCCTCCGAGCATGGCCAGTGACAGTACCCACACAAATAACAACCTTCACACTCCTACAAGTGAGACAATTGGGACTTTCAAAACAAATAAAAAATTAGATTATTACCTGCTTCACAACCTATTCTTATATTTTTGGGTGGCAGTTTCTAGTCATTTTTAATGTGTATTGAATTATTAAACCACTGTGGTGCTCATTACAAAATCAGGCAAACACTGCCACCGTGCGGCAGGCGGCCATAAGTGCCGGTGTTGACAATTAAGCGTTGGTGCTGAGCAAGGGGAAAACACTGGGACAAATTAAGCACTGGCTAGGCCCTTCCCGACACAAGAGCGCAGATACGCTTACCAGCACAGCCCTGCTAACCGATGTCAGCTGCGCCAACTATCTAGCCTCGTCCAACCCCGTGCTCATTCTTCTTCCCGCTACCGCTCCCCCATCCCTGACACTCGGAACCTTCAAAAGTACCACGCCTCCCCCTCGCTTGAGTTCGCACTTTGATGTAATTTTCCACACTCTCCCCCGTTCCGGCACAATTCGACTTACCCCACTGCCGAGGCCGTACCTACCACGGAAGCCCGTGTAACCCCCGCTCTACGGCACCGATTCAAACTGCGCGCGCTCCTCCGCTCCAGTGCCGGGGACGGCTATGGACATAGAAAAGGGACGAAGAACCGGTGCGCTACTCGGAGAGAGACATGGAAGAAGGACTAACATGAGTCCATCCTCCCTGTGAAGGTGCCCTGGGAAGCCTGCGGGGAGTCAGGCACAGCCCCCAGCAGGACGCGAGGGCCGCCCTTGTCTGCTTTCCTACCGGCACTACCCTATTTCGCTACCCCGGCCTTTAGAATAATAAGCAAAATCACCTAAAGCATCTGTCTGTACTTCAAACAGCGAATATAAACTGAAAGCAGTTTTAAATGTGTTGCAGAGCTGCGTTACAGATTCCTAACTAATAATTAAACAACAGCAAAAAAGTTATGTTGCAAATAAATACATAGGATTTTGTTTAATATCTTATTTTGTATCAAGTCCAGGAGCTTGCAGACTCTTAAAACAGCAGCAAGCATTGGCATAGCCAATAGGTCTGGCCTTTAGGATGTGAATGCAGGTTTATTATTTTGCCTTTTTTGTGGTATTGTTTAGCATCTTGCATAAGCAGACAGATATCCAGGTACATGGCAATACACTATATATATATATATATATGGTGTATATATGATTATATATAGCAGACAGATATCCAGGTACATGGCAATACACTATATGTATATATATATATATATATATATATATATATATATCGTGTATATATGATTATGGTGTATTGCCATGTATTTGTAACATAACTTTTTTGCTGTTGTTTAATTATTAGTTAGGAATCTGTAACGCAGCTCATATATATATATATATGGTGTATATATGATTATGGTGTATTGCCATGTAACTGGACCCGCCGCCACTAGGTAATATATATCATATATCCTATATATATATATATATATATATATATATATATATATATATATATATATATATGATCTAGTGGTGGGTGCCAGTAGGTAGTTATAGTTAGTACCTAGTTTCTATATATAAAGCGTTTTTTTACTTGCCAATATCTCTGGCGCCGCTTGATGAATCTTCACAAAACTTTCAAAAAAATGTTTCCAGTCCCATCAGCTTCTGCCTGGAAAGTTTCAGGGTGATCCATCTAGGTAGGGACTGAGAAAAAGGTGGGGTCCCAAAAGACGTTTTCCCCATTCATTTTTCTATAGGGTTTTTAAACCTTCAATAGAGCAAAAACTACTGGAGAGAATTACTCAAAATTTGGCCAGAACGTAGGACCTGGTCCAGAAAGAGTGCTTTTTTGTTTTGGTGTAATTCCATTCAGTAGTTTTAGAGAAATTAAAGAAATTACAAATGTGTATATCTAGGGGCGCAAAGGATTCGCGACCCCTCCCAATCTCGTACAGAGATCTGATTGGCTGATAACACTTCAACAACAGAAGTTGTTAAAGTATTGTCAGGTCTCTTGGGACTCAGCTAAAGTTGAGTCCTAAAATGAAAAGGGGCCAGGGTACGAACACCCTGACCCCTTAGCTCTGGTGGTAGGGTCCCAAAGGGACCCCCACCAGGGCTAAAGCATTTTTTATTTATTTTACAGACGGAGTTGTGGTGCATTCGCAGGACCTCCATAAAAAAAATTTTTAAAAAAGGAAGCGCGGTCTCCCACGCTTCATTACTATAATGCCCCTGGGTGTGCCATGACCCGGTGGCTTTTGTGTTAAAAAGCTGTGGGGGGATGCCCCGGGGCAGGCACCTACCTGGGGCATATGAGTTATATACAGGGGGTGAGGGGTACGCGTCCCCTGCTGCCCCAGGGACCACCACCTTCCCGGGGTGATAAATGTACTTAATGCGGGGGGCATGTGACCCCCTGCGCCATGGGGACCACCATCCCCGGGGCTACACTGAATTTTGAGCAGGGGGCCATGCGCCCATGTGCCCCCGGGAACATCATCCCCGGGCTACATCACATTTTGAGCGGGGGGCACACAACCCCCCCACACCCTAGGGACCACTGCCCCCTGGGGCAAATATTTAAAAAAAGAAAGGGGGTCCCGTTGGGACCCCCAAGCCATAGGGACCACCACCTCCCAGGGGCTGTGTGCACAATTGAAGGGGGGCCACGCAGCCCCCATCTTTTTGCCTATGATGGCCCTAGGGACCACCACCACCCAGGGCCAGTGTCTGCTATGTCCTGGGGTGCCCACCCCGGGACATAGCTGTTTGCTGTGGATTGGCTGCAGCTCTGAGGGTGCAGCCAAGCCAAAGCAAACACTTCGGATTTTGACGGCGGGATCTGTAAAGCAGGTCCCCCTGTCAAAATTTGGAGCTTTCATCTCTGTCCTCTGAACGCGTGCAGAGGGAGAGAGACTCCTGGAGGAGAGAGAAAAGCCCCTCCGAAGAAGAGAGACACCCCACTCAGAGAGAAACATATACCTGAATGGGGAGAGAGGTCCCCAGAAGGAGCGATAGTAGAGAGAAAGTGACTCCAGCAAAGGGAGAGAGATCCCCGCCCCAGCCGAGAGAGCCCTGGACCGAGACACAAGGGGTCTAGACCCCCAAATAGAGGGAGGGACAGAGAGAGAAGAGGGAGACTGCTAGGGAAAGACTGAGACCCCTGGTGGGGGGAGAGCCCCCCAAGAGAGGAGAGAGAGAGACCCCGGGGGAGAGAGACTGAGACCCGAGGGGAGAGGGACACCCCCCGGACAGGAGAGGAGACCCTGGGAGAGAGGGACACTGAAGAGATAGTGAGGGAGACCCCCTGAGAGAGAGACTGAGACCTGAGGGATCTATACTCCTAAAGAGAGGGAGGGATAGAGAAAGTGACCCACAGAGAGAGGAGAGGGAGCCTGCTGGGGAAGGACTGAGATCCCTGGAAGGGAGAGACCCCCTCACCTCCCCCAGAGAGGAGAGAGAGAGAGAGACCCTGGGAGGGAGGGACAACAGAAAGAGAGTGAGAAACACCTCCTGAGAGTGGCACTGAGACCTGAGGGGAGAGAGAGACCCCGGGAGAGAGAGAGAAGGGAAGGCTTAGACCCCGGGTGCCCCCTCCTCCTGCCCACCCTGGCAGCCCCTCCCGCTGCCCTGCACCCCTTAGCTGCCCCTGGAGCTGAGCTCCCCCTGGCACCCAGCACTGCTGCAGCACTTTGAGGCCGTGGAGTTCCCTTTCGGCAACCAGGTGTCCAAGTACGAGAAACTGGCCAAGATCGGGCAGGGCTCCTTCGGATGAGGAGCCCCCAACACACCCCCATGCACCACCAGCCCCCTGAGACCCTCCTACCCCTCACCACAGACCCTCTAACCACCCCCAAGTACGAGAAGCTGGCCAGGATCGGGCAGGGCACCTTCAGGTGAGGACACCCCTATAGGCACGCCTGTCACCCCCATACATCCCCTGACACCCTCACACACCCTCCTACCCATCATCACATACCCTCTACCCACCCTCAAGTACAAGAAGCTGGCTAAGATCGGGCAAGGCACATTCGGGTGAGGACCCCCCCCCCCCCAGAGGCATCCCCTAACACCCCACCCCTCTGACACACCCATCCACCCCCAGACACCCCCACCCCCACCCCCAGGTCTCATCACACACCCCCTACCCACTCCCAAGTATGAGAAGCTGGCCAAGATTGGACAGGGCACCTTCAGGTGAGGACACCCCTTGAGGCACCCCCAGACACCCCAGAACCCACTGACACCCCACACACTCTTCTACCCCTCATCACATAACCTCTACCCACCCCCAAATAGGAGAAGCTGGCCAAGATCAGGCAGGGTACCTTTGGGTGAGGACCCCCAACACACCCCTGTATACCCCCAGCCCCCCTGACAGTCGGTTACATCCAGGAACTGGCCACCATCATGGCCTCAACACACTCTGACTCACCCAATGACCCATGCCCACATTACATTTTCAACCTGGTCCAGAAGGAAATTAGCAGCATCCTCCCTCCTATCTTCAGGACCTCCATTAGGACTGCCACCATCCTCGAAGCATTGAAACAAGCAGAAGACAAACCGTTCTTGAAGAAACTTTCCGCCGACCCTAGCAAACTCAAACATTACAGCCCCATCTCTCTGCTCCCTTTACCAGCCATGGTCCTGGAAAAAGCCATACACAAACACCTCTCCGAACACCTGGAAAGACACAACCTACTTGACTCCTCACAATGCGCTTTCCGCTCCAACTACAGCCCCAAAACTGCCCTTATCACCTCAACAGATGACATCAGGTCCCTCCTCAACCAAGGAGATAGAGCGGCCCTGAACCTCCTAGACCTCTCTGCCTTGTTCAACACCATCTCCCACTTCACCCTCACCGCCAGACTCCACCACATTGGGACCCGATGCAGCGCCCTCAAATGGATCCATGTCTTCATCACAGGCCGCGCTCAGAGTGTCCGTCTCCCATCCTTCACCTCAGAACCTAAGAGCAACAAATGTTGCGTCCCCCAGGGATCCTCTCTCAGCCACACCCTCTTCAACACCTATGTGACGCTGGTGGCCAAGATTGTTCGTTCCCATGGACTCAAAATCATCTCTGACTCCGATGACACCCAACTAATATTCTCCCTTTCTAAAGACGACACCACCCCCAGAGACAACTTTAGCAATGCCATGTCACACCTCGCTGAATGGATGAAATCTAACTGCTTGAAACTGAACACGGACAAGACAGAGATGCTCATCTTCAGAAGCAACCCCTCTCGTTGAGATGACTCCTGGTGGCCCTCCACGCTTGGATAACCCCCAACACCGACTGACCATGCCTACAACCTCGGCATCATCATCGACAGCAAACTCACCTTCAAACAGCAGATAAACGCAGTGGCCTCCTCCAGCTTCCACATCCTCCACATGCTACGGAAGATCTTCAAATGGATCCCCATCAAAACCAGAAAGACGGTCACCTAAGCCATCATCACCAGGAGACTAGACTACAGAAACGCCCTCTACGTCGGACTGCCCGCCCAGCTCCTCCACTGCCTCACTTCCATCCAGAGACCATCAGCGAGACTCATCGCAGACCTCCTCAGAAGGACCCACATCACCCCCCACCTCAGAGGTCTGCACTTGCTGCCTGTGCACAAGAAGTGCAAATTCAATGTTCTCACCATCGCATACAAAGCCCTTCACAACTTCGGACCCAAGCTAATCAATCGCAGACTCTCCTTCCATCAGCCAACCAGAGAGCTTCATTTGACAACTCTCGCTCTCACTCATGTCCCGAGAGTCTGATGCAGCCGCAGTGGAGGCGCTCTTTCTCCTACCTCACTGTCAAGAACTGGAATGACCCCCACCTTCACACCTCGCACAGTCTCCTCAACTTCAGGAAAGAATGCAAGACCTGGCTCTCTGAGGAGTAGCTCGGACACACAGCGACAACCCTTAGCACCTGGATACCCCTTGGGGTGATAAGCCACAGTTTACAAAAACAATGATTGATTGTTTGATTTAGTTTTATGCATTTCTGTCAGACGGCTCCAGTGGCAGATGACTAAGTGAAGTCGGCTTCAGGTGGTGCTTTTAAGTGTGACCTAACCACAGGGACGCCCAACCCATGCACACATGACTGGATAGCTTGTTAACATTTAGTCAAAAACATCAATATTGAGCAGTCCATATTGGGTATATGTCCAGAAGGATGCGATAAGGACAACCAGGGAGAGTGTAAACCATACGTCATACCTGCTTCCTTCAGCCCGCCAACACAACCACCACACAGCACTGTGCAGTTGGCATATTTTGAAGCTCTTCCTAACTGGCTGCTGTTAAACACCCATCATGGTGTGAAAGCGCAATCTGGTCAACAGCACAGAACAGCACCAATGGGTCAGGCATTGATGAGGCTGGTGCCATGTTGTCTGCTTTGGCGGCAGGGTGGCAGCAGGCCCAGAAAATACAAGCATTGGCAAAGCCAATAGGTTTCACCCTTGGTCAATTCTAGTGGGTCTTTTCAATGTTTAGTTAGACATGTTGTACAGCAGTGAGAGCTGCTGTACAACATGGCTTACATTTTTAAAAAAAGCACAGTGACATGGCCAGCGTCATAGGGCTTTTTTTCTAGCTTTAAGCCACAGCAGCTCACACTGCTGTGTAACATGTTTTTAAAAATGAAAGTGTCTCTGTGTAGTGTAAGTGGTGCTCATGTAAAGCACTCCAATGCCTTCAGGTCGAGTTTGCTCTATAACAAAATGGGCCCCAAAAAGTAGTTAAATAAACAACATGTTATATAGCAGCACTGTAACATGTTTTTTATTTAATACATTTTTGGGGCGCTTTCATATAGCGCAAACTCGGACAAAGGGTATTGGAGTGCTTTACTTGAGCACCACTTACACTATACAGGAACACTTTCTTTTTTAAAAACACGTTACATAGCAGTGTGACCTGCTGTGGCTTAAAGTAAAAAAAAAAAAAAGCCCTTTGACGCGGTCAAATCTGTCTGCGTCATAGTGCTTTTAAAAAAAAAAAGTTTAAACCATGTTGTTTAGCAGCTTGCATCGCTGTGCAACATGTTTTAACAATTGATGTGTTCCTGTGTAATGTAAGTGGTGCTTCAGTAAAGCACTCCGATACCTTTGGGTTCAGTTTGAGCTACATAAAAGCTCAGCAAAAATGAAAAAGTCCCAGAATGTACAAAAATCATACAGCTCACAAGCACGGTGGAAATAAATGAGTGCTGACAGGATGAGTTTACATTAAAAAAGTGTTAGACAAACAAAAGTAGGAAATTAAATAAAAAAATAGTCAGACAAACAAAAAACAAATGCTATCGACAAGCACGCTTTCATTGTGTGCAGCCACGCTGTGCAGGCTTAACCTAATAAAAGACATCCCACCCACCAAAGCAGATGAAAATGAGTTCTTGGGCCACTGGACACTGATAAGAGAAACACACAAGGAACAACAGGAAATAGATCGCTACAACCAAAAGAAACAGACGAAAAGTAAAGTGGCAAGCACATGAACAAATAAGTAAGGGCGGGTGTAAGCCCATTTTAAGATATATTAAATACAATAGATTTTGCAAGCAGAGCACAAGCGTTGCGCAGGTGACACTTAAAAAGGGGTTCTTAGTTTGGCGGAAATGGAACAATGTCTCGTCCAGTGGCTGCTGCAGTTTTAGAGGTGATGTTGTGGCCTGATAATCAGTCTTAAGAAAAAAATGCTGCTCAGTTTCATTACTTGCAATAAAACTGAACCAGTTAAACATTCAGAAATCTCATCCTCTTTGCCACGTATCTTTTCTGAAATAATCAAAGTCCATTTGCAAGCAGAACGGATAAGATATTAGTTTCTGTTGCTTTCTAAACATCGGAACTAGGCCTTAAGGAATTTACTGAGTCTCTTCCTGTAAAACAAAAACATAATCCCTTTTCACCTGCCTCTATTTAAAAATGTTGGCTTATTTGTTCGAAGTTGGAAATGCACAATTCAATCCATACTACAGTGGTCCTGTAGTCTGCATTCTGACAATGTCAAAGAACTCCTAGCAACCCTTTCCCCCTCTTCTTCATTGATTTGTCGTGCCAGCGTCTTTGAGGCAAGAAGCAAATGTTATTTAATTATTAAAGTTCAAAACACACATTTGGGCATCAGTAGAAATGTCTTCTCTTCAAACCACCTCCTCCTACAGTTGAGCAAAAATTGATGAACAGAAACTAAGCCAACACATCACAAAAAGTTAACACTGGTTCAAGATCAAAGATTCACAGTGGACCAAACTGGCTGTTGTTAGAGCAGAACATTAATGAAAAAGAGGAGCAAGAACAAGAAGAGCCCGGATGTCCAGATTTATATTTTATGCAACAATTCATCACTAATTCTTGCAACATGAGTGAAACAGAAGAAGGTCAGAGAGAAAATATCAGATCAGCAACAGGCATGTAAATTACATGGGGATCAGTAAGTCATCACAAAATTAGCATTGCACATATTTTAATTGCTTGCCTGCTTTATAATTAGCAGATAAGCAATTTAAAAAGAAACCTGCAGCCTCATCATCTTTATTTTCCAAGTGAAGTATGAATGCTGGCAGCCGTTCTCTCCAGACGCACGAAGAACAACACTTGGTAAAGCCGAACAGATCTGACCTATAAAGGCAGAAGCATGTTGGATTTGTTTTAAACACTGACAAACCAGTCTTCAGTCTCATCAGTCAGAGGGTGCACCTAAGAGTTATAAGTGGGATCTTTGGACCCAGTGAAGAGTGTGGTAAAACCAAACACATTCACTCAAATTTCAAATGAAACAACAACAAATTTAAACACCATAGCCAATCTGGCCATGGAAACAACACTCCAATCAATAAAAACTTTCAAAGCTTTATTACAACCACAAACCCAATGTCATGTAAATAGTGCATAAAACTAAATTATATAAGTAAATGAAAACCATAGTGTTAGAAATGGGGTTTCTGGTTGGCTAGGGTATGCACCACAGCCAGGCAGAACTTAACCACTCTAGTCAGGGCAAGGGAGTTACACGTCCAAGATAACCCCTGCTCACCCCCTTGGTAGCTTGGCACGAGCAGTCAGGCTTAACCCGGAGGCCATGTGTAAAGCGTTTGCACAACACACACACACATGTGACACAATATCCCCACCACAAAGGAAACACAACACCAGATTATATGAAAATATACTGTATTGTACACAAGGCAATTATCAGACCAAACATCACATATCAGTACTATCCTGCTACCTTAGCAGTTGTCAGAACGTTACACATTAGTTACTCTGCAACCTAGCAGTAGTCACACATTACACACAGGTTACTCAGTATTCTGCAACATAAGCAGTAGTCAGGAAAACACGTTATTACATCACAGCAATTGTCATAAGAATATCATAAAATGCCCATAGTAGGAACATTAGAAAACAAATGGCAAGTTAGAAAAACATATTAGCAAGCATGTCCATAAAAGGAACGTTTGCATACACATATGTAAAAACATCAAACGCAGGTAGGTAATATATGAATCAAACAAAAGTCTGTAGAAAGAACTTTGGATTGCAACTACAGTATATTGGTCCTTAAAACAGTACCTGGTCGGATGAAGGCATCTCCAGTGCCTAGAAGGCGAACAATGGGGTCCCCGGCGCTCCTATGCGCAAAACGGGGGCCTCCCTTATACTCTGAGGTCAGAGGAGGGCGACATGCACCTCCTCTCTTTTGTAGACAGGCCCCTCTGGGGACCGTGATTACTGGGGGCCACCCAGGGCCTCAACCGGCCCTCATGAGAGGGGCCAAAGCCAGCAAAAACAACTTAGGGCAGGAGGGGGGCACCACGCACCCCCTCTGGTTTAATGACAGGCCCCTCCTGGGACCCGCAATCTCTGGGGGCCCCCCCGGGCCTCCACTGGCCCTTCCACCAAGGGGGGGAGGGCACAATAATGCCCGTGTTACCTAACAGCAGAAAAGGAGCGTCCTGCCCCTAACGCAGAGGCCAGGGCGAAGGGGGCACTCCCCGCGCCTTCCCCTGTCCTGCCGTGAAGCCACAAGAAGATCAGACCCCTCCTGGGGCCCGAGCAGACAGTCGCCTGCACCCGATGCGGTGCACGAGTGTTCTTCCAGTTTCCCTGGCTGCTGCGGTGATCTTATTTAAAGGGGCACAATGCAGCAAGGAGCCTACGAGCTCCCAAGGCTCCATAAGCGAGCTGCAATCAGCGCTATGGCAGCCGCAACCACGGAGAAGCACCCCTCATGAAGAAATGGATGCAGGGGTCAGGGGCCCCAGCACCCTGCCCCTGGGGAGCAGAATCTTAAGACAAGGTCCTCAGGTGGAGGGCCCAGCTACAGGCCAGCACAAGGGAAAGGCAGCAAGTGGCAAGTCCTTCACAGTGACCAGGCAGGTCACAAGTCAGCACAGCAGCAGCAGTCCATGGCGGTTCCTGGTGAGTCCTTTCAGCCTTTGGTGTCCAGTTCCAAGATAATTCCAAGAGTCTCCAAATTGTGGGGAAAATTCCCCTGTACTTAGAGTCAGTTCTTACAGTGTTTTACAATGGTAGGGAGAGGAGGTTCCAGCCAGTTACAACTGGTTCTGGGAGTGCCCCCTCTTTCCTTTCAGCACAGGCTCCAAACATCAGTGGGGGGTTAATGACCCTATTGTGTGAGGCCAGGGCACAGTCTTTACAAATGCAGGTGTGCCCCGCCTCTCCCTTCTCTCAGCCCAGGAAGACTATTCAGTATGCAGATGCACCTCTGTGACACCTCCACCCTCCCTGTGTACAGGCTGTCTGAAAAGTATGCACAAATCCCCAACTGTCACTCTGCCCAGACGTGGATTGGAGTCAAGCTGCAAAACACCAGAGTCATAAGTACAGATAAATGTGCACTTTCTAGAAGGGGCATTTCTGTGATAGTAATAAAAAGTACACCCACACCAGTAAGCAGCATTTATTATAACCATCACAACCATACCAAACATGCCTACGCTACCCCTCATAAATCAGACAATACCCCTTACACATAAGGCAGGACATTTCTAATGCAATCCTATGAGAAGGCAGCACTCACAGCAGTGAGACACCAAGTTAGGCTGTTTGTCACTACTAGGACAGGCCATGCAATATGGCACATGTCCTGCCTTTCTACATACATGGCACCCTGCCCATAGGGCTAGCTACGGCGTACCTTAGGGGTGAATTACATGTAGTAAAAGGGGAGTTCTGGGCCTGGCAAGTAAATTTAGATGCCAGGTCCCTGTGGCAGGAAACTGCACACACAGGCCCTGCGCTAGCAGGCCTGAGACAGGTTTGAAAGTCTACTTCAGGGGTGGCGCAAGCAGCGCTGCAGGCCCACTAGTAGTATTTAATTTACAGGCCCTGGGTATAGAGATACCACTGTACAAGGGACTTATAGGTAAATTAAATATGCCAATTAGGTATAACCCAATCATACCAACTTTAGATGGGAGAGCACCTGAAATTTAGCACTGGTCAGCAGTGATAAAGTGCTCAGAGTCCTAGAGCCAACAGCGAGAGGTCAGAAAAACCAGGAGGAAGGAGGCAAAATGACTGGGGATGACCCTGCGTAAGGCAAAAAGTCAAACACAACCCCCTACCAGCGAAAAGCCAGGAGAGAACAATCAATACCTTGATGTACTTCCCTGATTGGGGCGATAGAACAAGGACCCAGGCCCACAACAGCAGGGGCATGTTCCAGTTCTACGCCTTCCTGACTCCACTTGGATCTCTCTGTCAATACTTCTCAGGCAGCCTAGACCAACCCACGGGGATTCTCTAGCTGCCAATGACCAGAACCAGGCCCCAGGCCATCTAGGAGCCTCTGGTCTCTGAAACCATAACGAGTGGGGGGCGGTAGCCCTAGGTGCAAAGCAACCTGTCTCCACTCCATTTCCAATCAGTTCAGGGGCTCTACCCTGCCACTGATCCACCAACCTAGGGTCCCCACCCATAGGTTCTACAGGGGCTAGAGGCGAGTCTCTCCTCCCTCTACCCTTCCGTCTAGGATCCCGCCCTCCTCTCCTAGGAGGGGTATCACCAGAATCCACACTTGCCAGGGTGCTGGTTACAGCAGCCCTGCACAACTCTCTCGCCAGCCCAGGATCACTACCTGGCGACTGACCACCCAACCTAGGGATGACACCCTTGGGTTGCACCGGGGTCCGGGGCAGGCTTCCCCCTCCCTGAACCCCAGTTTCAGAGTCCTGCGTCTCCCCACCTCGGGAGAAGCCACCAGAAGTTTCACATGGGGAGGTGAGCACACTAACCGCCCCCCCAACCAGGTCAGAGTTTACCCCCTGAACCTGTCTATCTAGTCCAGGGACGGCACCCTTAGACTGGACCACTGCCCAGCGAACCAGGACTTCCTTGGGAGCACACCTACCCCCTACCAAATCAGAGCTTACCCCCTGAATCTGGCAATCCAACCCAGAGTCACTACCCTGCGGTTGAACCACTGCCTGGCGCACCAGGACTTCCTGGGGGGCACACCTACCCCCACCAGGGAAACACCTTCCCCAAGGGCCACACAAGAGTCTGGCTGGCGCAGGTCTCCTGACCTCTGCCCATCTGACAGCTGACAGAGTCTGGATCCCCCCAGCCCAGAAATGGTCTCACCAAGGTCATTCCTGGGGGGCTCTGCTCTCAGAGCTGACCCCTGACCCTCCAGGTTCTCCACTGGGGCCCGCAGCCCCCTCTCAAACCTATGCCTGGATGTCCTCCTCCTCCACTGTAGAGCGAGACTACCAGACACCAGGACCGGCGGAACGCTATCACCAGCCACCCACCCAAGTCCTAATGACAAAATTGGATCCTTCTGAACAGCTGGCCCTACGGCACAGGCTAGGATCATCTCCTGCCGTTCACTCATGGAACCTTCCAGGACCTGGGACTGGAGCTCATGTACCCTGGGCCTCAGCCCAACCCCATTCCCTCTCCTCTGAGACTGGACATGGGGTGCTTTACCCGCCCCAATACACTGGGACCTACCTGGGACACAGGCCTTTCCCACCACACCTGGTTGGGAAACACCTAGACCACTCTCATTAGGAACAGCCCCTAATGCCACACCAGACCCTCTGGTACGCAACCAGAAGTCTGCCTCCTTTGCAAGCTCCCTGGGGTCAGAGAGCTCACACACTGACAAGTGTTGGCGTAACTCTGAAAAACAACAGCGAATCAGTTGGTCTCTGACAATCAGATTAAACAGCCCTTCAAAATTGTTTACTGTGCTACCCTTCACCCATCCATCTAGTGGAATGCAGCAATCCTCCACAAACTCCTCCCAAGACTGGTGGGGCAGTTTCTTACCGCCCTTAAACCTCTCTCTGTATTCCTCAGGGGAAAAAACATACTTCACAATCAGTGCATTCTTTACAGTGCAGTACCCCTCCCTGTCACTCTCTTCCAGAGTCAGTAGGGCATCCCTCCCCTCCTCAGGAATAAAGCTCCCTAGGCCAGTTCCCTAATCCTTCTCAGGGATCCTGCGCTCTACCAGAGCCTCTCATATTCCTTTAACCATTGACATATGTCACCCCCCTCTTGGAACCTAGGTACCAGATCTATGGGTATGTGAGGAACATCTTTGCTACAGCACTGTACATTGCTGCCACCACTGGACTCCACCTGCAGCGCTGGTGAGTCCAGAACCTTCAGACTGCGCTCTGGAGCGAGTCTTTCTCTGGCAAAGGCCCTCTCTGCCTCTGCCATTCTCTCCTGTACTAAGGCCTTCTCTACCTCAGCCCTTCTCTCCTCAACAGCTAGGCGCGCTAACTGCAACTTCAGGTCCCTCTCTTCCCGCCTATCTCTTAGCTCATCAGGCGTCAAGGAATGAGCGGTAGCCCTGCTTCTTACACTGGACCCAGCAAGGGACTCCCTATCACTGGGGCCTTCCCTGTCAACTGGCGTCCCCAACCGGTCATTCTCACCCTCCTGATCAGTCTCTCTACCACTCTCCAGGGATGAGGTCTGGAGCCCTCCCATTGGGAACCCTCGCTACACTCAGGATCCTCTGGGTACCCCCTAAGCACACTCCCTCCCTGGGAATATGTCACAAACCTTTCAAAGAAATTAAGAGATCTCCTGAGGTCCCCTTCTACAGGCAGCCCTCTCTCTCTACAGAACCCCTCTAATTCCTCCTGTGTGTAAAACGGCAGGTCCTCTAAATCAAAGGTAAGTCCCATCTTGAAAAGGTAGAAATAACTCAAATGTGACAACCACAATACCCAAGCGTGAGAACTGAAAACAGGAAAAATGACCAAAGAGAGAAAGTTAAGAGAAGCCAAACATGTGATGGTCTAAACGCAATCCTTGTAGTGAAATAATGAGTCACAATGGTATTGTGCAAGCGCAAGTCCTATCCTCACCGCTGACAACCAATGTTAGAAATGGGGTTTCTGGTTGGCTAGGGTATGCACCTCAGCCAGGCAGAACTTACCCACTCTAGTCAGGGCAAGGGAGTTACACGTCCAAGATAACCCCTGCTCACCCCCTTGGTAGCTTGGCACGAGCAGTCAGGCTTAACCCGGAGGCCATGTGTAAAGCGTTTGCACAACACACACACACATGTGACACAATATCCCCACCACAAAGGAAACACAACACCAGATTATATGAAAATATACTGTATTGTACACAAGGCAATTATCAGACCAAACATCACATATCAGTACTATCCTGCTACCTTAGCAGTTGTCAGAACGTTACACATTAGTTACTCTGCAACCTAGCAGTAGTCACACATTACACACAGGTTACTCAGTATTCTGCAACATAAGCAGTAGTCAGGAAAACACGTTATTACATCACAGCACTTGTCATAAGAATATCATAAAATGCCCATAGTAGGAACATTAGAAAACAAATGGCAAGTTAGAAAAACATATTAGCAAGCATGTCCATAAAAGGAACGTTTGCATATACATATGTAAAAACATCAAACGCAGGTAGGTAATATATGAATCAAACAAAAGTCTGTAGAAAGAACTTTGGATTGCAACTACAGTATATTGGTCCTTAAAACAGTACCTGGTTGGATGAAGGCATCTCCAGTGCCTAGAAGGCGAACAATGGGGCCCCCGGCGCTCCTATGCGCAAAACGGGGGCCTCCCTTATACTCTGAGGTCAGAGGAGGGCGACATGCACCTCCTCTCTTTTGTAGACAGGCCCCTCTGGGGACCGTGATTACTGGGGGCCACCCAGGGCCTCAACCGGCCCTCATGAGAGGGGCCAAAGCCAGCAAAAACAACTTAGGGCAGGAGGGGGGCACCACGCACCCCCTCTGGTTTAATGACAGGCCCCTCCCGGGACCCGCAATCTCTGGGGGCCCCCCGGGCCTCCACTGGCCCTTCCACCAAGGGGGGGAGGGCACAATAATGCCCGTTTTACCTAACAGCAGAAAAGGAGCATCCTGCCCCTAACGCAGAGGCCAGGGCGAAGGGGGCACTCCCCGCGCCTTCCCCTTGTCCTGCCGTGAAGCCACAAGAAGATCAGACCCCTCCTGGGGCCCGAGCAGACAGTCGCCTGCACCCGATGCGGTGCACGAGTGTTCTTCCAGCTTCCCTGGCTGCTGCAGTGATCTTATTTAAAGGGGCACAATGCAGCAAGGAGCCTACGAGCTCCCAAGGCTCCATAAGCGAGCTGCAATCAGCGCTATGGCAGCCGCAACCACGGAGAAGCACCCCTCATGAAGAAATGGATGCAGGGGTCAGGGGCCACAGCACCCTGCCCCTGGGGAGCAGAATCTTAAGACAAGGTCCTCAGGTGGAGGGCCCAGCTACAGGCCAGCACAAGGGAAAGGCAGCAAGTGGCAAGTCCTTCACAGTGACCAGGCAGGTCACAAGTCAGCACAGCAGCAGCAGTCCATGGCGGTTCCTGGTGAGTCCTTTCAGCCTTTGGTGTCCAGTTCCAAGATAATTCCAAGAGTCTCCAAATTGTGGGGAAAATTCCCCTGTACTTAGAGTCAGTTCTTACAGTGTTTTACAATGGTAGGGAGAGGAGGTTCCAGCCAGTTACAACTGGTTCTGGGAGTGCCCCCTCTTTCCTTTCAGCACAGGCTCCAAACATCAGTGGGGGGTTAATGACCCTATTGTGTGAGGCCAGTGCACAGTCTTTACAAATGCAGGTGTGCCCCGCCTCTCCCTTCTCTCAGCCCAGGAAGACTATTCAGTATGCAGATGCACCTCTGTGACACCTCCACCCTCCCTGTGTACAGGCTGTCTGAAAAGTATGCACAAATCCCCAACTGTCACTCTGCCCAGACGTGGATTGGAGTCAAGCTGCAAAACACCAGAGTCATAAGTACAGATAAATGTGCACTTTCTAGAAGGGGCATTTCTGTGATAGTAATAAAAAGTACACCCACACCAGTAAGCAGCATTTATTATAACCATCACAACCATACCAAACACGCCTACGCTACCCCTCATAAATCAGACAATACCCCTTACACATAAGGCAGGACATTTCTAATGCAATCCTATGAGAAGGCAGCACTCACAGCAGTGAGACACCAAGTTAGGCTGTTTGTCACTACTAGGACAGGTCATGCAATATGGCACATGTCCTGCCTTTCTACATACATGGCACCCTGCCCATAGGGCTAGCTACGGCGTACCTTAGGGGTGAATTACATGTAGTAAAAGGGGAGTTCTGGGCCTGGCAAGTAAATTTAGATGCCAGGTCCCTGTGGCAGGAAACTGCACACACAGGCCCTGCGCTAGCAGGCCTGAGACAGGTTTGAAAGTCTACTTCAGGGGTGGCGCAAGCAGCGCTGCAGGCCCACTAGTAGTATTTCATTTACAGGCCCTGGGTATAGAGATACCACTGTACAAGGGACTTATAGGTAAATTAAATATGCCAATTAGGTATAAGCCAATCATACCAACTTTAGATGGGAGAGCACCTGCACTTTAGCACTGGTCAGCAGTGATAAAGTGCTCAGAGTCGTAGAGCCAACAGCGAGAGGTCAGAAAAACCAGGAGGAAGGAGGCAAAATGACTGGGGATGACCCTGCGTAAGGCAAAAAGTCAAACACAACCCCTTACCAGCGAAAAGCCAGGAGAGAACAATCAATACCTTGATGTACTTCCCTGATTGGGGCGATAGAACAAGGACCCAGGCCCACAACAGCAGGGGCATGTTCCAGTTCTACGCCTTCCTGACTCCACTTGGATCTCTCTGTCAATGCTTCTCAGGCAGCCTAGACCAACCCACGGGGATTCTCTAGCTGCCAATGACCAGAACCAGGCCCCAGGCCATCTAGGAGCCTCTGGTCTCTGAAACCATAACGAGTGGGGGGCGGTAGCCCTAGGTGCAAAGCAACCTGTCTCCACTCCATTTCCAATCAGTTCAGGGGCTCTACCCTGCCACTGATCCACCAACCTAGGGTCCCCACCCATAGGTTCTACAGGGGCTAGAGGCGAGTCTCTCCTCCCTCTACCCTTCCGTCTAGGATCCAGCCCTCCTCTCCTAGGAGGGGTATCACCAGAATCCACACTTGCCAGGGTGCTGGTTACAGCAGCCCTGCACAACTCTCTCGCCAGCCCAGGATCACTACCTGGCGACTGACCACCCAACCTAGGGATGACACCCTTGGGTTGCACTGGGGTCCGGGGCAGGCTTCCCCCTCCCTGAACCCCAGTTTCAGAGTCCTGCGTCTCCCCACCTCGGGAGAAGCCACCAGAAGTTTCACATGGGGAGGTGAGCACACTAACCACCCCCCCAACCAGGTCAGAGTTTACCCCCTGAACCTGTCTATCTAGTCCAGGGACGGCACCCTTAGACTGGACCACTGCCCAGCGAACCAGGACTTCCTTGGGAGCACACCTACCCCCTACCAGATCAGAGCTTACCCCCTGAATCTGGCAATCCAACCCAGAGTCACTACCCTGCGGTTGAACCACTGCCTGGCACACCAGGACTTCCTGGGGGGCACACCTACCCCCACCAGGGAAACACCTTCCCCAAGGGCCACACAAGAGTCTGGCTGGCGCAGGTCTCCTGACCTCTGCCCATCTGACAGCTGACAGAGTCTGGATCCCCCCAGCCCAGAAATGGTCTCATAAAGGTCATTCCTGGGGGGCTCTGCTCTCAGAGCTGACCCCTGACCCTCCAGGTTCTCCACTGGGGCCCGCAGCCCCCTCTCAACCCTATGCCTGGATGTCCGCCTCCTCCACTGTAGAGCGAGACTACCAGACACCAGGACCGGCGGAACGCTATCACCAGCCACCCACCCAAGTCCTAATGACAAAATTGGATCCTTCTGAACAGCTGGCCCTACGGAACAGGCTAGGCTCATCTCCTGGCGTTCACTCATGGAACCTTCCAGGACCTGGGACTGGAGCTCGTGTACCCTGGGCCTCAGCCCAACCCCATTCCCTCTCCTCTGAGACTGGACATGGGGTGCCTTACCTGCCCCAATACACTGGGACCTACCTGGGACACAGGCCTTTCCCACCACACCTGGTTGGGAAACACCTAGACCACTCTCATTAGGAACAGCCCCTAATGCCACACCAGACCCTCTGGTACGCAACCAGAAGTCTGCCTCCTTTGCAAGCTCCCTGGGGTCAGAGAGCTCACACACTGACAAGTGTTGGCGTAACTCTGAAAAACAACAGCGAATCAGTTGGTCTCTGACAATCAGATTAAACAGCCCTTCAAAATTGTTTACTGTGCTACCCTTCACCCATCCATCTAGTGGAATGCAGCAATCCTCCACAAACTCCTCCCAAGACTGGTGGGACAGTTTCTTACCGCCCCTAAACCTCTCTCTGTATTCCTCAGGGGAAAAACCATACTTCACAATCAGTGCATTCTTTACAGTGCACTACCCCTCCCTGTCACTCTCTTCCAGAGTCAGTAGGGCATCCCTCCCCTCCTCAGGAATAAAGCTCCCTAGGCCAGTTCCCTAATCCTTCTCAGGGATCCTGCGCTCTACCAGAGCCTCTCATATTCCTTTAACCACTGACATATGTCACCCCCCTCTTGGAACCTAGGTACCAGATCTATGGGTATGTGAGGAACATCTTTGCTACAGCACTGTACATTGCTGCCACCACTGGACTCCACCTGCAGCGCTGGTGAGTCCAGAACCTTCAGACTGCGCTCTAGAGCGAGTCTTTCTCTGGCAAAGGCCCTCTCTGCCTCTGCCATTCTCTCCTGTACTAAGGCCTTCTCTACCTCAGCCCTTCTCTCCTCAACAGCTAGGCGCGCTAACTGCAACTTCAGGTCCCTCTCTTCCCGCCTATCTCTTAGCTCATCAGGCGTCAAGGAATGAGAGGTAGCCCTGCTTCTTACACTGGACCCAGAAAGGGACTCCCTATCACTGGGGCCTTCCCTGTCAACTGGCGTCCCCAACCGGTCATTCTCACCCTCCTGATCAGTCTCTCTACCACTCTCTAGGGATGAGGTCTGGGAGCCCTCCCATTGGGAACCCTCGCTACACTCAGGATCCTCTGGGTTCCCCCTAAGCACACTCCCTCCCTGGGTAAATGTCACAAACCTTTCAAAGAAATTAAGAGATCTCCTGAGGTCCCCTTCTACAGGCAGCCCTCTCTCTCTACAGAACCCCTCTAATTCCTCCTGCGTGTAAAACGGCAGGTCCTCTAAATCAAAGGTAAGTCCCATCTTGAAAAGGTAGAAATAGCTCAAATGTGACAACCACAATACCCAAGCGTGAGAACTGAAAACAGGAAAAATGACCAAAGAGAGAAAGTTAAGAGAATCCAAACATGTGATGGTCTAAACGCAATCCTTGTAGTGAAATAATGTGTCACAATGGTATTGTGCAAGCGCAAGTCCTATCCTCACCGCTGACAACCAATGTTAGAAATGGGGTTTCTGGTTGGCGAGGGTATGCACCTCAGCCAGGCAGAACTTACCCACTCTAGTCAGGGCAAGGGAGTTACACATCCAAGATAACCCCTGCTCACCCCCTTGGTAGCTTGGCACGAGCAGTCAGGCTTAACCCGGAGGCCATGTGTAAAGCGTTTGCACAACACACACACACATGTGACACAATATCCCCACCACAAAGGAAACACAACACCAGATTATATGAAAATATACTGTATTGTACACAAGGTAATTATCAGACCAAACATCACATATCAGTACTATCCTGCTACCTTAGCAGTTGTCAGAACGTTACACATTAGTTACTCTGCAACCTAGAAGTAGTCACACATTACACACAGGTTAATCAGTATTCTGCAACATAAGCAGTAGTCAGGAAAACACGTTATTACATCACAGCACTTGTCATAAGAATATCATAAAATTCCCATAGTAGGAACATTAGAAAACCTATGGCAAGTTAGAAAAACATATTAGCAAGCATGTCCATAAAAGGAACATTTGCATACTCATATGTAAAAACATCAAACGCAGGTAGGTAATATATGAATCAAACAAAAGTCTGTAGAAAGAACTTTGGATTGCAACTATATTGGTCCTTTAAACAGTACCTGGTTGGATGAAGGCATCTCCAGTGCCTAGAAGGCGAACAATGGGGCCCCCGGCGCTCCTATGCGCAAAACGGGGGCCTCCCTTATACTCTGAGGTCAGAGGAGGGTGACATGCATCTCCTCTCTTTTATAGACAGGCCCCTCCGGGGACCGTGATTACTGGGGGCCACCCAGGGCCTCAACCGGCCCTCATGAGAGGGGCCAAAGCCAGCAAAAACAACTTAGGGCAGGAGGGGGGCACCACGCACCCCCTCTGGTTTAATGACAGGCCCCTCCCGTGACCCGCAATCTCTGGGGGCCCCCCCGGGCCTCCACTGGCCCTTCCACCAAGAGGGGGGGCACAATAATGCCCGTTGTACCTAACAGCAGAAAAGGAGCGTCCTGCTCCTAACGCAGAGGCCAGGGCGAAGGGGGCACTCCCCGCGCCTTCCCCTGGTCCTGCCGTGAAGCCACAAGAAGATCAGACCCCTCCTGGGGCCCGAGCAGACACTCGCCTGCACCCGATGCGGTGCACAAGTGTTCTTCCAGCTTCCCTGGCTGCTGCGGTGATCTTATTTAAAGGGGCACAATGCAGCAAGGAACCTACGAGCTCCCAAGGCTCATAAGCGAGCTGCAATCAGCGCTATGGCAGCCGCAACCACGGAGAAGCATCCCTCATGAAGAAATGGATGCAGGGGTCAGGGGCCACAGCACCCTGCCCCTGGGGAGCAGAATCTTAAGACAAGGTCCTCAGGTGGAGGGGCCAGCTACAGGCCAGCACAAGGGAAAGGCAGCAAGTGGCAAGTCCTTCACAGTGACCAGGCAGGTCACAGGTCAGCACAGCAGCAGCAGTCCATGGCGGTTCCTGGTGAGTCCTTTCAGCCTTTGGTGTCCAGTTCCAAGATGATTCCAAGAGTCTCCAAATTGTGGGGAAAATTCCCCTGTACTTAGAGTCAGTTCTTACAGTGTTTTACAATGGTAGGGAGAGGAGGTTCCAGCCAGTTACAACTGGTTCTGGGAGTGCCCCCTCTTTCCTTTCAGCACAGGCTCCAAACATCAGTGGGGGTTAACGAACCTATTGTGTGAGGCCAGGGCACAGTCTTTACAAATGCAGGTGTGCCCCGCCTCTCCCTTCTCTCAGCCCAGGAAGACTATTCAGTATGCAGATGCACCTCTGTGACACCTCCACCCTCCCTGTGTACAGGCTGTCTGAAAAGTATGCACAAATCCCCAACTGTCACTCTGCCCAGACGTGGATTGGAGTCAAGCTGCAAAACACCAGAGTCATAAGTACAGATAAATGCGCACTTTCTAGAAGTGGCATTTCTGTGATAGTAATAAAAAATACACCCACACCAGTAAGCAGCATTTATTATAACCATCACAACCATACCAAACACGCCTACTCTACCCCTCCTAAATCAGACAATACCCCTTACACATAAGGCAGGGCATTTCTAATGCAATCCTATGAGAAGGCAGAACTCACAGCAGTGAGACACCAAGTTAGGCTGTTTGTCACTACTAGGACAGGCCATGCAATATGGCACATGTCCTGCCTTTCTACATACATGGCACCCTGCCCATAGGGCTAGCTACGGCGTACCTTAGGGGTGACTTACATGTAGTAAAAGGGGAGTTCTGGGCCTGGCAAGTAAATTTAGATGCCAGGTCCCTGTGGCAGGAAACTGCACACACAGGCCCTGCACTAGCAGGCCTGAGCCATGTTTGAAAGTCTACTTCAGTGGGTGGCGCAAGCAGCGCTGCAGGCCCACTAGTAGTATTTAATTTACAGGCCCTGGGTATAGAGATACCACTGTACAAGGACTTATAGGTAAATTAAAAATGCCTATTAGGTATAAGCCAATCATACCAACTTTAGATGGGAGAGCACCTGCACTTTAGCACTGGTCAGCAGTGATAAAGTGCTCAGAGTCCTAGAGCCAACAGCGAGAGGTCAGAAAAACCAGGAGGAAGGAGGCAAAAAGACTGGGGATGACCCTGCGTAAGGCAAAAAGTCCAACACATAGGCTGGCCAAATCTGTGAAACAAGTTTAATCTACTCAATATCAATACAATTAAACATTCCAGAAGAATTATGCACGCAAGCAATGATACCATTTGTGCAACAGAAACAGATTTCAAATCATTAGATGGTGACATTAGTCACCTCCAAATTCAAAGTTCAATACATCAAATTTTATGAGGACGTTATCCCTATTACTATTACAAATTAGGACAAGCATGTGTGGCAACGGGCTAACACATGCAGACAAAAGTGAAAAGTAAAAGAGAAGACAAAAATAATTTGGAAAATCATATATCTCGGGTTGAAGTAGGCTAACTAAAAATCGAAATAAGCAAGTGTCAGTATGCTAATCTAATTCAAATACGGTAAAGGGACAAATAACATTACAATTTTATGTCTCTCCTGGAAACAGCATTCAGGTCAGGTTTAACTGCAAAACACGTCAAATCTAGAAGAGTGCATCGGGAACATCATCAGGGGAAAATGCAGACCATGGGCTGCACATCAGGAACATGCAACAGTTAGAGATTCATGGGGCACTAACAATACCAAAGTAGGGAAGGGGCTTAGCAGTACAGAAATCAAGAGGAGTCTTACCAGTAGAAACATCAAGTGGGGACTGAATAAAAGTTTCAAAAGTCTCTGCCTAACTAGAAATGTCCAATGCAATTTGATTGGTCAATTAAGTAAGTCCATTTCACGCAAAAGGGACGATGTCCAATGAAAAATAAAATGCCCATTAGGTTTGAAACATCGCCAGATTCTCTCAGGGTATGTGTGAAGTCATCTCTCCTTCAGTGTAACATCAGCAATAACTAGTAACTCTGTACATTAGTTGATATATTCCAGAATCTTCCCATGGCTCACAACAGTTTTCTCCTTTCACATGGGAACAAGCATTTAAACAATGGCACTGCTTTACTTTCCAGTCTTTATGTTCTAGTGCTGCAATTTTTCAAGGTTACTGTAAAATGAACGTATGCACAATACAATAGAACTCTTTGCTAAACATGTGAGTCAACCTAATGAAAAAATTCAGGTTAAAGGGAAATAAATTATTCAGCTTTTTCATTATAGCTGCAAATATGAAATGCCAGGCCTAGTTATGCTAACACAAGACATTAAATGAAATAATATAATCATTAATAAAACATACAAAATATGAAAACCAATGAATATATATCATTAATTAATAATAGATCATAAAATATGTAAAGCATTTCAATATTAATTGCATCCTTTGTTAACAAATTATACTGAATATGACTGAGACGTGCATTAATTTTTCTGCACACACATAACTTTAAACTCATATTAATCAACATAAATCATAATTATTTTCTACTCATAATAATTCATTTGAATGATTAACTATTCTCAAATATTGTTATCAATCAGGTTAGCATTTTAATAAACACAGTTGAGCACAACATCTGCCATGGTAAGCACGATGTCCACCCATAGTAGGCACAATGTCCGCCATAAACAAAACGTGTACACTTTAAAATACACATTAGTGCATCTCAGGCAAGCTTTTAAACGAGAATATAAAGTCACCTATTGCTGACTTCTGTGCCACTAAAGCATTCCCAAAATGTCCTCTCTATCAGTTACAGGGGGACGATGATGAAAACTTGATGCAGTTGAGAGGGGTGAAACCTGATGTCAGAAAAGGAGGTAAAAAGTTGAGGTATTTGGACAGGGGATAGCTGTGACAGGTAGGGGGTGAAGGCATTGATTATTTACAAAATTGAGGGAGGGGAGTTATATAGAGAGATGAGAGCTAGGAGTTAAGGAAAGAAAAATGGGTAACTTCTCAGAGGTGCGAAAGCAGGACCTTGGCAGCAGTAAAGATCAGGGGAAGAGAAAGCAAGAGGGTGGACATCTATGAAATGATAGAAGAGAGAGTCAGAGAGTATTAGAAACTTGGTGTCAAGGCAGACAGGCAATAGAGCGAAACCAGAGCAATCTGGGAGGGGACAAAGGAGAAAGTGAGAGATTGGAGACATGCAAGGAAGAGACCCGGAACCACAAGACAGTCACAAGAGAGAGAAAGAGGCAGTCAGAGACAAAGAGAGAGGGAGCCCTTGAGTGCGTGAATAAACAGACTTGGGTATATGAAATTGAAATATGTGTGTGTGTGTGTGGGAGAGAGAGAGAAAGACAAGACATCGAGGCATGATAGTGATGAGAAAAAAGATGTGGAATCTGAGACCCAGGAGTACAAGAGTGTCAAAGACGAAGTGTCAAGACAAACAGATAACAGAGGGGCACAAGGGACAAGAGGAGAGGGGAGCATAGCATTATGTACTGTCTGTGCTCAGCTTAGAAACTGGATGCAGAAAAATAGGAATTGCTCAAGAGTCTTCCCAAGGAACATCACTAATTGGAAAAAAAAAAAAACAGTTTTCCATAATAATATTCACCGAGTTAGCAATACAAACATTTCCTGTAATGACAGCTGGATATTTCAGAACTAAAGGAGTAACCGCCAATGTATAGAAATACGTTTTAGAAAACACACATTCCTGACTATGTTTTAAGAACTAAGGCCCTCATTACGACCCTGGCGGTCGGTGATAAAGTGGCGGTAATACCACCAACAGGCTGGCGGTAAGTACTGCCAAATTATGACCATGGCAGAAAGATCTCCGAAAGACAGCCAATGTACCACACTGACTGCCAGGGCGGAAACAGCAGCCACCACGGCGGCAGCCGCCTACAGCCAGGCGGAAGTCAAAGTTCTGCCCACCATATTACAACTACACAATCCGCCACCTTTTCCGGGGCTATGCCAACGACATCAAAAGCCTGGCGGAAACTGAGCTCAGAAGGAAAAGGACTCACCATTGGAGACACAGGGAACAACTACGCTGCCATGGAACCTAAACTACATGGCTTCCCGATGATCTTCTACGTTCTACTCAACCACGAACACCAACGCCGGTGACGACGACGAAGGTGAGTACAGCCGCCTAGCACCCAAGGGAGGGGGGGGAGAAAAAAGAGAGTGAGACACACATGCACAACACACACCCCAAACACACACACCATACACACAACCAGATGCATTATAAAATCAATTTTACCTCGCCACTTGGCTGAATAATGGAAGGACAAAACAATTTCACAAAAGTGAATGTAATGAGATCAACACAGTATTAAAAATGAGTTAGGCAAGATAATAGATATATACATATGTACAGAAAAAGGGACACTGCCCAGTCCACAATGTTCATAGGCCACATGGCCAGAGGCCAAAGTCCAAGGCCACACATGTCTCCTGCTTCAACACGGAGAGAACACTGCAGGGGCATCAGTTGGTAAATAGGCAGGCACCTCAGGGGGACGGGGGCACCTCGGACGGGAGATGTTACAAGACCACTGGGTCTGGAGGGGGCAACATGCCCTAGGCTTGATCCTGGGGAGTGATGGGCATGTGGGTGTCATACCCACTGGCTCTAGAGGGGGTAATGTGCCCTGTGCTTGATTCCGGGGAGTTATGGGTATGTGGGTGTCATACCCACTGGTTCTGGAGGGGGCAACATGCCCTGTGCTTGATCCTGGGTAGTGCAAGGCCACAGTCTCTCAGGGGGGTGTCTTCCCCACTGGTTCTGGAGGGGGCAACGTGACCTGTGCTTGATCCTGGGGAGTGATGGGCATGTGGGTGTCATACCCACTGGTTCTGGAGGGGGCAACATGCCCTATGCTTGATCCTGGGGAGTGCAAGGCCACAGTCTCTCAAGTGGGTGTCATACCCACTGGCTTTGGAGGGGGCAGGCCGCACAGCAGCCTATGGAGGCAGGATTACACACCGTCTGCCAGCGGTGACGGCTCCACAGTGGTGGAGCTGCTGTTGGGGGATGCTCCTGCCCATCCCCTGCAACCTTGGAGGGCTGCACAGTGGTGGTGGTGCTGTGGTGGGGGGAGGCTCCTGCCCATTCCCTTCAACCTCGGACGGCTGCACAACCATGGTTGGTGGTGGGGTCTCCGTCACGGTTCCTGTCCCAGGCCCGTTGGTCTTCCTGCCTGCTGGTGCAGGGTCTTTGGTCTTCCTGGCAGCGGGGGCAGGCTTCTTGGTCTTCCTGGCAGCTGGGGCAGGCTCCTTTCCCTTCTTGCCTGCTGGTGCAGGCTCCTTGGTCTTCCTGCCTGCTGGGGCAGGCTCCTCTCCCTTGAGGCTGCCTGGTGCAGGCTCCCTCACCTTCAGGACAAGTGCCCTGGATCCCTTTCCACCACGAGTGGGTGTGGTGATGACTGGGCCCGTGGACTGTGTGGCTGAGGTGCTTGGCTGGTTCTTCCTACCCTGGCCATACGTGCAGGACGGGGAGTGGAGGGATAGGGAAGAGGTCAGTGTTGGATATGAACAGTTTTTAGGGACATTGGGGCGGGAAGAGGGAGAAGGAATGGGAGTGGAGGATGAGGGAGTGGTTGTTGGCAGTGTCTGCTGCTTTTGGATGCAGGTGCATGGGCTATACGCTGTTGTGAGGTGGATGGCTGTTGGGTGTCTGAGTGCTTGCATTTGTGTACTTTAGGAGGTGGGGCAGACACAGTGGGAGAGGACACAGGGAACGTGTGCATGGCTGTTGTGGAGGTGTCTGCCAGTGAGGTGTGTGTTCTGCTTGGTGTGGTGATGCTGGTAGTGGATGATGATGTAGTGCATGCAGGTGTGAGTGTGGACAGAACTGGGTGGGAGTTGGAGGAAGAGGAGGAGGGAGAGACAGTGGAAATAGTAGATGTTGGTGTGTCTGCAACTGGATGGTGTTTGTGTGAGTGCCTGTGGGATGAAGTGTGGTGCTTGTGTTTGCCTGTGACACTCTTGGGTGTAGTCTTGTGTGCCTGCTCGTCTGCCTGTGTGCTTGGGATGGGTTGGAGTTGAGGAGACTGAAACTGGGCAGTGGAAGTTGGAGGGGTGAGGGTAGAAATGGACAATGGCTGCCTTTAGAGAGGAGGCCAGAGCCTAAATCGATCTCTGTTGGGCCATCAATCCAGTGTGAATGCCCTCCAGGAATGCATTAGATTGTCGCATCTGGGCTGCCAGCCCCTTGATAGCATTCACAATGATTGACTGCCCTACAGAGATGGATCTCAGAAGGTCAATAGCCTCCTCACTCAGGGCAGCAGGGCTAACTGGGGAAGGGCCTGGGATGTCTGGGGCAAAGGAGATGCCCACCCTCCTGGGTGAGCGGGCATGGGCAACTCGCTGAGGGGCTGCTGGGAGGGCAGTGCTGGTACGGGGTGGCGAATGTACCTGTAGCTGGGGTGGTCACAGAAGTGTTCGCCACCACCAGGGAGCTTCCATCAGAGGAGGTATCTGTGTCAGAACTGTCCCCTCCAGTCTCCGCCGTGGTGCTCCCCTCACCCTCCGTCCCACTGGTGACCTCAGCGTCGGTAAACTCTGCCTCCTGGGCCCTGTGGGATGCAGCTCCCTCCGTCGCTGGTGCCTCTGCTCCTCCGCCAAATGATGCTAATGCACACAAGGAGAGGATGACAAAACAAAAATGGGAGGGAAGAGACAAAGGATACCCTTGGCCAATGGCTGCACCAACACCACCGTTAGCGTACACAGCACCCTCACACACAGGGAACAGGCCTATGCAATATGCCATTGCACTACCAGAGAAATAGTTAGCCACCAAGGCATGGGGAGGGGCACACACCGGCAAATGCAGCACAACTGGGACCCACGCAGCCAAGACCAGTAGAGGATGCCTACGAGCTAGGTAGCAAGATTTCCCCTTCTGAACCCTAGCCTCCAGGGGACCTACACTGCAATGTCAGGCCTTGCCTAGGGGCACCCACTGACACACATCCCCCACCCGGATACCACCCTACCATGCATAAGTTGTAATGATGGGCACTGTACTCAACCCCTCCTGGCTGCTGTGAGGTCCTCAAGTGCCCATCCAGCTCTGGATAGGCCACCGCCAGTATGCAGGCCATCAGGGGGGTCAGGGTTCGACGGGCACTGCTTCCTCGTTGGGAGGCCATCCCCAGCTGGGCGTCCGCCATCTTCCATGCCTAGCATCTCAGGTCCTCCCACCGTTTGCGACAGTGGGTGCTCTGCCTGCCATAGACCCCCAGGATCCGCACCTCCTTGGCGATGGCACGCCATATACCCTTCTTTTGATGGGCGCTGACCTGCAGAGGCAATACACACAGGAAAATAGAATTAGACAAACAGTCCTGCCTGTTAAACATATGGCCCATCATACCCGTTTCCATCACCATTTACACACACATGGCCCAGTACACAACATATACGCCGCCCAGAGGACATCCATCCACCCCCCTTACACGAGACCTTCACACACACCACTCCATGCATTCATGCCACATGCATCGTGTCCACACTGTACTCACCTGTTGGTCTGGAGGCTCATAAAGCAGTCCGTACTGGGGTAGGACCCCATCCACTAGTCTCTCCAACTCCTCCGATATGAAGACTGGGTCTCTTTCCCCAGTCACATGGACCATGGTAGGTTCCAGACACAGGTCACAGCAGCACATGCAGTGTAGGTCCTCTCCTGTGGAAGGTCAGGTAGCAAGTGAGGAATCAGGTAGAAAATGCCAGTCACGTCCGCGGCGGTGCATACTGTCACCGACGGCGTAGATCACCATTGGCCACTGTAACTCATAGGGCCCAATTATAACCAATGAGGAGTTGCACGGCGGTTCCCAACTGCCTCCCGCAACGGCGCACAACGTCAGCAGAATTACCTCACTTCCACCTGTCCCTCCAAACAGGACAGGCGGGCGCCATTTCAAGGGGGCAGGCCCTTGAAAATTGCTGCGTCACTGGTGAAATTAGGACATACTGGACAAATCACACTGACCCATTAACAGGATGCAAAGTTCTGTTGTAGCTCCATTGTTCAGATTGTGACCGGCTCCTCATTGTTTTGTCCCTTAGATTCCTACCGCTGCAGATGAATAGGAGATGGAGACATACCCCCGTGTACAGACCCCTGGTGGGCTTGGCAGCACTGGAGGACAGGCACATTATCCTCACCTATAGACTTGACAGGGCCACAATCACAGAGCTGTGTGCCCAATTGGAGCCAGACCTGATATCTGCTATCCGTCACCCAACTGGGATCCCCCCTCTTGTGCAAGTGCTATCAGTGCTCCATTTCCTGGCAACTGGTTCTTTCCAAATGACAGTGGGCTTGGCAGCAGGAATGTCACAGCCAGTGTTCTCAATCGTGCTGGCAAAAGTGTTGTCTGCCCTGATTAAACACATGTGCAGCTACATTGTTTTCCCCCAGGTTGAAGATTTGGCCACAGTGAAAGCCGAGTTCTATGCAATGGGACATATCCTCAACATAATTGGGGCGATTGATGGAACACATATTGCATTTGTCCCCCTACCAGAATGAACAGGTGTTCAGAAATCTGAATAGTTTCCACTCTATGAATGTACAGATGGTGTGCCTTGCGGACCTGTACATCTCCTACGTCATTGCTAAGTATCCAGGGTCAGTGCATGATGCCTTTTCCCTGAGGAATAGCAGCATCCCAAATGTGATGGGCCAACTACAGAGGCACAGGGTGTGGCTAATAGATGAGCTGTGGTTCCCACCCAGTAGATGTTGGTATATGGGTATGGTGTGGGCCATATAGGATAGTGTGTGGCTAAATGTTATCCCTCAATATTTCAGGTGACTCTGGTTACCCCAACCTATCATGGCTGCTGACCCCTGTGAGGAATGCCAGGATAAGGGCAGAAGAACGTTATAATGAGGCACATGGGCGAACCAGAAGGATAATTGAAAGGACATTTGGCCTCCTGAAGGCCAGGTTCCGGTGCCTCCATCAGACAGGTGGATCCCTGTGCTACTCACCCAAGAAGGTCTGCCAGATAGTGGTGGCTTGCTGCATGTTGCATAACGTGGCCCTCAGACGCCATGTCCCATTCCTGCAGGAGGAGGAGGCTGGAGATGCCCGTGTGCAGTGGACCCTGTGGACAGTGAGGTTGAGGAGGATGAGAACAACAGAACATCTGTGATCAGACAATACTTCCAATGACAATGTTACTTCACATTTCAATTACACTTGTTTGAATTTCTGTGGCACTGGCATGCTGATATTTCCCACTTCTATGCCCACTTACTGTTCCCTCTGGCAATTCATTTTGCAGATGTTGGTGACCTCACATATACTCCTGGTGTGATCACTGCAGCCAGCTACAGGCCATTAATCTATGCTCATTTTCTGTACAGTTGAATTGCAATGTTTGTACCTGTTTCAATGAATACATAATTGATATACATGACATACTCCAAACTTCTTTTTTTTTCCAAGGGTGTTTATTGAAGTGTTAAAATATAGAGGGGCAAGTGTAATGGGATGGGGTGATGATGGAGGAAAGTCCAGGGTATTGTTCCAGTCTGTTTGTAGCACAGGTGCATTGTCCAAGGGGACATAGGAAGGGGAGCAATGGCAGTTCAAGGTGGACAAGGTGACTGAGTGGGACACAAGGGTGACAATCAGGAGAGTCTCAATTCCTGGCCGGGGTCTTGGCAAGTGTCTCTGGCTTCTGTCTGGATCACAGGGAACGTTTGCGGGGTTGTTCACCTTCTGCAGGGGGAGGGGTGCTGGTGGTCTGTGAGTCCTGTGGCAGGGCCTCCTGTCCACTAGCGGTACCAGAGGTGGAGCGCTGTTCAGATGTCTGGATAGTAGCAGGGGCCCACTGTTGTGAGCCTGCCTTCCTCATAATATTGACCATGTCTGCCAGCACCCCTGATGTGGAGATCAGGGTGTTGTTGATGGCCTGCAAGTCCTCCCTGATCCCCTGGTACTGTCCCTCCTGCAGCCACCTGTTCTCCTGCACATTGTCCAGGATCTGGCCCATCCTGTCCGGGGAATGTTGATAGGCTCCCAGGATCTCTGTAAGTGCCTTCTGGAGAGTCGGTTCCCTGGGCCTGTCCTCCCCCTGGCGCACATCAGTCCTCCCAGTTTCCCTGTTGGCCGATGCCTCTGTCCCCTGAACCGTGTGCCCACTGCCACTGACCCCAGGTCCCTGATTGTCTTGGGTATGAGGTGTGCCCTGTGGTCCCTGTAGAGGTGGACACACTGCTGAGTGACGTGTCCTGGGGACAGAGGTGTGGGTATGGTGGGTGGGTGCTATGGTGGTGTTTCCTGACAGTGGAGGCTCTGTGGTGGTGTGTGACTGGGCATGAGTAACTGGCTGTCCAGAGGTCTCTAATGGGCCAGGTAGGTCATCCAGATCCTGAAGACCTGAGTTTCTGTCATCACTGTGGGCCTCTTCTGTTTGGGAACTGGATATTGCTGGCACCTTCTCTCCACTGACATTGGCTGGGGTACCTGTGGGGATGTAAATGATGTGTTATGGTTTCTGTGTCTGAAATATTGTGCATCTGTGGCTTGCCCTCTTAGGTTGTATTTGCCCTGGCAGCTTTCACTTGTGTACGTTGGTGTATGGTGGGATGATTAGTTCTCTATAGTGTGCATGCTTTAGTGATGAGTGCCCATGCAGGGCTGTGAGTGGTGTCCATGCATTGGCAGAGCAAGCAGGGCTTGGCATTGGGATGAGTGAGATGTGATGGTGGGGTGTGTGGGAAGTGGTGGAGTGATGGGAGTAAGGGTGAAGGTGGGGTATGTGATTGCATGCAGATAGGGAGGTAGTAGTAGAGAGTTGACTTATCAGAGTCCAGTCCTCCTCCTACTCCGGCCAGGCCCTCAGTATCCCATGCTGTTAGTTGTGGGGGAGGAGGTGGGGGTCCACCGCCAGTCCTCTGTACAACAAGTTGGTGTCTTGCTGCAATGGAACGTACCTTCCCCCGTAGGTAGTTCCACCTCTTCCTGATGTTATCCATTGTTCTTGGGTGGTGTCCCACGGCACTGACCCTGTCCACGATTCTCTGCCATAGCTCCATCTTCCTAGCTATCGATATCTGCTGCACCTGTACTCCAAATAACTGTGGCTCTACCCTGATAATTTCCTCCACCAGACCCCTAGCTCCTCCTCTGGGTCTTTGTGGTGGCATGGATGTTGTGTGAGGTGTGTAGGTGAGGGTGTGTTGGGTAATGTGTATGGGTGTCCAGTGTGTGTCCAATGTGGTGTTGTTTTGTTTGTGTGTGTCCATTTTGAGTGCGGCGGTATGTCTCGCCAATGGTTTACCGCTATTGAATGTCCGCCGTGGTGATTCGTGGGTCATAATGTGATGGGCATAACTGTGTGGGTTTTGATACCGCCAGTTTATCACTGACCTTTGGGCTGCCATATTTGTGTATGTGGCTGAATACTGACGGATTAGTGTGTGTGTGTCATCATATGGTGAACGGATATCCCCCGCGGCTTCGGTAAGTTGGTGGCAGTCAGCATGGCGGTAAGTGAGATTTCTGCAGGGTCATCCCCAAACGTTTTGCCTTTCAACCCCCCATTTGCTGAAATCATTTTTGTTGTCTTTACGACTATGCACACTTTACCTCAGCTGACTAGTGCTAAAGTGCATGTGCTTTCTCCTTAAAGCAGGCTTATCCGCAACTGCCATATTTAATTTACTCATAAGTCCCTAGTAAAGTCTACTAAATGTGCACAGGGCCTGTAAATTAAATGTTTCTGGTGGGCCCGCAGCACTGATTCAGTAGCCCTTTAAACATGACTTAGGCCTACCATTGCAGACCCTGTGGATGGAGGTTTAAACTGATATGTTTACCTGACAAGGTAACGATATTGCCAGGCCCAAACTTTATTTTTTTAATACATATAAGTCACCCTTAAAGTAGGCCCTAGACAGCCCCAAGGCCAGGGTGTAGTGTAATGAAAAAGACGGACATGTACTTTTAAGTTTAACATGTCCAGGTAGTAAAAAACTCTTAAATTATTTTTTCAGTACTGCAAGGCCTATATCTTCTACAGGTTAACATTGGGATTGCCTTATTACATTTTACAAGTGTAATTTCCAATTGAGAAGAGGTGGGACCCCAAGGTTGGTCTCTGGAATCACAATTTAAAATCACAACTTATGGTGAAGTTGGATTTTAAATTGTAATTCTAAAAATGCCACTTTTAGAAACTTGTCATTTTCTTACTTTAAATCATCTAGTGCCTACTGCCTGTCTCCGAATACACATCTGGGTGACAGCTAAACTCTTGTGCATTCCCTCCAGACAGCCACACAAAGGGAGCTTAGGTGCGACTGAGTGGACACCTACATGTTGATGGGCCTTCCTGTGCAGCATGGAAGGGAGGAGCTGACATTAACACATGAATGTGCTATGTCCTGAGCCCACACATGGGGGCTGCATAAACTTGTGTAGTGTGTCTGGAGCCAGGGCAGGAAGGGTAGGGACTCTATGCACTTTGAAGGTCTCTTGTTGAAGTCTCCCCCACTTCAAAGGCACTACTGGGTATAAGAATGGGACCTCCTACCCTCCAAATCAGTATACTTTCTGCCACAAAGAAGGACTGCTGTGCTACTGAAGGAAATGTCACTCTGCTGAACTTTGCTGGACTCCTGCTGTGCCCGCCCTGCCGCCTGCTACCCTCCTTGCCTGGAAGTGAGAAGGACCTGCATCTCTACATCCCCAGAACCAAAGTGACTCCATGGGCTTGCTGGCTTGTCTCATGTTAGGAAGTCTCCGGGACATCAAAGACTTCACTCAACCCTGGTACAGCCTCTGAACTCTGCCAACTGTGAGTCCCACCCTGCCAAGTGGTGCCAATCCAGTTCTGGGCCCTTGAAAGTGGGATCGTAAGCTGTTTCTACTAAAAGTCGACACATCGCTGTTGTTGTACTGGTCAGAACCAAAGCATCTCCCCTTGACAATTACTCTACCACTGACTACAAAGACATCGAATCACCAGATAGCGCCTCACCGACGACGCATTACCTTCATCCCATGGGTGTTCACAGATGCAACACTGTTCAAAGACATTGCATCGACGCCTGTGCGGCTCAACAATGATGCATCTCTGACTGCACAGACCAGAACAGATGCATCACCTGCAACTGAAAGGGATCAACACCAATGCATTGCCTCCTCTGCTCCTCACATAAAGTCTTCAACGTTGACGCATCCCTCCATCAATCATCTATGCGACCCGTGCTCCATCACGGTGAGCCTGACTTCTCAGATTTCACCCAGTCTAGCCCAACCAGATAATCCCAGTTGGTGCTTTATGCTTTTAAGCACTATATTTGCATATATTCTTTGAAAATTAATACCTTGACTTCTGGATTTTGGTCTTGTTTTGTTCATTAAATTTAGCTCTATTTTGCTAACTTGGTGTGGGCTACTTTTGTGTGGTGTTTTCATTGTATTACTGTTTTAAGCATTGCACAAATACTTTACACGTTGCCTCCTAAGTTAAGCCTGTCTGCTCTGTGCCAAGCTACCAGAGAGTGCGTACAAGTTAAAGTTTAGTGTGTATCTGACTTACCCTAATTAGCATTGTGGTCCCTACTTGGACAGGGTGCATACCTCTGCCAACTAGAGACCCAGTTTCTAACAGCCTTTAAAAATAAAAATAAGAAAACAAATCTTTTGTCCACCTTCCCTGGAGGCATCTCTCAAAAGCCGTCTCTATTCATTTGTAAATAAAAAAGAGCCCCCACATTTTACCTTCTCTTTGACACTATCCATGAATCTTTTTGCTCTTTCTCCTATACCATTATTCTGAGGCCCCAGACATCGGAGTATCAGGCTTCTGCATCTCATTGCAATCCTCCTGACCTCCTTCCTGCCACTCCTGTACTCACCCATTTACAAAAACAAAAATAGTCATACCTGAAAGGTTAAGGCTATGAGATGCCACTAACTGCAAGTGAAGGGTGGAGAGGGGGAGGCTTTTGTGCTGAACCTGAGGGAGGAACACAAAACTAAAGACCAAACAAGCCTTTTCACCAGTGCCTAATACCTGAAATGAGTGCAGATTTGTTAATTTGGTTAATCAGCAATTGTAAATGCTGTTTGGGAGGTAGTATAGGCTTTAACTGATGGAGTCGCTTGGACTCCACCATGACCAAGATTTATTTTTCTTCAGCGGTAATGTAAAGGTGTTACCAGCTGAGCTTTATATATAGTCCTCACCATGCACTGCTACTTACCCCACATATTACATCACTCATGACATGCTTTGGGACATCACTGATAGTATTACTGCAACATTTCAAATAGCGTAATTGATGTCAAAATTGTGCATAGTGGGGGCGCGAGTAATAGTTACTTTACGGCACGAGTTACAATTAATGTAGTGTCGCTAGGGAGTTAACACCACTCTGCATGGCAGGGGTGTGGAATTTAATAAAATATCTACTTGTCCATGGGACAGGTTGCTTCATAAATCTACCTGTCCTGTAAAAAAATCTAATTGTTCCTTTTTTGACGTGTAGGGCGGTGATAAATTATGGCACCAATTTTATTTTATAACAGCTCTGATAATAGCCTCTCTTATTATACCAGGGATAATACTATAGTACAGCTTGAATAATACTAGCAATTTCCTTATTTTACCACCTTTCCACAGATCTACATACTGGGGCTGGAGGTAGCGGAAAGCAGTCGTTCCAGGGTTGGAATGCCCATTTGAGTTTGTGCAAACCTACTAACTGCATGTTATAAGGGTTTTAATTATCTCTTCTCTAATCTTTTCCTATAATGAGAAAGGTTGGAAATGTATTCCTCACATGAGCAGAGGTAAAGCTTCTTCCAGGGATGGGGAAAAAAGTGGTTAGAGGGAAAGTGAACTACACACACATATTTGCTCATGCTTAAAATATAGTTCACAAATATTTTTAGGAATGCGATTTCCTTGTCTACTTCTTTAAATTCTTGTGAATTAATGAAATACATAAACCTGCACTAACGCAAACACCTATTCCATGGGTCCACTTTTGTGATAGCATTCTGCTCCTTTCCGACAAGCATATTGGCACACCAAGTAGTTTTGTTCAGTGCCAGGAACTATTGTGGCAATGTGTGCTTTTTGATCCCAAGAAATATTTTTGCTTTTTGCTGATGTTTGTCACAATGATGATAGTCTGGCAGCTCCCACAGCAATAACGTTTACAAAAGCATGTCAAAACAAGACACGCATTGACAAAAACAAACAACTGACCACCAATGCCAGATCTATTGGCTTTGCCAATGCTTATTTAGTTTCCCACAATCTTGTTAAATTAAAAGCGGTTACACTGATATTTAATTATGAATAGTTTTGGAAATACTAGCATACATCAACACATTTTACTAAATGATGCTTCAAAGAAATGGTACCTACAATTCCACGGTAGTTTAGCAAAACTTTTTTTTTCCTAGTTGCATTTTTTTGTGAACATTTTATTCTGAAAGCAAAGAATCATTAATCTTGCTTTCAAGCTTTTGCACATGTTTGCATCTAATCAGAGAACATTTTGAGACTAATTAGAAAACATTTTGGGAGCATTATACATAGTCTCATATAGTTAAACTTTGCAAACTTGCGTACAATTTATTTTACTATATACACTCTGACCAGTACAGGCCAAGTCTACAACATTTATTTAGAGCGCTCACCCTAATAATGAAGGCTTTACATTAATGAACCATGAATACAAGTTTGAACAGCATTAACGTATGGGCCCAAACATTACGCCAACTGCAGACAATTCCCCTTCCCTGCCCTATTATGTGGTACTGTAAAGTGGAAGCCAAAAGGTTTGTGCTGCAGGGGCTTGGGCCTACTTGTCCCAAGGACAAAATAAACATGAAAAACAGTTGTCCTTGACCCCAAACAGTATGTCCTGGGCATCGGGCTAAGTGGTTTGTAAATGATAAATTTAAGGTATAACTTTAACTTTAGGATTTCTAATGTTTGTGTAGTTTACGTTTTGTCAGTACAGAAAAAATAAAGAAAGTTTTTCAAACTATAACTAAGGGCCAGATGTATTATTTATCTGGATAGCGATTACCTAATTACGATTTTCTGCGAATCACAATTAGGTAATCGCCATTTGAATGTATGAAACTCCAGAGGTTTTATTTAGCAATTCCCAATGGCTTGCAAATCAACCTACCTCATTAATATTCATGAGGTACATCACAATTTGCAACCCATTGTGAAAGGATACTCAGCAGACCACCATGTCTGTGATTGATTTTAAATAAAGCAATCTTTTTTTTTTTTTTTTAATGAACCCCTTTTTCCTTAAAGGAAAACAGGATGCATTTAAAAAAGAAAAATGAAAAGTTTTCTTTCCATTTTTTTAAGAGTAGACAGGGGTCCGTGCAACAACTACCTGCTCTTAATAAATGTTTTCGTATACATTCACAAAGGAGAAGGGGTCCCTTGGGGACCCCTTCCCGTTTGCGAGTGGGTTACCACCTACTTGAAGTAGGTGGTAAAATGTGAATGTCTTACAACTGCATTTCCTACATACAGCTGCGATTCAGTATAATAAAAGGGCCGGACTTGACACGTCCCTTCCTAATATATGTATATATATATGCTAAAGTGCATGTGCTTTCTCCTTAAAGCAGGCTTATCCGCAACTGCCATATTTAATTTACTCATAAGTCCCTAGTAAAGTCTACTAAATGTGCACAGGGCCTGTAAATTAAATGTTTCTGGTGGGCCCGCAGCACTGATTCAGTAGCCCTTTAAACATGACTTAGGCCTACCATTGCAGACCCTGTGGATGGAGGTTTAAACTGATATGTTTACCTGACAAGGTAACGATATTGCCAGGCCCAAACTTTATTTTTTTAATACATATAAGTCACCCTTAAAGTAGGCCCTAGACAGCCCCAAGGCCAGGGTGTAGTGTAATGAAAAAGACGGACATGTACTTTTAAGTTTAACATGTCCAGGTAGTAAAAAACTCTTAAATTATTTTTTCAGTACTGCAAGGCCTATATCTTCTACAGGTTAACATTGGGATTGCCTTATTACATTTTACAAGTGTAATTTCCAATTGAGAAGAGGTGGGACCCCAAGGTTGGTCTCTGGAATCACAATTTAAAATCACAACTTATGGTGAAGTTGGATTTTAAATTGTAATTCTAAAAATGCCACTTTTAGAAACTTGTCATTTTCTTACTTTAAATCATCTAGTGCCTACTGCCTGTCTCCGAATACACATCTGGGTGACAGCTAAACTCTTGTGCATTCCCTCCAGACAGCCACACAAAGGGAGCTTAGGTGCGACTGAGTGGACACCTACATGTTGATGGGCCTTCCTGTGCAGCATGGAAGGGAGGAGCTGACATTAACACATGAATGTGCTATGTCCTGAGCCCACACATGGGGGCTGCATAAACTTGTGTAGTGTGTCTGGAGCCAGGGCAGGAAGGGTAGGGACTCTATGCACTTTGAAGGTCTCTTGTTGAAGTCTCCCCCACTTCAAAGGCACTACTGGGTATAAGAATGGGACCTCCTACCCTCCAAATCAGTATACTTTCTGCCACAAAGAAGGACTGCTGTGCTACTGAAGGAAATGTCACTCTGCTGAACTTTGCTGGACTCCTGCTGTGCCCGCCCTGCCGCCTGCTACCCTCCTTGCCTGGAAGTGAGAAGGACCTGCATCTCTACATCCCCAGAACCAAAGTGACTCCATGGGCTTGCTGGCTTGTCTCATGTTAGGAAGTCTCCGGGACATCAAAGACTTCACTCAACCCTGGTACAGCCTCTGAACTCTGCCAACTGTGAGTCCCACCCTGCCAAGTGGTGCCAATCCAGTTCTGGGCCCTTGAAAGTGGGATCGTAAGCTGTTTCTACTAAAAGTCGACACATCGCTGTTGTTGTACTGGTCAGAACCAAAGCATCTCCCCTTGACAATTACTCTACCACTGACTACAAAGACATCGAATCACCAGATAGCGCCTCACCGACGACGCATTACCTTCATCCCATGGGTGTTCACAGATGCAACACTGTTCAAAGACATTGCATCGACGCCTGTGCGGCTCAACAATGATGCATCTCTGACTGCACAGACCAGAACAGATGCATCACCTGCAACTGAAAGGGATCAACACCAATGCATTGCCTCCTCTGCTCCTCACATAAAGTCTTCAACGTTGACGCATCCCTCCATCAATCATCTATGCGACCCGTGCTCCATCACGGTGAGCCTGACTTCTCAGATTTCACCCAGTCTAGCCCAACCAGATAATCCCAGTTGGTGCTTTATGCTTTTAAGCACTATATTTGCATATATTCTTTGAAAATTAATACCTTGACTTCTGGATTTTGGTCTTGTTTTGTTCATTAAATTTAGCTCTATTTTGCTAACTTGGTGTGGGCTACTTTTGTGTGGTGTTTTCATTGTATTACTGTTTTAAGCATTGCACAAATACTTTACACGTTGCCTCCTAAGTTAAGCCTGTCTGCTCTGTGCCAAGCTACCAGAGAGTGCGTACAAGTTAAAGTTTAGTGTGTATCTGACTTACCCTAATTAGCATTGTGGTCCCTACTTGGACAGGGTGCATACCTCTGCCAACTAGAGACCCAGTTTCTAACAGCCTTTAAAAATAAAAATAAGAAAACAAATCTTTTGTCCACCTTCCCTGGAGGCATCTCTCAAAAGCCGTCTCTATTCATTTGTAAATAAAAAAGAGCCCCCACATTTTACCTTCTCTTTGACACTATCCATGAATCTTTTTGCTCTTTCTCCTATACCATTATTCTGAGGCCCCAGACATCGGAGTATCAGGCTTCTGCATCTCATTGCAATCCTCCTGACCTCCTTCCTGCCACTCCTGTACTCACCCATTTACAAAAACAAAAATAGTCATACCTGAAAGGTTAAGGCTATGAGATGCCACTAACTGCAAGTGAAGGGTGGAGAGGGGGAGGCTTTTGTGCTGAACCTGAGGGAGGAACACAAAACTAAAGACCAAACAAGCCTTTTCACCAGTGCCTAATACCTGAAATGAGTGCAGATTTGTTAATTTGGTTAATCAGCAATTGTAAATGCTGTTTGGGAGGTAGTATAGGCTTTAACTGATGGAGTCGCTTGGACTCCACCATGACCAAGATTTATTTTTCTTCAGCGGTAATGTAAAGGTGTTACCAGCTGAGCTTTATATATAGTCCTCACCATGCACTGCTACTTACCCCACATATTACATCACTCATGACATGCTTTGGGACATCACTGATAGTATTACTGCAACATTTCAAATAGCGTAATTGATGTCAAAATTGTGCATAGTGGGGGCGCGAGTAATAGTTACTTTACGGCACGAGTTACAATTAATGTAGTGTCGCTAGGGAGTTAACACCACTCTGCATGGCAGGGGTGTGGAATTTAATAAAATATCTACTTGTCCATGGGACAGGTTGCTTCATAAATCTACCTGTCCTGTAAAAAAATCTAATTGTTCCTTTTTTGACGTGTAGGGCGGTGATAAATTATGGCACCAATTTTATTTTATAACAGCTCTGATAATAGCCTCTCTTATTATACCAGGGATAATACTATAGTACAGCTTGAATAATACTAGCAATTTCCTTATTTTACCACCTTTCCACAGATCTACATACTGGGGCTGGAGGTAGCGGAAAGCAGTCGTTCCAGGGTTGGAATGCCCATTTGAGTTTGTGCAAACCTACTAACTGCATGTTATAAGGGTTTTAATTATCTCTTCTCTAATCTTTTCCTATAATGAGAAAGGTTGGAAATGTATTCCTCACATGAGCAGAGGTAAAGCTTCTTCCAGGGATGGGGAAAAAAGTGGTTAGAGGGAAAGTGAACTACACACACATATTTGCTCATGCTTAAAATATAGTTCACAAATATTTTTAGGAATGCGATTTCCTTGTCTACTTCTTTAAATTCTTGTGAATTAATGAAATACATAAACCTGCACTAACGCAAACACCTATTCCATGGGTCCACTTTTGTGATAGCATTCTGCTCCTTTCCGACAAGCATATTGGCACACCAAGTAGTTTTGTTCAGTGCCAGGAACTATTGTGGCAATGTGTGCTTTTTGATCCCAAGAAATATTTTTGCTTTTTGCTGATGTTTGTCACAATGATGATAGTCTGGCAGCTCCCACAGCAATAACGTTTACAAAAGCATGTCAAAACAAGACACGCATTGACAAAAACAAACAACTGACCACCAATGCCAGATCTATTGGCTTTGCCAATGCTTATTTAGTTTCCCACAATCTTGTTAAATTAAATGCGGTTACACTGATATTTAATTATGAATAGTTTTGGAAATACTAGCATACATCAACACATTTTACTAAATGATGCTTCAAAGAAATGGTACCTACAATTCCACGGTAGTTTAGCAAAACTTTTTTTTTCCTAGTTGCATTTTTTTGTGAACATTTTATTCTGAAAGCAAAGAATCATTAATCTTGCTTTCAAGCTTTTGCACATGTTTGCATCTAATCAGAGAACATTTTGAGACTAATTAGAAAACATTTTGGGAGCATTATACATAGTCTCATATAGTTAAACTTTGCAAACTTGCGTACAATTTATTTTACTATATACACTCTGACCAGTACAGGCCAAGTCTACAACATTTATTTAGAGCGCTCACCCTAATAATGAAGGCTTTACATTAATGAACCATGAATACAAGTTTGAACAGCATTAACGTATGGGCCCAAACATTACGCCAACTGCAGACAATTCCCCTTCCCTGCCCTATTATGTGGTACTGTAAAGTGGAAGCCAAAAGGTTTGTGCTGCAGGGGCTTGGGCCTACTTGTCCCAAGGACAAAATAAACATGAAAAACAGTTGTCCTTGACCCCAAACAGTATGTCCTGGGCATCGGGCTAAGTGGTTTGTAAATGATAAATTTAAGGTATAACTTTAACTTTAGGATTTCTAATGTTTGTGTAGTTTACGTTTTGTCAGTACAGAAAAAATAAAGAAAGTTTTTCAAACTATAACTAAGGGCCAGATGTATTATTTATCTGGATAGCGATTACCTAATGACGATTTTCTGCGAATCACAATTAGGTAATCGCCATTTGAATGTATGAAACTCCAGAGGTTTTATTTAGCAATTCCCAATGGCTTGCAAATCAACCTACCTCATTAATATTCATGAGGTACATCACAATTTGCAACCCATTGTGAAAGGATACTCAGCAGACCACCATGTCTGTGATTGATTTTAAATAAAGCAATCTTTTTTTTTTTTTTAATGAACCCCTTTTTCCTTAAAGGAAAACAGGATGCATTTAAAAAAGAAAAATGAAAAGTTTTCTTTCCATTTTTTTAAGAGTAGACAGGGGTCCGTGCAACAACTACCTGCTCTTAATAAATGTTTTCGTATACATTCACAAAGGAGAAGGGGTCCCTTGGGGACCCCTTCCCGTTTGCGAGTGGGTTACCACCTACTTGAAGTAGGTGGTAAAATGTGAATGTCTTACAACTGCATTTCCTACATACAGCTGCGATTCAGTATAATAAAAGGGCCGGACTTGACACGTCCCTTCCTAATATATGTATATATATATATATATATATATATATATATATATATATATATATATATATATATATATAAAATATAGATTTATATATATATATATATATATTTTTTTTCGACGGTCAGACCTAGTTTCCATGGGAAAAGTATTTCTTGTTTTGCCTATAACTTTGGCGAGATTGGTTGAATCTTGACAACATTTTCAAAACTAGTTTCCCACTCACTTCAGCTGCTATTTTAAAACATTTGAGGTGATTCGGCAAATGGGGCCGAAAAAAAGGGGGGTTCTAAAACACGTTTTCTCCATGCACTTTCCCATATGGATTTTAAACACGACTAAAGCCCGAACTGCTGGACAGAATTACACCAAATTTGGCAGAAAGCTAGATCTTGGTCCAGAAAGTGTGCTATTTATAATTTGGTGTTCCGTTTCATTCAGTAGTTTTGGAGATATTAAAGGAAAAATAAATTTGTATATCCAGAGACTCGGATCCTTTGCAGGTCTGACAGATCTCATGCTGATCTGATTGGCTGCCGGCACTTTACTCAGGAAGTGCTAGAAGCCATCTTGGGACTGGACTCAGCCAAGTCCCAAGAAAAAAGCCCAAAAAACACAAAAGGGGGCTGCGTAGGAATATTCTGACCCCCTAGATCAAGTAATGGGGTCCCACAGGGACCCCTCTGGGGGCCAAAACCTTTTTAAAAAAAAATGATAATGAAATCACAGTGGATCTGCAAATTTACTGCAACATTTTTTTAAAAAAAGCCTCAGTCTCCCCATGCTACTGCATTGCTCTCGCTCCTGTTTTCACCTTGCTTGTTCCTCAGTTTATGAGTGACTTATCTGTGCTTTTCTCTTGTTTGCACTGCTTTCTCCTTGCTTTTTCACCTATTTTTTGAGTGCCCTCTCCTTGCATTTCCCTCCTTCTCGCTGCTTTCACCTTGCTGTTTCCTCTGTTTTTTTGTGTGCCCTTCCCTTGCTTTTCCCTCGTTTTCACTGCTTTCTTCTTGCTTTTTCCCTCACTTTTTGTGGACCTTATCCTGGCTTTTCCCTAGTTTTCAGTGCTTTCTCCTTGCTTTGTCCCACATTTTTTGAGTGCCTTCTCCATGTTCTTCCCTTGTGGCAATGTGTTGGAAGCACGCGGGGGTTGGCCACAGGGCCAGGAGTCAATATTCACCACTGTGCCAACAAGGATTCACTTCTGTGACTCTCTGGTCACACAAAGACTTCTGCATTGATCTTCTTAGCCAGCTGAGGTTTCATACATAAAATAATTCGTTTCCCACCAATTTTGTGTTATTTTATATGCAGTTACCTGAAGGAGAAAAAATACAATAGTTGCAGTATGTCTTCTTCTTTTTAGCCACATCTTTGACCCATCACATCTTTCACTTACCCTGGCCAGGAGTACTCAGGATTACAGTTCTCATTTCTTTAAGCACCTCAACTTCTACATGTAAATGACGACAGCCTTGAAATGTGCTAATTAAACAATGTCTTGCTTCCAAGCCATCTTCATTTACCTGTATTTGCTGAGGCATTTGCAACCCCCCTGGGAATGAAGCCAGATGCCCAGGAGTGCGCGCCACACCGTTTGAAGACCTCTGCCCTAGGATTTTGCAGACTGAGTTTGCAAATTTTGCAGCAAAAAAACAAAATTCACAGACTAAAACCCCATAATATGTGCTATTTTGTGGTAGGCGGAAAGTATGCCTGTCAGAAAAAATAATTTAATCTCGACCTGTGCTATGTCACTGTTGAAGACATTAACAAGTTACAGTCTGCCACCTAGCAGAGTTTCCAGCAGCACTGCGCCTCAGAACAAGAGGTTTTCTGGTGCAGATGCATACATGCCAACATTTCATAACAGGAAAGTGGGAGATTTAAAAGTAAACTTAGGGAAATTAAAAGTTCCCATCAACTTCTATTGGAGCAGAGGCTATTTCAGATGGGAGAGCACTAAAATAAAGCCTAAATCGGAACTGTTGGCATGTATGCATATAACAATTCGAATGCTTGCTTCTCTCTGGCACTAAACGACCTACTTCCCTTGCAGTCCTCAGGCCAGTGGAGGGTGGTGGGGAGCGAGGGGGATGGGAGGCTGGAGCATACATGCCAACATTTGACAAACAGAAAGAGAGATTTAAAAATCGTCAAGCGTCAAGAGGTGTGTCCAGGGGCAGGAGCCCTTTAAATTTCAACAGCGCTCCCGCCGTCGCGGGAAGCGCGTCAAGAGGTGTGTCCAGGGGCAGGAGCCCTTTAAACTCTAGCAGCGCTCCCGCCGTCGCGGGAAGCGCGTCAAGAGGTGTGTCCAGGGGCAGGAGCCCTTTAAATTTCAACAGCGCTCCCGCCGTCGCGGGAAGCGCGTCAAGAGGTGTGTCCAGGGGCAGGAGCCCTTTAAATTTCAACAGCGCTCCCGCCGTCGCGGGAAGCGCGTCAAGAGGTGTGTCCAGGGGCAGGAGCCCTTTAAACTCTAGCAGCGCTCCCGCCGTCGCGGGAAGCGCGTCAAGAGGTGTGTCCAGGGGCGTTTCATTCAGTAGTTTTGGAGATATTAAAGGAAAAATAAATTTGTATATCCAGAGACTCGGATCCTTTGCAGGTCTGACAGATCTCATGCTGATCTGATTGGCTGCCGGCACTTTACTCAGGAAGTGCTAGCAGCCATCTTGGGACTGGACTCAGCCAAGTCCCAAGAAAAAAGCCCCAAAAACACAAAAGGGGGCTGCGTAGGAATATTCTGACCCCCTAGATCAAGTAATGGGGTCCCACAGGGACCCCTCTGGGGGCCAAAACCTTTTTTAAAAAAAATGATAATGAAATCACAGTGGATCTGCAAATTTACTGCAACATTTTTTTAAAAAAAGCCTCAGTCTCCCCATGCTACTGCATTGCTCTCGCTCCTGTTTTCACCTTGCTTGTTCCTCAGTTTATGAGTGACTTATCTGTGCTTTTCTCTTGTTTGCACTGCTTTCTCCTTGCTTTTTCACCTATTTTTTGAGTGCCCTCTCCTTGCATTTCCCTCCTTCTCGCTGCTTTCACCTTGCTGTTTCCTCTGTTTTTTTGTGTGCCCTTCCCTTGCTTTTCCCTCGTTTTCACTGCTTTCTTCTTGCTTTTTCCCTCACTTTTTGTGGACCTTATCCTGGCTTTTCCCTAGTTTTCAGTGCTTTCTCCTTGCTTTGTCCCACATTTTTTGAGTGCCTTCTCCATGTTCTTCCCTTGTGGCAATGTGTTGGAAGCACGCGGGGGTTGGCCACAGGGCCAGAAGTCAATATTCACCACTGTGCCAACAAGGATTCACTTCTGTGACTCTCTGGTCACACAAAGACTTCTGCATTGATCTTCTTAGCCAGCTGAGGTTTCATACATAAAATAATTCGTTTCCCACCAATTTTGTGTTATTTTATATGCAGTTACCTGAAGGAGAAAAAATACAATAGTTGCAGTATGTCTTCTTCTTTTTAGCCACATCTTTGACCCATCACATCTTTCACTTACCCTGGCCAGGAGTACTCAGGATTACAGTTCTCATTTCTTTAAGCACCTCAACTTCTACATGTAAATGAAGACAGCCTTGAAATGTGCTAATTAAACAATGTCTTGCTTCCAAGCCATCTTCATTTACCTGTATTTGCTGAGGCATTTGCAACCCCCCTGGGAATGAAGCCAGATGCCCAGGAGTGCGCGCCACACCGTTTGAAGACCTCTGCCCTAGGATTTTGCAGACTGAGTTTGCAAATTTTGCAGCAAAAAAACAAAATTCACAGACTAAAACCCCATAATATGTGCTATTTTGTGGTAGGCGGAAAGTATGCCTGTCAGAAAAAATAATTTAATCTCGACCTGTGGTATGTCACTGTTGAAGACATTAACAAGTCACAGTCTGCCACCTAGCAGAGTTTCCAGCAGCACTGCGCCTCAGAACAAGAGGTTTTCTGGTGCAGATGCATACATGCCAACATTTCATAACAGGAAAGTGGGAGATTTAAAAGTAAACTTAGGGAAATGAATAGTTCCCATCAACTTCTATTGGAGCAGAGGCTATTTCAGATGGGAGAGCACTAAAATAAAGCCTAAATCGGAACTGTTGGCATGTATGCATATAACAATTCGAATGCTTGCTTCTCTCTGGCACTAAACGACCTACTTCCCTTGCAGTCCTCAGGCCAGTGGAGGGTGGTGGGGAGCGAGGGGGATGGGAGGCTGGAGCATACATGCCAACATTTGACAAACAGAAAGAGAGATTTAAAAATCGTCAAGCGTCAAGAGGTGTGTCCAGGGGCAGGAGCCCTTTAAATTTCAACAGCGCTCCCGCCGTCGCGGGAAGCGCGTCAAGAGGTGTGTCCAGGGGCAGGAGCCCTTTAAACTCTAGCAGCGCTCCCGCCGTCGCGGGAAGCGCGTCAAGAGGTGTGTCCAGGGGCAGGAGCCCTTTAAATTTCAACAGCGCTCCCGCCGTCGCGGGAAGCGCGTCAAGAGGTGTGTCCAGGGGCAGGAGCCCTTTAAATTTCAACAGCGCTCCCGCCGTCGCGGGAAGCGCGTCAAGAGGTGTGTCCAGGGGCAGGAGCCCTTTAAACTCTAGCAGCGCTCCCGCCGTCGCGGGAAGCGCGTCAAGAGGTGTGTCCAGGGGCAGGAGCCCTTTAAATTTCAACAGCGCTCCCGCCGTCGCGGGAAGCGCGTCAAGAGGTGTGTCCAGGGGCAGGAGCCCTTTAAATTTCAACAGGGCTCCCGCCGTCGCGGGAAGCGCGTCAAGAGGTGTGTCCAGGGGCAGGAGCCCTTTAAACTCTAGCAGCGCTCCCGCCGTCGCGGGAAGCGCGTCAAGAGGTGTGTCCAGGGGCAGGAGCCCTTTAAATTTCAACAGCGCTCCCGCCGTCGCGGGAAGCGCGTCAAGAGGTGTGTCCAGGGGCAGGAGCCCTTTAAACTCTAGCAGCGCTCCCGCCGTCGCGGAAGCGCGTCAAGAGGTGTGTCCAGGGGCAGGAGCCCTTTAAATTTCAACAGCGCTCCCGCCGTCGCGGGAAGCGCGTCAAGAGGTGTGTCCAGGGGCAGGAGCCCTTTAAATTTCAACAGCGCTCCCGCCGTCGCGGGAAGCGCGTCAAGAGGTGTGTCCAGGGGCAGGAGCCCTTTAAATTTCAACAGTGCTCCCGCCGTCGCGGGAAGCGCGTCAAGAGGTGTGTCCAGGGGCAGGAGCCCTTTAAACTCTAGCAGCGCTCCCGCCGTCGCGGGAAGCGCGTCAAGAGGTGTGTCCAGGGGCAGGAGCCCTTTAAATTTCAACAGCGCTCCCGCCGTCGCGGGAAGCTGCTCAAGAGGTGTGTCCAGGGGCAGGAGCCCTTTAAATTTCAACAGCGCTCCCGCCGTCGCGGGAAGCGCGTCAAGAGGTGTGTCCAGGGGCAGGAGCCCTTTAAATTTCAACAGCGCTCCCGCCATCGCGGGAAGCGCGTCAAGAGGTGTGTCCAGGGGCAGGAGCCCTTTAAACTCTAGCAGCGCTCCCGCCGTCGCGGGAAGCGCGTCAAGAGGTGTGTCCAGGGGCAGGAGCCCTTTAAATTTCAACAGCGCTCCCGCCGTCGCGGGAAGCGCGTCAAGAGGTGTGTCCAGGGGCAGGAGCCCTTTAAATTTCAACAGCGCTCCCGCCATCGCGGGAAGCGCGTCAAGAGGTGTGTCCAGGGGCAGGAGCCCTTTAAACTCTAGCAGCGCTCCCGCCGTCGCGGGAAGCGCGTCAAGAGGTGTGTCCAGGGGCAGGAGCCCTTTAAATTTCAACAGCGCTCCCGCCGTCGCGGGAAGCGCGTCAAGAGGTGTGTCCAGGGGCAGGAGCCCTTTAAATTTCAACAGCGCTCCCGCCGTCGCGGGACGCGCGCGGGCGGCGCCCGGGCGAAGGGCGGGCCCGTCCTTGCCCGTCATTGCCAGGAAGAGGCAGGGCAGGGCCACCCCCCTAACTTTCACATCAAGACACTCGGCTTAGGCAGCTCATAAGTAGCTGGCCGCCTGAAGGTACTGTGCCAAAAAGGTCCTTTTATAGAGGGCCTTAGGACGGAAGCCACCCTCTCCCAGCAAAGTGCTTTTCTTATTATTACCTGCTAGATTTGAAGTGGGTCCGGGCAGGGTCGCTGTCTCTCTACTGTATTACAAGAAATTTACTTGTAATTCTGAGTGTCAAACCTTTACTTAAATACCTGTCATATTTATTGTCAGTATTTATCATTTAGGCTTACCCCCACTAGACCTACTTCTACTCTTGTCCATAAATACATATTTGTCCTCGGGTTTTATTAGAGCTGAAGTATCATATAGGTGGCTCAAAGCATGGGAAAACGTAAGGCATCAGAACCCCCAAGGGGAAAAGAGAAATCTACAAAAAAACTCAGGAATGCGGGCGAGAATTGTACCATAGACGAAATTGATGATCTTATTGAGGAGGTAGAGTCATTATTATGTAGTAGGGCCACTGTCCGGGAGGGACCTGATAAAAAGATTACCTCTTACTACACAAAGAAAGTTGAACTAAAGGAAGATATAGTGATAGACACTATTAGTCACCTAGAGGGGGAGGAATCACCCGATATTAGGTCTGGTAGCCCTAAGGATGCTACAACTCGATCCAGACATCCATGCTCCATAGATAGTACTAGGAAGAAGGGCCACATACAGGAGTGTGAAGTTGTTTGTTCCAATAAATATGCAGTCTTGGCAGAACTTGATAGTAATAAAGAACAGAATACACAAGAGGGAGAATTGCTGAACGAGTTATACCCAACTATTCCAATTGTACAGGTACTTAGAGAGAGGATCTCTCCATGCAACTTAGAACCAGTGAATCCCCCAAAACATAAAACAAGAACTATAGCAGACCTCTATGACCTACTCTCTGGATTAATACAGGAAGTTAAGGACCTGAAACTTGAAGTAAAAACCCTATCAGATATTGTGGAAAAGGGGGGGGGTAGGGGTACCCACAAAGCTCGGTGCGAAAAGGAGACCCCCCCTATATCACTTCAGCCACAAGGTAGACCCACACGTTCTCATAATTTGACTACTAACCCCAACCCTACCCCAGCTATAGCCAAGATTTTTCAGCAACCGCAGGGATATACGAGAGGGGTAAACGGGGAAAATACTGGCCCACGCAATTACCCTAGAAGTAATGCTAGTGATCTATGCCAAAAAATAGGGAATCCACGTAGAGAATCCCGTTTGGTAAAAGGGTGCCAAAAGGGGAATGTGGAGCTTACCCAGATCACCCATCCCCAAGCATCTCATGACCGTAACTATTATACTACATGGAATCGGTATTCTGTGGGGGATAGGTTTCCCACTAGGACCAATGTTGTATATCTATTAAATGTCCCAAAATTGGCCATAGATAGTAGTGAAGACGAAGATTCCTTAAAGAATAAGCTTACACATTGGATTAGGACCAAAAGACACTGTCTATCCATAATTCATTCAGATATTAAGAGGGCAGAAAGAATCTCAGGGGGGATGGGGCAACATGATGTTATTGCATTAACACTTAAGGATGGAAGCTTATCCAGAGGCCTGATCGACATGGAACAGAGAACCGCCGCCCCCACGATCAATGCCATGAGGTTCAGTTCGGAACCTTACATTACCAAACCCCTAGTCCCGAGGCCTAAGTATAATGACATGGAGGGACTGCAAAATAGAAACTCCGATTCCAATCTTGAAAGAGTAGATTGACTACTCCAGATTGATCAGGCACAAGTGGGACTAATTGGGGACCCAATAGTAGGTGAGCCCCTCATAGGGTTTGATCCTCATGTAACAGGGGCAGGGAATATAGTGGAGTCTCTGCCCCGTAGGAAAGATACAACAGCATATTTGAGCCCTACTTCTAATGCTATCACCCCAATCGGGAGGGGTCCTATCACTATGATCTCCTGGAATGTAGCAGGCTTAAAAAATAAGCTTACAGACCCGGAATGGCAGGACTATATTGATCAATATCATGTCTGTCTCTTTCAAGAAACTTGGCTTAAAGACCCACCGTATAAGCTAGGATATAAAACCTACTTTATTAGTGCAATTTCAGCTGCCAGAGGGAGACCGTCGGGGGGACTGGTTGTCTGGGTGAAAATCTCACTAAATGTTGAGATACGTATGCAAGACACAGAGTCAGATGACATTTTATGGTTGGTAATGGGGGGAAAAAATAAGATAATATCCCACTTATTCAATGTATATATAAGACCTAGAAGGACAAACTTGGAGTCGCCTGAAATAACTTTATTAGACGATCTGCTTAAAATGATCCCAGGAGGAGAGACAATTATGATAGGGGGTGACCTTAACTGTAATTATGAACCCATAACTGGATTTGAACACCTAGCAGAAGAAGAGGATAGAGCCAGAGCAATTCCTTATTTAACAATAGAAAAAACTGTCCCAGGCACAGTGGCTGCATTGCAACTTATGGGCCTTACATTAAAACATGGACTGAGGGCATGTAATGGTAGAGTGGGTGAAGGAGGCCTTAATTTGGATACCTTCCAGAGAGGCAACTCTACCTCGAAAATAGATTATATTTTACATAGTATAAGTACATGGGGAAGATTAGTGACTTTTAAAATAGATAAAAGAAGGGAAAGTGACCACTTTCCGTTAATAATTGAACTTAGCGCCCACCTCCTAGATTTGGATTTGGAATATGCAGAACATAATAAGGTGGAGTTACAACCCTCCCTCAGTAACAACAGACGGGATATAAAATGGCCTGCAATAATAGGCAATCTGGAGACTATGACAAATATTTACCATACATATTCTAATCTCCTAGAGCCTTATGTTGAAAATGAACTTACTGATATCCCCATCACGGCCATCCACCAATCAATGAGTATTGCACTAAGACCCTTCCTGACCAAACAGCTACGGTACAAGCCCAAAAAGGAGAAGGTGCAGATCAACCCAAGCAGCCCATGGTACACTATTAAATGTAGGAAGAGGAAAAAAGAGCTGATAGAGGCTCTAAAGCAAAAGAACCAATTGGCCATACAACAGGCAAGGGCCAGCTACAAGAAAACACTGGCAACTGCCCAAAGCAGCTGGGAGGATCAAAAATGGCAAGATCTCCTGGAAGCAGCAAAAACCAGTGACGCTAGGAACTTCTGGAAAATAGTTACCCATGGTAGTAAAGAGGGGATAATTTCTACTGATCATCATATAGATCCCAATACATGGGTTAACCATTTTACACACCTTTATTCTGACCCCCCCAGCCTTGATTTTTATCCCTCAAGACATATAACACTAGCTACTCAGGGCATCTTACCCGAGTTACAATTTAGCCTGGAGGAGACGGTGAACGCCATTGAAGCAATCAAGCTGGGGAAAGCCCCCGGTTTGGACAAAATCCCGGGGACCTGTTCAAACATAGTTTAGAAATTTGGGCACCCTATCTAAATCTTTTAAGTAACGCTATAGCAAGGGGAGGTCTTGTCCCCGAGACATGGAAAGGGGCAGAAATAATCCCAGTCTTCAAAAAAGGTTCCAGGGATGAACCAGGGAATTATAGACCAATTAGCCTCTTAGATGTCACGCAAAAAGTATATGCTAGACAGCTGCTGAATAGGAATAACAGCTGGATAGATGGAAACAGCATACTGACCATATACCAAGCCGGCTTTAGACACCAGACGAGCACAGTCGATCAGGCCTTTAGGCTATCGACGATAATGTGGAAATATACTAGACTAACGAAAGGCCATCTCTATATCGCATTTGTGGATCTGCGCGCAGCCTTTGATCTAGTGCCAAGGGACTCCTTATGGGCTGCGTTAGGGAAACAGGGTATGCCAGGGAACCTCTTGAGCCAGCTAGAGAGACTACATGAGAATACATTTGCAAAGGTTCGGTGGGGGCCAAAGGGAGAGTTGACAGACCCAATACCTATTAAGAGGGGGGTAAGACAGGGTTGTGTGCTTGCCCCAACCCTCTTCTCATTATACATTAATGATCTGGTTCATTTTCTGAAACAAAGCAACCATGACTCACCAAGATTGAACGGTGATCCTGTCCCCGCCCTCCTCTTTGCAGATGATACTATCCTATTATCTCAAACTCCCATGGGCTTGCAAACTCTATTAGATAAATTTAGCGAGTACTGCAGCCTGAAGGGATTAGAAATTAACACAAACAAGACCAAATACCTGACTGTTAACCCTCATAAAGCACTCAAGAGAAACATTCAGATTAGAGGGCAGGCATTGGAACGAGTAACAAATTTCAATTATCTAGGGATACTCCTTGATGCCAAATTGTCATGGACACCGCAGTTAATAAAGCTGCTATTTCCTTAGCGCATAGTTCCATGGCAATTAGCAAAAATTACAAATGCTCAAGGTCTAGTATTGTTTCACCAGTATTTGAGATTTATAGGTGCAAAGCACAGGTTGCTGCTCTATATGGTGCTGAACTCTGGGGATTCATAAATCTAACCCCATTGGTTACCCAGGAAAATAATTTTATGAGGGGGGTACTCGGTCTTCCTCCATCTACTCCACTGATTCCTTTAACCTATGATATTAACATGAAACAAATAGGTAAATTGGCAGCCTTGAGGCCCTTGCTTTACTGGTGTAGACTTTGGTCTACCCCTGAATTAATCCATTATAGGCAAGCGCTAATTGAGATTATAGACTTGGACAAGGCAATTTCCCTCCCGTGGCTCCATTATATAAGACAATGCTTTTACACTCTTGGCCTAAAATTTTACTGGGAAGAACCATACACACTAACAAAACAATCTAAGATTCAACTAAAACAAGTATTTTGGGACTTTACCCTAAACAGCCCTCTCTACAGCAAGGATCTAGGTAGACTCACTTTAAGTTTCCTGGATATGAAACCATTACCGTATGCTGAGGAATGGATAGATACTATCCAACCTAGACGAGCAAAAGTTTTATTTATGAAGCTTCGATATGGGACTCTCCAGGTTAAGGCTTTTACTTCTAAATGGGGCCCCTTCAATGGGAGAACACAAGAGGTGATTTGTGGGCTGTGCAATATGGAGACTCCTGAAACGACGGACCATGTCCTTTTAAACTGCAATGCCTATGATAAACCAAGGAGGAAATGGCTTCGACCTATCTGCAGGAACGTTGGAATCAGGAACTATAATGAAGCAGCAAGATTCTTGAGATCTAGTACGATACCTTATGTTGTTTTTGGTTTAAGCCGGTTTTTACTAGCAATTTCATTTATTAGAGACAAGGCGGGCCTAAGGCTCTAGGATTCAGCTATTTATTCACTTTATTTAAATAGTCCTCCCCTACCAAAGCAAAATAAGTGCCTGATGGCACTGGAGGCAAATTCTAAGGGTTTTATAAAAATGTAATACTGTAATTGATTCTTATTTATAGCTTTTAAGATTAATATTCCCTTTTATCCAGACAGTTGGTCTCTAGTAGCTAAATGATTGTTAATTGCTGATGGAATAATGTGTCTTTTGTAATACTTGATTGTTTGCCTTTTATGGCTTTCAGCTGAACATAGACATGTATGGGAAAATAAATCGTTGGGCATTAGGGATTCCCACTCAGCTCTTAAAAACTAGTAAAACAAGACCACATGCGATGGTGGAAGGCACATTGCCAAGATTCTTAGAGGCACTTTGGTATGCTAAGGACAAATGTCCTACAAAAGAATCACGAAATTCTATTCTTACAATGGTCATTATTTGTGCTTACTTATAGTCCTAGAGACCAAGTGAACTTTCTTGCCAGTACACAGCCATAGCTATTAACAGTCAGATATCAATCCCATTTGCTCTGTGCACACAGATTGTATTTATGACCACTCTATAATATTCTTGATGATTTGTAAAGAGATGTGTACTGCGTATTTTTATAATGTTTTAATCGATCAATTACTTATTCTTGTTCTTTTATCTAACTGTACTGTATGACCCAGGGGGAGTCCTGGATTTTATTTGTTCTTATAATCTTATGATGGGTCTGGTTTTATTGTTTTTACCAAATTGCTTTTGTTTTCTTTTAGAAATGTATGAATTGTGTTGGCATGCTTTTATGGTATTGTTTTACCGAAATAAAGCTGAATTGAAAAACAAATATTAGGATTTTCCTGATTTGTAAATTGTTGATAAGTATAAGGGTGAAATCACAGGAAATCATTCACATAATCTATTTTACAGTTATGACATCAGTGTAAATTAAACTATGACACCCATGAAGGAGCCATCCCGGCGTGACGCATGACTGTACTATTTTGTATTGCAGTATAGATATACAGGGCCGGCCTTAAAGCTGGTGGCACCCTGCGTGATGCTCTTTGTTGGTGCCCCTATGCATTCCCTCTCTACTACCTTTCAATGGTGTCCCTCATCTGTTCCTAATCGCACTTTCACACTAATTTAATTTCTTTTAGAGTGCTAATCAGGCCAATGCAGGGTGTCAAAGCGCATTACATAACACACATATGCAAACACAATGAATTATACAAATGTGTAAAATCAATGTAAAGGAAAGGTTACATACTGCAATGAGTGTTTAATTCAATGTGCCTTTATTTGGTTTATATAAACACAACCATAAAGCACATACTATACAATAAAGCTGTTTTAAAAGAATACAAAAACACATAAAGTACAGATAAAAAATAAACATAAAAACATTTAAAAATTGATGCGATTAGACCAGCGGATAGCGCATTTCAGAAAAGACCCAACCCCAGAACAAACGAATTCGTCAGACAACATACTCAAATAGAGATAGGCTAGGCGGCACTGAAAAAAAATCAATATGGGAAATAAAAACCTCCCTCTAAAAGGAGCATAAAACTCACAAAAAAATAGTAAAATGGAGCAGGGTCTGGGGAGGAACACCACCACAGGGGCAGATAAGGATGCTCTTTGGATGATACTGACCAGGCGGAAAACACAAGTTACATCTAATTAGTGAGAGCTACAGGGATCAGGGGGATCACATATCATCCTTACTGGTAAGCACTGTATGTTATTAGTGCTTAGTCTGGAAAAACAAACTCAAGATTTAGAAAATACCACAGTGGTTAGGGTTGTGTATAAGAATAAGAGTGTGTTATTACCTAAAGGAACCCATTTTAGAAAACTTAGATTTACAAAAGATTGAGAAAAGTAGTACGGTTCAACAACAAGGCCAGTTTGCAAGCAGCTCCATAATGCTTAATCCTTTACAGCTCATTGTAATATATAAGGACTATAATTTATGAAATAGGAGTGATAAAAGGATCTCTGCGAAAAAACAGCGACGAAATGAGCTTGCTATGTAAAATACAAATCTGTGACCTGCATGTTACCCATTGTGCTTTGCAGCAGACACAACAACTCCCTGTGCTACATTATGGGCCAGATGTAGCAGAGGTTTTTACCCATTCTGTGTCTATGGGAAGAAGTGTTCGTACATATGGCCCTATGAGTCCAAACTGCAGCTAGACAATACTCAGATCTCTGCACTAAGTACTTTGATTACTACTGTTATCTTGACATTTTTATTATCACCAAAAATGTTCTAACCACATAAAGAACTCAGCAGGAGGGGCCTTTATCCGCATAAAATATTTCAAAATGCAGCGCCCCTCCGTGCTTGGTGCCCGGTGCGATGGCACGGGTCGCACCGCCCTAAAGCCGGCACTGTTGTTATAAGGCTTACCACCCCTCTGTGGGGTTGTGAAATGCTTGCAAACACAGGCAGCTTCCTACACCGGATAAGGTGTGTGAGGAAGAGGGCAATGACAGGCCACACACCAATCCCAGCAAGTTTGGCAAAGCCAGTAGGTCTGGCCTTTGCAAGCTGGTGCAATAGTTACATTTCTTTTTATTTAATATTGCATGCTTATGCTACAAAATAAAATGAAAACATGGCAGTGATGAAAAAAACGGTCTCTTGCCACCTAAATCGGAAGAATTGGCAAGTGAGATCCAAAAAACTGTTGATTTGTCATCAGTCTTAAGGGGATCACCCTCTTAAACCTCTGACTTTATTCTCATGCTGGAATCAGTTTTTGATGTCGCCTTAGAACAGGAGCAGATCCTTTATTATAATGGCATTCATGTAGTGGGTGTATTAAAGATAGAATTTATATGCCACCAGTATGGATACTTGAACCATTATATTTTTTTATAGCATACCGCCATATACCAGTTGGGAGCTTGTGTTGTAAATGTGTGGTAGAAAATATATCTGCCTATTAGTGACAGGGCTGTTATTCCTTTGTTTTTTCGATGTTGTGGTACTTTAACTATTGTAATCTACCATTAGTTTCCAATGAAGTGAAGGTATTTTTTGAGTTCAATATTGTTTGAATAATTCTAAACTGTGAATAGCATAGGTACTTGTAAAACATTAATACACAGCCATACAAATCTCATTAGAATGTTATATGACTACGCGTGTAAAACAACTGTCTGGCTCTCCTGCAGATTTTACTGTTTTCTTGCATCCATGCCAACACTTTTGATCTCTAGATAAAAAAATATACTATTTTAATGTTCTCCCGCTTAAAACTACCTTCACTGTAATACAAGTGCATGGGGAAACAAAATTTCCCTTATTTATTTCTATGAATCTTCCTCTTTCTTCTACGTGTTTCCAAACATTGGCATGCGCATTTCCACCTTTTCAGTGTGCCTATGTTTGATGTTTGATGTATGTTTAACAGTGAGTAATACTTCAGTAAATAGACACAAAGACGTTGCATCCCATAGCCAATAGCCAACAAGGAGAAAGTTTTGAAGCTTGGCTCATTTGTCCCTTGGCAATTCTGGGACTCTGGGTGTTGCCGTTCAGATGCCATCAGCCTGTGTCAGCTCTAAGCCTCGTAGACTATGCGTAGAGGGGAATGCAGCACCTGGCACTGAATGTCAGATCCTGCAGGCAGGGTTGGACTGGCCTACAGAGCAATCAGGCAGTGCTCGGCGGTCTAATCTAAACAGGCCAGTGTGTGGGCTGGTTTTTACTGTTGATTTCCCCGGTATTAAATCAAATATTTCCTGCAGCAAGCTCAAATCCATGAAGTCTTCCATACCTTGTAAAACACTTATCCAGCGTCTCTTTACAAGTTCAAAACTGTCCCAGTTTGCAAACATGGGGAACTTTTTTCTAGGGGCATATTTACAAGACCCAAGCACCACTATAGCATCATTTATAGCGATGCTCCGGTGGCCCTTTGCACTGCGCCACTTTTTGTGGTTTAACGCCGCCTTGTAAATATGGGCCCCATGATGCAGTTTTCTGTGGTAGAAGGGCGTGCAATGGGTGTTGCTGTGGGCATACCCGTGCAACACCCATTGCTTTTAGACATTGCCCCAGATTTACAGCGAAAAGTAAACCTCAGGCAGTGTAAAAAACTAACGCCACCCCAGGGGTGGGTTAGCTTGGCGCAATAAGGAGAAATACTTTTGTTTCTCCTCGTTTTTGCTTTTTCTATGTGTGCTGCATAATGCAGCACACATAGAAAAAGCAAAAGGCAAATAATGATTGTCTATGTGCAGGAAGGTGTCCCTTCCTCCACATAAACAATCATTAAATAATGACGATTTGCTACTTCCATGTGTGCAGCTTTCTGCAGCGCACATAGAAGTAACAAATAGCGATTATTGATTGTTTATGTGCAGGAAGGAGCACCTTCCTGCACTTAGACAATCATCCCTGCAATGCAGGCACCCTTGCAGTATAGGGCAAGGCTGCCTGTGTTGGCGCTAGGCAGATAAATTTAGCGCCAGCGCTAGAAGAAACAGGGCTGTGCTGTATATTTGTAAATACGTCGCATCCTTGCGTTTCTGAAGTGACACAGAGCAGTGCTGGCAATATTGGCACAGCGCTGTGCCACTTCCTTGTAAATATGCCCCCTAGTTTGCTAATGGGGGGCACTTTTGTTTTGGTGCGCGGGCTTGTTTTCTGTCTCAGTCTGACTCTGCCTCCATGGTGCTGGCCACGAGTCTGAGTAACTTTGTATGAGCCTCATAGGAACAATACTACTGAACAGTTGTGCATATGCACTGCACATATAACAGGGTACAATATGCACAGGAGATCAAAGCACCATGAAGGAGGAGAAGGCGGTCAAGCTGGGTTCTCAGTCACTTACTAGGGCCCTGGGCTTACAGATTGCTACATGTATGTGAGAGGCCACATACGGCAACACACATGTATGTGGGAGGCCACATACTGCAACGTAGTGTGAGAATCTGTGACCAGGACCGGCTTTAGTGCTGGTTTAGTGCTGGTGGCGCCCAGTGCGACAATCTTTTTTGGCGACCCCAGTATGACCTCCACGGATTCCCTTATTGCCACTCGGCAAAGGTGTCCCCTCATCTCTCCGTAGACCCTCTTTCGCATATATACATTTAATTTGTTTTAAAGCGCTAGCAAAGGCTGCCTTTACTATTCCACTCAGCTATCCACATTAAATACAGATCTGTTCTTTGCAGCAGGCTTATTAACTGTCTGTTCTACTTTATGTCATCTCAACACTCCCACTAAACAAAACTCCCACCTTTCTTTTTAGCAGGAATATTAATCACAAGAGTTATCTTGATATTTGTATTGCTGCCTGAAAGCTGGACACACAATGAACTCTGCAGCAGGTACTTTTAAATCCAACAAACCCTTGAGGTCAGTGCCCCCGGTCCAGGTCAGTGCCCAGTGCAACTGCACTGGTCACACCGCCCTAAAGCCGGCCCTGACACAGGCCATTACACAGGTAATTTAATCAGATCAGTTACATTAGAATGTAAACTTTTCAGCTATGTCAAATAAGAATTTTCAGCAAGTTTTCCATACCATAGGGTGGGGGATACCTCTGTGGTAAAGCTTGGTAAGTTTTGCTTCAGAGGGCTTATATTAAAAGACAGTTAAATTCTTACTCATTTCATTTGGCCATTTTCCTGACACACTGTTGGGGAACATTCTCTGGTGTCCAGGTTGCTGAGAGCCATTCATTTTCCAGTGCCCCCAGAGCCAAACTATGGGGGTTATTACAACTTTGGAGGAGGTGTTAATCCGTCCCAAATGTGACGGATATACCACCAGCCGTATTACGAGTTCCATAGGATATAATGGACTCGTAATACGGCTGGTGGTATATCCGTCACTTTACCGTCACTTTTGGGACGGATTAACACCTCCTCCAAAGTTGTAATAACCCCCTATGTCTTGCTACAGGATGACACCTTGGAACTCTCAAGTGTTGCCAGGTTTGCCCACAAAGTAACTGTAAGTCAAATTAGCCATGAGTTTGTGCTTTTGTCATCAGCGTTGTGTGTGGATTTTCAGATATTAAGGCAGCGGACCAGGAAGGTGGGTATTCCGCACTGAACTGTATGTCTTCTGTTGTGACCAAGAGAACTAGCAGTGGTTCAAGGCACATTTTGTACCCCTGGTTCCAGGAAGATTCAAAGAAGTGTGTAATTAACTGTCTTCATATCTACTCTGACGCTTTTCATCTATTTCTGTTCCCTTTTAACCTGGTGGATGTAATGGATCACGTCCAGGCAGGTGTTGATACCTCATTTTTTGGGGCTCACGCCGCCAGGGGTTCCATAACATCTAAGCCATTTTTATTGGATAACTGATTAGAGGACATATTTCAAGCTGGTAATTGTTCATCAAATTTGGGCCCTCATTACGAGTCTGGTGATCCTAGGACCGCCAGACTCACGGTGGCAGTCAGATCGCCGCCAATGCGGTAGTCCGGCCTCCACATTATGACCGTGGCAAATGCGCCATGGTCGGGCTGCCGGCACCACCACATTTTTGCCGGCTGGCGGTTGCCCTGCTGTGTAAAAGCTGCCAGCGACGGAAAACTCGTAATAGGGGCTACGGGAGGGATGCTGCATAGGCAGTAACCCGACTGCAGGAGTTTGGCGGGCAGGCTTTTCCACCCGCCAAACTCATAATCAGGGCCTTAATGTTCAAACAATTCTTCCATCAGCCAGTAAGTAACTCTTTTTCAACTGTTGTGGAATTGCTTTAAACTTATGTAAGCTGTGCCATCAGTCCTGACACAGAATGCTAAACGTTCTAGTTACTGCAAATACAAATTTTAAATTTAGGTGCCACACCATGCTGTACAAAGGTTTGCATCACAAAAGGAGCATTTAGAGTAATCAAAAGCCTTCTCAGCATTGATGGCCACTGCACACCATGCTACTTCAGAATACTCACCCAGGTGAGGGTTGCTGAAATCTGGTGTTGGCAGAGGTAAGTCCATCTTTAATAAAAACTTGTCAAATCTACATTCACAAATGAGAGCATTCATGATTTTAGTTGAGATGTTTCCATCTGTGTGCCCCTGAATATCAAATCAACAATATTGATAGGACAGAATATTCGTGCTGAACATAAAAAAATAAAACATTTACAGATAAGTAAGTCTAGATAAAGCAATCGAGTATGCTCAGGTTCCATGAAGGTAAGTTCTCTAATATGGTTAGGTAAAATGTGGGTAAGTTGGGGAGAAGTCAAGCAGGAGGTGTCAGCAAGTAAGCCTCTAAGAGCCAGAATCAAATCAAGATGATGTCAGGTAAGAGAAAAATGGATTTGTTCTGGAGTCTAACATTTTGAGCAGGAGCAAAAGGAGTGTCTCCTCTAAAGGAGTGGAAAGAGGCATCTAAATCTAACTAACTCAGCAGTGCACAAATAAAAGTACTGATCTTCAGTAAACGTCAACACCACACAGTTCCTATGACGAGAACCAACCAGAATCAAACATTCTTTAAGAAGCCAGTTTCATCCTTATTCCCAGCCATCCTCCAATGGAAGTAAGTCTCTGCTGCATGACCTTCGGGAGATAAATCGTCATAAGATGATACAGTTCGGTCAAAGTGTTCTATGTGCAGGTACAACTGTTCATTGTACAGCTTTCCATGGAACAGACACAAACATTCAGACAGAAACTAAAACAATAACAATACAGTTTTAATTAGCAAATACTGTTTAGCTTGGCTTCTGAAATGAGAGAAAGAAAGAAGTGTGCAGCAGGCAAAGAGTATTTATGTAGAATGAGTCAACTAAACTGAGGCCTACATTAATTATGGCTAACTTTTAAGTGAAAATCACACTCTATATATGTGCATAAAATAGTGACACAGCTTCACCAATACTCTCTCCAATGTGTGTGCTCGGTTTCTTCCTGGCCTAGAGGGGGCCGCAGGTTCTGAAGTGTGTGCTTCAGGTTATCTCATTTTATTTTTCTTCCAGTGGGATGGTACCTTCTTCAACAATTTTCTATTAGGCCCTAGACTTGTAGAGTCTTGTGAGTGGGGAGATTTGGGTCAGGAGTCAACCTTCCTTATGTCTTTTAGCTTTTTAGATGTAGCTGAATCTTCACTGTAGTTTAGTGTCTCAAGTTAATTGAGCTTTTGGTCAATGAGCAAGGGTGCCAGCAGGGATCCACAAGTCCTGGCATGGTCACTACAATGACTAAGGTACATGTGCCAGCAAGGTGTGTGTTCAATCTTGGCAGGTGATTTTTATGTCCTGAGCTGGGAAGATGATACAGGTGCAGGAGATGGGCCCAGTCGCACCTGAAGCCTTTGCCAATACAAGGGATCACCACCAGGGATAAGCCAGCAAGATCCACTCCTTACACACCAACACTGGGATAAGGGTCTGGTGTATCCAAGCAGCATGGGGTGAGCAGCCAGAGGGAGTACCTACCTAGAAGCCTCCTACAGAACATATTTTTATGGACATATCAGTATCTTACTGTTTTTTTGCCAACACTACTGCCTGCAAATCTGAGTACTACTGGTTTTGGTTAAAATGACGTTTGAACCTGTTATGAAGGAACCAGTTTATTGATCTGGAAGAGAATTACCAACTTTAATGGAACCAGGTGGGGCTCGTTTTCTCTGTCTGCATTAGGGCCTCTAGAACCCTTGGTGCATCACTGCTACAAGATATCATTTTACTTGCTTCAACAGAAGCAACCTACAAAACTATGAATTCATCTCCAAGAACTTAAATAAAAGTCTAGAAAGAGATCTCTATGACATGAAACTTTGGCCCTTATTACAAGTCTGGCAATCCTGGGATTGTCAGACTCATGGTGGAGGTCAGACCACCGCCAAAACAGCAGGTCGTCCTCCACATTATTGCCGTGGCGGAGCCGCCATGACCCAACCGCCGGCACTGCCATATTTCCACCGGTTAACATCCTTGCGGTGCTGTCAGTCTTAATCCGCCAGGGCAGCGCTGCAAGCAGCGATGTTGAGGGGATTACAAGTCCCTTCTCCACCATCTTTTGCATGGCGGTTCCACCGCCATGCAAAGGCTGGTTGAGACAGGGTGCCAGGGGCCCCATGAGGGCACCTGCACTGCCCGTGCACTTGGCAGGGGCAGTGCAGGGGCCCCCATGGACAGCCCCGTCGCGCTTTACACTGCCTGAATTACAGGCACTGAAAATCTACTGCACCTGACTCACAGCAACATTGCCACCGGCTCGATTACGAGCCGGCGTCAATGTTGTGGCCTGTTTCCCAGCAGCTCAGTGGCAAACTCATAATAGGGCCAGCAGGTGGAAAACCAGAGTTGCAGTTTTCTGGCCCAAAGAGTGTGGGGGGCGCCACCTGCCAAGCTCGTAATAAGGGCCTATATGATTACCTTGTTTTCACATCAAGCGATTTGCTGTGTTGCGATCAATATGTTAGCTCGGGACTATTGAAAGCAACAATCCAAGTCTCTCAGGTAGAAATGGTATGTCACTGCCCACAGAATCTGTAGTCAAACATGGATAATGAGGAATGTGATACTCTTCACCTATAATGATTGATAAAAGTATGAGATGAGGCCCAAGTACTAAGGGTATAGATTACAGGTGATTGAAATATTGGTTCTGATTCAATGGCTCCACTTGACCGTAGATTCCATTGTTCTCTTTTGAGAGGGCTCAAAAGTGATGAAAAGACAGGTAGATTTCTGAAATGCAGAAGATCTCTCACTATGGGGGTCATTCTAACCCTGGCGGTCATGGACCGCCAGGGCCAACGACCGCGGAAGCACCGCCAACAGGCTGGCGGTGCTTCCATGGGCATTCTGACCGCGGTGTCCCGCCGGTTTCCCGCTGCCCCTGGGAATCCTCCACGGCGGCGCTGCAAGCAGCGCTGCCATGGGGATTCCGACCCCCTTCCCGCCAGCCTGGTTCTGGCGGTTTCCACCGCCAGAACCTGGCCGGCGGGAACGGGTGTCGAGGGGCCCCTGGGGGCCCCTGCAGTGCCCATGCCATTGGCATGGGCACTGCAGGGGCCCCCTAACAGGGCCCCACATAGATTTTCAGTGTCTGCGTGGCAGACACTGAAAATCGCGACGGGTGCAACTGCACCCGTCGCACCCCTTCCACTCCGCCGGCTCCATTCGGAGCCGGCATCCTCGTGGAAGGGGGTTTCCCGCTGGGCGGGCGGGCGGCCTTCTGGCGGTCGCCCGCCAGCCCAGCGGGAAACTCTGAATGACTGCCGCGGTCTTTCGACCGCGGTACGGTCTTCTGGCGGTTCCTGCCAGGCCGGCGGCATCCGCCGCCGGCGGGGGTCAGAATGACCCCCATAATGTCCAGAGTACTCTCTTAACATTAAGGGTTTTCTGTCTTTTGACTGCAGAAATTACAGAAGGTAGAAAAACAAACAACACTACTTCCTAGTTCATATGGAACGTGACGTCTAGAAGAAAGGATCAGATTGAAGCACCGAAGACTCTTGGTGAATTCATAAAATGTCTCACAACATATGAGAGAACCTATTTCACACAAAGGACCAACTTGACATGATCTCTACTGAAATATTTTTCACAGTTAGAAACAAGGACACAAGTGGTTACAATTAATGTTTTTGCAAATTATGCAGTATGTATTTATGTGTTTTATAGATGAACCTAGCCAAAAGGCAGCAAAGCGCTGTACAGGGTCAAAGGCAAACGACCAATAAACAAGTGATAGGAGAGTTAGCTGGGTTCTGGGAAGTGTTTTAAATGACGTACACCCCTGAGCAACAAAAGAAAAAATAATTATACAACATCAAACAGGTTTTAGGCAAGGTATGGGAACAAATTTCAAATTTTATGGCCTTTTAATTAAAAATGGATCAAACCTTTGAAAAGCGAACCTTAATGTATTTAGTCATGGCTGCTCTCAATGACAAGTGGTGTGGCAGGCAGCATGGAGAAATAACGAAAAAAGTGGGAAATAATGAAAAATAAATAAAACAGAGTACCCACCTCAGAGCTTATCTGCTCCTTTCCCGAATCCCAGCATTCCACGTGCTTATGCAGTCTGCACAGGCTCCCAGATGCTTGTGCCTGTTCTCCACTCAGCTATGCAACACAGGTCGGGTTGTAGAAATCTAAGTGTGCATGTTGTTTTAGCCTAAGATGGCCAGCCAAACTGACATGCGCACTTACGGTGCCCACCCACCACTCCTCCACCCTGCTGCTGTCTGTCAGGATGGCATTGCCCTAAGACTCGGCTGGCTCTGTGAAAAATAAAGCGATAATAAAACTGCTTTATCATCCTTTTATTTTTCACATTTGCCTCTGCTGGCTTTCAGCAGTGGGGTGACGCTCTTCTGCCCTAACCGAGGAGCCGCCTCTGTGTATATCTCTATTTCATTGACTTTAAGGTCACATTCAATTGAGTGTCCAGAAACAACGTATGGTTAAAATGTTCTCATTGGGGGATTCCTTGCTGATAAGGATCCAGTAACATCTGAGTGTGCATTAAAATTTGTGACAAGTCTACCCTCTAGAGAAAAATGCCAACTGACTCCGGCTTAAAGCAGAGTTGTATCTTGGTGGCACTGTCATGCCTGCAGTCTCGTGCGGGCCGGCTGAGCAAAGCAGGGTGAAGCCATGTCAGGATATCTGTGGTGCATGATGGGCAGGAAGCTGCTTGTCGTTGTAGTTGTTCGTTATAGTAGCCGCTTCCTGCCATCCCGTCGCGTACCCGTGTTTCTGGATTTCCTCGCCGCTCTCGACATGCTGCACTCAACACTCGTCGTTGGGCTGGATCTCATCGGTGAGCTTTGGTGCAATCGCGCATTAAAACCGTCTTGCCTTGAGAATCCTGGTGAAATGTGGTGCCTTCTCACAACACTCTTGCATTGAAAAAAGAATAGAAAAAAAGACATTTAAAGTATTGAATCAACACACACTTCTGGTAAACTGGTAGTGCACTGATTTAATTCAAAACCTACATCTCATTTGTGCTACTTATCTGACTCATGCTCATCTCCTCCTTTTGAAGGTTGTGACCTCTCCTGGTTGCTCCCTACAAGGAAACAAAACAAAGTACAATGTTATTTGCTGCAAACTTAGACCTCTGAATTTCCTAATGCACCTCTGACTATTTTTTAATTAGGCTTATTTTTGTTTTTTTGTTCTTAAACTCTGGCATCATGGCTAAATATTCTGGATGCATGAGTTAATGTGCTACATATATGTATACATACAAAAGCAACACAAACACCCTAGCTAAAGCCGATCACAGACACCTTTCGAGACCGGTGCGCTGAGTGAGAAGCTGGTACTCGCATGCATTATAAAAAGAAAACTCTGTCTGCTCTCGTAGACAGAAAGGTGCAGTCCAAAGAACTCTTAGACGTGGAGTTCTTAGTTGAATTTGTAATTCAATGTAATGCACATCATCAACTGGTGGGTTTGTGTCCGAGAACTTGCCTCCTAAATATATTGCCAAGAAGTAACAGTCTCAGGAAGGGGCATCTAGCAGGCAGCTCAAGAATCCTTCTTGGGAGGGATGGGTTTGGGTTTCACAGGGATCAGGGACAGGCAAGAAATGAATTCAGGTGGAGGAGAATGGGTAGAAGGGGTGGGAGAGGATTGGGTTTAGGAGAAACAGGGAGCTGTAGTGGTTGGTGTGTCTGTCTCTTTTGCAATTGTATGTGGGTCAGGTGTATGTTGTGTATGTTTGGTTGTGTTTTTTTCTTGGAAGGTGTTTGTTGTTTGGGTGAGTGTGTGGGTCTGAGATTCTTTGCAGATGCCCCCACTATTTTACCCCCATTTGAACTGCTAGATGCTGGTTTTTGGACCCTGTTAGTATACTGAGGCCTTCTAACCAGGCCCCAGTACCAATACTCTTTCCCTTGAAGTATAGGTCGAATTGCATAGGCCAACTGGCAAGCACCTTACCACCCTTGTAAGTCCCCAGTAAATAGTACTCAGGGTACCCAAGGCAAGGGTGATAAAGGGGGTACCAGGGCTGCAGCACTAATTGTGCCATCCTGAGTGCCCCAAGTAAAAGAGAGACTGCAGATCTGCCATGTCAGCCTGCATGAGCAGCCTGCTGCTTGAATGAGACCCTGCCCACACAAGGTGCAGGCAGAATCCCTGTTACTGCCCATGGACAGCTCGGTCACCCCTAAGGGAGGCCCCCTCTAGCTCAGGGGGCAGGGCGCACTGTTCCATGAGTGAGGGCATATGTGCAGGAGCACATATGCCCCCGTGATGGCATATAATTTGCGATGCCGGCCTGAGTAACCAGCAGTCCATTAGATAACATGAGCTGGCATCTGACCACTGCTCAGATGTCCAGCTCTGCAATGGCCCAGCCAAATTCCATCGTGTTTTGTATCAAACACTGTGATTTTTAACCCTGAACATGTTTAGGATTAAAAAGCAGATGCTCAGGTGGCACCCTCAGAGGGTGCTCACCAAGTTACCCAGTCCTGTACTGTTTTGGTGGGCTCTCCCAAGTTGCTGCTGCCACAGACAGAAGTCTGACCTCCTGCCGGTGGTGCTAGCACCTTGGCAGGATGTAAGACAAAGGGCCTGGGCAGGAAGGAGGTCACACCTCCCCCTCCCATGCTGGCTAGTGACATTAGCATGAGTGCGGTGAGCTTCAAAGGCTTTCCCTGCCTTTGATGTGCCGAGAGCTGTCCCCCCAGAGAAGGACAAAAACTTTCCTGTCCTGCCAGGCAGGTGGGAAATTAGCTATGAGGCATGCAGCTTCCTCAAACTAGCCACACCTTTGAGGGTGGGCTAGGAGGTCTGCGCAGCCAAGGAAGGGTTCTGTCATCTTGGCAGACCCTAAGAATAGTGGGTTCTGAGTAGAAAGTGATGTACTAACCACAGGAAGTCATCACTGCAGGGCCAGACTAGCCACAGGGACAGTAGCCCATTGGCCACTGTCCCTCACACCCTTAAATACCCCCTAAACCAAGATTTAAGGGGCTTCTCTGGCACCAGAACTTAGATCTTACCTGGAAAAGAAGAAAAAAGCACAAAGAGACGTCTGCACCAACAACATGACCTGGACCCCAGCCCCAATGTGAAGAAGAGGACACAGAGTGACCTAAGGGAACCAGTACTGGATCCAAGTGCCCCATGTGTGTTGGAGGTCATAACTTGTTGGCCCTGACCAGAGGGACCCCTGTGGACAGCAAATCTCCAAGGATGACTTCCCTGACTTTTGGCACCAGTTCCCTGCAAATTGCAGGAGTAAAGAAGTGCTGAGGATGAAGAACTGTGACCCAATGAGCTCTGAGTGCATGAGCCCAAAGAAACTTAGGGGGTGATTCTGATTCCGGCGGGCGGCGGAGGCCGCCCGCCGGAATTCCGCCCCCATTATACCGCTCCGCGGTCAGAAGACCGCGGAGGGTATTATGAGTTTTTCCCTGGGCTGGCGGGCGGTCTCCAAAAGACCGCCCGCCAGCCCAGGGAAAAACTCCCTTCCCATGAGGATGCCGGCTCGTAATCGAGCCGGCGGAGTGGGAAGGTGCGACGGGTGCAGTGGCACCCGTCGCGTATTTCAGTGTCTGCAAGGCAGACACTGAAATACTTTGCGGGGCCCTCTTACGGGGGCCCCTGCCGTGCCCATGCCATTGGCATGGGCACGGCAGGGGCCCCCAGGGGCCCCGCGGCACCCCCTACCGCCATCCTGTTCCTGGCGGGCGAACCGCCAGGAACAGGATGGCGGTAGGGGGTGTCAGAATCCCCCATGGCGGCGCAGCAAGCTGCGCCGCCATGGGGGATTCTAAGGGCAGCGGTAAACCGGCGGGAGACCGCCGGTTTACCCTTTCTGACCGCGGCCAAAGCGCCGCGGTCAGAATGCCCTGCGGGGCACCGCCGGCCTGTCGGCGGTGCTCCCGCCGACCCTCGGAATCAGGGCCTTAGTGTCCAGCATCTAAGGAGTGGGAGTGAGGCCTGTGCCAAGCTTCAAGCCTCTACTCTCCACCAAATGACCTCCAGCCACCAGAAAGCCTGTGGACCCCTCCTTGTAGCTCTCACCTGCACGCAAACCGAGGGCTGCATGATGTTCACTAACTCTGAGCACCCCCCCAGCATAGGGACCCACATCACCAGCGACCCCCCCCCTGTGGGTTTGCAGCCTGAAGGGAGTGACTTTGACTGAAGCAGGAAAGCAGCATTGGCACGACCAGCTGGTGATTGACAGCTAGGACCTACTTCTGCACCTGGAGCCACCGGATGAGGTGGTGAAGATCCAAGCTTTGAATCCTGGTCCTTGCCCCCCAAAGTCCTCTACATCCAAAACAAAGAGTGTGAGTTCACCCCCAAGTCCATTTTTGCAACTGAGTACAAGTGCACCAGCCACTGCGGACCGTTCAGCACCAAGGACAGCCCAGTCACCTCTGCAACCGGACTCTCTGGGCAAGGTAGCAAAAGTTGGACTGTCCCCGCAGCACCTTAAGCTCCAGTGGGTTTGCTGGAACTTACCCTAGAAGTGCCCGAGTGCACACTGCTATTTTCCCCATTGACTTCAATGGAAGCCCTTTAAATCTGCAAAGTACTGTATTTTACAAAGACTTAAAAATTCACAACTCCAGTTGTATGTAAGCTAAAAAGTTCATTTTTATGTCTAAATTAAGATTAACATTGAATCTATTTTTCTAAATTGGTGTTTGATTTCTGTCGAGTCATGTCATTTACTTATTGTCCAGGTTGGTAATGTGAAATGCTTTACCCATGTTTCTCTAAGTAGCCTGACTGCGCTTTACTACATTACTAGGACTGAAGTAGGGTTTGCTGAGAGTGAATCTGAGGTCCACTACTGGGTATTGTGTTGGTATTCCATCGTGAGACTGCCTAGTCATACCATATAATACCTTGACCTTGCTACAACTGCCAAGGGGTAACCTGCTCAGAAGGGGCATCTAGCAGGCACCTCAAGGATCCTTCTCGGGAGGGGTGGGTTTGGGTTTCACAGGGATCAAGGACAGGTAAGAAATGAATTGAGCTGAAAGTGTACAGGTAGGAGGGGTGGGAGGGATTTGGGTTTGGGAGGTAGAGGGAGCTGGAGTGGTTGGTGTGTCTGTTTGTTTTGCAGTTGCATATGGGTCTGGTGTATGTTGTGTACATTTGGGTGTGCTTTATTTCTTGGAGGGTGTTTGTTGTTTGGGTGAGTGTGTGCTTTTTGTTTGGTTAGCAATGTTGTGGGTGTGCTTTTCTGTGAGTGTGTTTGTTAAATTAGTGCTGTTGAGGTGGTTGGTGTTATTGTGGTGTGTGTTTCTATATGTTTTGCAGCTGCACGTTGATCTTCTTTATGTTTGGATGTGTGTGGTGTAGCAGGTGTTTGGTGTTCTGGTGAGTGTGTGCATGTGGGTTTTGTGGGTGTTGTTTTGCACGTAGAGGTGGTTTTCTGTGAGCGTGTTTATTTGGATAAGTGTGTTGAGGTGGATGTTGTAGTTGTGGTGCTTGTGGGTGTGGTGGTTGTGGGTGTGATAGTGATTCTGGGTGTGCTGGTGGTTTTTATGCTTGTTAGTGTGCTAGTGGTTGTGGATGTGGTGGTGATTGTGGTTGTGGGTCTGGTTTTGGTGCTTTTGGGTGTGGTGATGGTTTGGGTGTCTGTTTGTGTTTCTTGGTTTGTTTGTGCTTATGTGTGTGTGTGTGTGAGCGTGCTGCTTTTGTCTGTTGGAGTGGGTGCCTGCAAAGAAGTGTGTAGGGATGGGCAGTGAGCTCTGCTCCGCTCACGGAGTTTGCAGAGTTTTTTCCACTCCACGCTCCGCTTAGATCGCGGAGTTCTGAAAAACCACACGTAGCAGAGTTTTTTCCTCACTCGCGCTTGCCAACGTTAAGTTAGTGAGCACGAGCGAGGAAAATCTTACTCCAGACCAACTCCCGGTGAGATTTCTGAATGGGGGAGTCGCAGATGGTTGCTACCACTCTCGCTGAGAAACCTTCCATTCACATTGAGGAAGCTGCCGCTCGAGTAGAAAATCTACTCAAGTGGCAGAAAGGAAGCTGCACCCTCTTCCGCTGTGTGTGGTGGCATTCACACTGATTTTACAGCGCAGGACAAACATCCAGTGCTAAAAATCAGCGCGATCGGCACGATTTTAACACACTCAACCGCTTCGGGGAACTCTGTGTAGTGCAGCAGAGCTTTTTGGTCATGTCGCTGAGTTCCGCAAACTCTGCCTAGAAGTGAGTGAGTTTGGGATGGGGTGGGACTTGGGATTTGGGATGATGGAGGGACCTGCGTTAGGGCACAAGGTTAAGCTGTTTGGAGGGCTGTGGTGAGTGCAGAGGCTATTTCCGCAAGCAATCCCTGCATGCCAGACATCAAACTATGAAAGACATTCAGAAATGAAACAATTTGTTGCATTTCGGAACTAAGGCCCTGGATGCCATTCTTAACTGTTGTCTGGCCCACAAAGATGCTGCCTAAGAGGGCAGTAGCCTCCTTACTCAGAGCAGCCGGGGGACGGGAGCAGGGGGTGAGGTGCCTGCAGTGAAGGAGACCCCAGCCCTTTAAGGGGATCAGGTTTGGTCAATGGGGGGGGGGCAAGAGGGAGGGTGGAATGGGTCTCTGGGTGGTAAAAAAGGATGGGGATGGTACAATTCTGTTGGGTCTGCCACTCAGACTGGTTGCTTGTGGAGGCCTTCGATGATGATGACGAGCTGGTGGCCTCCGTTCCAATCCCCTCACCCTCCATGCTACTGTGCCCATCGTTGTCAGATGTCTCACCATCCGACACACAGTGGCCAGCTGCTTCCCTGCCTTCGTGGCCAATGTCCCTTTCGCCTGCTCCTGAAGATGCAGAAAATACATTTTCAGTAGTTTTATGGTATCTGTGTAAATAGAACTGATCACCACCTTTTAATTAAAACATTTTCCTACCTTTCATATTTTACCTGCTTCAAGGCTTTCAAACTAAGGTTAACTGTACCATTATCTTGTGCATGTTGGGAACAGATTCTGAAAACATTTGGTCACATTTTTGTATTTTTATCATTATGGCTCCCATATTATTTAGGATCAATTCTCTTAACCATTTAGAATGTTCTCCAGGAATTGTTTAATACGTATGAATGATTGTGATGTGTGGTTTTGAATAGTGACTGTATGTAAAGATCAAGATAAAAACGCTTTGTACCTTGTACATCTGGACATAACAAAGGGCATAAAAAAGTTGGTTTGGGGTATGTGTTTTTGCTAAAAAGCCATTTATTTTCATGTCTCTAGTCTTTTTGGCTTACATGCTCACTATTGTCTATAATACCAACTTACCAATCTGAAGTTTGGAACATCCAGTGATAGGGCCAACATGACCTCCTTCACAATTGTGATGGAGCATCACACCTGACACAATTATAAATTCTGGCCTGTTTGGTACAACTGTCCTTTTTAACATCCAACTAACCAATGTACATTCTTTTTATTAGGCAGGCAGGCGTCTGCTCACAAAAGTCTCTGGTAGTGATCATAAATATAGTGGTATCATTTTCCACAATCAAATATACAAAACCCATCATCATACACCTTGTGCAAAACTTACACATTCAAGAACTCCTTTTGTGTGTTGGACATGTGTCAACCTTTATGTTGATGCCATAATTTGTTGCTGTAAAAAAAAAAAGTTATTTTAGAAGAAGAACTCAAAAAAGAACTTACCCCCTTGCTGCTGCTGTTGGGCTCTCAACTGCCCATCATGCTGGGGTAGGCAACTGCAAGTATGTGTTCCATTAGGGAGTCAGTGTGCAGCACATGCGCTTCCCATGTTGGGAGGACTAGCCAAGCTGGGCTTCTGCTGACTTCTTGGTCCAGCATCGTAGGTCCGGCCACCTTTTTCAGCAATGAATGCTGCACTGCTTGTAGGCCCCCAGAGTCCATGCCTTCTTTGCAATGGCCTTTCATATGGATTTTTTCTGATAGGCGTTGACCTGTATGGATACAAAAAATGAAATAAAAAAAAAATTAAGATTTTGGAAATTTTGAGGAAACAATCACAAACATTTTGAAAAGGTTGGAACAGCATATTCGTCCATCAAGTTTTCTAACATAAAACTAAAAATTTGTAGTGACATGTTGAGTACCCTTATTCCTTCTCATGTTCTTATGTTACTAATCCAGGCCAGTTACATCATGTAGGCCAGGGGTCTCCAACACTTTCTGCAGTAAGAGCTACTTCTGATCAGTGAAAACTCATTGTGAGCTACTGGAGGCTGAACAACTTGCACATTGTTACCAGACAACACCACGCCCAGCTTCATTGACTTCAATCCTAATATCCATATAGGCAGATACTATAGTTTGAACCTAATACTATGACTAAAGGCACTATGAAAGGGCTGCCATATGTGTCATTGAGAGCGTAGTCTTTGGGGATGTTTGAACATGTGTGCATATGAATGAGATAGGTTTTTATGGCTTACTGAGAGGCTGTGTCATATGTACTGTAGCACCTGTCATACCTTTCCCCGTATGTGGCACCATTACATGTATAACACAAACATATTTTTTTCTTAATAGGTGGAAATTAAAGTGCAGAAAAATAATTTCCCAAAAAGTTATTGGCTGTACAGGGACAAGACCTCAGTTGCCAGCAAATCTAGCCCCTCTACTGCAAAGTCAGGGACTCTGTCACCTGCTTTCCCTGGCATTGTGGCCGATTGAGATCGGAAACAGCAGCAGAATTGGAGGGGGTGTTGTTAGCTGCAGTGTTAGGAGGCAAGTGAGCTTTTTTTTGATATGCTGCGTACATCTACACAATGTGCATGATCATCAACGGAAACGGACACGCCCATTTGCTTTCGTATGTTGCTGTAACACACATTAACTTATGGCTGTGTCTGTTGTGGAGTTTACACCCATTCCCTTGTCAACTTCTGCTGACAGAAATGTCCGGCAGCGAGGTCAGATGCCCTCCATTTTAGAATGTGAAATAATGTGTTGCTGAATGTTAAGTGCGTCACCACCACTCAAAATGGCGGCTCTTTTGTTTACATATACCAAATGCTAACGTTACTGATTTTTTAAAATAAAAACAGTAAAATGTAGTGCATTACTGTAATAAACTGCAATGATTGCGCATTTTTGTTTATAATAATAAAAAAATAGACTGTGTACATAAAACATTTTAAATGTATTATTTACACATTTCTCAAAACAAAAGACATCAAAAATGTTATCTAAAATGTAAACATCACTACTAAATGTTGTGTACAGATATGTAAAGAAACCAAATAGATTTTTAGAAATACATGTCATTTGTGTTAAATATTAAATAACAGGTTGCAAACGTTCTTAAAATATTTTTCAGCTTTTCTAATGCAGACATATAAACCCAGGGAGCGTTAGAATATGACAGCCTCAAGTGTTTCAACCATTTCCAGACCTTGCCACCATGGCAGAATGGGATATTTTCGGATAATTCAGATTGAATAGGCAAACTGTTCTAAATTTATGTCATCAGCTGGAGCCAGATCTTCGGTCTCACAATAGGATTACCACCTCAATAACAACAATATTGAAAATAATGGTAGTACTCCATGTTGTGGCCACAGGAGCATTCCAATACACTGTAGCAGTATCTGGGTGAATGTCACACCCAACTTTCAGTGGTGCGGTACAAGAAGTTCTTGCTGCAACAAAGAGGCACATCAACAGCTTCATACAGTTTCCATGAAATGGGGATTTTGCCAATGTGAAGGAAGTGTTTATGCTTTGGGTTGCCCACCACATGTGACTGGAGCAATTGATGGCACACATTTTGCCTTGGTGCCACCACACAACGGAGAACAGGTCTACGTCAATCAAAAGAACTTCAATTCAATCAATGTGCAGATTGTCTGCTTACATAATTTGTACATCACAAGCGTGTGTGCACATATCCCAGGGTCAACACAGGATTCCTTTGTACTGCAGAACAGGAGCATACCCCTGCAAATGTCCCAGTTTGGACCTGAGAGGACCTGGCTTGTTTGTAAATGCAGTCTGTCAGTTTATTTCAAGATTATTTTCAAGTTTACTGCTCTCCAATGCTATTACATACTTTGGCTCATGATTTTTTTCTTCATATAGGAGACTCAGCTTATCCTAACCGACCATGGTTGTTAGCACCATGGAATCCAACAACAGCAGGGGAAGTCCACTTCAATACGGCCATGGCAGAACACGGAGGCCAGTGAAGCGGGCTCTTGGGCTCTTAAAGGCCAGATTTAGATGTCTAGATAAGACTGGTAGAACTCTCCTCTACTCACCTGATAAGGTGTGCAAAATCACCATGGCCTGCTGCACATTACACAACATAGCCCTGCGACAGAACATCCAGTACATTGCAGAGAATAGAGACCATGATGAGCCACCAGGTGAGGATGTTGAAACGCAAAATGAAAATGATATCGGTGATGTGGAAGGAATCAGCTTACGTCAAGAGCTAATTAAAAACTTCTTCACATGAGTGTAAGTATATCTTGACATATTGTTACTCCAAAATGTTGACCATCTTTTTATATGATGAGTCCAAAAGTCTGAGGTAGACATTGTTTTAGGAAGGGCAAGTTAAGGAACATCCAGTGAAAAGATGTTTGTTGATTTAATCAGAGACACATTGACCACTGTGTGTTATGAATGGGGTCTTTGGATGGCACTCAGGTCATCCCCTGTCCAAACAAGTCCCTCACTCTAGTCAGGGCAAAGGAGAAACACACCTGGTTAACCCCTGCTCACCCCCTTGGTAGCTTGGCAGGAGCAGAAAGACTTAACTCAGAAGCCATGTGTAAAGTATTTGTACCAACACACACAGAAATACAGTGAAAGCCCTACAAAATGGATACCACACACGTTTAGAAAAATAGGTAATATTGATCTAAGCAAAACAAGACCACAATGACAAAAATCCAACATACACAAGTCAAGAAATGAATTTTCAAAAGAATAAGAGTCTTACCCCATAGAAATCAAAGGAAATGTTGCTTTTACACAAAATACCTGGCTTGGCGTCAAAAATAAAGCCGCAAGGGCGAGCGTGCATCGGAAAAGTCAGCGATGTGTCATTTTCTTACTCGCAGGTAAGGCAGTGCGTCATTTCTTCTCCGGCAGGGTAGGCGATGCGTCAATTATCTCCCTCGCAAGAGAGCAATGTGTCGATTTCCAGACAGGGCACCTCGGATCTGCGCGGGTTCACAATGACTGTGACGCCCAGGGACGATGCGTGCGAAATCTGGTCGCACAGAGTTAGAAAACCACGCTTCGTGGGGTCTGCGTTCTTATCAGCAGCTGCAAGCGGCTGTTGCGTCATTTCTTCAGCTGGGATGCATCGGTCTCGCAGCCGCAATGCAGGGGGAGTGTCAGTTTCAGCCGTGAAGCGGGTGGCCCGTCATATATCAGCTGCGTTACAGATGGTGCATCGAACATTTCCCTGCACAGTGTTCTGTGCGTGGATTTCAGTCCTTGTTCTGCCAACTACACCTTTCAAGGGCCCAGGGACTGGATAGGGCACCACTTGGCATGGCAGGAGTCTCAGTAGAGAGTACAGGTGCAGGCAGAGGAAGTCTTTGATGGCCCTGAGACTTCAAAACAGGAGGCAAGCTCAGTCCAAGCCCTTGGCAATTCTTCACAAGCAGGAATGCACAACAACGTCCAGTCTTTGTCCTCTTTCACAGGCAGAAGCAGCAACTGCAGGATAGTCCAACAAAGCACAATCACAGGCAGGGACACCACTTCTCCTCAGCTCTTCAGCTCTTCACCTTGACATATTTCCTCTTGGTTCCAGAAGTGATCTTGAAGAAAGTCTGGGATTTTGGGTCCACTTCTTATACCCCTTTCTGCCTTTGAAGTACCCAAACTTCAAACGAAAGTCTCTGTTGTTCACAAGATACTGCCTTGCCCAGGCCAGGCGCTAGAGTCCATTCAGGTGTAAGTGACCACTCCTCCCTCCACTCTAGCCCAGATGGCTCATCAGTATATGCAGGCTACATCCCAGCTCCCTTTGTCTCACTGTCTAGAGGAGATTCACAAACAGCCCAACTGTCAGTCTGACCAAGTTAAAGAATCCACAAACAGGCAGAGTCACAGAATGGTTGAAGCAAGAAAATGGCCACTTTCTAAAAGTGGCATTTTCAAACTAACAGGCTAAAAGCCAACTTCACTAAAAGATGTATTTTTAAACTGTGAGTTCAGAGACCCCAAAATCCACATTTCTATCTGCTCTCAAAGGGAAACTGCACCTTAAGGATATATATGCAGCCCCCATGTTAACCTATGAGAGAGATAGGCCTTGCAACAGTGAAAACCGAATTTAGCAGTATTTCAATGTTACAACATGTACAACACATCAGTACATATCCCACCTTTAACATACACTGTACCCTGCCCATCGGGCTAACTAGGGCCTACCTTAGAGGTGCTTTACATGTATGAAAATAGAAGGTTTGGGCCTGGCAAGTGGGTACACTTGCCAGGTTGAATTGGCAGTGCAAGACCGCATACACAGACACTGCAGTGACAGGTCTGAGACATGTTTACAGGGCTACTAATGTGGGTGGCTAAACCAGTGCTGCATGCCCACTAGTAGCATTTGATTTACAGGCCCTGGGCACCTCTAGTGTACTTTACTAGGGACTTTCTAGTAAATCAAATATGCCAATCATGGAAAAACTAATTACTAATACAAATTAAACAGAGAGCATATGCAAACAAAAACTGGTCAGAAAAAATAGGAGGGAGGAGGCAAAAAGATTAGGGATGACCCTATAAAACGGCCAGGTCCAACACTGTGTATGATTATATTTTCCATCTTTGATTGTGTTTCAAATATGTGTCTTCAGCATTGTCATTTGTTATGGTTCTATTTTGAAATATATTTAAAAATGAAAATAATTTTCATTTTTAGGTTCATTCACCATGTCATCTTAATTAGGACATTTCAAAGTTGGGACATTTGCAGTTGGATGCTTCTGTTAAAAAGTGAAAGGAAACACATTAAAGAGACACACACACACACTTTGGATGTACATATCTTGTATTAAGACTACTTACACAGTGACTTAATTAAAGTTTTGATGTCTGCAGTAGTCTTGTTTTCTGTAGAATGCTGTCACCAAGACACTATGTGCTGCTTAAATATAGATGTGACCACGTCTCAAGTGAGCTAACACATATGAATATCCCTTCATACTGGTTAAAATTTCAATTTGTAGGAAAATGTGTGAAGCAGTTGATCTGTCTCATAACTGAAGCAAGTATTTATTGTAGCACACCACTGAAAGATTGTTGTGACATTCCACAAGATACTGCTACAGTGTACTGGAATGATCCTGTGTCGACAAAATGGAATACTGCCATGATTTTTCATAACATCCTGTTCTTCCATTGTGTGAAGTTATGGAACTGTACAGGTAAATATAGCCTAAAGTATTGTGATGATGCATGGATAATAATGTATTTGAATGATTTGAAAAAATAAAATTCATACAATTTAATCAAATAATCTATCTTGATGTGTGATTTTTGTCTTTGTAATTTATCATCAAGGAGTGCAGCATTATCTACATGATATCTCATGATGAATTTACAATATTTTTGATGGTACCTTTTGCAAATGTATGCAGGATTATGCAGGATTATGCAAAAAGAACAAATTCGACAAAGTAATACAACACCAGTCTTTGAATGTGTAATTTTCTTATTATTGAAGACAGACAGTAGGTAACAATGAAGAAAAAAATGCAAAGACAACAAACAAATCATGGTGGATGGGATGATTGAAGTAGAGGCTAAAATGTTTGAAGTCCAAAGTCCAAAATACAACTGGCATCAAAAAGGCACATGCATTCAGGAAATAGTCACCAGAGTGAATGGTAGTCACACACTGAAGGAAATTAGGTCCTTGCTGGTGAGGGTGGAGGTCTTGCCTACCTCTACTGCTGGCCCAGATGAACGTCCCCTCCTGGGAGTAACTGGTAAATCCACAGTTGCAGGGATAGAGGTGGGATGAGGTGTTTCCTCTTGTGCCAGGGCCTCCCTGTCTGTGGCTGAAGCAGATGTAGTTTGGCAGACAGGGGAAGATAGTACTGGAAAAAGCCTTGCACATGGTAATAACTATCCGGTAGGAGTCAGGAAGTCCAAATTGGAGCTGAGATTTTGCAACTCATAATTATGCTCCCTCTGCAACTGTTTCATCTCCTGGAGCTCATTGAGGACCTTGCCCATCATGTCTTGGGACTGGTAATCGTCCGAGATGTGAACAACTTTCTGGTAATAATAGCATTAGTCATCATATGAACATTGCAAGGCTCATTTTTCTTTACTAAATATCTCCTATTCATCCGGTATATTGACATACATTAAACATTTGTAGATGTAAAAATTTGATTAGTGAGACAGAAACAATCAGAACAATTAAATCTATGTACACGTGAACCTAGCAAATTAAATTGCATCACACCTTTCAAAATAGCATGATATAGTGATTACAAAAACATCACACTTTAAACAATGTGAATATATGTAAGATGAGAGAGACTGCTTACAAATATTTTGCAATAATATTAGTAACCACCAAATATAAGGCATGGTAGTTGTAGTCATTTCAAATAAACTTTGACAACACTTGTAAAATTGTAAATGTAACATTATTAGTAAAAATTAGCAGTATAAATAAACTTACTTTGCCTATATGGAACACATATCAGTAATTTGTTCAGAGGTGTATAAATACTTACTTGCACAATGGCATATTGTAAACATTTATGGAATTTGAAACCTGTAATTAACTTATCCAGAATTCATACAGACAAACAAACAAGGGAAAAGAAATGTGAAGAATTCACATATTGATGAAAACATTTTACGTATTAGGTAAAGGAGAGAAACACACATAATGCTACATCTTTTCATAGAAAGGCAAATTAATAAATTGTATTTTGAATTATATTTTTTAAAAAGGTGGAAAACACATTATCAACAACTAAATTATATGAAAAACAACATTTATGTTTTTTGAGTCATTCAAAAGTCTAATTTAGCAATCTCTACTCCACTATGGATTCCTGTCAAGCCTTCAGGATATAGGATCTGCAAGACCCTCTCCTCTCAGGGAAAGGTTGTAAGGGGGTACAGGGAGAACCACCACCAATCCTCTGGGCCACCAGGTGACGCTTGAAGGCCAGGCAACGCAGTCCCCCTGGCATATTGTTCCACCTTTTCCTATTTTCCTCCTGTGTGCACAGGTTATTTGCTACATCATTCACTCTCTCAACTATTTGGCCCACATTTGCCTTTTCTGAGATATGGTTGTATTTTGGACTTGAGGTCCAAACAATTGTGGCTCTAGTCTAATGATTTCATCCACCATGACTGACAATTCTCCCTCTGTAAAACATAGATTTATCCTCCCTTCCATTATGAGTACATAAGGAATAAAAATGACAAATGAAAAATCAACAGAGGGAGAAAAAAAAAATGATAACCTGACTTATGTGTGGCAATTTCTGCAGCAAAATGGAGTTATGCAGTGAAATGGCAAAGGATCGTGGTCTTTAATGGAGTGTGTGTTATGATGTGGTATGCAGGTGTTGTCAATTAGCTAAAAGACATCATGTGTGTGATGCTAGCATCCATCCTATTGCCACAGGCATAGTACAATGTTGAACGGGTCTAGCAGCGATAACCCACCGCCAGGAATCTGCCGCTAGAAAACGGTGATATCTAAATATCTAAATATGCTCACTGCAATCTGCCGCTAGAAAACTGTGATATCTAAATATCTAAATATGCTCGCTGCAATCCTGCCATCCTGATGATAATGTGGTAATGTTAGCCTGCATAGGAGTCCGCCGTGTCCGCAGTGGGAAACCATCTACACAACGGAATACACTCTATCGAAGCGAATGGAGAATCAGCCACCACCCATCCAAATACAGCGGTCAGAATTCCGTCAGCTTGTTGGAGTACTTGTAAACTCCACCACAGAGGGACGATGGCAATCTCGCCAAGATCTAAATTGGGCCCCAACATATGCCACATGGTCAACCATAACACATTAATGTGATTGTAACTAGTTTAATTCTTTTCAGCCTAGTCTTTGGTGATGTCCCAGCAAGACAACTACAATCCGCCTCGCTAAACCTCGCACACATAACCTGCATCCATCGCAGCCGCAGAGGAGGCCGCTCAGTCTCCTACACAGCAACCAAGTCCTTGAACAATATGGCCCTCCACCTCCAAACAGCTCCCTCCCTGGCGGACTTTAGAAGGAGACTCAAGACGTGGCTTTTCAACAGAGACACAGCACCATCAGCGCCCAGATACTCTTAGGGGTGATAGTGCTGCGCCTTCCAAATGCTTTGATTGATTGATAAAATTGATTGATTGATATGTTTTCGGTGATTATTGCTTTACTGCATCAGTTAGAATATTTTTTCAAATAGCTGGCTTTACAGTCTTTTAGCTGTCATACATGACTGTCTGTTTCTGTTATACTGATTGATTACTTTATTTTTAGATTTTTAATTGCTCCAGTTTGTAACAGTTTTTAGTAACAATAAATGTTTTTTCTGTACAATAAAGTAATTCATTCATTCAGTGCCGTTCTAGAAGATCGGTAAAGTGAGCCCTTACGGAGTTAGGTTGTAGTAGTAAGTCACTATTTTTTAATCCTGATAATAGTTATAATTTATTTATTACGGACTACGTTTTTTGGATTGGTTATGATGGAGAAGCATTCCCATAAAAAGACGCCTTTCTCTCCATCCTCATCATCATTAGATGGCAGATCAGAGTCACCTCCTTGCTTGTCAAAGAGGAGTATGCTTTCTGCAGAGGAGGAACATTTAAACATTTGATTTTAGAAGAAAGGGAATGTTTTAGAAAGATCAGGACAAGAAAGTTTATAATCAGATCTCTCTGACTCAGATTTATCAGATGAGTCATCTACCTCTCCATCAGACAATGAGGGGAAGTGTATTACTAAAGAGGTTCTACCAGAGTTATCTCATATTAAAGAAAACATGGGCTTTCCAGCAGAGAAGGTGGCTGAGTCTTCCAAGGCCACTCTTTTTAGGAAATTTAAGAAGCCTGCTAGTGATGGTTTTCTTTTTCAACAATTTATAATAGATGTTATTCTGAATGGAAGAGTCTAGGTAGGATCAATATACCCAGATTTATGATGAAACGTTGGGCTTGATTTTGTATTTGGCAGAGGGCGTTACTCCATCACAAATGTGATGGATATCCCGTCTGCCGTATTACAATTCCATTGTAGCCTATGGAGCTTGTAATACAGCAGATGGGATCCGAGCTTGAAGACAAATTGCACACATTTTTCTAAGAAATAAAGCATTCTTATTCCTTTTTGAGGCATCAACCTAAACCATCCTTTCATTTGAAGAACAAGTTTTTAGGTAGTCATCTAGGTGGCAACATAACAAGGAAGTAGGATTGAAGTTCCAAGGGAAATCGTTTCTCTGCTACGTTGCAGACAAAGCAGAAATAAAGTGCACCAAACAAAACCAGCATTCCTGACTATGTCGAGCACCAGAGACTAAATAGGTCCAAGTTCGAGGTTGGTGGCAGGATTGATCATTTACTGGACATATGTCAGAAACCCACAGCAGACAAATTTTTACTGAATATCATTTGCAGGGACTGCAAGATACAATTCCTGTCACCACCAGCATCTTCAGGGACTATTCATTCTTTATTACCAGTGTTTCTAGTGAAGGCAAATGCATTGGAGGAAGGAATTGAGTCTTTGTTTCAAAAGAAAGTGATTGTTCCTTTTCCAAAGGGGGAGGAAGGACAATGTGTCTGCTCTATTGTATTTTTGATTCCAAAGCTGAAAAGGTGCTTTTGCATTGTTACAGACTTAAATATTTTAAACAAGTCAGTAATGAACATCCCCTTCAAAATGGAAATGCTCTAAGGAATTATTCCTGAGATCCAGAAGGATTACCTATTAGTAATGTTGAATTTAATGGAGGCCCATCTACATGTGCAATTGTTTAAGCCTCATCAAAAACTCCCTGAGATTTGTTATTCAAGGTCAGCATTAGCAGTAAAGAGTCCTTTAATTTGGCCTATGATCCTTTCCAAGGGTCTACACAAGAGAAGAAGCCCCAGTTGTCTCATCTGCACCTCAATGAATTTCGATATTCTAGAATTCATTGCTCTAGGGTGCCTCAGTTCAAACCCTACATCTTCACCTGGAAAAGATCATAACTATGCTAAGCCAGCACAGCTTTCTCCTCAAATTTCCCAAGTGCCAAAAAGACAAAGGAGCTCATCATGTTTGGAACAAGGTTGAAGAAATATCAGGCCAACATTTTTCTGGAGGAAAGGCTCAGTCACCAGGAGGCAACAATCTACCAGGGCATGGGCCTCCAAAGCCATATGGCAGCTCCAGTGTTCACTGTTCCATGGACAAAAGTTCACTTGAGAACACTGTTATGGCACCTCCCTGGTTATGGAACATTACGAGTAAAGGGTCTGGAAAGGAAAGTTCCTTTTACATTGAGTATCATGATGGATGTTCAGTGGTGGCTGGACACGGACAACCTATCCAGAGGGGTCTAGATTTACCCAGTAGCTCCCCAGATTGTGAAAACAGATCCATGGCAGTGTTCCGGTAAATTCTGAAATAATTTGGGACCCCATCTACATTGCTCTCTGCATCCGAATGAATGGTCAACGTCTTCTTTGTTTTGTTCCTGGTTTTCAGGACAAGGGTCTTTTTCTGAAATGGCTGAAGAAGCTGATATTTGCATTTCCTCCCTTTCTTCTGATTAGGAGTTATTGTGGAAGATTTAGCAACAGAAGGCTCGAAGAGTGGAGAACTTGGGGCCAGATGTAGAAAGCTTTTTTCATGGTGCAAACTGCGAAAATCGCAGTTTGCGCCATGCAAAAAGCCATTTGCGATGCACATTCACAATTTGCGAGTCAGTACCGACTCGCAAATTGTGAATGCGACTCACAAATAGGAAGGGGTGTTCCCTTCCTATTTGCGACTCGCATCGCTATGCTAAATTGCTTTGTGACCGCGAATGTGGTCGCAAAGCAATTCGCAGTTACCACCAGTGTCACACTGGTGGTAACCCATTCGCAAAAGGGAAGGGTTCCCCATGGGACCCCTTCCCCTTTGTGAATGTTGCCCAAAATGTTTTTTAAGAGCAGGCAGTGGTCCAATGGACCACTGCCTACTCTGAAAAAACGAAACCAAATGGTTTTGGTATTTTTTTGTATTTTGCAACTCGTTTTCCTTTAAGGAAAACGGGCTGCAAAATACAAAAAAACTGCTTTATTTAAAAAGCAGTCACAGACATGGAGGTCTGCTGTCTTCAGCAGGCCACCATCCCTGTGAGTGCAAGGACTCGCTATGGGGTCGCAAAATGCGACCCACCTCATTAATATTAATGAGGTGGGTCTTTGCGACCCCATAGCGAATCGCAGACGGTGTCGCACCGACACGCAATATCCGAATAGCAAATTCAGAACTTGCTACATGTGGCCCTTGGTTCCTTATCTGGGAAATAGCTATTCAGCCTCCAAAGGATCTTCTTCATTTTCCATCTCTTCTAAAGCCATGTAGCTGTCAACTTCCTTTGCCTTCACCGTATTTGACTGGAGGTCTCTTTGTTGCTTTGCTATATTGATGGATATATTATTAGTGAATATATAAAAATTCTTCATTGTCCCAGAAACGAATTACACGCCGTTTGAAGATTTAGGGGGTCATTACAACCCTGGCGGACGGTGTTAAAGGTGCGGTAATACTGCAAACAGGCCGGCGGACAAAAAAAGGGAATTATGACCCTGGCGGAAACCGCCAACAAAGACAGCCACTTTAACACACCGCCCGCCACGGCGGTACAGACAAGCAGCGCGGCGGTCACCGCCAACAGACAGGCGGAATACAATGTACCGCCCACAGTATTACAACAGGCCAATCCGCCACCTTTTCCGGGGCGGATTCACCGTGGATAAAAACACGGCGGAAACAGTTACTGCAATGGGAAAATGCTCACCTGAACACATCCCACGAGGAACGAGGACTCCATGGAGCCCGAATTACACATTCTACCGGCCCTTGTATTCCTACATCTACAAAGACCAACACCGGCGCGGCCGAAGACAACGGTGAGTACTGCACCTACGACATGGGGGAGGGGGAGGCAAAAGTTAAGGGGACACACACGAAACACCCCCACCCTCGCATATTACAACATACACACCAATGCACCCACAAAAATCACAGTAACAACCCACAATCCCCCCGGAAGAATGCAAAGACAAAGCGAAATCAGTTCAAACATTGTAATGTAGCAATATACATATCTGTCAAAAATATACAGATATATAAAAAAATCAGCCAGAAATATATACATTACGAGAAGTAGTGCAGATATGCACAAATCAATGTCCGTGCACCACTAGTCCAAAAAAGCATGGGCGAGACCCACAGTAGATACCTGTCCACAATCGGAGAGAACACTGCCGGGGCATCAGATAGAAATACTACAGGCACCTCAGGGGGAAGGGAAGGGGGGGCACCTCAGCCGGATGACTGCAAAGCCAGATCCACGACGGGGCTCCATGCCCATTGATGTATCCTGGGGAGTGCAAAGCCATAGTCTCTCGTCTATACAGTGGGTGGCTTGCCCACTGTTCCTTCCTGGGGAGTGCAAAGCCACAGTCTCTCAAGTCTCTACAGTGGGTGGCTTGCCCACTGGACCATCCTGGGGAGTGCAAAGCCACAGTCTCTCAAGTCTAACAAGTGGGTGGCTTGCCCACTGGACCATCCTGGGGAGTGCAAAGCCACAATTTCGCAAGTAGGTAACAGTCTCCACTGGTTCTGGAGGGGGACTGGTGCCCAGACTGGATTAGTCTCCCCGTGAAAGTTCCTGTCTCGTCACTGTCCCAGCTGCACATGGGATAACGATGCTTGATGTGGCGGTCTCATCATTCTTACCCGGTGCATGCCCTGTTCAGCGGTGCTTTGCCATGGCAGTCTCTGGACTGTTCAGCGGTGCTTTGCCATGGCGGTCTCTGGACTGTTCAGCTGTGCTTTGCCATGGCGGTCTCTGGACTGTTCAGCGGTGCTTTGCCATGGCGGTCCTGGACTGTTCAGCGGTGCTTTGCCATGGCGGTCTCTGGACTGTTCAGCGGTGCTTTGCCATGGCGGTCCTGGACTGTTCAGCGGTGCTTTGCCATGGCGGTCTCTGGACTGTTCAGCGGTGCTTTGCCATGGCGGTCCTGGACTGTTCAGCGGTGCTTTGCCATGGCGGTCTCTGGACTGTTCAGCGGTGCTTTGCCATGGCGGTCCTGGACTGTTCAGCGGTGCTTTGCCATGGCGGTCTCTGGACTGTTCAGCGGTGCTTTGCCATGGCGGTCCTGGACTGTTCAGCAGTGCTTTGCCATGGCGGTCCTGGACTGTTCAGCAGTGCTTTGCCATGGCGGTCCTGGACTGTTCAGCGGTGCTTTGCCATGTCGGTTCTGGAACGGGCATTGGTGTGTGGCATGACGTTCCCTAGACTGGGCATTGGTGTGTGGCATGACGTTCCCTCATAGCCCACATGGACTTTGGCAGCTGGGGCCCTCCTGGGCAATGACTCCGGCGGTGGTCTCCTGACCAGTGACGATACTTGGGCCCTCCTGGGCAATGACTCCGGCGGTGGCGGTGGTCTCCTGACCAGTGACGATACTTGGGCCCTCCTGGGCAATGACTCCGGCGGTGGTCTCCTGACCAGTGACGATACTTGGGCCCTCCTGGGCAATGACTCTAGCGGTGGTCTCCTGACCAGTGACGATACTTGGGCCCTCCTAGGCAATGACTCCGGCGGTGGCGGTGGTCTCCTGACCAGTGACGATACTTGGGCCCTCCTGGGCAATGACTCCGGCTGTGGTCTCCTGACCAGTGACGATACTTGGGCCCTCCTGGGCAATGACTCCGGCGGTGGTCTCCTGACCAGTGACGATACTTGGGCCCTCCTGGGCAATGACTCCAGCGGTGGCGGTGGTCTCCTGACCAGTGACGATACTTGGGCCCTCCTGGGCAATGACTCTGGTGGTGGTCTCCTGACCAGTGACAATACTTGGGCCCTCCTGGGCAATGACTCCGGCAGTGGCGGTGGTCTCCTGACCAGTGACGATACTTGGGCCCTCCTGGGCAATGACTCTGGCGGTGGTCTCCTGACCAGTGACGATACTTGGGCCCTCCTGGGTAATGACTCCGGCGGTGGCGGTGGTCTCCTGACCAGTGACGATACTTGGGCCCTTCTGGGCAATGACTCTGGCGGTGGTCTCCGGACCAGTCACGACGGTGCTGGCGGTGGCGTCTCGACCGCTGGGAAGGATGCCGCCCTTCTCCACCATGATACTCACAACAGGCTGGGCAGACTTCCTCTGGCCCTTCCCCACCTTTGGTGGAGTCACAGCTGACTCTCCAATCCCCTTGGGACCCCTGTGAGTTGTTTTCCCTCCAGGAGTCTTCACACGGTCCCGTCGTCCACTTTCCAATTTCAGAGCCTTTACAGGGGGTGGGCTGCCAGTGCCTTGGGTCCAGGTCATACTGCCTGCCCTGGTGGCCGGTGCACTCCACACACCTTGAACAGGCACCACTGGTATTGGAGGCTTTTTGGCTGAGGCGCTACGACGGGACTGATGAATTGGAGGGGGTGGGTGGGGGCAAAAAGGTCAACTTTACAGAGGGACAGTTTCTGACAAACACTGGGATGGGTAGCTGGAGGGGGCCTGGGAGTGGAGGAAGAGGAGGTGGTTGTAGGAGGTGTCACTTTAGGTGTTTTGGGTGCTGGTGCAGGTAATGGAGGCTGTCGTGAGGTGGGTGGATGTTGGGTGTGTGGGTGCTCGCGTTTGTGTACTTTTGGAGGGGGCGTCACAGACACTCTGGGAGAGGACACAGGGGACGTGTAAATGGCAGTGGAGGTGGTGAGTGCAGGTGAGTGCAGGTGAGCGGGGTGTGGTGCTGGGTGTTCTGGTGCGAGTCCTGGTGCCTGTAGATGTAGTGCATGCAGGTGTGTGTGTAGACGAGACTGGGAGGGAGGAGGGAGAAGAGGAGGAGGGGGACACAGTGGAGGCAGTGGATGTTGGTGTGTCTGTATGTGTGTGATGCCTGCGTGAGTGCCTGTGGGTTGTGTGGTGCCTGTGTTTGCTTGAGCTACCTGTGTGTGTAGACTTGTGTGCATGCTGGTCTGTAGGTGTGCTTGGGATGGGCTGGGGTACAGGGGATTGGGTCTGGGTGGAGGAGGTTGGAGGGGGGAGGCTAGACACAGGGACAATGGCTGCCATCAGTGCTGAGGCCAGAGATTGCAGGGTTCGAAGAAGGGCAGCCTGACCAGAATGAATGCCCTCCAGGAATGCATTACCGTGTTGCAATTCTCTTTCTACACCCTGTATGGCATTCACAATGGTAGACTGCCCAACAGTGAGTGACCTGAGGAGGTCAATGGCCTCCTCACTGAGGGCAGCAGGGGTGACTGGGGCAGGGCCTGAGGTGCCTGGGGCGAAGGTGATGCCCACCCTCCTGGGTGAGCGGGCACTGGGCGAACGCTGAGGGGCTGCTGGGAGGGCGGTGCTGGTAGGGGAGGTGGCGGCTGTACCTGTAGAAGTGGTGCGCACAGATGGTGCCGCAACCACAAGGGAGCTCCCATCGGCGGACAAGTCTGTGTCGCTGCTTGGTGATCCGGTGGCCGACGTGAAGCTCCCCTCGCCCTCCGTCCCACTTGTGCATTCTGAGCCCGTGGTGTGGCCCTCCATGGCCATGTGGGATGTAGCTCGCTCGTGCTCCGGTGCCACTGTACCTCCGCCTGATGATGCTGATGCACATAAGAACAGCAAAAGCACAAAAAGGGGGGGGGGGAAGACAGAAGAAGAACAGGTTGAGTGCATGGCATACCGCTACTGTTGGCGGACAAGACAGACACAGCAGCCACCTGCACTACGCCGTGCTCCTGGCATCTGCATATGCAATTCCTGGGATCTGGCCTACATGGCTATGGTGGACATCTGCACACATGGATGCCACAGGGGCATATATACCTGTACTTGGCACTCTACTGCGGTGGTGTAGAGTGCCACATGGGCTGCATTACAAAGGGGCCTAGTCTACGTATTTCTGGCTGGCCTAGGCACACCCACAGGCCTCCTCCCTCACCCAGACCTCTCCACTGCGCGCAAAGTCCGCAGAATGAGGTTGTACTCACCCCCTTGTGTCTGCTGTGATGCCCTCAAGCGCCCATCCAACTCAGGGTAGGCCACCGCGAGGATCCGGAACATCAGGGGGGTCATGGTGCGACGGGCACCCCTCCCACGTTGGGAGGCCATCCCCAGCTGAGCCTCCGCCGTCTTCTTGCTGCAGCGGCGAATGTCCTCCCATCTTTTCCGGCAGTGGGTGCCCCGTCTCTGGTGGGCCCCCAGGGTCCGGACGTCCTTGGCGATGGCACGCCAAATGTCCCTCTTCTGGTGGGCGCTGACCTACATGACATGCACAAGGGAAGACGAAAAGTCATTACCAACTGCACCGTCTATGTGAGTGGCCCCCTCCCTACTCTAGCCATGTGGCCCATTCATTCACATGCATTAATGTTCCCTGAACTCTGCCCCCTTCCCTCTTACAACCAGCCCTCTCCACCCAGGCCTAGCCCATACAACGTGCTCCCTGTGTACTAACCTGTTGGTCTGGAGGACCGTATAGTAGTGTGTACTGGGGAGGACCCCGTCTACCAGTTTCTCCAACTCCTGAGCAGTGAAGGCAGGGGCCCTTTCCCCAGATGCAACAGCCATCGTCGCTTCCAGACCAAGGTCACAGCAGCACTTGCAGTGTAGGTCCTCTCCTGTCGAAGATCAGGTATCTAGTGATTGAACAGATAGAAAATGGCGGTGACGTCCACGGCGGTGACGTCCGCGGTGGTGCGTATCATCACCGCCGGCGCACCTGTTCATTGGCTCCTGGTACCCATAGGTTCCTATGTTAACCAATGCAGCATTGCGCCGCGGTCTACGACCGCCTACCGCGACGGTGTGCAACGCCAGCGCAGTTACCCCACAATCCCATTGTCCCAGTTTAGAGGTCAGGCAGCCGCCATTTCAGGGGCCCACATGGCTTCATTTACTTCTGCGTCACACATAGCTAGGCCTACACTCAACACACATACAGGAAGGGTTTTGTGTTTGGTGTAGTCTTCTGTGTAACTGTGGGTACATACCTGGAGGACAATTGACTTTATCGTCGCTGTTGTCCTTCGTAGGCGCCGTCAGCTGGGACATGTGAGAAGATGGCGGAATCCTCCGGTGTACCGACCGCTGGTGGACCTGTTGACAATGGAAGAGCGACATGTAATCGTCACCTACAGGTTTGACCGTGCCACAATCCAGGAACTATGTACCCAGTTGGAGCCAGACCTGATGTCACCAATACGCCATCCCACTGGAATCCCCCCTGACGTGCAGGTGCTGTCAGTGCTCCATTTCCTTGCAAGTGGGTCATTTCAGACAACAGTGGCCATGGCATCAGGGATGTCCCAGCCTATGTTTTCCAACGTCTTGTCCAGAGTGTTGTTTGCCCTGCTGAAACACGTAAGGAGATACATCATTTTCCCTGAGGTGGAAGATTTGCCTACAGTTAAAGGTGACTTCTATGCCCTTGGACATATCCCCAACGTCATAGGTGCCATTGATGGGACCCATGTAGCTCTGGTACCCCCCACAGGAGTGAACAGGTGTACAGGAACGGGAAGAGTTATCATTCCATGAATGTACAGATGGTCTGTTTGGCAGACCAGTACATCTCCCAGGTTAATGCTATGTTCCCTGGCTCAGTGCATGATGCCTACATCCTGCGGAATAGCAGCATCCCTGATATGATGGGTCAACTCCAGAGGCACCGTGTATGGCTATTAGGGGACTCTGGTTACCCCAACCTTTCCTGTCTATGGACCCCAGTGAGGAATCCCAGGACAAGGGCAGAGGAACGGTACAATGAGGCCCATGGGCGGACTAGGAGGGTAATCGAACGCACCTTCGGCCTCCTTAAGGCCAGGTTCCGGTGCCTCCATATGATAGGTGGTTCCCTATTCTACTCACCGAAGAAGGTGTGCCAGATCATCATCGCCTGCTCGATGCTTCATAATTTGGCTTTGCGACGCCAGGTGCCTTTTCTGCAGGAGGATGGTACAGATGACGGTGTTGTGGCAGCTGTGGAGCCTGTGGACAGTGATGAGGAGGAAGCTGAGGAAGAAGACAACGACAACAGGGAGTCAGTCATACAGCAATATTTCCAGTGACACACAGGTGAGAACATTTTCATTTTTACCATTACATTCACTGTCACACGTCTTCCTCTATCCTGTGTGTAATTTAAGGGGATTATTTGGTAATTGAGTTGTTTCTTTCTATTACGGTTTCACAGGTGTGGTTACCAACGTGTGTCATCTACTTGCATCCTTCAACGACTTGTGATGTGTGACATTGGTATGTTGCCTTTACATCTCACAACGCATTTTGACACTGTAATAGATATTACATTTTAACAAATCATAGACTGACTCCAGATTGTTTGGTGTTTCAAGGGTGTTTATTGAAGTGCTCAGAAATGGGAGGGGGTGGCAAAATGGTGATGGGTGATGGGTGATGGCGGAGGAATGTCCGTGGCAGATTCCAGTCTATTAGTCTCACAGGTGCACTGCCCATTTGGGCATAGGAAGTGGAGCTGGGGCAGTTCAAGTATGGACAGGGTAACAAAGTGGGACAGTGGGGGGACAATCAGGGTGTTCTCATTTCCTGGCGGGGGTCTTGCCATCTTGCTCTGTCCTGTTCCTGGATCTCAGGGACCGCTTGCGTGGTGGTTGTTCGTCTGCAGGGGGTGGGGTGCTGGTGTGGTGGTCCTGTGGCGGGGCGTCATGTCCACTAGCGCCGGGAGAGGTGGTGGGCAGTTCATCGGCCTGCCTAGTGTCAGGGGCCCCTTGGAGTGCCACGGTGTCCCTCAGGGTCTGCTGTATGTCCTTCAGCACCCCTACAATGGTGCCCAAGGCGGAGCTGATGGTCCTGAGCTCCTCCCTGAACCCCAAATACTGGTCCTCCTGCAGGCGCTGGGTCTCCTGAAACTTGACCAGGACCGTCGCCATCGTCTCCTGGGAGTGGTGGTATGCTCCCATGATGGAGGATAGGGCCTCGTGGAGAGTGGGTTCCCTTGGCCTGTCCGCCCCCTGTCGCACAGCAGCCCTCCCAGTTCCCCTGTGTTCCTGTGCCTCCGTCCCCTGGACCGTGTGCCCACTACCACTGCCCCCAGTTCCCTGTTGTTGTTGGGGTGGTGGGTTATCCTGGGTTCCCTGTAGTGGACGACACACCGCTGATTGACCTGTCCTGGGTAGGGAGGTTTGGGTCCGCTGGGTGGGTGCTGTGCTGGTGTTACCAGAGGGTGGAAGGTCAGTGTTGGGCTGTGCCTGTGCAAGGGGAACCGACTGTACTGAGGCCCACGATGATCTGGGCTGGTCATCAGGATCCAGTAGGGCAGAGCTGCTATCGTCACTGTGGGCCTCTTCTGGGGGTGGAGTGGTGTTGTCTGGACCCTCTGGTGTGGTGACGGTCCTTCGTGTTCCTGCGGGGGCATAAGAGCATGATTATTGCATGTGTGTGTGTGATGGTGTGCAATGGGTGGGTGTCTGTGTACCCCAGTGCAAGCATTCCTGTGTGGGGGCTTGTGTGATGATGGTTAGGGGGTTGTTCTGGGTATGTGCAGTGGGCATGCTTAGGTGATAGGTGTCCATGCTTCGTTGTGTCATGCAGGGCTTGGTGTTGGGATGTGTAGTTTGTGTTATGAATACATTAGTGAGGAGTTGGGGTGATAGGGGAGGGTGTGAGGGTGGGGGTGTGTGATAGCATGCAGGTAGGGTGGGGGATATGATAGTTAAGATTTGACTTACCAGTGTCCATTCCTCCACCGACTCCTCCGAGGCCCTCAGGATGCATGATAGTCAAGACTTGCTCCTCCCATGTTGTTAGTTGTGGGGGAGGAAGTGGGGGTCCGCCGCCAGTCCGCTGAACCACGATGTTGTGCCTGGAGACCGTTGAACGCACCTTCCCCCGTAGGTCGTTCCACCTCTTCCTGATGTATTCCCTATTTCTTGGGTGCTGTCCCACAGCGTTGACCCTGTCGACTATTCTTCGCCATAGCTCCATCTTCCTGGCTATGGATGTGTGCTGCACCTGTGAGCCAAATAGCTGTGGCTCTACCCGGACAATTTCCTCCACCATGACCCTGAGCTCCTCCTCGGAAAAGCGGGGGTGTCTTTGGCGTGCCATGGGGTGGTGTGTGTGATGTGTGGGGCGGTGTGAGTGTTGATGTGTGTGTTGATGTGTAGTGGTGTGTGGTGTTTTGTGCGTGGATGTTGTGTGGGTGATGGTGTTGTGTGCCTGTGTATGGTGGGGTTGTCTTTGCTGTGCTGTCCATCTGGCCTTCGTCCTTGAATTGTGGTCATAGGGGTTTGTGGGTGATGTGGGTGTGTGTTTTATATTGTATTGGGTGTGTGGGAGTGTTGTTTGTATGTGTATCAGGTGTGTGTATTTTGAATTGTCCAATGTGGCGGTGTTTTGGAGATGTGTGTGTATTTTGAGTGCGACGGTGTGTACTGCCAATGGATTACCGCGGTTGAGAGACCGCCGCGTGGATTCGTTGGCCGTAATAGCTTGGGCGTGTTTCTGTTGGCGTGGAGGTGGAGGATTTGTTATCGCCAGTTTATGACTGACCTTTGGTGTGGCGGACTTGTGTGGGTGTCTGAATTTCGTCGGATTTCGAGATGTGGGTCATAATAGCTGTGGCGGAATTCCGCTGCCGCGGCGGTGTATTGGCGGTCTTCTGCGCGGCGGTAAGCGGCTTTTACCGCCAATGTTGTAATGACCCCCTTAGTCATTTATGGAATTTGATTTATGGTTAATTACAACATTAATAGGATTTCATATTGCTGAAATATTTGTATGCAAATGTTTCCTCCATGAACATTGTGTGCTTTTCCGTTCAGATTACCCAGTTCTGTAGGGAATATTAGGTTACCCTGTTTAGTTGTAACATTGTAGTGCTTTAGTGCACTAGAGCCAAAAAATTTGGCAGTAGTGCTTGGGGAGGCATTAAAAATGATGGAAAAAAATAGTGTGAAATCTTGTAAATTTCACTGTGCCATTTTTTGGGGCTCCACTCTGGGGGAATGCCCCCCATGCATACATTATGCCTGGCACAGATATAAGGTGGTGCAAGAGATTGCAAAGTGGTGCAATGCATGCATTGAGCCACTTTATAAATATGGTGCAGGGAATGGCCTGCTTAGCACTGCCTTAGCGTAAAAAAAAGACGCTAAAGTGGTGCTAAGAGGCGCTAGGAGCTTGTAAATCTGCCCCTTAATGTTTATACTGATTTATGCTCCCCGTATACATTAATGGATAATAAGAATTTCCAGGATAAATTTCCAGAAAAGAATTACATCTTAGAACCACCTGACATTAATCCGGGGGGACACAACAAGGATCCCCTACCATTAGATCAAATGGTTAAGACGCATATATCCTTCAAAGACAGAAGCACAGTGATTTAGAATGTTGATGGTATGTCAGTGCTGCCCTGTAAGGTGAGACTGGAGACACTGTACTGTGTTACTTGTTGGACTGGACAATAAACTCATCATCTGCCTGCCTCTTTCCTGGAGTTATTTACTTCACTGATGAAGACCAGATGCTAAATTCCATACACCGCGCAACAAAGGTTTCTGCCTTATACAATGTGATTTATTGCATGGAGCATACCTTACTCCAGAAAAATTAAACCAATATTTTCAACGCACTGATGCAATCTGCCCCTGCTGCACACTCAATAATGCTGGTTTAGTACAGATGCTATGGGACTGCCCCTCCCCTCATCACTACTGGGTGGGTGTAACCTCAAAGCTGGCTGGCTCCAAGGAGAGACCTGTGCCCCATATATGGGAGGCCAACTTACTTGGCCTCATTCACAGAGATAAGAAGTACAGAGCCACTACGCAGTTCATAGATTTGGGACTCCTCCTTGCTAAACGCTTAATCACCCATGTGTGGAGATCGCCAAAACCACCTCCACTATTCACTTAGGAGCTTTCCATGCAGGCATGGGCTCAAGCAGAGGGTGTTGCATTGCGCAAGGAGGACACATGGGGCCTACGTAAATACCCGCTTGCTGCCAGCTGGGATGCCACCTTGGCTGATTCCAGGTGGATTCAACGCCTACTGCCACACCACCCAACATGTTTGCATCTCCAGCACCTACAACTCCAACACTCACACCGCCCACTCCAGTACCCATGCAGCTATCTGTAACACCTCCTACCTTCCCCAGAGGATGTCCCACCTTAACATAGCATTTGTTAAAGCACCCTTTCACTAAACTGTTTCACTGCATTGGTGTAAACCACTTCTCCCACATTTGTCCAGCAGCGTCTCAGGCCTCATTGTTCATGCTTTCTAATTGGGAATGTTCCCCCCCATCCGTCTCTTACTTTTGTTTCTGTTTCTATATCATGCTCATTGAATCATCTGATATTGATGCCTTTCTTTTATTGCCATTGTGCACCACATCAAGAATGCACTTGTTTCAAATGGCTATAATGTGTATTGTGTGTAAATGCTGGAATGCTAATAAAAAGATGTTAAAAAAAGAGTGGATGTTGACTTTATCAGATGTTCAGATAGCTGTTTTCTTAACCAATTCAATTATTTCAGGAAAACAGACTCGTCATTCGTTACTTTAGGCCTCCCTGGAAGAGGAAATGAGGCATCTAAAATAACCCTGAGCCATTGGATATCAAGAAGTGCTGCAACTTCTTGGTTGGAATTTCATGGAGTCGCCTTGGATGACATTTACAGAGATGGGACCTGAGCATCTGAAAATACATTCGTAAAGCATTATAGACTGCAAAATGTTCAGAGCATCAATTGTTTTTAACACAAATGTTATTGCGTTTTATTAGACACAGTTTTATTGACAGAATTAAGTATAAAAAAATAACAGTTGCGAAACGTCATTACATTAAGCTGGTCTATACAGCATGATACAGGATACATTAAATATTGCAAACATGGAGACTGTAAACTACGTTTTCTCCTCCCCTCAGCCCCCAAAACCTAAAGGGCAAGTCACCTATGGTATGGGATCAAACTATGTGTATGTACATTAGCTGGAATATGGAAGTGATGGGGAAGCCTACATTGGTGGTTCAACCATTCAGTCGGAATGAGAGAGGAGGCCCCAACTAAATTGCTAATATGTGCGTTGTCCACCAATATACCCAAGGTGTCATCAAAATATTCGCCGGGCAGAAGGGGGGTGATAGAGAATGCAGTCCCTACACAGGAATTGTCATATATTATGTGTGAGTAGGTCGGTTAGGCAGGTGCCATATCCGGTGCTTTTAACCCAATAGCATCCCACTCTAGGTAAATGGGCTTCTTGCGGAGGCCGCAATACTTCTCGCCGAAGGGCATCGCTCTCAGCAAGCCACCAGTGGGCCACCTCATACCACCATCTAGTCAATCTTGAGGCTATTGGGGATTTCAAATGTCACGTTATGAGTTGCTTTGCCAATAATAGTTCCAGAGCTGCAAATCGTAATGTCACCTTGGAGCCTCGTGATGGTGGATGGAAATTGAGCAGGCATTGCACTGGTGTAGCCGACTAATCCAACTCTGCAACTTCCGACAAAGCCAACGCTATTCCTGCCCAGTAGTCAGATAAATGGTTACAAGTCCAAAACATATTTATGAAGTTGGCCTCTAGAGCCTTAAAACGGGGGCATTCGGAGGAGGCGGTGATCAATATTCTAGAAAGCTTATGTGGTGTTAAATACGTCCTGCGCAGAATAGAAAACTGGATAAACCTAAATCTAGAGTTGTGGGAGATGCGTTTAGGATATTCAAATATTCGTGCCCAGTCTTTGTCAGGGATTTCCCGAATGAGGTTTGTTTCCCAAGTGTGTTTTAAGAGGACAAACGGTACCTCCAGGTACGCCCAATGCCGGCGCTGCACCAAATTTGGCAGCGCCACGCACCGTCATTTTTCAAACGCAGGGATGCACCGTATTTACTAGAATACGGCACACCCCTGTGTTTCTCCCTGCGCTAGCGCTAAATTTGCTCCTGTGCACCAACACAGCCACCCTTGCGCCATGGTGCAAGGATGGCTGTGTTGAGGGCGAGATTGTTTTTGTGCAGGAAGGGGCATCTTCCTACACAAAAACAATCTTAAATGGTGATTTGCTTTTTCTATGTGTGCTGTAGAATGCAGCACACATAGAAACAGCAAAAAAGGAGGAGAAATGGAATCATTTCTCCTTGTCGCACCACTTTCATAAAAACTTGTAAATCTGAGGCAACGTCAAAATGCAATGGGTGTAGCTGTGGCACGACCACAGAAACACCTGTTGCATGTCCCTTCCACGCAAAGTACTGTGTGTGAAGGGGCCGTATTGACAAAGAGGTGTTAAGCCACAAAAAATGGCTTAACGCCACCTTGTAAATATGGCTCAGGGCATAGTGCCACTGGAGCGTCACAAAACGTGCTGTGCCGGTGGTGATAGGGCCTTGTAAATCTGGCCCTAGGTGTCTCCCATATCCCATGAGATGGACTGCCTGAAGCAATTCATGTGTGGTGGGTTCGCCCCCATTCGGGGCCCAATGCCGCCACATGTGTGGGAGTATGCTGGCATGAATTAAAAATAATGTACCGGGAAGCGCATGCATGTCTATGAAATTTACGTGTGACGGTAATGTGTCATCCTGGAACAACAATCCCTTCGGCTCCCATGAAGCCATTCCCTGTAAGCATTCCTGATGAGATAGGGAGATCACGAAGTGGAATATTTGACGCAGATGGAGTGGCGATCACAGTGTATCTAAACACCAGCTTCCAGTAGGCGAGACCCACCTGAAGTAGGAAAGAGCATGTCCACGCAGGGGCACACCAGGCCATATCAATCTATGAAGGTGGCTGCGATCGATCTGGAACGATGTATAACCTACTTCAAATAGGTTGTGACCCGCTAGCCAGTATGACAGCCATTGTAATTGCCCCACTATGCAATATGCCTTAAAGTCGGGGGCTCCCAGCCCACCCTTAGGGGTGGGCAGCTGCAGTTTAATAATGCTGACTCTGTGGCACCCTCTGCCCCAGTTGAGTTCCCTCAACATATTATTCAATAACCGAAACACCCAAGCTGGCACCATCACTGGGAGATTCACAAAATAGTACAGAAAGTGCACAATATTACCATCTTTGCCAGGGCTAACCGGCCTGCAACCGATATGGGTAGTGTAATCCAAAAAGTAATCTGTGATTAAAATGAATTGATCACCCTCACAATGTTGCCCTCAAGTATATCTTTCTTATCTCAGTAGACTTGAATACCCAGGTAACAATAAGTGTGAGCAGAAACAGGTAGCTCCTCCGCACTGGAGTGCAAGGCCAGGCCTACAGTATTGTTAACAAATTGGAAAGCACAAGACTTTACAATGTTAATATGAAGTCCAGAGAGTGTATCGAAGGATGTCAACAAGGGTGACACGCCATGTAACTCCTTATGAAGATCTCGAAAATAAAGAATCATGCCATCCGTGTTTAGAGACATAGAGTGCGTCATGTCACCCAATGGTATGCCCCATCCATTAGACTCCCTACAAATATGCTGCGCTAGGGGTTCCAGCTCTAGGGCAAATAAAAGAGATGACAGGGGACAGCCCTGCCTGGTGCCATGTGTGATCTGATATGTTGTAAAAGTGTGGGATCTGGTCTTGGCTCTAGCCGTAGGGTCCCTGTACAAGAGGGTGACCCATTGAATGTATTCCTCTGGGATTCCATAGAGGGCCAATGCTGCCAGCATAAAATCCCACCCCAGAGTATCAAACGCTTGACAGACATCTAAGTAATGTAGGAGGCTGGTCCTCTATGTAGTGTGAAAACCAGGCACATTGTTTAGGGGGTCCGGGCAACCATACGTTGGTTTACAGAGGTAAAATCTAGACCACCTAATGCTCTAATTTTTATGTTACCTTGGTCGAGCAGTTAGGCTAATCTTGGAGAAGTGCAAAGCATTTGTTGCACACACAGTATCAGTAAATGAGACCACACACTCAAACGAATAACTCAAGATCAATTTACATAAATACTTCCGATTTTTATAACATTTTTAAAACCAAGATCATCAAAATTGGGTAAGTACAACTGGATGAAGGACAGCTGCCTCAAACTCAACTCGGACAAGACGGAGATCCTCGTCCTGGGGCCCACCACTTCCACCTGGGACAACTCCTGGTGGCCCAGTAGCTCCGGAACTTCCCCACTTCCGACCGTCCACACCCGCAACCGCAGCATCATTCTCAACTCATCACTGTCTGTGACCCGCCAAGTCAACACTGTCTCTACATTATGCTTCCACACCCTTCGCCTCCTCCGGAAGATCTTCAAGTGGAACCCTATCGACACAAGGAGAACAGTCATCCAGGCACTCATCAGCAGTAAACTTGACTACAGCATCACACTCTATGCCAAAATCAAAAAAAAAAAAAAAACAAGAGTCCAGTGAATACAGAACACCGTGGCCAGACTGATCCTGGACATCCCATGCCACAGCCACATCTCCGCCCACCTGGGAGACCTACACCGGCTCACTGTCAACAAACGCATCAGCTTCAAACTCCTGACCCATGCATACAATGCCCGCCACAACGTCGGACCTTCCTACCTCAACCATTGCCTCTCCTTCTACACCCCCTCCCGGCAACTCTGCTCAGCGACATCTCCAGGATCTGGAAGAACACGGCTGGAGGAAGATCCTTCTTCTACCTCGCTGCACAGACCTGGAACATGATGCCAAGCCACCTCAGGCAGTCCCCATCACTGGCTCAGTTCAGGAAGGACCTCAAGACCTGGCTCTTCAACTGACCTGCGTCCCCCAGCTTGCGCCTTGAGACCCCATGGGTGATAAGCTGCGCTTTATAAATGTTGATTGATTGATTGATTGAGGCATTCCAACAGCTCAGCATGAACTATGTGAGCTTCGTGCAGTGCCCCAACAGCTTCAGTATCATCATGTGCCTTTGTTTCCAGGGAGCCCAACCTATTCTCCAATTGTGTGAGCTCTCTAATTGTGTCTTGTCTAGGTCCCACAAATGTACCAATTGTGGACCCACGACTTACAACCTTAAAGGACTCCAACTCTATTAATGGAGAAGAGGCAGTGCCATCATTTTTGGCAAAATAGATTTCAATGGTGTTGGTCAGTGTCTCCCTAAAAACTGCATCCTCCAGGAGGGCCAGCTGTAGACGCCAGGTAGGTATCGGGGTTGATACCCATCCCCAGGAGAGAGTTATTTCTATGGAATTGTGGTCAGAAACCATCTTCTCCAAGTGGGTGGCTTGTGTCATATCGGTAAGGAGTGTATTGGAACACAGAAACATGTTCAGAACATTTATAGGAATTTTGGTATAGGGGTGTTACAGTTTGTGGATCCATAGTTGCTTTTTCAATCATATATTGATGATCACGATATTTGCAATTAGGTCACATGGGTTTGCATTATATCTGGCTGTCTGGTTGTTGTTTATTTACTGCTTGTTGTCAAAAGGCTTCTTGGTCTTTGGTATACCTCAAGATTAATGACTGCATCGAGGGTGAGGTATGTAAAGGTCTCTATTACACTGGATTTAAAAAAAAATTGTTTCCAAAAAAAGCTTCCCATTTGACAGGATACACCCCCTCTTGTCTCATATATACTATATGGTATAAGAGACTGATGTTGTTGTTATTTATCGTGCACAGTGTCAATTTGAGTCCTTGGAACGTGCCTCCCAAGGAACCTGTTCTCTACTTGGGGATGGTAAGCTTGACTTGTCATTCTTTTCAATGATCCATCACTTATGTATTTATTTAACCACCTTTATAACCACACTTTGGGTGCTGTTGGTATGTGTATTTTTTAATGTTTTTGTCTCCTAGGGTGACCTGACCTAACCAGTTTACTTAAATGTAAGTGACCAGTGTTATCTACCCTAATTTGAGGTTGTTTCCTTTTTGATGAAGAGGTGACTTAATTTCTGTATTTGTTTGGTCCTGATGAAGCGTCAATGGATCCGGCTGGACTGCTAGACGTGAAACATGTCGACCCGAGTTTAGAGGTCCTATAATACCTAGAGTCCTCTGAGATTTATCAGTTTTTTGAAAGTTATTAAGTATTATATCTCAATTTGTGACTTTCATGTTTTTGATTTTAGCCTTGGTCTTCATCCCCGTTTAACTGATTAAAAATTATGATGTAGATTGTGTGATGAATAACCAATTTTAAAAAAATGTCCCTCTCTTTTGTGTACTGGTGCCGAATTGTAAGCATCTTGGTCTGTATAGTTGAACTTACCAGTCACAATCAGAGTAGTACGGTTTAGAGCCCCCCTCTCGGGGTGCCCGCCAGGCACTGCAGTGCCGGCCTGGTGAGGAGCAATTCCCGATGATGATGCTAGTCATCCATTGTGATGCTTGAGGGCTCTCGCTCCTGAGACTACTGGTCTCCTAGGTTGTCAGCCTTTTTTGGAACAGTGTATTTTATACTTATTCATGTAAAGGTAATACCCTGATTACTTACCGGTAATCTTCATTACTCCTAGTTCTTCTCATCCTCGATCTAGTCATTACATTAAGCCCACCCTCCCTCATATTCCGGCTTTTGATAGACCTCTGTATTACAGGATGTGGTAGTTGTATGCTGCTCTGTTATAGCACCCAGCTGATGATAGGTTGGGTTAGTTAAAGAATTTGTTTCCTGTCTCGAGATTGGAAAAGCTTAATGACAGGGTCGAGGACGAGAAGGACTGAGAGTAATGAAGATTACCGGTAAGTAATTAGGCATATCTGGCCCTGAAATATCCACCTCAGCCTGAGACCCCGGGGCACGCATCAACATTTCCTAATGTAACATTACTTTTATTAGTGAAAACTATTTTATGTCTTCCAACATTTCCTGCTATACCAGCTATCACGTGCACCAATTAGAAGTGGTGTAACGAAAGGTGAGAGCCCCCCCTACAAAGTACCATGAGGGGGGCCCCTCTGCCCTGGACCTAGACTGAGGCCTGCCACCCATTCATAGTGCTGAGGGGGGCCCCCTGGAGCTCGCCTCCCTCCGCCCCCGCACCACGGGGCTGCGGGGGGCTTTGTTACGCCACTGCCAATTAGTACTTGGATATATGTGTATGTGGACAGGCATGAAAAAGACAGGTACACTGCTATTCGTAATTGTTTTCTAAATATTTTACTATGGCACAACTTCGTTAAAGTTACGCAAAAATGCTTACGTGCATTCAAGTCGTAACGTTTATGAAACAATTGTCTTGTTTGTTAAGGAAGCCCTCCAAAAAGGCCTCCAGTAAAAACAGCCCAGCCTGGATAAACTCCCAACTGTTTCCGCAAAGACTAAGAAAATACACTCCACTGTTGATGCCTCTCTGACGCAGATTGTAAGTACCAACAGCCTTTTTCGTTTGGCACCTGAGAGCAAGTCTTCCCCTTGCCTGCTCTTGAGGCGCCCTTGGTGAACAAAGGAGTCCTTCCCTCTTTTTACATCTCCTTTGTGAGGGGCTATGTCCAGCAGATCATTGCCAGGGACATGTTGTAAGTATAAACACTAGGGGCCAGATGTATGAAAGCATTTTGCATTCGCAAACGGTGCGAATGCCCGTTTGCGAATACAAAATGCCATTTCAGAATGTATAAAATATATTCTGAAAGCAATTTTAAGGAATCACTAAAATAGCGATTCCTTAAAATTGCGACCCTGTTTAGAGAGTCGCAAATTGCGACTCTCTAAATTAGAAATCGAAAATAAGGATTCCTTATTTGCGATTCCTTAGCACATGTATGAAGCAATTCCTAAATGTGATTTGGGCATTTAGGAATCGCTAATTACCACCAAGTTGAACTTGGTGGTAACCATGTGCAAAATTTAAAAATGCATTTTTAAATTGTGCATGTAAAGCACACATGCCCTTTTGGCATGTGTGCACCTTACATGTCCCATAAAATTTTTTGGGGTGCAGCAGAGGGGCCTTAGGCCCCCACACCCTGGGGTTTTGCATTTCCAAAATTGCAATTTCTGGTTCAGAAATCGCAATTTTGAAAATGCAAAAAATTCGTAGATATGGGCCAACAGGCCCATAGGTGCGAATGGGGCCAGTATCGCAATTTGCGATTCGGTAATAGCATTTGCGATTTTTAAGACATCACTATTACCAATTTGCAAATGTGATACCTGGCACTTTGCGAGTCGGAAATAGCGATTTCTTAAAAATCGCTATTTCCGAATCGCAAAAGGCCTTGATGATACATCTGGCCCTAGGTTCCTTCAATTTGGAACCATCCCCCTGCCCCAAGGCACACTGGAAATCCATTTCTAAAGCATTGCCAATTACATTCTGATCACTCCTTCATAAATCACCTCAAGAAACTACATAGTCTGTGAAAATAAGAAAGATTTCCAATATTCTTTTTAGTATTTATGTGCTTTTTAATCATAGTTTTATGCACAGATGCCTCAATTTTATTTAGATACATATACTCAAGCAACCAATTACAATCCATTTACTAACATTCATCGAGCTCAGAACTGAAAGTAAGTTGCACCGGCAAATTAGAGTTATATTTACATTCAATCTACGGGGCGTATTTGCAGGAAAGTGGAGCATCAGTCATGATGCACCACCTTTCTTGCGTCGCCCTGCGCTCCCCCAACAACACCATGTGTGCGCCATATTTACAGTATGACGTACCATGACGCACGTTAGGACAGTAGAGTCCAAAATGTTGACATTATTGTGCCGCTTTGCAGGACTAGCGCCATAAATTATAGTGTTTAGCCTACAAAGTCAAGGGAGGCATATTGGCAGCGCCACTTTAACACCTACCTCAGATAGGCATTAAAAATGATGCTAAAATGGCACATTGAAAGCTTGCAAATTTCACTGCGTCATTTTTACGGGCATCCCTGTATGGGAATTACACCTTGCATACATTATGCCTGGTGCAGACATAATGTGGCGCATTGGGGTTACAATGCATGCCACTTTGTAAATATAGCACGGGGAAATGGCCTCCTTAACACCCATTAGTGTAAAAAAATGACGCCAGGGTGGCACAAGGGGCTTGTACGTATGCCCCCCATGTGTTTATATTATTGCTTTTATTTGCCAGTGCACCACTGCTTTTTGATTGATGTTTAAAACGTGCTTAAATTATACTACTATCACTGCAATGCAAAGAGTTTATTTAGGTGCGCTTTTATAAAGAATGTCAAGGGATGTAGGTAAAAGCTTTGTTTAAGCCTGTGGTTTGTAAATAAACCACGTGCGCTCCGAATTAAAACTGTAAGACGGGCGGTGAAGCCAGAAACCACAATGAGTCATATGTAGCGTGTAAAAGGCTGCTGTAATGGGACAGGTGCACAGTTGCAGGTAGACAATACTTGGAAATATGCCACGTAGACTAATTAAAACCCGCCCTCCATAAACATTAAATCCATAAACGTGACCTTGTATAACAGCAATACTCTCATCCCTCCAAAACCTACATTTAACCAAATATCACGATATAACTCGAACTTCTTAACTTCTTCTTGAATTGTACTTTGTTCCTATCCCCTCGTGCAGCTCAACCTCAACCTCGGTCTCAACAAACCAACTTTCTATAAAATCTTGACATCCTATTAACAAAACACCACATTACCTACTGCATCTGCTCAGTAGCAACATAGCCAATGCAACCACTCACAGTTGCTCCCTGTCTCACTAAAACGGCCCATCCAACATAGACCAGGTAGTACCAACCCCAACTACCCGAACGTGACAAAGAGAGGAAGGGTGGGTAAAATGGCCACTGTCCCGGCTGGCTGGGGTGCCCACCTTCCAGGGAAGAAAAGGAGGGGTCAAGGTCAACTCCCTTTACTTTTGATAGCCCTTGGAACTTCTAACTATGTCCTGTCCACCAGAGACCTCCCCTGTGGTAACTGGACCACTCCACCTGACTGAAAAGACGGGGGGGCTATATATTCCCCGTCTCATTGTGCTGGATGTCGCAGCCAGAAACCACAGTGAATCATATGGAATGTGGCAAAGGCCTCTTTAATGAGAAAGATGCAAACTGCAGGTAGACAGACCTTGAGAATGTGCCATGCAGACTAATATAAACCCTGACCTCACTAAAGATTGAACATCATGAACCAACCTCCCCTTTAACAAACCCATCAAACATGACCTTATATGATAGCAAAAGCTCTCACCTCTCCAAAACCTACATTTAAAAAAACATCCCATGTAACCTGAACGTGTTAACTTCCTCTTGAATAAACTCAACCTGGGTCTCAACAAATCAACCTTCATTAGAATCTTGACATCCTGTCAAAGAAACATGCCACCAGGAAAAACTTCCAGCGCCCCCCCCCATCTCCTAACTTTTTACATGTAAAGACACCACTAGCAAACTGCACACAGAGCTCCTCACTTGCAGCAAAAAAAGCCCAATTGCGATTTCCAATCAATGAACTCCATTATCGCGAAAGAACTATTGCACTTCAAACTTTATATCCAGGTGATCCACCACAAAAATCCCGTCATCTTTGCAAAATGTCTGCATTTCCCTTTTGCATTTCATCCATGCCCTATCTTTAGCCCAGGTCTCCCGGCATCCCTCCAATCCCTCCTGGGTAAAACAACTCCGTCCATAAAACTGTTGTGCCTGAACAATACCTCTTGAGTGCCAACATGTCATCCTTTAGGCACTTTAAAAGAACAAGACCCTTAGCTTCACTAAATCATTCTCCCCAACATGAATAAGCAGAACATCGGCACATAGAGACTTCTGTGTCAACAATTCCAGCTTTGGCAATGGGTCGAGCTAGCGCATCCCACCTTTCTCAAACCATTTCAATTGCACCTTGACATTATCAGAACCTCAACTGCTCCCTAAACGTTTGTGTTTCAGCTTACCAAGCTACCCAGTTAACAAATGAATGCCTGCAAATCCACACCTTGACAAGCCCTCAACTGGGCCCTGCAACATTACCTGCAACAATGCAAATAACAAATGTCAACAGCATTCACTGCAAAGCCCAAGTCGGTCTAACATAACATTTGTAACAATCCAAACTCCAGTGGCCTGGTGCCCTAATATCCTCCCTGACCACCCCTTCAACTCAGCCTCAGTTGCCACCACAATTCAAAGAGTGGGTACCATGTTCATAGAAGGCATATGCAGCCTTCTCAAAGCCTTACGCATAACTCCCAGGACCTGTGTTGCGAAAACGTTGGAGCTATCCATGTTTCAAAACACCCCATTCTCACATCCTTCTCTGTACACTGTCTCCACTATTGAGTGGTCCGCACATTAGGGTATGAACATTATCTCACCCATCTGCCCTGTGCAAATTCGCCCCGGTTCAGCAAACCCTCAAAACACAGGTATTCCCTCTACTTAGACTGTAACCCTTCCCCTACTCCAAACGCCCCCAAAGACAAGCATACAATTATAATGGAAAACACAACACCGCCCAGAACATCTCTGCAAAATCCCAATTAACCTTTTTAAAATCTTTAACATCACCTACCTCCTTTTTAACACTCACTTCTCGCACCCACCCTTCAAGAATCCTTTTCTCCATTTCATCCGGTGATGGTGCACACCCCCAAAACATTTTTCAAAAAACACCAGGCCTGCAAGCTTACCTGCTATGGTCACGGCCGGCAAATCTCTCTCAATCAACATCATTATAAAGTTTCCCTCATCTGCCCTCCATCGTTTGGCGGCTTCCACATTCCTTCTCTTAGCAACTGATGCCAAGAATTCAACTTTAGCTTGTCTGTCCTCAGTTCTTGTGGATTCCAACAACATCCAACAATAATTCCATTACATGATTTTCTCTTACAATCCACAGGTGCCCGGACATCAAAGTCCTCATATCAGCTTCCCTAATGCCAAGTCACAGAATCTCTGCCACTGCGAACAAGATAGAGCATCCACCATGGCATTATGTGCTCCCAGGATATATTGTAGTCTTAACAGGCATTGGCTAAGCCAATAGGCCTCGCCTATGCAAGAGCTATTGGCTTTGCCAATGTGTTTTAGCCATGTTGTTCACCAGGTTGGCTGCTGTTCAGCATGGCTAAAAGTCAGTGACAAAGAGGAGAGTGGTGTGGACTGTAGTATAATGGAATGGTGAAGAGTGGAGTGAGAGAAAGTGTTGTGTATGGGAGTGGTATAGTGTAGAGTAGTGTAGAGTGACATACCCTGGAGTGGCATAGAGTAGAGTGGACTGGCGTACAGTGCAATAGCATTGAGTGCAGTGACACTGAGTTCTGCAGCATACAATGCAGCATCATGGATTGTAGTGGCATAGATTAGAGTGGTGCATGGTAGAGTGCAGTGGTGCAGAGTGAAGTGTCGCAGAGTAGAGTGGCATGGAGTAGAGTAGATTGACGTAGAGTGCAGTGGCGTAGAATGCAGTGTATCAAGTAGAGTGACAGAAAGTGGTCCAGAGGGGAGTGGCTTAGAGTTGAGTGAGCAGAGAGCGGTAGCAGAGTAGAGTCAAGTGGCATAGAGTGCAGTGGTGCAACGTGCAGAGTACATTTGAGTGGCATAGAGTGCAGTGTGTAGAGTGTTGCAGAGTAGAGTAGCATAGAGTAGTGCAGAGTAGAGTATAGTGCCATAGAGTGCAGTGGCAAAGAGCGGAGCAATGCAAATTAGAGTGGTGCAGAGTTCAGTGGCAGAGAGTGCAGTGTTGAAGAGTAGAGTGTTAGAGTACAGTGGTGTAGAGTGGCATAGAGAGCAGTGGCCTAGAATACAGTGATGCAGAGTAGAGTGCTGTGGTGCAGAGTGCAGTGACATAGAGTACAGTTGTGAAGAGTGCATTGCGTAAAGTGCAGTGGGTAAGAGTAAAGTGGTGTAGAGTGCAGTGGCATAGAGTAGATTGTTTCTGAGTAGAGTGAAGTAGCATAGAGTGGAGCAGTGCAGGGTACAGTGCAGTTGCGAAGAGTGGCATAGAGTGTAATGCCATCAAGTAAAGTGGTGTGGAGTGTAGTGTCATAGATTGCAGTGGTGCAGAGTAGATTGGAGTTGCATACAGTGGATTAGTGTAGAGTGCAAGGGCCTAGAGTTGAGTGTAAAGTGCAGTATATATGCATAGAGTGCAGTAGTGTTGAGTACAGGGTAGAGTAGAGAGGTGTAGCGTGAAGTGGTGTAGAGTGGAGTGATGCAGAGTGCAATGGCTTGTAGTGGTACAGAGTAAAGTGGAGTGGAGTAGAGTGGATAATTCATGGTGTGGCAGCACACTGCCATTACAGACAACACGTTTTAAATTTAAATGACCATTACATTTGATATAGCATACAGTTTTATTAATACAACTATACAGTGCACAGATGAAAATGTGTGGAAATTGTTTGCCCTAGCTTAATGATTCTTTTTGATTACATTAAAGTATTTGTTTCCAACACACTTCAGAAATAACAAAAAAATGTGCTTCATTTGTGTGTTCATAATTCTGATATCTTCCGAAATATAATACACATTTCATTTAAATGTTGTTGTGTGCTAGAAAAAAAAACCTCTTTCCTACCCCCAGCATCCAGCAAGATTGCCACATCAATCCTCTTACTTTGAAGTCAGAGAAAACAAAAGTAAACAAGCATCTTTGGAAGACAGTGCCTGACATTTGACCTCGGTCTTTGAATGTACAGCAAATGTGACTAGATAGGAGCAAGATTTTAAGGCCTGTTAACAGAGATCAAGTTTGTGGAAGAATACAGAAAACGCAGTTGAGGCAACAGGAGGGACGAGCCTAACCTGGACATAATAAAGCAAATAAAGCCAGCAAATAGAAAGCCAGAAAGCGTGAGTTACAAACAAGAGCCAATGGTAATCAACGAGCGGAATACATTCCTAGGTCAACTTTCTGAACGTCCCAGGGATATCTTTAGCAGCAGCTGTCTGGTCCCTAAAAATGACATTGTGCCACAAACACCCTCACTAGATTCAGCACTCTCATATCCTGAGCTGACTGCCTATTCACATTGTTAATCACAGTCAACATTGAACAACACCTTCTTGTTGACAAACTGCTTGCCCTGCGAACAAACAATAACTAGCAAACAAATAAACTCCGGAAACGCTATACTACACTTACTCTACTTTCACTAATTTAGCTGCGATTCTGCGCACAATTGTCCTTGCCAAAAAATTACAGCAATCACTCTGCCTCTTCATCAATACCTGCCAAAGGAACGCTGTTGAAATCTCTCAAAAATATCTTCTACATTCTCAAAACACCTTTCACTCCAGCAGTCAAACGCACTCTATGATGGGGTAAATAAGATTCCAGTAATGCCAAATCAAGGCTCCGATAAAAATGCAGCCTACTCTCACCGCTATACAGGCAAAGTTCAAATGCCCAAAGAGTACTTAAATGTCTCTTAACTGTGCCTTATCTACCCGTCCATCCTTTTCAACTGTAGCATCACTCTTTTTTTTAATTGTCTGTGGGCAATCTCACTTCCATTTGTATTGAATCTATCTCCACTCCAAGGAAATTCAAGTTGCCACTTGACCCCATCACCTTACCTGGGGGCCAATTGGACTCCCAAAACTTGTATCAGGTCCATAAACTTGCCCTATAAATGAGGCCAGCAAGTTTACAATGGGAGCCCACAAAGAAAAAAATAATTGAAGTAATGGGTCATGAACTGTGATCATGTCACCATCTCAAACAAAGATCCCGTCACTATCTCAAACAAACAAAAACAAAAATAACTAAATACCTTGAACAGTGCACAACAAATGGTTCATCCCGCACCTTGCCCATAAAGAAGTAGCCACCAAATTGGAAACCCATAACCTCAAAATCATTGAGATGTACTGGCAATAATCTAAAAGCTGACAATGTCACACTGCCATGAGAGCTCCTGATCCAAACTGGTGTATCAATGCCATCTCCGAGTCCACTGTAGCATTGTGTACCCTGCTTAAGTCCTCTGGTATAAAATTATTTACAGATTGTCCTTCCAGCCGTGATCAATGTTGTAGGAGAGTGAATTCTTCCCCAATGGGAGAAATAATCAAATGGTCCAAGGCCAGTAGGTAAAAGGCCCTTCCATCCTACCCTCCTGTACATTCTTCATTAGCTTTGACCGATCAAATCTGCATGCCCCGTTGCAGAATTAAGATTTTCCGCCCCTCTTATGGCCCTTCATATCCCAACCTGAACCCAAACTTGAAACCTTGAAGTAACAGTGAAGTCTCCATATTCTCCCCAAATACAGAAATCCAATGACACATCCTGTGCAGCTTAAATGGTGTACAAGTTTTTTCCAAGGTTTCATGAGCTTCTCTGGCCCTCCCTCTGTCAGTATTGGGTTGCCAGTTCCTTTCCTGACTTCCCTGCCGTCCACAACCCCCTTTCTCTGGCTCACACTGCATGACCATATGTTTTCCACTACACTTTTGAGTTGAAACCAATAGAATACCCTCTTTCATGTTCATTTATTATATCCCCAACAAGCCCCAGTAGTTCCCCCTGGCATCTTCCAGTTGCACCTACCCCTACTTTGGTGAGGCCCCCCAAAAGGGTTTATACACTACAGGTAATCCACTGACCATATGCATTATTGGTCCCCAGCCTAGATGGTGTCATCTTCTCACCCCATATTCTATCTACATCCTCTGCACAGGCCCTGAGGGCCTCGTCATACCTGACCCATGCCCAACATTCAAATGACAATTGAGCCTTGCTCACCAAGTCAATAGGCCACGCAACGCTCATAAAACTTCTCACAGTAAACGCTGGTGTATATGAGGAATGCCGCTGTTCAATTTTCAATTGTCACTGCCATCCTTGGTCTCCCAACAAGTTCATTCATGCTCTTCCTCGTTTGAACCTTCTTTGGCCCACACCTCTCTATGTAGAAGTTTAAAAGCTTCTATATACTCACCTTTCCAAATTCTATCCTTAGTCAACACCATCAAGTGCGCCCCCAAAGGTTAAGTAATTCCCATATAGTGTACCTTTTCAGGCTTAACTTCCTTACTCTTCTTGACACCTTTACCATCATACTTCATCACATCCACCTTGTCATCTACCCCCACTACTGCATCCTTCTTGACAACCTTCCCTTCCTCCTCGTCCTCTGGCTTATTGGTATCCTCCAAAGTCATCTCTTTATCATGTATGTACTTCCCCTTCATTAACCTAATTTCCTTATCTTCGGATACATCAGCACCTACCCTGACAGAGTGAACAAAAACTCCCTCCCCACCCCCCCAATCTTCCCAGACACTACCTTTGTGTCTTCACCTGTCTTGGAGGTCGGAGCCTGTACAAAAGTCTGCTGTCCTGATGCTAGCTGTGTTTTTCTTTGTACTGACACTACTATCCTCACCGCCGTCCTCAGTACTGTCTCCTAAAACACACCATTTCCACTTGTCTGGTTAGACATTTTTTGGCTGTGACACAAGTCACAAGACAGAGTCAACCAATCACACTCTGCGATCAGTGGCGGACACTTGTCAACGGGGGTGGCGGGGTGGGGTGTTGGGTATTAAAAAATACATTTTTAAAAAAACACCTTGGGACAGTTCTGTCTCTCCGTCCTCCTCGGACTCCAGGAAGCACAAGGCTCCCAGACTCCCCACCAATCACGATGCTGACAATAGCATGACAGCAGTATAATGATTGGTCTGAGTGCCCTGCTTCGGTGCTCAGACAGGGAGTAGGGTCCTGTGCACTTTCTCCTCCCGGCTGTTCAATGCCAGGTGGAGAAATGCAAAGTGTGCATGACTGTTTGCTTGGCCAAACACGGAAGGCCAAAGCATCATATGCACTTATGTACACTCAACACTCCGCCTCCAGCCCTGTCCCACCTTTACCTGGCTCCTAGAGGAAAAATAAAACGATAATAACCTACCGCTATTATCATTTTGTTTTTTTCCTTTCGTCCACTGCATAAAGCAGTGAGTGACGCTCCTGCTCCTTAGCGGAGGAGCCACCACTGTCTGCAATGTGACCCACCTTGTCAGTAAAAAACGTGCCCTGAACTCCACTTTCTTTGTGCCAGCAGTCCTCCGAAACCCAAACCCAACGACCTGGTGGTTGCTTATGGGCCCCCAGACTGTCCACATAATCATGCCTCTCCTCGGACACACCCTTTGTGCAGGCCTATGCTCACCCTTAATGTCACCAGTTGCTTTCATAGTCTCTCCAGCGGCACTTTTAAAAGCCGTATGGACCTTACCCACTTGTGCGGAGGCTGCACACTTACCCAGCACTCCAATTCCTTATCTACTTGAGAATGCATCATTCAAAATCCCTAGTCTGGAGGGGGCCACCTCGCATTCCCTGTTCATTCCATGAATGCCTTTACTATTGCAGTACTCCTGCCTCCCCCTGATGTCCCCTGTAGTCCTCTTTCTACCTTTACTAGCTGGGCCTGCCTCTTCACTACTGAGTCCAAGCATACCCTTCCACTGCCATCTGTCTGTGCACCACCGGAGGGTGGGTGATTAGACCTCACTATTCCCTCGTGGAGAAAATCTTCACCCCCGCCTCACCCAACCGCCCCCCTTAGCGGGCCCATTACTACCCGCAATTGTGGATCCAATAGAGCTCTGCACCACCGGTGAGAGATCCAGTTTGTTGCTAACCTTCCTGGCTTCCCCCGGTGGGCCCTTTCAGCCCCAGAGTACCACCCTACTGGGTGCACCTGCTCCCTTTTGGTCTCTGCACCTAAAATGCCCCCATACTTTGTCTTGCCATGGGAGCAAGCCAGAATGGCAGCTGATACTTCCCCAGCTGAAAGTTGCGGCGGATGTCCCCTTTTGGAACCCAAGCATGAACCGGCATGCCAGGTTTAATCAAGCCAACCCTCCCCGCAGTCCCTAAAGCCTTAAGAGTGTCAATGACGGCCTGGCATAGGCCATATCTTCAACATGGGTACTTCATACTTTAAAAAAAATATATATTTATTGCCTTTCAAACAGCTAAGAGGGTAAAGAAAAGGAGAGGAAGGGTGGAGGGACAAGGAAAGAGGGCACACCTCACAGTAAGAAACAGAGAGGCATACATGTAGGAAGGGAGCAATTAATAGAGTGGCAGCATCAACATGCAACGTACTAGAACAAGGCCAGGATCACACAAATATGGCACTCTCCGGAATAGAGCCAGTCCCAAATGAAGACTCCTTCAAAGTCAAGGCCATTAGCTAAAGGGCCGAGGTGGCTGCATCATCCGAGGCATCAGCTGTGTCACACAGTCTCAGATGCTGAACAAGTGGGGCCCAAATGTCTTTTGGCTGAGAGTGCAGTGGCATGAGTTCCCAGTAAGTAGATAACTGTTCCTGGCAGAATATAGCGTCTTGCAGCCAATCATAGACTTTAGGAGTGGATCATCACCCCCAGTGTACAACTACCCTCCACTTAGCTAGCAATAGCAGCATTGCAATGAGGCACCAAGACTCAGGGACCTTCTCGCACATATCCGAGCAGAGCTACCATCCGAGTTTTCATGGGGAGATAATCAGTGATTCGGGCTATCTTTGTGTAAACGCTATACCAGTAGCTCACCAACCCAGGACAATTCCAAACAAGAAGAAGGAGGGTGGCCTGTGGGGCAGCACAGAGAAGGCATCGGGCATCCTGCGCAAGCCCCATCTCACACAACTGGGTGGTTGTGCAATAAAGTCTGTGGAGAAATTTAAAGTGAATGAGGCAGAGCCAATAATTTGGGGACAGGCCCATGGACTGTATGCAGCAGTAGCGCCACTGAGCAGCAGTAATGGGAGCCTCAGCATACACCACCCAAGCAGAGTGAGATCTGGAGTTGCAAAGGGGAGCCTTCTCCTGCATCATAGGTTATTAAGCGAGTAAGAGGTTTCCAAGGTGAGGGATCAATAATTAGGTGTTGGAGAGTGTGGAGCATGGAGCGGCCAAAGGGAAGGTGTCATGCAGGGTCCGGAACGTGGCACGCAACTGAAGATATAGCAGGGTGTCAAGTGCAATATGCTGGGAGTGCATGCCTGGACTGGGGAGAGCGAAATTGGGCATCCGGGTACAAATCACTGAGGGGGTCATTTTGACCCCGGCGGTATAAATCGCCTACCGCTGCGGCAATGGCTGCCAAAAGACCGTCATCGTGGCTACCAGCCATCAGCTGCATTATGACCACAACCGGATATCCGCCAGAAGAATGGCAGAAATCTGGCTGTGGCCATGCCGGCGGATGGCGGTAAGGTGGGGCTGCTGCCAGCAGCAGCACCACGCCAGTAGACCGCCGTAGATCGTATCATGACACATGATACAGCCTGATGGTGTTCTGCTGGCAGTCGCTGTCTCCTGCCGGAGGACCCCCTGACAACAGGTAAGTCAGGTGCTCCGACAGGGGAGGGTGGGGATGTGTGTGTATGTCTGTGTGTGCATGTATGCGGGTGTGTGTTGCATGTTTTATGTGTGTGCATGTATGGATGTGTGAGTGCATGTATGTTGTGTTGTATGAATGTGTGTGTGTTTGAATGTATGTAAGTGTGTGTGAATGGATGTATGCATGTGTGGATGTATGTGTGAATGAATGTGTGTATGCGTGTGTTCGTGTGTGAATGAAGGTGCGTGTATGAAGGGGGGTGTCTGGAGGGGAAGTGGGGGGATGAGGGGTAAACCTTTGGAGGAGAAGGGTGAGGGGGGCCACGAAAACCATGGCGGTAGGCAGGGTCATGATCCCGCAGGCGGGCAAGTGACGGCCGCCGGGCTAGAGAGAGAAGTCTCCAGCCCGGTGGTTGTTACCGCCGTGGTGGTCAGTGTGGTACATTGGTGGTTTGGCTTTAGCAAAACCGCCAATGTCTTAATATGGAGAAAAGAAACGCCAGCCTGTTGGCAGTACTTTCCTCCATATCAATGCCGTCCGCCGGGGTCATAATGACCCCCTGAATGTTGCGATGTAAATAGTCCCACCCGGCAGGCACATCAACAGGCTCCCTTGTCCTGTATGGTGGGAAATAAAGGATTTTTGGTTAAGGGGACACTAGGTGCATATAAGCAAGACAGGTGAACTCTTCTGCACAGGCTGTCCGAGGCCCAATGAACACAAGCTAGAGTGTCAGTTTCAGTGGGTGGAAGCTGATACAGCCAAAACAGAGCCATATTCAGGGGACACGGTGCTGTTTTGTCAGCTTGTGGTTATAATGAAGTGGGATGCAACCAGAATTGCAGAAATTGGGCTTGTGCACAGTAAGTATAAAGGTTCATGTCAGGGGCGTTGAGACCACCATGATGGAATCGCAATGTAAGTGTCTCCCACGTCACTCTAGGCTGCTTCTTCGCCCATGCCAAGATCACCAAGAACGAGTGCAGTTGTTTGAAAAAGTGTGCAGTGAGTGGGAGATTGATGAATAAATACAAGAATTTGGGAAGTGCAAACAATTTAATGATAGCAGTTCTGCCCGCTATGGAAAGGGCTGGTCAGTCAAACAGTTATATGCTCTTCCAGCCATGACATGACTCACCCATAGTTAGCCCTCCAAAGTTCATCAAAATCTCTACTGAGCCAGATGCCTGAATAACAGACTTGTTCTGTCGCACTCAGTAATGGATACTCAAGCTCAACCATGTGTGTAGCAGCAGCCAATAGGAAAATGATGGACTTTGACCACTTGATGGGAATGCCAGAGAGAATGCCAAAGTAGTTCACCTACCTGCAGATCCTTCTCCTACCTCGCCGCCAAGATCTGGAACACCCTCCCGACCTCCCTGCGACAGACCCAGGACCTTCTCACCTTCAGGAGACTTCTTAAGACCTGGCTCTTCAACCAGTAGCAGCACCCCCCCCCCTTTCAGCGCCTTGAAACCCTAACGGGTATGTAGTGCGCTTTACAAATGTTGTGATTGATTGATTGATTGATAATGGACGATAGGTTAGATGGGGGGTCTCGGACATACAGAGCAATATCACCGACATCCATTGACACTAACATCCCTCTGGAAGTTCAGTAGAGACCTCGATCTGCATAATGTTGTCAGAGTCTAGCAGCTAAGGGCTCCATCGAGATCATGAATAGAATGGGGGATAAAGGGTAGCTCTGCCTAGTGCCCCCGGTGACGGGGAATGCAGCCGTAATGCCACCGTTTATGTGCAATAACACTGTAGGTGAGGTGTACAAGAGTCAGATCTAATGCAGGAAGCATGCACTAAGGTCAAGACAGGGGAGAAGGCAAAACAGGTATGACCACTCCAAAGAGTCAAATGCCTTAGTGGCATCTAAAAGCACTGGCATTGCCTAAGGGTAGGGGGTCGATGGACTGCATGAGGGCAAACATGGTACAGAGATTATGTGCGGTTGACCTTCCTGGCATGAATCCAGAATGGTCTGCCAAGACAATAAATAATGTGCAAAAGAGGCAAAAGGTGGTTAGCTATGAGTTTGGCGAGTAACTTGTTGTTTATGTTAATCATCGACAGCGGCTGACAAGAATCGCATATATTCACCATACATACTAATTGTAAAAGGATGTGGTAAGTCCGTCAAGCCCAGGTGCCTTATCGTCAGGCAAACTACCTAAGACCTGTTCTATTTTTTCCATTGTGAAGGGGACGTCAAAATACAAGCAATGCGCATTGTCAAGCCAAAGGAGTTGGAGCATGTCCAAGTAGGCATCCAAGGCTGCCATATCAAGGGGCACGGAAGCAGTATATCAGATAGAAGAATAGCTGGTCATGATCTGCATAACTTCACCTGAGCGAGTGTGAGCTACCTGTTAGTCATCTAAGAGCACAGGGCTGTAGGAGCTAGCCCAGGGCTAGCAAAGAAGACCCACCAGCATCTTACCAGATCTGTCTCCCTCACCATACCGGAGCACCACCTCGCAGTGAAGGTAATGGGTCTCCTGGGTCACCTCCTCTGCATACTCACAAAGCTTCTCCCTGAGGGAAGTAAGGGGCAATGAACCATTCATAGCAAAGTATTCTAGCTCCAAAGCATGAATATCCGCTTCAAGCTTAGTTAGTTGCTCACAAATTGGTTTAAGGACATCAGATTGTTTGGCCATGCAGAAGACCTGAATAACAACCGTAAATACTTCCCAGGGCATGGAGGGAGAGTCAACAGACCCCTGATTGTAAGAAAAATAATCAAGAATAGCTGCACAGACTTCATTGTGAAACACTGCATCCCGGAGTGGATTTGGGGTGAGCTTCAAGGTGAAGGACCTGAAGGTGGCTTAGGTTCCATGAAAACGTGTTGTTTTCCATCTAATTTATGTGCACTGTGGCCAGGTAGAGGAGGAAGTAGGCTATGTTGGACCTGTGAAGCAGACATTTCACAGGACAAAACTCCTGTGGGCCACCTGTACCACAGCAGTCAGGATAGATGGAAATGGTGCTACCCTGATAATTGCTCTCTCTGCACTCTCTGGTAAGAACAGTGTTGTGGCCTCTGAAGACTTGTCACAATGGGTCGCGCCAGCACTCCGGGAAGGGGACAAGAACACAGCCCCCAGTGCGCCTGTTCCACAATGAAGACCAGCGAGTTTGCATCGCTAAACATGGATCGGAGCATGGTTTTGATGAAGGTCTCCATCCTATCAATGGCTGTGGACTCAGGTACATCAAGAATATGGAGGTTATTCCTCCTGAAGCATGCTTCAAGGTCTTCATTTTTTGCTTAATGACTTCCAGGACTTTCTCCAGATGGAGAAGGTGTTCGCCTGCAGTGGTGTGGGAATCTTCAAGGTCAGAGGTGCGGGATTCCAGGTGGTCAAGGAGTTCATCATTGTTGTCCACTCTTTCCTTAATTTAGTCAAGTCTACTGGTCAGTAAATAAATGTTTGCATCTGTGGACTGAAGGCTTGTCTTGACATCCACTAGCTTCTCTCTGAGGTACTGTTCCAACGGATTTGCACCAGTTGGGGCCGCATCGATAGCACAGGGGCCTGGTTCCAGGTCAGTCATGCATGTTTGTCATTTGTCCTCAAAGGGCAACTGGGACTGCTTGGTATCCTGTTTGCCCATAATGGTTAAATGTGGAGCACACCTTTAGTTTGAGTCCCACCTCACCCCAGCACTGGTAGAAGGCCACAGGTCCTGGGGGGCATTAGCAAACTGAGACTGACATGAGGCTAGTAGTGTGCAGCAAGAGCAGGGGGGCTGGAATGGCTCCCATGTGACTCAGATGTAGAAACTGCAGAGTAGCCTACCAAAGGTGAAAGATCCTGGAGCGCAGGGGTGCCAGACACCAGCCTCCTGGTCACCGGTCCACAGTCACCCTCGTCCACTTCGGTCCCACCTAGCTCCACAGGCTCTGCTGCAGGGGGCAGGCCGAGTGGTGTCACCCACAGGCCCAAGTACATGCTTCCTGAAATAGATTCAGCTGGGGGCGGGCCATCGTCCCCCAGAGTACGACAGAGATAAGGGCCACCAAGGAGTCTCCGCCATAGATGGCTGCCTATCTCCAAGAGGCACCAACGCTGTAGCCACTGCACTGCAGGGGAAGGCACTGGGCCCCAAGCTCCTCACCTGGGCCCGGGCAGTCATTTTCCATGGCCAGGCTGGTCAGTCATGTTGTCTGGGGCACAATGCAGCTCTAGAGCCCCCACAGTGTTAGTGCAGGCCTCTGACCTGCTCAAATCAGAGGTATGCTGCTTGTAGGTAGGCCCTGCCATGGCCTGTGAGGAAGGCCAGATATGTGTCCACCAGGGCCAGCACCCTGGAAACTATGGAATGGTCTGACACCACGTATAATGAACAGGTTACGTCTCCAGCCAGCAGAACCATGCTAAGCGTTGGCCATCTTGTGGCTGGTCTCTCTGGCACCCCATGGATACTTCTTACTCAAATGAGATACTATACCCAAGCTCCTCTCAATGAACAATCGCACAATTGTCCTGCTTATAACTGCCATAAAAAACTGCTGTTGGCCCTGATGTCCAATGTGCTCACCTCCCGCAGAGAAAAAGGAGGGGCCAAGGTCAACTACCTTTACCCAGCTGCAGGCCCATCCCCCTGCCTTTTTCCAGACAAGACAAGTGTCTGTCAGGCTAAAGAAAGGTCTGCCTGACAGGCACTCTTCTTATTCAGGTCAGGATAGTCAGGAGATAGACTTGCGCTAAATCCGCAGGCACCTGGCTGCCTAAGCTGAACTTTACCAGGCTGAGGATTTCTCACTTTTCAATCCTATGTGAAGCTGGAGAAGATTTTTAACAGATCTTAGATCTTATGGTTTTACATATTACATATCTGAACTTTACCCAGTCCTCACAAAGTATTAATAGTAGATAAATCATATGAAAAGTAACATACACAAAGGTGTGGTGGGGTAGGCACTGCAGGTGACCCAGACATACGAGTGACAAGGCTGGCCGGAGACAGCAGCATGGTTGTTGTGGAAACAGGCTTGGGCCCGGCATAGGTAGGCAGGGATAGCCGCAAGACAGATGAATTGCAGGGCTGGCAACATGGGTGGAAAAAGGAATTGAAATGGAGCTGCGGATCTAACACCAGCCTGCAGGGCAGGCAGACTGATAACGTATATATAAGAAAGAGTGACAACCTACACTGACACAGTATAAAATTATGGCTTACAAAATACCTGAAGTTTATTTGATGCCAACACATGTTAATGTTACATGCATAGGAGCACATCCATTAGTTTGGTGGTTATATTTAGTACTAGAGAAATTTGTTTTTCCTACCTCAAGTATCATGCAAATAAAATTCCCTTTTTGGGCAGTTTGTGGATAAGCCTTTGTTATATTTTTTTACCAAAGAAATCCCATTAAGTGTCAATCATTTTTCCCCACATGTTGACTGAATGCAAAGGTACTTTAATGGTCCTCAGGCAATATCTAAAGATGTGGGTGTTTTACAGCAATTGGGAAGGGAAAGTGCTTTGCAAGAAATTGTATGTTTTTTTCTTCTAAAAATGACATCAAACAAAGGTTTCCTGTGCTAAGATTGCTCTTTTCTAAGTTTCCAGAAACAAAGTGAATGCAGGTAATTCTTTCACCACAATTATCTTGCAATTTGTTAAGTTGTCAATATTTTCTATTTTTGCATTTATACAAATATAAATATTTTGCAAATAGTGAGGGAAACCAGTGAACAACCCAATGGGATAATGTAAAAGCTCTACATTTCTCAAACTAGACACACGTTTCAGTTCTGCAAGAGGTTGTGAGAGTGTAAACTTTTCTAATATGTTTATTAATGATTTTATACTAAAAGGCGTGATGTATTAACATGAAAGAATGAATAATGTTTGAACGAAAAGCTAGCAATGCTGATCTTTCTGTCTTAAACAAAGCAAAATCTCAACTAGTGCTGTGGTTATTTTCCATAATTCAGAGCTTGTATAAGAGTGTTTTTGAAACTTCTGTAGATGTGTCCACAGCTACCCCTAGTGGGTTGCTGCATTATTTCTTACAAGGTCATGCTTTAACCGAGCATTGCATAAGTTGAAATGTTCTATTGTTTGAGAATGGTACTGATATCTGGGCTTTTCTCGAGGATGGAAGTAAAATGGAAACAGTAAAAGTTTCTTCCTGAGAAGCGGTGACTGAACGGAGATGAAACAATGGAGCCTCAGACGAGTCGGAAAAGGAAAAGATTTGAGACGAGGAAAATATTTCAGTCAAAGTTGAATTGTCGTATTTTAGGTTATCAGTTTAGTAGTTGATTGGCAAGAGAATAAACACCCCAAGGACTGACCAATCATAAGCTTTTTAGAATTTAGTATAACAAGTCAGGGATGGAAGAAAGGTGGTTGTTAGAGTGAGTTGCTGACTTTGAAGTCAGGAGAGAAAGATATTCGGAGTTTGCAGCGAGGAGGGTTTAACTGTAACTGATGGTGTCCACTGGCTAAAGTAGACTGCATGTTGATGTTTCTAATAATTGGGTAACGTATAATATTGCGATGTTATGTGTCATATTTCGTTTTCAGGTACCAGCTGCAATATGTGATATTAACTGCTGCACAATATAATAATATTGGTTTTTACATTAACCTAGAATAAGAGTTTTTCTAAATTTGTGTTACTAAATTCTTTTCACATGAAGTCCCACATGTTAATGCTGATCTGTGGGTAGTGAGGGATTAATTTGAAATGCTTATGACATGTTTGAGATCATTTGAATGCTGAACTAATGTACACATTGCCATTATTACAGATCTTTACACTATTAATAAGTGTGATCCTTTTTGAAATAATTTGCTTGATTGTCTTAATCAGATTGAGATTTGTGAGAAGATATAACCAACCTTTATTGATCCTATATGTTTACCATTTGTGTGTAAGAGTCATATTTGTGACATTAGCATTGTTAATATAGGGAAATAAAATTCATAATAACTTCTTAATAAACTGGTGTGGTCATTGAGTATAGTTGTTATAATTTGTTTATTGTTGATGATCACCTCAGTCATTGATGACATCCCCTCAAACATATGTCGCTCGGATCAATCGTCCTCTAGTGCAGAATCCACTATTTAGGGTAAATAATAGCTAGGATTCTGAGGCGCTGCAGCAGCTAGCTTGTCCTCTCAAAGTACCTAATAATTTAAATAAAAAATATTAAGAGCAAAGAAGGAAAAAAGAGAAATAGATTACAACATTTTCATTGTTTGTTAATGCACCTTATTTTTTATTTACAAAAGAATGCATATTATAACAGTGAAAAAGGTGACATATCAGTCCACTACTCAGAAAGTCTGTAACAACAAAAATACAAAGAGAACAAAAACATGTATATATAAGTTCTACTTTCCAATTGATACCATGTGAATGGTATCAGGATGGGGACTAAAAAAGACAAAATATACTCAGAACTCTTGTGCTACGACCAAGATATTTTTGTATACAAGAGACCCATGCCACCAAAGTCCATGCATTCTATGAACAAATAAAGCGAATGAAATATGCCAAGAATCAATTATTCCATAAGTTCTGATTCATCTGCAGGTAATAGAGGAGTTAGCATTTTGATATTAAACAAAAACTAAAAGATTCAATCTTCTAAAACAGATAAAGGCTGGTGAATGTTTGTAAAGGCTGCCACTGCCCCTAAAGACACCAATTGTTCACTTCTTTCATTATACACAGTCCTAATTGTGACTGCCTAAATATTTTCCCCGCCCTTACAGTCAAACTGTCAAACCATCACCGACCTATCAATACAGCTGGGTATTAAAATTGTAATCTAAACAATCGATAAGATACCATGAAACTCGCACATAAGGGATGTGTCAGGCAAACCAGAATTAGAATTATCAGTGTGACCCACACTTTGATTTCTGGAGACATCAACATTTTAATAAGAAATTATTTGCAAACGTAGACAACTCTATTAACTGCCTGAAAAAAGAAGTAGCAGAGCACACTAATCTCCATCTAGTCGCTGCACTGCCTTGTATGGTTTGGGGCTGTTTGAGAACTTATATTAGGGGATCAACACAAGATTTTGTCATGGCAGAGTCATAAAGCTGACCAATATATAGAAAAGAGTTACATTAATTAATCATCATATATGTTAGCCAGCTCCAATGCTACGTTTGGCAATTTCTCTGCTATTTGTGGCCGAATAAAAGCATATAACGTGGAAGCCAATAAATAAGAGTTTGACTATAGATTCAAAATCTTCTAAACAAGAGAAAAGCTGGTAAAATACTCGCCTTTTTGAGCATGAACAGACAACCAGAAAATGCTAATTATATATACTCCATAAGAGGTGAAAATGGTAAAACTGTTAATAACTACTATCAATATTCAAGATCTATGATTCAGACCTCAATTATAACAGCACTAAACTTGACCCAGCTAAGGGTCTTGGCCACGACTAAGACATATTTCGGTATATTTAGTTGGCAGAAATGATAGGTTCCCTGTTTTCTTTTCTGTTTTACATCTTCCCTCCTCCATGCCCTCTCTTCTGTTACCTACCCCTTCTTCTGCCTCCTTTGTGGCCCTCTCCCAGCCACCCCTCCTATTATTTTCTCTCCATTCTCTGTCCTCCCAGTTCTTTTCCCCTGATCCAACCTGTCCACCTGCTCCTGCGAGAGCTGGAGGCAGCAAAATAATTTGGATGTAATGCAGTACAACCAGACAACATGTGTGGAGTTTCCTTTGTTCACCCCTTGAATTGTGTGTGAAGCTAGGTTGGATTATGATAGATCAGCTTATATACTAGTCCACTTTTGCATCTTTCTGTCTCAAGTATGTAAAGTTTCAAAGGTTATTGGCAGGTGTGGGCATGCCTAGCCTTATATTTCTTTTGATATTTTATTTATAAGGTGACACATATAGGGTAACCATTGATTACCCTTGGAGGTCGACATGAATCTTTGGACTCAGATAGGAGTGTGATAACATCCTAACAATCAACATTAACAATATCAAATCAATAAACATCACTCACAATTTGGAGACAGTAATTTATACGCACCATGACCTATGCGGCCATGAATCACTATAACAATTTAGTAAAATTTGTTAAAATTTAAACATTTATTGCCCTTTAGATTAACAATGCTAAGATCACATAAATCAAAAGCAAGACCAAATGAGTCACAGAAACAGAAACAGTACAGGCTGACCAAATCTTAGGAAACAGCTTAACCTAGACAGAATATTTATCATTAATCATTCAAAAGCCACCATGCAGAATAACAACAATAACTAATGAATGATGGAAACGGAATACATTTAGTTATTGCATATGAATTGTTTATGAAACAGCTGAATGTAGAATTTGGCATCCTTAACTATTACTCTAATTTGAGAAGCATGTTTGGGCTTCATGCAAAAAGAAGACAAAAATGAATTTGGAAAATATCTGATTGAGAAAACATAAAAATCAGCAAGAAAGACAAATCTACATTTGGTTATACCTCTCCTAAATTGATCAGCAAGCAGCAACGTCTTCAGCAGTGGAGCATCTGGTCTTCATTGTACAGGACCAGTATTATGAATGGGGAAACAGTTCAGTAAAGTTTGGGCCTAATGCATCTGAACTGACAGAATCATAGACAAAGAGCTATGAAATAGGAGCACATTATTTCGCTAGCTTGGTAAAAGAAAATCTCTAGAAAGCTGAGAACTGCAAGGACCTGCACTTACATCATCTAAACTTTGCAATAATAAATCCTAGAAAGCAACTAGCTGAGTTTCTATTGGTGAGACTATGGGGTGGTTTAGGTCAGTACCAATTGAATTTACTCCATGTTTCAGAAGTATCTTTTCTTCATTTTTTCCATTCACGATTAGACCATCTTCTTTGTTCCTGGTCAACAGTTTCCACAGTAAAATACAATTGTTGCAGGTTATACATGAGAACTAAAGACTGCTGTTCCTGGATACACATTATCTCTTCCCAGGAAGACAAACAAACTTTACAACAGAAGAACATAACTTTTCCACAGTGCACAAGTCACGCAGGATGCTTAGAGAAACATCATTTTGCAGAGTTAACACTTTTAAAACCTTGCCTCTGGAAATTACTCAAATGTGATTCCTTTTAAAACCAATGCTAAAACATGAAGAATAAAACATGTCATAATATTTAAACTAATAATTCTTTTAGTACATTTTAATATTCATTTTTCAGTACACCTAATTATTATTAAACACAATACATTTTCATTGGACATTTTCTCATTTTTATACATATTGTTTATTGTGTCCACCACATCAGTTACACGTTTTTATTTTACTAATACATGATTTCAAATAGACATTTTAATATATGTTATTTAATACTATATTTCAATAACACAATTTTTATTACACAGGAGAGAGTTTCTATTTCAGATTAGTTTTCCTTCTGCTGCTATTGAAAAACTGAATACCATTGGAGGTGAATCATATTAAAGCAACATCAGTTGTTTGGACTAGCATTGTTCAAATTTAAGGTTGGCATTCCTACCTACTGTAGTTCTGTGAGGAGTTGTATATCTTATGCTTCTTCTGTGAAGCTTTTAAAAGTCCTTTGCCAATTTATTTTAGACAGGCACCAGCTGTCATAGTCACAAGGATAGGCAGAGATTGAAATTAGAAAATCAAGACTCTCTTCTCGTATTTTCTGGTTGCAGTCCCTGAGGTAATGTTTTGGCATATTGAAAAAAGTATCCATCCTGCGTGTCAATTCTGCATCTTTTATTAACAATAGTGGGAATTTTCTCTTTAGCATTGAATAGAAGACCGTGATGGTATAGGATTTGCTACCTTCTTTAGGACAGCCTGATGGGACCCCATGAGCTTTACGATAGGAACTGAGTTGATGTAAAGTGGAACAGCGCAGATTTGCTGTAACCCCTGAGGTCACAATATTGATCTATATGTGACCATATTATAGAATATAGTGTGAACTAATAGTGAACTAATGTAAAGTGATTGACTCAAATTCAATAATGAAGTGCATTCACTGTAGTGCTAGGAGAAACATACATAGTGTAACATAATCCTAGTAATTAAAATTTATTAATTTAATATAAGTTTTATAACCATCCTCATGTTATTTGAGAGTATTTACATTTAAAACAATGACAGTTTATGTAATGTGCACTAATGTTGTTGATTAACAATGATAAGTGTAGTTCCCCATTGTATCCAATTACATGTTAACAATTCCATTTAGTTTGTATTAACTGTAACATGGATTTAATTGAATTAACATAATTAACATTTCCTGAATGTTGAAATTAATATGTGCACAGTATAACGTACACATTTTGAAATTATTTTTGTCCTATTTTTGATTCTCACTTTTTGCCCTTATGTCTTCTACTCTGACTTATTTTTCCATTTATTAGACTCCTTAGGAAATTCCTATTTGTCCATAGTTAAGATCAGCTAGGTGGCTTTAATTTGTACTAATGTGTAAAAGAATTTACCACAGTTTTTTCTCATATGACCGGATTATCTTTTTAATGTTTTGGATTGCGGTGTCTGAATTTCATGTTTGCCTTATGCTAGTTTGCTTACATTTCTTTTGGCGATTTGATATTGAGTACTGATTTGTAATAAAATCATTTAACTGTATTTACAATTTGGGTTTTCACTATGCAACCAAATTGGTTGCACTGTTAAATTAATGTTGGTTGACTGATTTTTGATTCTCTAGCCTGTCACCTATGCATGGATCCAAAGGTTCATCGGCCTCAAATTAGAGCATACAAATTGCTCCACCAAAAAGTAGTATTCGAAATCCTATTGATAGCATATTGTATGAGAACTTTAGTTTAAGGGGATGATAGTAGTGTTGGACTCTTCAATCCCCTTAGGTACTCCCTCGCAAGATTTTCAGTTGCACTGAAGGCTGAGCTACAAAAGTAAAATTCTGTTATGTCCATCAGCCTTTTCTGTTTGCATCAATACATAGCTTTTGTCGGTTGTTTGCAAACTCACAATACCCAGAGGCATCAACAGAACTGTGGCAAACAGAGATTGTTCATTGTGTCCAACAGCACGGATCAAGAGCAGGAAGAAGGATCTGGAGAGGTAAGTAGGACTGGGGCTGGGTCCAGGTTTGGGGTGGGGGTTGTTTTTAGGGGTGGGGGTGGATTTAGGGCTCAGTTGGGGGGGGGTTGGGGTGATTTGTTGATTTAGGGCTCAGGGCTGGGGAATTAGGGTAGTCTTTTTGATATAGGGCTCAGGGGAATGGGGTGGTTTGGGGAGGGGGGTTGTTTTTAGGGGTGAGTGGACGGTTTTGGGGCTCAGGGTGGGGTAGTTTCTTGGATTTAGGGCTCAGTGCAGGTGGGATAGGGGTAGTTTTAAGGGCAGGGGGGCATGGGGGTTGGAGTAGTTTTTTGGATTTAGAGCTCAGCATGGGGGGGGTCAGAGTAGTTTTAATGGGAAGGGGTGAAGGCTGGGGTAATGTTTAGGGGCAGTTGAATTGCAGGACAGGGGTGATGATTTAGGGCTCAGGACGGCTGGAGTTGGGGTAGATGGGGAGGGGTTGTTTTTAGGTATGAGTGGGCAATTTTAGGGATGAGGGCTGGGGGATTGGCATAGTTTTTTGGATTTAGGGCTCAGGGCAGGGGGATTGGGGTAGTTTTAAGGGCAGGGTTTCGGGTCATTTTTTGGATTTAGGGCTCAGGCGATGGCGGGTTGGGGTAGTTTTAAGGGCAGGTAAGGGGTGGATTGCAGCACAGGGGTGCCTGGTGTTAGGGCACAGGGCAGGGGGGAATTTACCATGCATATTTCTTTACCACATATTCTTTTACAACAAAATTTATTGTAAAGGCATACATGGTAAAGGCAGGTTCCGACCACGTTGTTCAGGCATGCTTGGTTGTGTTATATAACCCATAAGGAAATAACTAATGAATAAAAACTGGGTGTGAACAAAAGGCATGTATTTCTAAAATGAACCAGAGTGTCTGAGTTTAGAGATAAGGGTTAGTCATACTTTTGGATTACCCATAATAACGTTTTTTTTAAATGTATTTTTTGTGGACACACAATTGCATGCCAAAAATATAGAGAAATTCTCTTTAAAATAACAAATGTCGTGCTAATCTTGTGATAAAAATTGTACCCCACAGGTGTGAGTTAACTTAATGCGTGGTACAGGAAAAGCCCAAAACTGTGACATGTGAAGTGAGAAAATAATGTTTGGATAAGATACACTTTAGGGGTGGTGGTTATCTGCCATTTTTGGAGTCCAGGGTTTGCCTGAACCCAAATAAACCTATTAACCCTGGAAATTTCTATAAAATGGAGACTGCGAGAAGTTCATGATGGTGTCACCTGCATGGATCCCTTTAATTTTTTTATACCTATAAAGTCAAATCCTGAAAACGTCAAACTGAGTGAAATTACAGAATTTCCTAACATTTATCTGAGGGATACCACCAAGTGGCCACACACTTTCCTGATAAAAATGGTACCCCAATTTTCTGGGTGGGCCCATCACCCAGAACAAGAAAATCTAGGAGCAAGAGCAAACAGAGAAAACATTAAGAATTTTTTGAAAACTGGAGACTCAGAAGTCTAGAGTGTGTGGATCCCAGAAAGAGTATCTGGTGCCCAGGGCTTAGGGGCAGATTGGAGGTAAACATCTAGGGATATATTTATAAACCCCTAGTGCTACTGGAGCGTCACTTTTCGTGACGCTCCGGTGGCGTAATGCCTTGCACCCTATTTACAAGGGGTTGTTAAGACCGTTTTTGTGGCTTTATGCCACTATGTAAATTTGGCCCCTTCACATGCAACCCTTTGCGTGGATGGGGCGTTGTTAGAAATGGGGTTTCTGCTTGGCTAGGGTATACACCTAAGCCAGGCAGAACCCACCCACTCTAGTCAGGGCAAGGGAGTTACATTTCCAAGATAACCTCTGCTCACCCCCTTGGTAGCTTGACACGAGCAGTCAGGCATATCCCAGAGGCAATGTGTAAAGCGTTTGCACAACACACACAACACACGTGGCACAGTATCCCCACCATAAAGGAAACACAACACCAAGTTATATAAAAATTAACTGTATTGTACACAACATTATTAGGACAAATACAACATGTCAGTAATACCACGCTACCCAAGCAGTTGTCAGAAAGTTACACAGTACTGTTACCGTGCAGAAATCAGCAGTAGTTACATATAACACACAGGTTACTCATTATTCTGCAACATAAGCAGTAGTCAGGAAAACATTACTCTAGAAATGCACTTGTCCTAAAAAGTATCATAAACGCCCACACCAGTAACATTAAGAAATGCATGGCAAGTCATAAACACAGATTAGCATAAATGCCCATAGCAGGAATATTAGTAAACATATGGCAAACTATGAGAAGCACATCATCAGAAAAGACCATAAAAGGAGCATCAGAGAGCACAAGGACACGCCAAGAAAAAGATATGATCACTGCATTGCTGCAAAGACAACCTTGTGAGTGCACCCCACACCTATATTTATAAAAGGGGTGGTAATCCTAGCCCCATAGGTAACATACAGGAGCTCTGGTGCTCCGAGTACTGAGGGGCACTGATGGGCCCTCCGCAGGACAAAGCCTCTGTTGAGGCCACTGCCCATTCTGTAAAACAATGCCCTCTCTAATCAGGGCTGCCCCCAGAAAATAGCAGCCATGTAATCAGGGCCTGAGGAGTGTAAAGACAAATAAGGGGGGAAGGGGTGGCTCACCACAACACTGCCCCGTTCCGGGTCTTCGGAGCCCTCCTAGGCTTGGAGTTACGTCACCCGGCACTCCCGCCAGGCCCGGCCGATGCCGGGGTCCTCTTCTGCACTTCGCAGGCCACGGAAGTGCCCAGCAACCTCCTCGCCTCCCGCCAACACAGTCAGGGGACGGCCCGGGCCGCTGCAATCATCGCACCATAACGGTGCCTGCTGGTGTACCGGGGGCACTCTGCTCTGTGCTCTTCGCCCGGGGCAACTTCCCCAGCGCTCCTGTGCCATGGGGGCTCTAACCAAAGAGCGCACTCCATGCGTGCTGGATTTCTTTGATCCACCCGGGTCGTGGCATTGAGCTTTTCTCCCGGCACACGGACAAAGCGCTCCCATCGCGCTTTGTCCAAGATAAATAAAAGCGCTTGTGTAGCACCAGAGATAAAGCAGATACAGCGCTCAGCAGGCGTTTGAGGGAAAAAGGCATGTGCTCCTAAATTACTTAGTAAATGAAGAAAAGCACTCACCAAGCTCTATGTTCAGTACAGGAGCTTGTAAAACCCAGCGCTGTCACCATGCTGGTAAATAAATGGTTGCAGAGGGCAGCGGCCACAGCACCCAGCCTCTGGAGATACAAAAGGAAGCACAGGGTGACAGGGCACAGCAACAGGGCATCACAAAGGGTTGCAGTCAGTGGCAGTTCCTCCAAGTGACCCAGCAGTTCACAGGTCAGCACAGCAGCAGCAGTCCAAGGCGGTTCCTGGTGAATCCCTCCAGCAGCATTCTGTGCCCAGTTCCAAGTATGTTTCTCGTGCTCTTTATGGGGAAAAATCCCCTGTACTTATGCTCAGTTTTGCAAAGCATTTTCAATGAGGGGGAGAGGAGGTTCCAACCAGTTACAACTGGTTCTAGGAGTGTCCTCTCTCTCCTCCAGCACAGGCTCCAGACATCCATGGGGGGTAAACAAACCCTTTGTGTGAGGCCAGGGCACAGCCTTTACAGATGCACGTGTGCCCCTCCTCTCCTTCTTTCAGCCCAGGGAGACCATTCAATATGCAGATGCACCTCTGTGACACCTCCACCCTCCTTGTGTACAGGCTGTCTGAAAAGTATGCACAAAGCCACTCTGCCAGATCGGAGTCAAGCTGCAGAACACCAGAGTCATAAGCACAGAGAAATGCTCACTTTCTAGAAGTGGCATTTCTGTAATGGTAATAAAAAAATGCACCTACACCAGTAAGCAGCATTTCTCACTACCATTACAACCATACCAAACATGCCTACACTACCCCTCATAAATCAAACAATACCCCTAGTCATAAGGCAGGGCATTTCCAATCCAATCCTATGAGTAAGGCAACACTCACAGAAGTGAGAAACCAAATAGGATGTTTGTCACTACCAGAACAGGCCACACAACCAAGCACATGTCCTGCCTTCTACATACATAGCACCCTGATCATACAGCTAGCGAGGGCCTACCTTAGGGGCGACCTACATATAGCAAAAGGGGAGTTCTGGACCTGGCAAGTAAATTTAGATGCCAGGTCCCTGTGGCAGAAAACTGTCCATGCAGGCCCTGCGCTAGCAGGCCTGAGACAGGTCTGAAAGGCTACCTCAGTAGGTGGTGAAAGCAGCATTGCAGGCCCACTAATAGCATTTAATTTACAGGCCCTGAGTATAGAGATACCACTGTACAAGGGAGTTACAGGTAAATTAAATATGACAATTAGGTGTAAGCCAATCATACCAAATTTAGAAGGGAGAGCACCTGCACTTTAGCACTGATCAGCATTGATAAAGTGCTCAGAGTCCTAAAGCCAACAGCAAGAGGACAGAAAAAATAGGAGGGAGGCAAAAAAGTTTAGGTCTAACAGGCGTGCAATGGGTGTTGCCGCGGGCGTGCCACAACCATTGCATTTTGACACTTCCTCAGATTTATGAGTTTTCCTAAACCTGAGGCAGTGCCAAAATCTAACGCCACCCCAGGGGTGGAGCTAGCAAGGCGGAACGAGAGGAATACTTTTATTCCTCCTAGTTTTTTGCTTTTTCTATGTGTGCAGCATTCTGCAGCACGCATAGAAAGAGCAAAATGACAGACATGATTGTTTATGTGGGGGAAGGGACAACTTCCCACACATAAACAATCAAACCCCTCAATACTGACACCCTTGCATGATGGCGCAAGGATGCCTGCATTGGCGTTAGGCAGCTCAATTTAGCGTCAGCGCAGGAGACAACACAGTGGTGCGCCGTATTCAATTAAATATTACACATCCGTGCGTTGTGAAAATGACGGAGCGCAGCACTGCAAATTTTGCTTTAAATCTGGGCCCTAGCCTGCTGCCCCATGGAGAGGAACATTCACATCTGAGGTCTGTGGAACTGATGCCAAGATGGACCTCCAAATTTGCCCTAGGGGGCAGAAATCTAGCTGGGATCCAGAGAATCAGGGGTTTGCCTAATGTCAGCACAAACTACCCCTCCATTCCATACACTTTTCCTTATATTTTTTCCCTGGTGATCTAGTGGGCTCTCTGCCTCCTTGGTTGTTAGACTGAGTTAAGCCATCATATACCCCCAGGATGGGGGCTAGAAAGACTTCCTAGTACCCGTAGGTGTTGGAGTAGCCTAATGCCAAACAGGTAGGTGAACCACTCAATTTTTGTAATTGTTTTCCTGGTGTTTAGTGGGTTCTGCCCCACTGGCCTGGTGGGGTAGTTTTTATTATTGTATTGTTCATTTTCCTGATATTACCTCAATCATTGGCTGCCCATGCAAAAATGCATGGTCTCACACACCCTGCAAACACTTAAACAGCATGTCTTAACAATTTGAAAACTGACCCACTTTGCAAATGTAGGCCAATTTATTTTAGCTCTCAGATTAGCTAATGGAGGCCAGTTTTATTTTGGTGCCCAGTGCTATGTTATGTCCCAGTCGCACTCTGCATTAGCGTTGCCTTATGAATCATTGCATAGGTGTCATTAAAAATACCTAGTCCATGCTAAACCCTTAAGGGAAACTTCTCTTGTTACTTAACAAAAGATGAACACTCTGATTTGACTGCAAACACAGTCCCATCCGCCCTTTTCAGAAAGTGAGGAATATGCATTTACTCCACTTTGTATTATGTAAACACAACAGAATGAGGCATCAGTTTGTGTCATGTTTGTACTGTTGCAAATAGTGTTTGGCCCAGTTACTAATTAAGACAAACAGCAAAAATTATGCAAGTAAATTTTTTGGACCAGAGTAACATTTCCTTAACACTCTCTCTGGTCTGTCTCATTCAGGCTCGACTGCAGAGTGCATTCTGTTGAGCAACTTACTCTGCATGCGACTATTCTCTCACTAAGACTGCTTAAACTCGTTTCAGAAAAGGGTATATTTTCCTAATTGAGTGCTCCATTAAATTTCTGGTAGGGGTTGGAAATTGCTTTCGCCAAGAGAAATTAATTTCATTTTATACTTGTGAAGGGTCTAAATAATGGCATCATTTGAATGTCTTTGCAAGAGTTGGCCATCATTTGACTCACTGCCTGTTCCTCTCCTCCCTGATCAGGTACTTGTGCAGGAGCACCGGGTTCATGTGTCTTCTGTATTGACCAATAGTTGCGTCATATCCGGTGAGAGTCTTTCCTTTCATCTTTTTTGGAAACAATGTGTCTGCTCCACCTGTCTGCATGTTGCTGGCAGGCTGCCCTTGGCCATGTCCATGTTTGTAGCTGTGACTCAGATATGGTAGGAGACAGTGCCATTGTTAATAAAGACTGTGACTTTTCTCACATGCATTCCCCACAGAATGATGATGTGAGTTCGCCATTATTTATGTTGTGGTTGCTGTTAAAACTCATGGTTAAGTAATATTCTTCAGCTGTAACGCAAGTGGCAGGTGCGTCTCCTTTGCAATGGCGAACGAGCATCGCCCCACTGGCTGACCCAGCAGCTGAAAAATAAAATGATATTTTACTATTGTTTTATTTTTCAGCTGCTTGCTCAGACAGCTTTTTCATGGAGGGGCGGGGCTGGGAGGTAGTAGAGGGGAGGAGGAGTGGAGTGCACTAAGTGTGCTTGTTAATTTGGCCGGCCGTCTTAGGTCGGCCAAACTGACATGCACACTTAGGTTTCCCGAACCCGCAGGTAAACTGCACAGACCCCAGTGCACTGTCTAAGCGGCAGACCAAGCTGCTCAGACCAATCCTGACACTGCGCTTATGCAGGGCATAGCATGAGAGCAGTGCCACGATTGTATAGGGAGCCTGAGACACCAGGAGAGTAGAGAAGCGTGGCGGCAGGCAGCAGTGGAAAGGTACGTTTTTTTATTTTATTATAATTTTATTTCCCCCCACCTGCCCTTCCCCTTGAGATTTGCAGCGGTCGCTGCTGCAAATGGTCAAGTAAATTATGAAGAGAGTGGCCAGCCTAACCTTCCACACATGACACAGGTGGATCAACAGTCACCAGCGAAATTAAGTAAACCATCGGCACGTAATGGGCTACTAAACAAGACCAGTAACTTAAACAAATTGCGGTCTGTAAGTAGCGTTCCTCTTAGCTATGACACTCGAGGCAGGTTAACTAGAAGACATGTGGCAAAGCGAACCAAGAAAACCCCAGGCAGGAACACCAGAGAATCTGAGGCCATGTGCTTACGATTTATGATCTATGGTAGATGTTTCTTCTTTGGTTTCAACTTTACTAAAACATGATCCAACATAAGATATCCAAGAGGTCTAACACAAAATATATAATAGCTTAAAACTAGCACCCACATGACAAGCATTCTCTCTGATGCACTCATTGAATGCAAAATTCCCTGCAAACCCAGATTCGGTGAGCTCTCTCCATCCTGTACCTTAGGAAGTGCTAGACCTGAGAGCCTTAGAGTGGTCTTCCCCCCAACTTTTTGCCTACCTCCCCTCACTTTTCTGACCATGTTTGTACTGGCTTTTGGAATCTTCACACTTTACCACTGCTAACTGGTGCTAAAGTGTTTGTGCTCTCTCCCCTATATCATGATAACATTGGCTTAACCCCAAGTGGCATATTTAATTTACTTATACGTCCCTAATAACACTACTTGTGCACATAACCTGTAAGTTAAATGCTACTTGTGGGCCTGCAGTACTGATTGTCCCACCATCTTAAGGACCCCTCTAACCATGTATCAGGCCTGCCATTGTAGAGACTGTGGGCCAGATGTACGAAGCGTTTTGCATGGCGCAAACTGCGAAATTCGCAGTTTGCGCCATGGAATACGCGCATCGCGATGCACAATCCAATTTTGCGAGTTGGTTCCGACTCGCAAAATGGGAATGCGACTCGCAAATAGGAAGGGGTGTTCCCTTCCTATTTGTGATTGGCACTGCGATGCAGAATTGCATTGTGACTGCGAACGCGGTCGCAAAGCAATTCACAGTTAGCACCCATGTCAAGTGGGTGCTAACTCCTTCGCAAAAGGGAAAGGTTCCCCATGGGACCCCTTCCCCTTTGTGAATGTCGCCATAAATATTTTTTCAGAGCAGGCAGTGATCCAATGGACCACTGCCTACTCTGAAAAAACGAAACCAAATGGTTTCATTTTTTCTTTTTTATTGCAACTCGTTTTCCTTTAAGGAAAACGGGCTGCAATACAAAAAAAAAAACTGCTTTATTAAAAAGCAGTCACAGACATGGAGGTCTGCTGTCTCCAGCAGGCCACCATCCCTGTGAGTGCAGGGAATCGCAAGGGGGTCGCAAATTGCGACCCACCTCATTAATATTAATTAGGTGGGTCTTTGCGACCCCCTTGCGATTCGCAGAAGATGTCTGAGACACCATTCTGCATATGATTTTGCGACTGTGAAATTGCGAGTCGCACCAACTCGCAATTTCCGAGTTGCAAAATATATTCTTCTTACATCTGGCCCTGTGTGTATAGTTTTGCACTGTCATGTCAATGTGGCAAAATAACCCTGTGGCAGGCCCAAACTTTCCCTTTTTATACATATGTCACCCCTAACGTAGGCCATAGACAACCCAGATGGCACGCTGCAGTGTATTTAAAAGGAAGGACTTGTACTTTCACGTTTTACATGCCCTGGTAGTGAAAAACTCCCAATGTCGTGTTTAGCGACAGAAAGGCAGATCTCTCCCATAGAATAACATTGGGATTACCTTACAGTGATACTCAAAGTTCGGCCCGGGGGGCCATATCCGGCCCTCATGACCTTTACATGCGGCCCCCTGGTCAACAGCAACACTGGGCTGCTCTTTACTCAACTCAGTACCAACATTAAAAATATGTTTAATAATTAGCAAGTATTTATTTTAAGGTTAATTGAAGTTAAAAAGGGAAGTAACTAGGGTGCCCTACACTGCTTATTTTAGGAACACCTTCATTTTTAAAGGCATTTTGCAGCAAAAGTGTAAAATATGATAAAGTCTCTTCAAAATTGAAAAAGTGTATTTCATTGCAGCACTGCTTCACCTTAGTACATCAGAATGTATCAGTGCTTTAAGAATTATTTTTCTGAAGATGAATTTAGAAACATTAATTAATTGCCCCCCCCCTGACAACAATGGCAATAGTGAACTAAGAGGCCAGTAAATTGCAATATGCACTATTAGGGTGGCCTGGGATTCTATTGTACATGAACAACATTCTAGTTTATTAAATCAAAAACAGGAGGTTTTGCACAGTGCACATCCTAAAGTCATGTCTTTTGAGGTTCTCTTATATGTGATAATGAAGAAAAAGGAGGGAAAGGGAAAAACAATTGCCCAGGATCACGCAGTTTACTTAATCAGGAAGCTGTGATTAAGTCCAGATTTTCCGGTTTCATATAATGCAGTTCAGCCACTAGATGTGTATATGCTTTGCTCCCCTGGACCCATTTTACCAATTTCTCCACCACTCTGTGCTCCCTACCCCCCTGACCTCCACCCTGCTAGCATCAATACGGCCCTGATCACATCACAGACCAAAGTTTTTGGCCCTCAGGAAAATGTTTGCGAGTACCCATGTCTTATTACCTCTTATAAGTGTAATTCCCAATCTGGAAGAGATACATTTGTCGAGTTTGGTGCCACTGGACTCACAATTTAAAATCCCAACTATGGTGATGTTGGATTTTAAAGCAGTTTTGAAAATGCCACTTTTAGAAAATTGGCATTTTCTTACTTTAGCCACTTGGTGCCCTCTGCCTGTCTCTGCATACATGTCTGGGGCTGGTGACAGCTGTGCTTGTGCATTCCCTTTAGACAGACACACATAAAGGGGCATTAGGTGTGACTGATGGGCCCTCCACAGCCTGATGGGCCATCTTGGTCAGGGTGGGAGGGAGGGGCTGACACTTACACCTGAATAGGTGGTGTCCTGTCCCCACACAAAGGGCCGCATACCCCCCTGTAGTGAATCTGGAGCCAGGGCACAAAGGTAAGACCTCTGTGCACTTCAAACGCCTTTTATGAAGTCTCCTACAGTTCAAATTAACAACTGGGTATGAGTACTGACCTCTGACACTACCACCTCAGTATACTTGTTGACCTGTGGATACTTGGCCAGGAAGAAGGACTGCTGTGCTGCTACAAGGACTGCCACTCTGCTGGGTTGTTACTCTCTAGGACTCCTGCTCTGATGTGCTGGCGTGCTGGCCTGCTGCCCTCCTTGCCTGGGAGTGTGAAGGACTGGATCTACATATCTAAAACCCAGAACCCAATGTGACTGCAGGGGCCAGCTGACTGGTCTCCTTTTTTCTGAAGTTTCAGGGAAACAAAAGATTTCAACTCACCCTGCTACAGCTCCTGGACTTTGCTGGCTGCAGGTCTTGCTCTGTCAAGAGGTGCCAACCCCATCCTGGGCCCTTGGAAGTGGGTATAAAGTGGTGCAACCAGAATCCATGAATCCTCATCGGAACCAGTGCGCTCTTCACCTTTGCGTGAGTTGGAGCCAGCATGTCCTTGTTCTTGCTTTGAGAGGACTCGATGCATCGCCTTTGGGACCCGGGTATCACCTTCAGAATTGATACATTGTATATTGTGGCAGCAGCTGCCACGCTTCACATTTGGAACCAGTGCCTCACACTCAGAAACCAATGCGTTGCAGTTGTGTGGAAGAAGTCGATGCATATCGTTCACCGCGTGGCTCAACACTGACGCATTGCTTCGGCTGTACCTCACATCTTCACTGACTATGACGCATGCCGAATCAAGGTACTTTGGTTCAGTGGACCCTGTATCTGGCCCGTGCTCCATCGCGGTTGGCCTGAACATTTCACTTTGCTCCTGTTCAGCGTTACCAGATATCCCTACTAAGCGCTTAGAGCTTCTAAGTGCTATTTTACTTTAGTCTTTGAAAATTCATATCTCGACTTCTACATGTTGGATTTTTTGTTATTTTGGTCTTGTTTCATTTATAAAATTATTCTCTATTTAGCCAGGTGTCACTCTCAGGATGATGAATCACAGCTGGGCTCCCCCACTTGTCCATCTCCTTCATTATTGTTAAAAGTGAACAGTTGTTGGGGGCACATATAGTCTATGTTGTATCTCTGTATGTCTTATGCTGATCATGTTCCTTGAGGTTTTAGTTTAGAACATTCTCGAGTGGAACACTGGGATGGGATGGAATCATTGTACTAATAAGAATGACATACAGCATCACATCACAGAATGCATGAGGCAAGGAGCCCTTATTGTGAATGATCTCACACTCTTAATAGAGAAGTTTCTTATACTCCCTTTAAGTGTCTATCTATCTATCTATCTATCTATCTATCTATCTATCTATCTATCTATCTATCTATCTATCTATCTATCTATCTATCTATCTATCAATCTATCTGAACCATTTTCATTTTTATGTTCTTGTTAAATGAGAATCTACGTAGCTTCTGCTGTGCCTCTCAGTTGTGATTAGACCATCGGAGGCCTCGCATTAGACAGACTGCCGTATTAGAGCCCACTTGTGATGGAGCCTATTCCTTACCTATATTCATAACTCTTGGAAAACTGTAAGATTTGGACCATCCACCTTTGAGAGGACGTCCTACTATTCATTCCGTGTGTTTCGCATGTCTCCCACTGTACCCAAAGGGCCACAATCATATAAATGTGGGAATTGGAGCCACTTAGCAAGTAATTAATTGCCTAGGGTAGGGATTCCAGGGAAAAACAATGGATACAGTGCATGCTCAGTGAGGCATTTATATTCAAAGTAATGGGCACCTAGGCATTGTACACAAAATAGTGCAAGGAGAGAAACTATTAAAAGCTTTGTTTGACACAGGAGGCCAGCATACAGTAACAGATGCCTGGTGGGTCGAGTCAGAACAATATGAATCTGGACCCGGAGTTTAAAAATACCAGTGTGCATGGAGACAGGAAATGACATCCTGCAACTGTGATACCCCTCACTATAGGCAGTAACACTAGTTCTACCCAGGTAGGAGATGTCACACATTTACCAGCAGATTTTATATTACCAACAACCTTAAGTTTCACTAGAGTTGGAATTCCCAGTTAGCACAGCCTGAAATTACAAACTGGTAGGAAGAGACCTAGAAGACATAGAACCCCACAAGCCTAAGTTATAATATCCAGAAACTAAGAGAGGACTTTCAAAGTAGTAGGGGGGAAATATATATGAGCACCAACCCCAATCTCACAAACCATGATTCCTCTTTGATATACTCAGCTAGGGAAAAGTTCCACTATTTCCAGACCACCCAAAAATTAAAATAGGTGATGCTGAATGTCACACATACAGTTGATCCATCTCAGGTCTTATTATATCAGGGGCAGTGGTTCCATTTATTAGATTACATTCCTCTCAAAAACACAATGTGTCAAATTATAACCATTCTCTGTTGTACGTATCTCATCTACATATTGTGGGAGACCATATGGGCAGAGACAAGCCAGAGAAATGTTTTCTGGAACATTTTTATACGTCTGGAGTGTTTTTATACATTGGAAGATTTTGTTAAGGATATCAACACTGTAAATTGTACAACCCTGCAGAGGTAACTAAACATCATTTGCAACCCCTTTTTGTGATCAGAAATCCTTCCTGGAGGGTAGGGTGGGTTTGGTGAGTCCCCCTCTCCAGCCTCTAAAATGAACAAATGCATTGTTGTATTAGAGAACGATACAAGATGACAGGAAACTATAGCATTGAACCACTTCACTAAGGAACGTGATTTGAATCTAAAATAATGCCCCAAATGGGTGAGAAATTAGGAGTTAACTAAATATAGATATGCATATACCGTCCTGAGACCAACAGCTTATTCAAGAGATATATACAACTCTCACTTGCATCCCTTGCAGAGCAGCACTTGCAGCATGAGCTGCACCTATTCAAGATAGAGAGGCATTATAAAAGTGATGGATGGAATGGTTGAATTCATCTCGGCCACTGGTAATGACTCAAGGCTTTATCCCAGTTCATTGTATTTTCTGTTGCCCATCATATCACCTCAGACTAGCCCCATCTGTTTGCAGATGGACCTTGGTCAGCAGTCCGAGCCGAACGGCCAAGCCAGGTCCTCTCTGAGCCAGAACAAAATCAATCCAAGACAGGTTTCTGCCTCACTTGGGTACAGTTTGCTTCAAATTGCACAGTTTGTTGAGGACCCATGACTGAGCACACCTATTGCACTGAGGAATACAAAAAAATGATGATTGGAATGTTTTAATTTATTGCAGCCTCTGGTAATTTCTTGAGCTGCATCGCAGTCCATCACCCTATTTGCAATGGTGATGCCCTTGTGGGTCGTGTACTCACTGTGCTCTATGACTCAAGCTACACCCGACTGAAGAAGCCCAAATAGGCCAAATCCTGTCTTGGGAAGTTTGTTTTCCTGCTCAAAGGGAGCCTGGCCTGGCAGTTTGAGCTGGACTGTTCCTATTGGAGTAGGATCAAGAATGATTTGCCTCTTGGCTGGTTCCTGTCTGAGGAGGCATGATGGGCAAAAGAACAATGGGCTGTAATGCGAGTCGGAGTAATTACAGTGGCTGAGATCAATTCAAGCATTCCACCCATCACTTGTTTGTGTTCACCTGTTCAAGGCAGGGTACCATCACAGTGGTTGCAGATGCTCCACCTAAACCACACCAACCTGTAGGACGAGAATGGGTTCAGGAAGAGGGGTGCCAACGCACTGCTTTTCCTTTCTCAGTACCTCTTCAGACATGTTAAGCTGCTGCTGTTTGTAATGTTATGTTAAATAACATATTTTCAGCACTTGTTTTTTGAAGAGGTGGTAGGTTATCCCTCTACCAGAAGGATCCTGACTCTGTCTTTGAAATGCTGCATTGAACTCCTGCACGTGCAGGATTGTTTAACACATGCATACCTACAAGAAAAAGGCAGAGATTAAAGGAAGTAAATGTTACTTGTATTTCACAAATATTCCAATTGGCAATATTACATATGATACTACGTGAACTTAATCTGTTGGATTGAATTGCAGACAGCATTAGTTCCTTTAGAAAAACATTGTGGGCAGCAGTACTCAATTTGTGACAAATTAAACAGTAGAGACACTTTTTAGATATGTTTTCAAATTTTTCAAAGTCATTTAGTCCATTGTGAAAAATACATGCTTCACGCATAGAATCAAAAGTCAACTCTACTCACATTGTCTTGTGCCAAGCTTCCAGTTGAAAAGTGGACTCGCTGTGAACCCCAAAATTCCCTGAGTCTCTCTGGAGATGCTGAACATTCACTGACTTCAAAAGAGAAAGATGGAGAAAGTGGGAAGGGGAAGATAAATACTGGAGAGCTTAGTGTTACAGGATGGCAATGGTAGACTTTTGGTTTGGAAAGGTATCTTAGTGGATGGCAGATAGGTGTGCTCAGGGTTATGAGAAGGTAAGTAAAAGAGTGTTCGAACAAGGCAGGAGTGGAATAAAATACAGACTTTAGAATTCTGGATGATAATCTTACCCTGCTCCAGGATGGATGGCACAGTGTTGAAACTAGATGTTGACCAGGATAACAGGTCTGATCCCCAGGATGCAAGACAGCAGATACTCTTTCAGAGCAGCAACAACAGGAGACAGGCCAACAAATATTGGCAAACAGAGGACAAGAAAGCCACAAGCAAAACAGGCAAGGGTGAGAATGAGAGGAAACCAAATATGGAAGAACCCAATAAAAGTATTGGGATGCTAAGCTGAGAGGATGACCTGTAAAGAAAGCTCTGATGCTGATGATGCAGAAGTCACACAAAGTCCCACCCCCCCCACAGTGTTTAGTTGTCAATCTGTTCTCGTGTGCCACTGTCCTGTCTTCCATATCCTGCAACCCATTCCCTATCTGTATTGGAGAAATGCACAATTCTCTCTGGAATTAGGATATGCTGCCTCTTCTTAACCATGATCTTACTATGAGAGTCACCAAGTGAACCTCTTCCTAATTGTTTCCTCTGTTGCAATTGTGAAATTTTGTGAGGGCTCAAAAATCAATTTATCTTTTTGTGTAGTGGAGGTTTATACCGAGCATTACAATACAACAGAGGTACAACATGGGCAACAGAACAGCAACTTAAGCTGTTACAAAGAATTTGGGCCCCATTCACAAAGTTACTTATATGTAGTCAAATTATGAGTGCAGAGTCTCTGTGCTCGTGGCGGAGTCTTGGCAATTGGAGCGGAATCTCCGCACTACAGTTCTCAGTGCGGAGATTCTGCCCCAAGTGCAGAGCCTCCACACTTGTAACTTTACTACACGCAAGTACCTTTGTGAATCAGGCCCTAAGTACTGATTGGAGTCTGTAGCAGGAGGAGTATCCCATGGTACAATAATAAAACAGAAAGATGGAGGAAGAGACCCTGCTTCTCTTTTCTGACGTCTTTACAGTCGAATATTGTCCCTATGGGGTGAGGTGCCTTCCTTTGTATCTCACGTGAAATAATATGTAACAGTCATGTTCATGTTATGCAACTGATTTCAATAGATTCATTGATTTTATTATAAGATGGGGCAATAGCTATGAAAACACCCTTTTTTCATAGCATATGTGCATCTTAGGCAGAAGCAGTGCCAGTGCCAGGTAGAACTAGGGCAAGCTTTCTCCATAACAGGAAACAAACTAATAACAGCAGCAGCACAAGCTTTGCCTCCTCAAAGAACAGGTACAGCATGACAGTAACCAAGCAAGTTTTCCTCTCTGACCGAGTGCAGCCATGACAGTCTACCTTTCCCGCACAACAAATTCAACATGGCAGGCTGGTGAAAGATTTCATTACCTTCAAAACATGTGCAGTTAAGGCATGGGTGATACCTAGCTTACAGACGGATCTCGGGAGCAGGAGCGTAACTCACTGAGAGCGATGACCAGTTTGATAAGTTAATCAATATGCAAGATTGCCACTTAGGTGATTTTCCAAGCACACATCCTGGAAACTCCCTTGAATACCTGTTGTCACCGCTGTGACACCCTTGTCATATTCTGCAGTCTGCCTGCTGGTACTTTCGGGAGACTCAAGGACGGCCATTTACATGCACAATTGTCAATGAGCCTTTCACAAAGCAGTATGTGTCACCAGAGGTCACACATTTGAATCCTTCTTAGATAGTTCGATGGGTTAATGTGTTTATTGCAAAGGTTCTTGTGTAAACGTCAGATTAGAAGCTCTGATCCTGATTAAAAAAAAAAATCTGTGGGTTATGTATATTCTGCAAACGTCTTCATCAAAGCTGCAGAACATTTGTTTTAATCCTAGCAGGAGAAATCATATCTGTATAAGAAGGCGCCAGTGTAGTGTGAGGTGGTTCCTTAGGGTTCTTTTCGCTGCCACTCTTGTTATTCGACCTCTGTGTGCACCCACTTTCTGAGCTGATTATCTTTGGTTGCAAAGGACTTTTGTATGAGGATGACACCAGCTGATTATTTCACTCGAGAATCCATATTTTACACAGGAAATGAGAGAGATTAATATGTGGTCATCCAACAATGGATTGGACCACAATCTCCTCCTTCCAGTGTTAGCTAATCTAAGCTGCTTGCACAGTAAAGCTGGAATCATGCAAAAACAGAGGATCAAATTATGCACAGAGAAAACAAAGTATTCAGCACCTTCTGAGGCGTGAATATCTCACTATTTTGTCATTTTAACACAGACAAAAGGAATTCCAACTGTGAACAAAACACTCTTCTGGAAAAAAAAGTACTTATCCACCAGGATGAACATGTTGTCCACAGTGCTTAATTTGTAAATAAAAAGGTGCTGGTGCTCAAAGCTCCTCCTAAACACACGGCTGCTGCAATTAAAAGGGTGAGCACATAATACTGAGGCAGCTTAATACTAAAGCCATCTCAGGACGCTTTAATGCATTTACAGCCACTCCCTGCCCCTTCAGCACACTCTTGCAGCTTCCTGCTTTCCCCTTTCTGACGCTTTTTCGTTTTTCTCTTCCTCCGTCTTTCCCTCGTGACCTTTGGCTCGCAGTAAATGCTTGAGAAAGAAAACTAAGCGCTGGCCCTCAGAAATAAGTGCCGGTGCTCCGCACCGGAAACAACAAGCACAAATTAAGCACTGGTTGTCCATCAACAAACATTAATACTGGCTTGTATGGAAGATCAGGGGCCTCATTTTTTACCATTTTCCCTTCTTACTCCACGAATAAAGTAGCTTCCGCAAATCATACAATGTTGCACACAGCATAAACACGTGCAAATAGCTTGTGATACAAGGTGTGCCTCTTTTATTTTGTGTATCCGAACTATGTCTAGGAACTGGCATTCAGTTTTTGTTTTAGTCTGTGGCCATGCTATGGGTAATTAGTGGCATTTGTTTTCTATTTCTATTGAGAAAGAGCTGTGCGGACAGTACATATATCTCTCAAAAGTGTCTTGCTAGGAGGCATTGAAAGGCTAAAGCATTAGACTTTAATTAGAGATTAAAGTGTTTGGGATGTTCCTAGACTCGGATGCCCTTTTGAAATATCAGCTGGTTTCAAAACAGGGCCTCGAGTGTATTTTCACGAATAATGAAACAAAACATTTTCTTGACATAGGGGTCTTCAGTTCCATCTTGTACGAATTGCATTTACAAATATAAGGATTTCATTCATGCTGCAGATAAAAGTCCATCCCATTTCCATCAACAGGGGCCAAAATGTCTGTATGGGCAAATGTTTATCACCAGTATCAGTTGAACACAGAAGCACAGCAATGAACAGCACAGCTGTTGATCCACGTGTTCCACGTTTCCTTTAGTAACTTTCTGCAAAACGCTTTTTTTGTTAAAACCTGCAAATTATGCAACAGATGGGGAACCACGTGGCAAGTGGAATTACGTGAATAATGGTACCTCCACATAATTTCATAATTCCAGTGGCCCTGATCAATATTATCTCGCAGGAACAATGCATTGTGTCCACTCGACATGGCCATGTCCCTGATGTCTACTATGAAAGTGCAGCCTTCAGGAGTTATGTTAAAGCATGGGTCTCCAACCTTTTCACTAACAAGAGCCACTTATGTTCAATGAAAATCATCATGAGCTACTAATACTATTAGCGTTGGAAACATCAGCCAATTACATTAGTGGCCACCATATGCATGGTTACCACCTATGATCACCTTAGTGCAGGATTACCAGCAGTGATGTAAAAAAGGCTTAGTCAATTTAGAATGACTCTACAAGGAGAATACATAGTAGCCACAGGTGCAATGCCCCTTGGCACCAAGTTAACAATGTTAGTAATAAGGCTGTGAAGGCTGCATGATTTATCATTCAGACACAAGCTTTAAATAGATTTTGAAAATTATGGATTCTGAGAGTACAAATATTTTCTTATCAAATACACACCTTTCAATTTTAGTATACATATATTATTTCAACCCAAAACAGCTTCCAATTTAGTAGGCTGAGCTGCACACAGAAGATCTACTCGCAGGTAGCAGATGAGCTACCAGTAGCTCATGATCTACTCGTTGGAGAAGCCTGGGTTAAAGCAATCTGCATATCAATGTGGCGTCACCCTCCTGACCTTTCAGACCTTGTCAGAAAGATTCAGCCTTCCCATCTGAAGGACACTACCCTGGTCTCCTCCTGCATATTTTTGAGGATGGACTATTATAATGGTCTAAGCGTTAGCCTTCCCACCCATTGCTTTCAATTTCATAGTATTTTCAATATTTTGCAATACTAACTGATCTGAATTTATGTTGTGTGCATGACTCCCCTTTATGGCTTTGAGTTCCTATGGCCCGATAACCTTCTGCATCACTAAATACGTGCCACATCTATAAATGGTCTACTGGACAAACTGCTGTGCCCGCGATGCCCCTCCTGGACCTAGAGTGCTTCTACAGTGGCCTTGAAATGTTGGAGCTGCTGTGTCCTGAGGAAGGTGGGGACTCCATTGTACGCACTCACACTGCCCCTGGTGGGGATTCAACATTGGGACCCCCTTACTTGCTTCTCGGGGGGGCGGTTGTCGGCCTGAATGGTTGTTGGTCTAACTACAGTTGGTAACTGTTATCAGCTGGGAGTTCTACTCCCCATGGAGGAATTGGTAGCTCAATATGGATTACCTCCCGGCCAGTTTTTTATCTATGAGGCTCTAGTGCAAACATTTTGGTATGTATGGGCCGGGGGATGAGATGAGCCACGGATGCATACCATTTTGCAACAGCTGCTGATTTTACAACAGCTGCTGACCCTGGGCCAGGCAAGACACCTAGTGAAGTTGTTCTACAGCTCTCTAACAGAAATGATCTGTAAACCTCTAATGACACTCCAGCGCCAGTGGGGGAAGACTCTTGGGTGGGATCTCACAGAACATAAGTGGAGCAACATTTTGCCATACCCTAAGTAGGTCTCCGGAAATATGATACTGAAATATGTCCAATCCAACAATGTCCCCATAACCTACTTGCCAACCCACAGACTTACTGAAAATTGGGGACCCAGTCTGTCAATATGTTTAAATTTTCTAAGCAATCGCGTACCCATTGAGGAGGCTTGGCGGACCCCCAGCGGTCCGCGGACCACAGTTTGGGAACCACTGCTCTTGATAGTTTATGGAGGCAAACAAAGAAGTTGCCTAAGATGTGCAATTCTAGATGCGGATGTCTGTCTGTGGTGTAGAGCTGCCCACACACACAACTTTATTGGGGCAAAGTAATCAAAGCACTTAGAGCCACACTGAACCGCTCCCTTTCATGCTCCATCGAGGTCTGTCTTCTGGGAATGTTCCATAGACCCAAAAAACAGAAGTTGGGGTCCAGATTCCTAGATAGCAATGGCTTGGAAGTCTTGGGGGGCCCTGTAGGAGAGTCCCCTCTTTTTGACATGTTTACCCCCACTTTTTACCTGATGTCAGCGTGCTTATCCTCTGTTATTACTGGCATCCTGCTAATCAGGACCCCAGTGATTGTGCTCTCTCCTCCAAATTCGGTTGTCTTGGTACTTTTTACACCCCACAATTGGCATACTGGTGTTCCCCTGTAAGTCCCTGTTAGATGGTACTTAGGCACCCAGGGCATTGGTACACCAGGGGTCTCCCATGGGCTGCAGCATGTATTATGTCCCCCATGAGAGCCCATGCAAACTGTGTATGCAGGTCTGCCAATGCAGACTGTGTGAAATGGTGCATGCACCCTTTCACTGCTGGTCACTACGCCAGGTCACTGTAAGTCACCCCTATGGTAGGCCCTTTCAGACAAAGGGCAGGGTGCAGGTCCCTGGGTGTGTGGGCATCCCTGCATGAGCAGAGGTGCCCCCATGAACTCCAGTCAAAATTCCCTGGACTTCGTAAGTGTAGGGAAGCCATTTTGTCTATGTACTGGCCACTGATTACTGCCTGTGGTCCAGCTACATAACGGGAACTCTGAACATGGGCATGTTTGGTATGAAACATGTCGGAATCATACCCCAATACTGATTCCAGTATTAGTGGCATGATTCCATGCACTCTGACAATGTCCATTAGAGGACCCCCCAGTTCTGCTTCTACCAGTCTTCCAGGGTCTGCGGGTAGCCCGAGCTGCTGCAGCCTCCTGACACAATTCTGCCCTCCTGCTGCTTGACCATCTCAAGCAAGGGACAGCAGAACAAAGGATTTCCTGTAGGAGAGGGGTGCAACCTCGTGACCTTTGGAAATAGGTGATATTGGGCTGGGGAGGGGTAGTATACCAACACCACTGGACTGCTTTGAAGAGCACATTGGTCGCCTGGTCCCCGCTCTGGCGCGAAACAATCCCCTGCCCATCTCCACCCCTAGGATGGTGCCCAGAGCTCCTCAAGGTGGCCACTTGGTTCTACCATCTTGGAACCAAGATGTGCAGGTGCCTCTGAGGGCATCTGACGGGTAGGCCAGGTAGCTGACATCAGTGACCCTTCCTGATAGGTGGTCACCCCAGAGAGTGACCAAACCCCCTTTTTGGTCTATTTAGGAACTCCTTGTGGGTGGGTCCCCAGATTTGTTGTGCAAGACTCCACCAGTAACTCTCTGCAAAGACAACTTCTGCTCCTGGCCTCTGGAACTGCTGCTGGGCTACACAGGAACCAAACAAGACTGCACTGCCGGAGAAGACCTCTCCTTGCAACATTGTTTCCGCAACTCCTGTCAGCATTCTGCAACATCTCCAAGGCTGTGTGTCCCCTGCGGTCGGCAAGACTTCAGCTGCACCAAGAAGCAAGAAGGAATCTCCCTTGGAGTGAAGGAGTCACTTACCTGCACCCGCAGGCACCTAAGGCAACAACATTCTGTCCTTCAGTTCTGCGAAGATTCCCCCAAGGCAGGTGTGGTTCTGGGGGTCCCCTGGGTCCTCTCTATGTTCTGTCCAATGTGGGAGATGGTGAACCCTTGTCTCTGCCACTGGGACAGAATCCCTGTGCACCACAGCTGTTGCATCAACTAAGGCTTGTTGACTTCTGCTCCGAGGGATCTTCAGGCTCTAAGTAGCCCCGCCCCAGCACTCTACATCTGCAAGGACAGTCTCCTCTCTGCTGCTCCTGCGATGCGGAACTCCTCTTCAAGTGTGCTGACTGAGCCTCACTGCGATTACTGTGCCTGCTGCCAATGGGTTGCTTGTGGGGGCTCTGACTGCTTCTGCTGGCTCTCCTGCATCCTGAGGGTCAGCCCAAACTTCCCTCCAAGAGTTGAATCCCCAGGACCTTGCTGGTCCTCCACAGCTTCCAGCCGCCTCTTTGGCATTTGCCTGTTGGTGGTCCGCCTGACAGTGGGGAGTTTGTGGGACAGTTCATAGGTGACTTCAGGGACTCCTCTGCAGCTCCTGGACCCTGCAGCTGGACTTCATCCATCACGTCCATCCGGATCTTCAGCTGCACAAGGACACTCCTGTGTGGACTGGACTCTGTCCCTTTCTTTTGCAGGTCCTCCTCACCCAGAATCTGCCCTTGGGTTCCACTGGTCAGGTCCTGTTTCTGCATTCTCTAACCATGACGTCCCCATGTTAGCCTATGGGAAACTGGGTAACTTACCTCTCTGCACCCAGCCGCTGGGGATCTTCTAGGTACTTACCTTTTGGGGTTTCACTCTCCCCCAACCCTTTTCTAACTACTCCATACACTTTGATGGGGGACACCCTTTCGCATTCAATTGTTTTAGTATATGGTTTAGCCCCCCCTTTAGGGCCCTTGCTAATTTATGCTTTTCCTGAGTATTTACCAGCATATATTTTGTGTCTTCATACCTCCAGAGGGAGGAATACCAATGGTACTTTAGTTTGATGTGCCTTTAATAGAGTACCTTTGTTTTTGCAACACTGTGTGGTTCCTTTCATGTGTGATAAGTTTACTGTGTGACTACTGTGGTATTGCAAGTGCTTCATATGCCTTCTAGATAAATCTTGGCTGCTCACTACAACTATCCTAGAGAGCCATGGCTGTCTAGACACTGTAAGACTAACTAATTGGGGGTTGTCTGGATCCATAGGGGTCCACCACACACTGGGCCAGCTTCCTACAGGCCCCAGCAGTTCAGACGTGGTCGAGGGACGTTACTATGTGGATGAGGGCCAAAGAGAGATCATTGATAAGAGAAGATGCCTGTGGGGTAAGAAGACAACTGATTGCAGGACTGTGGACAGAGATATTCGAAGTCTGGGAGAACCCAGAGAGACCCACGGTGGGGAGCACTGGTGGTCGGGCTGGGAGGGATGAGATAGAGGAAGAAAAAACCTCTGGAGAGTCGGAAGCTAGGGGAAATGAGGGATGAGATTGGTGAACTGCAAAGGCTGCAGAGCACCTTGTGCACTTCTCCCCCATATGTTTTTTCTTAAACCCCCCGCGACCCACTAGATGTAGCATTTCCCCTTCATCTGCCCTCAGAGATTATTTGCAAACTTCTTTCCTACACCCCCTACAATCTCAATAATAGATGGGGTCAATTTACAGGGCATTTCGAGACATTCTTTTTTTATCTGTTTGATGGTTTATTTTATTTTCAGCTATTAGTTTTGGTTAAGGCATTTCATATCCTCCTCCACTGACTTCCAAGAATTACTAGGCTTAAAGAGTGTGGCGGAAGCAGGGATGTACACCTTAATAAACCCCAAAGATGCACCTACGGGGGGAAATGGGAAAAGACGGGCACTGTATGATGAAGGCTGAAGGAGGCTATATGAATACTATGGAATCTGAGATCGAAGGCGAATGCCTGTGAGGGTGCGCAATACGTGAAACAAACTGAGAGAGCCTGATAACCTGAGACACATACTTGATATATTTGGTAATGAAACCCTGTTCTCTCTTCATGTGCCTTATTTAATTGGATGTACCATATATTTTGGCACTGTCAAATGAGTGAAATATAATATAATTACTCTGCTTGTTCAATTGGAAATGCCAAAAAATAGAGTTTAACATTTTTTACAAAAAAACATGTCATCATCTCTGTGTTTGAAGAACCTCTTTCTTCTGAATCCTCAGATGAAATGGTTGGGAGGACACTACTTCAGTGTTCTTGGCTCTAAGCATTGGAACAAGTTACCACTCCAGCTTTGGAGTTTGACCCCTTACCAGGCCTTCAAAAAAGGCATTAAGGAACCTTGTATTCTGTTAATTGGTGGTAAGTGAGTTGGGTCTTCCTGCATGTGGCTGTTGAAGCACATTTGTTCTTGTTGTTTTTGTCTCAGACATACAGACAAAAGGAGCAACTGTGAATCTCAGGAGAGGACAGGTTTGACCAAGAGTACCCCATAGCATGTACAAAGGCCTACTCCAGAAGTGTTTTGAGTAAAAAAAGTTCTTGTGACTAGCACTGTTCCTTAACTCAGCAGTACCTGTTTTTTAGGTCTTGTTTAAGACAGCATGCATGCGCTGTTGCATGTGAGAGATTTTGTTTACTACAAGGAGCTTGAGCCTGCCCATTGCTTAACATTTGCTGCCTTCATTCTCACTTTTATTTGCTGCTTCCTGCTTGGCCAGCGGCTGACAGTATTACTTCCTCGTCATTCGTGTGGAGCATGGACCATGTACTGAATGCTTCATTATGATTAGTGTCCTTCCATTGCTCGTGCTGTGATTGAGGTACTATTTTTATTTCTTCTTCCCCTGTCTCATCTCTGCCTGTGTTGCTTCTTCTATGTCGCCGCTCTCCTGGTTCTATCCTTCAACCCTGCCTGTCCATGTTGCTTTTTGCCTCCCACCACCCACCTTCCCTTTGATGTGTTGCCTCCACACCCGCTATAAGAAATAAAATGCTATGATGCGGCCAGTGCTGGCCGAGTCATAGTTCCCATTGTTCATGTTGCTGCTTACTTCCCACCACCCCTTACCTGTGTTGCTTCTTCCCTCCCACCCTTCAATTCTATGTGTTGCCTCTTCCCTTCCACCTCTGATCCTCCCTTTGTCTCCCACACCCACCATAAAAAAAGAGTGCTGGCTGTATCATAGCACTTTTTTTCTACATTTTAGCTATGCTGCACAGTAGGCGAGCTGCTGTACAACATGGCTAATAGACATTGGCTAATAGCTTTCGTATAGGCAGGACCTATAGGCTTTGCCAATGCTTATTGTTTTTACATGTCAAGTAGGAAGGGCAGGTGAACATGAATTGACCTTCATCCTACTCCTTTTAGGTCTGCCTTGATGGCAGAGCTGTTGGTAGGCCGTATGTTATAAAAGGAATAGAGGTCTAAGAAGTTCCACTGAGAAAGGGTCCTTGGCTACACCCATATGTTGGTTTTCTTGAGTACAGCATTTGACTGGGCAGATGTTGTGTGGTTGATTGTATCAATGCTAAAAATATTGAGATACACCCATATCATGCACAAACCAAAATATCAAAAGGTAAGTACATATAGAGGAAGTACAGATTTATGCTTTCTAACTCCTCACCCACCTACCTTGGAGATATATATATATTTCTCTGTGTGTATATACATATACATATACATATACACACACAAATCAGTCCAAACTTCCAGGGGAAATTCTCAGTAAGGGATAGAGGAAGCAGCACACCAGCTGAAGCACACCAGTTTATTTGTGCACAGAAAGATAACAACACATTTCGGCTTTACTAAAGCATAAGTCAAGTTGGGATAATGCTCTCAAATGCCCATAGACATAAACGTACTGTTCATAGACATAAAGAACATACTTTCCCGATTGTGTTTTTCAGTTACATCCGTACTCTAATCATAATCAATCAAAATTGGGAAATCATTCGAAAACAGCTAGAAATGTATTAAATAATATATAACAACATTTATCATAAATATAAATTGACAAATCACTTGAGAACAGCTAGAAATGCATCAATTGAATATTTTTATTTTACAAACTAATTTGTCACAAAATGTATCTACTTTGACATTTTTATCATAATAGGAACTCATCTCATTTTACGTACTGGCATCAACATGTTTGTCAAAATAGTGACTTGTTTCATTTTATATGCCTGTATTTACTCATGATATTAATGTATTTACTCATGATATCTTGTCAAAAAAGTGATATAAAATTAGTGTGTGCAAAAGCTTAAAATGATTAGATTAAATAAATAATTTCCAAGGTAACAAAATACAAACACAAACAATTAATTGATATTGCTGTTAAAACTATTCCAGAATATACCAATAGTTAATACTGGACCACTCAATGTTTATGATTGAAAATCCTGTTGAAAACAATAAATCAATAACTTCTCTTAAACCTAATCAATGAGCAAATGCCCAATTTATCATGAACCGAGGATCATTTGATAATCATAAGTTATGTGTAATGCATAATATATGTAACAGTAGATGGATGAGTATGCAGTCTAAATTGCTACTTTTTGCTGAATAAATTCAAACCCATAGAATTAATCAGATAGAAAAGAATAATTAAAGTTACGTGCCTCACATACAATATCCCATAAGTGGTCAAGGACAACAAATTTGCCATCCCTTAGAAACTGACATTCATCTCGTACTGTGTGTTCCATTGCAATTACCTAACATTAAAAGAAACCCAAAATAATGTTTAAAACTGACACAAATATATCAGGACTGAGTGAAAAGGTCAAGGCATGGAGAAAAGTGGGAGTGAATAATGATTGAAAGGAACTAAATTATGAGAAAATCAATTTGTCAATAAATGGCAAAAAGGAGTTTGTGCAGTAGTCAAAAATCCCAGAAAAAAAGACAACCAGAAGAGTTCACAGATATCACGTAATAACTAATTTCCAATGTCTACTGGCAATTCCTCATCCCTGTTCAATCCATTTGGTCTCTTAGGGCCTGATTACAAGTTTGGGGGTCAGACGGCCAGACCACCATGTTGGCGGTCCCAAAAAGACTGCTGTGCCGGCGGTCCCCAGACCGCTGTATTACAATGTATAGAGGCAGAACTGCCGCCTACCAAATAAAAAAAGCAGGCCGCCAGCAGCATGGCGGGTTGTAATGTGGGCAGTCCAACCACCAGCTCCGTCAGCACCGTGGCCAGCCGCAGAGCCTATTAGAGACACACAGTTGCCGCGGCGGTCCCCCAATGGCTGCAATGCAACAGCGGTTGTCCACCGCATTCCGCGCCCAGCAATGTAACAGACAAGTGCCTATTGGTTGAATACAAAAACAACACAGCTGATTCAAACTGACCCAGTGGACACACTATATAATACACCTCTTCACAGACCACAATCCTTTGGATCGCCCCTGCACACTGAACACCACAGACCACCATTTCACCAGCTCACAATAGATCAGACACCATGTATATTTGCATTTCCGATCATATTTAAGACCCTGCACATTTTTTTGTCCATCCTCTCCCTATTGTACTTCCCCTGTTTAGTAAGTCACTGTCACCCACTTTAGTTTCCCAAAAAAAGGTAAGTTAAGAATTATGGTGGATGAAATCATCAGAGTAGAGCCACAATTGTTTGGAGCCCATGTCCAGCATACGTCTCACAGGAGAAGGAAAATAGAAATCTGGCAAAGGATAGTCGACAGAGTGAATGTCCACAAAGGCTGACATTGTTGTCTGATGGTTGTGGACCAATGGCTGTGTCCATCCGCTGTGATGACTGCATACATGGCATACATGTACGCAGGGTTCGGCTAAAACAGTCACATGACTCATGACGCTGCTGCCATCAACACCTCCACCACTTCAGCTGTTGTGTGCCACCTCTGGGAGCATAGTGCCAGGTCAAGCAGGCGAAAGGGCCCCAGCCTTCACTCATGAGGGGTTGGAGAACCTCGTGGAGGAGGTCTTTCCCCATTATGGCCAACTCTATGGCTCACCAGAGGAGCAGGTAGGCACTCATAGGCATATGCACATCTGTTCAATGCACCCCTTCCTTCCAGCTAGGTTACAATGTGCCTCTGAGTGCCACTTTGTTGTATGGGGTGCCTGCTGTCAGATACTGGGGTCCATACTCAGGATGTAGATGGTGCTGTTAATGGAGAGATCTGCTCTGTGTAAGACACATTACTAATGTGTTGTACGATAAGGTAGTGATCCACCTCCTGTTGCATACATATATCTAGGCAAGCAGACTTTACAGACATACAATGATGTAGTTTTGGACATGATTTTTGAAGATGAAGGCTAACATGTGTATCCATTACAGCAGGAGCTGGGTATGTACGCTGTTTGAGTCTAAGGGCCTGGTCATCAATATGTATAGTCCCACAGGACACTTCGAACACATCTGGCCTTGGCAAAATGCTGACTGAGAAGCATGTTTTACTCACAGTGCCATTCTGAGTGCCACACAACCCTGTACTTACACAAGATGGGCACAGGATGTACTGTAATGCATGGATTGCTGAAAATGTGAGTGCCCTGTTGGATCTGCATGCTCATCCTGCAGAGGACAAGGACTGTCTGATGTGCTCCCAGTCTGTGAGATAGATCAGGCTGGGTCAGTGTTACTGTGGCTATGCCACTGTGGCCCCTGGACCACTACCTGTAGACCTGCAGATCCTTGGATGTGGCCAACATTTGTCTTCAGAGTCAAGACTTGGCCAGAATGCCTTCCTCCATTTACCTCATTAAGAATGGGTAATGGGATTCCCCCATTACCTTCTACATATGTCTATTGCCCACCATTGTCAATATGTGTCATTGAGTTATTGGCACCTTACTCACACAGCTCTGTTGTCACCTTTTCATGAGTCATATTTGCACAGGACAAGCATTTTCACAACTGACCAAACTATAGTGCAGATAGTTTTGTAGTTTGAGGAGGAGCATTGCATGTGACTTATTGGCTTTGTTACATGCAAGTAAACAGACAAAACATACCTTGGTATGTTTGATGTCATCTTTATGGGTGTGGAACATATGGTAAAGTATGTACAGGGATAGCAGTAGATACTACACAAACCCACTCAGGAGTAGTATTGTCATTCCATTGGGTAGCCCACAAGTCCACATTTGTACATGGAAGAGGCTTCTCCTCACACCAATGCCAGTCCTTTTCTTGTCACTTAAGTGTTAGGGGGTGGCGTGTACTATGGTATTTGTTTGTAGGGTCTGTGTACTTTGGGTCAAAGTGGCTGTATGTAAATGTGTCTGTCCTGTCATGGCCAAGGAGTTTCCCTGAAAAAAGTCACAATGGTGTGTGGGGTTTCATTGTGGCTCACATCACAGTACATGTTGCTTGTGCCCGGGTTACCTATTGTCATTTGGCTTGCTCTTTCAGTGTAGGCCCTGAGAAGGGTTGTGGGTAAGTCTACAGTTGACTCCAAAAGTGTGCATTTGTGTCCCTGTGCATGTGATCATGTATGCTTTACACTTGTGGTCTATTGATGATTTGCAATATGTGTGTGTCACAGACATTTGTTGAGGAAAATGGATTTGTGACCTGTTCATTTGTCTTTTGCACCCATACAGGTCAACGCCCATCAGAAGCAAGGGATTTGAAAAGCCATCGCCTGAAAGGTGCGGACCCTGGGGGTCCATCGCTGGAGGGAGCGTCCATTGTCAGGAGAGATGGGAGGACCGGAGACGCTGGGCCCGGACGATCGCGGAGGTCCAGCTGGGGTTGTTCTCCCAGTGCGGGTCGGGCAAGTTGGAGTGTGACCCCCATAATGGCTCCCATTCTGGCAGTGGCCTAGCCAGAGCTTGATGGGCATTTGAGGGGAGCACAGGGTGAGTCCTGTGCATATTTGTGCCTGTATACTTGCTACATTGATGTGTAAAGTTCTGCCATTTCCCACCTGATGATTGGGGATGGGCCATGTGTGACTCACAAGATGAGTACCTGTGTAGGTTTCAAAGTTGTTGGATGTTGATGTGACTTGCATATTGGTCCAGTGCCCCAGGACACAACAGAGTCCACAATCAATTTACTCTCAAGGACCGACACATAGCTGAGTACAGTGATCAATTGGGCCATGTTGGTTGATGTGTGTGTAGTTTGTATGCAACAGTCCACTACTCTTCAGTGTGACAGCGCAAAGAACATGAGATAGTAGATCACTGGCCTGAACCATGTGTCTGCTCAAGTGAATATATTGGTATCTGTCCCCCAAATGCCACTTGCCCTCAGTGTGTCACAACAGGATAGTTTTTAGGACAGGGTGGGGTAGGTTTTACAGTTTAGGGCAAGGCGGGGGATCAGGGTAGTTTTGGGGACAGGGCAGGGTAGGTTTTAGGGTTTGAGCTAGGGGGTCAGGGTAGTTTTTAGGACAGGGTAGGGTAGTTTTTAGGACAGGATAAGTTTCAGGGTTTAGGTGGGGGCACGGGCCAGCTAGTTTTAAGGACAGGGTGGGGTAGGATTTAGGGTTTAGGGCACAGGTGGGGGTCGGGATAGTTTTTAGGCCAGGGTGGGAAAGTTTGTAGGACAGGGCAGGTTTTAGGGTTTAGGGCAGGGCGAGTGTCAGGGTAGTGTATAGGACAGAGTGGGGTAGGTTTTAGGGTTTAGGGCGGGGGATTAGGGTTGTTTTTAGGACAGGGTGGGGTAGCTTTTAGGACAGGATAGGTTTCAGGGTTTAGGACGGGGTAGGGTAGTTTTTAGAACACGGCAGGGTAGGTTTTACGACAGGGCAGGGTAGCCTTTGGGGTTTGGGGCGGCAGGGTCGTTTTTAAAACAGGGCAGGGTTGTTTTTAGGGTTTAGGGTAGGTGTGGGGGGATCGGGCGATTTTTAGGACAGGGTGGGGTAGTTTTTAGGACAAGGTCGTTTTTTTGGGTTGAGGGTGGGGGTCGGAGTAGTTTTTAGGACAGGACGGAGTAGGTTTTAGGACAGAGTAGGGTAGGTTTTAGGGTTTAGGGCAGGGAGGTCTGGGTAGTTTATAGGACCGGGCTAGGTAAGTTTTAGGGTTGGGGTAGGGGTAGTTTTAAGGACAGGATGGGTAGGTTTTAGGGTTTAGTGCGGGGTGGGGTTTGGGGTAGTCTTTAGGACAGGGTGGGAGGTGTTTTAGGGCAGGGTAGGTTTTGGGGTTTAGGGTGGGGTACAGGTAGTTTTAAGGACAGGGCAGGGTAGGTTTTAAGGTTTAGGATGGGGTGGGGGTTTCGGTAGTTTTTAGGACAGGGTGGGGAAGTTTTTAGGACAGGGTAGGTTTTAGGGTTGGGGCAGGGTAGTTTTTAGGACAGGGCAGAGTAAGTTTTAGGGTTTAGGGTCAGGGCAGGGTTTGGGGTAGTTTTTATGACAGGTTGGGGGAGTTTTTAGGACAGGGTAGGTTTTAGCGTTTAGGGTGGGGTGGGTGTAGGAGTATTTTTTAGCACAGGGCGGTGCAGGTTTTAGAGTTAAGGGCGGGGGGTCTGGTTGTTTTTAGGACAGAGCAGGGCAGGTTTTAGAGTTTAGGGGGGGGGTCCCGTAGCTTTTATTACAGGTGGGGTAGTTTTTAGGACAGGATAGGTTTTAGGGTTTAGGGAGGGGGGTCAGCCTAGTTTTTAGGACTGGGTGGAGTAGGTTTAGGACAGGGCAGTGTAGCTTTTAGAGGTTAGAGCGGGCGGGGCAGTTTTTAGGACAGGGTAGGTTTTAGCGTTTAGGGTGGGGTGGGTGTAGGAGTATTTTTTAGCACAGGGCGGTGCAGGTTTTAGAGTTAAGGGTGGGGGGGTCTGGTTGTTTTTAGGACAGAGCAGGGCAGGTTTTAGAGTTTAGGGTGGGGTCCCGTAGCTTTTATTACAGGTGGGGTAGTTTTTAGGACAGGATAGGTTTTAGGGTTTAGGGCGGGGGGTCAGCCTAGTTTTTAGGACTGGGTGGGGTAGGTTTAGGACAGGGCAGTGTAGCTTTTAGAGGTTAGAGCGGGCGGGGCAGTTTTTAGGACAGGGCAAGGTAGGTTTTTGGGTTTAGGATGTGGGCGGGGGTTCAGCGTCAGTTTTAGTGGGTGGGATAGTTTTAGGACAGGATAGGTTTTAGGGTTTAGAGTGGGGGGAAGGGTTCAGGGGGGTTGTATCACACAACCACTCATGGCGTTAATAAGTATACCTTTACTAAGCATGCTTTTACAACGAAATTCCTTGTAAAGGCATGTGTGGTTAAAACGCTGTCGTGGTTCCGACCGCATTGTTAAGCTATGCGTGGTTCTACCATGCGTGGATCTGTCATACAACCAAAGCTGCTTGTTTCAATTAGAAGGTGGATATAATTGTTGAACGTGCACAAATCTATTTTTATTTGAATGCAGCACTGAAGAGGAATGGGCTATTAGCTGTGTAGCTAATGTTTTTTATGAGTATTTTATGATGACTATTACATAGTGTAATAGGTCAGTAAGACATGAGGTCTAAGGATTTGCCCCTTTCTTCAAAAAACATATTAGTATGTCTTTCTAGAAGGCAGCTGGTATTTGTCCACCCATTAACAAATGGTTAAATACTTTTGTGCATAAACCTTTTTAGGCTTCCTCTGGATGCATCAATAGAGAAAAACAAGCTATTATCTGTGTAGCTAATATTGGTGAGTATTTTATAATCCCTATTAAGTAGTTTAATAGGTCAATAAGTGTTGGGGTCTAAGTGATTTTTCGCTTTCTTCAGGGAACATTTTAGGATGACCTTATTGAAAGTAGCTTGTATTTGTCCACTCATTAAGACATGGTTTAATACATTTGTGTATAAAACCTTTGTAGATTTTGTCATCCTCTCAAGCTGGTTTACAGATAAACTTTTAAAAATGTGTGCATCCTCTTCAGACACTGTGGGGATTTCTAACTACTTTAGATAGTTTACATTTTCTTTTGGGAAAGAAGATTGAGTGCAATACATTTTTTCAAGTGCACAAAAAAAATCTACCAAGTTCATTAAGTTCCAAAATAATCTGATCTTTGCCTGACTCTATTCTGGAATATATTATAGTTTTAGTCTTTGATGTTCTAGTTTTCCAAGCAATGATTTGGCCTATTGTCGGCCCTCCTCATAAAATTTCCATTGTTTTATTTTTCACCACTTCCTTTTCCATTAAATATGTTCTCAAATTACTTTTGGCCTCTTTCCAAGGTAAAAATTGGTGTCCAGAATCCAACAGATTCAAAGCAACTTTTGCTTTCTATGAAATGTTATTTCAAGAAGTTAATTTCTGTTTTCCTTTCTCATGTACTTGAGTTATACTTTCCCCCCTAACACTTGTTTTAAAAGAAACACATACTACTTCCAGCGAGGAAGAGCCCTCTTCTCTATCCTTTTTCTAATGTCTTGAACAAATTGTGTGTCAATTAATGCCCTTTTATCTGTTCATTTGTGAAAAACATTTTTCCCTGAGAGTGTAAAATTCAATGTTGAAGCTTAGGACTGAATGATCTAAAAAACAATTTGTATGAACCCAGTTTCAACTGGGATTTGTGAAGATGTAAATAAAAAGTCTATTCTTGATGTGGGCTGATGATGAAGGTTTAAAACATATACTGCTCAGGGATCATACAGCCCTAATTATTTTTTAAACAGTATTGAATGCATTAGCACTCTTGACTTTTCTCGGGAATACACTGGGATTTTAAGTATCTTAGGTTATGGACTAGAGAAAATTTAATTCTCCTCCTATTATGAAGGAAATGTCATTGTTATACAAGTCAAAATCATGAAGTGTGGATCATATTCTAAAGTGCCATATTATGAAACTACAATAAATTATTTCATGTGCTATTGAATTGCTAAAGGTATCCAGCGACCAGCCAAATTATCTGCTACCTTAATGACAGAACCAAGAAAATTCTGTGCTAATAAAAAACATGGCAATACCCTTATACGAGGCCACAGTGGAATAATAATTGCCTTGTTTAAAACCTGGCCAACTTCATTTGGATTCAGGTGCTTGATGATGTGTGACAATTGTATCAATACTATTGCTGTTTTCAATGTATCCAGCCAAAAAAGGATAGTTTTTTCTCATTATGATTCTTGAGAGCGTCTGCACTAATAGAGATAATTATTAATTTAGTAATATTTAATATGTTGGATGTCTAATCCTGTGCAGTTCATTTGATCAATTGAATTACTGTTTTCCAGAAAAACATTTTCCCCACTTTTCTTTCCACCTTCCCTTCACTCACTCCACCTAGACCCATTTCTCTTCCCTTGATCAAGTCCTGTCCTAACCCTCCTTTCTCAACCTTCTTACATCTTGCAAACTATGTGTGATCTTGCCCATGAGGAAACCACCCTCTTGAAATTTGATGCCCTGTTTTGAAACAGTTTAGATGTCTGCCACTCTTGCTTAACCAACCCAATGACCCACCATCACCAGCAAACAACATACTAAACAATACACCACTCCATACATATCATTCATCAGATTTTCCCCCTCTCATTAGCCTGGAGACTCTCTTCTTTTGTCTACCTTATTTTTCTCACCTTTTAAGCTCATTTGAATATTCATTTAAAAACTATTGTAGGAACGTGTCATTAAAAATTTGGAATATGCCTTTTGCAACAACTTAAAGCAATGGCAATTGTCTAATATTGATTGGGCCCCTAATGATACAAACATGGGTATTATCTGTTTAAGATTCCAGTGGCATTTGAATGTCTCAAATGACATAGAGGATATACTTGCAAGTCATATTCATTGTCAGTCCTACTGGAATCCACCGGCTTTGTTTAGTCATTATTTTTTCCACAGGTCTGAAGTCCGCAGAGTTCACTGATATGGTTCTCGCCCCCGGTTTTAGGTGCAGAAAATGGGACTCTATATGCCTGACAAATTTACAAATCTTCAGAAGTTCTAGTTGGAATATGAACTGTGGGAGTGGAACCTCATTTACCTTAAATGTTGGTCTCCCGTAGATCTCAAATTGCTTTTCCCCATACCATTTTCTTATTCTTCTTGTTTAAACATATGGTTTTCCACTTCTTTTGTCACTATTGGGACTTAACTTTGCACTACTATCTGTGGATCCTCTACTTATGTAACACTTTGTTCCAGCACTTATATTTGGTCACCAAATAAGTCAATTTTGCCATCTGAATCTTTTAACCGATGTCCTAAATTACTAGCAATATACTGTTTAACACTTGTTTTGCATTTGTATCATCAATAAAGGGACTCATTTGATTTGATTGGAGAAAGATTGAAATGTGTGCGAAAGAACTCTTGATTTGTTGATTATTTTTCTCCTGCACTCCAGGATTACCACTTATGGCATTCTGTATGGTGTTTCGTGTTGGACTGTTCCAATGGGACTAAGATCATGGCTGATTTGCATATGGATTGGTCCAAACTAAGGTGGGATCTAGCCCTGAGTAATTAGCAGTGGGTGAAATGAATTAAAGTATTCCATCCATTATTTTTTTGTATACTTTAGTGTGTCACCCTAAATGGGATGGATAAGTCCCGACATAGAACCTATGCACATTGCGTAACTGGAACCAAGCTATATCTGACTGATGAGCCCTAACCAGGGCAAACCCGTACCTGAATTGCTTGTGTTCCATTTTAGTGAGGACCAGGCCTGGCTGTTTGGACTGGACTGTTTCCAACTGGGACGGCTCAATGCTGATTTGCATATGGCTGGGCCCAAATTGAGGGGGCATGGTGTGCAAATAATAATGGACTGGGTTGCGGCTTTGAGTAATTACCAGTGGCTAAGATTAATTCATGCATTCCAACCATCACTTTTTATGTACACTTTTGACACTATCTCAGCACAATGACTGAAGAGGTATGGCCAAAAGCAACCAATGGCTGAAGCAGGCTGACTCAAACTGACACCATGTGTACTATTTAAGAGCAAATTCACAGATGAAGCTGGTAATCCAGAACTTCAATTGTGCTGTAGCAGCTGTAGGTCAAAACCTAAAGACCAAAATAAATAACACAGCTCACACTGTTTAGTTCGATACCTGTAGTTAATTTGGGATCAAGTCATCTGAAATTTATCTGCAAGATGATTGCTTCAGGTGAGAAGCAAACCCAGTTTGTTTCAAGATTTATGTCAACTAGTATTTTCAAATTTGGCACGTTCAGAATCTGACTGAGAAACAAAACAAATAACTTTTTTAAAATAAAAAGCTGCACATTCGCTGTTATATCCTCGGGCTTTAAGCAAATAGGATGCATTAATAAATAGTTGTTATCATGCTTAAAAAAAACATACATTTTAACAAGATACACAACAAGGTCTAGATAGGCAAATGTGCTTGAACAACCATCATAGCAAACATTTGGAAAACTAAAACATTGTTCACAGTCTTGTGCAAACATTCTGTCAATGAGAAGGTAATGGATTTTAAAATGTTATCCTCACTGTTCTGATTATACAGTGTAGCTTTCTGTGTTAGTTTCTTCATAGATAGTATGACTCCACCAGAAAATACTCTGATCACATTTTGGTAAGCATCCAATGTCTACAAAAAACTATGTTTCATATATTTGTAGGTTGATACTTCTGGTGCGGTCATCCCAAATGTTAATAGGCTCCAGATTAATGAAACACTTCAACTGTACTGAAATGCAGGCCTCCCTCTTTCTAACAAAAACTTCACTGTGTGTTGGGAGGGGGATGCTGGTTCTTGGAAGGTGGGCTTTAGAGCTGAGCATGGCCTGAGGCACTTCTACCCCCAATTATATCATTAAAAAAAACAAAAATAAAACAAGTACAAAAGCCATTTTGTATGCTCTATTTCAAGGCCACTGAACCTTTGGATCCGTGCAAAGGAGGTCCACTGGGGAAATACAATTCAATCAACAGTGTAACCAACACAGCCACACAATGAGGACCCATGTCAGAAATAAAAGTAATGGTTTTTATTACAAATGAACACTCTGGTTAATGTAAACAATTCTCAAGACTATACTGTAAAGATACACTATCACCGTGGGAAATTCGAATCGCTGAAAAAACTAAGTTGGATTAGCATAACCCAAACCTAACATTCGGTGACTACAATACAGAATATCAACTGAAGAATTTGGTGTTGTGAAAATAAGCATTCAGCATTTCTCTTACACATTTTTGAAAGTTAAAGTCATCTAACCAAAAATAAACTAAGGACAGTTTGCATAAGTTCTATGAAACCTAAGCTATTTCGAGTTAGGAATCTAACTAAAACATACGGGGAAAAATGATGAGCAAATTAAGACAAAAGGAAATCTAAAAAAATTAAAAAGTAATTTGGTAAGGGGATCAAAAGGAAAAGGTGTCAGCATTTCAGAAGCTCAGTTGAGAGTCTTCTTAGAGAATCAAGCGTGAGCCTGAGCCACACTTAGCAAAGCATGGAGAAAATGAAGGGAAAATCAGATGTCTGTACAAAGTCCGAGGGAATCTGCCTTTCCATCAGTTGCTGATAGTCCTAGTTAATACTGCAAATCTCTATCAGGTAACTCCCACTAAATCAAACCATCCCATTCTTCAGGCTTCTTCTCTTGTCCCAAGGTGGAACTCGAAACAGTACTGTACACTCCCAAGACAGTCCTGGGAAGGTTGCTGTCCTTGGTCTCCTGTACATCTCTTGCAGCATGCATAAATAGGACAGTCACTTCCTTTCTCGATCTCTTCATGTACCCTTACCAAGGTTATGTTCTCAGACTCTCTATGTGTAGAACAATAGGACATCTTTTCCCAAAACTAACATTTCATGGAAAAATACCAGCAATGAAATGACACAATAGCAGCGACAGTTTCTCAAGTTAAAGAAATTCAGGCGTAGTTGAATCAAGCTAAAGCAATATTTGAATTGCACATTTAATCCATATTGTACTGTGCAAAGTAAACTTCTGTATCATATAATATCAATTACATTTGCTCATTTAAACGTCATGTTACAGTTAATATAAAGAACTAAATAAATTGTTAACATGTGCTAATTGAGTATAATGGGGAACTATATTTCTCAACGTTAATCAACCACATTAGTAAGATGTTGTATATATAATTCATTATCTTCTTGAAGTCAAACACTCTGAAACAATATGAGAGTGGTTATACCATTATAATAAACGGTTACATGTCAATTAATAAGATTATGCCACACAGTATATTTCCCTCCTCTTATCACTACAGTGAACACACTTCAATATTGACTTCAAGTGCACCACTTTACATTAGTTTACTATTAGTTCATATATTATGTTTAAGTTATAGTCATAAATAGATCAATATTGTGAGTCAAGGGTGGCAGCCAGTTCTCCGCTGGACAATTTCTAAGCCTGTGGTGGAAGGCCTGGGGAAGTTTCATGCCACTTAATAGACAACATCTGAGCAGCACTTCCAAATACAGCAGGAAACCCAATCCGAGAAGGAGTTTCTAGCTCATCTTTTGTGCCACATTGTGATATGGGATCTTCCCTGGGAGACTATGAAGAGAGCCAATATTGTGTTTCACACAGAGGAACCATGTGAGTTGACAGACATGAAAATGTGGATTAGTTCTTTGCAAAATTCAGGGAAGAGAAAAGACAGTGGAACATCAAGAGGTGTTATTGGGAGACAGGGACAAACAGAGGGACAGTCAGAACTGCTTCTGAGAAGCAGATATTGCTTATGAAACAGGCCAATATTAAACAAACATATTGTGCACCTCAAACATTGGTCTGGCCAGAGCATAGATGGACAAAGGCATTGGACTGAAAATGAGCAGCTTGAGGGATGGTATTCCCATCCATGAAGGATCTGTACTGTGGCCACTTCAGCTACAGGAGGCTATACATTCATGAGAGTGTACAGTACTCAGAAACAGACACAGTTCTGCATTGCAGCACACACACACTCATGTTATTCCTGAGGCATCATTGACTGCTAGTGCTAAAAAAACTTCAATTGATCAGAGGGGTGGTGTTGAGGCGGGGGCACTCACCTGAAAAGCATGATATCTGCAGGGGCGATGGTATGCCCCAACCTCCTGGAACACCTCTCAGCACTTCCTGGTGGGCACAGAAATCCCGGCAGGTGTCCCAAAAGGAAAGGGGGAGTGGAAGAGAAAGAGACAAAACACTGCCACGTCTTGCCGGTCCAGACAGGCACCCAGTATCTTCGGGGGCAGGTTGTTGTTAACAGAGTGATAGTAGAGTTAGTGCACTCAACTTCCTTGAAACTGAATCTCTCTTTCTGATATGGGCACGGGAGCGGAAGAAGAACACCAGGATGCTCTAGCACTTTTCTTGGATAAAAGTAACTGTTGACACAATTACTAACACTGCATTACCAAAAAACCCAAACTGAGTACTATAACAATAAGTACTGCGACACTAGGGCTGGCTTCACAGAGATTCAGTGTTGCACACTATAATTAGAAGTGTGGTTGCACTTATCATGCACAAAAAAAGACAAACAAGGGCATTCATTATACCACATATAACTTTCCTGTGTAAATAGGGTTAAACTAAAAGGAACAAAAACAATCCAAGAAATACAAATGTCCACTCTGGGTTCAAACACTTAGGGTGGCACAGTTTGGTTTAGTTTCACTGTGTGTGTGAAAAACCCTTCAAAAAGTAAATTCCTCAAACCTGAAACACAGGCATGAATGACACAATTTAAATCCAAGAATTTCCAAGTGCTATTAGACAAAGAGAAGTCACGTAAATGCTCTTTAAAAATTGCAATATCACTTTTGTAGTACTTGAGCTCAAGCAGAGTTTCTGAAGCACATTTAGGCAAGTAGTTACAATAATAATGTAGAAGGTTCAAAAATGCATTTGTCTCTTTAAGATAAGCACTCTGCCAAAATACGAGGTCTGAAATACACCAGCTGTTCTAGGAAAGCGCAGCGCTCAAAAAACAAACTCCCTGGAGAATACTAGACACTTAGCTGCAGTCTTTTCCGGAGTGCTGGAGGAATGCCTGGTGTCAGCTGGTACAGGAACAAAGAATAGAATTGCCTCAAAAGTCCTGAATATGAGGATGACAGCAGGGGCTGGACTGCCATGTCAGGTGCTGAGATCGGGAAGCAAAACAAAGTCAAGCAGGGAGGCATGTTTCACTCTGCTATTTATGGCCAATCAGGAAAGCAGTTGAGTTTCCACATGTGGATGAGTCACCACACCCAATTAGAAGCACATGTCTACACCTGCTCACATTAGCAAACAAGCATTGGTAAAACAAGTATTGATAAAACCAATTGCGTAACACAGCACATTATGTTTACTTAGAAACATGAAGATTCAACCAAGAACAGGGATATGATTTAACCCTAATCCCTGGAGATGTTGACAGATAATGCAGGAGGCACCTTGGGCATTCCTGACAGTCCTCCCCACCAAGGACCCTCTCAAAGGGCGGGGCTTGGAAGGGTGCAGGAGATGGAATTCTTTAGTAAGACGTGGAACATGAACTGTGGACGCGGGTTCTCAGGAATTGTCCTCAGGTCCATAGCCTTTCTAAGCCAATAAATAGTGTAGAACACCACAGACGCACCTGGAGTCAAGAATTGTGGCCACTTCAGATTCCCATTGCCAGTGTACTTTTACCGGGGGAGGTGGTGGGGCATCGCGGGTATCAGGGAAATAAGGACGGAGTAACGACACATGAAACACTTGAAATCATCTGGCAATGTCAGTTCTACTACCACAGGATTGATGATTTTGGCAATAGGAAAGGGGCATAGAAATTGGGAGTTTAATTTTCTGGATCCTGCAAGATGGAGATTTGTTGATGAGAGCCACACCTGATCTCCTATCTGATAAGAGGGAGCAGGTCTCCTTCTTTTGTCTGCTTGTTTCTTTACTTGAGCTTGGTAGAGTTTTAAATGGTGTTGTACTTGTTTTTAAATCTCCTGTAACTCTTTATGGTGTTTCTGTACTGATGGGACTCTTGTGGATGTTTTGGACCCACTTATAGGTAGCATTCTTGGGTGCAGACCAAACAAACAGTAAAATGGGGATACTCCTGTAGCCATGTGGACACTGTTGTTATATATAAATTCAACAAGAGGTAAAGCCTTATCCCACTCAGTAGACCATGAGTCAATGTAACATCTCAGGATTTTCCCCAGCGATTGGTTGGCACGTTCCGTCTTCCCATCCGTTTGTGGATGATATGCAGAGGACAAGCGGCCGTCCATACTGAGAGAGGAACAGAAGCTACGCCAAAACTGTGATGTAAATTGGGGGCCACAATAGGAAACAATTGTGGTGGGCAACCCATGAAGCCGTACAATGTGTTGTACAAACAAATCAGAGTGCTTGGAAGCTGCAGGGAGGCATTTTAATGGAACAAAATGAGCCATTTTGGTTAGGTAATCTATAACCACCCATATGATGTCCATTGGAAGCTGGGAGATCAGAAATAAAATCCATACTGATGGCATGCCATGGGGCCACCGGAAGTGGCATGGGAAGTAAAAATCCTGTGGCTGGAGTATGTGGGGTTTTAGCCCGAACACAGGTGGAACAAGTCTGGATGTAGCTTCTGACATCCTGCACAAGTGTGGGCCACCAAAACCATCTTTGAGAGAGATTAACATCTTTTTCTCACCGGGGTGACCTGCGAGGACAGAATCATGTCCCCAATGTAACACTGTGTCCCGTAATTCTTTGGTAGAAACGTACAACTGATCAGCATGGTATAGTAAACACTCTTTTTCATACACATCAGTTGAACAGGGAGCTTTGTGTTGGGCTACCCGTATTTTCTCAAGGAACTCTTGGGAAGTGCACACAGCCACAATTTTTTCTGGGGGTATAATGCTTCTGACCTGTTCTAGCGCAACATCAGAGGAGAAACCCATCCTAGACAACGTGTCTGCCTTTTGTTGTGCAGTACCTGGCCTATCGGTGATTACGAGGTCAAACTTGTTAAAGAATAGAAGCCAGCGTAATTGACGAGGGGTCAGGGCCTTGGTCGCTTGAAAAAACTGTAAATTATGGTGATCTTTGTAAATAGTTACGGTGTGTCTAGCTCTTAGTAGGTGGTGACGCCATTCCTGGAAGACAAGCTTGATGGCCAGAAGTTCCCGCTCCGCCACCATGTAATTCTGCTCTGCGGGTAGCAATTTCTTTGAGAAGTAAGCTACTGCATGGAAATGCCCAGACTCAGGATCTCGTTGGGACAAGACACCACCCACTGCCATTTGGGAAGCGCCTGCTTCCACGAAAAATGGCTGAGCTGGGTCGGGATGATGGAGAATGGGTGCTTCAGTGAATGTGTTTTTAAGATGTTGGAAGGCTTTCTCAGCTTTTGCATCCCAGAGGGACTTAACCCCCTTTCGTAGGAGATAAGTTACGGGAGATACCACTGTAGAAAAGTGGGGTATAAATCTCCGATAAAAATTTGCGAAGCCCAAAAACTGTTGCACTTCCTTGATGGATCTTGGGGCTACCCAATCCAGGATGGCCTGTACCTTGGACCTATCCACGGAAATTCCATCTGGAGTGATCACATATCCCAGGAATTCTACAATTGTAGCGTGAAAAACACATTTTTCCAGCTTGGCGAAGAGATGATGCTCACAAAGCCATTGTAAAACCTCTCTTACATGCCCTATATGTTCCTCAGTGGAAGATGAATAGCTCAAAATGTCATCTATGTATACCACTAAAAAGATATCCAGAATCTCCTGCAGCACTTAATTGATGAAAAATTGAAACGCTGCAGGAGCGTTACACACCCCGAAGGGCATCACTGTGTACTTGAAGAGTCTGAATTTAGTTTGGAACGCCATCTTCCACTCATCCCCCTTCATCACTCGGATCAAGTGGTAGGCGCCCCGGAGGTCGAGTTTAGTATAAATGGTCGACTGACGTACCTGATCTAAAAGTACAGGGATCAACGGAAGTGGATACCGATTTTTTATGGTCACTTTGTTCACTGCGCGATAATCTATACAGGCGCGCAGCTCGTGATTCTTCTTAGACACGTAGAACAAAGATGACGGTACTGGTGACGTTGAATGACAAATTAAACCCTTAGCCAATAGATCATCCATGTAGTCTCACAGGTATCGATTCTCAGGCTCAGAAAGAGCATACACCCTACTACATGGTAGCGTTGCCCCTGGAATCAAGTTTTAACGACAAACGTATGACCTATGTGGCGGCAGCTGGGTGGCCTTCTGTTCACTAAAGACTTAATGGAAGTCTTTATACAGTGCAGGAATGGCCAGTGTGTCGCCCGGCTTGATAGCCGTACTATGTGTGGACCCACAATGCAAGGTTGTCACTAGTAATGGTTTGTCTTGGTAACAGGAGTGCCAGCAATGTTTAGAGTCTAATGTCAGTGTCCTTGCTGCCCAGTCAGTTTTGGGATTGTGCAACTGAAGCCAGGGTATCCCCAAATAGGCTTCAAATACGGGGGTATATTTGAGGTCAAACTGAATTTGTTCTGTATGGTTGTTTGCACAAAGCATGGCCAAGGTGTTGTTTGATAAACGATAAGCCCGGAGGACAATTCTGAGCCATCCACGGCTCTGACTGGTTCAGAGATATCTTTTATGACAGTCGTAATATTTAGGGTTTCAGCCAAACCCAAGTCTAAAACGTTTCCGGTAGCCCCAGAGTCAAGCAATGTGGGAATTACCTTACGAACCTGAAGGGACAACACTAACATCACAATAAGAGTTAGATGTCGAGGTACTGGACTGGTGGTATTAGCCAGAAGATGTGAGACCATATTGAAAGTAGTGCTCGATAAAATAGTCTCAGAAGTTATCAAGCCAGTTAGTTTTCCTCCTGGTCAGGAAGGGAGAATTCAGGCCCTGTTGCCGCTCCAATGGCTTTCTTTGGAGCAGTAGGCTTGTTAGGACATTCCAGAGCAAAATGCCCTGCCTTACCGCAGTATAAACACAGTTTCAATTTTTTCCTATGTTCTTTCACTTCCTTAGATAGTGGACCCCACACACTGCCAATTTGCATGGGCCCAGGTGTACCAAGGGTGGGAATGGTGGACTCCTTTTTCTCGGTTTTGAGCACCACTAAGCGTGCATCACCCCGGAATTTTTCTCCCTTACGATCACTCAAGCGGTGATCCAATCGTACCACCAGGTCAATGAAAACTCGGAGCACTCCGTAGGAGGTGCCACAATTTGGGCTAGAACATTCCTGAGATCGTCCAGAAGGCCTCGATATAAGAGAGAGGTCGTCTTCTCCTGGGGCCACTCAGTCTCTGCCGCCAACTGATTGAAAGAGGTGATATAGGACAGTAGATCCTTGTTTCCCTGGTGCAAATTCAGCAACTCATTGTCACTGGCTTGCACGAACAGGTGTTTGGTGAACAGTTTCCGCAAGGCTTCCTTGAACCGGTTGAAATCATACAGTATGGGGTCATTGCGCTTCAACAGCGGAATAGACCAATTCACTGCATTGCCTCCAAATAAGAGATAATAAAAGCTACCTTTGCAGCATTGTTGGGGAATGCAGCTGCCTGACACAAAAACTGTAGCTGGCACTGGTTAAGAAATTTTTTGAACTTGGCACTATCACCAAAAACCCTTTCTGGAGGAGCTAAGGGCACAGGGGTTGGTGTTGTGACCATTACCTGCATGGGTTGTGTGGTGGAAGTCATTGGACCCAAATCAGGTCTAGGAACATGATTAGACGCAGGTCAAACCGAGGGGCCTGTAGTACTGAAGATCTTTGTTTTAGTTTGACTCCTCCTCAGAGGGTGTCTTGTGGTTTATACCGCTGTAGTACAGTGCGCAACTCCAGCTTCTCTTGCTTTAAGGAAAGAACTTCCTTCTGTAATCCCGCTAGGGCCCTAGTTAAATCTAATAAAGATGAAGCATACTGATCAGCTGGTAAAGCCTGTGCTAAACCTTTGAAAGTACCCATTGAGGAATCCATCACCCAGGCAGCCCTGTATGTTGTGGCTTGGCTTTATGTCGAGGCAGGGCCACTCACCTGAAAAGCAGGATGTCTGCAGGGGCGATGGTATGCCCCCTGACCTCCTGAATGACCTCTTGGCACTTCCTGGTTGACACAGAAACCCCGGCAGGTGTAGCAAAAGGAAAGGGGGACAGGAAGAGAAAGAGACAAAACACTGCCATTACCTGCATGGGTTGTGTGGTGGAAGTCGTTGGACCCGAATCGGGTCTAGGAACATGATTAGACGTGGGTCAAACCGAGGGGTCTGTAGTACTGAAGATCTTTGTTTTAGTTTGACTCCTCCCCAGAGGGTGTCTTGTGGTTTATACCGCTATAGTACAGTGCGCAACTCCAGGTTCTCTTGCTTTAAGGAAAGAACTTCCTTCTGTAATCCCGCTAGGGCCCTAGTTAAATCTAATAAAGATGAAGCATACTGATCAGCTGGTAAAGCCTGTGCTAAACCTTTGAAAGTACCCATTGAGGAATCCATCACCCAGGCAGCCCTGTATGTTGTGGCTTGGCTTTATGTCGAGGCAGGGCCACTCACCTGAAAAAGCAGGATGTCTGCAGGGGCGATGGTATGCCCCCTGACCTCCTGAACGACCTCTTGGCACTTCCTGGTGGACACAGAAACCCCGGCAGGTGTAGCAAAAGGAAAGGGGGACAGGAAGAGAAAGAGACAAAACACTGCCACATCTTGCTGGTCTAGCCAGGCACCCTGTATCTTCCAGGGGGCAGGTCGTTGTTGACAGAGTGATAGTAGAGTTAGTGCACTCAACTTCCTTAAAACTGAATCTCTCTTTCTGATATGGGCACAGGAGCGGTAGAAGAACACCAGGATGCTCCAGCACTTTTCTTGGATAATAATAACTGTTGGCACAATTACTAACACTGCATTACCAAAAAAACAAACTGAGTACCATAACAATAAGTACTGCGACACTAGGGCTGGCTTCACAGAGATTCACTGTTGCACACTACAATTAGAACTGTGGTTTCACTAATCATGCGCAAGAAAGAAAAACAAGGGCATTAATTATATCACATATAACGTTCCTGCATGCATAGGGTTAAACTAAAAGGAACAAAAACAATCCAAGAAATACAAATGTCCACTCTGGGTTCAAACAGTTAGGGTGGCACAGTTTGGTTTGGTTTCACTGTGTGTGTGTGAAAAACCCATCAAAAAGCAAATCCCTCAGATCTGAAATTCAGGCATGGATGACACAGTTTAAATCCAAGAGTTATGCTATTAGAAAAAGAAACATCATGTAAATGCTCTTTTAAAATTGCACTGTCACTTTTTGTAGTACTTGAGCTCAAGAAGATTTCCTGAAGCACATTTAGGCAAGTAGTTACAATAATAATGTAGACTGTTCAGAAATGCACTTGTCTGTTTAAGATAAGCACTCTTCCAAAATACGAGGTCTGAAATCTACCAGCTGTTCTAGGAAAGCGCGGCGCTCAAAGAACAAACTCCCTGGAAAATACTAGTAACTTAGCTGCAGTCTTTTCTGGAGTGCTGGAGGAATGCCTGGTGTTAGCTGGTACAGAAACGAAGAAAAGAATTGCCTCAAAAGTCCTGAGTATGAGGATGACAGCAGGGGCTGGACTGCCAAGTCAGGTGCTGAGATCAGGAAGCAAAACAAAGTCAAGCAGGGAGCCATGTTTCACTCTGCTATTTATAGCCAATCAGGAAAGCAGTTGAGTTTCCACTTGTGGATGAGTCATCACACCCAATTAGAAGCACATGTCTACACCTGCTCACATCAGCAAACAAGCATTGGTAAAACAAGCATTGATAAAACCAATTGTGTAACACAACACATTATGTTTACTTAGAAACATGAAGGTTTAACCAAGAACAGAGATATGATTTAACCCTAATCCCTTTAACCCTAATCCCGGGGGATGCTGTCAGATGATGCAAGAGGCACCTTGGGGATTCCTGACAGGTGGGGCAACAGAGGTTAGCAGTGCATAAGAATGGGGGTGATATTTCTTGAACCACTACAGGGACTTGAGCAGGTTCAAAGAGCACACGGTAAGAGCAGCTCTGGCTTTTTCCTGTGTTGAATTACATAGATTATGAGAATACTTGGCAGGGGAATTACATTGTTATTGACATGTGGCGGCTATTGCAGGAAGTGCACACTCCTAAACCTACTGACCTCAGTAATCCCAACTGCTTCAAAGTCACAGTGAACAAATGTAGTCTTAGCACCAGGTGCCCTTTGAGGCCGGTCTTCATGTTATGAGCCAGTTTTCTCAAGTAAATTAGCATATAATATAACTGGAGGACCTATCTGTGCACACTCACTTTGGCGGTCATTATGAACACGGTGGGAAAGGCCGCCGGTCGGCGGTGAACAGAATCCCGCCGTTGGTGGTGAATAGAAACCCGCCATATAATGAACGAAAACCCCAACCCTCCAAATATCACCAGACCACCACTCCCCGCCATGACTCTCTCGGCGGGAATCCTGGACCTCCCCACCCCGCCGCCGCCAAGCACATCCACATCCCGCCCTCCAAATAATGATGCACAAATCACCTCAGCGGACAGTGGAGACCGGACGACCAGTGGTGGCTGCGACTGCCACGGGGAGCAAGTGTACTCAACAGCAAGAAGTGCACACACTGGATAGGCATATGACCTACATACCTGACACACATCCAGAACCCCATAAGACACACCCAGACACACCCCAGAATCCCTTGCAACGAAAGCAGGACGAAAGAAGACCGAGAGCACCAGAGCCAGATAGCGAACGCCAGCATACAGGACATGCACACCGACCCCCAGAAGAGCACCCCTACCTCCTTCCCAGGGCTGACACCATTCCCCACACTCACCATGTCCCCCCCAAACATCCATGCTTCACCAAAAGGGAGTTAAGGACCACAGTGGACGAGATCTTGAAGGTGGAGACACAAATATTGTGGGCCGAGGTGCAGCACACACCCATCGCAAGAAAAATGGAGCTGTGGCAGACCATTGTGAACAAGGTGAATGCAGTGGGACACCATCCATGCACCAGGGACGACATCCTTGTTACGCCTCTCTTTGGAAGGCGTATCTTTTTGGCGCATTCCCAGGTTCACCAGTTAGTGCAAACCTGGGAAAGTGTTGAAATCCATGGATGTTGCATGGGAATTTAAACGTAAAACCCATGCAAACGCTTATCTGGCACAATGTAATTTGCACTCAAGATTTATGGAGCTATGCAGGGCCATGCAAGGTGGCCTTGAGTGCCTTGATAAATCTCATTTTTCATTTGCATCAATCTTGTTGTGCAGTGCAAGAGCGACACAAAGGGGGGTCATAAATATGGCCCATATAATATGTATATCTTTGTATGCTGTGCTTTGCCATCATGGTGGGATTATATCCCTCAGCTGCCATCTATACAAAGGGCCAGAACAGATCTACTTGAGTGGCAGCTACGGCAGTGCTTACGGAAGTAAGAGAGTCACATCGAGCTTTGTGCATTGCATGCCTCTATGGTGCTGTATTTTTGCAGCTTTTAGTCTGAGTACTGTTTGAGTAGCTTTGAGTTGAGTAGCAATAAATATCTGGTGTTTCAGCACCAAAAAGCTCAAGGATGAGCATGCCCTTTACAAAAACATTTCATACACATGTGATATTTTATGTTTGTCATTTCTTTTCATTGGTTAATGTCATGATATTACATAATGTCACATCAATTATATTTACATGTGATTAATTTTGATGATCAAATTCAACACACTGTAGAAGAGGAATTTAGTACCATAAAAACAGCTGCTAGCTGGGTAAAACTAAGTAATGCAAGGGAATGCTATTTGAATTGCTGGTGGTATAAGATGCCAGTACAGGTCTGGAGCATAAAGAGGGTTTAGCGGGGTTGCAGCCTTTGGCACCCAGAAAATGACACCGAGTTACAAGAAAACAAATGAAAAATGCTGTTTTCACACCGGAATTAAACCAGTCCAGGTGCAAAGCATTGTTTTGCCTGGAGCACTGAACATCCTTACAAATTATAATCTGATTTCTCTCATTTACAGCAGATGACAGTTAATAATATACACATGCAGAATGCACTTTATTTGAGAACTAGTTGACCAGAAATGTCCTTGGTAACATCACCTGTCAGATTATTGAAAAACCCACATTGCTTAGTCACGTTTCAGACTCAAGTAGCAGTTTATAGATCATCTTTCTTTTCAGTTATTTGCTAATGGGCAACAATGTTTTGGTGCAGCAGTGCTTTCATTCTTTTCTTTTTAGGAAACCCTTTTAAGGTGAATTAAGATGCAAAAGTATATAATTGAATATCTAAATGTTTCATTTCTGCTTGCTTTTCCTAGGCAGTGTTCTGTTTTTTAATAGCACTCTGAATATCCATCACTGACCTTTACAATGACTAGGACTGGAAAGAAGTTGACATTCTTTGAGAAACTCGTGTGTGCTTAATTCACGGACTGGTTAGGAAGGATAGACTAGTGGCCATCATATTAGAAAGATCATTAAGAAGAAGGGGTGGCAAGATATGCATTCTTTATTTCATCCAGGGCTGATTTAATTGGGAAAGGTCTGTTGAAATACAAACAATGCGGTCAAACATCAGTTGTACTATAACAAACAACTACAAAGAGGAGACTTTAGAGTCTGTGCAGCAAAACAGTGGCGTGAAAGCACCAGATTTAGACACTCTAAGGAAGCATCGGATAATTCCTGTATATATCCAATTTTTTGTATCATTGTATGTTTTGACAAAAGCTAATGGTGAACTTTAGTGGTGGAAAGAAACCAATTTGTAATTACTTTTCACAAAAAAACATATTTTGTTATTTAATGGATTGTAAAGATCGTTTGATAGTTCTCAAAGTATTGAAGGTTATTGATTTTTTTTAGTTGTCAATTGAATTTTATGAATTAACCAAAAATACACTAGAATTATGAACATAAATATAATTGCTGTAGTCCACCGAATAAAATCCTGCAAATTGATGAACTTCAAACTGAACCATAGATTCTACATTTTACTGCGCCATGGCAAATACTTTTGTACGCCTGCTTTTTTCAGGCAGTTTATCTGATAGATTCCAAGAGGGAACATTAGAAACGACCCGTTTGAGAGATCTCGATTCATTTGAAAACTACCAGACCTTTTTATGACGTTTGCTACCATAAATGGTATATTTTCTGGCATATTCATCTTTAAGAGAATTCATGCCCACATGCTAAATGATATTTTTTTATTAGCCATATTTGTAAACAATTCTCAACCTTTTGTGAATTAACCATGATATTGTATCATGTTCTAACCAATGTATAGTGCATATATGTGTGCCTGCTGTCAGTACATTTGAACCAAATCCTCCTAATTTTACCTGCTGGGCACCTGGACTACCAATATCCCCAAGATTGCCAGAATATTTTGTATAATTTGCACCCCCTCCCCCCCAACACCCCTGGTAATACTGTCTATGCCTCTGATCCTAGCGCTGATCTCTGTGAATAAAATGAGCTCTTAAATGAAAGCAGATCAATTGGATGGGGAGATGCAGTTTCATGACACTTGAATGCTTTGTGGGTAACTATATTATCTATGCCTACATAGCATTGTCTTTTGTTTTACAGCAATCATTCATTTTAAATGTTTATTTTGGCTAAAATCAAGTCATAAAAACTCAGATTCAAATTTCAGTAACAAGTATAATAAGTACAGTCATTTTGTCCAAGTTAATTCACATATCAAACAATCATCATTAACCTAACAAATTAGTTTAATTAATTCACCTAGTTTGAAACAGAGCACCTGCTTTTTAGTCCTGGCCCCTTGATATATCTCTGTAAAAAAAACGTTGTTTAGAGATTTCCATTTTTGACTTGTGTTTTTTTGGCATTAGAGAAGTAACTTAGCTTGGATAGACATTTCTGATCCGGCCCAATTTTTTCTGAATTACGTTTTTAAAAATGGCAGATGTGTTGCAGTTATGATGTAATATTTCAGGAACCATAAGACCTATATATTTCATTTTGATGTCAAAACATAGGTTTTGGGGGGTCAAAGAGTGTTAAAGAGATGGTAAATAAATCCTCAGAGCAATCCTTCAGCCATTTTCCAAAATGGTTGTTCTGTAATGATATGTTTTACCCATCATGTTGGTAATTTATTTTAGTATTATTTCAAGTTTTCTGTTGATTCAATTCATAATCATTAGCAAAGCAGGTGGTAGCAGAGGATCTTCACCTCCTGACAGAGTGTTGCTAGCTACAAAATCTGAGGACTTCTTCAACAAAGAAAAGTGTGTCATATGCCAAACTAATCTGGAAGAAAAGCTAACATCAACTGCGGGTGGACAGAAAAGAGTTTGAAATGCTGCAGAAATATGGCAAGATGAAGTTCACAAAAGATTGAAACTGATGGGTGAAGAGGATCAAATCTTTTATCACTGTAATAACAAGTGCTACAAGTCATAGACAATGGAAAAAAGCCTGGAGAAAAAGTAATCAAAAAGTAGCAGAAACCAGTGAACCACAATGTCTAACACAATTTAAATATTTCTTGTTTTAAGAAAGTGGCTGGGTTGGACAAAACAGAGATCCACAATAGCATAGGGAGACCTTGATTTCCTTCTTCAGGTACCCTGTACTGAGCATCTCATGGCAGAACAATCGGGAATAACTTTTAGGTAGCCACAAGAGTCATCTAGAAAACTAGTTTTCTTCAATTTGTACAGAGGTCTTATTTGAAATACCCCATTCACCACCAATTGTCAATATAGGAACACACTTATTTTTGTATGTAATCATTAAGGCACTCACTTCTCTCCCTCATGGGAAAAACAACAACTGCTCCATTGGCTTATCTAAATGTACGTCTGTGATTTTTCCAATAAATGAGATTTCCTTTACCATTTTGAAAAAACATACCTAAATATGAAAATACCTGTAGTCAATCTAGTAGTATATTCTGTGTAAAGAAAATTTTGTGTCCGGCTGGCTTGCAACATGTTGTCAGTATGAAAGTTTTAGAAAAGTTAGTATCCATGTCTAACTGACTCATCTCACTTGATTGAATGCAACACTGACAGCCATAAAGCCCAAACAAAGGGAGACCCGTGATTTTACAGCATATTTGTTTGTCAATAGATGTATATTAAGACACTATTACAACATTCCCCAGGAGGTCAAAAGCTGTATTTGCTTTCAGCTAGGACTCCAAAGTCCTGAGCATAGGACTGAACTATTTGACCAGGAGTTTGCCAAATACCTACACAGTGGAGTCAATTAGGGAGCTAGGCTGATAACATCTGTGATCCACCTTATTACCCTTTATAAACATTGGATCTATGATTGACTGAGAGAAGAAGCTGGGGGCGGCATGTCTGTGACCTGCATTTAACAGATTTACCAGATTACCAACAACAGGAGCTAATATATCAATTTGACATTTGATCAGATCTAATAGTAGTGATACTAATGCCCACATTTCCCTGTATCCACTGACAACCATGCACACATATTTTAGGCTGGTCAGCAATAAACCTGTGGAAAGAAAGACACAGAGGCACTAGATTTTCTCACTCTACCTGTTCTTACAGCTGGGTTCAGCTTGCATGGAAGACATGTTGAGGGCTACAACAAGAAATAACTACTTTGGTACTGCTCCGTTTGCTTCTCAATTCACTTTTACTAATAAGACATACAATATACGTTATGACAATCTCTGGATAGCCAACTCTTTCTGATTGGTTTGAAACTCTGTGACATCCCAGAAATGAAATATATATATATAACTTTTAAGATAGATGCATGAAATAACTTGAACTGTAATATTGTTGCCTAAACGATTTGAAAATCAAGGCTGTGACATGAATGATTTTTAATATAACAAGTTCATAAGCTGGAACATAATGAATCCGCATTAGTATTGTACTTCTCCTCTTGACGATATACATTTACTTCCCACTGCTAGTAATAACTGAATACCATGCATGACTCAAAGTGATATAAACAAGGTCTGTACAAGTTTATGATACCTTTATCTCCTCTTGTGAAATGATAAGTGCAATAGAGTTTGTAATAAGTGGAAATGATTACTTCAGAACTTGTGTGCAAATCAAAGTCCAAATTCTTCTTCTTGATTGCTATCCCATAATATTTATCTGTATCTAGTGGTCTTTGATAACTCCAGGTGAAAATGACAAAATGTTCCAATCTCCTGGCAATAATGTCTCTTAGATACAAGAGGAGCTTATTCTCAATGAATCCAAAATGACTGCCACCATTGTAAGTCCTGTAAGAGTCCCATGACACTCTGGGACATGCAGGTTGTCTTGACTCCACTGATCCATTTTACTCAAGTAGAAGTATCAGTGCTGTGAAGCCTACCAACTTGCCCACGATGAAGAGCTTGAGCACCAAAGAAGTTTGGAGGAGCACATCTCTGTACCCGTGCTGCAAATAAAGGTGGGCGCAGGCCTAGAATCATAACAGAACCATAAGGACTTCGTTAGGAGTGAGTGCCTGGCATGAGAGGCTGTGTTTCAATGCTCCTTTTGTGTGATATGGTATCTTGAAATGATGGAAGAAGATTGAGGAATAACGTAGTAATCCTAGTTTATTGTTGATAAACTTTAAAAATAGAAAAGCCCAGGAAGCGCAGGCAGGAGCCACCGGTTACTACTGCAGTCGAGTCAAGTGGTCAAAGAGAATGCCTAATTCGAGCACAGCAACAACCATGGCAGCAGAATTTACATGCTATGCATTTGAAAGAATACATGAATGTACAGTGCATTTGAAACAATACATGAATGTACAGCGCTCAAAGCGATACAGTTTTAATAATTAAAATACAATAAATGAAAACCCACAATACAACACCCCCCTTTCTACCAAAACAATAATAAGAAAACCTCACACACTGAAATATGTAATACAAAACAAAGTCCTTGTTTTTTGTAGGTAAAGTAATGTTTCTTTTAGCTTGGTCAACAACAGGACCCGAATCAGATTCACGGTTGGAGGTACTCTTATTATCAGTAGAGGTGAAGTTTTCCAATGATCCTTGCCTGTAGTTGTGGCTTGTTTCTAAACTTGAATAAGTAATTGTAGGAAGGTAGCCTCTTTCTAGCCTTGTTACCCCCACTTTTGGCCTGTTTGTGACTATAAGTCAGGGTGTTTTTACTGTCTCAATGGGATCCTGCTAGCCAGGGCCCCAGTGCTCATAGTGGAAACCCTATGTTGTCAGTATGTTTGATATGTGCCACTGGGATCCTGCTAGCTAGGACCCCAGTGCTCATAAGTTTGTGGCCTATATGTGTTCCCTGTGTGGTGCCTAACTGTATCACTGAGGCTCTGCTAACCAGAACCTCAGTGTTTATGCTCTCTCTGCTTTTAAAATTGTCACTGCAGGCTAGTGAGTAATTTTACCAATTCTGTTTGGCACACTGGAACACCCTTATAATTCCCTAGTATATGGTACCTAGGTACCTAGGGTATTGGAGTTCCAGGAGATCCCTATGGGCTGCAGCATTTATTTTGCCACCCATAGGGAGCTCTGACAATTCTTACACAGGACTGCCACTGCAGCCTGAGTGAAATAACGTCCATGTTATTTCACAGCGATTTTACACTGCACTTAAGTAACTTATAAGTCTCCTATATGTCTAACCCTCACTTGGTGAAGGTTAGGTGCAAAGTTACTTAGGCCCTCATTCTGACCTTGGCGGGCGGCGGAGGCCGCCCGCCAAAGTCCCGCCGTCAGATTACCGTTCCGCGGTCGAAAGACCGCGGCGGTAATTCTGACTTTCCCGCTGGGCTGGCGGGCGGTCGCCTTCAGACCGCCCGCCAGCCCAGCGGGAAAGAGGCTTCCACGATGAAGCCGGCTCGGAATCGAGCCGGCGGAGTGGAAGCTGTGCGACGGGTGCAGTTGCACCCGTCGCGTATTTCACTGTCTGCGCAGCAGACAGTGAAATACATGTAGGGGCCCTCTTACGGGGGCCCCTGCAATGCCCATGCCAGTGGCATGGGCACTGCAGGGGCCCCCAGGAGCCCCGCGACCCCCCCTACCGCCATCCGGATCCCGGCGGTCCGACCGCCGGGATCTGGATGGCGGTAGGGGGGGTCGGAATCCCCGCGGCGGTGCAGCAAGC